>NC_073691.1:43568031-45068031 GCF_029784155.1 Uranotaenia lowii
CCTTCCTTTTGCCCTATAAAACTCCTGTCCCGGAAGCTGCTTGTAGCCAGCTTTGACGTAGGTTTCGTCGTCCATTACCACGCAGTCAAACTTCGTCAGCATCGTCGTGTACAGCCTCCGGGATCACGATTTGGCCGTCGTAGTATTTGTTTATCATCGCGACTTGGAGTCACTACCTTCTTGTAAGTTGATAGTCCGGCTCGTTTTTTGGCTCGATGCACGGTTGTAGACGATACACCCAGCTTATTTGCGGCATCTCGGAGAGAGAGGTTAGGGTTTCGCTTGAAACTACCGGCAACTCTCTTTGTCGTCTCAGCAGCTTCCGGTTTTCGATTTTTCCCCGATCCAGACTTCCTGGCTGTCGACAAACGTTCCCCAAACACTTTATTTACATTTGAAACGGTTGATTTGGCAACCTTTAGCGATTTTGCCAGCTTTACGTGCGAGTAGCTCGGATTTTTGCGATGCGCGAGAAAAATTTTGATACGCTGCTCTTCTTCCTTGGACGGCATTTTGACAACTGAAGAGTAAATTCCAAAATCAAAATAGGAGCAACATTCTACACACACACACCTTCAAAATGAGGGGTGTTTAGGTTTTTTAAATGCAAAATCGAAAGAAATACGTCAAGTTGATATTGACCAAATTTTGACCGTATCACCCTTTATAACACTTGTAGAAGGCAGATCTTCAGTAACTGCTGGGAGAAGAAGAAATTCCATATTTCTCGCAAAACTAGTAATTTGGCATGAGCGGAAGCATTCATCCTTGAAAACGCTGAATAAGTGTAAAGCAGATGAGATTCTGAACAAGCGATGACCTATCTTGTGTGATTATTTCACAGGAATCGATTGAAGCTGTTCGAGCGTTGAAACTTACGGTTTTCCAACGGCATCCGGAAGAGCAACAAACGATTTGTACTGCCTCGAGCAGAACCAAAACATTGTTTGTTTGGGTTCGTCTTGCTATGTCCAATTCGCAATCGAGAGCAATAGATCAATGATTGCTGATGACAGGTGATGATGATAAACGCGGTACAAATGTTTACATCATCACACGGTTAAGCCAGACTACTCAAATTGAGTTCGTGGTAACACAACAGTGTTGCCAGATATTCTGGGTAAGAGTATCAAAGTGCTCATTCAGAAATGAGGAGGGAACGAGGAATCGGTTAGGCAATATGAGAAGTGGAAAATGACAAATAGCTGTCGAACGAACCTGAATAAAGATAACTTTATTCCACCACAGAAACCTGCGTTAAATTACTCATTTCAACAAAAAATATAGTTACAAACATACATCTTTAAAGAATTCTGGTTATGTTTGAGCACGATATTCGCACTCGATTTCTGTAGTTTGGCGATCGTTCCTCCGGACCGTGTTGGGGTTTCAAAGTGGTTGGGCGCTTTTTTCGTCTTTCAGGTTGATTAAAACTCATATCAAGCTGTTAAAAAACCGGGTGATAAGATCCTCAAAGTACAATGACTGCTCCAGCAGCTTCTGTTATCTTACACAATCGGCTGACAACACCGACCGGTACGACCCCATGTATTTATGCGTAAACAATCGTACACTCGCAAGTTTGTTTTTTTTCTGCCAGTCAGTAGTGATGTTAAATTTGTACTACATCGTTCATTCCATTTGTTAGATAAAAATTCCCATCCGTGCTCGGTTTTTTTTTGACAACGAACTAGCTACTGGCTTTTTTCTGGGTAAACGTTTCTAACATTGTTCCATTGTTTACATTTGCAATTATCTTTTGAGTAGTATACGATCACAAGAAAAAGTTCAAATCTTATCTGCCCGAAAACAAAACCTTCAAAGTCATTTGAATCGGGTAGATGTCAATTCCTATTTGTTTGTCTCGAATCGCTTAGTTTTCAAACCAATTTGGGTGCAAAGACCCCGAACGTCGGAATCACACGTGCCCAAATCATATTCGGCTTCCTCGGCCGCCTTCCGTTCCGATGCATCTCATTATTATCAGAAACAAAACAATGAAACGGTTTCTGACTGTGTTTGGTAAGAAAACATACACCCAAACAATTCCTTACAAGTACAAAACAAAAATATGGCTGGTTGGACTAGTTTTGAAGACTTGTTGTCATTAGTTTTGTTTGCTTGTTTATTCGATGGTGCTGCTGCAGCCAAATTATGAGAACAAGTGTCGTCATTCAAACGCTTGCGACATTTATGACAAAGCGTTTATTATCGTCGAAAAAGTTTTTAATGGGAGCTGTTCAGCCTATTTTTAACAAATTAGTTTGATAGATGCTGTTTGTGTTGATAACTCTCCACTTTGATACCAAACCATGATTCATTCTCCGCTTGAAGCCTTACAACGCAGTTAACATTCTTTCGGAAAATAAAAACAACTACAACATTCTCCTCAATCTCTCACCCCAGTGAGCTCTGGTTCATTGGTAGTTCAGTGAGCCAATCGATTCCTGGGCCGAGCGAAACCCGTAAATCGGAAACTGGTTCCTCGGTCTACGCCGAACGACTTCAGAAGAGGCGAGCCGGGGTTAGAAATTTGCAATATTTGCATCCGAGGGTGGCCTCTGTCTGTTTCTCTCTCTCGAAAGGCTTCACCGGGGCAATGTACCGTACGTGGTACGATCCAATGTATCTAGTTAGTCTGTTAGATATGATGGCACACGACGTAACTCTCGAACGGCGATGATGGGCTTTTCCCCGGGACCGAGGGGCTGAAAGTATGCATTACCAACCACGAACGAGAAATTGTGCATACCATCATCATCATCATCATATGTGGAGCCACTCTTTCACCTTCACTCCAGCACTAGATACTAAAGGTACGCGTGGCGGGAAATCGGAACCGGTCGATTGGCCCTGTGTCACCTACTCTCTACAAGTCTCGGAATAAACAGCATTCATGCATTTTTGTAGGCCTAGAAGGTTGGAAGAAATGCAATCGTTAACAAGCTGCAGAAAATTGCACGAATATTTTGTTATTCTGTAACTGTTAACTAGGAGATTAGTATTTTGGAATGTTTCTATCTTGTACGTAAGTTTTCATGTTTTCTGTTTCAATTGCACCCTTTGCAAAACTGCTGAATTTCGAAATATAATACATACTCAAAACTAAAACGTCGTTCTTATTTGTGCACATATTAAATTGAGGTGAAGACTAATCAAATCAACTGTAAAATTAAAGAGGACAGAACTTGACGATTGCTCAAAATTTAAAAAATGTGTTTTGATAAGTATGTTTTCATGTTTCAAAAAGGGGTGATTCCTAACTTTTTTCCGGCAGTGTACTTTAAATTGATCCGAAAGAAAAACCAATGGATCAAAGCAAGCTTTTGTTCGTCGATACCCGCACGTGTGCTCCACCTTTTTTCGTTATTATGCTTTGAACTTTTCCTTCATTTTCCATGCGTTAAGATATTTTCGGCATATAAAATCAAAATTTGAGCGAATTCGATTAGTTGCTCAGCAACTTTAAACTAAACACATGCAAGTTAAACTAAGGCTTGATTTGCTCAGAGAGTTGGCGCTGGAGCTGGCGCTTATTTGGTTAACATGTTGCAGTGTTCAGGGTTAGGGCTGACTAGAAATTACACTAGCGATAACTAGAAGAAATATTAAAGTTAAAATAAAACAAATTCGTATTAAATAATTTATTAAGTTTTTGTGAAATTGAAAAAAGATGTCGTATTTCTACGTAAACCTTGTGGTTGTGCCTGATATACAACCTCTTAATATTTTTTTTATTAAAACTCAATAGAATATTGGACCGAACATTCGTTTGACCGAATAGTTGAAAAGGTCAATATTCGGTATTCGGCCGTTCGCCAAATACCACTATTCGGTACATCTCTAGTCTTTTCTGTACCCACATACAAGGTTGTACGAAAAAACATCTGCGTTCTTAAAGAATGAATTTTCAAATTATGTGGTCATAATTCTGTAATTTTCAGTTTAATTCCGAAAGTGTAATTGACAATTCTATTTTAACTCCCCTGGTGAACAATTTGATTACTGATTACCCATGAGTTAAAATATGGATAGGTTTATCAAAAAATCTGTGAAATCTGTTAATTTTTTTTACAAATTGTGTGATCTGTGAAAAATATTCAGTAATGAATATTTTCTTAAAATATTTTCAAAAAATTCGGCAACCTTGCCCACATATAGCATAGCATAAGGTTGTCAGATTGCCTGGTTTATCAAGGTTTGCTCGAATATTTGATACAAAATTTGGGAGCAGTCCAACCCGGCCCGGTTGCCCGGATTTCATTAAAAAATGCCCGGATTTTCTCTGGATTTAATCACTTTATTTGGCAAATCAGACAAAAAAGAGAAGTCAGATGTCCAGATTTTCGAAGTTAAATTTAGTGCTGGCGCGATAATATTTCAATGTGAACTATGCAAAAATTTAAGAAAATTGGGGACAAAGATGTCAAGTTTCAAGCTGTCCTCTCAGCTCACTTGAAATTGTAATCAGAATGTTCAGGCTGTCATCTCAACTCGCATTTCAATTTAAAGCCGTCTCAATTCGCTTCAAATTTTCATCAATATGTATTGGCAGTCCTCTCAACTCGCCATCCAATTTCTAGTTGTTCTCTCAACTCATTTGAAATTGTAATCAAAACGATCAGGCTGTCCTCTCGACTCGCTTGAAATTATAATCATAATGCGCTTAGGCTGTCCTCTCAACTCGCCTTTTAATTTGAAGCTGTTCTCTCAACTCGCTTGAAATTCGCGTCAACAAGCACTGGCGGTCCTCTCAACTCGCTTGAAATTATAATCAAAGCGCTCAGGCTGTCCTCTCAACTCACCATCCAATTCCAAGCTGTCCTCTCAATTCGCTTGAAATTGTTATCAAAACGCTCAGGCTGTCATCTCCACTCGCTTTTTGGGTTCAGGCTGTCCTCTCAACTCGCTTCAAATTCGCGTCAATACGCACTGGCGGTCCTCTCAACTCGCCACCCAATTTCAAGCTGTCCTCTCAACTCGCTTAAATTCGCATCAATATGCAATGGCGGTCCTCTCAACGCGACTGTAAATTTCAAGCTCGCTTGAAATTTTCATCAATATGCACTGGTGGTCATCTCAACTCGCCATCCAACTCCAAGCTGTCCTTTCAACTCGCTTGAAATTGTTTTCGAAACGCCTAGGCTATCCACTCAACTTCCTTTTCAATTTCAAGCTGTCCTCTCAACCCGCTTGAAATTGTAATCAAAACGCTCAGGCTGTCATCTCAACTTACTTTTTGGTTTCAAACTGTCCTCTCAACTCGCTTGAAATTGTAATCAAAACGCTGAGGCTGTCCTCTCAACGCGTCATCCAATTTCAAGCTGTCCTCTCTACTCGCTTGAAACTTGCGTCGATATGTTCAGGCTGTAATCTTAACTCGCCTTTCAGTTTCAAGCTGTCCACTCAACTTGCTTCAAGTTCGCGTCAATATGCACTGACGGTACTCTCAACTCAACATCTAATTTCTAGTAGTCCTCTCACTTCGCTCAAAATTGTAATCAAAACGCTCAGGCTGTCCTCTGAACTCGCCATCTAATTTCAAGCTGACATCTCAACTCGCTCGAAATTCGCATCAATATGCACTGGCGGTCCTCTCAACTCGCCATTCAATTTCAAGCGGTCCTCTCAACTCGCTTGAAATTGTAATCCATACGCTTAGGCTGTCCTCTCAACTCGCCTTTCAATTTCAAGCTGTCCTCTCAACTCGCTTGAAATTGTAATCAAAATCCGCTCAGGCTGTCATCTCAACTCACCTTCCAGTTTCAAGCTGTCCTCTCTACTCGCTTGAAACTCGCGTCAATATGTTCAGGCTGTAATCTGAACTCGCCTTTCAGTTTCAAGCTGTCCACTCAACTTGCTTCAAGTTCGCGTCAATATGCACTGGCGGTACTCTCAACTTGCCATCTAATTTCTAGCTGTCATCTCAACTCGCTTGAAATTGTAATCAAAACGCTTAGGCTGTTCTCTTAACTCGCCTTTCAATTTCAAGCTGTCCTCTCAACTCGCTTGAAATTCTCGTCAATTAGCACTGGAGATCTTCTCAGCTGGTCATCCCATTTCTAGTTGTCCTCTCAACTCACTTGAAATTGTAATCAAAACAATCAGGCTGCCATCTCGACTCGCTTGAAATTATAATCAACATGCGCTTAGGCTGTCCTCTCAACTCGCCTTTTATTTTGAAACTGTTCTCTCAACTCGCTTGAAATTCACGTCAATAAGCACTGGCGTTCCTCTCAACTCGCTTAAAATTATAATCAAAGCACTCAGGCTGTCCTCTCAACTGGCCTTTCAGTTTCAAGCTGTCCGCTCAACTTGCTTAAAATTCGCGTTAATATGCAATGGCGGCCCTCTCAACTCACCATTCAATTTCAAGCTGTCCTCTCAATTCGCTTGAAATTGTAATCAAAACGCTCAGGCTGTCATCTCAACTCGCTTTTTGGTTTCAAGCTGTCCTCTCAACTCGCTTCAAATTCGCGTCAATACGCACTGGCGGTCCTCTCAACTCGCCACCCAATTTCAAGCTGTCCTCTCAACTCGCTTGAAATTGTAATCAAAATGCTCAGACTGTCATCCCAACTTTCAGTTTCAAGCTGTCCTCTCAACTCGCTTAAATTCGCATCAATATGCACTGGCTGTCCTCGCAACTCACCTTTCAATTTCAACCTGTCCTCTTAACTCGCTTGAAATTTTCATCAATATGCACTGGCGGTCCTCTCAACTCGTCATCCAACTTCAAGCTGTCCTTTCAACTCGCTTGAAATTGTTTTCAAAACGCTTAGGCTATCCACTCAACTCGCTTTTCAATTTCAAGCTGTCCTCTCAACTCGCTTGAATTTCGCGTCAATAAGCACTGTCGGTCCTCTCAACTCGCCATCCAATTTCTTGTTGTCCTCTCAACTCGCTTGAAATTGTAGTCGAAACGCTCAGGCGTTTTACCAATTCGTCTTTCAATTTTGAGCTGTCCTCTTAACTCGTTTCAAATTCGCGTCAATATGCATCGGCGGTCCTCTCAACTCACCATCCAACTTTAACCTGTTCTCTTAACTCGCTTGAAATTGTAATTAAAACGCTCAGGCTGTCACCTCAACTCGCTTTTTGGTTTCAAGCTGTCCTCTCAACTCGCCTCAAATTCACGTCAATACGCACTGGCGGTCCTCTCAACTCGCCATCCAATTTCAAGCTGTCCTCTCAACTCACTTGAAATTGTAATCAAAAGGCTGTCCTCTCAAGTCGTCATCCAATTTCAACCTGTCCTCTCAACTCGTTCCAAACTCGCGTTAATATGTCCAGGCTATAATCTTAACTCGCCTTTCAGTTTCAAGCTGTCCGCTCAACTTGCTTCAAATTCGCGTCAATATGCACTGACGGTCCTCTCAACTTGCAATCCAATTTCTAGTTTTCCTCTCAACTCGCTTGAAATTGTAATCAAAACGCTCAGGCTGTCCTCTCCACTCGCCATCCAATTTCTAGTTTTCCACTCAACTCGCTTGCAATTGTAATCAAAACGCTTAGGCTGTCATCTCAACTCCCTTTTTGGTTTCAAGGTGTCCTCTTAATTCGCTTGAAACTGTTATCAAAACGCTCAGGCTGTCATCTCAACTCGCTTTTCGATTTCAAGGTGTCCTCTCAACTCGCTTGAAATTCACGTCAATAAGCGCTGGCGGTGCTCTCAGCTCGCCATCCAATTTCTTATTGTCCTCTCAACTTGCTTGTAATTGTAATCAAAACGCTCAGGCTGTCCTCGCAACTCACCTTTCAATTTCAAGCTGTCCTCTCAACTCGCTTGAAATTGTAATCAAAACGCTTAGGCTGTCCTCTCAATTCGCCATTCAATTTCAAGCTGTCCTCTCAACTCGCTTGAAAATGTAATCAAAACGCTAATCCATCTCAACTCACTTTTCGGTTTCAAGCTGTCCTCTCAACTCGCTTAAAATTGTAATCAAAATGCTCAGGCTGTCCTCTCAGCTCGCCTTTCAATTTCAAACTGTCCTCTCAACTCGCTTGAAATTCGCGTCAATAATCACTGTCGGTCCTCTCAGCTCGTCTTTCGGTTTCAACTGCTTCAACTGCTCTCTCAACTCGCTTGAAATTTTCATCAATATGCACTGGCGGTCCTCTCAACTCGCCATCCAATTTCCAGTTGTCCTCCCAACTCGCCTTTAAATTTCAAGCTGTCCTCTTAATTTGTTTGAAATTTTTATCAATATGTACTGACAGCTTTTACACATAATGTGGGTTCCAATTACTCAAAAACATTTGAATCCTCTTGAATCCATCGTCGTTATTTTTCTATGAGAAAAAACATGCAAAAACAAGTAAATAGATGTGGTTTTATTCGAATCTTAATGCGAACTAGAAAATTTGTATCTACGGATTTTTCAAATAATTTCATTTCAATTTATCACCGGGAGTTCAAAGTAAGGTTCCCAACGATAAATAAATTTTTCGACAAAAATACTAACTGGATTTTTTAAAACTTTAAACCCATTACTCTCAAACAGATGAATTTGTTGAAAAGGACGAATTCCATTTAAACATCAATACTCAATAAATGATGCAATCCTTGAATTCTTCCAGAATGACTCATTTCGTTCACTTGTTTTCCTTCTGTTCAATTTCCTTCTGAACCTCGAACCTTCTCGGCACCCAAAACAACTACAAAAAATGCCGATGCAACAATTACCGCAAAATCAAAAATCAATACGCTCAAGTTTATTTTCGTACACCGGCAGGCGGCCGTAGCAACGAACGTCGTCGAGTAGCTATAGTAGGTACGGTTAGCTTTCCTAGAGAAGTGGGTGCCGTTCGAGTGCTGCTGGAGCAACCTCCCCATCGAACAGCTGCTTCCATGCGGTGAGCAAACACAGTAAAAATTTTGTTGCGAAAAAAAAATTAAAAGTTCAACTTTTGGATAATGAGCAACAGAGCGCACAAAAGCAATTTTGAAGGAAAGAAACTGTAAAACACACAAACCGGTAAATATTGGCGGCAGTTCCGAAAAAAAACGTTAAACAAGTTATAGAATTTAGCTTTTTCTGTAAATTTTTCACGGTGTCAGTTGAATCTGCTCAAGAGGAAGCGATCCTTAATGGTTTCGATAAACAACCGTCGTCGTCGTCGTCGTCGCATCAGCGGATTTACGGGGGAGAAGGTGAGGTCCAGGGTGCCAAATATGTACATGAACATAATACCGATATTGATGGCCCACCAAAAATGCGCATAATTTTTCTGTGCACATTATTTCGCACTTGATCATCTTCCCCGGTTTTGTTGGTTTAATTTGGTTCGTCTACTTATGTTGTGAAGTTTTGAAACGGGTCTTATTGTGAACAAGTTATTTGCAGATAGGGAAATTCCTAGAAGATTTTCCGTTAAAATCGGCTGTCCAATTCTCCTCATTTTTTAAACAATTCGTGTTTAACTGGTATTGAAAATGAAATTCTGATGAAATAAATTTTTCAGTTGAATATTTTAAGATCTTTTCAACTCCACAGACAGGTTCAAACAACATTCAAGTTCAAGTTTCAACTTGAATTGAAAGCTGAATCATCGTTTCGGCAAAAAAAGGGCAAGACCGGTTTGAGGGATCTTAAATTTTTTTTCCTTCAGTATCTGCAAGAGCTCAATCAAGATCAGGGTTCTGTCGATACAAGACAAACGTATGCTGTTCTTTTATAGCTCAAGTGAATCATGAATTGCAAATGGCCTTAACACTTTGCCAAAGAAGACTTCCGTCAGAATTATTGAATCTGCACAAAAAAGTTGCATTTCAATATGCCTAACAATTATGACGGAAATCATTGCCTATTCCAATAAACTGCTTCGAGTAAAAGTTTTTGAATTTTAATAACAAAATACAATTTGGAATGCCTCTTTTTAACACAAGTTTTTTTTTCCAGTATATTAGTCGGTAGATATAATAGTTTTCATAACTAGAAAATTTTTTGTAAATAAAATTTATTTCTTCAAACATCTGAATTTTTTTTGTAATTTTAAATGTAAGAATTGAAAATCCAACGGTCTGGGATCAGATGAAGAGTTGATAAGTCAAAGGTCAGATATAAGAAATCAGAGGTTACAATCAGAGGTTAGATGTGAAAAGTCAGACATTACGAGTAATATCAGCTCAGAAATAAGACGAAAGATTTAAGAAGTCAAGTTAGAAGCCAAAAATCATATCTTAGATATCAGAGGTCTATGATTTCAAACGTCGGATTTCAGAAATCAGAGGTCATCGGCCATAAGTTAGAAAGCAAATGTCAGATGAGATTAGTCATAGTTAAGAAATCATGATTAGAATTGAGAAGTTAGAAGTAAATATTTAAAGGGTAAGTAAGAGATCAGAGGTCAGTGATCAGAATTCACATAGTGGATGTTACAGCTGTGGAGTCAAAATTCAGAATTAAGAAGTAAAATTTAAGAAATTAGAAGTCAAATGATGTGTGAGTCCTGAAAAGTCAAGAAGAGATTGATAGGTTGGGGATCAGAATCAAGGTTGCCAAAATTACAAAAAAAAATCTTTAATTTCACAGAATTTTGGGCAAATTTTCATCACGAAAACTGAATTAAATAAAAATTCACAGAGTTTTTCAATTAAGAATGGATTTCCAAAATTAAAAAAGTTTGATAAGATTGACGATTTTATTTGATTTTATCCAACTTAAATGTTAAAATGACCCAATTTATCATGAATTTCCAATGAAATTAAAAGAAATAGCATCGCAGAAAACCTTCACAGAATTTTTGGTAAAATCACAAAAGTCAGATTTTTTTTTTCTCAAAAACACGGATTTTTTTTTCGGCAACCTTGATTAGAACTCAAAAATGAGCTATTTGACGATAGAGAGCAGAAGTCAAATGACAGATTGCACACTTTAAAGTTTAGAAGTCAGATGTAAGGATTGAAATGTCTGAGGACATAGGTCAAAAGTCAGACTTAAGTTGTTATAAAATGCATTTTCTGGCCTTTATAAGCGTTTTTTACGCGATTCTGAGCTTAATTTGGAATCACCACTTAAAATGCATTTTATGGCCCCTAGAAACGTTTTTCGACATTCTGATCTTTATTTTTAAAATGCATTTTCTGGCATTTAGAAGCGTTTTTTTTCTGGATTCTCAACTTGATTTGGAATTAAAACTTTAAAATAATTTTTTTTGGCCTTAAGAAGCGTTTTTCCGCGATTCCAAGCTTAATTTGGGATTAAAACCACAAATGCTTTTTCTAGTCTTGGGAAGCGTTTTTTTCGAGATTCTGAGCTTAATTAGGGATCAAAATTTTAAAAATTCATTTTCTGGCCTTTAGAAGCGTTTTTTTTTCGGGATTCGGAGCTCAATTTGGGATTAAAATTTTGAAAATTCATTTTCTGGCGCTAAGAAGCGTTTTTTCAGGATTCTGGGCTAAATTTGGGATCGATTCTAAACTTAATTTAGGATCAAAACTTTAAAATGCATTTTCGGCCTTTAGTAGCGTTTTTTTTGCGATTCTTAGCTTAATTTGAGATCAAAACTTTAAAATGCATTTTCTGGCCTTTAGAAGCGTTTTTTTTTGCGATCATAAGCTTATTTAGGATCAAAACTTTAAAAGAGCATTTTCTGGCCTATAGAAGCTTAATTCAGGATTACAGCTTTCAAAAGCTTTTTCTGGCCTTCAGAAGCGATTTTCCGGGATTCTAAGGTTAATTAGGGATAACATCTTTAAAATGCATTTTCTGGCCTTAAGTAGCGTTTTTCGCGATTCTAAGCTTAATTTGGGATCAAAACTTTAAAACACATTTTCTGATCTTGAGAAACGTTTTTTTTTCGAGATTGTGAGCCAAATTAAGAATTCAAACTTGAAGTATTCATTTTCAGGCATTTGGAAACGTTTTTTCGGCATTCTGAGCTTAATTTGTGATCAAAATTTTTAAATGCTTTTTCTGGCCTTTAGAAACATTTTTTTCGAGATTCTAAGCTCAATTTGGGATCACAACTTTAAAATGCATTTTCTGGCCTTAATAAGCGTCCTGTGTGAGTCCTGAAAAGTCAAGAAGAGATTGATATATTAGGGATCAGAATCAAGGTTGCCGAAATCACAGAAAAATCTGAAAAATCACAGATTTTTGGGCAAATTTTCATCACGAAATCTGTTTCACAGAACACAGAATAAAAAAAAAATCACAGATTTCACAGAGTTTTTCAATTAAGAATGGATTTCAAAATTTAAAAAGTTTGATAAGATTGACGATTTTATTTGATTTTATCCAACTTAAATGTTAAAAAGACCCAATTTATTATGAATTTTCAATGAAATTAAAGGAAATAGCATCACAGAAACCCTTCACAGAATTTTTGGTAAAATCACAGAAAGTCAGATTTTTTTTCTTAAAAACACAGATTTTTTTTCAGCAACCTTGATAAGAACTCAAAAATGAGCCATTTGACGATAGAGTGCAGTAGTCAGATGACAGATTTCACACGTTAAAGGTCAGAAGTCAGATGTAAGGATTGAAAAATCAGAAGTAAAAAGTCAGACTTAAGATGTCATAAACTGCATTTTCTGGCCTATAAAAGCTTTTTTTTCGAGTTTCTAAGCTTACTTTGGGATCACAACTTAAAATTCATTTTTTGATCTTTGATGCTTTTTTTCGGGATTATAAGCTTAATTTTTGGTCAAAACTTTGATATGCATTTTTTGGCCTTTAGAAGCATTTTTCGAGATTCTGAGCTTAATTAGGGATCGAAACTTTAAAATGCATTTTCTGGCCATTAGAAGCGTTTTTTTAAGAGATTCTGAGCTTAAGTTCGGATCAAAATTTTAATTGCGTTTTCTGGCCTTAAGAAGCGTCTTTTCGGCATTCTGAGCTTAATTTGAAATTACAGCTTTAAAATGCATTTTCTGGCCTTTAGAAGCGTTTTTTTTGCGATTCTAAGCTTAATTTGAGATCACAACTTTTAAAATGTATTTTTTGGTCATTATAAGCGTTTTTTTTGCGATTCTAAGCTTAATTTGGAATTACAACTTTAAACGCATTTTCTGGCCTTAAGAAGCGTTTTTTCGCGATTCTAAGCTGAATTTGGGATCAAAACTTTACTATGAATTTTCTAGCCTTTAGAAGCGTTTTTTTGCGATTCTAAGCTTAATTTGGGATCAAAACTTTAAAATGCATTTTCTGGCCTTTAGAAGCGTTTTTTCGGGATTCTGTGCTTAATTTGAGAGCAAAATTAAAAACTGCATTTTCTGGCCTTTAAAAGCTTTTTTTTAATCTAAGCTTAATTTGGGATCAAAATTTAAAATGAAACTTCTGGCCTTTAGAAGCGTTTTTTCGTCATTCTAAACTTATTTGGGATCACAACTTTAAAAAGTTTCTGGTCTTAAGAAGCGTTTTTTCGGCATTTTGAGCTCAATTGGGGTTCACAACTTAAAAATGCATTTTCTGGCATTAAGAAGCGTTTTTTCGCGATTCTGAGCTTAATTTGTGATCAAAACTTTAAAATGCATTTTCTGTCCTTAAGAAGCGTTTTTTCGGAATTCTAAGCTTAATTTGGGATCAAAATTTTAGCAGCATTTTTTCGCGATTCTAAGCTTTATTTGAGAATAAAACTTTAAAATGCATTTTCTGGCCTTCAGAAGCGTTTTTCCGCGATTCGAAGCTGCATTTGGGATTCAGAAGCGTTTTTTCGGGATTCTAAGCTTAATTATTTAAAATGCATTTTCTGACCTTAAGAAGCGTTTTTTTTCGCGATTTTAAGCTGAATTTGGGATCACAACTTAAAAATGTCGTTTTTTTCGGGATTCTAAGCTTAATTTGGGATCGAATCTTTAAAATGCATTTTCTGGCCATAGAGGTGTTTTTTTCGGAATTCTTAGCTTAATTCGGGATAAAAAAAATTAAAGTGCATTTTTATGGCCTTAAGAAGAGATTTTTTTGACGCTTGTAAGCTTAATATTGGATCCAAATTTAAAAATGCAATTTTTGGCCTTAAGAAGCGTTTTTTCGGGATTCTGAGCTATATTTGGGATCAAAATTTTAAAATGCATTTCCTGGCTTTTAGAAGCGTTTTTTTTTCGGGATGCTATGCTTAAATTTGGGATCAAAATTTTAAAATGCCTTTTCTGGCCTTCAGAAGCGTTTTTTCGCGATTCTAAGCTTAATTTGAGATCACAACTTTAAAATGCATTTTCTGGCCTTAAGAAGCATTTTTTTTTCGCGATTCTGAGCTTAATTCTTTACAATGCATTTTCTGGCCTTTAGAAGCATTTTCTCGGTATTTTGAGCTTCATTTGGGATCAAAATTTGCGTTTTTTTTTTCGGAATTCTGAGCTTTATTTGGGATAAAAACTTCAAATGCAATTTTTGGCCTTTAGAAGCCTTTTTTCGGGATTCTGATC
Organism: Uranotaenia lowii; assembly: GCF_029784155.1. Taxonomy (NCBI): domain Eukaryota; kingdom Metazoa; phylum Arthropoda; class Insecta; order Diptera; family Culicidae; genus Uranotaenia; species Uranotaenia lowii. The sequence goes on from NC_073691.1 coordinate 43,582,403, forward strand.
TTAACTTAGGATCCAAAGTTTAACATGCAGTTTCCGGCCTCCTCCTTTTTCTGGGTTTTCCTTTTTGTGGATTTTAGGAGCGTTTTTTTTCAGCATTCTGAGCTTAATTTAAGATCAAAACTTCAAAATTATTTTTTTCTGGATTTTAAGGACGTTTTTTCGGGATTTTTAGCTTAATTTCTGATCAAAACTAGAAAATGCATTTTCTTGCCTTTCGAAGCGTTTTTTCGGCATTCTGAGCTTAATATAGGATCGAATCTTTAAACTGCATTTTGTGGCCTTTAGAAACGTTTTTTTCTGAGGAATTCATAACTCAGCAATCAGATATCCAAATTTAGATTTGAGAGATCAGAGACCAAAAGTTAAAAGTCAGACATTAGATATGTATAAGAGTTAAGAGTCAGACATTAGATATGTGAGTCAGAAGTTAAAATTCACAGGTCAGAAGTCAGATAACATATAGTAAAACCCCGTCGTATATCGGAAGTTGGAGGTCAGATGTAGAATTTAGATGTCTATAGTCGGAAGTCCGAGACAAAATACCAGAATTAAAGAGCCAAAAAAAAATATTGAAAATCAGTAGTCAAAGGTCTGCTGATATCTGATATCAGAATTAAGAAGTCAGAGGTCAAAGATCAGAAGCTGTCAAAAATGTGACGTTAAAAATTATAGATCATGCAAAAAGACTACAAAAAGACTGCAAAAAGACAGCAAAAAGACTGCAAAAAAGATTGCAAAAAGAATGCAAAAAGACAGCAAAAAGGAAGCAAAAAGACTGAAAAAGACTGCAAAATGACTACAAAAAAGTCTGCAAAAAAAGCAAAAAGACAGCAAAGAGACTGCAAAAAGACTGTAAAATAACTGCAAAGAACTGAAAAAGGCTGCAAAAGGACAGCAAAAAAAATGCAAAAAGACTGCAAAAAAACTGCAAAAGGCTGCAAAAAGACTGCAAAAAACTGCAAAAGGCTGCAAAAAGACTGCAAAAAAACTGCAAAAAGACAACAAAAAACTGTAAAATGTTTGTAAAGACTGCAAAAGGACAGCAAAAAGGCTGCAAAAAGACAGCCCATAAAAATATAGATCATGAGTGAGAAGATCTTTAGGTAGTAATAAAAAAATCAGAAACATCAGTTAATTTCATTTATAAAAATCTATTTCTTAAAACTCAGATCACCACATTGCTTGATCCCAAATTATAGATCATGCAAAAAGACTACAAAAAGACTACAAAAAGACTACAAAAAGACTGCAAAATGACAGCAAAAAGACTGCAAAAAAGACTGCAAAAAGACAGCAAAAAGGGAGAAAAAAGACTGAAAAAAGACTGCAAAAAACTGCAAAAGGACTACAAAAAGACTGCAAAAAAGCAAAAAGACAGCAAAGAGACTGCAAAAAGATTGTAGAATAACTTCAAAAAAACTGAAAAAGGCTGCAAAAGGACAGCAAAAAGACAGCAAAACAATTATAGATCATGAGTGAGAAGATCTTTAGGTAGTAGTCAAAAAAAAAAAAAATCAGAAACATCAGTTAATTCCATTTATAAAAAGCTATTTCTTAAAACTCAGATCCCCACATTTCTGCTTGATACCCAAGTTCTTCTTAGACAAGCTCCGAAAATAAAAGCATCGGAACCGGAACCTTGAGTCCTTGTGTTCAGTGTTTTCCTTCGGAAAGTCCAATGTCATGAAATGGTTGGTTGTTTTTCTTCCTGTCGTTTCGCTCCAGACGTGTCGTCAAAAGACGACACTTACCCAGAGGACCGACGAAAATCGGAAGCAAGACAACAAAGACATCCCTTCCCCCATCGAAAAATAAAATAAAAAATTAACTGTAGCTCCAAGATACGAAAAACGGAGCTGATTTATCCGAAATTTGCACACTTCAACCTTGTCCGGGGCCAGCGACACGCCACCACCAATGACGTCGACAACAACACAAAGCGCCACGGCAAGGTCGAATCATGTTCCGTTCCGACAAAAGTTCAAGAACACGTGGCTGGGGTCATGCCGTTGCTATCCTGTGTTTGTGTGAGTAGGAGCATTTGCTTCTGGCATCTATATGGGATGTGAGCTGGGATGAAAAGTTTATCGTTTTTGGCGCAGACACCCAGATTTGCACGTGTCGTTTGAGATCGATATTTTGTGTATTATTTTTGCTTCTCTCGTATTTGGTGCAGGAACAAAGTGATGCTGAGCGTGGGAGTTTGCAGTTCGAGCTGCTGTTGCCGATAAGCACATGTGAAGCACAAAGGATTATCTGTTGTAATAAGTGAAATTTGAAAATGTAAAAACGTGTGTTATTGGTTTTTCAATAAAACAATCATGATTAAAAATCTTGACAGAAAAGACAAAAAAGACAAAAAAGGCGAATAAGACAGCAAAAAGACTGCAAGAAGAATGCAAAAACACTGCAAAAAGACATCAATAAGAAAGCAAAACCACAGCAAAAAGACTGCCAAAAGACAGCAAAATGCGCTGCAAGAAGAATGCAAAAAGACTTTAAAAAGACTGCAAAAGACTGCAAAATGCCTGCAAACAGATTGCAAAAAGACAGCAAAAGACTGCAGAAGACTTGCAAAAGCACTGCAAATAGACTGAAAAGAGACTGCGAAATGACAGCAAAAAGACTGCGAAAAGACTGCAAAAAGCATGCAAAAGACAGCAAAAAGACAACAAAATGCAGCCAAAGTACAGGCAAAAAAGCAAAAAGACTGCGAAATGATTGCAGAAGACTTGCAAAAGCACTGCCAAAAGACTGCAAAAAGACTGCAAGCAGACAGCAAAAAGACTACAAAAAGACTGCAAATAGACTGCAAAAAGATTGCAAAAACACTGTGAAATGTTTGCAGAAGACTTGCAAAAGCACTGCCAAAAGACAGCAAAATGCATGTTAAAAGACTGCCAAATGACAGAAAAAAGACTGCAAAAAAAATGCAAAAAGATTGAAAAAAGCCATCAAAAAGACAGCACAAAGACAGCAAAAAGAAGTAAAAAGACATCTAAAAGACAGCAAATAAACAGCGAAAAAGTAGCAAAGAGACAGCAAAAGACAGAAAAAATACAGCAAAAAGGCAACAAAAACACACAAAAAGACAGCATAAAGATAGCAAAAAGACAGCAAAAATATTGCAAAAGGAGAGTACAAATACTGCAAAAGGACCGCGAAATGACTGCGAAAAACAGCAAGAAGACTGCAAAAAGACTCCAAAAAGAATGCAAAAAGACTGCAAAAAAACCGCAAAAAGACGCCAAAAAGACAACAAAATACAGCCAAAGTACAGGCAAGTACTGCCAAAAGACAGGAAAAAGACAGAAAAAAAAATACAAATAGACTGCAAAAACTGCAAAAAGGCCACAAAAAGACTGCAAAAAGACTGCAAAAAGAATGCAAAAAGACAGCAAAGTGACAGCAATAAGACCGAAAAAGACTGCAAAAAGAATGCAAAAAGAATGCAAAAAGAAAGCAAATAGACTACATAAAGACTGTAAAAGCACTGCAAAAAGATGGCAAAAAGATAGCGAAAAGACTGCAAAAAGACGGCTAAAAGTATGCAAAAAGACTGTAAAAGGTCTACAAACAGACCGAAATAGAAGCAAAAAAGCAAAAAGACAGCAAAACGAATGCAAAAAGACTGCGAAAATACTGCAAAAAGATAACAAAAAGAATGCAAAAAGACTGCAAATAGACTCCCAAAAGACTGCGAAAAGACTTCAAAAAGGCTGCCAAAAGACTGCAAATAGACTGCAAAAAGACTGGGAAAAGACAGTAAAAATACAGAATAAAGACAGCAAAGAGACTGCAAAAAAGACTGCATAAAAGACTACCAAAAGACTTCAAAAAGACTGCAAAAAGACTGCCAAAAAAATGCGAAAAGACAGAATAGAGACAGTAAATAGACTGCAAAAACATTGTAAAAGAACTGCAAAAAAACTGCAAAAAGATTTTGAAAAGACTGCGAAAAGACTGCAAAAAAATAACTGTAAAAGGACTAAAAAAAGACCGCAAAAAGAAGAAAAAAGAGAATAAAGAGACTGGAAAAAGACAGCAAAAAGATCGAAAAAAAGACTGCAAAGAGTCTGCAAAAAGATTGCGAGAAGACTGCAAAAAACACTGCAAAAAACACTGCAAAAAGACTGCAAAAAGACAGTGAAAAGACAGTGAAAAGATTAAAAAAAGACAGCAAAAAGACTGCAAAAAAGGCTACAATAAGACTGTGAAAAGACTGCAAACAAGGCAAAAAGACATCAAAATGACTGCAAAATGACTGTTTGAAGACTGCAAAAATACTGCAAAAAGACTGTAAAAAACCTGCGAAAAGTCTGCTAAAATTGCGAAAATTCTGCAAGAAGACTGCAATATGATTGTAATATGACTGCAATAAGACTGCGAAAAGTCAGCAAAAGGACTGCGAAAAGACTGCAAAAAAATCGAAAATAATGCAAGAAAACTGCGAAAAGACAGCAAAAAGAGTGCAAAAAGAATGCAAAAAGACAGCAAATAGACTGTAAAAGGACTGCAAAAAGACGGCAAAATGATAGCGAAAAGACTGCGAAAAGACAGTAAAAGGTCTACAAAAAGACCGCAAACAGAAGCAAAAAAGCAAAAAGACAGTAAAGAGACTGAAAAAAGACAGCATAACGAATGCAAAAAGACTGCAAAAAGACTGCGAAAATACTGCAAAAAGACAACAAAAAGAATGCAAAAAGACTGCAAAACGACTGCCAAAAAACTGCAAAAAGACTGCGAAAAGACTTCAAAAAGACTACCAAAAGACTGCAAATAGACTGCCAAAAGACTGCAAAAAGCATGGGAAAAAGATAGAAAAATACAGTAAAAAGACAGGACAGCAACGAGACTGCAAAAAAGACTGCAAAAAAGACTACAAAAAGACTGCAAAAAGTTGCAAAAAAGACTGCAAAAAGACTTCAAAAAAACTGCAAAAAGACTACAAAAAGACTTCAAAAAGACTGCAAAAAGAGTACAAAAAGGCTGCAAAAAGACTGCAAAAAGACTGCTAAAACAGCAAAACTACAGCCAAAACAAAGCAAACAGACAGCAAAATGACCACAAATAGACCGCACAAGATCTGCAAAAAACTGTAAAGAGCTGAAAAGACTGCTAGAAGAAAGCAAATAGAATGCAACAATACTGCAAAAAGACTACAAAAAGATTGCAAAAAGACTGCAAAAAGACCGAAAAAGACTGCAAAAAGACTTCAAAAAGATCGTACAAAGACAGCAAAAAGAGAACAAAAATACAGCCAAAAAATGCAAAAAGCCTGCCAAAAGACACCAAATAGACTGCAAAAAGACTGCAAATGGACTGCAAAATGTGTAAAAATATAAAAAGATTGCAAAAGGACAGCAAAAGAATACAAAAAGGCTGCAAACAGACAGCAAAAACACAACAAAAATTCAGCCTAAAAAAGCAAAAAGACAGCAAATAGACTGTAAAAAGACTGCAAATAGTCTACATAAAGACAACAAATATACAGCCAGAACACAGCCAAATAAAATCAAAAAGGCTGCAAATAGCCTGCAAAAAGACTGCAAAAAGAAAACAAAAAGGCTGCAAAAAGACTGCAAAAGATCAACCAAATGACTGCAAAAATACAGTAAAAAGACTGCAAAAATACAGCAAAAAGACTACAAATAAGCTGTTAACGGACTACAAAAAGGCTGTAAAAAGACAGCAAAGAGACTGCAAAAAGACAGCAAAACGGCTGTTAAAAAACTGCAAAAGACAGCAAAATTACAGCCAAATAATTGCAAAAAGACTGCAAAAATACAGCAAAAAGGCTGTAAAAGGACCACAAAAAGACTGTAAAAAGACAGCAAAGAGACTGCAAAAAGACATTAAAACGACTGTAAAAAGACTGCAAAAAACAGCAAAATTACAGCCAAATAATTGCAAAAAGGCAGCAAAAAGTCAGCAAAAAACTGTCAAAAGTTAAAAAGACTGCTAAAAAACTGCAAGAAGACTGCAAAAAGAATGCAAAAAGACTTAAAAAAGATAGCAAAAATACAGCCAAAAAATGCAAAAAAAAAACAATAAATAGACTGCAAAAAGACTGCAAATGGACTGCAAAAATATTTATATACTGCAAAAATATTTAAAATACTGCAAATAATTTAAAAATATTAAAATATTGCAAAAGGCCAGCAAAATAAATGCACAAAGACTGCAAACAGACAGCAAAATTATAACAAAAATACAGCCAAAAAAAGCAAAAAGACAGCAAATAGACTTTAAAAATACTGTGAATAGGCTTGCAAAAGGCTGCAAAAAGACAACAAAAATACAGCCAAATTAAAGCAATAAGATAGCAAATAGACTGCAAATAGACTGCAAATAGACTGCAAAAGACTGCAAAAGACTAAAAAAGACTGCAAATAGACAACAAAAATACAGTTCAAATACATCCAAAATAAAAGCAAAAAGACAGCAAAAATACCGCAAAAGGACAAAAAATAGACAGCAAAAAGACAGCAGAACGACATTGAAAAGACAGAAAAAAGGACAGCAAAACGACAGCAAAATGCTGTACAAAGACTGCACAAAGACTGCTAAAGACAGCTGAAAGACATCGAAAAGAGAGCAAAAAGACTGCAAAATGATTGCAAAGAACTGCAAAACGACTGCAAAAAGACTGTAAAGAGACTGCAAAAAGACTGCAAAAAGCCCGCAAAAAAACTGCAAGACTGTTAAAAGCTGCACAAAGACTGCACAGACTACTAAAGACAGCAGAAAGACAGCAAAAAGACAGTAAATAGACTGCAAAAAGACTGAAAAAATGCAAAAAGACTGCGAAAAGACTTCCAAAAGACTGCAAAAGACTGAAAAAAACTGCAAAAAGACAGCAAAGAGACTGCGAAAAGACTGCAAAAAGACTATGAAAAGACACCAAAAAACTGCAAAAAGACTGTAAAAGACAGCAAAAATAATGCAAAAATAAGACAAAAAGACAGAATAATAACAGAAAAAAAAACAGAAATTAGATAGATAAAAAACAAGAAAAAATGCAAAAAGACAGAAAAAAAGACAGAGAAAAGACATAAAAGGCATCAAAATCACAAAAAATTATACCAAAATGATATCGAAAAGAAAACAAAAAGACATCAAAAGGACAGAAAAAAGACAGCAAAAAGACATAAAAAGGACAAAAAAGACATATAAAACTTAGAAATGACAGCAAAAAGATACCAACAAGATATCAAAAGGACATAAAAAAGATAGTAAAAAGATATCGAAAAGACATAAAACAGACCAAAAAAAATACAGAAAAAGTCAGTGAAAAGGCAGCAAAATCACAGCAAAAATACAACAATAAGACAACTATAAGCCAGCAGAAAGACAATGAAAGGACAGCAAAAGGACAGTAAAAAGACATAAAAAAGATAGCAAATAGACAGCAAAAAGCCAGAAAAAAGACAGCATGGAAGCAGCAAAAACCTTTTATAAAGACAGCAAAAAGATACAAGAAGACAGCAGAAATTACAGCAAACTAAAAAACAGCAAAATATTTGAAAAAATATTAAAAAGTCAAACCGTTTGATTTTACAACACAAAAAGCCTAGGAGCCAAAATCGATTTCCAAAGATTTCTTTAAATTTTTTTCAGGTTTGAAATTTTTACCATTCCATGTAAATACATCAGGATGTATTTTTTAAGCGGAAATATAATCGCTATTTTGTTTATTTTTTCAATACCAGGGAAATTTTTCATTAGGGTTTTTTTTTTCATTGTAAAGAAGTGCCAAGAAAAGCTGATAGGTGATCAGGTCGTTGAGAAGCTTACAAATAAAGTTAACACGGCAGAAGGTTCCACGAATTGCGTGGCATTCGTAGTGATCCATATAAAAAAAAAAAAACTAACGACAGCGACAGGTCGATTCATTTGCCTTCAAACAAGATAAAGTAAGGCGGTGTTTGAATGAGGATAATAAAGACGACTCAATGGATTAGCAATTTGTTGCTACCAGTTTCCGGTTTCGGGTAACACTTGTTGAAGCAAGTAGGAGTTTTGTTATTATTTAGATATGAAAAAGTGATATTTAAAAAAAAATATTGGCCTTTGAAATCTATTCAAAACTAATTTTAATTTCTTTCTTTCATTTCAGGTAAGTTTCAATAATGCCAACATCGAAAAGCTTAGTAAGTTTGTATAATGTTAACCTTCAAAATTCAACTAATCTTGTTTTTTTAACTAAAATATCTTAAAAGTTGATTCACATTTTGAAATCTTAATTCGAATTGTGCAATTTAAATAATTGACGAAAAAAATATAGGTTTTATGCACTTCTTTTCTTTTTTGACACCAAATTTGAATGAGTAAACTAATGATGCTTCACTTCGGTTCCATCTTTAACCCTTCTCGATCCAAAAAATAAAGGTCAAATGGAATAAAAACCTAATCGTTTTATGGCGCAAAATGTCGTCACCATTCTCCGCAGCCAGGATTTTATATAACCGTCAGCATAAAATAATTCGAAAGGGGAGGATTCCGGATGACCTTGGACCTTGGCCGATGACAAAAAGTGGCGCGCGAAACTGTATGCCATCATGGGGGAAAAAAGTTGCCGCTAAAAATAACGCGTCCGGTCGCATATGACGTTGCCTAACTCCACGGGATTTCTTCTGCTAAACCCTCGGTTCCTACCAAGGATAATTTTAGAACCACAACAATAATGGCCTTCGTCCATGGGGAAGGATAGCGAATATTCTCCCGGGGGTCTTGTTGGAAAATTGGATTTTTTTTTCTCTCTAAGTCGATTACGTATTCATAGAAGTCGTAGCTATGATTTCGATAAAGTTATATAAATAGTCTTAGTCATCCTTCCAGAGGATAACTTTATTTTTATTTACATAGATGGTATCAGCAAACCTTCAGTTCAAAGTTTTGTTGTTTTTTTTTAACAGAGTATTCACCCCTCCCAAGCTTCTAAGTTCCTCCGGATGTGGCCCAGTTTTCTCCTGGCCGCAGAATCAACTCTGGAAGGAGAAGCAACATCCGTTGTGGGTTGGCGCGGCAGCATCTTAGTTAGTTTGTTGATCTTTGCTTCTGGCTTTTTTTAGCTAAGCGATTTGCCGATGACGTACATTGTAATTAAAAATTTTCCTTTCTTATCAGTGAAGGAGATGAAAGCTGGGCACGTTCAGCGCTAATTGCTTCTTGCCTGGGCTACGTTTAGTTAAATAGATAGCAGTATACACTGCAGACTATAAATATATTTTACCCTTCAAGTTTCATTAACAATCAGAAGGATTGAGAAGCTTGTTTTTTATTGAGCGATAGTTTACTCTTTTGTAATGTCTCATTTCTACTTGTTTCTCTATATAGAGCAACATAAACATCACAGTTAAAGGTAAAGTGTCACCAATAAAACTTAAAAAAAAGTTTAAGAGGTTGTATATGAGACACGACCGTAATGTTAACGTAGAATTACGACAGCCATCTTGTGCCAATGTATTTTTCGTAATAAATTTAAATTTTTTTGAGTAAAGTTGATCAATTTCAAACAAGTGGTTGGCCGTAAAAAACATTATTCAGCACTATTCAGTTGCATAAGTAAAGGCGAAATAAATATAAGCATGTACAATAATGTACATATAAGTGGTGTCAAGACCCATGGCTTAGAAATTGAAGTTTTGTTACTAAGCAAATTATATGCAAGCTCAGTATCAAACGCCTGCGAGAAAGCTTCTAATGATAGTGCTGGCATTCAATAAATCAAGTGTTCTTAAATAAGGAATTTTGAATCTGTTTTTTTCTTTTATTCAACGTTTGGATTAAAAAAAAACGCTGCATAAAAAGACAAAAATTGAAGCAATACTTTTTTATACAACACAGTTTTTCATCAAATTTCAATAAAAAATCTACTAAATCAACAACTGATCCCTTTCATCCATACGCTTAACTCTTAGCAAAAGATGACGCTCATAAAATGTGCGTTAATATTTATCAAGTATGTGGATTTGTTGTCTTAAATGCAATTCTCGTTTGGTCAATGATTTAGAGTCACTACAATGGTCGTGCTAAAAACGAAGTTTTTTAAACATTGATACCATAAGTCAAACTTGTGACAGCAAAGTGTTTTTTTTATTTACACATAATAACTATGATCAATATGTTTTGATAGGCACAGAAGAACGCAAAATGCTCTCTTGCATGCAAACTATCCGTAGCAAAGAAACGCATAGTATTAAACGCCTATGAATAGGCAACGATTTCTTCAACATTAAAATCAAACGCTTGCAAGCTAACTAGTACCTATAAGTGCCGAAATTTTGAGCTTTCTCACCGCTGCCTTTGATAGAAACGCTTGACTCAGTGCAAAAGTAGAGAAAAATCTCCCTGAAAGTTCTGCCTCATGCGTCTCTTCTGAATCAGTATCAATTCGGTATCGATTTTTGTAAAGGGCGATAGTGCCAATATCGCTGTTCGAGAAAATTATTTTTAAAATTTTACAGCTCCATAAGTTTCCAAGGAAAATATTACTTATGATCTCAGCTGATTACTCGATTTATTTACATTTGACTCATAAGCTCTTTTGAAAAATTGATACCCAAATTTATCATTCCCTCTAAGTCAATTCTTTTTCCGTCCAGCAATCACTAGCGTAAAACGACGTTTTAAGGTGGGATTATTGATAATTCTAGATATTAGATTATTATAAACTCAACAAACGGCCCTTTTCAGGGCCAAAATATCTTTGAAAGAGTCTTGTCTTTTCAATGCAAATTGGTCGATTGGGTGGTGGGTGGTGAGTCGTTGGTAGTAAGTGGTGTGTGGCAGGTCTCGTGGGTGGTAGGTGGCGTGGGTGGTAGGTGGCGTGGGTGGTAGGTGGCGTGGGTGGTAGGTGGTGTGGGTGGTGTGTGGTGTGGGTAGGTGGCGTGGGTGGTAGGTGACAAGGGTGGTGTGTGGCGTGGGTGGAAGGTAGAGGTGGTGTGTGGCGAGGATGGTGGATGGTAGGTGGTGTGGGTTAGGTGGCTTGGATGGTAGGTGGCGTGTGGCATGGGTGATGTGTGCGGGTGGTGTGGGTAGGTGGCGTGGGTGGTAGGTGACAAGGATGGTGTGTGGCGTGGATGGTAGGTGGCGTGGGTGGAAGGTAGAGGTGGTGTGTGGCGAGGATGGTGGATGGTAGGTGGCTTGGGTGGTAGGTGGCGTGGGTGGTAGGTGGCGTGTGACGTGGGTGGTGTGTGGCGTGCGTGGCGTGGGTGGCGTGTGGCGTGGGTGGCGTGTGGCGTGGGTGGCGTGTGGCGTGGGTGGTAGGTGGTGTGTGGCGTAGGTGGCGTGGGTGGTAGGTGACAAGGTAGGTGCTGGTTATGCATGGTCTCCGCACTTTTCGTACTGTGGCAACTTGCCACTGTTTGACAGCAAAACGATATCTGCATAGGATTACCGCTGGTGGGGTCCGTATGCAGATCGAATTACACTGCTCAACGGGCAAACTGAGAATGAAACCGGTCGACCGGAGACCCCTTACTTTTATATCTTTCGAAGGAAGGGAAAAATAAAACATACCAAGGGGCGTGGCGTCCGTGTTTTTTGTCATTTTCGACCAGCCAATCAACGATGAGCAGGCTTGAAATGTCTTTTAGGAAAGATGTCCTTGAGTTGGAAAGTTTTCGTGACGCGAGATCCTTTCAGCAACTTTCAATTTGCCCCCCTATAGTGTTGCCGTAAGACGTAATTCTACGTCAAAAAAAATTAAAAAATTACAGCCAAAATCAACGCATTTCTTCGATTTTAAGTTTTCAAGTTAAAAAAAAACTTATTTTTTACGTGACAAACTCCTAAATTTTTCAATTAAATTATCTTACCAAAGTCTATGTCGCTGTGAACATCCTTATGAACATGCCCTTTACGCCTGAACAAATTTTAAATGCTTCTGTTGTCACTTCAAGTTGAAACATCATGAAGGAGGGGAGGGGGAGGGAGGGTCGTATAGTAAAAATTAATGCCAAAAAATAACAAATATGAATAAATTTCACAAAAGATTGCGCTATTTAGATTGCACAAAACTGATGAATCAAGTAAAGTTTTATCAAAAAAATTGAAAATCTGAGAATTCAAAAGGTGATAAGACTCTTGCTTTCCAGAGATAGGCTTTTGTTCTTGTAGTTGTTCGAATATACAGTGAATTTATCAAATTTCCACATTATCCTTCAAGCTTTATTAATTTTCGCCTTCAGAATTTTCAGAAAAACCAAAGGGGGTGGGGGTCAATTAAAGAATTTGATAATTGTTCCGGCCTTACGGAAAAATTTTAGAAAGTTACAAAACACAAAACCTTTAACTGTGTTTTCTCGAAAGTAGCTTTTTTGTAATTTAACCCATTTGGCATTGAGAGCTTCATGATATATGTTTCAAAATTATGCTAGACTCAATAGTTTAGTAAAATTTCATTGTGAAAATATTTAAGGGCTTTTTTAGGCTTCTTCAAAAACAAAAAACGAAATGATGGACAAGACTTAGTTTTAGTAAAAAAAAAACATTTTGTAAACATGATCAAGTTGTTAACTAGTTTCTTTTGTCTTGTCAGGCACTTAAGAACTTTTTTGCAGTTGACGTTTGCTAAATCCAGAATATTCAACGATTATTGAAATGCAAATACAGTGCAACACACATGCAACCGTCATTTCAATCGATGTGTAAGCCTCTTTGATTTTGGCCTTTTAAAAAATGGTGTATTTTCCAGCATTTTAACGTTGCCAGAAACCGGGGGATCTTATGATCCTTTTGATGATTGAAAATGGAGATGATAACTCTCTACTGCATACGAAACCATATACGGTTTTTTTTTAAATTCTTAGCGTAATCCAGTACATATTTTAAAATATTTCAAACAATTTGAATACCTTTTAAATTCAATAAGAAATTTTCAAACCCAAAGAAAAATAAAAAAAAAATTTTGTGACAATTTTTCAAATTATTCAAAATGTAATACCTACCATTGACAAAAAAATCGTTATTTTTTGTAAGAAATTTCTTAGTTAGAAGTAAACAAAGTAACTTTCACTGATTATTCTACAACATATGGAGAAGACATTTAAAACCATAATGGTTTAACAAAAATTAGATAGGGTGAGTGCTTCTACTTTGGACCTAGAGTCCACTTTAGTCCTAAAAGGCCGAAAATCGGAATTAACTCATTTCGTTTGCATAAATTCAAGATACTCCTATGCAAATAATTAACGCTTATTCTTCCTCTATCCTATAATAACGCTATTCGCCATTAAAAAGTAATTCTAATAAAATTGTTATCATTTTTGGAAAAGGACTTTCTCTTTAGTGGTAAAACAGACAGCTCGATTAGTGGGAAGTATATCGAGAAACCAGAGAAATTAAGAATAAATCTTATTATTTAAAAGGTCAAGCCTTATTTTAATGGAAAACTACCATTGCTGTGATGAGGATGAACTAAACTATCTATTTTATCTATTTGATCTTAAATAATAGAAAATCATTGGACAACCCGAAAAATAGGTAAACGGTCCAAAAATAGGACATTTCGGCCATGATGTTCCATTTTTAGATCTGACATTATTTTTTTCAATACTAACTAATCAATTAAGGTGCAAATTTAAAAAAAAATTGAAAACTTCGAGCACTTTGAGGCACTCATAAATCAAGTTCAATTGAGCTGAAATTTTGCACACTCAAAATAATCTGCACGTCGTGGCTACGTGAGAAACTACATAAATTTTATTCAATTGATTTTCACGTAGATGCTACAAAATAAATATGTTTATACTCCCCTATAAGAATGAATGCTTGAGGGAATTTTTAGTAAGTTTAACGCAATGCAATGATGAATGTTACGTTAAATGTGGTAAGTGTCAAAATGAAATATAGGTCGATTAAATTTTTTTTTTCTGTGGTATTTTTGTTGCAGGCAATGATAATTAACGGAACAATATTTCTTCGGAAACTAAATTTATTTTCACAATCATTCACTACTACACACAAATAACACTACACTGATAAATAATCTTGAATCACGGGGCCTTTTTGACTCAGCTCGGCTTGTAAGATCCTGTAGAAATTGAAAGTATTATTTAAAAAAAATTAAATGATAAATATAATTTATCTAAGCATGTTTCTCTTAGGCGTTTGACAAGCTGATGAGAAAAAGTGAGCAAAAATCAAGAGAATCGAAGAAGCCTGAATTTATCTTGTCCGACGCTTTTGAATCAAAATCTGATGCACCATCAGACCGAGTGCTCTATCCCAAAAAAAACCGGAAAAATATCAACAAAAACACATCGATTTAAAGATTTGATAAGGAAATTATCATAAATCGAACTCACCAGAATACAAACGCTCAGTTTTTCTCTTGCAGCTTAGAATCTTGCTTAGAATGTTTGTTGGAACCACTTATTGGTGCTCAACCGATCCCATTTCCGGTTGTCGAAACTTTTCTAACTAAACGGCCAATTTTCCGACCGGTGGAAGAATTAATTTTTCTGCTTGATCGTGGGAATCGGGTAATTTTCAAACTATCGTGGAATTCGGAAATGGAAAAGCCAGCCACAACATTAAGAAATTTTACATCTTAAAAAAAGTCAACTATCTGAAAGGAGGACTGCCAATTTTCTTATAAAAATTCGTACATGCACACGTTCGTAAAAAAAATGATCCTAATGGACTTCAAATCATCCACCTCAATTTTACGAGAAATTCTTGCGGCAGTTACGTCATTTACTACAGTTACTACAAAACACACGTCAAATCCCAGGGGTAGAAAACAGAAGAAAAAAAAAAAACAAAAAAACGCTCATATGTCGAATTGATCTGATTAAATCATCGACCAGTGAGCAGGTATCAAATTTTGTTTCATTAGAATTTTCATTCTTTAAACTTTTTTTTTTAGTCTTTGAGAGAGTTTTGCATTTGATAAGTTTACAAGTTTTACCAAACTGAGCATGCTTTATCTATAAAACAATAGCTTTGTTGATTTTGTTTTGTTCCGGCACGAATTTTTATCATAAACGATTACAAATCTTTTCAAAAAGTGCTCATTTTTCTGTCGAAAAGTAAAAAAATGCTGCAGCGAATTTCTATTTGCCTGATCTAGGTCAAATCGATGGGATGCCAAAAAAATCTTAGTTTACGTGAAAAATCCCGTATATTTAATTTCTAAATAATTTTGCGTGCAAATTTTTGAACTTCGACATGGAAACTTGCAGGTCACTCGAAACGAGAAAAACGCGTTTGAAATTTCTGAACATCCAATCAAATCCTATTAAAAAAAATCGACCACTTTTTGTTCAACAAAATCAAGAAGTGTGTCTGTGTTTCGCCAAATTGAATTTTATTACTTTTTTGAAAGTTTTAAGAGATTTTAAGATGAAACCGCGTTAATTAGTAAAGTGCAACCGCGTACATCCGGAATGACCGTTAACTCGATTTGTTTACATTTGGCAGTTTCGCCCTTTTGAACCAAAATTACTCAGATGTTATTTGGCTCAAAACGATTAAAACCCGTGAAATCGCCTTTTTGCATAAAACATTACCCAGCTGCTCAAATTGATGGAAGACGTGGTGGTTTGCGTTAAAATGGCAAAGGGTTGAAAAACGGAGGATTATTTTTCATACTATTCTGATTTTACATATTCATAAGGAATTTAGAAACTTCATTTCAATTTTATTGAAGGAACATGTTTTTATGATCAGCTAAATAAGTACTTTCAAACATTTTTGATCAATAACTACCGATTTTCAAAATGTGATTTCTTCTTCAACAAATTTAGCTCATAATGATAATCCAGGATCAATTATGTGTGTCTTCACATTGTCAGGTATTATGACATCCATCATGAGATGTGGTTTTTGGAAAGCTTAAAACCATATCGTAAGTGTCTATTACAACACCTTCATAAGAAAGTCGTTTTAAAAACCGAAAAAGATACGTGGATCGAATCCATATTTCACCGTACAAGATCCGATGAGGACGGACAACCCTGGGCCGGATCGGTCCATTTCATAGATTCATTTAAATCGAAATGACAAACGAAAGTGCCCTATTACGCGGGTCGTTTCCTTTCGTTTTTTTTCTGTGTTCATTTAGCAGCCCAAATAAACCGACAACCACAAATAGAAACGGCGAACCTCCTCACTCCTAGACCTCTTGAAGGAGGAGTGAGAAAACGAAAATATGGTCAACATTTTATGACAGCATTAATTTCGGGCTCTCCGGTCGGTCGGTGGTAAATGAAATTAAGTACCCACTCCCGGCCCCTCGGAAACACGGCTTAAGTCTTTTTTTTTTTGAACCGATACCTTCGTTTAGCTTTGACAGCCCCAGTGTCACTATCTACAATTAACTTACGTAAGAAGGCAAATGAGGAAGGTGACGACTGGCTGCAACGGTCCTCAATCCGTCATGCTTTGCTCAATCATTGCCAATGACAGCTTTACACCACTACTGCCTGTACTTAGTAGAGAATCGGTCGTTTTTTGGATAAATGGCGCTTAAAATTGTGTTTATCCAAGTGCCTTTCCCAGCACATTAGCACAATCTCGAATGACGGACGCTTTGTTTTGGGAACATCAACAATCTTGTTTGACGTTTATGCTAATTTAATTATGACACTGGCTATCGATAAAAGTTTATCGCCAAAACAATAACCAATTTTATGGATCCATCAATCGGCATGTGGTCTACTCGATCTAGAGTAGATTTCGGTTCAACTCGTGCTTCGGGAACGCAATTCCAGACGACCGGCCGGCGGCATCTCAACGATTCATCTCAACCCGAGTTAATCATTCGGTCGTAAAATTAGCACCCATCCTTCCGAGCCATAAAAGATAAATCAATTGAGTTTTTGGATCATTTCAAACAAGCGGAAATGATTTCCCTAAAATAATTGAAGGCGGATATCGTTTTTCGGTGTTGAATTTACAAACAATCGTATATAAAATTTCATAGCTGCTATGAAACTTTGCAGTGCTTATGACCTAGTTATATGATATTGTAGATGTAAAATATATAAACGAAACATTGTACAATGTTAGAACAATGCTGAAGGATTCAAATTTTAATATAAAATTGCAGGAATACACATGTTTCTATTAGGTTTTTTTTTAAATATTCAACATATTTAAAAAAAAGTAAGATCTTCCAAATCCTGTAAAAAACGCATAAGTAGTCAGTTCTTTCTTGTGGGGTTGGGGGGAACAAGGCGCTTGTGATCTAAACGGCAATCAATGCTGGGTGCTTCTCCAACATCTTCTCGGATTCTTCTTGGAGTTTTCTTAAAGTCCACTTGAAGTCGATTTGAAGCTTTTTTTTAAAGACTCATAGAAGTCTTTTGAAGTCCTTTTGAAGTCTTTTTGGCTTGTTTTGAAAGTCTTCTTGAAGACTCCTGTAAATTTAAAAAATTTTTGCATTTGTTTTCAGTCTTCGTGAATTCCACTTGAAGTCTAATCGAAGTCTATTTGAAGACTTTTTTAAAGTCTACTGAAGTCTTTTTGAAGTCTCCTTGAAGTCTTTTCGAAGACTTTTAGAAGTATTCTGTATTTTTCGAAAGACTCCAGTTTTCTTGGAGTCTTCTCAAAGTCTGTAGATTTGAAGACTTCTTGAAGCCTACTTGAAGTCTTCCGAACACTTATTGATGTGTTCTTAAACTCTTTTGTAGATGTAAAAAAATCGAGTCTTCTAAGAGTCTTCTTATTCCTACAAAGCTGTTCGCAACATCTTCTTTGATTCTTCTTGAAGTCTTCTTGAAGTCCACTTGAAGTCTATTTGAAGCTTTTTTTAAGTCTTATAAAAGTCTTTTAAAGTCCTCTCGAAGTCTACTTGAAGTGTTTTGAAAGTCTTCTTAAAGACTCCTGTAAATTTGAAAAAGATTCGAGTCTTTTTGGAGTCTTCGTAAAGTCCACTTGAAGTCTACTCGAAGTCTATTTGAAGACTTTTTAAAAGTCTACTAAAGTCTTTTTGAAGTCTCCTTGAAGTCTTTTCGAAGACTTTTAGAAGTATTCTGTAGTTTTCAAAAGATTCGAGTTTTTTTGGAGTCTTCTCAAAGGTCACTTGAAATCTTTTTGAAGCCTACTTGAAGTCTTCCGAGGACTTTTTGAAGTGTTCTTAAAGTCTTCTGTAGATTTTTAAAGATCCGAGTCTTCTTACAGTCTTCTGAACCCTCCAAAACAGTTCGCAAAATATTCGCTTCGGGGAAATTTCACCTGTATGTAAACACAAATGTTAACCGATTTTGTTGATATTAAATTGATTGAGAAGAAAATTTATTCTAGTTTCTAAATATGTTAAAATAAAGTCGATATTATATACCAGGTTTTAAAAATTGGTTTCCAATAGAAGAAATCTAAAAAAACAATTTTAATCTTTTTTAACGAATAGTCACCGTTGGTTAATTATTTATATGCTAGTTTAATGGCATTGCGGTGAACGTTAGATGATAAATTCTTGATAGAAGAATTAAAGATCGGAAAGAAATGACGGATAGATAAAGCAGACGCTTAGTAGAAGAAAATTTACAGGTGTTGAAATTGAGCCAAGAGCATTTTTAATGGAAAGTTTCAAAGGTGCGTTCTAGACCCTTTGTCCCACATCAGTTGAATGGCTGAGAGAAGTAACAGCGAGAGGCGCAATTACGTTCACCCATACATCCAACCCGATGGATTGGTAAAGCACGTGCTTCCCAATCGGACTTTTTGATGTGGGACAAAGGGTCTAGAACGCACCTTTGAAACTTTCCATTAAAAATGCTCTTGGCTCAATTTCAACACCTGTAAATTTTCTTCTACTAAGCGTCTGCTTTATCTATCCGTCATTTCTTTCCGATCTTTAATTCTTCTATCAAGAATTTATCATCTAACGTTCACCGCAATGCCATTAAACTAGCATATAAATAAAAACAATTTTATTTTTCTGACAGCTTTAGTATATTGAGGTGTTTCATTAATTTTTGGAATCGAAAACATCTTTTCAGCGATGTATAAATATGTTGGGTTTCAATGAAAGTTTTGACCGCTATTTCGGATCTTCCGGTAGAAAAAATGTTATACTTTTAAAGAACACTTTTTACTTTTTCTATGCTTCGCTGTATCTCGTTTTTCAATGAACCAATTTTCTAAATTCAAATTTTAATTTTTTCTCGTAAATTTGATTATCATTTTTATACAACATATTTAGTCTCTCGGATATCTCAGTTTATCAGTATATTGGTTAGATCATTATGATGTTTGTAATGTACGCTTCGTTTCATATATACCCGAACAGCTTTGAAAGGATAAAGACCTTTTGAAGTCTTTCTGAAGTCTACTTGAAGCTTTTCTTAAAGTCCAATGAAGTCTTATACAAGTTTTTGAAATCTTCTGGAGCCCTTATCAAGTTTTTTTTAAGTCCGTTTGAAGGATTTTAAAGCCTTTTAAGCTTTATAATGATTGCAGTCTCTATGAAGTCTTCTTGAATTTCACTTGAAGTCTAATTGTAGTCTATTTTAAAGTCAACTGAAGTATTTTTAAGTCTTCTTGAAGTCTTTTCGAAGACTTCTCGAAGTGTTCTTATAGTCATTTGTAGATTTTAAAAGATTCGAGTCTTCTTGAAGACTTTGTAGTCTACTTTAAATCTATTTTATATGTTTTTAAAGTCTCATGAATTCTTATTGAATCCTTTTTTAAGTTTTCCTGAATTTTCTTGAAGTCCTTTAAAGTCTTCTTGAAGTCTTATGTGTAGATTCCACCAGATTAGAGTTTTCTTGGAGTCTTCTTTAAGTCCACTTAAAGTCTCTTGCAGTCTACTCGAAGGCTATATGAAGTCTTCAATTTTTGAAGTGTTTTTAAAGTCTCTGTAGATTTCAAAAGATTCACGTTTTCTTGGAGTAATATTGAAGTCTACATGAAGAAGTCTTCTCAAAGACTTCTGTAGATTAAAAAATATTCGAGTTTTGTTAGTGTCTTCTTGAAGTCCACTTGAAGTCTACTTGGAGGGTATTTGTGAGTCTTTTCAAAGTCTTTTGAAGTCTTTTAGAAGTCTTCTTGAAGTGTTTTAAAGTCTTCTGTAGATTTAAAAATATTCGAGGTTTCTTGGAGTCTGTAAGAATTTTTTTTTGGAGGCCTTTGAAATTTTCTTGAAGAGTTTTTAAAGAGACTTCTTGAAATTCACTTGAAGTGTATTCAATGACTTTTTAAAGATCAATAAAGTCTTTTCGAAGTCTTCTCGAAGTCTTTTTGAAGTCCACTGTAGATTTAAAAAGATTTAAGTTTTTTTGGAATCTTCTTGAAGTCTACTTGAAGTCTACTTATAGTCTTATTGAAGTCTTCTTGAAGTACTTTTTAAATTGTTTACTGTGCAATTTCAACGCCACGGAGCATCTCAAGAATTATCTCAAGAACACACTACAATTCTTAGGAACAACATAAAAAAACAATAGAGGAGATCTCAGAGTTTACTTTATCTGATGTGTACATAAACCTTATGAAAATGTTGGATATAAGAATTAATTCATTTCTCTGACTAACTCACCCGGTGTGCTTTGCTGTTCCAAAAATAAATGAAATTTTTTGAAAATTGTTTAAACTTATATTAGGCCGGAACAAATATCAATTTCTTCTTTTGTCACCCCCTCCTTCAAAAATTCCAAATAACCCGAAGGGGGAAATAAATAAAGTATGATGTAGTTTATGGAAATTTTGAAAAAATTATCAAATATTCGAAAGATTACAAGAGCAAATAACAGATTGTGGAAGATTGGAGTTTTATTACCTATTGTTTCGCGATTCTATTGAATTTTGCGATAAAAAATTACTTGATTTGTAGGTTTTGTGCAATGATATAGTATACAACTTAGTTGCGTACAATCTATCGTGCAACTTATTTCAATTTATTTGTTTTTCGCATTATTTTTTATTATCCCTCCCTCGCGATGTTTCAACTCCGAGTGACAAAAGAAGGATTGAAATTGTAATTCAGAAGCAATCACTTTAAAATAAATGCTGAAGTTGGAGTTTCGATTTCCAATACAAAGATGATTTAATTTGAATTTCCAAAAGTCTAAGCTCTAAACTTGTTTCTCCTGATCTGTAATCTTTACTCTATTTTTATAAGCTTCGAATTCTTTTAATTATGCCAAAATTTATGTTTACTGGTATGGATTTCACAGGGGGAGCCTTTCAACGCTCACGAACTACCATACGCAGTTTTTTTGTATCTCAATGATGTCACATACTACATTTGACTTCATTTTTTTGATAAGAATTCGAGTTTTCCTCAACAAAATGAGTTAAAAACTGACTCTTTCTTCCTGATCCCGCCTTCAGAAAAGAGATTAAAGCTTAAAAAACTAGTATAGATTACCTGTATGGCTGCCTTCTGGATGGTTAATTTTTAAACCTTGAAAATCTATTATATTAAATTTTGTTCAATTGATTGATAAGACATCGAAATTTACGTGGAATTCCTTCAGCCAGAGAGATCTATAACAATCATAGAAATATGATTTCTGTGTCAAATTTCGTTTTGCTTGCTTGTTGAATAAATTCTCGGGTTATGCGAAAAATGCATGGGAGCACCTCTTTTTCCTCCACATATCCCCAATAATGGAAAGAAGGATGGGTCTCAAATCATATAATTATTTCATGAACCCAAATGCTGCCCTGCTTTATCAAATTTGGCTAAATTTGCTCAATTAGTTCTAAAAGCTTGCATGCATTGAATGCTTCTCTTTTCCATTCCTATTCACCCTCTGGACAAAAGAATGAGTATAAAATTATTGGGAAAATGTTGTAAAGGAACCTCTCTCCTCTCCCTCCTATCTCCCACTGGAAGGAGTGATGGGTAACAAATATTTGTAGACACGAATCTCCTACTCAAATACATTCCTATGCCAAATTTCGTTCCATTTGATCGATTAGTTCTCACGTTATGCAAAAAATTATATGGATTCCCCCTTCCCTTGGAGCCAGGTCCGATGTTTTAGCAAAATTAAAATTCGATTATCTCAAAATACCCCCACTTTTTTTTAACTTCATGGCGTCAATGTGTTTAGCGTGAAATTTTACATAAGAATCACTTATTCATGGCTTAGTTTTATAAAATAAAAAATGATCTTGAATTGATGTTATAAACCGATACTATAGGGATAAAGCTAAGCCATCTTTTCGGATGCCTTTTCATAAGGCGAAATGATGAAATTTCTTGAACTTTTCATCTTAAAATTTGGATATCTCCGGAACAGCGCAAATTGTTTTGGGTTGTCGAGTGAATCTTATGTGAAATTTGGTGGCTTGGTGACAGATTGTTACCTATGATTTTTTACCCAACAAAGCACGAACAAAAAAAATTAAATCAAAATATGATTATTCATTGTTAAGTACTCAATAATAGTGTTCGTATTTAATCGTAACTTTAGAAAACTGGTCCTTAGCCTAAAGGGTGAGCTAATTTTTTTTTTATAATGAAACCTTTAGAAACAAAATATGGAATTTTCTCTCACTGATGGTTAATTTTTTTGAATTTGTTCAAGAGTCTGGTAGATAAAAGTAATTTGATTTGAGCATGGCCGTAGGAACGGGGGGTGTTTTGGGGGTTAACCCCCCCCCCCCCATGAAGGTCTAAAACTGCCAAATGTTTTTTTTGATAAACATAACATTTGAAATTTCTCATCAAATTTCGATGAACAACTAATGATTCATGAGTGACAATCTCGACTCCAAAACCTCGAAATCTCATTTCAAGACCACAATTCTACAAAAGTTTTTCAGAAAATTTCTCACTTGTTGATAGTAGTTTAGTCCCAAATATTGAATACCTCTAAAGTTAGACTAAGCTTACCAGATTGTCCGGATTGAGACCACATTTTCTCACTCTATTTGCAAAATCAAACGAAAATTTCGATTGAGTCATTAGAATTATGTATCTTGCGTCCAAATAATTTTTTTTCTGAACAAATTTTGTCCAAATAAACATAAACGATTTTTTGGAAATCTTAAATATGATCCTGAATCGGCTGATGTGTTTCGATTGAATAGTTTTATTTTTTGGAATACCTCCGAAATTTGCCTGCATATTGGCTGGGTCTTTGGAAAAATTTGAAACAATATGCCCTAATTTCGCAAGGTTTTAGGATAAAATTGCGTGGATTTTCCCAGCCCGAATATTTGCTAAAAATATCTAGTAAGTGCCCAGTCTATTGTTCTTGATTTTCAATTTCTAAAATCTTTGGTATAGAATCCTGCTTCGAACCTTGGTGTTACATTTAAATCTAAAATATGGGGAATTTTCCATATTCGAAGCTCATAATGTTGGAATATAAAAAAAAATATATACATATATATATATAAATTTCCAACAATTTTTAAGATTTGGATCTGAAACTTTTGTCATTAATTTATATTCAAAGTTGAAATATAGGAAAGTCCAGAATTAAAAAATGTGAAACAATTTCATCATGCACAATTCTATTTAATTTTACAAGTTCAAAAAATAACTGAAAAAAAAATC
Source organism: Uranotaenia lowii (assembly GCF_029784155.1). Lineage (NCBI taxonomy): Eukaryota > Metazoa > Arthropoda > Insecta > Diptera > Culicidae > Uranotaenia > Uranotaenia lowii. The sequence goes on from NC_073691.1 coordinate 43,605,867, forward strand.
AAATTGAGAACCATACTTTCAGAATTAAATGAAAGTTTTCTGGTTAAGGTCTAATCTGGAATTTATGTAGATTAAAGTTTTGATTTTAGGTTCAAAATGTAGAATGCTGATTTAGAACTAAAATCCAAGGTTTGTATTCAGATTAAGCTCAAATTCAAGTTTCATAATCAATTTAAAAGTATCTTAGGGCCGCAGTTTAAGAACTTTGATTCTTGATTCGAAATAAAAATTGAAAATTCAATCAAAGTCAGTTTAGAAACACAAATCTGGTGAAAATCACATATAAAAAATAAGATCTGGATTCATTTCATAGAATTTGTTTTTTTTTTAAATATAGATTTAAATTTTGAAAACTTTACTTACAAGATTCAAATTATGAATCATCAAATAACTGATAATTTTTAAACTTGTTTTTTATCCTCAGGTAAAAATTCAGCTGAAAATTTAATTTAACATTATTTGCATAAATTGAAGATTCTTCAAAATAAAATCTTAAATTTTGATCGAGTTTACAAGAGTAGAAATAAACCTAAACTAACCTAAACCTGAAAAATAAATTTTTCACTTTTATTTCTGAAAATTTGATACATTTTCACCCATGTTTATTTTTTTTATTAAAGTCCTTTTAACATCTTTATGTCATTCGCGACTAATATCAACGATGCAGTTGGCGCACCAGTCATTGAAAAACTTATCTGGAACAACTGTGTTTGATGTTTACTCTTGGGCTCAAACTCACGGACATCAGCTCAGAAGGCAACTGATTTAGTTCCTACATTTTTTAATGTTTCATGAAAAAAAAGGAATCTCCTAGGAATATTTAAAAAAAATATATAAATTTTAAATGCAACTTGAATAATTTGTACTTAGTACGTATATATTTGTTCAAGCAAAAATCTTACAGAAAAAAATAATCATCAAATCCCCTCCCATGAGCCGGTTCTTCCTACGGCCTTGGATTTGAGCATAAAATAAAATCTTTTTAGAGTAGCCTTCAATTTCTAAAAAGCTTATTGTTTACGAGTTTTGATCACCGCCAGTTGTTGTTATCTTTTTAAGTTGATATTTTTCGGTGATTGTTGAGCCAAATAATAACAATTTCTTTACGTTTCGGCCTACTGGACAATTTCAGCCATCTTCAGAAAAACTGTATTCAGGTAAAAAATATACAAAATTTTTGTATATTTTTTACCTGAATACAGTTTTTCTGAAGATGGCTGAAATTGTCCAGTAGGCCGAAACGTAAAGAAATTGTTATTATTTGGCTCAACAATCACCGAAAAATATCAACTTAAAAAGATAATAAAAAGCTTATTCTATACTCAAATCAAACAAGCCCAATCTTCCGTACTCTTTTTGAAGTTCTATGATTCTAACCTTTGATGCAAATAAATAAAATTTTCCAAAAAAAACTGTAAAATATAAAAAAAAATCAGGATGAAATTTGCTTGATGCGAACTTGAACTGAGTTTATGATATTAATTTGAAATTTGGCTTAAAAAAAACAATATTAATAATTTTAAACAAAAAACCGAGAAAATTTAGAGTTTTGTGCAAATTTTTTAGGTGAAAATCAGGTACATGTTTCTTTGACAGTTTCTTTCTTTTCTTTCAAATATTTGCTTATAAGGAATCAATTCCAGAATGAAAATCCTGTGGATGATTTTTTTTTAAATATTATTGAGGATATATTGCATTAAACAAAACTTAAAAAAAATAACTCAAATTCTACTTTTTATTTGTGATTTTCAGATAAATTCTGATAACAGCTACAAACTAATTCTGATTTAAAAAAATTGAAATCGGGTAATTGAATTCACAAACAAATATTTAAGTTCATGTTCTCTTGAATGTCTCAACAATTTTATGTTGATTACCAAGCCAAATCTTTTTCTGAATCTTCAATCTGAATTCTGAACCTGAATTCAAGAACTGAACTTTGAACCAGTTTCCGAATTTCAATACTATTTCAGAAATGTACAAAAAATACGATTTCCGAATCTAAAACTGTGCTTAAAATGATGGTTACAACTTGTTAAGAATTCTGGACGAGAACGGCTTTCCCGGGAAGCTGATCAGACTGATCAAGGCGACGATGGATGGAACGCAGTGCTGTGTGCGGATTTCGGGTGAATTGTCGAGTTCATTCGAATCGCGCAGGGGGCTTCGACAAGGTGATGGTCTATCCTGCATGATGTTCAACGTGGCGCTAGAAGGTGTTATTCGACGAGCGGTGGGCGAAATGCGGGGCACGATTTTCAACAGATCCAGTCAACTGATCTGCTTTGCCGATGACATTGATATAGTCGGCAGATCATCTGTGGCGGTGGAGGAGATCTACCGCAAACTGAAACGCGAAGCAGGAAGGATTGGGTTGATGATTAATACGTCCAAGACGAAGTACATGCTGGCCTGCGGATCCGAGACCGACCGAACCCGCTTGTCCAGTAATAACAAGGTCACGATCGACGGCGACGAGCTGGAGATAGTCGAAGACTTTGTCTATCTCGGCTCACTGGTGACCGCAGACAATGACACCAGCCGTGAGATCCGGAGGCGAATTATCAGCGGAAGTCGTGCCTACTATGGACTCCACAAGCAACTGCGGTCGAGAAGACTTAGCCCTCGCACGAAGTATAACCTGTATATGACGCTCATTAGACCGGTTGTTCTCTACGGGCACGAGACATGGATATTGCTCGAGGAGGACCTGCGTACACTCGGAGTATTCGAGCGACGAGTGTTAAGAACCATCTTTGGCGGCGTACAGGAGAACGGAGTGTGGAGGCGAAGGATGAACCACGAGCTCGCGCGCCTCTACGACGAACCCAGTATCCAGAAGGTGGTGAAGGCTGGCCGGATACGCTGGGCGGGACATGTTGCGAGAATGCCGGACGACTGTCCTGCAAAACAGGTGTTCGCTACGAATCCGGTAGGAACAAGACGAGCGGGGGCGCAACGAGCGAGGTGGTTAGACCAAGTGGAGCGTGATCTGGCGAACGTGGGGTGCCCGAGAAATTGGAGAACGGTTGCTATGAACCGAGTGAATTTTAGGAATTATGTTCGTCAAGTAATGTCGTAAGACGGAATACTATGTAAATAAAAAAATAAATTGTTAAGAATTCTACCTATTTTGCTAAGCAAAATTGTATAAATTTTTTTCCTCCCTTTTCAATTTTAAAATCTATTTATTTTTCAAAAGTAATTAAGAATCAAAAGACAGGACACCGAACAAGAATTATAAGTTATGATAGTTGGGTAAAAAAATGTAAAGTTTAATCATATATTTTATTTGTGTAAAATTTGTATAAAACTTTGTATCGATCATTTGAATTTTGAGAAAAATAAACAGAAAAAAAAATCTTATTTCCAAATCAGAATTTTATGAGTCAAGTTTTAGAGCCTTCATTCATGAATCTTTTATTTGAATTCTTTAGTGCTGGTTAAATCTTAATTCATTATTCCAATTATCTATTTCCAATCTGTTTTGTGAATCTGAATTAAAATGTAAATTTCTTATGATGAATCTGAATCTGCGTATTCTATTTTGGATCACCACTTAGAAGCTTTAAATGTTTAAATTAAGTGTTAGAATATAGTTTAAGAACTTCCAATATGAATATAAAAAAAATCTTCATTTTTCATATTCGGAAAACTATTATCAAAATATTGAGAATGCATATGATTTTCGAAAAACATGATTCAAATTTGATATGAAATGCAAAACCGAATTGGAACCAGGATTTCAAAGCAGCTTTTCATTCCTAACTATTTGAACTGAAAATCAAGAATCCTAAACTTGATACATAATCAGAAATACGAAAATATGTAGAAATACAATTTTGGTTATCGGAATATGGAACCGGAACCTCTAAAATGGGTTTATATTAAAATTTAATATTCAGACCTGGGCCAGATTTCCCGGTTTTAACCGGGTTGGCCTGGATATTTAATATACAATTTTCGACCCAGTTACCCGGATTTCATTGGAAAAGCCCGGATTTTACCCGAGTTTATTCTCATTCTCATTCCGCAATCAAACTTTAAAAAACAATTTGTGTTGTAAATTTGTTTTTTATTTATGCGTCCAAAATTTTGAAGCAAGTTTAAATAAAAGAATCATAAAAAAAATTTTCTAGTTTTTTTTTTAATTCTTAGGTTTTTGGAAAATTTTCCGGATTTCAGTCGACAATTTTGAAATAAATACCCGGATTTTGACAGGTTTTTATATAAAACAGCCCGGATTTGTCCGGCCCGGATACGTGCTGAAAAAAATCTAACAATCTTATTCTATGAACAAGTGAGAAAATTTTGAAAAACTGTAGCAGAATTTTGAACTTGGGATGGGTTTTTGAGGTTTTGGCATTCGTCTTTAGTCTAGATTGTTACTCTTGAATAACTTTTGCTGTGTGGTGGCGGCTTATAGAATACTACCACTGGGATACTGGTACATGTCGTAAAAGGCGACTTATCCAGTGCTTCCCATATGCGTTAGTCATTCTTCAAATGCGACTATCACATTGGGAGGGGGGAACTTTGGCTTGGTTCCAAGCCAAGTTTCTTCAGGGAGGATTCACCAATTGTGCTTATTGCTATTATTGCGCATGCACGAGTTGTATTCTCCTAAATTTTGTAAACACCCGCTTCAAGGTGGTTCTGTGCCTGCGGGCCCCAAAGTGGGGGTAGGAGGGTGTATAATAATCCTATCTTAAGCAGAACGTCGTTGTCTGCACTATAGCCAGGCACTGGTGCAAAGGGCCGTATTTTTCCTGGCAACTCGTGGGATTCAGATTATACACACGATTTTAAAATTTTCATCCTGTATGGGATACCCCGCTTCATGCGTCGATATGATGGTGCAGGGGTTCTTGTGTGTGATGGGAATATGTGTGGAATTCTTTGATAGAAATGCTTTCTATTAAGGTTGCACAGATAAATCTGCAGCACAAAAGAACCGCTACACTTAACTTATGTCGTTTAATCCTTAATGGAACTGCATCAATCGCCTTGGTCCAAGAACCCTATTTCCGAAATGGAACTTTTTACTTAGGGAATTTGCTCAAACCAAACTTTACTGTGTTCAGTGTAATTGGAATGACTAATGCCCGAATAATGCCTCGTGCATGTATATTGATAAATAATTCTTTAAATGCAACACTTATACCCAATCTAACAACAAGAGATATTTGCGTCGTTCAGGTTTCGCTGCCTGATAGAAAATACGTCTACTGTTCAGCATACTCACCATATGAACAATCATCCCCTACGGATGAGTTAAAAAATGTCATTTCATTCTGTGAATCACAAAATATACCTTTTGTAATTGGCTGTGATGCCAATGCCCATCATTTTGTATGGGGTAGCTCAGATATCAATCTGAGAGGCTTAAATTTAATGGAATATTTAAGCAGCACTGATTTAGAAATTCTAAATGTAGGAAATAAACCAACTTTTGTTAGGTGTGACAGAGAAGAGGTGATTGACATCACACTTTGTTCTAGAACAATTTCTCAGGAAATTTCAAATTGGTATGTGCCTAACGAAGAATCGATTTCTGGCCACAGGTTTATCTATTTTGAACACTCAGGTGAGTTTTTAGAAACAATTATATTCAGAAACCCAAGAACAACTGATTGGGACCTATATTTGGAGCATCTTGCTACTAAATTTCATGGATATACACCTGAAATTACTACTCCTTCAGAGTTGGATGAAGTGGTTGCAAAAACCACCGAAATTATTTTAAATTCTTATGAAGAAGCGTGTCCCTTACGAACGTTGAAATTCAACAAAAACAGTACACCATGGTGGAACTCAAATCTCAGTAAATTACGAAAAAACTGCAGACGCCTTTGGAATCGAAGGCGCACGGAAGGTTTTGATGCTTTCAAGTTGGCTCGCAGAGCTTACCGGAAAGCAACAAGAGCTGCCGAACGCTCAAGTTGGCAGAGCTACTGCACAAACATTTCAAGCTTGCACGAAGCAAGTAGTCTTAGCCAAATCAAAAGATTATCAGGTTTCATACCTTAAAACCCCTAGTGGTGATTATACATCAAACGACGAAGAAACATTAAGTTGTCTATTCAATACTCACTTTCCAGGATGTGTTGATCAAGATTCATCGATAGAGCCTGAGTTCTTTTCTGGAAGTCTAGATTCCTTGCATTTTGCTCGGAAAATAGTCACTACAGAATCGATCAAATGGGCAATCGAAGGTTTTGCTCAATACAAATCTCCTGGAAGTGACGGTTTATTTCCAGTTTTGCTTCAAAAAGGTTTCGATCATTTCAAACACATATTAAGAAAAATAATGATAAGCAGTTTTGCTCATGGATATATTCCTAAACTTTGGCGGCAGATAGCCGTGAAATTCATCCCTAAAGGGGAACGATCATCATACGACGAAGCCAAAAGCTTTCGTCCTATTAGTCTAAGTTCATTTCTATTAAAAGCACTTGAACGTTTAATTGATCATCATATCAGGCAAGAATGCCTTGTCCAACATCCGCTTAATGCGACACAACATGCATACCAAACAGGAAAATCAACATTAACTCTTCTGCACAACGTAGTACACAATATTGAAAATAGTTTTTCACAGAAAGAATCATGTCTAGGAGCATTTCTAGACATAGAAGGAGCATTTGATAATGTCTCGTTTACATCAATAATGGATGCGGCACTACTTCATGGAGTGCCTAGTGTTATAACTAACTGGATTAGCGCAATGCTAAGTAACAGGAATCTTCATTCGTCTTTAAGACAGGCTTCAATAACAAAAGTTAGCACACGTGGTTGCCCACAGGGAGGTGTACTATTACCTCTTTTGTGGAACCTAGTTGCAGACGGCTTGTTGAGAAAATTCAATGACCGTGGAATACCAACCTATGGATTCGCAGATGATTATCTTCTGCTGGTAAGAGGTTTGTGCATAAGCACATTATTTGATATAATGCAACAAGCTCTGCGCTCTGTTGAACGATGGTGTTCTTATGTAGAACTTTCAGTTAATCCTCTAAAAACTAATATTGTTTTATTTACTAAAAAACCTATCACCTGCGGGGTGCGCCCTCTGCTGTTTTATGGTTCCAAAATCACCGTGTCTAATCAAGTTAAATATTTGGGTGTCATTCTTGACTCCAAATTAAACTGGTCTGATCACATCGAATTCAGAATCAAAAAAGCATGCATGGCCTTCGGACAATGCCGACGTGCAATCGGAAAAAACTGGGGACTCAAACCCAAACATATTCACTGGATTTACTCCACAATAGTAAGACCAATTCTGGCCTATGGGTGTCTAGTGTGGTGGCAGAAAGGAGAAGTTGCAACAGTTCGGACTAAACTAAATCACCTTCAAAGAATGTGTCTTTTGGGGATGTCCGGATCGTTCACTACAACTCCTACTGCAGCACTAGAGGCTCTGTTTTCTATCAAACCTCTACACTTGTTCCTAAAACAGGAAGCCTTCTCATGTGCTTTTCGTCTACAGGCAGTTGGTCTCTGGCTGTCAGGAAATATCGAAAGATCATCGAGTCATACAAATGTGTGGCCTGAATTAGTTAGATTAAACAAGTTTAATCTAGCGCCAAACGATTTAACACCCTCGAGTAGTTTTCCCTACATGGGGTTTAAAGTCAAATTTCCTTCTCCTCAAGAATGGTTATCAGGTTTCGTAGAGGACCAAATGTCCTCTCATATTGTATTCTATACTGACGGTTCATTATCAAACGGCCGTGCAGGTGCAGGAATTTACTGTCACGAGTTGAACATAGAATATGCTCAACCTCTAGGAAAATATTGTACAGTCTTTCAGGCTGAGCTATATGCTATTATGTATGGAGTGCAAATTGCACTTCAAAAGAAGATTATGTTCAGAACAATTTATTTCTGTTCAGATAGCCAAGCAGCTATCAAATCACTCAGTGCTTGCAGTTCTAGATCAAAACTGGTAATCGCATGCCGGAAAGCAATCGAAGAACTTGCTGAAGGCAATGGATTAAACCTTCTATGGGTACCCGGACATAAGGGAATTTTTGGAAACGAATGCGCCGACGAACTCGCTAGAGCTGGGTCGGAAAAGGAATTTTAAGGACCAGAGCCGGCTGTCCCAATATCGCCATGTTGGTTCAGAAACCAAATTCAAACTTGGTCCTCTAACCAGCATGAACGATACTGGGAAGAGTTGGACACTTGTCGTCAAACTAAATTATTTTTAGAAAAACCATCTCCAATCATATCGAGTTACTTATTAACTTTAAATAAATCTCATTGCAGCATCTTGATCAGAGCACTCTCCGGTCATTGTAAACTCAACTATCACATGCACAACATTCAGCGTGCTGAATCTCCAGTATGTGTTAGTTGTGAATCAGATGTGGAAGATCCCTTCCATCTTATATGTAACTGTCCCTCATTTGCCAGACTGCGTTTTCGTACTCTGGGATCTTACGCTATAAGCGAATCTGAGTTTAAGAAATTAAACTTAAAAAACATTCTATCATTCCTTACCGAATGTAGAAAAGAGCTTTAATGCTAATAATCCCTAGTGGAAAGGCTTTATGCCATCTTAAATAGATTGAATTTATTTCTTCCTTTTATAGGTTTTTCAGGTTTCTCAGGTAAATGATGAAATCTTGGATAAAAAAGGCTAGGCACAATTTTCCCGTTTGTTTGGATAACGTGCCGCTATTAAGCCTACCCCCATTCTGATACCTGATAGAATTTTGAACTTGGGATGGGTTTTTGAGGTTTTGGCATTCGTCTTTAGTCTAGATTGTTACTCTTGAATAACTTTGCTCTATTACCATATTGAGTACTGTGTACTCAATATTTTAAATTGATTATCAAAATATGGTAATAGTTATTCAAGAGTAACAATCTAGACTAAAAACGAATGCCAAAACCTCAAAAACCCATCCCAAGTTCAAAATTCTGATACAGTTTTTTAAAATTTTCTCACTTGTACTACAGTACAGTATTCGGTGTTAATTTAGTGTATAACTCAAAATTATTTGATTTAGGAGTACAATACCCAAGTAACACACAAAAGTAAAATAGGTTTTATAATTTTTGCAAGGAGTTTTATAAGTGATGTATTATACCGATAACTATTTTAAAATGTATTCATTGGAAACCTTTTCACAACTTCACTCCAGGACAGCTACAAGCGTCTTATAAAGTCAATCTATAAACAGCTATAAATTTTTCTAATTGATTTTTTATTTGATTCTTTGTGCATGCTATAAAACATTTTTATATCTCAAAATATTTACCATTTGAAAAAGTCAAGAAATACCTGCATACAAACCTGTTTTGATTTATAAAAGCCTTTTTATATACTTTCTCAGTACCCTTGTTCTTATACGGTCTTTTCAAGAAACTTTTGTTTTATAAATGTTACTTAATATTAATTGATTGTAGTCTTTTTAAAACGTTTATATATGCCAAAATAAGCTTGTAAGGGGTATTTGGTCAGACAAAGATTTTATAAAAGAAAGTTATGCAGTAATCAACCAAAATGCAACAATAAGATGTTTTTCAAAAGCAAAGGACGGAATAAGTGTTTTCGCGTTTGTCAGGAACGACAACGGATGAAATTGACGTCGTCCCTTGTTAAAAAAAGGAATGGAATGCTGCTCAGTGGAATTATACACTGGAAATGTACAGCTCGCTGGAATTTGTCTTGATCACCGGTAATTGCAGTTTTACGTGAAAATAATCGAATAATAAGGTGAGAAGAATGAGTCAAGTCAAGTTAGAAAATGATCTGTAAAAGTGTAAAGTATAGTTTGAGAAAAACATACCTATGTACATGAAATAATAAAAATTAAAAAAAATTTTTTTAGAAAATTTCATTTGATTATCCATTCCTCTAACATTTTTTGAATCCGAAAGGTTTTATAAGGTACATGTAATGTTCTTTTAGTAATATTTTCGAGAAGGCCTTGAAGCGTTTTGTACTTATAAGAATTAACAAAATGCTTCAAGAAAACGCATTGAGCCTAAAGCAGTTTTGTAGGAAAGGCTCACAGACTGCTATATAACTTTGTCGGTTTATAGAATGCCGTTCAAGTTTCTTTTTGTAATTCCACACTCTTCAATAAGACAAAAAAAGTTATGTAAAAGTGTATTAGTTCGATAGGTAATTAAAAAAAAACAAAATCGTTTTTTAAGTGTTCAATATCGACTGTTATTAATTTCATATATTAGCGCCATTTGATTAATGATGAATATATAAACGATGTATGTCTTTTTTAGAAAAAAAAAACACTTATCTTATTCATGTTTTTTATAAGCTTCGACATCCTTACGGCTGTGATAATGTTGAAAAAATGTTCACCATCCACATGAAAGATTCAAAAGTTGAAAACAAAATTCATTCAATCCGTATTTATTGAATAAAATGATGATGAACTGGTATTAGCTTTGTGTTTTGTTTTATTTTTATATTTATTTTGAACGAGATTCATTTGTTTTAAAAATAATGACCAGGATCCTTATTCCGGAGCAGAATTATTTGTAGATGAAAATAATACAACCAATAGGTTTTATAAGCGCAATTTATAAAGAGCTTTTGAGTATGTTTTGGCTTACCAAGGTTTCATAATTTGCGCTACAGAACCTACTGCAGAAGGGCCTTTTTGTGCTACTAAGCGTTGTATTGTGGTTTTATTGATCCTTACATAACCGGCCGTGGTTTTATAGCTTTAATTTATAGTTAAATTGTTACTTGGGTACCGTTCCTCCAAATTAAAACTAGACACTTCAAAACCTAATTTGTAAAATTCGGTTTAGTGGCTGACAATGTAGAAACCACTTTTTTACATTGAACTATTAAGTGTTAAGAAAAAAAAAAGTTGAAACACAGCTGTTGGCACTTATGAGTTTAAAAATAAAATACGAATAATGATGATGAAGATATCAGAAAGGAACTCGCCCCATTCGTAACTCGATTTAAGACTTTCGCTGATATTTTAATCAAATGTTAAATAAAACCACAACAAACGAATGAGAGGGCACTCACATCAAAACAAATTATACCAGAAATGCGTACATACTGCCAGTAGTTCAACGTACCTCTTAAATCACATTGAAGCTGTAATAGCTACTATAAGCATAACAGTCATAACAAAAAAAAGAACATCCAAAAACGGTCACAATTCCGGAAAACCGTACGCGGAAATGGAAGTGAAATTGTTGTTGGCGGTTAGTTTTTGTCAGTTCAAATGGCACCGCGCAAAACATATATGATGGCAAAGTGGAGAGTAGTAAAATTCACGCAGACGGACTGTCATCAGCAGCCGCTCTATTTGACTATCTGACTGTTGTTATTTCCCCTCCGTTCAACAGCATCACATCATCGTATTATTACATCGCACTTTGACAATTCATATGCTAGCTATGCTAACTGACGACCATCTCGTTTTGTTTGAGCTGTTTTGTGTCGTTTTTTTTTTGCTATTACATTCGGTTTGTTATGCTGCACTAGGTTAGGTTTCTGTCACAGGTTTCCAACATGTGCGAATCTATTTACAGGGTGTTTCTCCAAAGGAGAAAACTTTGTAAAAATGAATCAAAAATTATTAGTTTTGTTTTTAAATAAGATTATTTGACTTTAAATTTTCAAACTTCCGGTTTCTGCTCTCAAATTATCCTAAACTGTGTTCTAACTCTGTATTTCTTTTTGCAAACTGAAAATAACTCAATTTTTATGGATAACGAAATTATCGAACGCACTTGCGCACCCCTATTCAGGAGGCTGTCGATGCTGAAGTAATCACATTTTACAACCGAAAAAAAAACAACGACGACGACGTCAACCCGACAGACAGCGTTTTACACCATCTCTAATGATGAGGAAAAATAGTGCAGCGTCACTAATTCCGCTGTTTGTTTTGTTTTTTTATCTCCACAAACTCTTTGCTGAGAGCAAAGCGGCTTAGATAAACCAAAAAAAAAAACAAACCACACGCTCTCCAAAGGGTAAATAATACACATCATAGTGTAACGAAGGAGATAAAGAGCCGAGAAGCTTTATCGAGGTAGGGGAGTAGCGGGCTATATGCGCCTATTAAGCAGAACACTGATTTAATCAAATATCACATCGAATATGTGTACAAAAACTATATACACGTGTGCAGGCATCTGTTTTCTATACATTGGAGTAATTTTTATGTTAAAATTTTCTTCTGTTTCCAAGAAAATGATTTTATTATAATTGTTGTCTAAAATGCCGAACCTCAAACCGTGCGGGCTAAATGCGCCCATTTATGTTTTGAACAAAATTTCTGTTTTTTGGGAAATATTTCCGTATAATTTCATTGGAAATGATAGAAAGTAATAATTTCCGTACGATAAAGCTGAAGTTTTATAAAAATCTATGTGTATTATAATTTTATGGAAAAAAACAAAAGTTAGGGTTGCCACACTATGGAGGCAGTTCATCCATGGGAAAAACTTTATCAAATCTGATTTTAGATCTTCAATTCTCTCTTAAGATGTTATTCAAAGCTTAGATTTGAAAGTTCAATGATGAAAATCATTTATTTATTCTATTTAACCTGTTATTTTAGGATGGAGGCATTTTACAAACATGATGGGGGCATACAAAAACACTCTATTATTGCACTATATAATCATTATTAAACCTCCACAAAAGCTGAAATATGTTTAATTTCTAAAATTCATTTGAGTAATAAACAAAAACCATCCTAGTTTTTGTTTTAAGCTTCTTTACGTATAATTTTTAAAAGTCGAAATATTACATCAAAATGTATCAAAACCTTGTATGATTTTTTAAATTATTTTGAGTTTGTAAATTCATAAAATTCTTTCATGCCTTATGTTCTAAGCGTATCACCCTCAAAATGCATTTGTCAGATAAGCTGTCTAGTCAGCCATTTCATCAAACAGCCGTAGGGTCATTGAACCCGATAGGCCCATTTAGGAAACCTTTCCCCTATAGTAAATTAGCATTGCTTTTCCTGTGAAGGTACGTACTTACTTCTTTGCAGACGCCGTCCATCGTTGTTTATGCTTTTATCGCTTTTATTGAGCAGGCAAGCGGACTTGCAGCGTTTTTTTTTTGCTAAAACCTAGCGACCGTCAAATGATGATCATAACGTAACATAACTAGTGACGTCCGCAAAAGGCAAAATAGTCCATGTCAAACTGGAAATCATAGCACTTTTTTCCTTCTTTGTTAAGCTTTTTGTTCCGAAGTGCTTCATATTATATGGTTTTACGTTAACGTTTCCGTGACGCGCAGACTCAACAAATGGTGTAAAACACTCAGTCTTAATTTGTAGTTTTTTTTACAAATGCTGAAGATTATTTGTAATAAGCTAAAGAGCCCACTCAACTTTTTTTTGTATCTTGTATATCAGTTGGGGGCTGAGAGTAACCTGTTATTAAATTGCTAATATCAGTAATCTTTTGAATATTACTTGAATTTTGTTAATGAAAAACAACCCCAGCTGTTGTATCGTAGTAGGTAGCATTTAAGCTTCCTAAGCCAATGTTTGGATGGTAAAATTGAATCATGATCAGGGATCGCTGCAAGAATCGGCGATGTTTTCATAAGTGAAATATAAGCCGTCAAATCTTGAAGTTGTAAGCAAGGATCTACACAAAATTCAAACAAGAAAAAATGTATAAAAATGGAGCAAAAAGTAGGAGAATGTTAAAAAAAAACCCTTTTTAAAATAAACTATAAGAGAGGTTCATAAAAATAAAACTTTCAAAGTTCAACAATACATTTTCAGAAAACAGAAAGTATAAGAAGCACCAAAAAATTGGAAAAAATGATAAAAAGTAAAATTAAACAAATATAATCAATTATATTGAAATACTTGCAAATGTATACCTTGAAGAAAACAAAATATATAAAAAGAATAAATAGAAAAAAAAGCAAAAAAAAAGAAAAGAGAAGCAAAAACTGAAATAAATTAAAACGGCAAGAAAAACATCAACTATTAAAAAACAACGACGAATCTATCAAAAACAAAGGAATACAAAATAAAAGAAGCAAAGAGCAAAAAAATGGAAAATCAAATAAAACCAAATAAAGTAGCGGAAAAATTATAATTGAAAACCCATTAAAAAACCGAAGGAAATTTAAAAAAATCAAAAGGAAAGACAATACAAACTTATAAAAACAAACAAAATTGAAGAAAACTAAAAAAAGAAATCGAAAAAAAAAGGAAAAACTTTAGAAATCTACAGGAAACCAATGAAAATAACAGAAAACTACAGAATAAAAAGGATGTAAAAGAAAACATTTGAAAACCAGAGAAAACAAAGAAAAACTAAATATATTAAAAGAACACTAAAAAAAAACTGAAGAAAATTTTAGCGAACTAGAGAAAAAAAACTTAATAAAATGAAAGATAACTAAAGAAAACTAACATGGAAAACCTTTTTTGAAAATATCTAAACTAATAAAAACAACAAAAAATACAAATCAAAGAAATACAAAATAACAGAAAAAACAGCAAGAAAAACAACGAAAAGAAAACTAAATGAAACAGAATAAAATAATGAAAAAAAAACAAAAAGCAAAAAACTCTAAAAAAATAAAAATTAAAAGAAAACCAAACAAAAGGAATGACTATAGAAACTGATAAAAGCACGACAAAATTGAAGAAAACTAAAAAAAAAATTAATAAAAACGAAAAATAATGGAAAAACTAAAGAGAACTACAGGAAACCAATAAAAACAAAAGAAAACTACAGAATATGAAGGAAATAAAAGAACACATTAGAAAACCAGAGAAAATAAAAAAAACAAAGTTTAATAAAAGAACACTCAAAAACTGATTTTTGTGAAAACTAGAGAAAACAAACTTTAGAAAATTAAAGTGAAATAAAGAGAACTAAATAAAATACAAGGAAATAAGAGCAAAGTAAAGAAGAACAAAACGCAAACTACAGAAACTCAAGAAAAATAAAGAGAACTAAAGTTAAGTTTGGAAAAAAAGGAAATCAAAGGAAACTAAAAAAGAACCAAATAAAATTCAATGAAACAAGAACTATATAATTTAAACGGAAACAAAGGAAACCAAATGACAGAAAGGGTAAAAAATAGAAAAAAAGGAAAAAAAAAGGATAAAGAAAAAAACAATAAATGAAAAAGAAAAAGGTAAAATAGGTAAAACAATACAAAATTTGAGAGAGAACGAAACTAGAAAAGAACAAAATAAAATTCAATAAAACAGAAAGGAAATCAATTGACAGAACAAGAAAAGAAAAATTTAAAAAAAAAATCATAAAAAAGAACAAAAAGGAATAAAATACAAAATAAGAAAAAAAGGAAGAAAATAAAAAAAAGGAAGAAAAAAAGAAAAAAAAGGAAGAAAAAAAGAAAAAAAGGAAGAAAAAAAGAAAAAAAAGGAAAAAAAAAGAAAAAAAGGAAGAAATAAAAGGTTATTTAGGTTATTTATAATAATTTTTAATAAAAGAAGATAAAGGGCTAAAAAGATATGAAACCCCAAAAATTGAAAAATAATAAAATAAAGGAAAAAGAACAAAAAGACTAGTTAAATTTTCAATTAAATATTAAATGAAAATAGAAAACAAGGGAATATAGAAAAGACATCAGGAAATTAAAAAAAAATAAAAGGATTCAGAAGATTACATTGGAATCTATAAAAACTAAAAAAAAACAATAAAAAACCAAAGGATGAAAAAAAAGAAACAAAAGAGAATCCAAATAAAACAAAATTCAAAAATTGGAAAAAAGAAAAAAAAAATAAAGAAATGATTTAAATAACAAAA
The DNA here is from genome assembly GCF_029784155.1 of Uranotaenia lowii. Classification (NCBI taxonomy): domain Eukaryota; kingdom Metazoa; phylum Arthropoda; class Insecta; order Diptera; family Culicidae; genus Uranotaenia; species Uranotaenia lowii. The sequence continues at coordinate 43,621,644 of NC_073691.1, forward strand.
CAATGATAGGAGGAACTGAAAAAGGATTGACAAGTAAATTAATAATAAACTTAATTGAGAATTGGCATAGAAAACAAATAAAGGTAAAACAAACAAAAAAACCTAAAAACATAAAAAATTATGTTTTTTAAACCGAAAATTAATGAAAAATTCGCAAATATTAGACAAAAAAATCCAACCGACAAAAATTAAAAATTATTATCAAAAACTGAAAGAGACAAGAAATCTTTAAAATTTAGAAAAATATGCTTACCTCGATGTAAAACGCAATAATATAAAATTATGAAAAATTTGATGGAAAGAAATGAAAATTGACCAACAGGGAAACGATGAAAAACAAGGAAAAAAAGAGGAATGAAGAAAATTGACAAAGGATAAAAAAGGAAAAACTGAAACTTAAGAAAGAAAATAGGAAATAGAAAAGAATATTTATAAACCAAATAAAAGAAGATAAAATTGAAAAAAAAAATAAAACAAAAACAAAAGAAAGAAAAAAAGACAAACACAAAAAAGAGAGAAAAAATGGAAAAAATGGAAAAAAGTAAAAAAAAGAATAGTGAAAAAAACTAATGTTAATTTTTAAAGCAAAAATATAAATACAAAAAAAGTTGGAAAAGAAAATAGAAAAGAGACAATCTAGTAAATACGCAGGCAAAGAAGGAAACAGTTTAAAACAATAGACACAGAAGGATACATAAAAAACTACAAAAACAATAGAAAAAAACTAAAGAAAACACAAAAAAGACGAATTGGAGAAACGAACCCATATAAAATTAAAATAAAACAAAACGCTTTTGAAGCAGAAACATTTTCCATAAAAACCAAATATAAGAAAAATCCAACCGACAAAAATGATAAAAAAACATGATAAAAAAGTTAAAGCGGCAAGGGGGAAAAAACACTCATTTCTTGATATGAAACGCAGCAAATAATTTTTTTTTAAATTTAAAAAGAGAGAAAGGAACAATTGCAAACACAGCGAAACCAAGAAAAACGAGCGAAAAGGAAAAATAAGGAAATAAGGAAGAAAGGAAAAAATGGGATAACATAAAAATAAAAATGAAAGAAAGAAAAGAGGGAATGAAAAAATAAAACATTTATTATAACTAAAAAATTGATAAAATATAAAAAAAAAAACAAATTACAACTTGAAAAAAAAATGGTGAAGAAAAAAACTGGTTGAATTTTTAAAGCTAAAAACATAAATAAAAATTGATAAAAAGAAGAAAATCTTGTAAATACGCAAACAAAGAAGGATAAAATTAAGAACAATAGACACCTAAAAGTACAATAAAAAAATTCAAAATTCATTTTGTGAAAAAAAATGTATTGAAATGAATTGTTAAACTGTTTTGATAGGGTTTTGTGCCTGTTGGAGAAGAGGCTTGGAAGAAGCTTAACTCCACTGGGCTTTCCCTATCCGAGGAAAAAATAAATTAATAAAAAAAGACTGTTTGTTTACATTTAGCTAAAAAAAATATCTATTCAAAATAAACTGAAAAAAAAAACAAAAAAAAAACAAAAACGAAAGGAAGAAAAGTAAAATAACAAATAAAATCATAGAAAATCAATATAAATCAAAATGTAGCAGTAGATTTTTCATAAATGACAAATATTAGAAAAAACCAACCCACAAAATTGAAACAAAAAATGTTATCTAAAAGTAAAACAGATAAAAAAGCAGAAAAAATACACATACCTCGATATAAAACGTAGTAGAATAAAAAAAATTAAAAATTGAAAATGATAGGAAGAAACAATTTTCATAAACGGAAACGAAAATAAGGAAAAATGAGAAAGAAGGAAAAAAAACTAAAGAAAAAGGAAAGAATCAAGGGAATAGAAAAGAATATTTATGATAAATTGAAACCAAATAAAAGAAGATAAAAGACAAGAAAGCAAAAATTAGAGGAAAAGAACTGGTTAATTTCTTATAACAAAAATATAAATTTAAAAAAAAGTCAAAAGAAGAAAATCTAGTACATACGAATTCAAAAAACGAGAATAATAAAAACTAAAAAAAAGACACATAAGAATACATAAGATAACTACAAAAACAATAGAGAAAACTAAAGAAAACAATTAAAAACCAACTGACCAAACAGGAAATATTATCAAAAGTTGAAAGAGGGAAAAAAGCAGGAGCATTAGAACTACATAAAAAAATACAAATAAATTTCAAAAAGAAAGACATTAAACAAAGAAAGAAAAATAAACAATAAAAAAAGGTAATGGGCCACATGGGAAAACAATGATAAGAAAAAAAGGAAAATAAAAGAATTATGAAAAAAAGCAGAAAGATAGAAAAGAGGAATGGAAAGAAAAGAAGAAGATGACCAATTGAAAACTGAAAAAAGAAGATAAAAAAAAAAATTAAAATGAAGTGAAAATAAATCAGGAGGAAGAATAAAAATATGAGTTAGAATTGAATATATTAAACAGAAATGTTGATAATAAAATTGAAAAAAAGGAAAATTAAAAATGGTATCAGCTGTTTTGTAATTTTTTTGGCATTTTGTTATAAAAATAACTGTTGAACTGAGTACTAATATGTTTCCGTTTGTTTGGGATATTACCACGACTATTAGGTTGCGTTCAGAATTCTTAGTTTCGATAGTATCCAATGTCTTTATTAATGAGGTGGGTCATGTCGCTTATTCGTAATTCTCTAATAGCTGTAATAAACAATGGTCTAAAAAATTTTCAGAAGAAAGATTTTCTTTTTTTTTTTTTTTTTTTGAAAGTTGTTTTTTCCGATAATTTTTTAAATCCAACTATGCCTTCTAAACCGCTAGAAATTTTTTCGATTGACAACTGACAGGCAGATGAGCTACTTATGTATATAGGAGGGCAGAAAAAAAGAACCTTGGAACCGGATTGGCTTTATTCGTTCGCTCAATAAGCTTTCAATAAGTGCTGGTCACGCGTCACGATGCGCTTGATTGATTCAATGGCTGAGGCGGGTGGTTTAATTGGATATTGGATCAAACCCAGCACCCGTCGAATGGTGTTTCCTACTTGCTGTTGGTGCTATTTACAGGCGAGAACGTGTCTAATTCCTGCTTAGGTTCGGTAGCAGGTTCGTACATGTATGAATCGACCATCGTCGATACGGGCTTCAATAACCTAATTGTAGCATGTGTGCTCACCCGGTTGTTCGGCCTTGCCATTGAACACAATAAATGAATGATATTGCCTTTTTTCGGTCCGGGTTCTTCTATTATTCAGCATCTCATCAGCTGTTCGAACAGGTACTCACAATGGATTTTTTTTTCCTTGAATCAATCAGTCGTCGACTAGAGTTGATAATTTTTCCCTTTATGAATAAATTGTGTCACAATTATTGTGATAAATTCTTCATTCAGGAGTCGCCCTATTGGCTTGAAAAAAGGTCCAGCTAGTTTTCAACGTATGTTGATTGTGTAACAAAAACCCCAAATGTGAACATCAACAATAAATTTTACGAATTGCTGTAAGTGTCAACCGACCTTATTTGTAGAATAATGGATCAAACCCAGTCGTCGTCAAGGTCGTCATTCTACGTAACCGTTGGCCAAGTTCACACCAAAAGCAGACATAAAAACTGCCTCCACCAATAAACAAGGGCTACATATTCACACCTGTTTGTTACCGGCTCCAGCCCATAAAAGCCAATTAGGTTCGATTTTTGTTTTGTACCAGCAAACCTTCGGTGCAGCATAGTGGTTCAAAATACAGTGAATTTTGAACGTATCTCCAGTTTGTAAAATCAAAAGCTCAATACAGTCAATAATAAATTCCCGATCAAAAACAATATTGGGGAAAATTATGAATCTCTCTGGACTTTTTTGATGGAATAGTTTTCCCAGTGTTTAGTGGACGGCCACCCATTTGTCCAAACACACTAAAATAAAGAAGCCGACATAATGAAAAGGCAAAACGCGCGGAATGGGAAAGGGCGATGAGAAATAAAAATCGATATAGGTAGGAAAGTGCATTGATTATCATGGTCAAGCCAGCACGATATGTTTGGAAATAGAAACAAATGAAACCTTCAAACGACTTCTGAATTTTCAAGGATAAGCTAGGTGCAATAAACTAATTTGCTACAACACCTTAAAGTTATTACAATCAATTAGTTTAAAAAAAAACACATGGCAACAAAATATAATTTTTCCTATGTGACTTTGAGGGCTTAGTTTGTCTGATGTGGGGGCGCTGATTCCAAATATACAATTAATTTTTTTTCTATAAGCTTTCGTTTTCAAGATAACGTTTGAAAATAGTTCAAAATTCATTTAAGAAATTTTTTGCATTACTTTGGCAAAACTGTAGAACATTACACAGATTTTTAAAAAATGAAGGTTTTAATTCGTTGACAAACTTTTCCGAAGGCCGCGAGTAGTTTTGACCTCTAAGAAGATAGTTATAGCAGTCTTCCAAATCTGCAAAATACTGAAATTTCGTCGAAATTTAAAGATATTTGAACCGAATTGAAAATTTGATATCTAGCATAAGGGTACAAACATAGTGAGCACGAAGCGTAATGTTCATTCACCGGATGGATTTTGCAAGATCGTTTTTAAAAGGTCGGCCACAGTGCACGCGAATTGCGAAGCGGTTTAACACTGAAAACAACTTTTTGGCTTTTTCGGGCTTTTCTAGTATAACAAACAACTTTATTTTAAAAAACCCGACGTTTCGACCAGTTTTGGTGGTCTTTTTCAAGGGAATTAACAGTCTGTTGTTCTTGTCAGTGTCGTTTTTATCCAATGGTTAGGAGTCCAAAATTCGCGCCACAAGAAAAACAGACTGATAATTCCCTTGAAAAAGACCACCAAAACTGATCGAAACGTCGAGTATTTCAAAACAAAGTTGTTTGATATACTAAAAAGACCAAAAAAGCCAAAAATATTCAATGAACAACATCCGGTCGTAACATAAAACCAAAACTGAAAAAAACCTTCGGTGTTTGAGAAAATCTTTGCAAATAAGTTTACAGAGTCAAAAAACAATCCGCGTAATTTTGAAAAACCGCATGAAAAGACCTTGCGAATTCCAGGGAACAAGCCCGCAGGGGAGATGTAGCTTATTGACGTCATTTTTAAATTAAAGATGGCGGCTTCCGCCTAACTTCAAAATGCCTTCCGCACAACATTGAAATATTTTAAGGACTGAAAATCGCATGAAAAAATTTTTTAAATATGTTTTTTTTTCTTTTGTTAACACCTCCCCCTCCTCCTTCCCCTTCAAAATTTCCAACATACCCGAAGGGAGAAATAAATAAAGTTTGAAGTATTTTATGGAAATTTTGGAAAATTTATCACATATCCGAAAGATTGCAAGAGCACAAAACAAATAGTGGAAGATGGGAGTCTTATCAACTTTAATACGCTTTATTTTATTGAACTTTTTGATAAAAAAAATTACTGGACTTATGGGTTTTGTGCAATGATACACTATGCAATTTTATTGCATACAAGCTTTCATGCAATTCATTGCCATTTATTAGTTTTTTTTCCATTATTTTTTATTGTCCCCCCCTTTTGTTGATCCAACTCCGAGTGACAGAAGAAGGATTTGAAATTTGTTCCGGCATTACAAAAATAAACATAATTATGCAGAAAACATGGAAAATATGACTATATTATAAAAAAAAACATGAGAAAAATATGACAAATGTGATAAAAATGTGACAAAATTATTACATAAATATGAAAAAATAGAGCAAAATTTGATAAATTTGACAATAAAATGACAGTTATTTTGGTCATAAAATATTATAAAAATTAAAATATAACAGATGGCAGAAATTTGACATTAAAGTGAAAAAGATATCTTACAATACTATAAATAAAAACTGACAAAAAATGACAAAAATTCACAATAATGACAAAACTTGAAAACAAAACTTTGACAAAAATTTGACATCATTATGGGAAATATGACAAATGTGCTAAAAATATGGCAACTTTAATAACTTATAAAAAAATAGCAAACAGGACCAAATTTGGCAAAACGATGACAAAAATCTGCAATACTATGAAAAAAGTATTACAAATGTGAAAAAAAGGCAAAAATATGACAAAATTATGGCAAAATCAGATTCCAGCAAAGTTACACGATTTGTCTATGTATCGTGTGACCAACATCTTTTAAATAAGTCTTGGTGAATCTCGTTTTTGAGCTTTTTTTTCCTCAGATTCAAGCTTTTTTTGCTCAAATCTGAAGAAAAAAGCTTAAATCTGAGAGATGCACTCCACACGGTTTGTATAACGTTGCCGAAATCTGGACAAAATATGAAATTGTCAAATCTTTAACAAAAAAACAAACAAAATTATTACAAAAATTGACAAAACTTTGTTATAGCAGATTTTTGTCATTTTATTGTCAATTTTTGTCAGAATTTTGTCATTTTTTCATTTATCGTGTGTTTTTTCATTGGTCTGCACGATTTCTTTTCACTGGATTGTCAACATTTTTTTATGGTTTTGACTTTTATTTGTTTCGATTATAGTCGATTCAACATCTTCATGTCATTCGCGACTTATATCAACGATGCAGTTTGCTGCATATGGAAATTGCCAAAATCTAATGGGGTATGTACTACAACCTTATAGCATTGTCTTTGTTTTGTCATATTTGTCATGACGTTAACATTTGTCATATTTTTGTGACATATTTTTCATTATTTTCGTGGGTTTTTAGTCATATTTTGTAAAAATTTTGTCATTTTATTGTCGTATTTATCACCATTTTGTCATTTTTTGAAGTATTTTTGTAAAAATTTTGTAATATTTTTATCCCATTCTTCATAATTTAGCCAGATTTCATCATATTTTTGTCATAGTTTTGATAGAACTTTGTCATACTCTAGCACATTTGTCATATTTTTGGTCGTTTCAATGTCATGTTTTGCCATATTTTTACAACATTTGTCGTATTTTTTCATAGTTTTATCACTGATCACACTGACATGACACTTAGAATAAAAAATGCCATCATTTTCTTGCTAACTTTTCCACCTACCGTCGATTTTGCGAACCATTTGAAAAAAAAATGCCCTGTAACTAAAATGTACCTTTTTAGCCCGATTGTATCATCTAAATTGCCTATTTTTCCTTAAAAGTTGGATGGTCCACCAAACGAAATCGAGTGTCCAGCTAGTATGCAAGGTTGCCAAAATACCAGAAAAATCTATAATTTCACATGATTTCGAGCCAATTTTCATCACAGAATCTGTGTCACAGAATACAGAATTTTGGAAATATACATAGATTTCACAGATTTTTTTGAATTTTGTACGTATTTCCAAAATTATAAATTTTATGTCAACATAAATTTGGGGTTTCTAACTTGTTTTTAGGAAAAACATACTAAAATTGATAATGTTTATTGATTATTTCTGAAATAAAATGTAAAAATTGCGGCTTATTGCGTCATGACCTTTCAAAGAAATTTATGCTATTCCCATCACAGAATTTTTGAGTAAAATCTCTTAAAATCAGATTTTTTTTGCAAAACCACAAAAATTTGTTTAGCAACCTTTTTGTTATTATTAAGTCATATTTGTATATTTTTTTTTTAATATTTGCCCAAATATTAGTTCTTTCAGATTTTTGTCACTTTATTGTTAAATTTTGATTATAATTTTGACATATTTCTCAAAATTTTGTCCTACTTTTATCACATTTTTCAAAGTTTTGTCAATTTTTTTTTCATTTTTTTCTCATAATTTGTAATACTTCTAGAGTTTGATTTGATTAGGTGATATGAGTCACTTAACTATTTTAGAGAAAATCACTTTGGAAGTTTCGAAACACCGCTAAAATTCTAGTTTTAAAGCCATGCACAGTGGTCAAAAATGCGAAAAACGCGATCGTTGCTTATAACTTTTTTAGTTCACATTTTAGCTTATTGGTGTCTTCGGAGAAGTTTGTCAGTAAAATCAGCTCTATAATAAAAAAACTTTTAGTTTTCTGATTAATCCCCCTACAAGTGAGATAAAATTTCTAACTTCTCTGTTATAGGTTTTAGCTCTTGGATGTCTTCGACAAACTTGTTTAAAATCAAATTTTCTACCACTTTGTCTCAGATGTTAAGGTTCTAAAATAATTATTCTCCGAGTTATCGGCTGAATAATAAACTTTATCTCTAACAATCAGTTAATTAATATTAACTTTTTTCAGTTAATTTTAAGTTTAATAATATGTTCCACGAAGTTGTTGGTCTTATTAAAATACACCACTTTTTTGAACATTTCAAGTTTGTAAAATGTGATACTGCAGAGCTATGTTAAAAAGATTTCCGAAAATAGTGCTTTTTCACGCCTTATTTTACAAACACCGGGCAAAATCGGACAGCTCGCTTTAGATGCAAAATGAAGTCAAAGATTTCGCCTACAAGATGCAGGTACAATTCTCTGTATCCACTTGTATCCAAGCTAGATATGTACATCAATTTTACTTTTCCATGTTTATTTATATGCTAGTTTAATGGCATTGCGGTGAACGTTAGATGATAAATTCTTGATAGAAGAATTAAAGATCGGAAAGAAATGACGGATAGATAAAGCAGACGCTTAGTAGAAGAAAATTTACAGGTGTTGAAATTGAGCCAAGAGCATTTTTAATGGAAAGTTTCAAAGGTGCGTTCTAGACCCTTTGTCCCACATCAGTTGAATGGCTGAGAGAAGTAACAGCGAGAGGCGCAATTACGTTCACCCATACATCCAACCTTTTCCATGTTTGCATTAAAACAACGATTTCTATGAAACTATTGCGCATTCTACTATGTGTGTTTTCTTCAAGTTTTTCCATGCGCGATATCAGAAGCAAAGGTTTGGAAGCGCTTATTTTGTATTTTTAGCATCAAGTTATTGTGTGTATTTATCTCACTTGTAGGGGGATTAATCAGAAAAATAAAAGTTTTTAATTATAGAGCTGATTTTACTGACAAACTTCTCCGAAGACACCAATAAGCTAAAATGTGAACTAAAAAAGTTATAGGCAACGATCACGTTTTTCGCATTTTTGACCACTGTGCCATGGTCTAAAATTGTCTGACAATTTGGTATCCAATCTAGAAATAGATAATGAATATGCCTACGTATTCGATACGGGCATTAATTTTGTTCTTAATAGTCAAAGAGTACTTACAACCTTTTGCATTGACTGTTTGGCGCAAATGTCTTTTTGCCAACTGGTAAATCCCATCGTGATAATTGAATCGCACAAAATCGGAAAACCAAGTTATTTTACATGGAAATTGAAAAAAAAGCCCCGAATTTAAGAGGTGATACAAATCCCATCTTATAAAGATTGATATTTTCGCTTTAAACTGTTTGAATTTTCGAAGAATATATCAAATTTTTTAATAAAAATCCATAAAGTTTATTTATTCCCCCCCTTCGCAATTTTTGGAGAACTCGAAGGGGAATGAGGTAACCCAAGGAATGATTTAATATTTGTTCCAGCCTTAGAATTGTCTAATTTTTATAACAATGGTCGTATTTTTGTATATTTTTTTCAGTGCTTTTCTCAGATTTTTTACATTTTTTGATAAATTTCAGACATAAATCAGACAGTCATTTTTATCTACTTTTAGAGGCCTTTCACTCAATACCCATATTACGAGGGGCTCATACGACAGCTCAGGAAAACGACTGTCAAATTGATCTGTAGGTTCGAAACGGATGTGTCCTGTGACGTGCAGGAAATTAACCCAGCTGATTTCTGTCATATCTAAGAAAGCAAAAAAAAGGACAAATAAACATTAATAAAAATATATTAAAAGTCTTACTCGTTTCATACTTCTCTCCCGTGCAGGAATGGACAGTTTTTATGATGGTTTTTAGTCGATTTGTCCCCACGGTTCCAAGCGGTCATCGTTTCGTTAGAAAAAAAAAAAAAACGAACAACTAAAAGGATCTAAAACAAAAAAAAACACGAATACGAAAACACCTGTCATCTAAAACAGTGATACAGGCGAGTATTGTCCGGCGATTTTTCGAGCACCTGGGTACTCGCGGGAGAGTTCTTTCGAATTTCAGGAAAATTTTAGTGCTACACACTTAATCTTTTCTCCTGTGGTCGGAACGATATTGTCCTGTATTTTCAACAGCTGAAATTACAGGAAAAATCTCGGGACAGAAAAAGTGCTCAGGAAAGCAACTGTCAAATGCACCAGTAGGTGCGAAACAGTTTCATCCTGTAATTTGCAGGGAGTTTTGAAGTGGTCCTGTAGGTTCGGAATGGCTTCCATGCGAGATTTACCTGGAATTTCAATATTTTTTGTTTATTTGGAAATAAAACAATCATTTTTCAAATACTTTTATATTTTCAACACATAATTTTTAATTTCACTTTACATAACATTGCACTTAATTATATCGAGTAATTTTGCACATAATTTGACCTGAAACAAAAAATAAACGTCCACATATCAGTTCTTCCGTCAGTAATAAATTGATTTAAAACATTTACCTGCTCTAAAACCATTACGTTGCTGTTTCCAGTGGTTCTATCAACATTTCCGTCAGGCCCCAAAGTGTGGCATATTTTGTTTAGCTTCAGCAGCCAGCAGCATCGACATCAACAGCTTCGACGGTGAACCCGGCATCGAAGCTTGCGTCTACAAACCGCTAATCCAGCACGACTTTCTGCTAATCAAAGGACTGAAGCTACTGTCAAATCACATACAAACGAACCGTACTGACTTTTTGGAACCAGAACGTCAGTTCCCCTTTGATTTCAATGGCATTTTGGTACCAAAACGTCAGTGCGGTACTGAAATGTCAGTTCGGAAATTTGCTTCTCTTTCAGCCCTTTGCTGCTAATACGACAGATAATCTTACCGACCAACAAACAAAAATTACAAAAAAAAAAAAATGACGAGTCACATTGTTCCGCGATTTTCTTTTCCATGCACTGGTCAAAGCGAGAGAAAACAAACATGTTGTTGTATTTTTTATACAGGAGAGCAAGAGAAAGAAAATTTGACAAGAATAGGGTCTCCCGTGATTTCGGAGAACACTGTCCTGAATTCACAGGGATACTTTGAGTTCCTGTGCTCTCGTAGCAAGTTTGTCTCGGATTTCAGGAGAGATGAAGCGTCCTGAGATTTGGGTGAGTTCCCTTTCGAACTTCGTTTTAATTGAGCAGCTTTCCCGTGACACGGAGATTCATGGTCCCGAGCGAGATAAATGCAATCTTAGTGTGTACGAGAGTCGATTAGCGATCTCTCAGTGCCACAGGAAAATCTCTGGTTTTTGACAGTTCATATATCATTTTCAACTGTTTTCCTTTGATTCAGAGAATCATAGTCCCGAGCGGAATAGCTACAGTCTTAGTGTGTACTCACTTAATACTTTCTCCTGTGGTCGGGACGATTTTGTCCTGTATTTTCAACAGCTGAATTACAGGACAGAAAAATAGCTCAGGAAAACAGCTGTCAAATTGACCTGTATAATCGAAGCGGAATTTTCCTGTGAATTGCAGGGAGTTGAAACGTTATCCTGTAAGCTCGAAACAACTTGCTTCTGAAAAAAATAACAAAACCAGTTGAACTAACTAAAGATTTGTTATAATTCAACTGTTTTTATATGTATTTATTTTGATGACGTCACTAGATGGTCCCGGTTTAGGCGTTCATATGCGTTCATTCTGAAAACAGAGCGTAGAAAAACGTGGAAAAAGTCAAATTCTAAGTAATTTATTATTCATTCTGAAGAATTACCAGGTTGACAACACTCTTGGTGCTGATTCTGACAGAACAGTGCCACGAACTAAGCGGCAAGTTGAATTTTACACAGTCCCATTCCCCCGGGCGGATGAGTTTAGTGTAAAACTTCCACGGAGGATCTTTCGGAAAGAACGTTCCTCCAGTAAGGCCTTTTGCAACTCTGCTATTTCGGGAAAGGCTGAACACAGCACCCAATTTGTTGTTTCATGAACGGCTAAGAAAGGAACCAAATTCGTATTATTGTAAAAAGAATTTAATTTAAAAAGCCACATACATTCACACCAGTAAAATGATTGCAAAAAAAAACGAATATGAAATTCCAACTGTCATTTTAGCAACGTAGCGAGATAAAGATGATTTCTCTTCTGAATGATTTTTTATCTGATCTGTTCGAGCATTCGAAAGGGAATTCCTACGTAATTCAGAATCAAACGATTGTTACGAGAGTGGTATGAATATCTTCCTGTACCTCAGAAACCCTTCTTTTTTTTAACGAACTTCGTGTAATCCGAGCAACTCTACTATGGTTCGGATGATCATGGTCCCGAGTCAATATAATGCAGATTAAGTGTGTAAGTTTTATCGTTTTGCAGTCTTCAGCAAAGTTGTAAAATGATTGAAAATCTTTATATTAAATATCCAAAGACTTTCTTGAATGATGTAATTGTTGTTGAAATAGTTGTAAATTACAACTTGTAATATTATCTATTGAAATTTCTAAAAAATTTAGAATTTAATTTTTCTTAAGTGTTCTATCTGTGAAGCTAGAGTTGTAATTGACAATGCTTTTGTATAAGTAGACATGTCACTCTTGGTTATTTAGTAAACTTTTATGGCCTTTTAATAAAATTATTAGTAAGATTTAGACACGAATCTAGTTATTTCTCTCTGATTTTATGCTACAATTATATGTTTTGATTGAGCACACTTAAAACTCTCGTATGCTTTCTAATGTTAACCTTGGACAATCAAGATTTATCACAAATGTATAGGTATCACAATCAGTCATCTCTTCGGTGTGAGCATAAAATAAAGGCTCCATAAAATCATTACAGTGGAGATCCGTTGGTTGGCGAAATGGCTGGCTGCAGACAATTTTGCAGTACTCTCCACTACTAAATATCCACAAGATCATCATTGACGGCCGTTACGGAACGAATGCTTTAACGACCATATTTCGATTAACGGCATACAGATGGCGCACATCCGAAGTCTGATGACCGAGGTTCACCATCTGAAGGACTGGGTCAGATAAAAATAAAAAATGTTACTCTCACGAACCGTCATAATTCTACTCATGTTTTTATGATCAAATATTTTCTCTATTTTCACCGAAATTAAATATTTAAATCACTAGATTTAGAAACTTGCTCTTCGCCACGATACACTCGGGTGAATTCAATTTCGGCTCATTGAAAATCAACACGACAGGCCAATAAATTCCGCAGCCATCAACGGCAGTTTCAAATCCCATTAACGATGAGTTATCATTGGCAATTGACGCACAAAACACCGTACATATCGGTCGGTAGTGAAAATCCAGATCAGGTGCGAACAAGCCGTTGATGATGGTTGTGTATTTTTTGAGGAAGAAGAGCTCGACCAAATTTATCACTCCCACGCTCGGCTGCAAGGCCTATGAAGGTCAACAGTAGCTGCAAGCCCCAGAGTAGATTCGCGGCATTGAGGGGAGCAACAAGAAATCTCCGGTTGGATCTACAGGTGGTTGAGATTTTATGTCTGCTGAATGATGCTATCGAGAGGTAGTCGACAACATCAAGTCATCGTCGCGTATTTATCAATGGCGTACTGGTGCGTAACCACCCACCGAAATGCGGCGCTTTTATATGGCGCCTCTTGCATCCATTATTGGCGGGCATCCGACATCCGCTGAACTGTGTTACTAGCTGGAGGCGTTGGGAAATTTTTATAGCTTTAACGGAACTAAGTTGTATTTACAAGTACAAATTATTCTGCTTGAAGTTGGTAGTGTCCTTGGTCTAGTCGTGTTGATTTGACATTAAGGCGGTCTTAAGATGACTGATTTTTATTTTTTTTTTCTGATTGAAGAGAATTGGAAATGTAGAAATAAAACATTTTTAACACTTTTTCAACAATTTTTCCTAAGAGAGTGAGACGTATTCTTGTTCATAGTTCACAATACATTTAGAGTAATTTATTTATTTTTCTATTTTTTACAGGTAAGCTCGCCATGTAGTGCTAGATTTGAATTGGTAAGAAGAAATATTCATTACCTTATAATACTTTCAATGTTTTGTTTCTGATTGATAGGTAAGCATTTTCTATATTTATTCCACGAATTTTAACTCTTTCATAAAAAATGGTCTTTTCTATGATTTTATAAGTAAAAAAATATGTAAAGAAGAACATATTTCAAAGCTCACGATTATTTTTTTTTATGATTTTATAAATAAAAAAAATAACGATTTACATATTTCATAGATCACATGTTCGTGAAAATACATTATCATGACATTTTTCAATGAAATTTTAGAAAAAAATTAACATCATCTGGACAAGTCCGAGAGTATAATTTTTTTTACATATTATGAGAATGCAGACTAGTTTAAAGTACAATATTTAAATCAGAGATTACCAGTTTGTATTTGGGTTTGGTGACAACTCTTTTTCCTATAACATTTTTGTTTGAGCAATTCATACATAAAGAATATTAAAAAATGTGAAGGTTGTATGTAATTATTTAGCTTTGAGTTATTTTACAATAAAAGATTGACTTTTTCAAAACTTTCGAAATGGAGTCCGACGAGTTGCTTGATATTTCATGTGGATTTGAAAAATAAATAATGGAAAAAAAAATCGTGAAATTATACACAGATAGGGGAGATAAGGGCATAACGAGCACCCGGGGCATAGTAAGCACTTCTCTTTTCTACAAAAGTATGCATTTTATTCAATAAATTTTCATGAGGAATGGTTTCGTACTTCCTATAGCATTAATTTTTACCAAAAAAGAAATCTCCTTATTATCTTTACAGAAATATTTAACAAAAACATCTAGGTTCTCAAGTGACTCAAGTGAAATATTATAATTTTCAAGCACCAGCTGCACTGCAAAATGATATACACATTGTTCCTCAAATTTCCCATCATTTATTTTTTAATTTTTCTCTCAAATCAATTTTAAAACGCGTATTTACTTTAATTTGTTGACTCGGGGTGAACAGAGCACAACTAATCGGGGCACTATGATAGAGCTACAGCTTCACCAATTTACATCTGACGATTGAATGGTAAATGAAAAAAAAATCATCTCAAACAGGAATCGAACTCGAGCCTACTGATAACCTCTCCGACATCCAACCGATAGGCCAAATCGTCAGATGAAACAATTCGAGCTGTAGCTTTATTCTTCAGTTGATTTCATCGAGTGGGATTCCATGGAAGAAGACGCTCATCGTGTCCTGATTAATGTTGCTTATACTGCCCCAGTGGGGGTTCTCATTATGCCCCTACAGTCAGTGGGCTACCTTAAGGAAGACGCTTATTTAACCATAGAAAACAGCTATGATATGTGACTTACATCATTGTTTCGTCTTCAGACAATAAAAAAGTCTACTTCCTAACTGGCTGAAACTTGAAAAAGTAGATAAAAACGTTCAAAAATGCATTTTAAAATTTTTTGCCGAAAGCTTAAAAACAGTCACTGTAGGGGCATAACGAGAAACCCCTGGGGCAGTATAATCACTATTAATCGGAGCACGATGACCGTTTTTGCCGTAGAAGCGGCGAAATCAACTTGATGAAGTCGACTGAATTATAGGAGCTACAGCTTGATTTGTTTCATCTGACGATTTGGCCAAATGCTAAGGTGTCGGAGAGATAATCAGATGACTCGAGTTCGATTCCTGGTCAAGGCAATTTTTTTCAAATATCATTCATCAGCGTTCGGCACTAAAACGCTAATCCGCTAATCGTTAATTAGTTCGCTAACTTTTTGTTAGCGGTTTAATTTTGCCCTTAAATTTTGGTTGAGAATTCATAAGTTCCCCTATTTTTTGGTTCCGCTAACTGAAGACCGCTAACTCCCATATGTTAGTTTCAGACTCACGTAGTATTACTGATAGAAGTATACTTTTAGTAATTTATCAGGCGGAAGAGATATCGGAAAACATTATATGTGAATATATGGAAAACTCCAATATGCGCTCCAGAGGAAAATCTTTACATCGAATGATCTTAGTGGAGGAGTGCGTACTAGAATCAGACGATAGGAGTGTTTTTGGTCATCCCACACACCGGTCACGTGTCACGCAGATAAACTTTATATTTTTTCTCTCCACAGCATCCATTGAAAAAGAATCCAATAAAAGTTAAACAGTATTAAACTATTCTTAACATCCTTGTATTAGCTCATGGATTTTTAATCGGTTTAGATATTTACTAAACACAACACAGTTTTTTTTAATGATTTTTGTTAATATTACAAAAAAAGATTAAATCACCATAGAAAGACTTGGGATCAGGGCCGTAGGAAGAACCGACTTGTGGGGGGGGGGGGGGGGGGGGCTTTCATCGATGGTGAAAATCTTTGAATTTGTTTAAGAGTCCGGTAGATTAAACTTAGTTGATTTGAGCATAGAATAAGTATTTTCTGGGGAGCCTTCCATTTCTTAAAAAAAAAACTTATTCTCTACTCAAATAATACAAGCTCAATCTTCCAAAGAATTTTGCAAATTCAAAGATTTTAACTTTTGATGACCTTTTGATGACATTAAAGCAAATTTAAAAAAAGTAAGAGATAAAAATCACGAAATTTTCACTTCAAATTTACTTGATGATTGAACCAAATTGATGATTTCAGTTTAAAACTTGGCTTTAAAAAAAAACTTCATTTTCAACACTTTGCAGACCAAATATGAGACATCTCGTTTCTTCTGTTGCCGCTAGTATTAAAAACATAATTCAAATGTTATAAATCTGATAATGAAACCTCATTCTACAAAATTTTACACAACACTTCCCGTTAGTCAAATATATTAAATAAGCAAAATTTTATCTATTGGTTTTTGAAATATAAAAGGCCGAATTACGGTGTTAATAATATTCAACAAAACATTGAGAAAATTTAGAATTTTGTGCAGATTTTTAAGGCGAAGATTAGGTACATGGTATATGGTACAGAAAATATTTTTAATAAAGAATCAATTTCGTAACGAAATTCCTGTGAATGATTTTTTTTAAAATTAAATTTGGGTTTTTCGCATAAAACGAAAAAAACTCGAATTTTACTTTTAATATATTATATTCACTATTTAAATTATTTATTATAAATGTGTATTGTGAATCTGAATTTGAATAAGAATTTTAAATTTTCTGAATCTGAGTTTTCAATTAAAGATTTTTTTTTTCATATTCGGAAAACTGTTTTATCAAAATATTAAAAATGCATATGAGCTCGAAAAACATGATTCAAATTTGATATGAAATTCAAAAAGCATATTTGAACCAGTATTTCAAAGCATCTTTCCTTTCCAATTTTTCATTTCTAATTTAATGATTAATGGCATTTCGGTGAATTATACATTCTGATAGGAAGAATTTCAAATGAAAGTAATGAAAATTATAGACGGATAGATTAGATTAGGAAGCATGAAAGGTGTTGAAAATGAGCCAAGAGCGTGATTTGAGAAAACTTCTTGCCGCACAAGACCATTTGTCCCACATCGTATTACTGTCTAGAAGAAGCAAAGTCGATAGGCTGACTTTGCATTGATCTATACAATGATACATGGATGGATCGAAGCACGTGTTTTTCGTACCCCGATCGGGGTACGAAAAACACGTGCTTCGATCCATCCATGTATCATTGTATAGATCAATGCAAAGTCAGCCTATCGACTTTGCTTCTTCTAGACAGTAATACGATGTGGGACAAATGGTCTTGTGCGGCAAGAAGTTTTCTCAAATCACGCTCTTGGCTCATTTTCAACACCTTTCATGCTTCCTAATCTAATCTATCCGTCTATAATTTTCATTACTTTCATTTGAAATTCTTCCTATCAGAATGTATAATTCACCGAAATGCCATTAATCATTAAATTAAAAATCATAAACCAGCGGTGATAAACTGTTAACACAATTTTTCATTTCCTTTCCGACTTTTAATTTTATTTATTTCTTATGATTATTCGAACTGAAAATCAAGATTCATGAACTGGATACAGAATCCGAAATACGAAAATAGGAATACTATTTTGGATATGAGAATTATGGAAACTGTTCTTCCGAAATGAGTTTAATGTAATTTAAAATTTAATATCCAGACCTGGATTTCTATTGACAAGTGAGAAAATTTTGAAAAAGTGTAGGAGAATTTTGAGCTCGGGATTGGGTTTTTAAGTTTTGGCATTAGTTTTTAGTCTAGATTGTTACTCTTGATTAACCTTACTCTATTATCATAATCTGGTTCGTAGAGTAGAATACTTCACTTGCTTTTTTGAATGCTCATGGGGGGGTTTAACCCCCAAAACCCCTCCCCGTTTCTACGGCCATGCTTAGGATTGTTAAGCTGGTCATTAGACGAAGTCAATTTGTGGTCATTTTCGAATATCCCAAAACTCTGAAGTAAAAAAAAGCTTTGATTCGACCTAAACCGCATCCATGATTTTTTGCAGAATTTTGAAGAAATGTTTACATGATAAGATTTTATCTATTATGTTTAAGGTTGCCAGGACTTTCTCCGCAGGTAACCGGGCTATTTTATCCAAAAAAGCTGACCCAATCCGGGCATTTCATTTCGAAATTTTAAACCCAAAATCTGGGCAATATCCTGGCAAATTTGGGCAAAATTGAGAAATTTTTTAGCAAGCATCTGGAAATAAAACGCTTGAATCAATATTTTTTCCATCGAAACACATCTGCAGATTAAATTTGTGTTTTAGCTTTCCAAAAAATCGTTAATAATTCTTTTTGTTAGAATTTACCTAAAACCCCCTAAAAAAGTCCAAAAAACATGAAATCGACAAAAAAATATGAATAATTTATGGTACAAGTTTTTTTTGTCAACAGTTAGCGGATAGCGATTAGCGCTTTAAGTTTAAGCGATAAATATTTCAGCATATTTGACTTACTTTGACTGAGTTAGAGACTAATATTTCTCTTAGCGATTCCAAACACTGCCATTCATGATCCATGCATGTTGCCTTGAACGGTGAGTCGTAGATCCATCTAAACAAAGCAATAACAAAATAATCTCTGTCTGTTTGTAGAATACAAACAATTAACACACACTCATACATTACGTTACTCGTGCTTTGTTTGGCGAATGATTCTACCAGCCGTAAAATGCAACAATCAAAATAATCAATCATGAATGATAAATGGAAAAAAATCATCTCGACCAGGAATCGAACTCGAGTCTTTTGATTACCTCTCCGACAGATGTAAACTAGTCAAGTTGTGGCTCTATAATTCGGTTGACTTCATCAAGTTGAATTCGCTGCTAGATTCTACGGTAGAAAATACTCATCATGCCTCATGATCAACGGGGCTCCATACGCCCCGAGTAAAAACGCGTTTTAAAATTGTTTATAGGGAAAAATCAAAAATTTAATTATGATTAAAATTGAGGAACATTGTTTACATCATGTTGCAATGCGTACATTATAGATCAAGATTATTTAACGATTATAAGTGCTTATTTTCCGCTGCTCAAAAATTAAAATATTCGTCACTTACGAACCGAGTTAGTGTTTTTTTAATATTGATGTAAGCAGATTTCTTTTTTGCTAAAAAATTAACACTATAGGTAAGGTTGCCAAAATCACAGAAAAATCTGTAATTTCACAGAATTTTGAGCGAATTTTCATCACAGAATCTGTGTCACAGGACACAAAATTCACAAATTTCACAGAATTTTCAAATTTTGAAAGGATTCCCAAATTTATAATTTTTTTGGCCAACATAAATTTTAGATTTTAACAATTCAGTAAAGTATGATAGCACTGGTAATTTCAATTGATTTTACTCAACATTAATGTAAAATGACCTAATTTTTCATGAATTTTCAATGAAATTAAAGGAAAAAGCATCACAGAAAACCATCACAGAATTTTTGGATAAAATCACAGAAAGTCAGAATTTATTTTTCTCAAGAACTCAGATTTTTTTCGGCAACCTTGACTATGGGAACTACAAAACTATTTCTCGTGAAAATGTATTTGAGGAAATATGTATTTCCTTAGAAAAGAGATGCCCAGTTCGCCCCGGGTGCTCGTTCGTTATGTCTTATCTCCCTTACCTGTTTGAATTATCAGTTAAATTCATTGCTTCTCAAAGTTCAAAGTTTCCAATTTCGGATGATTTTGTTCACATAGGTTTAATGTGAATCTGAGGTTTTTCAAACTTATAGGATTTTCATGATTCACTTTTAAACAATTTCTGTCTCCAATTAAATCCAATCCAATTAACTTAAGCACTTTGACTCAACTCAAAGATGTCACAGAGGGTCAGCAACATAAAGAAAAGGTGTCAATATGTTCGACCGCCCGACTCATTAACAGAGATGAATGTTAGTACATTTTTGAAGCCTAATAACTTTTTTATCTTGACTCTAATCGAAATGACGTGTTCGGATGAAATATTTATCATAATTTGGAGAAATTAAGAAAAATCGTATTCAAAACAAACCGACCGAAGGGAACTAAAATTATTGATGAAAAACTGGTTTTTCATGTTTCTCCCGAACTAAATGTCTCAAAATCCCATACAAACTTCAGGCTCGTTGAGCGACCCCTCCCCGTGATCCGATCTGACCCAAATTTGGCATGAGATCTTGTACTAGGCATAGAATTAATTTTAGCCTACAGGCAGCGCATAACTTATTAAAAAGTCTGGTATTTGGGGCACTCTAGTGTACAAGTATTAGTTATAAGCAAATTTTTGTTGTGTTTGCCTACTGTTTGGGTACTAATTGCATACATATTACATATACAGAGATAATTGCATATTATAGATTAGTTCATCGTCTCCCTTCAAACTAGATATTTAAAAAATATGTTGGATTTTTCTTATCGCTAATCAATCGACATATCACATTTGGAAGGCATTCTAGATGGTTATCTAGATTTTTTTTTTAAATTTTGTCACTTATACCCTTTTGGCCCAAGGGCCTCTTATTCATTCAGCTCACTATCTTTCTCCTCAAGTTAAGTCTAGCAATGAGAATTGTTATTCGAACGAACCCAAATGATTCAACAATGTCAATGAGAAAAATTTAACACCGCATAGGTATAATTTCCGACTTATTTATGATGCAATGGAGTCAAATCAAAATTGCATCAACCACAACAACACAGTAAGTAGTTATGAAATGGAATGCATTCGGGCCCGGAAAATCTGGTGCAGACCCCGATTTCCGCGCCATGTGACCGCTTGTAACCAAATAGCGTATGCAAAACATTACGGCGGCAATAAAAGTGTCCATTTGAAGACAAAATAAATTAATTTTCTCCGCCCCGGGAAGTGCAAATGTATGTCGGTACCAGTTGACTTAATACGAGTAAATATGTAACCGAATCCGGAGGAGGACAGCAATAATGGCGAAGGAAAGATAACTTGATGATCTTGATGAGACAATGTTGATTTGTTGATTATATTAATGATAGCTAATAGAATAATTTTTAAGGGTATAAAGAGATTTGCTGAGTAAGTTTCGGTGGATTTCAAGTAAGTTACATGTTTTTTTTACTAAGAAAGAGCTTCAAGTGGCCTTATCAAAATTGAGTAACGGTTGTCGGAATCCCAATGACTCAAATGTTATGTTATGTTTACTCGAATTGTTAGGTAACACAAGAATTAAACCCAAATTTAAAGCTTTTGTTGTTTGTTATCGTTGCTTACTTTACTGTATTACGTGCCGAAAGCAGTCAGACGTCAAAACAGCGATCGATAATCTCGTTCAGGCCGATTAACAGCAAGGGATATTGCGCTTAGTGTGGCCGCAATTTGGCCACGATACACTTATTGCTCTCCCCTTGATTCGTACTTGACTTTGAAACACGCCAGACAATCGCGATGTTTAGAGGTAATTTCGGTGAGTTTTTTTTCCTCTAGCAATCAGACAGTCTCTCATCCCCAGTAAGTGGTCTCTGCGTCCTCCCCCTCGAAGTAAGTTTATCGTGTATGGTTGATGTCTGTTATCGAAAGGGCGTAACCATATTTAGTGAAACGAAATATTGCATCAAATGTTCGCAACTGTATACGCCCCATCCGCAATACTAGGCTCGACGTTAAGCCGCTCGCGGTTCGCGTTGCTTGCTGCTTTGCATAACAAAAAGGTCGCGGATCTGGGATTGGAGCAAGCAGCGAGAAAAAGTGCTCTTCACCCGGACGACCTACAATCGAAAGCCGGGACCAGAATGACTGATTTTGGCGTTGTCCAGCGTTTGATGTAAATACTAGAGTAGATCTCCAGTCGGGTTCAGTAGTTACTAAAGTGGAGTAGTGAGTGGAATCACTTCGCATAATACGGTAACCCACTTTCGTCGGGTCACAACGAACTTCGCACGTTTTGTTATTGTAATCATTGGCATGTTTTTAAACCCTTTTGTTGCTTTCCTTTCGTGAAACGTGCTGTTCGTGATTTGTTTACTTTGAATTATTTTGGTTTTCTGATTACAGATTTGCTTCGAATTTGAAACATACTTTATCGAATCCCATTTTTCCTTTTTCAATGCAAAGAATTATCTAATTTCAGAAAAACTTTATGGCGTTTCAATTTTGGAATACAAATACTTCAAAATTGTTGTAGTTGTGTCTCCTTCTTAAAGTGGAGAAGGATTCAATGCATGAAAAAATCATTAAAAAAAATCTAATATTGATGAATAGATTTTTTTGGATCTCTTGAAAATCG
This sequence comes from Uranotaenia lowii, assembly GCF_029784155.1. NCBI lineage: Eukaryota > Metazoa > Arthropoda > Insecta > Diptera > Culicidae > Uranotaenia > Uranotaenia lowii. Next base: position 43,644,259 of record NC_073691.1, read on the forward strand.
TATCGATTTTACAATGTTTTTATATTGGATACCTACTTTAAAAATGGGGTTCTCAATGCAATGACTATTTTTTATGCCAAATTTGATAAAAATGAACCTTGAAGCGTGGTAATTTTGTCGTATTTTACATTCATTTTCTTTTAGAACTCTCATATTTTGAAAATGAGTAGAAGTGGTGTACTTATATAGTCATCTCGTTTTATAAAAAAATTCTTGCGATTCGATCACAATGGTTCGAGTTTGGTCTGGTATAAAGAACTTTTTTTATAATAAATCCTCTCCCTATGTTACAACGTGTTTGTGATATACATATCATGGAAACTATGTAGGGATAAGTGGGGTAATTCGGAACTGTTGAAACTAACGGTTTCTTCCGGCGTCAGCAGACTTCTGCTGCCACGAGAACAATAGATCAATGATTTCTGATGACAGGTGATGATGATAAACGCTGTACAAATGTTTACATCACTACACGGTTAAGCGAGACTACTTAAATTGGGTTCGTGTTAGAACAACAGTGTTGCCAGATATTCTGGGTAAGAATATCAAAGTACTCATTGAGAAATGAGTACTTTCCCGGTAAGGGAATATAAGAAGTGAAAAGTGACAACTAGCTATCGCTAATTAATACAGTTGTATTCTACTGACCTCTCAGACGAAACATGAATAAAGATAAGTGTAGGGATGAATCAGCTTATTGGAGAAAATTGGAGAAAAAAAATAAAGATAACACTATTCCACCACTGAAACATGCGTTTTCAACAGGAACAAACGCTTTTATGATCATAGTGGGGTCTCAAAACTGATCAAATGTGATAGACAAAAGTGTGAGTAAAACTTTCCCTTCCCTTTATACATTGTATAGTAAAAAAAATGCAGAAAACTGATAATTCTGATCAAACTGCATGAAAGCTTGTATGCAACAACATTGCTTACTATATGATTGCACAAAACCTATAATTCAAGTTTTTTTTTGTAGAAAAATTCATTAAAACCAAGAATACAAAAGGTGATAAAACCCACTACATACATACAATTTGTTTTTAGCTCTCGTAATCCTTCGGATATTTGATAAGGTTTTCAAAACTTTTATAGAAGTTTTGAAAACCTTATCAAACTTTATTTATTTATATTTACTTCAAACTTTATTTATTTCGCCCTTCGGGTGTTTTGGAAATTTCGAAGAGGGGGAGAGGTGACAAAAGAAGAAATTGATATTTGCTCCGGCCTTATTTCAAATTTGAACTCGAATGAAAGGGGAAAGTCCCAGCTTTCAAATGGTGCAAAAATTAGCTATGCTTATTTTAGATAAATTAAATGGTTTCATCAGAGACATCGTGCAAAAGTTTTAATACTATGATTTTTTTTAGTTGGACTCATCGACAAACTACGAGTAGCGCCGTAAGATACGTGCCCACCTACGACAAATCATTGTTGAAAAAGAAGGCAGCTTCACTTTGACCATAGCTTTAGCTTAATTTCGAACCCTCAAAGAGCAATCAAGCCTAAACTCCACTAAAAACTCACTATGTTAAAAAGTTCGTTTGAAGCCCTGTGTTTTCACGTTAATTTTATCGCGCTCCCAATTTCTCGTATCAACTCCAGAAGATTACGATAAACAACAACAGCACAACCACGAACAACTCGCGGTCAGTCATACAATACTCGACAAATTCACAAATAAAAAAAAACGATGATGAAGACACGCCTACTCCCTAGAAACAATAGGCGACCAAAACAAGTCTCTTACTAAGACCAAACGAGGTAACGGAACAAGCCCAACGCAAAGTAATCTCAATACCATTTACAGAAACAACAACCAGAACAATTCCACCACTTCCAAGACTTTAGTTCCCACGACCAATCCAACATCCGATCCTATTCCAGCTTGTGGCGACATTGTAGCCAGTGTTACGGTCGATCCGCAACGCCAACTACAGCATCAAAAGAGCAACCCTTCCCGAGCAATAGTATACAGGGTGAGTCACTCTTGCTCAACCTGTATACACATCTCAGGTGGCGATGGGAATCCCGTGCTAAGTGTTAGTAAAAGTTTTTTTTTGTAAATATTGTAACCATGCCAATTCGTGACGTCAGTTGCATTTTCGAACAAACAACCATCATCGCTGTACCAGCGAAAACTAGATAAAAAACACCATTGCCAACTGCTGTTTACGATTCTCGCCTAGGATACATAAACATCCTGGCAAGTGACGTAGCTTTTGTTTACCTTTTTACTTTTTGAATAACGAGTTCTGTAATAGTGTGCGTGTTTCTTCATCACCTTCTTTGTACCACATTGACTCTTGCTGCCTCTGCTGCAGGGCATTTTGTTGCACAAACCGGGCCCCATCGTTAGTGGTTGTGGTGTTGATGAACCAATCTCTGGACAGAGGGGCTTCAGTAACGGTGGCACGGCTACCCTTTCGATTCCTCCGGTCAAAGATTCCGGCACCGAGTCAGAGTGAAGATTTGCGGCTTCTAAATAGCGGTCGGATTGCAGGACAATACTGAAATGTATCATAGTTTTGGTGTCGGTACCGGTAGTAGTAATGATAGTAGTGATGGTAGTAGCATTAGTAATGGTAGACCTCAAGATTAAAAAGAGGACATGAAGTTACAGCAGCCCTCCAAAGGCTTCAAATTTCTCTACGGAATGGAAAAAACATTAACAAACTTAACGCCCTGCTTACTTTTGTCTGCCGACTTTAAACGGGACTCATGTAACCGGACAAAATCCCCGAACAAGTCTCCCCCGTCAAAGAACCGACGACAAGGACGACAAAGTCGACTTTAACCAAGCACGACGAGGCAGCGAAAGATTCGCCAATCGACGTCATCCTTATAACACTATCGGAGTCAGTCGTGAAAACACATCGAAGCAATCGGTCGTATGTCCTCCCACTCTCACTCAGCAACCCCTGATATGTCCAAAACTCCCGAAATTCCTCTCCCCTCCAACATAAAAAAAGGCATCTCTCGGAACCGTGCTCCCTAATAATTCAAACCCCACGATAGCACCATCAGCGACCTTCGCAATGAAACATCCAAGCCAATTTATACCCAAATAAATTCAGACACCTCTTAAGCCTGCGCTCAAATCAAACGAAACCTCGCCGACGACGGCAGCTAGTCGTAGGTCCAAACGGAAACTTTTCCGTCAATCGCAAAGCCTCGATCAATCCACGACCAATGGAGACGAACTCATCGCCGCTTCACAACACAAACCAATCGACGTTAAACCCTCGCAGCAAACCTTCTGCAAGGTTGATCCCTGCAAGAACCCAACACAAACTACTGCCTAACGACGAGTGCTGGTCAAGAAATACTCCTTCAACGATGGATCCGCTTCCGATCAGGACGAACCTCGCAAGAATGCTGATCAAGTCGGTCAATCAACACCGTACAGAAAATGGGCAATCGCGAAGTGAGACAGGAACCCTTAAAAGCAACTTCTTCGTCGAGAAAATCTGAAGTACGCGAAACTGTTCATCCGGTTGGAGACGGAAATAAACCCTTGTATGAATACACTTTTAAGAAACTGCGTAAATATGAAGCGTGTAACATTGACCTTCCTAAATATCAACTTAATGAGGGTGCTGATTTAGAGAAAGAACGACGCGCTCGAGATCGCCCACGGGAAGTTAAAGCTAAGACTCTGGTCTCAACAACCAATTGTAGAAGTGCCGGATTTTGGGCTAAAAAACAAAGAACGATTTGAAATTCACGGCTTTCGTTCAGAAAAAAAAATCAACCTGTGAAGCATGTTTGGAAATCATCGTTGAAAGACAGCCATGGTTCCCAGAAGTGGATAAGCGAATTCGTCCATTTGAAAAAGAACTCGATGGAAAAATTTAACTAAATCCCTTTACATACTTCAACACATCCCTTTACGATTGTAAAACATAATATTAGCATTGATTTTTTTTGATTGGCTCAATTATTTTAGTTTTTAACAGTATAAAAAAGGATTATTCTGTTTTTTTAATGGTTTGAAACTACTATAATTGAGCAAATCTAATAAATTTCAGGCTAATATTATATTTTACTATAATTTCCAGTGGTGTAAGATAATAAAAAATAAATTAAAGTAGGGTTGCCACCCGACCCGCAAAAGCGGGACATGTCCCGCTTTTTTGACGAATGTCCCGCCGTCCCGCTTTTTCCTCAAAATGTCCCGCTTTTTTTTCTTGGAAAACTTTTACAAAGTTCACTGACTTACACTGGAAAAATCGAACATTGGCCTCAATTTCAATTCATTCGTTCATCACAAAAAAAAGGTTTCAAATACGTTTTTTTTTCTCAAAATAAACTGCACGTTGAACCAATCCAATGTAAACAACTTTAGTATGAAGAGAATATTTTTTAAGTTGTTTCCAAAAGATTATAGATCCTAATTTTAATCATATTAAAATTGCCTTTTATCACCACTTTTTTCGGCTCAATTGTCCAAAGTATACAATGATGGAAGTTTTCTTGCATTTTCAAATATCAAAAATAAATTTGAAATATATTTGTTACTATACGAAGGTTTTTTATGCCGTATGAAATCCGCCGTTTACATATAGAACTTAAAATATTTCTCTCAAATAACGTGTTAATTTGCAAGAACTATGGAAAATAACCTTGCTTATGACAAAAATAAGCCGTGTAAATATCAATCATGTAAAAAAAGCTGAGCAAAATCAATCCGAGTAAAAAAAAACTTCATAGTTCTTTTTATGAATAACTATGGGTGATGTTATACGTATAACTTTGGCATTTCAATGAAGCTTTTTTAATAAGTTTTCTCAATGTCCCGCTTTTTCGACTGTGTCCCGCTTTTTTTTTTCGTGAAATGTCCTGCCTTTTTCTAAAAGTATCTGGCAAGCCTAAATTTAAGTGCTTAAAACCCGTTTGATTTTGGCAGCATTCGATATTGGCAACATTTGATTTTGGCAACATTCGATTTTGTCATAACAAAATTTACAAGTTTTTTCCAAAAACGAAAGGAGGTGTACCGTGAGAGACCCAATGGCCACGCATTGGGTTGTGATGGATGTTATTTGTGCTGTAAAAATTCCATTTTTCGTGCGATTTCTAACAGAAAAGCACAGACATGTAGTTAAACTTACGTACTTTAAGGGCAAATTTGAAATCGAGAAATTTCTTATTGCAAAGTCACAAAATCACGAATTTGGAGAAAGTATCGTTGAACCAATGACCGCGCACGAATTAGTTGCTTGTTACAATCGCCGCGCACAAATGTACCAATGGCCACTCACTTTTTAATTTGGTTTTTTCAGGAAACAAAGCATCCAGACAGTTTGAAATGTTGTAAACATGGATCCTAGCCTTCATGAGAATATCTTCAAACAATGATTTTTGCAGTTTTTTTTTCCATCATTTCGATATTTATTCACCACACATCAGCCCATATCCGGCAAGTTGTCAGGAAGTTTACGAGGAAAAATCTGCAACTTGATCCGATTTTGCTGTCTTACCACAAATTTTCCATTTTTGTACCAGCCATGGATTCTTCCGAATAAATTTTTGACAAAAATAATTTTCCAAACAACCTCACAATAAACTGAAGAAAATTTTGATAGGGAAAGTTAGTCTGATAAAATTATGTTGCCTTTGTTGTTTTGTTGCCGCGCACACACAAAATTATCATTTTTTCCACAACCAAATCGTTTAAATGTTCACTGTTTCTCACAAAATACTTTGCCGAGGTACAGGAATGAATTAACTACACTAAATTACAGAAAATGACTCGCTTAGCTCATTCGCTAACAACAACGGAAAAAATGGCAAGCGGCAAATACAATATTTGTTTTTATTTTTTCATGAGCTTCCAAAACAAAATAAATTTGTTTTGTATGGGACCCCTCTTATTTCAAAGTGGGTGGGACCATGCAGTAAAAATATATCTTTGTTTGTCAAAACTTACATATATACGTAGCAAATTTCATGAGTATCATATGAAAATAATGATTAATTCATACATTAAATTCAAAAGAGGAAGGGTAAATTTGCTTGATAAATCATCTTGTTGTATCAAAACATGCTTGTGAACCAAATATTTATAAAAATAGCCTGAAAATGGCTTGAGCTGTGTTATTCTTTAGGGCGATTTTGTATGGTAGCCTCCCTTTTCTCAAATAGCCTCTCTTTTCTCAAATGGGATATTTTTTAAACTAATATCCAACTCATCCTTGGCCTACTAAATCTTCGTGAGATTGTCTCAAGGAAAACGGCTTGGGAAAAGAAAATTTAAAATATAAGACGATTAGTATGGGCCTCTCCCCCTCCCCACCCTCCGTAAAAATAAATCTCGCGTGAGCATTCATTACGAAATTTACAGAAAACTGCTGCAAAAGTTATCAAAACAACTTAAAAATTTGTATTCCACATATAGAATATGTTGTTTTGATAACAAATATTCTAAATGGAAAAAATTGCGACTAGTTTATGTCGATTTTTGATTTTTTTTTTTGCATTAAAACTGTTTGTTTACATTTTGTTTCATACGACGTGATGAAAGCTCACACGAGAAATCATTTAAAGATGTTTCAAAAAGTTTTAAAAAATGGTTGTGAAGGAAATTTTATCTAAATTGATCGATTTATGTCGTATTACCAATTGCTGCCTCGTTTGTTAAAGTGATAATGGTTATTTTATATAAGATCATTTCGCTATGTCAAAACTTTCATGTGTACCAAATTTCATAAAATCACATCAAAATTCTGTGAGTTTAATCGTTTTTTTTTTCATTTTTTCAGTTTTATATGGAACCTCCTCGTTTCAAAATTGACAGGGACCAAATCATGTTTTTGAACCATATTATGTTTGTAAATCAATTTTACTTAAACCAACAACCCCTTTTCTAAAGTGTGAGGGTCTTGAAAGTACTATACAAATCAATCCTGGTCAAAAAAAAAAACTTCCGTTTACCAGATTTAACGTCATTCTGACCACCTGTTTGTTTGTTGTAGTGTTTAAAAAAAAAGCCATTCTTTTTTATACGAATCGGTATCACTTTCCGACCCAATTGGCACACTTTTAATTGAATGAGTAAATATTCAATCATCGACAACGTCACGGTTTGACATACTTTCGACTTCCAAAATAATTCGAAAAGGGTAGAAGATCCTTCCTGTGTTCAAGCCTTTCAGTACTGAAGGGACAATTTATCTATCAACCTTAAAACCATAACTGCATTCCACGTTATGATATTTGCTCTTTCCATAACTTGAATCCTGAATCCACACAACAAAACGATGGAACTCCGATAGAGTTTCATCTGCAGCAGGTAACCAGAGAACTGCGCTTGGAAATTGAATTTTCCCACCGGTAGGAATTCGATTGGAGCATTCGTCGTCGTCCGTTCCAGTGATTTCGATTTCCGGCTCCCGGCATCGCGCTCATTAGGCTGGAATGTTTCCGATTGGAAGAATTTTTGCATCTGTTATTTCATTACGGAATCTGTCATTCTGTTTTCGTTCTCGGCGGGGCAGAGATGGGAACAGTTGATGGAAAACTATCAATTAGGTAAATCTTTTCATTTTTTTTTCGAATAAAATAAATTGTAAAATGTTGTTTTCTTGGAATGTTTAAAGTTATCTATATAGAATGTTTAACCCTCTACTGCATGGACTATGAAATAATTGCAAACAAAATGGTTAACGGAAATAACTTTATTGACCTCTAAATAAGAAATTTATTGACCTCTAAATAAATAAGATTTTTTTTCAAAATAATTTTTTTTTCACAGTTTTAATTTTAAAATGGGGTCGTATACAGTAGAGGGTTATGAATGGATGAAATGTCGATATCTAGAGTTATTTCAATATTTCATACTACGAAGCCTCCGGTTGAAATATTCAAGAATTTTCGATTTGGCTTTTGAAATGATTCGAAATATTTTAAAAACAACTCATTATCGCTAAGGTGTGATTTTTATATGAAGTTATTGTACATAAAGTATTTGTCACATGGTTGGCCTGGCCGTAGTAATCTCTGCAATGCATATTTAGATGTAAGAAAGATTACGTTACAAAGAAAAATAAAGGACGTAAGTCTTTCATTTTCCAGGATGCTTACAAGTTTTGCCTATGTTGGTAAAATAAGAATAAGTAGAAGGAAACTTAAAAAAGCCCATCTTAATTTAATGTCACTTGTCCTCAACTATCAAAGACATTGAGCAGACCTAAAACCACACTACTGACATCGAATGGGTCGTAAAAATCATTAACATTTCCAATCAAATTCGTGAGAGGACTGCAAACGGCACATAATTTCGAGGTGACTCCAATGCACTGCATTATGCACCCTAGCCAATAAAGCAAGTCGGCAGCGCCCAATAATAATCTAAGAAGCTAAACCTTGTTTCGTATTCTGTCGAGTTGTATGCAGAGAAATTATAGCAATAATTTCTCTTCGTTTCTTTTTTTTTCAGTAGCCGTATGCCCACGTTTGCGTTTTCAGCGTAAGCGGTTATACAAAATAGAAAATAAGTACTTTCAGCTATTCGTTATAGAAATGTATGGAACACTTTCAGATGTCGTCACATTGAACATTCCGTTGTGGAATTGATAATAGATCACTGATTTCTGAGCTTCTAGCATTTATAGAACTGATTTGTAAAAATTCTATCTTGGTTACCATCATCATCAGCATTTTAATCTTACCCCGAACGTTGCCCGGATTAGGAAGTACGCTTTCAATATGGCGTCACCAACACTTATCTTTTCTTTGCGCAGTTCATAAAGGGCTAGGGAGAAATGGAATGAAAAAAAGAACGTGATCAAGTGCAACAAATTCCCCCAGATTCGCAAACCTTTAGCTTGTTGATAGCTTTTCTCTACTACTCCTTGAGTAATTTTACAGATAGAAAAGTGAAACCAATTATTTATATGCATTCACAATCTTGTGTTGTTGCTTCGTTTTATCTTTGTTTACACTTTTCTTTCTTCCAATAATTTTCATACTTTTGATTTTTTTTTCCTCGGTTTATCAATGCTTCACCTTCTAAAGTTAGATAAAAACTTAAAAATTGCCTTTTTTTATTTTTGAATTAAATCATAAAATGTTTTGAATTTATTTATTTATTTTTATCGCACATTTTCCAAAAAGGACGAGGAACCCGAACATCGAACAGAAAATCGTAGACCATTTTATCCGCGCAAAGAGGGATTCATGTTAACGTCAGCCGCCGATATGCTTCGACCACATCAGCTAAATCCCTCCCGGAACATTCGCGAAAAAATGAGAATCTTCGAGCAAGGTTTGACGTTGTGCTGCGTTATGTTGGTATCGCTGCTCGGTATTTTGCTAGATAATCAAGATACTGTATGTTTGTAGAATTGCTAGATAAAGTTAAAAAAAAAATCCTTATCTTAATCCGAAAGAAATAATAAAAGTTATTTCAAACATTATATTAAAGTTTTTTCTGTAATGAAAGTGCAACTGAAATTTTTCATCAAAAGTTCAATAACGCAGATTTTTTTTTTTAATTTTCAAGGGTAACAGTATTGTTGTCTTGCTCCTTGGGCACATTTTTCTAGAACATTAGATTTTTGTTAGAGCTTTCAGTTATCCTCAACAAGTATCCTCATTCTCCCCTACATACATATGTATGTAGGGGAGAATGGGGCTTCCTGAAGTTTCCCAAACTTGCATTATGTTTGAGATCATGGGGTCTCAACTTATAGCTCAGTGTATGAAACATAAATATGTTCATCGCGGCAACTCAAAGGAAAAAAAGGCCAAGAGGGGTCGAGAGGATGCACTGCTAAAAATTTTTTAAAGTCGATTTTTTAGACTCTTTCATGATAAAATTCACAGACCTAGAAAAAGTATAAAATACGACTCTTACACATTTTTAAATATTTTTTTAAGGGATAAATTTTTTATTAAAAATTTGGCGAGAGGACTTTGGACTTCCCATTTGTTTATCTGATATTTTTGAACCCACGAATCGAAAATACAAAAAAATACAGATTAAGCAGAATACTTTTGCTTTTGTTGAAAAAAGGCCAAACACTTGAAATGGAAGTCAAAGGCCGTGCGAACGATGGGGGTTTTTGGGCTTTCCATGGAGATTTGTTCCAAGTAAAATTATCCATTAAAAAATTTATTCAATCGTATGACTAGGAAAAACTTGATCCCAAAATTTATTTAAAAATAAATGTCAACAAACCATTTTTTGCGACACTATATTAAAATTATGAATTCTAAATTTTGAGTTACAATTTTACCAAACTGTTGTATAGAAACTCAAATTTTGACACTCAAGAACCCTATCTCTTGTTTAGAATGGGTTTTCTTTAAGAAGTGTAACTAAATATGTTCAGAATTCTAAACCAACCATTTTAACTTCAAAATTCCTCCATGAAAACACTAATTCAACACAAAAAGCTGGGAGCCATGTGACAGGCTTTTACTACTCACGATAGTCAACAAAATGACAAAAAAAATCTAAAACGTATTATCCATTACTTAATAGCTAATCACTTTGAATATAAAAAAATATCGTTTATGTCGTTACAAATTTTATGCTGAATTGAAATAAATATAAAAAAAAACAGTTTCGGCCCTAATTTTATTTTGTGATTCTTGTTCTTCTGAATGCTCAACTTAACATTCAACAGAGTTTTGATAAACTATACAAGGCAGCAAAATTTACATATATTTCCGAGATGCAAAGAACTTATGAGCTTATTTAGATTAATTTCTGTGTCCTGAATCCAAATGTTAAATTAGTTTTTTTTCATCAGGTTTTGTTTTTTGAAATAACCTTAAAAAATAGGTAAAAACATTTAAGAACCTTCAGCACTTTTTTTGTCAAAACTGTAAAAAAATGGAAAATAAAGTTAGAATAAATGATCAAATTTTCCGTAGACCGCAAGTCATTTTGACTTCTGAGAAAAATGTAATGGAAGTTTTCTTCTTCCCATCGTGTAAAAACGAATTTTTACTAATTTAAAAAAAAATTTAAACAAACTGACTTTTAGATTTTTTTTATAACAAAAGTCCAATAGTTTTTCCGTCTTCAACAAATTTGTCATATTAAAAAAAACCTTTTTTTTTATCTTTACTGCTTAAGGTCAGAAAAACCTGTAATGAAAAAATTTAGAATTTTACTTTTTTTAGATCACTTTATTTTTGAAATAAGAATATCTTTACTAAACATTATTATTCGATTGATAGGATTAGGATAGGATTATAAACAAATACAGAATCATTTTTTGTTTTGGTTTCATCATTCATCATTTATCAATGATTGATTTCATCTAAATCTGAATTATTTTTAAAATTATAAACAAGGGTCGGTGATATACAAAATCCGACAAAAAATTCGAGTTCAGGACTCAACATTCATCCAAATCAGTCATTACAAAATATGCACTAAAATGCGGTTCCCTGAGTAATCAATTGAATTTTATAATATTTCTTTGATAATAATTTTGATTTTTTTTTATTCTCAAATGTTTAAAAACTTATATTTTTTGTCTCCGTATTTGATGTTAATGTTTAAATAAATTCACCAATTGTTATGGTCCTACTATTTGGATTTTTACATTTTTCTTAAAATAAGTAAATTTTGTGCTGCAAATCTAAACTTTTGTGTTCAGAAAACATCATCTTCTTGAAATCCTATAAATCTAAAGTTTTAATAAGAAAACATTATACGTTTTCCTAATTTTTTTCATTTCAAATCTTCTTTTTTGAACAAATCAGGTTTTTTTACATTAATCTTTGAAAAGTTCGAGAAGTGATTTGAAGTAAAAACTGCTTAGTTAAACTGTATTGAGCTGTGTTAACCAAATTAGTACTTTATAATTTCAATATTTACACTAAAACTTGGAATTGTTTATTTTACTTCTTATCAGTCTTTTTTGATCAATCAATATAATATTTTAATAATGAATTGAAAATACAAATATATAAAGTTATTATTGTGAACTTCAAAAATGAGCTTAGCCTTTATAGGAGAAATGAATATAAAAAAATGTATCGCTGGCTTTGATCACTTGAATTAAAATTTAATATTTTCTTCTTTTTATAAAAATAAAAATGAAACATCAAATATGTGTTTTGAATAAATTCTCTTAAATTATAAAATGGATATTATTTTCTTTCGTAATCGAGATTTCACATTTCAATTAAAAAGTAAATAAATAATAAAAACTCAAAAAGACAAAAAAAACAAAAAAAAAAACCAAAAAAAAAATAAAACAAAAAAAACCAATAAACCTAAAAAACCAAAAAAGAACAAATTAAACAAAAATAAAAAAAAGAAAATAAAAATAAAACAAAAGAAAATAAAAATAAAACAAAAGAAAATAAAAATAAAACAAAAGAAAATAAAAATAAAACAAAAGAAAATAAAAAAAACAAATGAAAATTAAAAAAAAGAACAAAAGTAAATAAAAAAAAACAAAAGAAAATAAAAAAAGAAGAAAAAAAATTAAAAAAAAACAAAAAGAAAAAGAAAATAAAAACAAAACAAAAGAAAATGAAAAAAATAAGTTAAAAAAACAAAAGAAAATAAAAAAAACCAAAAGAAAATAAAAAAACAAATAAAAAAAATAAACAAAACAAAAAAAAATAAAGAAATCAAAAAAAAAACAAAAGAAAATAAAAAAAAACAAGAAAATAAAAAATAAAAATAAAAATAATAAAATAAAAAAAAAACAAATTTAAAAAAACAAAATAAAATAAAAAAAAATTTAAAAAAACGAAGGAAAATGAAAAAAAAACAAAAGAAAATGAAAAAAAAACAAAAGAAAATGAAAAAACAAAAGAAAATAAAAAAAAAACCAAAAGAAAATAAAAAAAAAACAAAAGAAAATAAAAAACAAAATAAAATAAAAAAATACAAAAGGAAATTAAAAAAATTAAAAAACCAAAGAAAATTTAAAAAAATAGAAAATTAAAAAACAAAAGAAAATAAATAAAACAACAAAAAATTTGAACAAAAAAAAAAGGTAAAGAAATACAAAAAAGGAAAAGAAATACAAAAAAAAAGAAATACAAAAAACGAAAAGAAATACAAAAAAGAAAAGACATAAAAATGGAATAGAAATTAAAAAGAAAAAGAAATAAAAATGGAAAAGAAATAAAAATGGAAAAGAAATAAAAGAAAGAAAATAAATAAAAATGTAAAAGAAATGAAAAAAAAGAAATAAAAAAAAAGAAAAAAAAATAAAAAAAGAAAAAAAAGAAAAAAAAAGAAAAAGAAAAAAAAGAAAAATAAGGAAAAAAAGAAAAAGGAGAAAAACATAAAAAAGGAAAGAATTTAAAAAAGGAAAAAAAAATAAAAAAAAGGAAAAAAAATTAAAAAAAAGAAAAAAAACGATTCAAAAAAATAACAAATAGAAAATTAAATTTACAATTTAATAAATAACCATATTAAAAAAACAATATATAAAAAAAAATCAAAATAAATGACATAATCAAACAAACAAATTTTGAATATTTTTTATACTTCACATTTATACCGCGGAACTTTTTGATTTACCTTTCCATTGAAAATGATGAAAAAAAGTCTATCAAGAGGATTCAAAACTAATTAATGAATATCTACATACATATTATAATTTTTTATAATTAACAATCATTAATAATCATGGTGTATTTTTTATGTTTTCTATTTTTGTGCACTGATTCTTATGTCCAAAGCTTTAAATTTCAATTCGTATTCTTTTTCTGGTGTTCTGGAAATATTGATATTAAATTTGTAAACCAGATCGCTTTCAATTTATTTTTCAGAAAATTTTCTGTACAGAATAAGAAACATCATTTATAACAGTTTAGTAATGACTTACCTGGAAAACTAAACAACAATTTGAAGCTTTGATTCTCATTTATTTTGAATCGTATTAGTAAAATTTATGTGATGGTCTTTACCTTAAGTAGGAAAAAAAGTGTTAAAAATCAATTTCCTTACTCATTGTGCATTTTTGGTATTGTTTTTATTTCTTGCTAAATTTGAATTTCGGTCCTTCGCACGAGCCTGAGTGGAACTTTTTAGTGATTCAATAATAGTTTATTCGATTTTCAAATTGATCTTATTCATCCCCATCACAATTCTAAGTAAACCTTCGCAAAAACCCTGATGTAAGTATGTTCGTATCAGTCTAGATCCTGGAGGAAGCTGAGGTCCTTTCCGATTATTTAGAAAATGAAATACACTTTCAATTTGTATTTTTTAAATGGCAGATTTGAAAACTAGAAGCGATTCTCAAATATTCAGTTACTTTCAATGAATTTCACAATTTTATATAGGAAGTGTAGGATTCATCGATAGAATCGATAGAACTAAAATTTAAAATAAATAATTTAATGTTCAAAGAAAATATCTAAGTGTCTACTGAAGAAGAGGAGTGTCAGAGTAGCTCGAAACGTCTAGACAACTGGTAAATTTTGTTTTTTTTTTAATATTTAATATTAGAAATATTTCATTGAGATTTCTGGCAAAAATTAATGGAGTTCATTATTTCAGATAAAGTAATTCAACCTAGTGTAGATTTCTTTTTTACATTTTATAAACCTCATCTATTATTTGTTCCAGAAACCTGTTTTTTCTTGAAAATTTCAAGTAATTTTTATCATTTAAGTAATGTTTTTCACATTTAGCACTTTTGGGTTTTCTATATAATTTTTGATGTTTTGTCAATTTTGTAATAGCTGTCATTTTAAACCGATTACTTTTTTTAAAATAATTTTTAGTTGTTTGTTAGTGTTTATTTTAAAATGTATGATCTGTCACCTATCATCTTAATCACAGGATGATGAAACACATAAGCGTCTCGTTTGGAGAATATGATTCATATGACTTTCTCGAAATCAAAATTATTATTTCAATGAAGGACTCTGACCAATTAGTTATGCGGTTTTTCCATTTTGTTAGTTATATTTCGACACGTCAGCATATCAACGGCCAAACTATTTTCAAACAATAAAATCAATCTTGATCAAAGATAGCTTAATTAAGTTCATCCTCAATGAATTTTACTCCTTTATTTGTTGAATGGTACGGTATTCTCCTGATAAAAAGACCTACAGCTAAATCACCCAATAGCGTGACTCGTCCCACGTGTTCTCAACCTGTTGTCGTACCTGACCAGCACAACTGGTTCGGTTTTCCCCTATCTTAGTCAGTGGCTAGAAATTCCCAACTCCGCTAAATAAAATAAGTGATGATTTTTTCTCATAAGCTGCTTTTAGAAATTGACCACCAGTTCGTATCAGTATTGATTCGTATTTATCAAACTCGCTAGATAAAACCATCCCCAGAAGTTTAACTCAATCGACTAATAGTTTTTTTTCTTCGTTTAACCTTTCCCCCCAGATGCGAGCTTAGACAGCTCGGCCCAACGGAGACGATACTCGGACACATCGGCGCTGCTTCTTGCCGGTGGTGGAGGTGGAATTCAATCCGCCGGACGCCATCATTATCATAATCAGAACCAAAGATCCCTGGGCGAGTGCGATCTGATAGGACAAACGGCACCGCTTACCTTTGTCAGGAATCCAAATAGCAACAACAACGACCCAACCAGTAGAATGATGCCACCAATCAACGGAACTAGTGCCAACGGCTCCGACAGCCAGGGCCTGATTATGCCCAAGAAGCTGGTCAATCCCTGCGTCGAATCCATGGATCGGCAGAACCTGCACCGGGAGCTGATGTTCAATCAGAAGATGTGAGTATCCGCTTTCCAAACTCCAGTTTTATTGTAAACTTTCCTTTTAAATATCTGACAGGTTTGCGCCAGGAACCTTCATAGTTTCCTTAAAATTTCAAATTTTGTTTTATTCGGCAACGAAAAAACACATGATTTTTTCAGACTGTTAAAAAATTTAGTTTTCAAAATATTTGAGGTTAGATTTTCTTAATAAACTCTCATGTTTACATTTATATTTCGAAACATGTTTCTTTAAACTGCAAGACTTCAGCGCAGTGCTTAATGCAATGTGCTCTTTTATGTTCAAATCAGGTGTGTAAAACATATTGAAAATTATAAGTTTGATTTACTTATCCAAGTTATGAAACACAAAATGGTAATAACAACCTGGTAGTGAAATGAATGTTATTTTCGAAAAAACTGTTAACCACCACGTGGTTATGGTAACGGTAAAGCGCCAACTTTCAGCGTTTGTTGTTTTTAAAACAACAAATTAGTTGTTAAAAGTTCCGGCAGAGTGTGCTAGTGAGCTAGTTTTCTGGGTATATTGACTAACGCCACTACTCGCCACGGCGAGCGCTGCATCGGCAAACATATGCCGATGGGAAATTATTTGACTAGATTGAAATAAAAATAAATTTTAAAAACATATGATTTTTGTATGCGAACACAAAGCCTGAAGAAACTATAGATGTACCATTTTCGTCTTCATTTTATGATACGGATCTCCAACTTATAAAAATGTAGTGCTTCGTCAGGCCATTTCGATTAGGGATAGTTGTGGTTCCGAGAACAGTAAAATCCTAAAAGAGTTTTCATTTTGTCTTTTGCCTTCATTACAACTTTTCTCGCTTAGTGATTAGCAAAATTCAAAAAGATGAACTACTGACATCATTAGGGGAGAATGAGGATACTTGATCCCTGGGGATACTTGATTCCTTAGCTATATCTCGAAACAGGAATGTCTTACAAAGATCAAATGTTCTAGAAAAATGTGCCAAAATGAGCAAAATAACAATGCTTGTAGTTTAAAATTTTTTAACAAAATAATTGTTCGAGTAATTGAACTATGTTTGAAAAATTTCACAAAATGTGACTTGAAGATCTTTTTTCATCACTTTAAAATGTTCCTTACATGGGAAAATTATGAAAAAAATATTTGTTCCAATGTATCAATCGTCCGAGCGTAAAATGAACTTCATAATGCCATATTTTCAAAACAATGGAAAAATCTCAACTTTTTTCAGAAAAAGTTTTCTAAAATGTTGATTATGGGTATAATTGATCCCCTAGAGTTGGGTACAATTGATCCCCCTTCCAAACGGCATATTCTTCTTCTGAATTGATCGTTATGATTGCTGATTACGAAATTACTAATATTTATCTAAAAACTAATATTTAGCAAACAATTGTCTGAAGAAATAAATAATTATATAAAAAATAGCGCCTTTAAGTATGCAATGTTATTAGCGTTGAGATAAGTTATAGAATTTTTTTCATATGTCTGCTATATATTGTGAAATGAGAACAAACATGACCAAAACAGTCAATTAACATTCTATCTTGGGGTTTTGTTTGATTTTTATACAAGGATTAGGGCTTCCTGAATAAAAGATCAAGTCTCCTTCAACAGGGGATCAAGTCTCCCCTAACTTCAGAAAAATCGCAATTTTTTTACTCCCACGAAAATGCTTTTAGTTCATCAACGGGTTTAAGTATCGTTCTAATTTTTGGAGCATAGAAACTTGAAGTTACAAGCTGTCAGAAAATGTCAAAGACGGCGAGTTGCTAAATTTTTCCAGAAAGATATGGTGAAAATAAGAAAAGGGGATCAAGTATCCCCACTCTCCCCTATAGCGGTTGATAAACTTGTCAACGTGATAGTCTACTTTACGGCGTTATCATAATTTCAGGGTGACCAATAGTGATGAAATGCATCATGTAATAGATATACGAACTATTGAAAGTGAGTTAAAACTTGAAATAACATGGAACTTGGTGCCTGTAATTGCATTTTAAATCTGAATTATGGTTCAAAATTTTAATTTTAAATGTTCCAACAGATTTTTGAAGTACTTATCTGAATTCTGTATCCGGTTTTTAATATTAATTGTAGATATTTTCTTGAGTTGATTCTTTGTTTTTCATCCTTAAAGATGAATCAATGTGGATAATTAAATCTGAAAAGACAATCGTTACAAACATAATTTTTTTAAGTTTGAACTTAGAATCCGAATGGAAGTCTAAATAGTTCTGCTACTTACCACCAGAGGCGCAGCAGCTTCATTCGATTTTTTTTTACTGTACAACCGTTGACAAAACGTGTTTTTAATCATAAGGATTTTAACACCAGGATGGCATTCATCTTCCTTGACAAAACGTGGCTTGAAGAGTTTAAAAAAAATATTAATACACATTTTCCACATACTTCCAGGGGCAAAAACGTGCTGAACCAAAAGTCGGAGCTGCAGCGAGCGCTCGAAAAGCAGAAGGAACGCCAAATCCTCGCGGCCCAGAATCTCGCCAAGCAGCAGGCCCAGGAACAATCGATTGCCAACGAGCTGGGCCGGGTGATCATGCAGCGGGCGGCCCGTCTGGAGCAGAAAAATGCCGCCGCAGCTGCCGCTGGGTCCCAGGACGGTGGCGACGGAGGCGACTCCATCAACCCGGAATATCTGATGGCCCGATCGAAGCTTCGGGCGACGACGGCTGCTGCCGCACCACCGGCCGTTTATTCGAAGTAGGGTGGTCTCCCAAAAGCATATTTATCTAAGAATCTTTAGTTCTGTAAGGATTTCTCGATTTTAACCGACAAACTTGGGCGCGGACAGACCGCGAACGTTAATTTTAGATAAACTTTCGATAGTTTCTTTCCGTGTTTTTAACGTTTTAGTTTTAACGTCGTGTATGTAGTTTTGTACTGGAGTCCTAAAAGAGACAGAGAGAGAGGGAACATAATAGAAGGACAAATCAAGATAAGTGATAGTATTGGTATTATCTCTGTGTAACACGATTTCCACACATTCTTGTTTTACTGAATATTAGACTAATTTTTGAACTCTAAACTCAAGTTTAATTGAAGAAATCTGAAAAAGAAATGGTTTATGAACGACTATCCCTTCAAAGTCTTTCTCGTATATTTTCTCTGAGAACAGTTAAAAGATACAAAAATAGAACGAAAATATGATCACGAAAACTTTTCAAAGTTGAAAGCATTTAAATGGATTGAAGCAAAAAAAAAAAAAGAATAATAATGAAAATATTTGTACACTAATGCATAATCAGAAGTATTTAAAAACATTACAAATAACAAACAAACAAGTAAACAGAAAAAGATGCAATAAATGAAATTTATTTACTCCGAGAAAAGTGAATAAAACAAAAAACCGAAACAAGTGAAGGCAAAATGCTTTAAGTAGTTCTAATCAGTTATATTTATCAAATTTTTTTACCTTCCCTTAAATTTGTTTTCCATCTTTCGAACACTGTTTAGAAAAAAAAATAACGAAACGAAAATCTTATCCAATCTGTTGAAAATGTGCGGTTTGTTTAGTTCTTTTGAAGAATATGTTTAGGAAGATTAGACGTTTAAGTGAATCAAAAGGATACGAAAGGGATGATGGAAACGATAATTGAAAAAAAAACAAGTAACATTCGAAAAAACGGTAGCAAAAATGTGATAGAAACCTCTTAGAAGCATAACCGTTTTTTGACTCAAATGCAAATTTGGAAGTTAACTCAATTTTCGACATTTTTTTTTCATCATATTTCTAAAGATCATTCAATTTTAATTAAATCAAGACCAATTGCGGCTTCCAATTTAATACAAAAAATTGCAACCTTTTACCAACTCAAATGCCACAATAAAATATCATCTCACCGCTAAAAAGACACAAATGGAAAGGCCTTCGAAAATGAGCTACAGTCAATGGGTAAAACTGGACCGAACTGCATTTTTATAACCACACACACCCTAGAATCAATCGATAAGAAACAAAAAGTGTGAACATGTTCAATCAACCAAAATGAGAAACATCATACAATTACATATACTCGAGCATCAATCACTTTACTGAATGTTAGAAATGGTAATCGAATGTTTTACTCGAAACATATACATTTAGGAAAACACCTTTCATCATACTCACAACAACATAACATCAATCTACCTATTACAACAACCCATCATGGTTGGAAATTTATGAAAGAAGATTGCAAACCGAAAGACTCAGTAAAATTGGACTGCGAAAAACGAAACACAAATTTTCCCAAAGTGAACAACCAACTACCGACAACAAGTAGAGAAGCAATTCAAGTTAACAGACCCCCCCTTAAAAATGTGTAGATTTGTAAATGAATGGATAAGAAACCCTGAGCGAAACACAAAAAGATTTCGGGAACCTGACAGTTGGAATATCCAAACCCAACCACCCTCAAAAAGAAATTAAAAAAAAACAATTCACTCATTAAAAATAAAAAAAACCCAAAGTTTGGCCTTGCTAGAGATTCGTATTTGTGTGGAATCAAAACCAAAAGCCGGATAAAATTAACAAACTAAAATCTGTAAAAGCAAAAAAGGTATTAGCTATTCATATATTTGTAGTAAACTCTGAAGAACTTGGAAGACAAAAATTTGTACAATTGGAATTACCTACCTTATTAGGATATAGAGTGATCGAGAACATTTCCCAAAATCAAAACCACCCAATCCAAAATCCACCCTCTTAAACGTTGCCAACAAAATTCACCACTTAAAGCATAAATTAAAAAAAAAACAAACACAAAACAGTACGAAAGTATATCAACTAAAAAGTTAAATAATTAGAGGTTCAAATAATCTATCAAGCAGACAGCTTCAATAAAGTTACATGAGTTTCTCAAACGAATCAGAATCTGAAAATCAAATAACTTACATCAGCATGTACTTTTAAATTAGAGACAGCGCTATAAAAGGAGTTCACAATACCTGGATTTTTTTTTAGTTTAAATTCAAAGTTTTACAACAGTCATTAGCAAGTGTTACAGTTTCAAACTTCCCTTAATTTGCTAAACTGCATATAACAAGCATAAAGGGTTATTTAACTTATTCAATCAAATTTCACAGATCGATCGATTGATTGCCGGTGATAAGTTTTGAGGTTTGTCGTCTAAGAATACAATTTGTCTGAAAAATTGAAAACGAGATGATGAAAGAGTGTGACTTTTTTAGTCGCTGAACGAAATGAGTAAACACATAAATGAGACCCAAACAAGTTTGTGCCTACGAGAGGCCCACACGTTATAGGTAGAGGAAAAAAATCGAACGGATTTTAGAAGTATGTAACCATTTAGAGCAGAATGTTGTTGTGAATTGTGATTGTTTTGTCTTTAGAGCAGCGAATAGGATTGGGTGTCTACTAATCTGAACAGAGAAAGAGTAAACTCAAACAACACAGGCACAGGTGGAAACAAACATACTGAAATCTACTACCCTACCTACCCTACGCCTAGAACATTAATAAGCAAAAAAAAACAAACAAAAAACACACAGACAGAACTACAGTACTGTAAACGTGAAAGTGCGCATATGGTGATGATGATTGTATAAAGTTACGCAGTCCCCATGAAAAATGTACTGTTGTTAACACTTATGCACGGTAGTATAAGCATGAAGTGGCAAAACCAGTCGAATCAGAAGGAAGGAAGAGGATAAATAAAACTATTTTAACTCGAAACAAACAAATATTGAACTGTTCTTTTTTACTTCGGCTCTTTGAAATCCGAAATTGTTCATTAGGGGATTAGAGCTTATCAAATCATTTTTAAAATTAACGGCTTGAATATTACAAATTTTGTTAAGTACATTCACGTACATCCCCGTAGAACCGCATTTTTAAACGCCTTTCGATATGCAATCAAATGTTTCAATGGACAACGGCAATTCGGTTAGGGTCTTTACTAATAACATAACCCCTAGTAACGCGAGTCATATGGAGGTGGATTCTGCAATGAAATCATCTCTGATACGACTTTTGCGCTACCAGTGGTGAATAACACAACTACAAATATGAACGACACTTGCGCTACTAGCGGTGCATAGGAAAACTAAAGTAACAGTTTAGAAGGGGTAAAGAAAATATTTAATGTGAACTAAACAAAATGGATTCATGTAGAATTTATAAACAAGCAAAAAACTTTAAGTTGGCTGTCAGTTTTTCGAAATATTTTTTTTTTAAATTTTTGCTCTAATTCATTCCTAATTTGAATCAAACAATATGCTCAGAAGGTTTTTTAAATAAAATCTATCAAAGCACCTAGTTCTCGGAAAAAAATTTCATACAATCAGACCGCAGCGCTGTCAGTGGTGACTAGCACAAGTAAAACGTTATCAGTATAGTCTTTTTGATTGGAATACGAAACGTCACAGCTGCACGCTCTTTTTTTTTAACTCAAAATTAAGTATGACCGAGGTTCAAAACATAGTTCGATTCTATGAACTTAAAGTTAAGTACCCTTTTTCCTCCTTGCGATGGATCAAAACGGAGTTCGAACTGCGAACTCAAAATTGATCCCTTTTTTTTCCTTCGGCGAGGGATCAAAGCTGAGTTCGACCTTATGAACTAAAAATTGAACTCTCTTTGTTGGACTGAAAACACTTAGCGAGTTCAGTTCGAACCGGAACAGCAACCAACGAACACGTCGCAAAATTTTGTCGCTCCGGAACAATTACCGGAAGACTATGAAGGAACTTTATAATGAAATGCATGTTCACCGTGTCAGCGTAAAATTCTGTCCGTCATTGTCATCATATGGTGAGCGGCTTGGCATGTCCGGAAACTTCCGGATGTTGTTTACTTCCCGCGGGAAGTTTACTTTGACCGGGAGTGTCAAAACTTTCCACCGCTCTGTACCGGAACAGCAACATCCGGGTACAACAAATTTTAATTATCCTTTAATTCCCTGAAAATAAGCTACCCTCGAAAAAAAAGGATAAATTCGAGTTCGGCTGCCGAACTTAGTATTGAGTATGCCTATCAGAACTTAGTTTTGCTATTGCCCAGTTAAACTCAAAGTTGAGGGATGCCACCGAAGTGCTGTTTTGAACCAAAACTACTTAATTTTGAGTTTAAAAAAAAGACCGTGTGTGACTGAACGTTATTCTTCTACGATCACCTTTTTCAAACACTAGGTGGCAGCACATACTAGCGATATGTGCTGCCAGCTTGTGTTGAAAAGGTTCTATGTTGAATTCTGTTTCAACTAGCGACCGCAAGGGTTGGCACATTTCTGCATAGTTTCCGTTGGAGGACAATGAAGATGAGAATTTCCCGAGTTACCGAATTAAATAGAAAATAGAAGGGTTACATTTGTAGCAACATTATTCGCCTTCTTAAAAGCTTTGGGACATTTAAATGAGATAGTAAATCGTAACAGAAACATCAAAACATGTAAAAAACCAGTTGAATCCGATTTTTTTGTGTTAATCTTTGGCTATCATCTTCTGATTCTTTCCATATCCCTAAAATCACCCACATGACCCAAGAGGGAAACATTCCCAATTCGTCGATATCCTTTTTATTCGTTTTCGAAAGTGTCTAATGTACACTTGCAGCAGGATATGACTTGATCAAATATCGCAACAGCTAGAGAGGAACCTTTCACCGGATCTCTAAAAGGACCAAACATTGTTCGATCCAACAGGAAACCAGATTGCGATCGATGCGCGATGAATGGAAACACCATTTCACCGATTCATTCCGACCTTTCTGATACTCGAATCGAAGGCATAGTTCGCAAGGTGAATGGTGAAAGAAAGGATCTTCACACCGAAAAAACGGAGAAAAAAATGTAGACAAAACGTAGTGTCAAAAATAATGATGACGAGCAGGATGATGGTCGGATTTCAAGATTCATTCAGAATCACCGGATAGACACAGACAAGACAAGGCTTGACGATCACATGTGACGATAAAAGTGTCGGATGAGAGCTATCAAATTACGCTAATTTTCGGCCGAGCTTCTGGAGTTCAAGGTAAGGTGATTTTCCCACACTTGATGCGCAGCAGCACCTTTTATCTAGTTTGGAGGACGAGAAAAGGGAAAGAAAATGTTTCATTGAAGGACGAAACAAGTTGCCCGGCTGATGGGAAGCGCGTTGGATATTTTGAAAAGAATAGACCAATCCGAACAGAGATTTTTAATAATCATTTTTAAAACAATTTTGGATTTGAATCTTTCTTTTCCAGAACTCTAAATTCGAATTAAGGAGATCCAATTGGTTAAAACATCTTGTTCAAATGTAAACGCAATCAACCGAAGCTGACGACCACGTGCCTTGCAAACAAAAAATAATGTCTGAAAAAAAACATTCCGAAATCGTAAATCTATTCCAGGAATGTGACCAGATAAGATTAATTTTATCTGTACTACTGATAATGACTGTCAAATGCCTTGTACAGACACGGGGCCAAGAAAGGAGACTGTAGAATACATATGATGGCAATGTGTCCGTTGCAGATGCAAATTACCATTCGTCACTTATCCCGCCGAGCCCTTTTAACCGCAACATGATTCCCGCGCCACTCCTTGCCTTCATCTATCAATCCATCAGGGACAATCCACCCGAATATGATTAATAGTGCCCAGTAATGCGGAGTGGCGTTGATGGAAGATTCGTTGAAATTAAGAGAAGCCCACCAGTCGACAGCAGCTTAAAAACAAAAAATGAAAACCTTTCTTCGTTTAGCTACTTTGCATAATTATGCTGAAAATCTTGACTGAATTGATTTGACACTTTTCCTCGGTGGGAGTGAGGCGAAGGCGGGATCTTTGAAAGGCGTGAAATTTTGAGAATTGTAGCAATTTTGGACAGCAGATTTTGAAATAACGCTGAACGACTTGTAGTGAGGTTACAGTTTCAGATAGATTTTGATCACATCATCACATCACATTAACTTCCATCGCATACCGTAAACTGGGGGAACTTTGATCACCGGGGTAACTTTGATAAAATATCTGAAAAATGTTTTCTACGTTTGAAAGCCCATAGATTGAGTTTCAAATCGGCTAAATTTGGTTTTTAGTTGGTGATTATTTTATATTACTTAAAATGCAGTTTTAAAGTTTTAAAATATCTGTTTTTTGGAAGACTCACAAACAAACACCTCTCCTGATAAAATGACAGAATTTAGAAGTAAAAGGGCTGTTTAATATGGTAGTTTAATTTTTTCCTTTGTATGTATGGGTATAGTTATAGAGTTATTGTTATGGTCATTCTATGATAATCTTTGGATATTTGAAAAAGCGGACATTTTCTATGAGCAAGCCTGCATAGAACTTATGGCTAAAAATGCTATCAAGTGGACCTAGGGAATTTCATGAAAGTTAAATTTTATTTGTTTTGAGGCCAAAAAATTTTGAGAAATTTTTATAATTTTTGCCCCTAAATGTATGCAGCAACATTGTGCATCTTTTCAGTATATATGTTTTTGAAAGAAAACGTTGAAAAACTCAATTGAGTCCAACAAAAAATTGCTGTTATCGATATTTTTAGCCTTCTGTGCTAAATGGCATAAAAACAATAATTTTGAAGATGTTGAGATACGTTAAAACCATAGTGATCCAAGTTACCCCGAAACATGAAATCTTGTTTTGTAGCAAATATTTAGTTACAGTCACTAATTTCGTTTGAATTTTCAGCTATCAATGATCATGCTTTATACTCCTTACCTCAGTAAACATTTTTAAAAATTTTTAGTGTTACAAAAAAGCATCTCCTTCCAAAATATTCAAAAATGAATTGAAAAAGTGATCAATGTTCCCCTAGTTTACGCACTCGTAGGAAGTTTATCATGGATTACAGGAGTAATGAAGTGTCACAAGACTCGGGAAGATTACAATTTGAATTTCGTTAAAGTTAGGCAATTTCCCTGTGTCTCTGAGAGTCATTATCTCGAGAGGAAAAATTGCATTCTTAGTGTGATAGTCAGTCCATTTCCAAAATTAGGACAAAAATGTTGATTTTTGTAGAAACTACAACCGAAAGAGTACTGAAAATCATGTTCCCTAGCCCCTTTGGTTATGCAATTTAAAAAAAAAAATAAATAAAATTTCCTCAACGATAAAGTTTTTCTTTGAACAAATGTTATTTGAAATCTTAAAGCTAAGTATCTCTGAATTTTTCAATGAAATATTTGGTTTTTAGAGGGTTAATTTTGCCTTAAAAGATATGATGACCAACTTATTCAACTCTCCCCTACAGCTTCGTCTGAACTATTCTCCAAACTATCATGTGAATTTTATCCACAACAAAATATTTTTAAAATGTACAAATTCTGCAATCTAACTCAACAAAAATGGTTGAAATCGGTCGAAATGGGATGCATTTCAAATTGAATGTTCCGGTCGAAGCGGTTGTACATTTTGACACCTCACACAGTGGTGAATAAACGATTAAATTGCCACACACAAAACTGATTCGCCAAATTCTAGTTTTCGTCCGATTGCCATCAAATTTTCAGGGCATTTTTTAAACTATTAAACTTCATTTAACCATTTTACACGTAACAGGTTAAACTCCTGTCAAAAAAGAAAAAAAAAGTATTTTATTTGCAGTCCATACGCAAATGCCCGCACCTTGGCCTTAACACCGACCATACAATTTTGCACAACCTGTAAATCAAGCGTTTTTTTTATATAAACCCATACTTTCTTCAGTTCCTCGACTGTCTTCACTACCTTAGGTCGTTAAAAAAGGTGCTGCTTCATAATCGCCCAGTACTTCTCGATGGGGCGGAGCTTCGGAGTGTTGGGAGGGTTGAACATTTTCGGCACGAAATTGACCTTATTGTCCGCATACCATTTCAGCACGTCTTTGGAGTAGTGGCATGAGGCCAAATCCGGCAACAAGGTTGTTGGGACGTTGTGGGTCTTTAGGAGAGGAAGCAGCCGCTCCTTGAGGCACTATTCTATTATGGTCAGTGCTTTTATGTTCACCTGTCCGTTCATCATGTCCTGGGTCACGAAAGGTGCACTTCGCTTCCCTCACGTGCAGATGGCTTGCCAAACCAGGAAATTATTAGCGAATTTGGACATCTTGTGAGTGACATGCTCCGGAACGCTGAACTTATCCTTAGCCGTGAAAAACAGGTTGCTGGGGATCTGTTTTAAGTTGGCCTTTACATATGTTTCGTCGTCCATGATGCCGCATTCAACTTTGTTGAAACAAGAATGTTGAAACATTCTGACGAAAGTTGAATGCTGCATCATGGACGACAAACATATGTGAAGGCCGACTTCAAACAGATTTCCACCAACCTGTTTTTACGTTTTTGTCCTTCTGGACAAAACTTCGGCTTTGGTGCAGCTTGTTAGCCACATCCCAAACGGAGCGCTCGGGTTTCGATTTCCTTCACTTCTGGGTTTCCGATCAGTGGTCAATCGTTCCTCGAACCCCTTAATAACTCGCGACACCGTGGAATTCGCGATTCCCAACGTTTGAGCGATGGAACGATGCGAGAGATCCTTGTTCTCGTGATGAAGGCGCAAGATTTTATCACGCACGAGCTGTTCTTTCGACGCCGTTTCCGAGACCTTTGATCACAGAACTCTAAAACTTGCGGGATATAAACAATGCACTACGAACTAAATCCAACCAAATTTTCATTAAATTCTACCCAACGGTTTAAAAGTTAGAGCAATTTCATAATGTGGCAATTTCATCGTGGATACCCTTTATCATCCTTAAAAATGATAGCTCCATTTTGAAGCCATATTGGTTGTTTATCATAGATTGATTCGTAATGCAGTCTTGGAATGAAATGTTTGTCATAATTCAAGCTTTAAGAAAAACTGCATTCAAAAGAGATCGGCCAAAAGGGACCAAAGTTATTAACTTAGCTTAGCTGGATTGACTACTCACATCCACCTTGAACTATGGAACCCGAAATGCTTCATCATGAATTTTTACCTACAATAGTAAAGTTTATTTATTTATCATTAAGTGATTCCATTATTGCTTCCACATTACTTTTAAATCATTTCGAACTCCATGGCCGCAGACGTGGCTCAGTAGAACGAATTCCACATCGCCAATTTTTGCTACTCCGTGATTGACCGAGGCCATTAGTTTTGTTCAAAGGTCAAAAGAATGGAGCTTGGGATTAGCATCTCATCCTCAATGCACAAAACAGATGCTCTCTCTTTGAACATCAATGACGGCGTCGGCCACGTCCTATTAGTCAATGGATAGATTGGGAAAGGTAGAAAGGGTGTTACCGCAGACACCAGATACCCAGACTGATCAGTGGCGCTTGAATCCATACAACTACAAGTCGCCCAGAATCATACGCCATCTGTCGGGGCATCGTGAAACTACTGTGCTTTATCAAGAAAAAAAATTACACTTGATAATTAACAAGCCAAATGAAAACTGTCTTGATTGAACCACCTATTAGTATTTGAAATTCTATCTCAAATATTTTCGTTATCATTTTTGTCTTCAATGTTAATTGTTTACTTTAATTTACTGTATCATAATAAGAGATGAATCTTATACAAACAATGACTGTTGATCGATTAGTCGTCCTTAGTTCAGAGCCAATTAATTTTGAGATTCAATTTTGATTTCAAAATTAATTTATCCGGCTGAGTAACAGTATGAAAATTATGATGTCTGTTATAAATGATTCATCGAGTTCGGAATTGTTCGTCTTTATCTGAAAGGTTGACTGCGACCAAAAAGACAAACTATATATAACTCCTTGAAAAACTTGAATTCTAATTTATCTTAACTGTTTCTTGGCTCGTACCTAGATAGGTTTGAGGAGTGAAATAAGTTATTGACATATATTGAATAATATTTAAAAGTGATAAATGTATTGATAGGTCCCTCAATCCAATTTGCCGCTGGAAGTGCTGGTAATTTCACTCAAATGTATATTTTTTTTGAAAAAATAACCTAAGAAACCACCGTGTTTGTCGGGGGGTATTTTTTCCTGCTCAAATGTGCGTGAGAAAAGTAAAAAAAAACAACTATAATGACCATTTCGCGTGAGCTTCATTACGTCGTATGAAACATCTTGAAAGTTCACAGAAAATTGCTTCAAAAGTTAAAAATTTGAAATTTGTATTTCACATATAGAATATGTTGTCCAGGCTACAAATATTATAAATGGAAAGAAGTTTCTACAAGTTTAAGTCAATTTTTGTTTTTTTTTCGTAATAAAACTGTTTGTTTACATTTTGTTTCATACGACGTAATGAAAGCTCACGCGAGATTTTGGCATAATTCTGGACTGGACTGGAAAATTAACCTTAAAAGCAACCATGTTTTTAGACTTTTTTTCCCCATCTTTATCTGTACACGAGAGGAAGTGCGCGTGAGAAATGTCAACTTAAAAATCTTTTATTCGAAAAAAAAAATTGTTGAAAAATTGCACTGAATTTGGAAGATTTCAAAATGTATGTTTCAAATCCATTTCTCTTTGCTTCCGAAATTTTTTCACCTTTGTCATTCAACCAAATTCTTTATTCAAAGTTTTGTTAAACACATATTTCGAAAGTTATTAGTTTACTAAATGGATCCATTCTAACTATAATTTTGAATAAGGGTCATTTTAATGTTCCTTAACCGATGCCCAGTAAATAAGAAATAATTTCGCAGTAACTAAACTTATATCGATTTCAATGCTTTTCCACACCACCAAAACGAATTTTGAATGGTAAAAGAACAGTCCTATCTTGATGCAAACGAAAGTCATTTTTATTTTCTTGTCGTTTTATGGAATGTCAAATATCGTATGTCTGTGTGAGTGAATTCATTTAATGTTTTGATTTTGATGTGACGAATTCACGTTTGTTTTATTTTACCCATGCATAAAATCAATTACACGTGCGATATTCAAAAAGTGGTTCAAAATAAATCCAAAAAAATAACGTAACAACAGAACAGGAAAAGCTAAGCTATTCTCACTAAACAGACTTGGATAATTGAGATTGTTTGTCAAGAATCATCATTATGTCAATCAACGCTCTTTGTTAGAAATTGTACTAAATTTGAAGGAAAATGCATCATCTCGAAGCCAAAAATATTTTTTCCTCAACTGCCTCTTCCAGTGGGCGGTAAAAGGGCTAGTTTGATATCCAAGTTAGATATTTCGAAAAGAAGACATTTCTCGAGTGTGACTAAATTTTTCATAGAAAGGGAAGTTTTAGGATTTATTGAAGAAAAAAGTAAATAAAAATCTGACACCGGTTTTTTGTTGTAGATGGTGACTTAGTGGTATATTTCGTTGTTGCGATTTTCATTAAGCTTCTTCTGTTAACAGAACATTGCTTTACAAATTTGTAAATATCACCTCTACTTTTGTTTTATTAAGTTTTTGTAAACCTCTTTGAATGCGGCAATTCGGCTAGGTGAAGGGTTTTGAGAAACTCTAACTGAAACAGATTGTTCATTAAAATTTTGTAAGAATCTCGTCCATTCAACTGATTTAACAGTTCTAAACAGTAATATAATTTAAAGCCACATTCAATATACTGTAGTTTTGTAATATACAATTAGTGAAATGTTTTTACGATGTCATTTGTCGTTTTCTCAACAAATCCTAGATCGTTTTATAACTATTTACAAATAATCGGGTTTGTCACAATATTTTTCTACTCGGGAAACTTGAACTTACCCTTGGCGGAGGTTTCGGGGTTAACGAAATCTTGCAGTTGAAAGTGATCTTCACAAACGAAGCCAAAGATGCCATAAAATGGTTATTTTTCAACCACAACGCAATAAGGAAGTGGTGCAGAAAATCTCAAGTTTTCATTAAATTTTCATTTATGTCGAAGTCGATGTATTTTTTATAAGCTTTATGGTTGAATTCTAACCGCATTTGGTTAATACGTTCCAATTCAAAAACGGTAATGGTGGCGGTTAGTGATTTTCGAAATATATCGTGTTATTTTTTTCTATCAAAATTAGGTAATCAAAAACGACCGTGTTCATCGCTAGATGTAAAAAAACAAACAGCACAATGCAAATGTGTGTGTGATATATCGAGATTTTTCCTTTTGTGTATGTGGCCGTTAGTTTCACGATAACCCGTAGATAGCGCTGCGGAACAAGCGCCAAAATCAGCCTTCAGTGGTCAGTCTGGGTATCTGATGTCTGCGGTGTTACGGACTAACCGTAGCAACAGTTTGAATACGAACCTTCATGTGCAGGGGCCTCGGATTTGGAATTTGTCCCTCGTCCCAACCAATGTCCCCCATCCCTCATCTGTCAGAACTCAGCGACAACATCATCGTTCGACCGGAATACTGGCAACCCTTCTTCGATGACATTTCCGGAGCGAGCGAAAAGAGGCGCTGAAAGAAAACGGGGCATTCAAAGTGTGGTCGCTGATCGGTGCGGACGTCCAAATCCGTCCGCCTGCAAACCTGTAAAGAAAAAGAATCACGTGGTTCGGAGAAGGCACGAGTCGCATCAGCTGCCTGTCACCGATCGAAGCAACTTCCTCAGACCAGACCGGTCTCCAAGGACTCCTCTGGAAGACAACCCACGGGCCCAGCCATCTAACGGCCCCAACTCCAAGGATCCTACGACCACACAAAGATCTCGGTCCACCAGATTGATTGCTCCGAAGGTTCGGGCTATCATCCTGCCCCTAGTTCTGGCCCTGCAAACCGTGGAGGTAAGCTTGGCGCACCTTCGACCGAGTCATCGGGAGGAGGAACTACCCTGCAATCCCGATAGATCCATCCAGTGCATTACCGGTCGGGAAAGAAGGGCGCGCTGGTAGTTCGGCCTCGGAAAGGACCCTCCATGGCGCTGGTATCACCACGTGCGTCCATGGACCAGGCATTCCCCGGGAGGATCACATGACCCAACTGTAGTGAGTAGATAGTAGGTAGAAATGATTAAAAGGAGTTGAGAGTGTAGAAGGAAGAAGAGGAAAAATAGAAAAGTGGAGTAGAGAAAAACGCGGTTACATTCGGACGAAATAAAAAGAGTAAAGCTGATTAAATTCGAATAGTCGTTATTTCTAATCCGATAATCCGGAACGTAACATTTGGCGTCGAGGATGGGATGCTGCGATTGGCCGTCAGAGAAACATAACCACAACAATGAACCCGCTTGGATCAGGCATTCCGCCTTTCGATCCGGATGATACCGCCAACGTCAGTACACGGTGGAAAAAGTGGAAGCGCTCGTTTGAGATCTTCTTGGACGTGAACAATATCGAACGAGCATCACGGAAGAAGTCATATCTCTTGCACTATGCAGGAGAGGGCGTGCAAGACATTTTCGACAGCTTGACTGGTGACGAAGACCGGGATGTGCCTGAAGGATCCGACGTCTACAGGGAGGCGATGAAAGTGCTCGACGAACATTTTCTGCCGATGAAATGTCTACCGCAAGAGCGACATATTTTTCGTAATCTGCAGCAGGGACCGGATGAAAAGATTTCGAAATTTGTTCTACGCCTGAAGGAGCAAGGCCATCTGTGCGAGTATGGTGAATAGTTGGAGGAAAATATTAAGGAACAAATTTTTGAAAAGGGTTCCTCGGACGAGCTTCGGGCGAAAATCCTGACCAAACCGAACATGACATTAGCGGAAATAGTCAAGGAAGGACGTTCGTTGGAAACGATTGACAAGGTGCGTCAACAGCTGCAGCGATCGGAAATCAACAAAGTGACGAGTACGAAAAATGAGTGTTTCCGCTGTGGGCGGTTGGGACATTTTGCCAACTCCAAAGACTGTCCTGCTCTGGAAGAGAAGTGCAAAAAGTGTGGTCTGATAGGACATTACAAAAACTGTTGTAAGACCAAGACTCGAAGCAGTAGAGAAAAGAGTCGAAGAGTGCGAAGTATTCAGAAAGATGAGGCTGTTGGTGGTGAAGAAGATGAGTGTTTTGATTCAGATGTGAGATGACTATGTCACTGACGTTGACGATAAACAAGATGACGAGAAGTTTGTGTTTGCTGCCGGATCCGATGAAGTTGGGGGAGAAAATGTAGTGTGCTGTGTAGGTGGTGTAAAAATGAAGTGGATTGTTGATTCGGGTGCAGCAGTGAACGTTATCGATAGTGAAACTTGGAACTACCTCAAGAAACAAAAAGAGAAAGTGATCTCTCAAAACAAAGAAAGCCGGAAGACGTTGAAAGCCTACGGAAATAATCGTTTACATGTTTTGGGTGAATTCGAAACCCGCATCGCAACGAATTACAACGAAGTCGTAGCTGAAGTTTTTCTTGTTGAAGAAAAGGGTGCCAGTCTTCTGAGCCGCAAGACCGCTACAGATCTCCAAATTCTTTCCATCAACACAGACGTATGGAACGTCACGGCGAAAGGAAACAAGATCGGCAGGATCATCGGCAGCGGTGTTTAAACTCGCCTCGGAAAGAATCATTCGGCTGATTTTTTCCGAGTTTAACTTGTTGTGTGCAGATTGATTTTATCTTCGTTCCAATCATGACGTGATTGCACACAAAACGAAGAGAACAGTTCCGAGTTGATGTTTTCCCCTCCTCGCAGGAATAAAATCACACCAATGAAACAACAGAACGAAGCTTACCGTACACGAATGCTCACGAGCGATCGTTGCCCGACGGACCGAGTTAACATTCCTCGCACCCTTCTCTCGCTCGTTTCCCGTTCCCTTGTATCTATCACTTTTAGCCACGCCCCCATGCGTTGTCCGATTGATGTGTTCGGCTGCCGAACGAAAACGATTTTTTCTTTAATTCGCAGAACTGTTCGTTTGCTTCGCTGATGTTTCTCCCCCGATTGCTGTTTACTCCTGCCGAGTTTACCCGAAGCTTACTTCCTGATGCTTTCCGAGTTGAACTTTAGATAGCATCATTGCAGATTGAGTTTAACGAAATAAAATCGTTCTGCAAAGAAGGGCAAAGTGCGAGTATGTAGACTCGCGATTTTAACATCTCTGATCATCGGTATGGAAGTTCAACTGCAGATTGACCAAAACGTAAAGCCGGTCCAGCACACCAAGTGTCATATCCCGATTCCGCTCCAGGACAAAGTACAGAAAGAAATTGATCTTCTGTTAGAGCAAGATATCATTGAGATTGCACCGAAAGACTCAAAGTGGATATCTCGGCTGGTCGTGGGTTCTAAGGCAGGCGAACCGTCAGCAGTTCGATTTTGTGTCGACATGAGGGCTGCAAATAAAGCTATTATTCCGCAACATTTTCCGCTGCCAACATTCGAAGATATTTTGCCACACCTCCATAATTGCAAGTTTTTCTCGAAAATTGATTTGGTGAAAGCTTTTCATCAAGTGGTCTTGGTGGAAGATTCGAGACATATAACAACGTTTGCGACGCACAATGGCTACTATCGGTATAAGAGACTTGCATTTGGAATGAATTGTGCCTCCGAAGTATTCCAAAGCATAATGGAACGTGTGCTGAAGGGGTAAACGGAGTCAAGGCATTCATCGACGATATTCTTGTGTACGGCTACACGAAAGAACAACACGATGCTGCCTTGGTGGAGGTGATGGATCGCTTAGACCGGAACGGAATCACAATCAACCAAAAGGAGTGCGAGATTGGACGATCTGAAGTTACTTTTATGGGGCATGTGCTCTCTGCCAGCGGAATCCGACCGACATTAGATAAGGTGGACGCCATCAGAAAGTTTCGCGAGCCACAAACAGCAGAAGAAGTGCGCAGTTTTATCGGGATGATCACGTATCTAGGGAGATTCATTCCACATCTTTCTACATTGACAACTCCACTCCGAGAACTGCTTCGAAAGTGTAAAATCTGCCTTTGCTACTAGCTGGAAATCTCCGGTTGCCGGATTGTCTTCGTCCAGAACCGATCGAATTGCTCGCTGCTGACCGCGGATGTTACTTCCTGAAACCGCTACACTCTTTGCGCTCGGCGCGGGCAAACTGTATGTGCGAGTGTGAGAGTAGATACATCATAGAGCGGGGCACATATTTTTCCCGTAACGGGGGCGATCTATTGTAAACGTTAGAGTAATATCAGAAATCCATACGCTTTAAATTTTCCGTTACTCATAGAAAGGACACCGTATTTCATGGAACCATCAGCATCAAGCAGCTTTCCATCGAATAAAGGAGGTTTCGGAGAATCCTAGACATCTCAGGTTCTACTCTCCGAAAGATAAGACCATTATCATCGTAGATGCGAGTCCTTCGGGTCTTGGTGGTGTGCTGCTTCAAGAAAAAGGTGGCGCAAAACGAGTGATTTGCTATATCAGCAAGGGCCTGTCCGACACCGAAAGAAAATATGCACAAAATGAAAAAGAAGCCCTTGCTCTAGTTTGGGCTACAGAGCGACTGCACATGTATCTACGTGGCTTAGAGTTCTTGCTTCTGACTGATCACGAGCCTCTGAAAGTCATTTTTGTACCAAACCATGTAACTTGCCTGAGAATTGAAAGGTGAGCGATGCGCCTTCAATCGTTGGCACACTTTTTCCTCATGAACAAACAAAATCTTCACCCTGAACGACGCATATAATGTATGCGTCGTCCCAGACGGCGATTTTGTTTGTTTATGAAGTTTGCCACTGCCTCCGTACCAGTGAAAATATACGAAAACGCTATAAAAGACTGAAAATAAATAATAAAAGTATTAAGCTTTGTGCTATCAGCTTTTCTAATGGAGAGCCTTCCGGGAGGGAAACCGTCCAATTCAGGGATCAGGAACCTATAACAGGCAGCAATATCAAGGTTCGATAGTCCCAAATTCCTCCATCATTTCCTTGATGAACATACAGTCCAGTTCCGTCAAGTTCCTTCTTGTAGCGTTGACTACTTAGCCTTTTGTTCTCCAACCGATACGATTCATCTTAAACTATCCGGTAACCATTTTTGTAAAAAAATTCTACAATTTCTCCACTTAAATTGATTAGGAAAATAATTTTTTCACGGGCGAAAAAAAAACGAGTGCGCTGTCACCAAGTCAATGCTTCATCGGGCAAAAGTTATTGATGAAAAACTGTTTTTCCTTGTTCCCAAAATCCCATACAATCTTCAAGCTCGTTAAGTGACCGCTTCTCGTGGTCCGATCTGGCCCTTAATAGTGCATGGGACCTTGTAATAGGACTAGGATCAATTTCAGCCTACAACGCATAAAATTTTCAAAAGTCGGGTAATTTGGGGCACTCTAATGTAAACGGAAAATAATAAAAAGGTAAAATTTACCAAGATAGCAAGGTGGGCGCTCGTGAAAACTAAACAGCCTTACAGATGACCTGAATCGAACTGGAAAAAGTACAATTCACCTAGAAAAAAAGGTGGATCTAAAACAAGTAAATCTTATCTCGGAGTGAGCTAAATAAAAAGGTACAATTCAACTAGAAAAAAGTAAATCCAAAAAAGGTAACTTCTACTTGTTTCTCACAAAATAATTAGTGATCTTCAGGAAAAATTTATCATTGAATAAAATTAAATATTTTAAAAATGTTTGTAATATTGTTTTTTTTTGCCAAAGAAGCCAAATTTTGTTTTTTATGAATTTTGAACTTTTTTCAAAAGCTGTCCCGAAATCTAATTGAATTTTTAATTCAGCGTCAGAATCAGCTGTTAATTTTTTGCATCTTCGCAAAAATGAATTATGATGTCTCGTATTTTGAGAAAAAGAAAATCAAAATAGCTGAAATTTGCATAAATAACCAAAAAAGTTTGTAGTGTGAAAAAATGCAAATTCGTTATTGAGGAAATTTTAACATTCAGTTTTCCGATTTAAGTAATCAGAACCATAATTAGTATTCGAAATTCCGATAAAAATTTCATTAAGAAATTCAAATCGGAATTTATATTCAGGATTCAGAATCAAAACTCGGATTTAAAGTCTAAACTTTTAATATTTTTTGGCTAGATCCTAACAAGTGTTAAAATTATTGCTTGCTAGCATCCATTGAACCTCTTCTTGAAACCAAACACCCAAAACCTACAGTGAAACCTCGTACACGGCTGGATGCTGCAGCACTGATTCTCTGTAGAAGACATCCTATCCCTTCGGTGATCCCGATCATCATCACCCAGGATCTTGGTATGAATGTAGCTCGTTTGTCGGCAAACAACGGGGGTTCCCACTGTGTCCTTCATGAACCGCGCCGACCGATGAAGGATCTCTCACCCAACGCCGACGACGACGACGCCGCAAACCACGCCGTCGTCCCTCGTTCTTTTCGGGTTCGAGTAAGTCCCTTCATCCACAAGAATAAATGGTTCTTCCAAATTGCTCTAATTTATATCGCTTTTCGGGTGCTGCTCCTTTTACTTGTCTTTTTTTCTCCGGTTGTTGTCTGAAAAAAAAGTGCAATATTTCTTTGGCACTTGGCAGCAGAAAAAATTAAATCTCTGCAAAGTGTAAAGCCCGAGCAAGGTTCAACTGCTTCACTTTCAAGCTACAAATAAATGGTTTCGACCAACTGAAGAAAGGAACCGCCACTGGACCTTGTCGTCGCCAAAGGTTGGCCTATTTTTGGGCACTGTTGGGTTGGCAAAATTGGGAGTATCACTTTACACATGATATATGTAAATAGAGATAGTGGTAATTAATCATTCTTCGGCTGCAATGGATACATGAGAGAAGAACTGTTGACCTACGAAGTAGAAACAGAATCCCCAATCTATAGACTTCATATAAAAGACAAAAACATTTCAAAATTAACTTCGAACCCAATCTTTCTAAAAGCATTTATTTATTGCCATCAAAGCATTTCATACCGATATGTAAGTACGCTAAATACCTGCCGTTAAATACTCCCACGCAAAATCGTGATTACGACCGCCTCGGTGAAACCTTTTCAATTAAAGCCTAAACCAATAGTCGCCATCGTCGTCGCATGATATGATATACCTATGTATGTTCAATGAAAGTTATCTCCGTCAAGCCAAATGCAGCACGAGAAAGTTAGCTTCTACAGACAACGAACTCATTTGTCTTTTTTAACGTTAAAATATGAAATGATTTCAAAATAAAACTTTTTTATTTGGAATTTAAGTTCCGTTTGAATCAAGTTAATAAAAAAACAAAAAAATTTCACCTTGACGTTTCCAATTTACTAAGCTAAATAATCGGGTGTCCCACCCAATAATGTATTATTCTTGGGATCCCGATTGAGTAACTTTGACATGTTTGACATGAGAATGAGACATGATCCCAGGGTCGGATTAAGCCATTGGGAGGCCCGGGGCAATTTTTCTTGGGCGCCCTATGAATATTTTTTTTTCATATGCCGTCCCAGAGAAAACATAATATATTAAACATATAAAGCAACTGGAAATGAGTTCAGTATATTGCCAGTTTTTCCGGTTTTATACGAGCATGTTCAAATATTCAATTTTGGAAAGTTGTGGTCCAGTCCGGTTAGCCGAAAATCTTTGGCCCAGTTTTTGCCAAATTTATTCACATCACAAAACCAAACAAAAAAAAGATTTGAATTATTTTTGTGTCAAACGGAAATCTGGCAAGCTTACTATATTGCATTGAAAAAACAATTATCTCTGGTGTCTTCAAACAACAATAATATATCAAGTGCAAATTTTTCATAACAGTTAATTTTTCTTAAAACTCTGATTAAAGCTTGTGAATGCAAAATTCATTCGAATTTATTTAATAGCTCTATCATCACCTAAAATTCACTGATATAGAAAACATCAAAGATAGATATTAAAATGTTTTTTTTTATGATTAATTGTAGATCATCGTGAGCAAAATAAATATTTCCCTCATGAAAATTGGTATACAACATTAAGATCTGACTTAAAATCTATATAGAACCTATATAAAAAGCAATTTCTGTATGATTGCTTGTTTGTTTGTC
This sequence comes from Uranotaenia lowii, assembly GCF_029784155.1. NCBI lineage: Eukaryota > Metazoa > Arthropoda > Insecta > Diptera > Culicidae > Uranotaenia > Uranotaenia lowii. Next base: position 43,682,741 of record NC_073691.1, read on the forward strand.
CTCTATAGACTCAGCCGTCTTAAGGCCTAGAGAGCTGAAATTTGGCATGGATGCTCATAAGAACCAGGAATGATGAAAAATGTTTTCGGATTTCCGGATTACCTCTTTTGAAGGGGGCGTCCACACAAATACTGTTTTTGTTATATTGACGTCATTATACATTGGAATGCGATGAAAATTGGTACATGGAAGTTTTCAGGGATGAGCAATCGATTTTAAGAGTCAAATTTTGTGTAACGGGTCGGCAAAAGGGGGCTTCCATACTAATACTTCACTGGTTTTGCGATATTAACCTTATAATACATGGGATTGAGATGAAAGTTTGTATATTTAGGTTTTAAGGGATGGGAAATTGATATCCGGTTTCAAATTTTGGATAAGGAGTCGGCCAAAGGGGTCGGCCAAAGGGGTCGTCCAAATTAACTTTTCGCAGTTTTAGCAATATTGTCGTAATTATGTTTCAGATGAAAGCGAAATTTGGTACGTGGGAGTTTGATTGGGCGGGCAATTGATTTCAAGCATTCAATTTTGGAAAAGGGTCGTCCATATTGATTGTTCATTGTTTTCGCGATATATATTATCGTAATTTTGCATCAGATTAAAATAAAACTGTGCACATGTAGGTTTTGAAAGACGGGCAATTTTTTTCAGGTGTGAAATTTCGAGTAACAGGTCAGCGAAAAAGGTTGTCCATATGAAGTTTTCTCTGTTTTTCAATATTTTCGTTGTAATGCATTGGGTTGTGGTGAAAATTTACCAACAGAGATTTAAAGAGACGAGCAATTGTTTTCATGTATCAAATTTTGTGTGAAGAGTCGGCAAAAAAGGTGATCCACATTTACAATTCACTGTTTTGCTATAATCAATCTATTGCTTTAATCGAAAATCGGCAACTTAAGACGTCCATACATATAAACTACTTGCGGTAGTGTCGATCAATGTGAATATTTGCACAGGGGGATTCAAAGAGGCGACTTATTTCTTAGGTGGAATTATAAGTTTAAATTTCAGGAAATTTTTTCATGCATATTGGCTGCTAAAAATGGCTTCAAAAAGCATAGAATCGATTTGAAAATTTCTTCACAGGAATGTAATGATAAAATCAACATTATTAATATTAATGATAAAATTCATATAATTTTTTGTGTTAAATTTGTTGTTAAATTATTGTACATCGAAAAAGTATAATTTTTTTTACCATCCGCCGTTTTTGCGACATTGTCGTGAAAATGTACGGATTAATGTACGAATTGAATAACGAGATTCTAAAAGAAACTGATATGAAGTTTATGAAGTTGGGTTCTTACCTTATTAAAAAGGATATTCTTAAAGCGAAGGTATATTTTCAGAGTAAGGAATATCGAGATTTTGTATAATTCAAACAATAACATCCGATCTGATCACATTTTTACTGTTGTTAGCGGAACGAAGTTCGTACGGGATCAGCTAGTTAAAAATAACAATAAAATATCTTCTTCTAATATATAAAGATGAGTTGGACTATATATGTTTGTTTGTTTGTATGCACCTTATACAAATCGACACTGCTTAACCGATCAACCTGAAATTTGGTACAGAGATGTATTTGGACCAGGGTAAGGTTTTAGTGATAGTTCTGAGCCCCTCCTACCTTAGAAAAGGGACCCTCCCATACAACTTTCGTTTTTATTCCCACAAATCAAAAGTCATGGCACCCATTTGGCAGCCAATTTTCGTTTCCTTTGGCGGGTTGTTTTAGCCATCACCATGGGCCGGGCATAAGAAACGACTATCCAGAGTTCACGTGTACTGGAAAGCAAATCAAAGCTTGCTGAGCGTTAATGATTTGAAAGGGGAAATTTTGGCGGGTGTTTTTTGTACCTTCTACTGCTGAAAGCACGTGATACCGTTACGAGATATTTGTATGCAATAATATGCCTACATTTTGAATTAAAAAATACAACTAGCCTGTTTGGAATTTTTGACAGGAATTTTAGCGGCTTTCAAAGTGCTCTTTACCGCCGCTGGGGGGCTTTGAGGGTCTACAGAAACATACAGTGAATTGAACAGTGAACAATGAATTGACTTTTTAAGCTAAACAACCACTTGGACTGAGGGTTGAAAAATTTATGAACCGATTTTCATTAATTCTAGCTTTTAAGAGCCATCCATTTTCATATTTTTGGGATTAGAGAAAAGAGAAGGGATAGAGAAAGAAAAATTTAGATTCAGCCTTCAGCCTATTAGCTAGACTTCGAGGAATTCAAACGGGGGTTTAGAAAATTGATTTGGAAATTTAATTCAAGGTTTTGAGTTTTATACAACTCAATTCCATTGTCCAATTTCTAACTTTTGAGTCATTTTTGGTCATTAATGTGACTTGACAACATTGATCAATTTCCACAATAATTAATGGGATGATTGTGTCCAACAACGGAAACGTTGAAATATAACTCAAATTAAATTTATTTCATTACATTATATATACATTATATATTACAATTGAAAACATGCAAAGCTAATTTTAACCATGGTTCAACAAGATTTGGAAGTTTTTTTTAAGTTTCTAAGTAAATAAAACTTGAATATACCATTGTACAGGGACTTTTCAAGTTGGATTATTATTATTATAATTTATTAGAGACCTTTTAACCACCCGGGTCATTTGGGTCTGTTTCAAGTTGGATGATCTCCAAAAGAGATTTTTATTAAATAGGGGATGTGAAAGTTAAAAAGAAAACAGTTTAATCAGCTGAAGATGCCAGGTAAATGCGGTTCAAGCTTCCTTAGAAATGGTGGCCGTAAATAATGTTTATTATGATAGGAGAAACAAGCATTCAAGGGAAATAGTTTTAAATTTTTTTAAACACAAACCTCATAACTATAAGTTTTTCAAAATTTTGAACACGAGTAAAACAGTAAATAATCTCAATCAAAACCTAGAAAAGAACAAAACAAAACTTACAAAACTAACATGGCCTCGCATTGGCAAAATTTCTTATATCTAATCATGAATACAAAGCTTCCAAAATTTCGAAAAGTCCAACGACTCATTTTGATGTTTATTTTATGCGAACCCGAGCAAGGCCGGGTAAAATCAGCTAGTTAGAAATAAATTCAAATTTAATAAAGATGTAGATACACAAGTTAAAGAATAAAATTCGAAACCTAAAATCGCATTTCATTCAGAACCACAATTCAGTGACACATATTAAAATCATAGTTTCAAATCAAGATTTGAGAAATAGATAGCAAATAGAATTTTTAATTCTAAATTGAGCAACATAGTTGCAATCAGAGCCAAAGTAGGAATAGCAAAATTAATCATTTAAATTCAATTCTTTTATTTCGAATCAATATTTTTGAAATACAAAAAAAAATCGTTTTCATACAATGTGTTAGAAATGGAAAAAAATGCGGATTATGCGGAGTGTTTAAACCTACGCAAATTTCAATAATGATCGAAAAGCTCATCGAAGTGTTCGAAGTGTTCACCATTTGGACTTTCCTCCAATCCAAATCGGGTGACGACCGCCTATGATCCGGTGGCCAGATTGCTGATTAAAAAAAACCACGATATTTTTTCAGCCCTTCTTCATCAAAAAATGTTTTTTGGGATATGCCGTGAAATCTTGAGAGGATTCTCGAAAATAAAATGCTGTAGATGACTGCAAATCGCATGAAACATTCCCAATTGGTGAAAGCGTCATTCTTCTTCTTATCCCACTCGCTAATGCTATTTTTAATAAAGCGTTCAACGAATAAAATTCAAATATCGTTTCAAATAAGCTTGCCAGCATATTTCCCGTACCTTTACGGGCAGGGCAAATCCGAGATATTTAATCAAAAAACCTAGTAGAATCCGCGCAGTTGATTTCAAAATTTTCAATCCAAAAACCAGGCAATATCCGGTCTGATTTGATCAAAACCCAGAAATTGTTGAATAAAAATTAAGAAAAAATACTTGAAACAGTAAACTTTTTTTAATCAAGCATATCAGCATAATTTTAATTGTATTATCGGCCTTCATACTCGTTCATGTTTTTGTTGTGTTTTGTCACAAACATAAAAAAAATAGTTACACGATTTGAATTTTTGTTCGTTTTTGCAAATGAATGTGATAATATCCGAGCAAAATCCGCCCATTTTTCCAACAAAATCCGGGCAACCGGGCCGTGCCTGAACGTTCCAAAATTTTGTACCCGGCCAAGTCCGGTTAAAACCGGGCAATCTGGCAATCTTAGTTGAAAACTATTTAGAATTAAAAAAATAAATAAACGAAACAAGATAAAACATGGTGAAACATTGTAAATTAAGGATTAAATTCATAAAAAAGACTAATCCAAACTAAATAGGGTAAAATGAGTCATGACCAAGATAGAACAAAATCATACAAAGCACAACAAGACAAACAAGACAAAACTATCAGCAATAATATACAACTAGATTCAACAAGACAAAAAATGACAAAACGAGATAAACTAAAGTTAAACAAGATAAATCGATATGGAACAAAATAAAACATGACAAAACTAGATGAACCAAAATGAAACAGGATGAATCAAGATAAAATCAAAAAGTTAAAACATAATGAAACAAGATATAATAATGAAAAAATACACACAGAGAAAAACGATACAACAGATTAATACAATGTTTAAAATAATATAAAACTGGAAAAAATACAGAACAGAACAACGTAAATAAACCAAAATAAATCAGGATACAACCAGATAACAACGGCAAAACATGATAAACCTAGGTAGAAAAGAATAAAAAAGAAAAAAATGTGAAAGTTGAAGTCAATTCAAGCTGGAGCCTTACGTTGATTTACGCTTTTTTACAATTTAGATTTCTTTGTGGATTATTACACATGTCTTGTTATGTTGTTTTATGTCTTGTTATGTTGACTAATTTTACTATATGACTCTTTTGCTCATTCGGTTTCTGTGTACATATTTATTTTGTTTTCCTTGTCTTGTTGATCCAGCTTTGTTTCGTATTATTATGTCTTGTTTTATGGGGGTTTTCATCATTATTTGTTTTGATTCATCTTGATTTTTTGTATAGTTTATTGACACTTTATCCTTAGAGGTTTTTCACGCCCTATCTTGATTTACTATTTTTATGCCTTTTTTTTATCTTTGTTTTATGTTGATTTATCTTTTTCATCCTTGTTTCATCTTGTTAAGTTAAATCTGATTTTTTCAAGTTTTATTTTTTCCGCGATTAATCTTGCTCTATCCTGATTCATTGTGTTGTCATGCTTAATATTGTTTATCCTGGTTTTATCTTTATTTTTCATGTTTTTTTTTCTATTTTTTTGAAATCATTGTCTATTTTGTCTTGTTATATGTACCATTTTTTATTTCTGTTATCTTGTTTTATTTCTTTTTATCTTGTTTTATTCCATTTAACTTATTTTATCTAGTGTTATCTTTCAATGTATTTTAAACGATATTCAACTTTAACTTGTTGAGCCCTTGTACCTAACCTAAATTGTGGGTGTTTCATGCGATTTTCCTTCATTTACAGCAATTTCAAGCGTAAACTGCAATCTTCGATTTCAAGATGGCGCTAGACAACGAAATTCTTCTTCTTTTTGTTGTCCATGTTCCGCATCTCCCATAACCTAGGGAGTCCAAGTCACCGGACATTGATGATCAATCTCAGACTACTCCATTGAGAAGGACTTAGAATTTTTTTCTCCCTGATATCGGTTTAAATAAGGAAAAATCGCGCAAACATCCGTGTCAAAAAAATTGTGACAAATCCCGCGTTAAAAGATATCTACTGCTATCTTAATTCCACTCTCCTGGTATTAGTAAGGTTTCAATTTTTGACACGGTATATAATCCTTTGGTCAGTTGCATCAAATTCGCCAGTTATGAAAGTTGGTGCTCAACATTGTTCACATAACGTGAAATTTTCTGGGAGAAATACGCAAAATTTTAAGTATGTATTCAATAAAATTGGGTAGTTGAAGTCAGCTTATGCCGGAATTTTTGAAACCCTAAAGTTTTATAATGCTTTTTCTTTATAATATAGGTTTTATAATTATAATGAATTTTTCATTCATTTTAGAATGATAAACCGAGTTTTCACAGAACAATATTAGTACTTTGGGAAACCATCGGATCAAATCGTAAAAATTTAGTATTTTTGAGTTACCGAAAGTGAATTTTGTAGAATAAAGTTTCATAGTAAAATTAATAACATCAAAGTTATACTTCTGAGTGCACCACATTTGTGACTATCAAAAAATGAGATTTTTTTCGAGTTAAATCAATGAAAAAAATGGATAAGAATAGGGGTGAGCCAAACAATTTATTATCTAAAAATTCTTAAGTATGTAGATTTTCAAATTTTGAAGTTTTTTAAATTCTATACACACATTGAAACAAAGTAGCTATTTGTGAAGTTATTACTCATGGAATCATCAACAAATTTCAGAGTTCAGATCTGTTCCGCAAATCGTGATTTCAGAAGACAACATCTATTTGTCTGTGAATACCACACGAAGACAGAACTGCCAAAGTTTGGGTCCAGATTCAGCTCTGCAAGCAGCAGAGAGAATGCCTCGAAATGGCACAACTAACATACATATTATGACAACTCCATTGGTAATCGGCAACTGCCCATCGGGAAACTCCCTCGCGCAGAAGATTTTCTGGGGCTGTTTATGATGAGGGTGAAAAAAAAACATGGTGCACGCGTTTTCCAACCAAAAGAAGGATGAATGGGCGCAAATAGTTTCAAAATACTAAAAAGATTTCATTTACGAATGTTACGGAAGAAACACAACTTTTTGCCAGTTATTGGAACGTGTACCCTATACTCGATTCATAAATATGCCGAAAAAAAAAGAAATCATGAATCATATGCTGGCTTTAAAAAAAAATATCAAGTACCATGACCAACCACAAATAATGTTCGATGATTTTGGAGGCCGGACGGACAATGGAAGACATGGACTCATCGGTTCCGATTCCGACTTCAAGCCCCGGGGGTTGGAGTTTAAAGCTCAAAATAAACATTCCACCTTTTGGTTAAAAAATGTCAAATCGTTGGGCGATGAAAAATTTCTACACTTGATTCCCATTTCCCCCTGTGAGAGACATCTATCGATGGGCGGCTTTTAGGTGGAACTCGGCATTAACCTTACTTAGCCGACTTTGACATTTACGTGTTTTTGTGTCTTAATCACAAGGTAGAGACATCTTTAATCAAGATCTAATTTGAGCGGCTCGAAAAATGGCTGCCCCTAAACAAAATACTCTGGACAGACAATCGACGACCATATGGCTCGGACAACCCCCGACACAAATCCGCACAGGAAATTTGTAACGGAAATTTCTTTCTTTAAACAAAGGCGTATTGATTACAATTACCTGGGTCTCAAGCTAGGGCTCTAAACGTCCGACTTAAAGATCGAAGAGCGGGGTCGTAAATGTTTGTCGGGTTTCGGTCATGCCCCCAAAAACTCCAGATTTGCCAGAGCCATTTGTGTCTACCGGGATCGAACGATCAGCATGAATGAATTACTACCGGACGAAACCTGCCTCTACTCAGTTCGTCCATCCTTTCGGAGCCAATCTGTCAACTGTCAGTTCTTTCTTTTTTATGGTTTACGATATTTTAGCTAAATAAACTAGACCATTCGAAACGATTATTGCCCCAGCATCTAGGAGTAGGTATCTCGAATAAGAGATTTACGGCTTTATTACTGTCTCGTGTGGGGATTTGTAACGGTTTTTTTGCGGAAATTTTCCGTTGAATTCGAGCAATGCTTTTCGATGTGACGCGTCATGACAGCTACTTACCAGGAACATTAGCACCTCAACTGATGAAAAAAAAGTTTTTCAATTTAAATAAGTTCAAATACTAAGATTTGATGTATCAATATGGGTTCTGATATTGAATTCTGTATACATTTTTTCCCTTTTGGTTTCCCTTATTCATTTTAAGTTGATTTTTTCTCAATTTCATGGGTCTTGGTCTTAACTTTCTTGTTGATTCTAGATTATCTTTAAAAAGCTTCAAACCACTAGATGTTAAATTTTCTTCCATTTCCATGTCTTTTCAAATTATAATTGGACATTCGTCATACCTCAGTCAATAGAACGCTTGCACCCTGACCCAATGGCCATGGGTTCCGGCCTTAGAGTACACCTCAAACAGATTTGCACCGGATAGGTTATTCACTATTTGGTCCTTTATATGAATGTCGCGAGAAACTTTCAAATAACATTATTATTTTAGAGTTAAGATTTAAGCTAACTTCGTATTAGATATTCATTTAGAAGCGTTCTCTTTTTCGAGTTCTGAATGAAAATTTTGGTTATGACTTTAGAATCTGATCTTTGATGTAAGATTTGATTTCCAAAACAATAAACAAAAGAAATTAGAATCGAGGTATAAGAATTGAATTTCATTTCATCAAATTAAATTCCACAAATGTTAAAAAAATTAAAGGTACACAAAACGAACAATTTGTTCAAATTATTTAATAGAGTACTGAATAATCATGGCATAATTGCATCCTCGTGACCAATCAACAAAATTAAAACCTGTTTATTCAGATAAACCACAGATCAAATTGCAAAATTTAAACAGACAAATGTGGTACATATATTCAATTCCCTGGGAATGTGGGAAAGAATACTGTTTACAAACATATCAAACTCTGTAAAAAAGGATTGAAAATCGTAAAGCAAGTCTCGAACAACACTAGAGCCACGGGATTGACACAACATGCCATAGAACAGAACCATAAGTTTCTTCGACAAAGCATAAATTTTAGATAAAGTAAACCAAGAAGGAAAACGAAAAACAGCTGAAACACTACACATAAAACTAGAAGAACAGTAAGCATCAAGCAAGATTCGATTGAAATATCTAAAATATATAGCTCATTTATAAAAAAAAATTGGAAGAGACGCATCAATTCACAACTAAAACGACGGATTTAAAGACGACGTGACCGAACACGACGACAACAACTAACATCACGACGACACTGTGACATTGTGATGGAAAATTGTGAAGAATTTGTTGTATTAATTTAAGTTTTGGTACTCTGATATAGTTTTCTGAGGATGGCTGAAAGTAGTAGGCCGAAACGTTGAAGAATTGTTTTTATTTGATTTCAAATTAACCGAGAAGCATCAGCCAGAAAAGCCAATAGCAAATTATATATCAGGATTAGGATTATCGATGAAATGGCAAAAATAAAATTTCTTATTTCGTCATTAGGACGACAAAATCGGGTTTTCCCTGTGTTTGTTTTGAGTTGTTATTTTTATACTTTTTCATGGTTTTGATGTTACATTCTGATGCCTAAAACTGAGATTAAATGTAAGATCCTTAACCCGAATTTTTATACTTATACATGGAATAAAAGTTTTATTTTCCGGAAAATTCAATAAGTCACTTAAACGCCTCCACATGAAGTGGCACATAGGGTAACGGACCTATTTTGGACCGCTTTGATAAGTGGCTATGCTATTTTTTTTGAATAAAAAAGCATATGTTACAATTTTCGCTTGACTTATCCGTTCATTACGAAGATCAATGCTTTTTCTACCGAAAAACATCGTCGTTTGTTGCAATGTTACAAGATTTAAGCCTAAAAACACGTTTCTTCGATCATTACTCTGGTCAGTATTTTGGACCACCAGGTTTCCATTTTGGACCATCCTTTGGACCTATTTTGGACCACCCTTAAACTAAATAAGTTTTTTTTTTCTAAATTTTGCTATATTTCGACAGCGATTGATGCGCAATTATGCGAATTATTCAGATAACTTTGTCTTTTCTTATTGTTATAGACAAGTCAAGTTTTGTTTGTTCGATAAGAATAGAGTAAAAACAGTAAAATTTCTCTGTTATATGGTGTATTCCAAATGTTATGAAAATTCTGAAAGCACACTGAAATCTCGTCGAAACTTTTTCTGCAGTGTTCAATACTGGCCAGTTGGCTTATCTTTATGCTCAATTTTCAGAACGCGAATCTCCTTCAGGCGACCCAATGATAAGTTGAGAAAGTCTGACATCATGAACTTCGCGACATCAATTGATGCATTTTAACTTCCAAAACCTTAGTGGATTTGGTTTGGCTTTAGTTCTGTAGATAGATTCAAAAAGATAAAAATGTGCGTGATTTATGCTATCTTTTTAGCCATCTAAAAGCCAGATTTTTCTCACAAAAAATCAGTTATAAGTTGGATACTAACTTTGTTCTAGGATAAAAATTATCGTTGGAGCAATTTTCCAACAGTTTTTTTTCAATTGCATAACCACAGGGGCTGAACACTAGATTTATAGTACTTTATCGCTTGTAAAATTTACACATTTCAACCACCTTTTCCCAAGTTTTCAAACATATATAGCTATAATTGAATACATTATTTGATGAAATTGTTCTATGTAATATTAACTGAGATATTTCAACTAATACAACAACGAGTTTGCATATTTGTCGATTTGTTGTCGTTTTTTCCAAAACCCTCCTTTTGACGGGTTTTATATTTCGTTTCTTCTACCTACTCAAGGTTTTTTCCTCGAAAATCATTCCTGAATGCACTCATTTTACTGGCAATCCTAAATGGTTGAAACTTTTAGACCAAACTTTCAATAATTTTTCATGAAGCATAAAAAACAATGTCTTAATAAAAAATTGGTGCAAGTCCAAGTTCTCATGTTTTGAGGCTTCTTTAAGCTGTAGCTTTTAACAACTGCTTATCAAACAATTGCCATTGATGTAGATTGTTAGATTAACGTGATGCAAAGCATAGTGCACAAAAAGTAAGTTAAATCTATGAATGGCTTGGTTTTATGCCGATTAAAGTGAACCTCGTCTAAGGGCGAGTTTGGGCTTTGGCGAGTTGATTAAATAAAATCGTGCTTGAATTCCAAATTTTATTCATAATGAGTGATTGAAATAGTGTGCATAATTCTTTCATTTCGTCCATGAACATTTAACAGCAAATTTAATACCCAGGTTATGTTGAGTGGTCGAAAATAAGTCGCTAAGGAATTAAGTAGGACCTATTTTCGACATGAGTCAAATTGCTATTAAAATCAGTTAATTTGCTTTTTCAAGCTTGCAAAATAGTTTTCACGTGTTTTATCATAGCAGTGAACATGCTTGTATTTGTAAAATTCATCACAGCTATGCAGCAAACCTCTTGAAAGTTGACTCCAATAATGGCATGTTCTCCTGCCTGATTCAATCCAACAGTGAAAAATCAAATTTTTAATTTAAATTTTCTCTCCATTAACAGCTTACTTAAATATAATTTTAGATGTGATTAGAATCATAAGAAGTAGCTCTAACTATATTTGTTCAAAATTTTTATGAATAACATGAATTATGAGAGAAATATTGGCAAAAAGCTACAAGGAGCTCGAAGATATGTACCCGGTCCAAAATACGTCTGTTACCCTATATAACCTCAAAATTAACCGTAAACTCAGGTGCACGCATCAAATTTAAGCTTCGCACTGCCATTACTTTTTACTCCACTGATATTATATCTTCTAACCTTTTGTTATAGCTAGATCAACTATTTCACTATAATCTGATGAGATTTGATGTTTATAGAATTTCTGAGACTGGAGATACAGCAATCTAATATTTCACGTTTTTGCCTATTTCATTCAAACTTAAATATATAGGAGGATAAAAAATAAGCTGCGTTACGTTTTCTAGTTTCGTTTCGAAAATTTAGATTTCTATTGAATTAGTCTTCAAATTTCCGTTAAAAGGGATAACGAAAAATAAAAATGTGGTTTATTGGTGTATAATTTTTTTTATATGAATTGATTAACCCACTGAATCAAAGCAATCGATAGATTCCTTTTAATTCAACCACGGTAAATGGCAGGTTCAGATACCGGTATTTCGATAGCAACTTCCTATCTTCTTCAGTGATCGTTTTCGAAAGGAATCATTCGATTGCTTTGATTCAGTTGAATCATTCAACCAAGTAGGCTCGCTACACAATAGAGTGATTAACCCAATTATTGTATTTTTTGTCACCACCATTTTTTGCCACCTCTGACCAAATCACCACCCACCGTACCAACTCGGAGAGCAAACAAACACGTTTTGCTGGACGCGCTGCTTGTGGTTCTAGAAATTCAGGAATGATTTTACGTTTATAATTTTAATATTTTTGTGAAATCTCACAGCGTGAATTGTTGCACCTCACTAGAATGTGGATTAAATTTGCTTTCTAATGAATATACCCTTGATTGGTCCAAACTATGTAAAAGCACTGAAATCCGGGTACAACCTGACGGTGGACCACAAAAACAGATGAAATTTCAATTTGTAAAAAAATCGCGCAAAGTAGTGATCTTTGAAAAATTCCAGTTAGTTCAATTTTTGTTGCATGGAAAATCTAAAGACAGCAAAATGTTAGAATTTTAATAGATTTTGTAGTCATATTTTTTCCTAAAACTCTACCATCGCTCAATCAGTATTTACAAGCAATCGAATGAAAAGTAGGGTTTTCAGACCATTATTTTGAAGTTTTTGCGACCATTTCATTAAAAAAAATTTAAAAAAATATTTCTTGGCTTTATTATGTAGACATTAACTTCAGCTTTCATATGCATAAGAAAAATATTTTTTGGACTTGTTATATATGAACTACAGCAGTTTTCCTGAGGCATATTTTTTCGGATTTTTTTTAGCTTTAGCTATATATAACGTTCTAAACATATTTTACTGACATTACAAGGTTTCTATTGATATAAGTTTTATATGAAATTCATAATAATTCAAACGACTTAGATAGATTTTACTTTTGGAGTGTCAAATTGACACTCTCATGCGGATGAGGGTTAAACTAAAGCCCTAAAATAAAAGTGCGGCAGACTGTCATCGCGGAGTTCCAATCGAACTGTCAAAAGTCGTTCCAATCGAGCATAACCATATTTACCATTTCAAATTCGTGGCAGGTATTGCAATCTGTGTGACCGTGACTTTCAATTTTTTAATTGAAATTAATCAAGAAAGCAGAGAAAATTCATTGGAGCAAAACGGAAAGAAGTACTTAATTTTTATTTTAACAATTGACACAACGGAGAACAAATCAAATAATATTCACAAAACGAAAATCAACTTCACAATCTGCGACACAGTTGCACATCAACAAGAAGTCATGCGAATGTTTTCGTTATTGGCAGTGTTGAAGGATTACAGAAGCTTTTTCAGTGCTACCGAATCGGTGAGAAATTCAGTCTGCCGCACTTTTACTGTAGGGCTTTAGGTTAAACGACAATGCAAAGATGAGGTTGCTTCTCCGTAAGATTGGCACGCAGTTCCACGAACGCTACGTGAACAGCATTCTCCCAAAGCACCCCCGAGAATTCCGTTTCGAAGAAACCTTCACGAAATTGAAGAAACTTTTCGGAAGGCAAACACCACTCTTCAACGCTCGCTATCAGTGTGTCTTCAGTATGTGAAGAACGATGCTGATGATTTTTCCACCTACGCGGCCTCCATCAACAAACACTGTGAAACGTTCCAGTTGACGAAGCTCTCCAACGATCAATTTAAGGCGCTCCGGTTCGTCTGTGGTCTCTAGTCACCACGCGATGCATACATCCGGACACGATTGATTGGCAAGCTTGAAGCAGAAGAGTCCGCACCCGCCGGTGATGGAACCACTCTGACGCTGGAAAACCTAGTGGAGGAGTGCAATCGGATCATCAACGTCAAACAAGACACAAAAATGATCGAGAAGGGGGGAAATGACAAGTACGTCAACAGCATCCCCCATCATTCGAAGCCTGCTAGCAAGAAGGTCCCGAAAACACCCTGCTGGTTGTGTGGAGACCAACATTACGTCAGGGATTGCTCTTATCAGCATCGTTATTGCAGCAAGTGCGAGAAGAAGGGACACAAAGATGGTTATTGTTCCTCTGCTGAGCATAAACCATTAAAGCCGGTCGACCAACCAAAGCCCAAGGACACCGTCAAATCCAATGGTACTTTGGTTAATCGGTTGGACCACTCCACTAAACGGAAAAACATCAAAGTGGATCTCAACAACTTCCCTGTCCAGTTACAACTATACTATGCGTCGGACATTACAATCATCTCCGAACAGGTCTGGGAAACAATTGGTCTACCAGCAATTCAAGAGCTGGAAGTTATAGCTGTCAGCGCATCAGGAGACGAGATTGGTATCATCGGTGAATTCCTTGCAAACATCACTGTCCATGGTACCACCAAGCAAGGCCGAGTTTTCATTTCAACCAACCCGAATCTCAACGTCTTTGGCATCGAGACGATTTATCAGTTCAATCTCTGGTCGATCCCATTCAACACACTGATCCAGTCCGTTCAGCAGAAATCCAATATCCGATGTTGCAGTTTCTGCGCCGCAAAATCTCCGAGGAAAACCAATCTGGAGTCATGGCCGATTCCAACGAAGCCATGCATGGGAGCGCATCCATGTCGACTACTTTGGTCCTGTGGATGGCTTCTACAGGGTGACAAAAAAGTCCGGTCACACTTTTTTGGGGTCGCCTGTAGCCTAAACGTTGCATCTCTCTGGTGCCTTCTATATGTCAAATGAAAGGGCTAACTCTGCTGTCCGTTTCTGTGCAGTTTGTTTACATTGAGTTGTGAGCCATGGCATAGTTAAAGGCAGCTGTTATCACTGCTCGGTTTGGCGCGCAGATAACGAGATAATTTTTTCGGACTGGAAGCTGTTCGTTTTGGAGCAAACAGTCAATCGCCATAATGATCGAGTTTGGAGTGTGAATCTCCAGCAAGCTCCTGCGGACAAGCTGAACGTTTCCCGGTTCCAAAATAAGACATCAGTCTTGCTTCCAGACAGATGGCGCCCCATCCCACACCGCAATGGCTGTTCAAGCGTGGTTTGAGGAAAACTTGACCGATTTCTTTTCGAAGATCGTTGTCTCCGGATCTGAATCCACTGGATTATTTCGTGTGGGGATACATGATGTCGAAGCTGAACGACTATTTTTTTGTTGTTTCGATTAAAGTCGTTTTACCGCTACTTTATCAACGTTCCAGTTGGCGGACAAATATTGAAAAACTTATCCGGTACAACTGTGTTCGATGTTAACTCTTGGGCTCGAACTCGCGGACATCGGCTCAGGAAGCAACAGACTTGCCAACTAAGCTATATCACAAGCCCTGAAAGACTATAAAATAACAAATTTGGAGCGATTCAAGCGAGTTATCACGAAAATCTGGGACCAGATGCCGAAGGAGCAGGTTCGCGCCGCTTGCGACGACTTTCCGAGACGTCTGAAGCTGGTTCGATCAGATAAAGGTGGTGTAATTTCGAGACATCATCTGTGAAGTATCTTTATGAGTTACTGAATAAAGCTATGAAAGCCAGATTCAGATTTTATTCTTATTCTTTGAAATATAGAGATTTTCCTGTGTGACCGGACTTTTTTGTCACCCTGTAGCTATGGTTGACGCCTATTCCATGTGTCCCGAAGTTTTCCGTATCCGCAGTACGACAACCACCGCAACATTGGAGATCCTTCAAGAAACCTTCGCAAGGTATCCACGTACCCTGGTAACAGACAACAGTTCCCAGTTCGTGAGCTCAACGTTCAAGCAGTTCTGCGAATCAAACGGTGTCTGCCACATAATCACGGCTCCGCATCACCCGCAGTCAAACGGACAAGCTGATAGATTCGTAGACGCACTGAAAAGGGATCTTAACAAGCTCGTCAAGGGGGAAAGCAGGGAAACTTTCCAGCATCTTCAAATTATGTTGTCCACGTACCGTTCAACACCGAATCAAAATGCTCCCGAAGGAAAGACACCTGCTGAACTTTTCCTGAAAAGACCGGTTCGAACAACTCTGGATCTTGCCAAGCCGCAGATTCCGAGCCCAACTGAAATGAGCACGAAGCAACGCCATGATGATAGTTTCATCCAGCCTCCTGCCACTATCAATTCCCAGTCTCCTGACTGTTCAGTCCAAAATCGTAGGCTTCTCAGTTGGCTGATGCACTACGATCTTTCTTAAAGGGGGAGATATCAAGGGATAGTCAAGCTAGCCATGACTTGCTGTCATGGCTATGCAGTAACAAACTAGAAAATTTTCATAAGTCGTATTCTGACCACGAAAGAAACAAGTTGTAACAAATATCGTTAGACAGTAGTTCCCTTGTTTCACTTATAGAAGAATACAACACTTATCAAACCTCTTTCGATCTGTGGAAGAATAAATTTTCCTTCAGCGGGAATCAAACCCCCCTACCTCCCTGCGATGATCCAACTCCGAGTGACAAAAGAAGAATTGGAAATTTGTTCCGAGCTTATTATTACTTTGACTTACCCTTTTCTTCCAATCGACAAGGGCCTTAAAAATTTCAGCATCAGTAACGTCGATCAGGGCTTCGAAAAAAAAACTACGAAATAATCAAAAAAACGTGCAACACAATTTCCGCAACTCAAACAAACTCAGCTGATTTACAACCCAATGGTTGAGAAAATTCCTCAAAATGGATTTCAGACGCGATTCCTCAAAATGGACGTAACGTGAAATTCATGAGGAAAAATATTCGTTATCTACTACACTACCAGATTCACGTAGAATCGAAGGTATGCATCAAAAGCTTAGTCTACGTGAAAAATACCGTAAAATTACCGTACCCCTTTGGCTCTGAGGGAAACAGAGCTAGACATCGTATTTTTTGTGAAAATCTGTAGAAATTTTCAACAGCTGTCTAATTTTCGTTTCCACAACCAAATCTAAAATTTTCCCATGATAAACCAACCTGTGTAAGGCTATTTTAAAAAAGATCATCAAAAACTTGTGCCAACCTCCTAATTCGAAGTCCAAAAGGATACCGCTATCTGCAAGTTAGCGACCCTTTTCGTGTGACAGTTATCTGCTCCGCCCGCTAAAACAACTGTTGTTTTGGCACTCCGCTAGGAAGACCCGCTAGAGGGGTCCAAAAGGAGCTGCACGCAATCCGAAAATTCTCCCACGCAGCCCTAAGCGCCATCATCCATGTGACAATCTTCTCTGTGCCTTTAGCCCAAAAATTTAACAAAAGGATAAGATAGAAGCACCTGTGGCTCATCGAAAGGAATAGTTTGCGGTTCCTTTAAGATTTTTTTCATCCTTACGCAGGACTCCGAAGAAAAAAAATTGGACCATAAAAACGCCTTCGAGATTTGACGGAATTTCCGAGAATGCTGCGGTTTGTTCCGAGCGGCCGCATCGGCGAAAAACTTGTAAAAGGCCGAACCTTTCCGGTAAATTTATTTCCCGATAAGCGATCGTGAAAAGCGAAAACCCGACCGGAGCGATCTAAATTATTGTGTCGAACAAGGCTTTTGTTGCCTTGGCTTATCCGAAGGAGTCCCAACGAGTGAGTCCTTTCAGTTAGCGCCAGGTAGCTTTCAAAGGGAAAATCGGCCGGGATTGGGTCCTTTTTCTTTGATTGTTTTTCGGCCTAGCTCTGCGCAAATCAAAGCTTATCTGATGCAATTTGGTTGATTTATCTGCAGCTCAACTACCTATAAAATTGGTTTTTGGTCTCTTTGAAGTGACTCCGTTTTCTGGTACATAGATCATCGATACCGGCGTACCTAAAAAATCAAAAAGATTTTGATTTTGCTTCTCTTTTTAGATTCAATAAAGAAGAGTACACCTTTTCTAAGCTATCAAGGTACTATAGCTGCACGGTCAACGTTCGAGTATTGTTCGAGTATCCTAATTTAACGTTTACGGTGATACGAATATTTTTAAATGTTTTTGTAGGATATTTCCAACAGAATTAAAATTGTGTTAAAAGCAGCACATTTTTTAGTGCATTTTTGACTTATAAATCAATGATTTTATAATATGCTCTTAACGAATAAGCCAGATTTGTTGCTGCTTTCATAAGAAAAAATATGATACTTTTACAGAAAATTGATTTTAAATAGTTGATCTTTTCCTATACAACCTTACAAAATAGCAAATGTACATGTGTTCTTTAACATTTTTCTCTGTTTAGCACTCTCTTAACGACGTAGAGTCATAAAAACGATGCATAAGAAATTCTCAACCCAACAGTGTTCAACATGTGCCGAGCTAGTGGGTCTACACAAAATCTCTAGCATAGAAAAGATGAGGAGAAAGATAAAATCTCTCACACCATCATCACCCCCCGCCAATAAATTCATAATCTGCAACATTATTTGCTCAAGCCACAACCCCCCGGCCCGTTTTCGAAGGAGAGAAGGGAGAAACTCATAGAAACATATACTGCATAGATCTCGGGCCAACCGAGGCCGAAATCCGTTAATCCAATTACGATTACCCCGTAAAACCAACAAACCGTAGCGGAAAATTTCCATTCTTTCTATGCTAATCTTTCTAGAGTTTTTGCTCCGGAGAAGATATCTTTTCCCTTCGGTCAGTTTGGCGGGCCAGAGGTCATCGTCGTTCTCAAACTACAACCAGCACCAGAAAAAGAAGGGGTTCTTCGGCCGGTTGAGGCACTAATTCTAAACCTAGGGACCATTTTGACTACCTCGTAGGTTTGCAAGCGAAATCCGACGTTGGGTCCGAAAAATGGAAATGACTTTTTAAGCGCTGATTTCGAACGATTTTCCTGGAAGCTAAGCCGTTGTAAATTAAGGATTTTTGCGAGTTGAGCTTCTAGGAGCGACAGAAAAAAAATCTAAGGTAGTTGCTTCGAGAAAAAAATCCAGATTCAAAGATTGTTCCTAGGAATTTAGACAGCCAAAACTATCGATAAATCGTTAATCCAATTTCGTCCTCTTGGCTTAAAAATTGTCGAAGGCTTAGAAAACTTTTGGTTCGGCAAAGGTTTTCCGGTGGGTGTCATAAATCCTGTTAGGAATGGTAGTTAATTCAATTATGGAAGAAAACCCAACAATCAGAAAAGTTTGGAGGACGTTCTTGAATTGAAGTCATTTTTTGCTCAATTTTGTAAAACTTCACACAGCACTGGTCGGAAAAATACAGTCTAGGCAGAATTCAGACTTAAAATTTAGCAGTACCTACATACATATTTGAAATCGCCAACTAAGAATTTAGCACCACCAACTAGAACACAAACTCTGTCTAAGTTGGCTTAGTGACCAACTAAAATTGAATTAGCGGTTTTGTGCCAATATCAAATTAAAATTTTTGGTATTCAGTTTCAATATATTGTTTTCGGATTATCGGATCATTTCATATCAGGTGTTCACGAAAATGAAACGACCTTCTTTGGTTTTGCCCAAAATCAGTGGAATGACGTATTGTCATCTAAATTAGAAAAATCCTAAATTTTGGAATTTGGGTGGGTTTTGGAAAACAAATACCTTTTTAATAAATAGGCGATTAAACAAAATTAATAGAAAATAAAATTTATTTCCATAAATTAGCAGAAAATGTATCGATGTCTCATCTGCCAAAGGCGTTGAGAGGCAAAATTGAATGGGTTCCGGTAATTTCCTTGGAGCTGGAGCATTCGATTGGGGATTAAATACACTCACCTCCACGAACTCGACGATCGGATTTGTGTTTCTCGAGCTTGGGTTCATACTCGTTCTTCAACGCTCAATGTTCTTCAGCTGCAGCATCCGTTGCCACATTGCAAAGGAAAAAATCAAGAGCTAACAGACAACAATTCCAACAAGAATTTACTACTACATGCTTGAGAAAAACAGAAAAAAAGAATTCTAATTCATCCACTTGGAGTTTACGTGAAATTCATGTGTCATTTATATGGGAGTACAATAACTACTACAAAGCACATGTAGAATCGATGTGATGCATCAAAAGCACTATTTACGTGAAAAATCCCGTATATTTAATTTGTAAATTATTTTGGGTGTGGTCTTCTCGTCCGCAGTTGCTTGTGGAGTCCATAGTAGGCACTGTCATTGTCTGCAGTCACCAGTGAACCGAGATAGACAAAGTTTTAGACTATCTTCAGCTCGTCGCCGTCGATCGTGAGCTTGTTATTCCTGGACAAGCGAGCTCTGTCAGTCACGAATCCATAGGCCGGCACATACTTCGTCTTAAACATTAACGTAGATAAGTTGACTGGATCTGTTGCAAATCGTACCCCGCATTTCGCCCACCGCTCCACTATGGGGCAGCTCCATACAATGAGGCGGCAAAAAGTATGATTAGGTGTTTTGGACTATTTTGTTATTTTTGAAAATTTTGTATGAAAATTACTGTTTTAACTAACTTAAGATAAATTCCAACAAGAATTTTGCATAAATAGCTTTTAAAGTACGATGCTTGGTGTTATTTTTGACCTAACTTTGTATATCTTTTGAAAACCAGGTTTTGGACTAATTTATCATTAAATGATAAATAACATCAAGACATTTCATGAAACTCAAGAGAAAAATGTGTGAAATGGTTGATCAATCATGAGAAACATTTTTTTGACAAACCAACATCAACTTTGTTGAATTTTTACTCATTAATGGGTAAAAATTACTCATTTTCATGATATTTTCAGCTTTATTTGACTATAACTCAAAAAACGGTGCTTTAAGGTGCCTGGAATCTCTTTCATTGTATTTTAGGACTTGAAAATAGATCTTGATAGTGAAAAGAGTATGGGGAAATGCGGGGATTTTTTTTGGCAAACCTTTAAAGTTTTTGATTTTTGAAAAAAATAATTATTTACTCATTTTTATCATAGATCAATTTAGAGTGTAAAAATTTTGAATGGTTCAAATGACAGCTTTTAATATAAGCTTTCATATGGTGTACTTTGAATTTAAAAAAAAAAAAAGTTTTCCATCGAAATATATGTGTTTTAAATTTTTTTCTTCATCATATAAATTTTTCAATTTTTCAAAGTCTGATGACTGTGGTGCGTTCAGTATTCAAGATAATGAGTTGAAAAACTGGGAATATCTTAGTTAAATATTAAATTATCAACTTGTAAAAATAAAAAAGCGATCCGATAAAGTTCAGTTTTTGACTTTTTGCCGCCTCAAACCCCATAGTGCGCTCGTCGAATAACAACTTCTAGTGCCACGTTGAATATCATGCAGGATAGATCATCACCTTGTCGAAGCCCCCTGCGTGGTTCGCATCAATCGTCGTCTTGATCAGTTTTGCCAGCTTCCCGGAAAAGTAGTTCTCATCCATGATTTTCCATAGCTCGTTCTGGTCGATCGTGTCGTATGCGGCTTTGAAGTCGATGAACATGATGTGTAGGGACTTGGTGTTCACGGCATTTTTGGATGATTTGCCGTAATGTGAAGATCTGGTCCGTCGTTGATCGTCCCTCCACGATGCCGGCCTTATGACTTCCCAGGAATCTGCTAGTTTGTGGCGTTAGGCGGCGGAGTAGGATTCGGGACAACACTTTGTAGGCAGCATTTAGGACAGTGATTACTGGGTAGTTCTCACAGACCAATTTGTCGCTCTCCTTGTAGATGGGGCATATTACCCCTTCCTTCCACTCCTCCGGTAGCTGTTCTGTGTCCCAAATCTGGACCATCAACCGGTGTACGCAATCGGTTTCATTGTTCGAGCCCCTTTCAATAAGTTCAGCTGCGATGCCATCCTTACCTAGTCACATTTTAAGTTTTACAGCAGGCTACTAGATAAAGTTTTGGTTTTAAAGGGGGCTCAAGAAGTCTTAAACCATCGGTGTTACTTAAGAATCGCAAAGATGGCAAATGCCATCTTTAACTTCACGTATCGTTTGGAGTAGCTCCGCCTCGTAATAGGCTACTCCAGTGAACTTACTCCCACCGTCTTGGTCTCCAGCATGTGCGCCGTTCAGGTATTCATGCTGCTTCCACCTTTTGATCACCTCACGATTGTCCGTCAGGATGGCTCCGTCCTTATCCCGGCACATTTCGGCTAGCGGCCCGAAGCCTTTGCGGGATGCGTTGAGTTTCTGATAGAACTATTGTGTTTCTATTCCGCTGTCGGTTGTTTTCTATGTTTCGACGGGAGCTTCTTTGCACTACTGCCGCCCGCGCGGTTTTTTCTTCGACCAACAACCTCTTAAACTCCTCGTCGGACCAGTCGTTCCGTCGTGTTCGTCCCACATGCCCGATGACGATCTCCGCAACACTGTTGATGGCTGTCTTGATGGTATCCAAACAGTCCTCCAGAGGCAGGACGAAGCATCTGCCGGCAACGCTGCTTCGAGCGATTGCGCGTAGTCTACTGCGATCTCAGGTTGTTTCAGTCGTGCAATATTCAACCGAGGCAGGCGTTGGCTTCGTATGTTGTCCACTGCGGAGGGTTTTGGGCGAATCTTCACCATCACCAGATAGTGGTCTTACTCGGTATTGGCGCCTCAACAGGATCTGACGTCGATGATGTCCGAGAAATGCCGGCTGTCTATCAAAACGTGTTCGATCTGTGATTGCGTGAGGTATGGTGATCTCCAGGTGTACTTGTGTGGGAGGCGGTGCTGGATAAAGGTGCTACGTACGGTCATTCGTTTGGAGGCGGCGAAATCTGTAGGTCTGAGGCCGTTTTCGTTGGCAACTGGTACTCGCTGAACCTACCAATTGTAGGTTTGAATTCCTCCTCCTTTTTTTTACAAGATGGAAATTTGACTTCAAACCATAACAGCCTCCTCCTGGCCGACCTGAGCGTTGAAATCCTCGATGATGGTCTTGATATCATGTTTTGAGCAGCGATCATATTCACGTTCCAGCTGCGTGTAGAATTCGCCTTTGTTGTCACCGGTACTTTCGAGATGTGGGCGCCTGCAGCGCTACGATGTAGAATTTGCGGCTCTTCAATTCGTTGGAGAGCACGTGGGTACTGCCCACAAAATTTAGAGATCGGCAGTTCCATGTTCCAAGTTTCCAATCGCTAGTCCCTTTTCGTCGCGTGGGTCTTTGCCGATTTCCATCCGAAATATGTTGTTCGTTGTTCGTTGCTTCTGTTTTTTGTAGTCACGGGCTCGCAAGGCCCGCAGCTAACCCCACTATCTCGCAGGAGGACCGTCATGATGTTGCTGTTTTGGGTCCCGAACACCACCAGGACGTTGTTGCACTCCGCACGCCGCCCCTGACATGGAGAACAGACGCGTACGAAGCCCCCTGACTCAGTCTGCATGCGACCAAAGCATCCACCGGGGTTGGGTACCCGATCTCCGTTATGGTTGCTCGCACCCCAGCTAGCACCACGGGGAGGATGAGAATCGAAGTTGTATAATAAGAGGGTATTTGTAGTATTTGTAGGTTTTGGTAGTTGTATAATAAGAGGGTATTTGAGAACGAGAGATGTTTCTACGTATATGGAAACCATCCATCATTCCAATTGGGGTGATAAATAAAGAAGAGGGGGCTCTCATACATTTTTTGCATAATCCGATTGCTAACATTTTAACCTTCCAAAGCCGTTCGCTAAATATCCGTTTCGAGGAAATTTGAGTTGTGGTTTGATTTCGTTCTCCTGGCTATAAATATTAACCGATTTTGATGATATTATATTCATTGTGTAGGTAATTTATTCTAATTACTCAACATTTAAAAACAAAGTCTATATATTTTTCCAGATTATCATAAACTGGGTCAAAAAGTAAAAAGTCCGAAAAATCAATTTTATTTTTAAAATACTCATAACTTTTGACAGCTTTAATGTATTTAAGTGTTTCATTGATGTTTGAAATCGACAAGAATCCATCTATCCGACAATGTATAGATATGTTGGGGTCCAATGAAAGTTTTGACCGCTATCTAAGATCTTCCGGTAGAAAAAAATCTTACTTTAAAAAAACGACTTTCAGTTTTGACTTTGCATAGCTGTATTTCATTTCCCAATGAACCGATTTTCAAAACAATAATTTTAGGTTTTTGTCGTTAATTTGATCATCATTTTCATAGAACATACTTGATCTGTTTAAATTTACAGTTCTTCAGTATATTGGAATGATGTAAAGATGTTTGAAATGAGTGCTTCGGGTCATATTGACCCGAACAGCTTTGGAGGGTTAAGCAAATGGGGCCAAATTTGGCATGCTAAAGAATATGGAAACAAGAAATGGTTATTTGTCACTCCTCCCTTCTTTTCAGGAGGATATTTTTTTTATGACTCGAAATATGATCGAGCAAATTTGAAAAAGAAATTATTTGGGTTCGAGAAATGTGTCCAAGTTTATTCAACAGGGGGCTTTCATATTTTTTTTAATGACTTGGAAACTGTCATATATCCACACATACAAAATACAACATTCACACCACCTGATGTATACACTACACATTGACGACTTTGGGCTCTAGCTTTCCCTCCATTATACTTGATTGTCACTACGATAATAGTTACGGAACAGAAAACACGTGCGAATTATAAGTTCTCGATAAGTTAGAAATACCGACTTCATTCGTGAGTTTCCGAAATTCCCTCCCGGTCATAACAGTTTCTGGCGACGAGGATGACTGAAAAGTCTACGAGTTCCGGTAGTTCGAGCGGTAAAAGTTCGCGAAACCCTAAAAGTGAAATCGCGGGCAATACCGAAGACGACGGAGTTTCGATCGCAGTACATTCCACGTTTACAATCGAACCTTTTGACCGCCATAAAATGAAATGGTCACGCTGGGTAGAAAGATTCGAAGGTGCTTTGCAGCTTTTTGGTGTCCGGGAGCAGACGAAACTCCCCATGTTGCTACACTACATGGGCGCGGAAACGTACGACGTAGTTTCCGATAAGTTGGCACCTGCTAAGCCTAAGGACCAGGCATACGCCGCCATTGTTAAAATACTTGAAGAACACTTTAACCCCGAGCCGCTGGAAATAGTGGAATGTGTAAATTTCTTGTTTCGGAGGCAATGTGCTGAAAGAGAAGACGAAACAATAAATGAGTTTCTAGTAGCCCTCCGAAAATTAGCCATGACGTGTAATTTTGGTGATTATTTGAATAACGCACTCCGAAACCAGCTAGTAATCGGATTAAAAAGTGATGCTATACGTGCGCGTCTCCTAGAAGTTCGAGGCCTAACGCTAGAAAAGGCTCGAGATATTGCTGTGTCGATGGAATTGTCGGTAAAAGGGGGTTACGAAATCCGATCACTCCAGTGCAAATCGGAAGTGAGCTTGGTAGAGCATCAATATGCGAAAAGTGCCAGTGCTAGATCAAGAATCGCCAAACCTGGAACAAGTACGTCGGACATGAAGAGAAATGGCTGTTACCGCTGCGGAAATGCGCAGCATTATGCTGATAAATGCCCTTACTTGAATAGCTTCTGTCGGCATTGTGGTCGTCGCGGCCATTTGCAGAAAGTGTGCTTACAAAAAAACGCGAACAAAAGTGACACCAACCAATTGGAGGAGAGCAGAAGAGAGAACGCGAGAGAAGATGTACAAGCAGAAGAAATATGTGGGGTTTACAGTGCTGCCGATTTCCGGTGTAAAGTCGGCAAATTCTGGCTACATCTGTCAATTGACGGAGTAAAAACGGAATTCGAAATTGACAGCGGCTCTCCGGTGAGCATCATTAGTGTTCACGATCAACAACAGCTGTTTCCCACAATGCGTTTGCAGCAACCCGATCTCGAGCTAGTGAGCTACAGTGGAAATGCGATCGAACTGTGTGGTATGAGTGCCGTTCGCGTAGAATACGAGAATAAAAAACACGATTTGCTGTTGTACATTGCGAAGAATCGAAAACATCCGCTGTTGGGCCGCAGCTGGATGAAAGTGTTGAAACTAAAGCTAGAAAAGTTCTACGATTGTGTGGGTGCAATTTCGGAGACGGGACACACATCCAAAAATGCAACAGATGCTGTAAAAGTGTTGATAACACGGTATGCAAATATTTTCGAGAAGTCAATGGGCAAAATTACGGGCCTTTGGCGAAATTGAAGTTGAAACCAAATACGCAACCGGTGTACATAAAAGCCCGACCAATACCATTTTCCATAAAAAGTGCAGTTGAAGAGGAAATAAAAAAATTAGTGGAAGCGGGCGTTCTGATTAAAGTAAATCATAGTGAGTGGGCCACACCAGTGGTCCCAGTGAAAAAGTTGAACAACAAAGTGAGATTGTGTGGGGATTACAAGCTGTCGGTAAACCCAAGCATCCTGGTGGATGACCATCCCTTGCCTACCGTCGAAGAGTTGTTCGCAAATGTTGCTGGGGGAGATAAGTTCTCTAAAATAGATCTTTCCCAAGCATATTTGCAGCTTGAAGTAGAGCCGAAGGACCAGGAGATCCTTACTTTAAGCACGCATTTGGGGTTGTACCAACCGACAAGAATGATGTATGGTATCAGTTCGGCACCAGCAATTTGGCAGCGGCTGATTGAAGAAGTGCTGAATGGGATTGAAGGAGTCACTGTGTTCATCGATGACATTCGTGTTACGGGGCCAAATGATGAAATGCATCTGCGACGTCTGGAAGAAGTGTTTAGACGATTAAGTGAATACAATATGCGAGTGAACCTTGAAAAGTGCCAGTTTTTTGCAAACCGCATAGAATACTGCGGCTACATGATAGATCGTGATGGTATACATAAAGTGCAGAAGAAAATAGACGCTGTCCAGAACATGCCTGTGCCACAGAATAAAGACCAAGTGCGCTCATTTGTGGGACTAGTAAATTACTATGGACGATTTTTCCCACATCTGAGCACCACGATCTATCCGCTGAACTGTCTATTGCGCAACGATGTACATTTTCAATGGACCAAAAAGTGTGAAGAAGCGTTTCGAAAAGTGAAAGAAGAGATGCAGTCAGATCGGTTTTTGGTACATTATAATCCTGGATTGCCGTTGGTACTTGCTACGGATGCATCACCCTACGGAGTCGGTGCCGTTTTAAGCCATATCTTTCCCGATGGTACAGAGCGGCCGATTCAATACGCATCACAGACTTTAAACGAAACGCAGAGGAGGTACAAGCAGGTTGACCGCGAAGCATATGCTATCGTTTTTGGAATACGTAAGTTCTACCAATATCTCTACGGGAGCAAATTTGTACTGATTACCGACAACCAGCCGTTGAAGCAGATTTTTTCGGAAACCAAAGGGTTGCCTACTATGTCTGCTTTGAGGATGCAACATTACGCTACCTTCTTGCAATCTTTTAATTACTCTATAAAATTTCGTCCAACTAAAGATCACTGCAATGCTGACGCTTTTTCGAGATTGCCTGTCAGTACAAAGGCTCCAGATAACGTCGTCGAGGAGGTAGATCTGGTGGAAGTGGACATAATCGAAACACTTCCGCTAACGGTTGACGATCTTTGTAAAGCGACTGCAAAAGATGGTTCCGTCAAAGTGCTTATACAAGGATTGAAGAACGGTAAAATAGTAGAAGCTAAAGACAGGTTCGGGATTTCCCAAGAAGAATTCAACCTACAGCAAGGATGCATTATGCGAGGAATTCGTGTATACATACCGTCTAGTTTGAGAGAACAGGTTCTCTCGGAACTACATTCAACACATTTTGGGAGTACTCGATTGAAGACGCTCGCGAGGGGATACGTCTGGTGGGAGCGCATTGATAAGGACATCGAAGACATGGTACGAAATTGTGCATCGTGTCAACTTACTCGCCCCGATCCCGTTAAAGCGCCGTTGCATTGTTGGGAGCAACCTAATCAACCGTTTGAAAGGGTACACGTCGACTTCGCAGGGCCTTTCCTTGGCAGTTACTTTATAGTGTTCGTGGACGCGTTCACAAAATGGCCTGAGGTCAAAATATTGCGTGACATAACAACAAATACAACCATTCACGCCTGTAGAGAGTTTTTTGCGACTTTTGGAATACCGTCTGTACTAGTCAGTGATCACGGAGTACAATTTAAGTCAGCCGATTTTCAGAGTTTTCTGAAACTTAACGGTATCTTTCATAAGATGGGAGCCCCGTACCATCCAGCGACAAATGGCCAGGCTGAACGCTTCATTCAAACCCTGAAAGGGAAAATGAAAGCGCTAAATTGCGACAAATCTAGAATGCACACGGAACTTTGTCAAATTCTGCTGAGCTACAGGAAAACCATACACCCTGCAACAGGAAAATCGCCGTCCATGATGGTCTTCAATCGTCAAATACGTTCAAGGCTAGATTTGATGATACCTGATCCTAAGGCAAAAACCAACGATCCAGAAATCAAGATACGATCAATTCCTGAAGGGGCGAGAGTTGCTGCTCGTGACTATTTGGATCGAACCAAATGGAAGTACGGTCACGTTATTGAAAAACTGGGCAAACTTCATTACAACGTACAACTGGACGACAACAGAACCTGGAAACGACATATTGACCAACTGCGAGAAGTTGGAGCAAACTTAGGAAAGCCGGCTCAAACATCTCAAGAGTTTCCGGAGCATTTCGATCCGATTCCTACAAAAACAGCTTCGGAAAGAAATGACGCCGTAGAAGAGCCAAGGGTTGAGTTATCGACGGAAAACCTTTCGACTACCGCTTCGGGTGATATTCAGGAGCCGTCCAATGCAGTCACTATGGACTCCCCTGCTATCGACCAACCATTACTCAGGAGATCCACTCGGATTGGTCAACAACTCCAAAGGCTTAACCTGTAGGTACACAATATCTAAGGGGGGAAGAGCTGTCATATATCCACACATACAAAATACAACATTCACACCACCTGATGTATACACTACACATTGACGACTTTGGGCTCTAGCTTTCCCTCCATTATACTTGATTGTCACTACGATAATAGTTACGGAACAGAAAACACGTGCGAATTATAAGTTCTCGATAAGTTAGAAATACCGACTTCATTCGTGAGTTTCCGAAATTCCCTCCCGGTCATAACAGAAACATGGGAGATATTTTATATCATGTTAAACGTTGATTTTGCCAGAATTAAATAACTTCTTGATAAATAAACACATCGGTCCTTATTCGGCACCGCGCGTGAGTTAACGATAGTCGAGTCAATTACTGGATTTTCACGTAAATTGAATTTTTATTTAAAATCTGGACCTCCAGGGAGCTTCCATAAAAAAGTGATGATTGAGGCTGGATAAAGCCATCTGGAGGCCCGGGGCAATTTTTCGCAGGGGCCCTAAGAATCGATTTTTTTTTGTAAATATCATCCCAAAGAATACATATTATTTTGAACATAGAAATAAACTGCATATGAGTTCAGTATTTTGCCATCAAATACCCATTATGTCATCGTAGAAGGCAAGGCCGGGGGGGGGGGGGGGGGGGGGTTAGTACAGTGGATAACCCCCCCCCACATGGAGATTTTTTTCAAGTACAATTTTTACTGAAGTATCGGAAAATTACTTGACCTTAAAAGGTGTTTAAAAATAAGTGTTAACAAGCAAGACACTATATGACGTTCACGAACTCAAACTCATTTTTAATTGTAAATTTTGATTTGCAATTCAATTAACCTTTTGTATTGAAACTCTAAACTTGACTACAAAACCCTTCCTCGTCTTTAGAATGATTTTCTTATTAAGAAGTGTAACTAAATAAATGAGAAAAGAGTTTTTACCGAACAATTTTAACTTCACAATTAATTAATTGAATACTCATTTTATACATCGACAAGTAGGAAACCACGTAACAGACATTTAACTCTCACAATGGTCAAGAGATTTAGCAAAAAAATCTTAATACTAAAAAATGTGATGTAAAAAGATCATTTATTTCATTAAAAATGTTATGCTGATATGAAATATTCTTAACCCTCCAAACCTGTTTAGGCCAATATGACCCGAAGCGCAGATTTAAAGCATCTTAATCATCATTTCAGTATATTCAGTATTCAGTACCTATATATAAATTTTTATGAAGAACTATTTTTAAGAGACCGAGTGTGTTCTATGATAATGATAATCAAATAAACGAGAAAAAATTTGAAATTTATGTTTAGAAAATCGGTTCATTGAAAAATGAGATAGGGAAGTAAAGCCAAAATTGGATGGATTGGTTAAAGTAAGTTTTTTTTCTACCAGAAATTTTGGGATAGAGGTCAACATGTTCATCAGATCCCCACATATTTATACTTCGTCAAATATATGAATTTTGGAAAATTCCAAATATCATTTAAATACGTAAATACTGCAAAGCTGTCAGAAATTGTAAGCAATTTAAAAAATAAAATTGATTCCTTGGACTTTTTTCACTCGAGACCAACTACAGAAAACCTGGTAAAACCAATTTCCTTAACTTTGAAATATTGAGATACTAGATTAAATTATCTACACAAAAAAATTAATACCATCAAAATCGGCAATAATTGCTACCACGAGAACGCCAATAAACTACAAGTCAAATTTCCCCGAAACAGATGTTTTGCGAACAGCTTCTGAGGGTTAAGGAAATCAATTTCAGTCTCATTTTTATTGTGTGTTTCTTGTTTTTCTAAACCTCAACATCGCATTTGAAATGGTTTTGAAAAATTACACAAGGTAACATTAAAAAAAAATTAACATTTTTTCCGAAGTGCAATTAATTTAATTGGATATCTTCTACAAACGTTTATTATTGAAATAACTTTTTGAAATTTGTTAAAATTATTTAAGAAAGTTCTGCACTTTCTTGGCTTAACTTAAAAACAAAAACATAATATTTTAAAATCCAAATTTTAAATCAATGATCAACTTTCATCAATACTTCAAGGAATTTTGGGTTCTGCGTAAAAAGTAATAGATGTTTTAAAACAAATCGAATGAGATACTATTTGAAACATTAATTTTATCGTTTTGCCGGTTCCAACAAATTTGTTAATAAAATCATATTTTTTGAAACTTTCTGCAGTTAAGTCGAAAATACTTGTAATGATATCTTTCCAAATTAAAAAAACGGTTGAATTTTAACTTTTTTGACCATGCATCATCCATCATCATCAAAATATAATTATTTAATTGAATGAAGTATAATTTAACGAAATAATCAGATTTCTTCTTAATTGTAGGTTTCATAGTTATTCAGTTATTAATGAATGATTAATCAAAACCAAATGTAAAAGTTTAAATTGCACTAAAAATTGAGTTAGGGACGCTAAAATATACCAAATCAATAATTAAAACATACGCAGAAAAATGTGGTTCTCTTCAGTTATCAATTAAATTCTATAAATAAGTTTATATAACGATAAGACGTGTTTATTGAAAAAAAATCCTTTCTAAATGTTAAAAAACTTTTCTTTTTCATTATCATAATTTGTTATGTTTTTCAAATGAATTTACTGAACTTTATACTACAATTTTTTGTAATTTGTATATAAATTTATTGAATTTTAAAGTCAATCTATTAAAATTTTTAGAAATATTTTTGATAAGTATGTCTATGTTTTACAATTCTGAATTTTTGGGTTCCAAAAACATAAACCTTTAAAGTTTTTCCTAACCATAAATTCACATTTCAAATCAAGATTTTTTTTTTAAATTCAGATCACTACAGAAGAATTTTCCAATCAACCCTTCAGTTAAAAATGGAGAAAAGAAATGTAAATTTAGATGAATATTAAATTATAATTATAATTATTTTCCTTACAACTTATCATGGTTAATTTTTCACCTGATCTGACATTATTTTAGAATTTAGATTTTTTCTAATCTGTGTTTTGGAATTATTTATCTCCAAATGCTTCGAAATTATTTTGAAGCAAATTTTTAATTTAGCATAAGCTACATTATGATAAATTTATAATAACTTACCAAAGAAATCATTGATTTGAAACTTTCTTTGTGATTTGTTTTGGAAATTTTGAAATGTTTTATTAGTTAGATAAATTGTTTTTTTTTGTGTTTGTGTGATAATCATGAGTAAGAAAATTATGTAAGAAATTTGTATCCTTGTTCATTGTGTATTTTTGGTATTGTTATTATTTTTAACTAAATTTGAATTTCGACCGTCCGTTTATACGTGAATTACATTACAAAGAAAACGCCTCCATTTTTATACGTGAGATAATCCAAATGGTAATTTTAATTTTAAATCTTCAAAACACAATAAAACAGTTTTTAGGTAATGTTTTCAAAATTTTATGCAGATATTACCAGCATAATATTCTAGAATATTTATTACAAACTTTCTAATAAATTGCGTAATGCGTTGATTAAACGCA
Organism: Uranotaenia lowii; assembly: GCF_029784155.1. Taxonomy (NCBI): domain Eukaryota; kingdom Metazoa; phylum Arthropoda; class Insecta; order Diptera; family Culicidae; genus Uranotaenia; species Uranotaenia lowii. Next base: position 43,714,740 of record NC_073691.1, read on the forward strand.
TTACGCGAATTCTTGTTTATTCGCTTTTCGCGAATGTGCTACTTTCAGTAGAATCACTCAAATGGAATAAATTTAATAATGAAACTCTACTTATTCTGAAAAATTTAAAACAACACTTTCGGTAACTCCAAGATACTTAACTGATTAAAATTGGTCCAGGGAGTTTTGTTTTTATTTTTTTTTCTTTTTCTTTTTTTTAAATTATTTTTTATTCAATTTTTTTTTAATTATTTTTTTTGTATTTTGAATTTTAAATTTTTTTTTAAATTTTTTATTTTAAAGTTTTTTTTTATTTTTCATTTTTTTTATTTATTTATTTTTTTATTAATTTTTTATATTTTTTTTAGCTTTGAGATATAAAATGCCGATTGCCAAATTAAGATTTCTTTTTTTTAAATTTTTCTTTTTTAAATTTTTTTATGTCTTTTATTTATTTTTAATAATTTTTAAAAATTTTAATTTTTTTATTTTATTTTTTTAATTTTTTTTTTAAATTTGCCTTTTTTTTATTTTTTTTTTATTTTTCTGCCTACTTTAGGGGGCAGAGTTCCGATAATCACTCGGAAGAAACGCTCATGATAGGTTTCTAGTTGGAAAAATTCAAAGCCGAATGCTGCTGCCTGTAGTTCCCTGAGAGTCGGCAGAACGACAATGCGAAGTCAATGTAAACAAGATTCAAAAGCGAGAGTGGATTCGCATCAAAGTCGATCTCTCAGGCTCACTACCTGGTGTATCAGAAGTGATTGAGACACTTACTGATACAAGATCCAATTCGAAAATCCACTCACTCACTCACTCAAACTCAATCAATGCGGCTTTGCATCGGTTCATACTGCCTGCCTACTTTCTGCCATAGCGCAGATACTTATGTACATATATACTGCCTGCCTGTTTGAATGGCTATTTTGATCCTCCGCAACAACAGCAACAACAAAGCAAGATGTTTTAGGCAGACAGCATTCGATCATCGATCAGTAAATGAATGAGTGAGTGAGTGAGTGATCAAGAAAAGTTATTGAGCGAAAAAAGAAACTGAAAATCAGGTAGCTCCTCAATCAGTTGAGAATTCCAACTGGAGAAGGATCGTCTCTCTTTCAAATTTTGTTTCTTTGATTCTCGGAGCAGCGCTGTCGAACACAATCTTTGCCCCGCTGGGAGATAAACAAACCGACAATTTAGTTTTTGCTTTCGCTGTTGAAAACGTATCAGTGTCTCTCATGAAAATTGAGTGATATTCGGAACACTGTTAGGGGGGCCCATAACTTAAGTTAAAGTGATACTATTCAATATATTTATACACGGGGCCCCTTTAGCTGTTATATTTTACGTTTTAATGTTGATTTCCTTTCCTAGGTTTCTCGAAAATATAGCAGTATGATTACAACCGTGTCAACCTTTTTTCCTCGGGAGGCCTCCTGAGCGGAGGGGTCTGGGGCAATTACCCCAAATGTTCTTTTTAATCCGGGCTTAGTGATGATGCTAAATTGAAGATTTCGTCAATGTATTAGGGGTACCAGAAGGCTTATTTTCGGATGCGACTGACAAATGGCTTGTAACTTTTCTTTTTTCAAACATCCAATGGTGTTACAGTAGTTTTTCGATTTTATCACGCTTAATTCACCGTGTTAATGGCAAAACCGTGAATTTGGCGAAACATGAAATAAAAATTTCAAAATGGCAAATGATTTTTGAATGCTTTATAAAAACAACGCGATAGAATCGAAACAATAACCGTGATCATATTGAGCGTAAACTTAGAGAGTATTGAAAAATAGAATAGTGATAAAATCGAAAAACTACTGTATATTGAAAATCTACAGGGAATTAGGATTACCGCTAAAAAAAGACAACGTGAAATGAAATGAAAAACATTGTATGTTTAATTAAAAAAAAAACGCTTCCGGAAAAGGGTTCAATTTATGTATTGTTCCAGTTCAAATATATTTCCGTTATTTTTTTAGCTTTCTGCTACAACTTTCTTTTTGAAATGTATTATTAATCAGCATTGCAGCTTAACTAAAATTACAATATAGCAAACATACGCTCATGTTTTGAAACCCTAGAGTTGACTTTAAGTAGAATTAAAACTGTGTGATTAACAGCTGGGTTAAACATGATCCAGTGTAGTTTTTAAATGATGTTAAGAAATTCCAACTTTTTTATAGTCTTTATAAGGCTTTTTCTGCTATATTATCTTTTTGTTCCTGTAATTCCGTGTAGTTCTTTATCTTCATCCGCTCTAATTGAACGATCCGGTCAGTTGAGGGCCAGCAGTTCTTTATCTTCCGCCATTCATGATAAAATTTCCATAATCGAGAGCAAAAAAAAAACTACAGAAATTCATCCACTTGAGTAATACCAACAAGTTGCCCTTGGGTCCGCCGTAACATTACCATAAAAGTTCGTAATCACCCCCCTCAGTGAAAAACTTTTGCGTCCTCCAGTCCAACCCAACCGAGAAACCGAGAAACCGAGGCACGCGTGTTCCTTCCCACATTAAGGACCGGACCGCCGCCGCCATTCATTGACTTTGCGCGACGCCGCCATACTGCTTTCAATGAACTGAACTGAAACAAACGAGAATGAACACGGTTGGTGGTTGGTAAAAAGTGGGGGGGGGGGGGGTGGGGGGAGGTGGCAAGTGGGCGGTCCGATAATAGTTATAATTTTCGCAAAAGAGGGCCCAAATTATATTAACTTTAACGAGCAAATTGATGGAACTGATGAATGAGAAGCGCGGGAAGCAGCGAAAGCTCGTTTCGTTTGTTCGAACTCAACCCCTACATAAGTTTAGCTAAGTAGGGTGTTGGTGGGTGTAGTGTGGGGATGTCGGAAAAAAACTGGGTAGGTGTAATCGGGTTCCTATCGCGTAGTACCATGGCAGGGCTTCGGAAATCTTTGGAGGGACGGAACTGGCAAAATACTTCTGGTTTGCGGTTTTGCGATCAGTCTTTCGACGAGGGACGCCGCCGGTGATTGTTTCTTCCAGTTACAAAACCTGACCGCGATTGCCTCCCAAACTCCCCTTTTTACCACTTTTGTTTGTATTTTTGCCATTTGGAGGCGTTCGTTTTTTCTTTTGTCAGAAGAGAAACACAGGAGGACCCCGAAAAAAATGCGTGGGAATGAGAAAATCCATCAGATGGAAGGGGTGTTGTTAGAGAGAGTAAGCGAGCGAACGAGGATGGGGTTGGAAAGTTTTCTTTTTTGCCGAAATTTGCCGGTAACAATACCAGCCTCCATTTTTTCAGATTTTGTTGTTATACTGAGCTACCTCCCCTCGATGTGGCTTGATGGTGCGTATCGAGTTTCCATCGGCATAAACTGGCCCGGGCAGATCCGATCCATTGGACGATCCAAGCGAACGAACGAGCTGGGGCCAAACGAATGGGCGTCCAGGAGGTCGGAAATTCATTCAACAGTAATCCATCCATGGGACGATGACGACGACGACGACGCATCTGGGTAGAGATATTCGCATCAATATCGCCTGAATGCCGCCGCCAGCTAGCAAGGAGGTCGTCCAGTCTTGTCTGCACATACATAAATGTAGTTGGGTCCATCGGAGCCCCGCATCGAATCGACTCTTGCGCCGCGCGGGGGAGGTCCCGATTTGCCACACCGTCAAGCATCGATGCCACCCCCTTTTTTCCATCCTCCCACACGATTTGCACCACACATTTGCTCACTCACTCTTATGGTTCATTCAAGCTTTGCCGCTCAACAGTTCCATTCAAGAACCGGCCAACCAAATGATGTTACCCCTTTTTTTTTGCCTCCCGCTCTCTGATCCCGAACGACAAGGCTTTCTTCCTGATAGTTTTACACCAAGGGGCAGGGGTTGTGGAATTATAGTACTTACCGGACTTAATTACACATATCGAAACAATTTATTAAACATCTTAACTCATTCTCGATCCGTGTGCGTTGTGCATCCATATCGGCGGATTTGCCCTGTCTGAGGGACGGCCGATTGATCGACTGATGCGGCTCGACTACAACACTTGGCGGAATTTATCTTGTATGTATTTTTTTAAGGTATGGTAGGTACATCGATATCGAAATGAACGTATTTGCCGGTCCGTGACCGATATTTTGCAACTGCTGATGCAAATATCATTGTGTATGTTATTTGGCAGTTCCCTACTTTTTCTTACCGAGGGGGGCTCCCATACATTTTTTGTTACTTGATAATGAATCAAGCAAACGGAACCCTATTTAGCATTGGATAGCGTTTAGGCATGAGAAATAGTTTCCTGATTTTTTGGTAAAACTGCTTATTTGCAATGGGAAAATAAAAAATGAGATTTGGGAGAGGGATAGGAAGCAAGAAGAAGGCTCACATACAAGTTTCTTGCATAACTCGGGAACTAATCTAGCAAATTGAACTAAATTTTACATGGGAAGGTATTTTGGTACGAACTGTTTTTCTATGATTATTCGAGTCTCCCCCCTTAGAAGTAGGCGATGGTTTGTTGATATTAGAGATGTACCGAATATTCGGTCGGCCGAATATTCGGCGCCGAATACCGCCAAAAAACCGTTAAGCCGAATATTCGGCTCACCGAATAGTTGAGTTAGGTATTCGGCCGAATAGGCCGAATATTTATTTTTTTCAAATTTATACAACAACTGACTTCTCAAATTTTTCAACTGATTTTGGATAATTCACAAGATATCCAAAATTTATGTAGAAAAACCTTCAAAATCATCATAAACTTATGGTTTTAGTTGAGCATTCAAGATAAATCCGTGTATTTTTCACTGTAGATAGCTTTATACTTTGATTGACGTATATTCCAAATTTACTTGATAAATCCAGGCTTGCCCACAAACCACATAAACAATTCGAGAAAAGTTAAATCTGATCGGGATGTCCACATATTTTTTAAAACTTTCCGCATTTTACCCGGGTGTTATTTAGATTTTTTGCTCAATAAAATAAAAAAATCGAATGTCCCTTTGAAATTTTTAAATTTTCTGTTACAAAACGATTGTTTAGAGTACATTTATTTTTTAGATTCGATTTTAACACTGCTGTTGTATTTCGATAAAACATTTAATTTGAAGTTATTTTATTTCTTTTTCCTCTTGTATGTTTGAGAATAATACCTAGTTCTGTTCAGATTTTCCCTATTTTTCACAAGTTTTTCAAAAAATCGTTCAGACCCAAAAGTGTAGAAAAGTGTCGTAGATATGATTGTATGCTTGAGGTCAGAGATCATCGCTCTTTTTGTCAACTATTTTGATGACATCTAGCCAAAATTAGATATTAATCTATTCCGATATAACTAAAAGCAATTTCAAATAGCTTAACACCTGTTTTGACATGTTTTGTCCTAGATTTCAGTGGAATCTAATCTATTTTGTGATCAACGTCCTAGAACTTACAAGTCATCTGATGTCTTTTTAGTTAATTGTGTAATTTTGAAAATGAAATAGACTTCTACTTAAAAAAGATCTGATACATCTGGTTGGAAATAATCGACTTAAAAACATGTGGGACATTAAGATGGTAGAAATAGAAAATTGCTATTAGAAAAAGCAGTAATTTGTAATTTTATTGAGTAACTATAGCCTTCTTTGGTACTACATAAGGTTAAGGAAACTATGAAGAAGCGGTTAAACATTGGAGAATCAACGTAACTACAACACATTATAAACTAGAGTAATAATTTTTTACTTTTTTTTTTTTGAAACAGGTCCTGGTAGGTTTGATTTCGGTTTCCAAGGGAATGGTATTCCAACATGATGCACCGTGCACCATTATACTCTTTCCGCTCGATGTGGTATGTCTGGGTATGATAAAGTTGCGAGACCTCTCGAGCTGTCCTCTTTGCAGGTGTTGTTGTAGATAATTGGGAAACAAGCCTTGGTACCCTTGCCACATGATGTCTAGAATCCTGATTTCGAAATTGTGCAGCAAATTGTGCCCCAAAATGGCTCTGCGTGCGTTGGCTGTTGTATCTCGACGTCTGAGATTGAAAACAAATCTCACAGAAGATTTGAAGCAGTAGAAATAAAAGTATTTCTATTGAAAACTCAACAGAATATTCGACCGAATATTCGGCCGAATATTCGTTTGGCCGAATAGTTGAAAAGGTCAATATTCGGTATTCGGCCGTTCACCGAATACCACTATTCGGTACATCTCTAGTTGATATCGCACGTGTTTTTCTCGCTCCTTCGCAGTGAAAATTTTTGAAGTTTAAGTAGTTTTTAAATTGTAAAATTGTGATTTTTGCTTGAATAAAGGGCGATACGGTCGAAATTCGGTCAATATCAACGTGACGTATTTCTTTCAATTTTGCATTTAAAAAACCTGAACACCCCTCATTTTGAAGGCGAGTGTGTAGAATGTTGCTCCTATTTTGATTTTGGAATTCACTCTTCAGTTGTCAAAATGCCGTCCAAGGAAGAAGAGCAGCGTATCAAAATTTTGCTCGCGCATCGCGAAAATCCGAACTAATCGCATGCAAAGCTGGCAAAATCGCTAAAAGTTGTCAAATCAACCGTTACAAATGTAATTGAAGTGTTTGGAGAACGTTTGTCGATAGCCAGGAAGTCTGGATCGGGGGAAATCGAAAACCGGAAGCCGCTGAGACGACAAAGAGAGTTTCCGGTAGTTTCAAGCGAAACCCTAACTTCTCACTCCGAGATGCCGCAAATATGCTGGGTGTATCGTCTACAACCGTGCATCGAGCTAAAAAACGAGCCGGACTATCGACTTACAAGAAGGTAGTGACTCCAAATCGCGATGATATACAAAATACGACGGCCAAAGCGCGATCTCGGAGGCTGTACATGACGATGCTGACAAAGTTTGACTGCGTAGTATTGGACGACGAAACCTACGTCAAAGCCGACTACAAGCAGCTTTTGGGACAGGAGTATTATACGACGAAAGGAAGGGGAAGGTAGCAGATATTTTCAAGCACATGAAACTGTCAAAGTTCGCGAAGAAATATCTGGTTTGGCAAGCCATCTGTGCCTGTGGCTCGAAAAGCAGCATTTTCATAGCTTCCGGGACTGTCAACCAAAAAATTTACGTGAAAGAGTGTTTGAATAAACGTCTGCTGCCTTTCCTGAATAAACACGGTTGTTCCGTACTGTTTTGGCCGGATTTGGCCTCCTGCCATTACGGTAATAAGGCCATGAAGTGGTACGCCGCCAACAACTTGCAGGTGGTTCCCAAGGACAAGAACCCTCCCAACACGCCAGAGCTCCGCCCAATTGAGAGATACTGGGCTATTGTCAAGCGGAACCTAAAGAAGACCAAAAAAACTGCTAAGGACGAGCAGCAGTTCAAGGCAAACTGGCTTTCTGCGGTGAAGAAGGTGAACAAAGTGGCTGTACAAAATCTGATGGCAGGGTTTAAGCGTAAGGCCCGGCAATTCGGATTTGGAAAAGCAGAAGCCTAACTGAATATTTTTCCTGAATTTTATACTAATTAAACTTGAAAAAGAAATTTAATTTGAGTGTTTAAATAAACGATTTCACCGATTTACATGCATTTTCCCTTGACCAAATTTTGACCGTATCACCCTTTATGCGGTGACGAGGCGAAAACTGCAAGTATTTGTGAATCGCTACCTGCGGAATATTATCCGCGCTTGGTGGCCTGACAACTGGATCTCAAACGTGGAACTACATCGCCGGTCTCATCAAAAGGTGTTAGAAATCGAGTAGTGGAGGAACGTAAGTGGAGATGGATTGGGCACACGCTGCGAAGAGATGAAAACGAGATTTGCAGAGAAGCGCTTGACTGTAACCAAGTTGGGCATCGAAGAAGAGGCAAGCCCAGAAGCTCGTGGCAGTGTAGTCTAGCCGCTGAAATCCGCACAGTTGACGAAAACCATGGCTGGCAGCAAGCAAAGAGATCTTTTATCTCAGCCGTATGCGTCGGTCAATCTGTACCGAACCCTTTGGTAAGTAGGTATTAGGCAGTATTTTTAAAACCAAAATACTAGTATTCCACTAGGTACTTTCTACAATTCTTAGTGGGTTATGTAACGGGTAAGTTCGATTGATGATTGAGATTATGAGAGGTCTTTGTCCGAATTTTCAAAGGTGACCAAGAAGGTGTTTAACCGTACCAAAAAAAACTTCTCACAACTAACCAACAAACAGTCGGAAAACTCCAAAACAACAACTCCACAACTAGATGGCGAATTACTAAGATTTAGCCGCGACGATGGCGGCGATGACAGGTCACGAAGAGGGAAAGGATGAGGGAAGTAAGGGTCCGGAATAAGTGGCACGCCATTGCGCGAAATATACGCTAGTTAGAGTGAAGTGCTATTCCTGCTGCTTGATGTGGCTATTCTTCCAGAATAAGCGTACAATTTAGATCACCCAGATAAAACTGAAGTCATAAGCATGACATATAAAAATTAATCTATTACTGGAAATGTATTCCATACAGGGTCCGGCAATTGAAGTGCTACATTGAAATAAACATATTAATTGATCAAAACAACTTTTTATTCCAAATTCATTCAATTTCTCTTGAAAACAAATTACTTTTTAAAAATTCACTGGTAAAGTTCGATTTGTTCGCACTTGAGTTTAACCACTCGCCGCACACGGTCGAGGAACGCATCGTATGAGGCTCGCAGGTGTTCTTGTGGTATTTTATCCCAGGCTGCCACAAGATGTCGCTTCAGGACCTCCACACCTTCATATTTCTTAGATCAGACTTCGACCTCCAACATACTCCAAACAGCGAAGTCCATAGGGTTCAGGTCTGGCGAACTCGCCGGCCACTCAACGAAGCTCGAAATGAACCCTGGAAAACGTTGCGCAATCCAAAGTTGGGTATTCTTTGCTTTGTGAGCCGGCGCCGAGTCCTGTTGGTAACCCAATCCCTGGAACCAAAACGTCGACGTGCCCACGGTTCGACGACATTCTGTAGAACTAGTTCCCGATATGTATTTTGGTTGATCTTCACTCTTTCAGGGACAAAAACCAGCTGAGTCCGGCCATCACAAGTGATTCCGGCCCAAACCATCACCGATGCTGGTTTCTGGTGCCGGGTGGCCGTCAGCAAGACGGCATGGCTTCGTGATCTGTCTGGCTACCAAACTCTGACGTTTTGCTTATTTACGAACTGCAATACGGTGAAGAGTTTCTCGTCGGTAAACACGATATTCTTCAACCTTCCTTCCGCGGCCCTCTTCAGCAGCGCTTTCGCTATTTTTACCCGTTCTTGTTTCTGCTTTACCGTAAGGTCTTAAATCTTTTGGATCTTGTAGGGCTTGGTCTGAAGTTTATCTTTCAGGATCCGACGGAGACTTCGATCCGATATGTTGAGATCCTCTGCCAATTTAGTGGCACTACGACGAGGATTTCTCTTAAGGCGCTTCTTGACGATCTTCGCCATGGCAGGTATCACCACAGTAGGTGGGCGTCCTCCACTATACTTTTTTTTGGCACTTCTGGTCTCCAAGTATCTTTCCACTGTACGGTATACAAAACTTCTGCACACACTTATATCGGACAGCTCACGAACTATGTCCTTCTGCCGTTGTCAGTTAGGAACAAGGCAACCACAGCGCTACGTTTTTGTTTGAGATCCATTTTTCCGGATAACACCTGATTACAAATATAACACTTACATCCAATGATAGCTGAGACTTAATGTAAACAAAGCGACGAGGGGTCGTTCAATACTGTTTCGTGTGCAACGAAATAATTACTGTTGAAGTAATGTAGCAGTTCAATTGCCGGACCCTGTAATCCCTAATTTAATACCACCTTTCGATGTTCCCCATCTTGACCAGAACCCCTCAATATTTGACTTGAGTTCCGACTACGACCATCACCTGGATTAAGAATTCTGCAACACCCTATTCAACGTTAGTAGGAAGGCCTTCCTGCTGTGAACGCAACCTGTGTACACGCCTAGGAGGCCGTTAGCTGTGAGAGCCCATTTAAAGATAAGACAGTTACCGTATTCTCATGTTGGTTGGGTAATGCTGGGCAAGAAACATATCAGCCCATGGTTCCGGGTTTGAGTGAGTAGTTTATTTGGGAAAGATAAATGTTTTCTTGGTTACTAACGCGTTTAGGTTGAAGCCGACCCTGAGGTTTGATTCAGGGAGTCTTCTCAGGTTTGATACTGTTCCTTATGGTCCTTATAGTTATCGACTGGAAGTGTTATGGAAGAAAAGCGACCGCTTTTGAAGGCATTCGTATTTGTTTATTTGGTCCCGAATTGTGTCAATCGTTAGGTTCCACTTTCTGATGCAGCTTCTACATATCGTCTGCCTCCTTAAGCACTAAGGAGTGTCCACGAAAGAAAGTGGACATCTGTTTTTATGGTAAAAGATGCTGAAAAAATTGAAAAACTCTGTTAGAAATATTGTAAAAAAGTAACATTTCAACAGATGTTTGAGAATTCAGAGCCCTATGCCATGTATTTAGTTAGATTGGTAATTTTTTTTGAATAGATTTTGTAAGATTTTGCAAAGCTTGTGACTTTAAGCGTCAGTTTTTAACTACATTCACACAAGTTTTGCATGGTCTTTGCTTCTGTTCCATGTTTCTCAAGGCGTATGACGATTACGGCCCTGTGTCTTTCAATATGTCGCAGTATGAGACATTTTGACGAGCTTCGTCATTTATCGATACATAAATTTACTTTTTCATGGTTTAACTTTCAAGAAATAGACCACAAATAGAGCAAGTGCAATTAGAGATTCCTCAGTTAACAAAAATGAGCCCGAAATAATTTGTTTTATTAGTTTTCACAGTAAGTCTCTTCATTTATTGTGACCAATGTGAAAAAGGAGAGAGCTTCAAGCCGTAAATGCAATTTATGTATTTCACTCACACTTAATGTTTTTTTAATTTATTTTTTTTTAAATGCATCGTAGGTCATCAGGAAGTACTAATTTTGAACAACTGTAAAAAATTCAAACTAAAATGTCTACTCGTGTCAAATTAGGTGAAAGTTTAATCGTCCTTCAAGAGCTCATGTAAACATTGTAATCTTTAATGTATAAGAAATTTTTTTTACAGCATTTCTTTAAAGGGTATAATGTTCCTTGTACTATTGTAGCTCGATTTATATTTTTTCTATTTTTTCTATATTGTGATGAATATGGTAATATTGGTAATTTCTTCGAAAAAAAAGCTGAAAATCTAGTAGGTTGGACAATAGACTGAGTCGATTTGGGGTAATTTTTTAGTTTCTCAAACCCGGGGGTCTTAAAAGCATCGTTTTAGTTCAAAACTCATCCATGATTTTTTGCAGATTTTTTAAGTAACGTTTACATGAGTAAAAATGAACTTCAATGTTTGCATGGGAATATTGAATATTTTATTCTTGAAATCAACATCATTTTTGTTTTTTTTTTATTTCAGTGGAAGCGAGCTTGCAAATGGTTTTAGTGCTAATTTTTCCGCTGAAAAACTTTCTCAAATACCTTAACTTCGTATCTTATTAGGCAAAAAAGTTATGAAATGTTGAATGGGGGCAATTTGTCTGGCATTGAAAAACAATAAATTCAAATGGAATCACAGCTGAGTACAAACCATATAAAAATGGACCTTCTATACCTCTTTTCCAATCGATATGTTCGGATTGCGCTTGATTTACCCTCATCTTTCCCATTATTATTTTTAAGAGTGTCAATTTGACACTCCTGGCATTCTTTAAAAAGCAAATCTGATATCAGTGCTAGATGTTAAAAAATGATAAATTAAAATGTACAGCACTTCCACAATGTTTCAAAAGTATGCAGAAACTTTTGCCTTAGCGTTTTTGTGTTGTTGTCTTACGGGGTGGTTGGGCAGCAAAATTGACTAAAAAATTCGAGTGGTTCGATGTGTTTGAAAATTTAAGCCAAGAAAATACGCAAATTATAATTTCTCTCGGTGCTGCTCTTCCACCTACGCATTTCGTAGCTTTCGTATAGAATAATTAGTCCAACTACTCCGTCCCATCCTAAATGCCAATCGGCTAAGATCAGAGCAAACTTCCACAATGGGGCACCCTGCTTCTAGGCATCACATTTTATGACTTGTTGACAATTGCTCTGTTCAGTGTCCGCAGAGCTGCCGTTCCGCAATTCGTTGCGCGGCCAGCGTTGTTAGAAAATCGACCAGTTTTCCCATGACCGAAAGTGCTCTCTGGGCTCGGAAAAAGGTCACCGAAAGTATGGCAGAAGATCAGGAGCAGATCCGAAAGCCCAACAACAAAAAAAAAAAAAAAGAAGGGACAACCAACACATGTGACAGGTTGTCAAAGGACACCGGCAGCGAAAAAAAAAACAACAGCAAATGAAGCAGCTCTCGGCAAATGCGAAAGAGGACACTGAATTCGAAAACAACAAAAATCGATAAGAGACCGACAAAACTAGTGTTTCGTTTCGCAGAATTGGTCAGATTAGTTTTTTTTTTGAGAATTTGGACGTTTTGTGTGAGGTTATTTACGTTTTTTTGTTGGTTTTTTTTTATCTAGGACGATGTCATTTGTTGAAATATCGTTTAAGAAATCGAAAGGAATCCTTGAAGAGAGTTTTACCTTTTGAAAAAAAGACGTCTCAAGAAAAAAGTCCTATTTTTGAAATTGATATACTAATTTTTTCAAAGTAACATAACATTATGTTATTAATTTTTTGTCTTTACGGAAAAAAATTATGGTTGAAATACTAGTGCTCGCATATTGTTACTAATTTGATAAATTAAAAAATATAACTTTGAAACGTGGTTGAAATGGTCTTATAAAAGCCAAAGAGTATTACAACACGTTCCCCATAAAATTACAAATCACAACACTTTTCCTATCGAAAAAGGTGCGTGAAGCAACCAATTTCGGGGCTGCTATCTAAATGGGTTCCGTGTATTTGTCGCCGTAATCGATAGGTCCCTTTTGTCAACTCGGTGGCGGCTCAAGATGAAAGGCCAAAATTGCCCTAGATGTTATTCGTTTTCGTGATTGTTTTTTTTCTTCTTCTGCTAGCTGCTCCTTTGGCAGAAGATACACAGAAAGTGAGTCTAAGTCGACAGCAAAAAATGACACTCACTACTGTGTAATGACGTTCGGACAGTTTATTGTTGCATTGTGCGACATCACTAGACGGTACACCAAACTTGATTCGGTTTGTCTGTCGTTTGTTATTTTTTTGTGTTCTCTCTCTCCATTTCATTACTTTTTATGTCCTCCGTTGTAGTTTACTCCTGCTGATTGCGTTATTGGTTTTGGGAATCCGGTAGCTAATGACTGTTGTAAATAGTTTGGTTTTCTTGATCCGAAGCGACTTTGAAGATGACCGTCCGGGTTGTCTTCCAACAATTGAGAACAATGAGAGGTAATTTTTTGAATTGGTTATTCGGTATCTTGTAGTTTAAAAAATCCTTAATTAAGTTGTGTGGAAACTGTTCAATACTTCTTTGAAAATACCAGAACTAAACATTAACACCAAGATTCTAAAAATAATTTTAGGCAGTATTACAAAATTTGCTCCACCTGGAGTAAACTTCCGTTTAACGTCTTTGTTATTTCGCTGTAATTGAAAATGACAAAAGCTTACCTTTGCCCGACGACCACACACTGCCTGGTTTTTATTGACAAACAATCGAAATTGGGGTTTGGCACGTTCAGTCGAAAATGCCATTCAATAAAAGCGGTACATACGGTTATGAGCACATGTACTCTTAGTGCCAAATCCACCTATGGGCCGCGAGTGGAATTTTATCATTGATCATCGTTGGCAGTATTTAGACTTTTCTTTGGAACTGTAAAATCCATAAAGATTTAGAATAAGGACTAAATTTAACCAGGTTATAGCAAATTTACAACGGAAGCTGATTTGAAACATTTTTGATTATATATTCTGAAAAAAAACTCACTACATTCATATTTCAATGAAACTTACGTGAATCGTATATAGCAGAACGAATCCCTTTTCACATTCGATCTACGTTACTTTCATATACAACTCATATGAAATTGATGTGAATTCTGCTTGCTGCGCGAACTCTGTTTACTACTTGAAATTTACCTAAGCTCCACGTGATTTTCCATGTACATTTTCACGTAGAATTCATGTGAAGAGTTTTATCACTGTATCCACATTTTCTTAGTTATAGTCAACAAGTAGGAGTGTAAAATCCGAAACAAACACGAGTCTTTTACATACATACATCTTGTCAAATAGTTTCATGAAATGTACAATATACCGCAAAATAATCCTTCAGTCGACAGATTGTTACCTCCAAAATATACATTCGAAATAATACACATGAGAATTACCATGAATAAATATAAAAAAAACTTTCTTCATCTAATTTCAAAAATCAACCATCTTCAATGGATCCATGGCAATGGATGTATGGGAAAAAATCATGATCAAACTTCTCAAACCAACCATAAACATTTTGAAGGCTGGCCCAAAAAACTGACCTATGCGAAATTTCAGCCCAATCGGACTTGATTTAGGGGTGCCTTAAAGGGCTCAAAGTTTCGTTTGTTGCCTCAAAAATTACCAACAGAAGTTTGGAAATTTGAAATTTTAATTTTGTTACCAAATAGCATCAAAATTCATAAAATGTAGAGATTTGATGTTATTTCGAAACAAACATTTCTGCCATAATTCGACTTCCTGGGACTAAGTCGGTTTTTCCGAAAATGACCATTTTTTTAAAGTCCCAGAAAGTCAATTTATGTCCGAAAATTTTTTCTCCAAAAACACCAGTCGTTTCATGAATTTCTAAGTCATTTGGTATCACAATTAAAATTTCGATTAACCTAATTTCCTTGGTTCCCCCTTAGGTGATTTTTGACGGTCAAAAAACCAAAACTTTGAGCACTTTGAGGCATCCCTAAGTCAAGTCCAATCGAGCTGAAATTTTTGCACAGGTCAGTTTTTTGATCCAATCTACTAAACGTACATATATGGTCGGTTTTCTAAATCCGGGATGACCCATTTGGCTGCCATCCTAATGAACGGACATTTTTTAAGACCAAAAACCCTTGCACCAATTCTCATCCGGGGACATTAAACGGAGACCTCAATGCTCAAAGTATTGATTTTCTTACCTTCAAAAGTCTTCAAAAAGGTGATTCCATAAAATTGAAAAACTCGAAAGAAATATCAATACCAAATGGCTCCAAAATTTTTGTATATTGCCTCGAGAGCAGGTGTTGTTTTTTTGTTTAATGAATAAAAAGACAAATAATCCTGTTTGGAAAATTTAATATTTGATAGTTAGATTCTTAAATGACTCACAACTCCTTCCAAACCCTGTGAAATCCATTTTAATGTGTATGAAGCATCCCGAATATAATTTTCTATTAAAAACTTCGGACCAAATACGAAATTTCTCGTTTTCTCGCACAATAATTGAATAAGTTATAAAAATGCTTAATTGGAAATTTTCCACTCTTGCTAAAAACATGTTTTAAAATCATCGAGATAATAAACTCTTGAAACGAAGAATTTAACTACTCTTGTCATTTTTATTATTCTGATGTTTCATGAAATTTATTCGAGCATAGCCAAAAAGTGTACAAAAATACCCCAGTCTCCTCTACTAAGTATGAAAGGTTAAAATGGAGATTGGAAATGAGCAAAGATGATTTTTTTTTAAATTTGATGTTGAAATAAAAAAATTTAATTTAAAAATAATTATGTAGAACTGAATATTTTATTATAAAAACATACTTCTCCCAAGCAATAATTCAAGTCTTATATGATTCTGCAAGTACACTTAAAAATCTAGACTAAAAGTCAGTATAAATTATATAAAACTTTTTATAAGCCCCCTTAATACACAGGAAACTTCAGCATCATGCAGATAAACTTCCGGATAGTAAAATATTAATAAATGTTTCTCCTAATTATTCAGTTCTGTAAAGAGAAATGAAATGCTTAATTGGAGAACAGATAAATTTTACATATTATTTGATCAGTTTTGATATAATTTTTTTTTTATATAATAATTACTTAAAGTAGAAGAATTTTTCACTCTTGCAAAAAATTGTTTTAACATCAACGAGAAAATAAACTTTTGGAACAAATAATTTAATTGCTCTTGTCATTTTTATTTTTCTAAAATTTATTGAGCATAACCAAAACGTGTACAAAAATACCACACTCCCTCCTAATTATTTTACTTAGTTATAACACAATGCAACAACATTTACATTTTTGCAAAGAATATGGGAGCCAACGTTGACTTGTTTTGGGGCGCTGATTGCTAGTATTCATTTTTTTCTATCAGCTCTTGTTTTCGAGATAACTTTTGAAAATAGGTAAAAATTCATTGAATAAATTTGTGCACTTTATTGGTAAAACTGTAGCACATTACAAATATTTTGAAAATCAAGGGTTTTACTAAATAATCAACCTACCCGAAGGCTGCGAGTTTTGAGAATAAAGATTTTTAAGTTTTCTTTTAGTTAATTTTACCCATATCTGAAAAAACGGGAATTATGACGAAATTTGAAAACAGTTGTACAATAAATTGAATCTCTGATATATTTAAAACCATAGGTCAAGTCGTTTCACAGTCTTCAACAAAGTTATTGAATGATTTAAAATCTTTAATTTTAAATTTTCAAAGATTTTCATTAGTGTTGTCAGAAACAGTTGTAGTCTTATCTATTTATTCAAATTTCTAAATATTGACGAATTAAATTTTTCAAAGCGTTGTATCTCTGAAAGAAGAACATCTAGGCAAGTTCTGTTTCCTTGATTGAATGGAGCATAACAAATTGATTCAAAATCAGCTTTAGGTGAAAGTTTATTTAATTTTTTTGTCTTTATTAGAGAGACTTTCAGCCTTTGGCTGGTTCGTCTCTAGAAAGTTTATTAATTTTTCTGTTATCTCTGATCGATTTTATCCAAAACTGACCAATTTTTGATTTCCACACGCCATATCACCAAAGTAAGTTAAAATAGACCAAACCTAACAATTATTTTGAATTCAGAACGATAAATCTATATCTAATATATAAAGATGAGTTGGACTATATATGTTTGTTTGTTTGTATGCACCTCATACAAATCCACACCGCTGAACCGATCAGCCTGAAATTTGGTACAAAGATGTAGTTGAACCAGGGTAAAGTTTTAGTAATAGTTATGAGCCCCTCCCACCTAAGAAAAGGGACCCTCCCATACAACTTTCGGTTTTATTCACACGAACCAAAAGTCATGGCACCCGTTTTGGCAACCGCTTTTTTTTTCCTTTGGCGGGGTTATTTTCACCATCACCATGGGCCAGGCATTAGAAACGAACATCCAGAGTTCACGTGTACTGGATAGCAAATCAAAGCTTGCTGAGCATTCAAAATTTGAAAAGGAAAATTTTGGCGGGTGTTTTTGTCACTCTACTTCAACGCACGTGAAACCGGTACAAGATATTTGGATGCAATAATATGCCTACATTTTGAATTGAAAAATCTAACTAGCCTCTTAGGAATATAGATATTGACAAGAATTGTACATAGTGTATATCAAAGCTCTTTACCGCCGCTGGGGGGCTTTGAGGGTCAACAAAACATACAGTGAACTGAACAGTGAACAATGAATTGACTTTTTCACCTGAACAACTATTTGGACTGAGTGTTGAAAAACTTATGAACCGATTTTCATAAATTCCAGCTTATAAGAGCCAACCATTTTAATATTTATGGGATTTTTCATAGAGGAAGAAAAATTTATTAGATTCAGCTTTCAGCCTCTTAGATAGCCTTCGAGGAATTCAAACGGGGGCTTAGAAAATTTATTAAGAAATTAAATCTAAGGTTTTGAGTTTTATACAATTCAATTTAATTGGCAAATTACTAACTTTTAAGTCATTTTTGGTCATCAATGTGACTTGACAACATTGATCACTTTTCACAATAATTAATGGGATGATTGTGTCCAACAATGGAAACATTGAAATATAACTCAAATTAAATCAATTTCATAGCATTATAATGGTGACTCCGGTTCAGAGATAGTTTGTTCTCGATAACTTCAAAAAACTTTTAGTGGAACTTTTAACGTTTAAGAGCAAGTACTCATAAAGCAGTGTGATTTTAAAAGCACACATACCTACATTTGAAAACATGCAAAGTGAGTTTTGAACATAATTCAACAAAATTCGAAAGTCTTTTTTAAAATTTCTAAGTAACCAAAACTTGAATATACCATTGTACGGGAGATCATGTAACTTGAAAAGTGGAATGATTTCCAAAAGAAGTTTTTATTAAATGGGGGAAGTGAAAGTAAACAAACAGTTTTATCAGCTGAAGATATCAGGTAAATGAAATTCAAGCTTCCTCAGAAATGGTGGGTGAAAAAAATGTTTGTTATGATAGGATGAACAAGTATTCTAGGGAAATAGTTTTAAGTTTCTTTAAACACAAACAATTTTATTTTAAATTATGAACACGAGAAAAACAATAAATAATCACAATCAAAACATGAAAATGACTAACAAAACTTACATAGCTCACATGGCCTAAAATTGGCGAAATTTCTTATATCTAATGATGAATACAAAGCTTCCAAAATTTCCAAAAGTCCAACGACTCATTTTGATTTATATTTTATGCGAACCCGAGCAAGGCCGGGTAAAATCAGCTAGTATCTATATATATATGTTCCAAAAACAGTTATAAATCATAGTCACAAAAATTCTAAAGAACTTATGAAAAATATTCTTCAAGTTCTGATGAAAATGTACAATAAACTACTTCAAAAAAGATACAAAATATGTAAATCATCATTTTTCAAATTCTTTTTTTTATGATAACGATTGTCTTCAAAGCTTCTTTTCTCTAAGACAGTTTTTAAGAACACATTTTTAAGAACCTCTTTTCTTAATAAGGGTTATTTGATGCCTATTTGTATTTTATTGAAACCTTGGAGTATTTTCAAAATCTCCTCCCCTTATGAAAATTAAGGAGTGTATTCGAAAACAATGCACACTTTTTTGTGAATTATTTTTTGATGCATGGATGGAAATTTATGAAATATTCAGTGAAGCTGCCTAGTAATGTAATGTGTATGCGGGCAAAATTTGGTGAACATCTGTCAAGTGGCTTTTGAAATAGCGTTTAATACAGAAACTTATTGACAATATTTTTTGGGCAGGATTGAGAAAAATTCAGAAAAGTCCCAGTGGGAGACCCTTAAACAGCTGGAAATCAAAAATTCGACCAAAATTCATATGGTAAATCGGTTAAGGAGTCCTAGCGTATCTAACAGTGAAGATGATTGATTCTATGATGTTGAGCAATTTGAGAGGTTTTATCAAACGTAATTTAAAATTTTCAATGGAGTAATTGATAATAAAGGTAATTTTTCTGAATGATTCATCTAGCTGACTAATAAACAGGCCTGATGCCCTTTGTAGAAAGTAAAAAAGCTGCTTACCGGTAAAATAATCAAAATACGGTGGTAAAATCTTGGGCAAAATATTTGGACCGGAGAAAAAATGATAAACTTATTATGATAACTAGTACTTGAGGAGACTGACAACCTGTGTAAGTTGTAAATCAGTCAATATTTCATAATGATTGACACGATAAAGGTCAAGCTAAACGTATTCAAATTAACTCTGATTCGGAAAAAGGAAGGTTCTTAGTATACATCATAGATGACGCGAGTTGTGCCCAAAAATAGAAGATGAAAAACTTATTTATTAGACGCTATCTCTAAAACCACTTGACAGAACGTCACAAAATACATTACACTACAAGCCAGTATGGCTGAAAATTTAACCAATTTCCATCCACGCCTTTAATAGTTATTAATAAAAAGTGTTGCATTTTTTCGAATACACTCCTGTTTTATTGGTTCTTTAAAAGCCACTTTAAATTTCATTAAACATTTGTGTTTTCTTTAAAAAATATATAGAGATATATTTGTTGTATCACTGGAAAATGTAAATTTTCCAAGAGAAGTCGCCACTAGCGCACAGAGCTGTCAAACCTCATGATCAAAGTAGTAAACAACTTACAGAGAAATCAACAATACATGGCACTGTGTTGCACTATGAGAGATCACGCGGACAACAATTGTTAAAAAATATCAACAAAATTCTTGATAGAAAGTAGACACTTTGTTTAAGAAAAGCTCAAATTTCAGAACTCTTCCATTCTTAAGATATTGAAAGATGAAGAAAAATGCAAAAAATATGTATGTTAGCAAGCTCGAACAAAAAAACAAAAAAGTGTGTAAAATTTCAAATGCTATCACCAAAAAAAACGTTAGAAATTGACTACAAACAGTGCCATCTATTGCGTCGTTCAAAAGTTACAAATAAACTTTCAAGTACCCAGTTTTCGAAAAGGCGTAATCGTATATAAACTAAAAAAAAAATCAATCCAATGTCTTAGTAAAATGGACGGCTTTAATTGATTGCTAAATAAATGAAATCAGAGTTACTTTTAAATAAGCGAAATTTCACTTTCTTTATTTTTGCACTACTATGACAGCTAAGCTACTAACAGCTTTGTTATAAGTTTTGCACTTCTTGAACAGTAATTTATTTTAGAAAATACATCACCTATGTCCAGTCAAATACAAGAACATTTTTGCAGTACTGATTCTTGGCATTTCAAAGCGGGTTACTTTCACATATCACTTACGCATCCAGCTGTTTTAAACTTTGTATTTCTAACAAATTTGAAGGAAAAGAATAGAAACTTTTATGATCATTTTTTTCATGTTACATGATGAACGTATAACGAAACTTCAACAGCGATTTTCTTGAAGCATGCTAGCAGCTCATACGACCTATAGAAAACTGACTGAAACTCAGTATTTTTTTCTTAGCTTTGTTTTGTCAGTTCTCTTTGGTGACATCTGGTGGCCCAGCCAAAAAACCAAAATTGGTTTAAAAAGGGTGTTGGGATTTTTACACAAGTTTCGTGGGCTAGCTTGTACGTCTGTTCTCTGTGATGATAGGGGAAAAAAGGATCACTGACAACACCGCGCCACAGTCAGTTTTTGGACCTGTCCTCTATGAAAGGTAAATATAAACGAGCAGATCGGCTTTTCAGGGTACCCTATTTATAAACTAGGCACGCTAATGGGCTACCTATAGTAACCTAACTTTTGAAACATGTTTTTTTTTTACAAATTCGAGCTAGCTAGAGGTGTTTAAGAAAAGAAAGGGAAACCTCTGATAGAATATGGGCTTGAGCTCCCTGTTTTTTTATAAACGTAAATCCCTGATTTTTTATAAACGTAAATCACTTCCAAATTGTGATCGTGAAATCATAATTTATGTTCTCATGATCGTAACCAAAAAAAATCAGTCGAATTTTTGTAAACATTTTGTAAACATTTTTGTCCTCTTGCTTGTATTTTCTACTACCATAGTGCGTTACAATAGTTACCAAGTTACCGCAGGAATTGTTTTATTTTCATAATAAACAAGAATGAGCGTCAAGGATAGGCATTTATTAAACATGAAAAGATAGGCTGGCGGATTTTATCAGGTTTTAATTCATATTGAAAATTTTTTTTTCTCAACAAAATAAAAATAATTATCTGAGTGAATCGAGTGCGATCGGTGTCAAAAACGTTGTGATTCTATACTAAGCAATCCCACAATTTTCCAGCACGTTTCCGGACCTGGCAATCCCAGGTGATTTTTTGAAAAATTTAGCTTAAACTGATCAATTAATTTTATATATTGAAATACAAAAACCGGCCCATATCCGGACAAATTTGAGCAAAATTTATCCATTATTCGAACAAAATCAAGAAAAAGTTAGGTCAAAATAACTTAAAACATTTTTCTTTGGTCGAAGCACATCAAGTTGCGTTCAATGCTGCAAAAAAAATTCTTATTAATTTTTATGAAAAAATAATTCTGAAAAATTTGTTTTCGGACCAGAAAATCAAAACTTTTGCAGTTTGAATCTTTTGGTAAATTTAACAAATAATATGAATAAATCCGGGTATGCTCGAAAAAAACCGGTACATTTTGAAATACGTTCTTAAAACCGTCTCGATGTTTGTAAAAATATGAATTTGATTGATAGAATAAGAAATAAAATAGATCAATTTAAAATAAAATCATTGCTTTGAAGGTAAATATAACATTTGTGTTAAAAAAGACGTTCGATTAGATTAATCTAGCTTCATTTCAATAGCTGAATGCCAGTATTAACACCTACGATTTTTTTTATATTATTAAAAATATTCTTTTTCATTCCGTTGTACTAATTCAAACAGTTTCCCTATCTAACAGTTGAGGAGTAAACAATTTAAGACCATTTAATTTACAGTTTAATTTATTTAAAATCTAAATGATTTCATCTCACCCTAACCTGGTTCTGCTTCAGTACCGTCATCTGTTGAAAATAAAACGGTTTTATATAAGTACAACGAATTTAAGATTTTTATTCCTCTAGCTTAAACTGATTGATTGGTGCTCATTTAAAGTGCCCCAAATGACCCGACTTTTGAAAAAGTTATGTGCTGCAGGCTAAAATTGATCCTAGGCCTAGTGCAAGATCTCATGCCAAATTTGGGCCTGATCGGATCACGGGAAGGGGTCGCTCAACGAGCCTGAAGTTTGTATGGTATTTTGAGACATTTTGTTCGGGAGAAACATAAAAAACCATTTTCCTTCAATAACTTTGTTTGTTTTTGGCCGATTTCCCGATTTTAAAGCCCAAAATATGACAAATATTTCATCTGAAGACTGCAGTTTGATCCGAATTAAGATAAAAAAGATATAAGGCTTCAAAAATGGTCTAACTTTTTAAGGGTGGTGTTCATCACGGTAAATGCTGCGCCAAATGTTCGACTTATTAATAATGATGAATACCACCCTTAAAAAAGTTAGCCCATGTTTGAATCCTAATAACTTTTTAACTCAATTCGAATCAATCTGCAGTTTTGAGATGAAATATTTGTCATGATTTGGACTTCAATAAAAACCGTTTTCAAAAGAAATCGACCGAAGGAAACCAAAGTTATTGATGAATAACAGGTTTTTCATGTTTCTCCCGTACAAAATGTCTCAAACTACCATACAAACTTCAGGCTCGTTGAGCGACCCCTTCCCGTGATCCGATCTGACCCAAATTTGGCATGAGATCTTGCACTAGGCCTAGGATCAATTTTAGCCTGCAGCGCATAAAATTTTACAGGTTTTGAGTTTCCCATACAAATTTGCGGCAGTCATGTGTGCTAAAGACGCATTTAAAGAGAATTTTTGGATTGATCCCGAATGATGGTCCACATTCAAATTAGTTCTACAAAAGTGTCTTGATGATTATGAGGTAAAGAGACTAACTTGAGGTCAGATGCACATTTGCTGTAGAAGCTATGAGAAGGTTGTAATCAAAAACTTTGTTGTTATTTAGCGTACGGAAAGTTCTTAATTACTCTATTTTTCGTAATTTGACTTTTCACATATTTTTCGGTGAGCGAAAAAATGATTTACATAGCCAAAACAGTTGCCTTTCTAAAAATTTTGAATATTGCCCATCATCAAGGAATTGGCCGTTGCAGCAATAAAATCTTGTCTAATCATTTGTGAAAGTCGTTTCAACAATATTACCTGTTTCATGTTGAATACAAAATGATTCTTCTTTTTAAAAATAGGAAAGGTAGGAATCAAACGCATGGAGAAAATCTCGGCAACCAAAGCGTAGTCAAGCCACACGATTTTCATTGTCACCCAGCCGGCGAATGTGTTCCGTGTAGGATTTCGATTGTCAAATTATTATTTCCAATGTCCGGGACCATCCCATCGACATAGGAGGTTCCTCCATCCCCCCCGCGAGTCCCCCAGATGTAAGTTTCATCGCGTATTTCGTCTATCGATGAAAAGGGTTAAACGTCAAACTTTATGGAAAAGGTAGGAAGGGTAGGGAAAAAAAGCGCGCGCTCAATCGGCAACCGAGCACGTGTGGTGATTGAAGAAATTGAGCGTTTCGATTGTTGGCGCGCGTAATGTCGTCCGGGTTGCGCTAATGTGGTCTTGCGTTGATCCCTACAAGAAGAGGTGTCCCGTGGAGTCCACACCCAGCTGGATCTTAGCTGGGAGTGATTATCCGTCAATTTTCTTAACCCGAAGAGAACCGCGGAGCTGTTTCGTTGAGCAACAAGCAGCGAATCTCGTTTTTTTTCCTCTATTGTTCAATTAGAAACGCTCTTTTACACGTTTGGCTTTTTTTTCAACTTTTCAGTTTCTTCCTAAAGTCAAGACAAGGCAGCCCAACTGAAGTGAAAAATTGATTGTTGATATTAAAAGAAGCGTGATTCATTCGATTCAGCATGTGCCCCAATGTTTACGGTCGAACAATGAGACTTCTATTTTGTAGATATTTTGATTGTTGTTCCTTTAATTTTCTTTCAATTTATTTCCACTCACGGTGTGTGTTCTTTCAGTTTTATTCAACTTTTTCCCTTTTCTTGCCATGGCCTCGCCATTCAAGCCGCAGCATCAGCAACAGAAAGTTAGGAGAGAAATGAAGTGTAGGTAGATAAAAAGAGTTTTTCGGCGCTGATTAATGATTTGTTGACTCGAATTAATTAATGGGATTGTGGCATGGTCACCGGGACCTTTCGCTCGGTTGAGATTTTTTTTTCTTTCTTCTCTTGAATGCCATCACGAATCATCATCAATCAACGGTTGGATGTGTTCGTTTGTTCGAAGCTTTTTGTTGGCATCACTCGGTGTGTTGTATCCATTGATGATTGCTTGTAGAATTTGTTAATGAAATCGATTTTCATGGGGGCCGTGCTACAAATTGGACAAGTGTAATAGGATAAATAGCCCCTCTTCCCGGGGAATCAATGCCCAATCAATCTCCAATCCAGGTTTGGTCTTTATGGAAAAAATACTAAAAATACTGAGAAAATCATTAACACTATTTAAATAAAGTAAGGTTAGGTAAGGTAAGGTAATATTAAAAATATTGTATGAAACGAGAAAGAAGGAAATGAAATAAAATTCATCAAAATCTTTTACATCACTTTAATCAACTCAATCAATATTACAAGTTTCGGAGTTCTTCCTGCAGGATTCTTTCACATTTTAAACATAGATTGAACAATTTATTATATTATATTTTATTTCAATAATTTTAAAGTATTACATTTAATTTCATTGCATTACATTTCATTGAAGTAATAACAATTCAATAAACTTCATTACACCTAATTAAATTTCAATACATTTTATTACATTTCATTACATTTCATTACAATTCATTACATTCATTCCATTTAATTACAATTCATCACATTTTATTACCTTTCATTACAATTCATCGCATTTCATTACATTTCAGTGCATTCCATTAAATTTCATTACAAATCATTACAATTCATCACATTTCATTATATTCCATTTCATTTCTATAGATTTCATTATAATTCATCACATTTAATTCCATTTCATGACATTTCATTGCATTTCATTATATTTCATTACATTTCATTACATTTCATTACATTTCATCACATTTCATTACATTTCATTACGTTTCATTACATTTCATTACATTTCATTACATATCATCATATTCAATTACATTTCATTACATTTCATTGCATTTCATTGCATTTCATTGCATTTCATTACAATTCATTACATTCCATTACATTCCATTACATTTCATTACAATACATCACATTTCATTACATTTCATTACATTTTATTACATTGCATTACATTTCATAACATTTGTAACAGTTCATCACATTACAATTCATTTCATTTCATTACATTTCATTACTTTTCATTACATTTCATTACATTTCATTACATTTCATTACGTTTCATTACATTTCATTACATTTCATTACATTTCATTACGTTTCATTACATTTCATTACATTTCATTACATTTCATTACATTTCATTACATTTCATTACATTTCATTACATTTCATTACATTTCATTACATTTCATTACATTTCATTACATTTCATTACATTTCATTACATTTCATTACATTTCATTACATTTCATTACATCTCATTACATTTCATTTCATTTAATTACATTTCATTACATGTCATTACATTTCATCACATTTTTCATTTCATTACATTTCATTACATTTCATTACATTTCATTACATTTCATTACATTTCATTGCATTTCATTACATTTCATTACATTTCATTACATTTCATTACATTTCATTACATTTCATTACATTTCATTACATTTCATTACATTTCATTACATTTCATTGCATTTCATTACATTTCATTACATTTCATTACATTTCATTACATATCATTAGATTTTGTTACATTTCATTACATTTCATTACATTTCATTACATTTCATTACATTTCATTACATTTCATTACATTTCATTACATTTCATTACATTTCATTACATTTCATTACATTTCATTACATTTCATTACATTTCATTACATTTCATTACATTTCATTACATTTCATTACATGTCATTACATTTCATTACATTTCATTACATTTCATTACATTTCATTGCATTTTAATACATTTCATTACATTTCATTACACTTCATTACATTTTATTACATTTCATTACATTTCATTACATGTCATTACATGTCATTACATTTAATTGCATTTCCTTACATTTCATTACATTTTATAACATTTCATTACATTTCAAAACATTTCATTGCATAAAATTTCATTAAATTTCATTGCATTTCATTACATATCATTAGATTTTGTTACATTTCATTACATTTCATTACATTTCATTACATTTCATTACATTTCATTACATTTCATTACATTTCATTACATTTCATTACATTTCATTACATTTCATTACATTTCATTACATTTTCACACATTTCATTACATTTCATTACATTTTATTACATTTCATTACATGTCATTACATTTAATTGCATTTCATTACATTTCATAACATTTCATTACATCTCAAAACATTTCATTGCATTAAATTTCATTAAATTTCATTACATTTCATTACATTTAATTACATTTCTTACATTTCTTACATTTCATTACATTTCATTACATTTCATTACATTTCATTACATTTAATTATATTTCATTACATTTCATTGCATTTCATAACATTTCATTACATTTCATTACATTTCATTACATTTCATTACATTTCATTACATTTCATTACATTTCATTAAATTTCATTACATTTCATTACATTTCATTACATTTCTTTACGTTTCATTACATTTCATTACATTTCATTTCATTTCATTACATTTCATTACATTTCATTACATTTCATTAAATTTCATTACATTTCATTACATTTCATTACATTTCATTACATTTCATTACATTTCGGTACATTTCATTTCACTTCATTACATCTTATTAAACATGTATTACATTTTATTACATTCCGTTACATTTCACTTCATTCCAATACATTTCATTTCACTTCATTATATCGCATTCCATATGATTTCATATCATAACACTACATTGATTTAATTACGTTTCATTACATTTCTTCACACTTCATTACATTTCTTCATACTTCATTACATTTCGTTTCTTTTTTGGCATTTCAATCCGTTTAGTAACATTTGTAATGTTACGTAAAGTTTTCTTACACTTCATGACATTTCGTTACATATCATTTGATTCATTCTAATTACATTTTATAAATTTTTGTTAATGTGATGAAACATTATGTTATGTGCTATGTATTAAATTTGATTACAATTCATTACAATGTTTACATTTCATTAAGTTTCATTTCCCTTCATTGCATTTCATTACGCATCATCACGTTCCACAACATTTCACTATATTTCATTGCATATCATTATGTTTCAATACAATTCATTACATTACAGCTTACGATGAAAAACTTGAAAAATGCACGTTTTAACTGTAATCTTTCTCCATTCGTTTTTCAGGTGCAAGATGAATTTAACAAGGAAGAAACAATGTAACAAAAATGTTAGAATTTTCCAACCTTATTCTTGAGTCGACAGGCATTGATTTTATTTTGTTGAAATGCATCTGAATTATGCTTTTGATTGATCTTAAAGCCTACAATCGCCCTACCTACGCGAAATAGAAAACAAAAGACAAAAAAATTGTAGGTCGAAAATAAAAAGAAACAAAACAACCATAGGTACAGTCAAATCAGTCAAATTCCATAGTTGTTAATTAAGATGGAATGAGTGATAAAAGCTTCAGGACAGCGATTGTTTGCTCAAAGAAAAATCCCAGTTGTTAACTAGTTGCTTTCACTGCTATGTGGGCCTAATCGCCAAACAACCATATAATCAGCCAGCCAATCCGAGCCGAGACCTCCTTAAGGTAGCATCCTGGGTCCAAAACCAGTGCAGTAGTGCAATAATGATCATCATTAAAAATGAATCCTCCTGGCCCGATTAGAGCTTGGGAAGATTTCGGTAGGAACTGTTCCACGAGTAGAATTGTGGAACGATTTTCTTTTACGGTAGGAAAAACTTATCAACAAACAAAAATAAGACAGGGAAAATCGCTTCCATATCAATTTTTTGGATTGTTTTTGTGTGGGTACGCTTTTAGGGTGTGTGAGGCGCGCACTCGCTAGTAAAGCATCGTTCCTTCTCATTAGAGGCCTTCCGAATCCGAATCCGATCCGCGTCTTGTATTCGTATCGTATATGTGTGTTCTCCCGCGAGAGCGTTTTCCTCGTGTACAACTCGATGCGTGCGTGGAGTTAATAAACTGTTTGAGTGTCGGCCACGCCTGCTTAAATATAGCCTACCGCGATTGGACCCTGCTATTAAAAGAGGGAAGGAATGGAAGGAAAAAAAACAGTCGTCAAAACGTGTGTACTGCTGAGCAAACGCAACGCATACTTCGACACACCTCGGAGGGTTCCGATTATGCTGTGAGGCGCGTTGATCCGCTGCGATGAGTTCCCTTCTTCTGATGCCGATGATGAGTGTGTTTTTTTGTGTGTTCAAAACGATTAGGATTGAGAGAGCGAGTCCTTACGCCGGGGTTTGTGTGTGCACGATTTTGCGTTTGTGTGTGGGAAAAAGTACCGAATCATCGTCACCTTCTGCGGGCTCTCTTCCATCCCTCCTTCGGCAGGGATCTCTTTACTTCTTCCCCTTGTTTGTGGAAGATTCAGTCCGTGGGTAATCCTAAATAGTTCGCTCCTCGGGTATCGTTGTGTGTGCGTTTTCACATGCTCGAAGCCTACTGAATCGGCCTCCTAGCTAGGTCTTGAGCCGGGCGTTTGCCGGAGGAGTGAATGAGTGAAAGAGGGTCGGTTGCTGCGATGGGAGAGGTAGGTAGAATTCGGGTGCGAGTGGGACGGAGCGATACCCTGCTGCTGCGAGTGCCCGGCGGGTAGAAGAAACAGGCAGGATTGTGTCGTGTTTTTTTAGGAAAATAAAATAAAATCAAAAATTGATCTCAGTTGAAATTCGTCTGCCGGATGAGAAGGGAAAAAAGTACAATCTGTAACCTATAATTATAAGTTTTTTCTCCGCTTCGCGTTCAGTTGTGCTTTCGAAGGCAGAGATCGTTGACGACGACCGAACGAGCGAACGAACGTGTTCGCGCGCCTTGCTTGAGGAGATTTTGGAACGGAACGGCTCGGTTTCGTGAGTGTGTGAGTTTTGATCTGGTTGGCTGGATAGTTCGGGCGCACTTCGGGCCCTCGGATTCGGATCAAGTTGTGTGCTTTTTTTTTTGCTGTCGTCGGTGTCGGGGAACACGAGAAAAGGAGAGTGCCTATACGCGAATCATCGATTTTTCGGGGCTTGCACCGTCGCCGTTTCTCTACTAGCTCTTTCCACGCCTCTCGCCACCGCCCTGTCCAACAACAAAACCGTTTTCTGGTTCCACGTTCCGCGGCATGGTGTGCGTTTTGTATCTCTCTACCCCCTAGCCTATGAAGTCCGGGGCCTAATGAACGCCAGTGAGAAGAGGACTTAATAATAGTGTTTAGAGTTTAATTTCTGCTTCTCTCATCAAGAGCATCTCGGCAGCGGCCGCGGCAACAACCAACATCAACGGCAGCTAGCAGCAGCACGGCTCGCGGATGCTGTGTGTACCAAGTGGCCAAGTGGCAGAAGAAGTTTTAGGCAGGTAACCTTCCGACGATCTTTGCGTGGCCAGGCCAGGGCCTGGGTTTGTTAATTCGAGGAAGAAAAATTGAACACCACGCGCCCGCTAAATTCTCGGACCGTTGCGGGCCCAGAAGAAGATTATCCAGTCCGGATGCCCCGGTCTTTACTGGTTTCGTTTGTTGTTATGTGTGTACTACTGCCTCGAAGAAATCCGCGCGCGCTGAATTACACGGTTTGGCGCTAATCGCAGCAACCCGATTCGGGTCTTCCGGATTAAGCAGCAATGAGTGCGCACCCCATGTGATCCAAACATCTGTGTTCTGTGACCCCTTGTGCTCGTGTAACAACTGTCCATGTAGCATGTGTACAAACCCCCCACTGAAAAAAAAGGTAGCCAAGAATACCGCAACAGCAACAGTAGTGTATAATTAACCGAAACGAGTGAATTACCCGTGATAACACTCTTGGATTAAAGTGATACCTCAAAGCCTACTACAATAAAACAACAGCAACAACAACCAAACGACACAAATCGACCATCGATCAAGTGACCATCGATAAAGAACCGACGCAAACGAAGTGTTGTGTTTAGAGTGTGTGATCATCAAAGTAAACAAGGATTATACCAAACGTCAGAAGAGAACAAAAACAATAGGGAAACAGCACCCTAGAAACGCTGTAGTGAGTGCGACAACAGAACAACTTTGGGACGGAGTCACCTCCGTCAAGATGATGGCCTCACCGAGTTTTATGACCCAGTATCATCACAACCATCATCATCACCATAATCTGCATCATCACCAGTGGAATAGCAGCAGCCACCATCATCACCAGGCACAGGTTGGTTGAATCCCCCCAAAAAAAATAAGAGAGTTTATTGTTTTACAGACAGACCGCATCGTCCTTCGTTTTTATTGGGGGTTTTATTTATTGGAACCCGAGAATTTTGACAATACTAAGGCTCTCAAGATGTATCAAAAGTTAGCCTTTTGACAACTTTTGCACCGTTAAAGTCATCAACTCTCCGTTGAACTGTTGAAAATTATAAGTTTATTTTACTGAATAATTAAGCTTCCTTCACTATATCTTTTTGACTTTTTTTTTTCGGGATTTACATCCTTTAGGTTGATTCATCCTTCAAATTTCCGGGATTCCAAGTTCATAACTCTCAAGAAACCAACTAATGTAGCGATGTACCAATTGTAACAAAGCTAAGTTGATGTTTATTATGCTAAATCTCAACCTATCATACTTATTTTGATCGAAAAATCATGTTTACCGATTGAAATCTGCTAAAATACGAAAAAAATCAATCAATTTCAAGTTCATACCTCTCAAGAAACCAACTAATGTAGCGATGTGCCAATAGTAAAAAAAAGCTAAGTTGATGTCTAATATGCCAAATCTCAACCAATCACGCATGTTTTGATCGGAAAAAATGGTGTTTACCGATAGAAATTTGCTAAAATACCTAAAAATTTAATGAACTTTAGCCTGGTAACATTCTTACTCAAATGATTTAGTTTATGGTTACTTCAAATAGCTAACATATTTGATCAATACTCTGTTCATAAAGTGCCAAGGATACAAACTCTTTAATTTGCGTTGCTTTCGAGTTTAAAGATCTGCTGATCAACTCATCAATGAAAGAAGTTTTTTCTTAAGATCTGCTCCTAAATGCCATGTTTCTGTCTACAAAACTCAGTATTTTAGCCATCGTTTACTGTCACTCTCAAAAGACGGTTATTTTTTCATAGTGTTTTCGTCGAAAAGTCGACCGAATTCAAAATTATTTGCAGATTTATCATAAATTTCATCAAAATGGGAAACAAAGTCCTAACTTGTCATAATAGCAGCTTTTGCACTTTGCGGACGGATTTAAAAAAATCTGTATGTTTATTTTTACTGTCTTTTAATTTTGAAAAAGAGGGAAATATTCAATGGTTTTTGAAGTATTCTCAAGGCCCACTCCCTGGACTTTTAATAGTTGTTTATGCAATCAGTTGCAAAAAGTGTTTTTTTTTTCAGCACAAGTCGTAGGTATACGAAAACACTCATTTGCGTTTCCGATGGGCTGATCACTTATCACTAACAGGAGTTTTTGCTAAAGATCTGCTCATTCATGCAATGTTTCTGTCAACAAAACTCAACATTTATTTACTGTCACGTTTACAGAAAAGACGGTTAATTTTTCAAAAATTCTGAACCAAAGTAAATCCAATTCTGTTTACATTATTGGTTCCAAGATAGAGGTTACCTACCTATCAAATTCCAGGAGTGGCTCAGTAGGCCATAATTTTTTTTGTAGGCCGAGGCCATCGTTTTTCCATATGTCAAAAGAATGGTGCCTGAGATGGACAGCAAATTCACAATGTCCAAAACTTATGCTCTCTTTTTGAACATAAATTGCTACTTCGCTCATTGGACAATTTTTCAAAATGAAGCATCTGATTATTAGCATTCTGGTTGCAATGCTTATCACAGAGAGAACAACAAGGTTGTTTTCTCACTTGAATCCCGCGCGGGAGAACAAATTTGTAAACATGTCGGACTTTTTATCATATCCGATTTATACCGACTTTAAGAAACCATTTTTAAGATCGTTTACTCAAATATTTGGTATGAATTGCGATTCGCATTAGCATTGTGAACGATTTGAGCTAACATTTTCAACGCGATTTTATGTTTACTGAGTAGGGAACGATATTATCAGAAGTTATATAGAAGACAGCAAACAATTTGTTGTAGTTGAAGGAGTAGATAGTGAATTAAGGAATACAAGCATAGGCGTTCCACAAGGCAGTAACATTGGGCCTTACTCTTTCTTCTTTATATAAATGCCATAAATAATCTTCCACTAGTTGGTACTGCTAGGCTTTTCGCTGATTATACAGCTCTCTTCTATTCAGGAAAATCTGCAAGTTTTGCTAAAGATTACTTGGAAAATGATTCAAAGCTGCTATCAAAATATTTCAACAGCAATTTACTCTCTTTAAATTACGCTTAAACAAAATATACGTTGTTTCGCTTGTCGAGGAAAGTAAGACCACGACACAGAATCGTAGAATCACGACAATGGCGTGGTTGGTAGAATAAGGACAGAGAACGCAGATGGGCAAGGCTGCTGTTACGGAAAATTCGTTTCTGATTCGGCCTCCGGTAAGAAGACGGATTGGCACAGGGAGCACTGATTTCAAAAGCTAGTTATACGCACAAAATTGTTTATGTTTCGCCCCTGGAAAAAGGAAGATTGGCTTAGAAACCACAAAATTTCGGTGGAAAAAGACGGAATTGGCTTAGGAAGTGCAGAATTTAAAGGCTGCTGTCACTGCTGATTATTTTTTGATTCGGCTTTCTGATGGAAAAAGACGGATTGGCTTAAAAAGCGCAGATTTTAAGGGTTCTGATACTGATTGTTTGTTGTGATTTAGCCCTCCGGTGGAAAAAGACGGATTGGTTCAGGAAACGCAGGCTGCTGCGCTGAGTGTTTGTTTTGATCTGGCTTTCCGGTGGAAAAAGAAGAAATTGGCTTAGAAAGCGCAGATTTTTAAGGCTGCTGCTGATTGTTTATTTTGATTTGGCTTTTCGATGGAAAAAGACGGATTGGCGTAGGAAGCGCAGATTTCAAGGCTACTACTGCTGCTGCTGATTGCTTGTTTGATTTGGCTTTCCGATGGAAAAGACAGAATTGGTTTAGGAAGCGCAGATTTTAAAGGCTGCTGCTGCTGATTGTTTGTTTTGGTTTAGCCTTCCGGTGGAAAAAGACGGAGTGGCTTCGGAAGCGCAGATTTTAAAGGCTGCTGCCGCTGATTGTTTGTTTTGATTTGGCCTTCCGGTGGAAAAAACGGGATTGGCTTAAAAAGCGCAGAATTTAAGAGTTCTGCTGCTGATTGTTTGTTGTGATTTAGCCCTCCGGTGAAAAAAAACGGATTGGCGTAGAAAGCGCAGATTTCAAATGCTGCTGTTGCTCCTGATTGATTGTTTTGATTTGGCCTTCCGGTGGAAAAAAGATCGATTGACTTAGGAAGCGCAGATTTTAGGCCAGCTTCTGCTGATTGTATGTAATGTAGAATTGGAAAAAGTGTGTTAATAAAAGTTTCCTTTGAGAATAAAGGTGAGAAAGAATGTAAAGATGAGATGAAAGATATGCAGAAATTCCATCAAATTTAATAAAAACTGAACGGTTGTCTTACTTAATTTGAGTCAAATTTGAACCGCTTCTAGCAGCTGGCGTCTCAAATCAAGTAAAACAGCCGTTCAGGAAGCACGTGGCAAAACAAATTGTAATTGCAAAAGTGCAGTGATATTGTGATGGAATATTGTGAAGAATTTTTTAATTAATTCAAGCTTTTGTATTCTAATATAGTTTTCTGAGGATAGCTGAAAGTAGTATCTTATTAAAAGTTGGCCGGATCTGGAATCTTATTAAAAGTTGGCCGATGCACTCTTCCTCCTCTAAAATATACCATTTGACAAATAAAAGAGCAGAACAATCTAACAAGAATTGGAACCAGACCTGGAGAGAGGGCGGCTAAATGTTACTCATATCTTTTGGTCCTTTAAGTTTTGCTTAATCGTTGGGAAAACTAAGAAAAAAAGGTTGATTCCGTAATTCGTAGAACGAATTTGCTTCAAACTTTTCCGTTCGGTTACAATTTTCTACAGTTTTAAGGACGATAATATTCCTCACAAATTGAGTCCAAATTAAACCAAATCGGTTCATTCAGTTCTGCTTAAATCATATGAAAAAAACGCACACACAAACGATTAAGGAGGGTAGATAACAGAACTAAGCTTTGAACACCCTTTTTTTTTGGTTCGTAACTCTTGTATTCGTCAACACTTTTCTTCAATTTCCTCAGGTTTTGCGTAGGACAATGTTCCTCAACTTTTAAGACTAAGCTGACCAAAATCGGCCCATCCAGTTCTGTTAAAATCGTGTGAACAAAACACACACACAAACGATTTAGTGGGGAATTCATAAAGATGCTTGTTTTTAACATATGTTTTTCTTTGAATTCGTAAGTTTTTTCTTCAATTTCCTTAGTTTCACAAAGTGGGGCTTAGAACTGGTGCTTGAAATTCCTCAGCAGAATTTTTTTTAACAATTTTTCAAGCTAACAATATTCTTCATCGTTCAAATTAAAATTAGGCTGAATGCAATAACCTAGTTGGGATAAATCGAACTCACAAACGATAAGCTAAATAACTCTTTCAATTTTCAAAACTTTTCTTCAAATTTCTCAAACTTTATGGTGGACAATATTTCCCATTGTTTGAGTTTGTAATGAGCTAAATCGGCTTGCACAGTTCCGGTAAAATCATCCGAACATAACGCACACACAAAGAGTAAAAAATCGATCTACAATACCACCTTTCTGTAGTGGGAACGACATCTTTCCATGTTATGATGAAGAAATTGTATTTAGTTCAAATTTTAACTTGAAAAAAAAAAACAGTGGCCTAACTATTTCAGCCTCCAGAACGAAAATGACCCATAGAAATTGCGACCCGATTGAGCGATTGTAATTTGTTCGGCGTCGTAATACTTTCTCATTGTTGCCAAATTTACGATTGCGGCTGATCTAAACTGATGAAGTTTTCACATGAAATTTCTAAACCACGGTTTTAGCACCAGTTCGCACGCGGCTCCCAATAAAATTATCATTTTTCAACCGTTTGCGGTCCCCGTTTTTTTTTTCTTTTTTATTGCCGTCACCCACTAATTTTAGCATTAAGCGGAGCCATTGATCCCCGGGGCGATTCGCAATGACCGATTCAATTCTAATTTGGATTTTTTTTTCTCTACCTTTTCCCGAACCAGTTATCGCCCCTGAACATCCTCCCGTACCAGTACCCGCCACAGCCTAGTTCCGTTAGCAGCCTCGGTTCGGTGGCCTCGCTCGGATCGGCCGGACTTTCACCGACTCAATCGATCGCTTCGTCCAACGGCGGTGGCACCGGATCGGCTGCCAGTAGCAGTTTTAGCACATCCGGATCCGGAACCCTCGTCGGCGGAGCCGGAACAGCAGGACAGGTGGTCCCACTAGGAGCCGGTAGCAGTGGAAGTGTTGGTACCGGAAGTAACGCCGCTAGTCCCGATATCGTTGTGCCCCCTTCGGCAGCTTCGGCAGTCATTCCGACAGTAGCCGGATCTTCGGCGACTAGTGCTGCCGTTGCGGCGGCAGCCGTTGCAGCCACGACGGCGTACGGATTCAGTGCAGCGGCCATGGTCCAGCAGAACCCGGCCACGGCCGCCGCACTCGAGATGACCGCCAGGTAGGTGTCTTTTTTCGTATTTACAAAAATTTTTTTTGAGAATACCTTGAAGAAGTTGGTTCGAAACGTTGGAGGATTCAGTGCATTTTTGATCGTTTTTCTCCCATATTTTATTAATTCTATTGCGCAGCTAATCAGTTTTAAAGTTCGTTTTTGGATATATTGTGCGTTTAAATCAAAATTGTAGAATCTTCGTTGGTAGATTGATAGCAGACCACAGTCTTCCGACAATCTAGTACCTCATTTTTCCTTGTCGGAAGTCCAGACTTCCGAAGTAAAATCGCGA
The DNA here is from genome assembly GCF_029784155.1 of Uranotaenia lowii. Classification (NCBI taxonomy): domain Eukaryota; kingdom Metazoa; phylum Arthropoda; class Insecta; order Diptera; family Culicidae; genus Uranotaenia; species Uranotaenia lowii. The sequence continues at coordinate 43,751,324 of NC_073691.1, forward strand.
TAATATCAGCCACACTAGAATCGAACGTAATCAGGCAAGTGTCTCGAAATAACATGAGATTGAAAATTTTCGAGTGAGTGATCATGCAAGTTGTAAATGCTATTTTTCTTTGATTTTTGACGTTTTTTCAACATGTTCTTCAAAAAAAGAACAAATCAATTTGGAGTTCTGAGATGAGAATCGAATTAAACAATCCCAGTGTTGCAAAATGTCATAAGATTGAGAGTTTTAAAGCAAGTTTCCGCGTAATACTTAGGATCGCGATGTGATGTTCATTTATCGCATCTTGAGCATCAGAAATCACATGTCCCTGAGATTCAAAAAGCACAACACGGTGTCTTTCTCAGACCTTTACTCAAGTGATGAGAAAGTGAATATTGACTAGGTCACTCAAAACTCAAGTGAGAGACAAGTCAAATGGGCATTAGACTGAGTCGATTTTGGGTCATTTTCGAATTTCTCTCTAAAAAGCTTCCTTTGGGTTCAAAACTCATTCATGATTTTTTGCAGAATTGTTAAATGAATTTTACAGGAATAGATTTGAACTTTTATGTTTGTGTGGGAAAATTGAATATTTTGGAGTGAAAAATCAACATTTTTTTTTATTCTTCAGTGCCTAAAGACATACCCCTGTTAATTAACTAATAACTTTTTGCCAGATATCATACAATAATGAGATCTTCGATCAATTAGATCAGCGGAAAATTTCTTTTAGAGAATTCATAAATTGGCACAAAAACTATAAGCAAACTCAGTTCCATAGAAAAAAAAACAAAAAATATGATGATTTTTCAGAAAAAAATATTAAATTTTCCCGTACAAACATAAAAGTTTAAAATTACTTATGTAAACACTACAAAAATATTCTGCAAAAAATCATGGATGAGTTTGGAATCAAACCGAAGCTTTTTAGACTCCAGAGTTTGAGAAATTCAAAAATGATCACAAATCGACTCAGTCTAATGAGCATGAGTCTCTTGAAATGAAAAAATTAACTGAACTTTGACATTAATACGTTCGTCGCCAAGCGCCAGCCACTTCAAAATATGTTCAACTTTGAAAAGTCAAAATGTCAACTAGAAAAAACGTTTCGATCTCTCATTTTGGCTAGAAAACAGTGAGGAATTCGCTCTATTCTCTACTCATTGCTTCTCTTTAAACGCGCTTGATTTTTATCCTTTACCATTCAAGTTCTCAGGACACGCTTTTTAAGAATTTCAAGATTCTTGAGTTTAATATTTCTGATTTATTTTTTAAAACTGCCCTCTCAACACGTTCTTCTAAACTTTAAGCTGTTCTCCCAACTCGCATTTTCTACCTTTTTCAAAGCTGTCTTTTCGACTCACCATGTGTTTCAATTCTAAACTGTTCTCTCAACTCGCTTTGTGTTACAACTCCAAGCTGTCCTCTCAACGAATTTAAATTTTTCCTTCAACGTTGTCCTGTCAACTCGCTTTGTGTTACAAATCCAAACTGTTCTCTCAACGCGTTTGAATTGCACTTTTTTCTCAAGCTGGTTTGTCAACTCGCTTTGTGTTATAATTCCAAGCCGTCCTCTCAATGCGCTTGAATTGCCTTTTTTTCTCAAAGCTGTCCTCTCAACTCACTTTGTGTTACAATCCGAAGCTGTCCTCTCAACGCGCTTGATTGAACTTTTTTCTCAAGCTGGTTTGTCAACTCGCTTTATTTTACAATTCAAAGCCGTCCTCTCAATGCGCATGCCTTTTTTTTCTCAAAGCTGTCCTCTCAACTCAATTTGTATTACAATTCAAAACTGTCCTATTTAAGAATTGCGTTTTTTTTTCTTTAGAGCTGTCCTGTTAACTCGCTTTGTACTACAATTCCAAGCTGTCCTCTCAACGCGCTTGAATCGCATAATTTTCTCCCAAAACAGTCCTCTCTACTCACTTTGTGTTAGAATTCCAAGCTGTCCTCTCAATGCGCTTGAATTGTTTTTTTTTCCAAAATGCTGACCACTTAATTCGCTTTGTGTAACAATTCCAAGCTGTCCTCTCAACGCGCATGAATTGTGTGAAAAAAAGCTTCTAAACTTCAAGCTGTTCTCTCAACTCGTTTTTTTCTTAGCTGTCTTCTCGACTCACAATATGTTACAATTCTAAACTGTTCGATCAAATAACTTTGTGTTACAATTCTAAGCCGTCCTCTCAACGCGCTTGAATTGCTTTTTTTTTTTTTTTTCTCAAAGCTATCCTCTCTACCCACTTTGTGTTACAACTCCAAGCTGTCATCTTAACGAATAGCATTTTTTCTTCAAAGCTGTCCTGTCAACTCGCTTTGTGTTACATTTCCAAGCTGTCCTCCCAACGTGCTTAAATTGTATTTTTCTTTTTCTTTAAAGCTGCCATCTTAACTCGCTTTGTGTTACAATTCAGAGCTGCTTTCTCAGCGCTTGAATCCCATTTTTTTCTGAAAACAATTCTCTCAACTTGCTTTGTGTTAATATTTCAAGTTGTCTTCTCAACGTGCTCGGATTGCTTTCTTTCTCTCAAAACTGTCCGCTCATCTCGCTTTGTGTAACAATTCCAAGCTGTCCTCTTACAAAGCTGTTCTCTCAATTCGCTTTGTGCAACGATTCCAAGCTGTCCATCTGGATGATGTTTGTGTAGAAACGGCATCAAAATTTTCTTCATACATTCATTCTGGTACACATCTTGATTGATAGCCAAACCAGACGGCTTGAAACACGACTAAGAAATACGTCTCTCGGAAATGGCGATGTACTGATAACTTTTTCTTCAAACTTATGTTCCAACTTGTATTTAATGTTCGAAGATGTAGTAGAACTATCCTTGGAATAGTATCAATCGTTTCCGGGGATGTACGTCTTCAAAAGAGGGAAATAACTTTCGTCGTCCAAAACAAAACATTTTCCGGAATAACTTGTCAACATCCAGCGGCATTGGGATTTAAATGTCGAAATCTGATCCTCGGTGTATTCTAGAGCTCTTTCGGCACTTAATTCCAACTTTTTGTCTTGCAAATGTACTGGTGAAAACAATTGAACTTTTTGGCTCAGTTAATCCTTTTGTTGAAGGCACGAGAAACAGAACGAAGTCCTTTTGCGTCCATAATTTTCACTGGTCTGCCACTACCTTGCTTGCGAATAGTTGTTGGGGATTTTAGGATAAGGTAAACAGTGGAAGCCGTAACATTTTTACTTTTAAAATGTTGTACTTTATACTTTTTGCCGAGATTTTTGTGCAGTTCGTAGATCTGTAAAACGCGCTCGTGAAACGCTCTTGGTTCGACGGCATTTTGAGCAAAACTGGGCAAACATAAACAAAACAAAAAATACTGGCGAAAAGAGGAGAAGAAAAGCTAACACAAACACATTCTAATTTTTCTCTGAGTTCGTTTATGTTTCAGTATTGGGGCCTCGAAAAAATTCCAAAATTTTAGTTGCCACCCGTTAATTTCTACAAATGTGTGTTTTGTTTTGTTCTCACAAGTTTAACTTTCATTTCGGGACCGGTACCGAGACTATATGCCCAGCACTTGAACCTTCAAACATTGCAACCGTTAACTCACTAGATACTAATCGGAACTTTTACTCTCCCTTCCTTCCCCAGGTCCCAGCAGATGCACTACCCGTCGTACCAGTACCCGGCCAGTTACTACAACAACATGGCCGGCAATCCGTGGTTCCAGGAGTCGATGTACCAGGGTTGGCCCGGGGAAGCGTACGGCCTGAAGCTGGAGGATTACTCGCACCAGACGGCGGCCCAGAGGCGCTGTGCCCGTTGTACCTGCCCGAACTGCATCAACGAGCTTTCGGGACTGCCTCCGGTTGTCGGTCCGGATGAGAAGGGCAAGCGGCAGCACATATGTCACATTCCGGGCTGCGAGAAGATCTACGGCAAGACTAGTCACTTGAAGGCGCATCTGCGGTGGCACACCGGGGAAAGGCCGTTCTTGTGCAAGTGGTTGTTCTGCGGGAAGCGGTTTACCCGGTCGGATGAGTTGCAGCGGCACTTTAGGACGCACACGGGCGAGAAGCGGTTCACGTGTAATATCTGCAGCAAGAAGTTTATGCGAAGTGACCATTTGGCGAAGCACGTGAAGACGCACGAGAACAAGGCGAAAAAGTTGGCGAAGAAGAGCGAAAAGGCCGAGGAGGCTAAGATGAAGAAGGAGGTGGGACGGGTTGAAGGTAAACGAATGGGTGGTGAAGTGAAGGGTCAGTTGACGGGGAAAGTGAAGAAGCAGAAGATTGCGGATGAGCAGCAGCAGCAGGTTGAGGATATCAATGCGAACATTCGGATGCCACAGATCAAGCAAGAGAAGGGTTACGAGAGTAGTCCGTCGACGACGACGGGGAAATCGTCAATGTTTGGGAGCGATTACGGTGGTCAAGGAACGGGCAGCTACCAGTCTTCCGCCATGAACTATCATCATCCGTCGTCGTACTTCCAGAGCGCATTCCTGCAGGACGCTAGCAACTTGGCGCATCAGAGCAAGAACCTGTTCCACAATCCGTACTGCGATAGCGGGAGCTTCCAGAGCCGCAGCAATCTGTTCTCTACCTCAGCGAATACCAGCAGCAGCAGTGGCATCTCCGGAAGTAGTCTCTGTGACACGACGACGGCTTCGTCAGATCGACGGAGTAGCAGTAGTAACAACAATAACAACACCTCCAGCAACAGTGATGTGAGCAATAGTCTAGTGAAACTGGAAGAGTACACAAACAGCCATAGCAGCAGTCTACTGAACAACGATAACAGTGGTGCCAGCAGCCATCAGCAGCAGCAACGGAACAGTTCCAACAGCAGTAACCTACTACCTCAATCGCAAGCACAAGTGTACCACATCAACCAGGAACTGGCCTCGAACTACGCGGCCTACACCAATGCCTCCAAGTTGGGAGCCTACCATCCCCATCATCATCATCCGAGCCATCATCACCCGAGTCATCATTTGAGCAGCAGTAACAGCAACAGTGCGGTAAGCAACGCTGGCTACGGCGAAGTGAGCACCGGACACAGCACTAGTGGCCACAGCGAAGTGTCACCCTCGGCCTCAGCTGCCGCCACCTACAACATGATGATGAACCAGTACACAATCCATCACCATCACCATCATCACGCGCAGCAACAGCAACAGTCGCAGCAGCAGCATCAGTCCGACATCGAACTATTCAAATAGACTTGACGTTGAAGCGCGGAAGAAGTGCTGCTAGTCATCCCCATCGGTTGAAGTTTGACAGATACACCCCCGTTCCTCGACTGTGTTAGTTTTTTTTGCGCAACTGAACAAAGCCAATATCATGAGATTCTACAATAACACAAAATGTATGTGACGTTCCTTTTAGTCCGGGTTGTCCGGCAATCAAAGTAGCCATTTGGTGTCGTCGTCGTCGTCGTTTGTTTCGGCGTCATGGACTGCTTTGTGTTCATTTTTTATTATGTAGTAGCTTTTTTGTTCTTGTTTTAAGTAAACCCAAAATGCGGCACCGTAACATACACCGAACGAAAAAAAAAACCAACAACGCATCCTCTCGCTCTTTCCTTCTTTCAAAGTGTGCCAACTGCAGCACAAAAGAATAAGCCCGACCGACCGACTGTGTTTATTATATCTGCGAGTTTGAGCGTCACTTTTTTTCCTTCTTTGCGGATCGAAAGTTAGGCGGCTAGGCGGCTGAAAAGAAGGGAACCGAAACTGTGAAAACTATTAAATTATGTCATGATTTATTTATGTTCCTCTACAATTGTCAGTCGTCTCCCTTTCTCTGGTTCTTTGGCCGTTTGTAAGTTTTTGTCTCGTCCATGGGCCCAAACGGAACAAAGGAAAGTTGGGCCTCTCGCACCAACCCACCCCAAAAAAGGTGCCCTGTGAACCTACGACAAAAAAAAACAGAATAAAGAAAAAACCGTGAATCAACTGTGGCGTGCGGTCGTCGTTGCCGCGCGTAAGAAAGCCATTGAAAGTCGGCAAAATTAGCAATTGTAAAATGTAATTAAATTTATTTATATTTTCATTAATCATTCCTCTCACTGAGCCTCGGTCTATCCTTTTTTCCGCTCGCTCAAACCCGGCCATTAGCCGCAAACATCGTTAAAGAGCAACCTAACTAGCACAAAGCATTGAACAGTGCTAAGGCAAAGACAGCAACGAAAAAAAAAACACAGAAAACCCGTAGCGCTAATTTAACGTCCACTCAGCAAGCAGTGCCGGTTGAAAATCTTTTTTTTTTTCAACTTTTTCGCTCTAAAATTCGCCACAACATTCACGCGCGCTCGACACTCGTTGCTCAGGCGTAAAGTCTTGGTGAAGCCTAATTAATTTGTTCCCATACCCATCGTTGCAATCGTCAATGGCTTACTTATGGAATTTTTCGGTCGGTGGCGGCGGCGCCTTTTGAGAAAGAAAGAGACGACCGAGGACCTAAACCGCTCTAAAAACTTGGTTTCGCAAGAGGAGAATGTAGTTTTTGTTTACACATTTTAATCCCACTAATGCTGTATACATCGGTGAATCGTAAGCTAGGTTGCATTTTGTAAAAAGTATTTTTAACTCGCGCTAATTGGCAAACTAGCCGGGCGTCACCTTAGTCAATTCACAATCACACAATTATTCGTGTAAAAATTACCTGACGATTTTGTTTCAGTGTGTATGTCGAATCGCGCAATTTGAGATATCCAAAACAAAACAAATTCGTTCCCTCCAGTTTGAATCGAACAAAACTCAAGTTGATCGAAAAATACAATTTTTGTAAATAGGTGAAAATGTAGAAAAACAAACAATAATGACGGCAAAAAAGCATTGTGTATTTTATAAATACTGTAAATAATAAACAAAAACAATTTTGGCTCTGAAAACGTTTTAAACTATTCACATTTTTTTCTAATTCAACAGCAAACAAAACTTTGATACTAAACCGACACAAAAGTCGTGTGAAAGACGATGTTCTGAAGTTTGTTGATAAAAACACTGAAGTAAATAAAACTTTACAAAACCAACAAATTTGATGTAAGTTTCGTACCTTTAATAGCAAAAAAAAAACAAAAACAAACAAACGAAAAATGAACGATCACAATACTGACAACTGTGCTGAAAGAAAAAAAAACAAAGTGAAAATAGCCAGAAAACACAGAGACAAACATGATAAAATTAGTCTTTAAGAACACACACACGCAGAGAAATTGTTCTATGAAATCCTCAAAAACGAAAAATTATCGATAACATTTATGAAATTAATAAAAATTTAAGCGAAAAAACAACTTAAAAATCTAGACAAGTATTATTGTAAATAAAACCGATCACGCCCATTAAAATAAAAGAAAAAACAAAACGGCGTGACTAGGAAGTAAATTTTAAGTCTATTGAATATTATGATAATTGAATATTAACTAATGCAAATGTTGCAAATAGACAGATTAAGAGAGCAGAACAAAACACACAGACATAAGCACACACACACACACAAATCTTCGATGTTATATTATATATATTTATGAATTCCAATTTTGAAAAACAAAGCAAATAATAACAATAAAAACAAATCTTTAAGTCATTCGAAAATTAATCATTGTGTTTTTGGCTTTTTTTACTGATATGATGACACATTCCTTGGGTTTATGGTGATTTCTCCAATTTGTCAATACAATCTTTCTAAATTGTTATATTTTTCTGGATTTGAAATCTGAATATAAAATCTGAATCTGAAATCTGAAGCTGAAATCTGAATCTGAAATCTGAATCTGAAATCTGAATCTGAAATCTGAATCTGAAATCTGAATCTGAAATCTGAATCTGAAATCTGAATCTGAAATCTGAATCTGAAATCTGAATCTGAATCTGAAATCTGAATCTGAAATCTGAATCTGAAATCTGAATCTGAAATCAGAATCTGAAATCAGAATCTGAAATCTGAATCTGAAATCTGAATCTGAAATCTGAATCTGAAATCTGAATCTGAAATCTGAATCTGAAATCTGAATCTGAAATCTGAATCTGAAATCTTAATCTGAAATCTGAATCTGAAATCTGAATCTGAAATCTGAATCTGAAATCTGAATCTGAAATCTGAATCTAAAATCTGAATCTGAAATCTGAATCTGAAATCTGAATCTGAAATCTGAATCTGAAATCTGAATCTGAAATCTGAATCTGAAATCTGAATCTGAAATCTGAATCTGAAATCTGAATCTGAAATCTGAATCTGAAATCTGAATCTGAAATCTGAATCTGAAATCTGAATCTGAAATCTGAATCTGAAATCTGAATCTGAAATCTGAATCTGAAATCTGAAATCTGAATCTGAAATCTGAATCTGAAATCTGAATCTGAAATCTGAATCTGAAATCTGAAACTGAAATCTGAATCTGAAATCTGAATCTGAAATCTGAATCTGAAATCTGAATCTGAAATCTGAATCTGAAATCTGAATCTGAAATCTGAATCTGAAATCTGAATCTGAAATCTGAATCTGAAATCTGAATCTGAAATCTGAATCTGAAATCTGAATCTGAAATCTGAATCTGAAATCTGAATCTGAAATCTGAATCTGAAATCTGAATCTGAAATCTGAATCTGAAATCTGAATCTGAAATCTGAATCTGAAATCTGAATCTGAAATCTGAATCTGAAATCTGAATCTGAAATCTGAATCTGAAATCTGAATCTGAAATCTGAATCTGAAATCTGAATCTGAAATCTGAATCTGAAATCTGAATCTGAAATCTGAATCTGAAATCTGAATCTGAAATCTGAATCTGAAATCTGAATCTGAAATCTGAATCTGAAATCTGAATCTGAAATCTGAATCTGAAATCTGAATCTGAAATCTGAATCTGAAATCTGAATCTGAAATCTGAATCTGAAATCTGAATCTGAAATCTGAATCTGAAATCTGAATCTGAAATCTGAATCTGAAATCTGAATCTGAAATCTGAATCTGAAATCTGAATCTGAAATCTGAATCTGAAATCTGAAATCTGAATCTGAAATCTGAATCTGAAATCTGAATCTTAAATCTCAATTTTGAAATCTGAATTCTGTAACCTGAATCTGAAATTGGAATCTTAATCTGGAATCTGAATTTTATTGTGAAATCTGAAATCTGAATCCAAAATTTCCCTTTAACCATTGATCATCATCCAAGTGTTAAGAAGTTGAGAGCTTGTAGAACAAATTGTAGATCATTGTGGAAAAACGAAGATCGCTTGTAATCGCCTAGCAAAACCATCCCAAAGAATCGCTGGGAGCTACTACTTCTAGTTAAGGTTCCGCCGACGCCGCCGCCAGTCTTATAGCTTTTTTTTTTTTTATCAATTCTCAATTCAATTTCACCGTTGGTACCTATCTTTACAATTTTTTTGACATGACCGACGACGACGAAGACGCCGCCACTTGAGGAGAAAATCACGTCAAACCGTGTCTGCCGCCTTAACTCGGGATCGGAATTGGAGGGCTGTAGCAGAACTAAAGGTAAAAAAAAATTAAAAGAGGCAACCCTACAACCAATTTAAAAGGGAGCTTGTTTAGGAGCATGAGTTGTGAAAATCAGTGGGATTATTAACGATGATTGAGGATAAATCCGAAAAATGGTGTGAAAGGGTGGGAAAGCGCGTTTACTTGAGAAGAAGAAGAAGAAGATCACGATGGTGACGACGACGAAAAAGTTAACCCGGAGCCTGGAGCCCGGAGCTTCGATCAAATAGAAAAGTACATTAAATATAGTTAAAAAACAATAAAAAATATTGAAATCGTATCAGTTAGCAAAATATATTTTTATTGCATTTTTTTAAAATACAGAATTTGGCCTCTAAATATCTAACCATCACCTGTTTTGGGTTTTTATGAGAAGATATTTCCAACTTTGACCAGAGAAATCGTTTTTCGGAAAACCGACCGGAAGTCCTATTTTTGGCCAATTTTTTTTTTTAGATAACACCAGTTCTCGACTTTTCATGCATTTCCAAGTCATTTGGCATTAAAATTAAAATTAGATTTTTAAGATTTTCTTGGGTTCCCCTTGGTAATTTTTGAGGGCATAAAAACCGAAACTTTGAGCGCTTTGAGCCACCTCTAAATCAAGTCCGATCGATTGGGCTGAAATTTTGCACTCGCCAGTTTTTCGAGGCAATCTACAAAATGTATATGATCGGTTTTCGAAATTGGATCATGAAATTTTTCGACAATCTGAACTGTCTATTTAGCCAAATCACGGAAGGACACCCCAGTATTATTCCGGACCGCCCTGATTACCTTCACTCGTATCAAACTAAACAAGTTGGAAATATGTTTTTAGCGTAATACAAAAATTGACAGTTTTAAGTGGATTTCAAAGTGTGTTATTCAATGGAACTTTTCCTTTTAATTGCATTAGATCTAGAGTGATAAAATGTTAGTTTTAGTAAGTTGGACATAAAAATTAGTACCAATGCAGGGCTGATCAAAAAAGCCATTTTGATTGCCGCCAAAGTTCAGTAGTAGCCTTCCATATTATTTGGGATTTTTTGGCACAATTTTCTCGTGTGTTTGGATAACGTGCGCTAGATAAGGGCGACACGAAATTATTGTGACACATTCGTGTTTTTCGATTCAAAGAAAATGGACGTGAGTCAAGTGAACAAATTCTTTCCAAACCCCTGGAATCTCCCAACCTGTGGCACCATCAGTTGGGAAAAATTTTGAACATTTACCATTCAACCGTGTCCAGAGTGTTGAAGCGGTTCCAGGAGCGATTGACGTTGGACCACGGCAAAGGAGCTGGAAGATAACATGGACCGGAGAACAAAAACACGGAGGGAAAGGTGAAGCGGATGATTAAAGCAAATCCCAACGTCTTTAGTCGTGATTTGGCTAAAAAGATCGACATGTCGCAGAGCTACGTCCAGAATGCAAAGGAGAGAACTGGACTACATACATACAAGGTAGAGAACTTACCAAACCGCGATAAGCGGCAACAATCGACGGCTAAAACTCGGGCACGGAAGCTATATGGCTACTGTGTGATGGACGACGAAACGTATATGGAAGCCGATTTTAAGCATATTCCGGGGTTGGAGTGTTTTACCGGCAAGAGCAAGTTCGATGTGGACGACAAATTTAAGAAGAAGAAAATGTCGAAGTTCGCAGTTTGGCAGGCCATCTGCTCTTGTGGACTAAGGAGTGAGCCTTTCGTGACAAAGGGCAAAGTGAATGCCGAGATCTACAAATCTGAGTGCCTCGAGAAGCGCCTTTTGCGATGAGACGAAGCTCCACTATTTTGGTCAAATTTGGCATCATACCACTATTCTAAAAGTGTCCTGGAGTGGTATGAGGCCAATTTCGTCCATTTTGTTCCAAAGGACATGAAACTGCCGAACTGTCCGAAGCTGCGCCCGGTGGAGTACTGGGCAATAATAAAGCGGGAACTTCGGAGAGCAAAAAGACAGTCAAAGACGAGAAGGACATGATAAGACAATGGAAAAAAAACATAGTAACTGGTACCGTTAGACACCGATAGACTTTGATGGACGGCATCATGCAAAAATGCGTTCTATTTTACACTCAAGGTTTCATCGATTTACTTTTCTTTTGATTTTTGATGTAAATTTATGAAAACAACTTTTAAATTTTGGTTCGATTCAAAACATTATAAGAAAATGGGAATGACATTTTCGGTGTCGCAATGATTTAGTGTTCGCCCTTTAAGTCTACCCCAATTCTGATTAGATATCCGTGAACATCTTTCAAATTCACGAAAAATAATGTTCGTTGTTGGTTAACGTAAAAAAAATCATTGTAATTAGGTATTAGTAATCGAGTTTGTAGGGGGAGGTGTTCCCAAATGCGCATATTGGAAAATTTGCTCATACAGCCGATTGACGAAATGGCTGGAGATTCAACATATCTAATCAGTGCAGTTTGAGGGTAATACGCTTTTGACACATGGCATGAAAAAAATTCTTGAAGATTTTTGTCAGTTTTGTTAAAATATACTGAACTTGAATTATCGTGCATACAGAATCTGTAAACAAAAATGTTAATGGTTTTTCTCTCTTATTCATCTGGAAATCGGAAATTTAACCAATTGAAGCTTTTGGCAATGTTGAAAATGATCAGTTATTGGAAAAGAGACAGGTTTTGAATGCCTAACAAGAAAAACTGGCTTTTGGTTTGTAGCAAAAGTGATATCATACTAGATAAAAAAAACCGCAAAAAGCCCAGTTTGTATGTGCTACAAAAAAAGATTAGAGGAAATATATGGAACAACAAAAATGCATTTTCTGCAAATTTCGGAAGTTGGCTAAATTTAAGTTAGTTTATGTAAATAGAGTAGAATAATGAAAAGAATGTAAAAATGAGGAGATAGTCTTGTAGTAAATAAGTGTTTTAATAATAAATTTAAAAACCCCAAAAAATCTACGCCCAAATCACAATCTTAAAGTGAAAAAAAGAGCTCAATACTGATCCGATAAAAATACGATATAAACAAAATATTACCATGAAATATGGCCATATGGATACCTAACTATGTTTCATGCAAAAGAACTAGTTATAACTAAAATTTCGACAAAATTTCATCCTTGATGTATGCTTAACATCCGTTCCTACCATTTTCAATTGAATAATATCAAAATACTGCAAGCGTAAACGAAATAAAGCTAAAAACGTAAATAGGCGCATTTAGCCCGCCGTTTTCGAAAATCGGCTATTTTGGCTACTTTTATAATAAAATTATTCTCACAAAAACTGTAAGAGATTTCAACAGACATAATGCTCTAACGTATAAAAAACAGATGTCCGCTCATGAAAATATAGTTTTTAGACTCCTATCTATTGGAATATAGGAGAAAATTAGTTTATTCCTCAATATGCGCATTTAGCCAGCCTTTCCCCTTTTCCTGCAATCTTAAGTCCAAAAAGTTAATGTTATTGTTTGGATTATTTTGCGTTATGGTGGTTGCAAAATGGTAATTTTATTTTTGAGACATAATTCAAATCTCCAACAATTATATTTAAATCAACTTAATTTTTTCTCCAGAAAACTATTAAAATACCAACAGTTTAAGTTAAAAACCTGTTGATCATCTGTTAAATGCATTACAAGGCACTTACTTAATCGGTGTCAAAGCGAGACATAATTAATATTTTGATCATGAATAAAAGATAAATGAAATCACAACCTTATAACCGGATATTAATGTAAAAAAATTCAGCTCTCTCAATTACAATTCTAAATCGAAATACAAAATATGAAATCTTAATTTCAATTATGAATGAAACTACAAATCAAAGTATCATTTTCAAATTCTAAATTTTCCATCTTGTTTGTCTGTTCAGTCAGTGTTGTACTGGTTTTGACCAGGGGGCGCACTGTTTACCGCTTACACTGACGATGATTTTGTTTGTTTATTCCAGTGCCAGAGCAACAACACTGAGCCAGTGGAATAAAGAAAACAATTTAAGTATACCAATATATGTGAAATTCAATCGAAATTTTTTTTTTGTCAATAGAACATTATATACCTTTGCAATCCTAAGACCAAATTTCAAAAGTTTGTTATTTTTGAGCATTAAATTTAAATTATGCCTACTAATTTTAAAAAATGAAAAAAAATGTTTCTCAATCATGTAAGGATATCCCAGCAAACATGAAATCGTAACAGAAATGATAACTTAGTCGTTAACAATGCGAATACGAATCGCAATTCTGATTGCATAGTGAAAAGATCGTATAAAATGTCGTCTGAAGTCAGTTCAAATCGGATGTGATAGAAAGGTCGCACTGTTTGTAAATTTTGTTGATTATCCATCATGGGTTCACAGATTCACCGCAGTTTCTGTTTACGTACTTACATATGTGTTCACGTGCATTCTTTTAGATTATGAGGTTGGACAAATCTTCAATACAGCGCGTACACCATACTCGGAACCCATGGCTTCGTATGAGCTGTTATGGAATGAATTTATTGCGTGTATTAATGTAGAGTATGGTGGGGTAAAAGTTCGACCTTAGTGCTATTATTTTTATAAAATTGTGCAGATGTTTTTCTAAAAAACCAAGAACAGCATTGGATTCCTTAGACTTTTATCTCTCTTCTAAAAAATTAAGAAGATAATCGATCAACGCATTTGATAGCAGTAGTGAAAATGCGAAACTGCTATCGAAACGTACTCTTACCCCACCTCTGGGGCAAAAGTTCGAATAATGTGGGGTAAAAGTACGATCATTCAGAATTCAACAATTTAGCATGAAGTCAATTGGAAAATTATTTAATATCAATCTTTGCTTACTTCTGTGTTCGCTTCTGATGCAAATCCTAACATGGGCGAACAACCTGCGCGGATTTGGAATTCTTCACTAATTGTCCATATTCAATAGGTTTACGAAATCAAGTTCTCATCATATTTGAGCAATTTTTCGCGAGAGCAAGTCTTTATAGAAACAAAAATATGCGCTGACGTTCCCAGTGAAGTTTAGAAACAAGTTAAAACTTTCCGTTCAGATTTACTTCAGTAGACCCTGTATATCATTCGTACTTTTGCCCCATGTGCAGTTCATACTTTTGCCCCTTCAAGGTTTCTTGCGATTCACAGTTCATTGTACAAAACAGAGACATATTAATAAAATTCTTTCTTCGGCATTTGCTAGTGGTTGAAAACAACTAAACAGACGCATTAAGACTTTCATTGAAATTCTGAATTCATTCTGATTGCCCAAACATGTTTGCTGTTAATTTAAATATTACATCATTTGGGCAAAAAAGCTGCTTTACCTCATTTTTTGGGGTATTTTCAATTTTTCCAAATAAAATTTTTGTCTGGATGAAAGCAGTCCAAATCACTAGCAATCAACGCCAGAGTTTTAATTTTTCTGTTCTCGGTTTGTGATAATGTCAGAACGTACTTTTACCCGACTCGTACTTTTACCCCACCTTACTCTAGGTATATTCTGGAAGAACGAGTCAATCAGGTGGGTTAGTTTACTTACAGGTATTCCAGCATCCGTATATTATACCTGGCTAGCTGGCAACTGATTGAACATTCTTATTATATAGTCAGTTATAAGAGGAAACACATCTTACCTGTCGCCCAATTATGGGATTCGAACCCAAAAGTATTCTTTCCGATACCGGAAATCGAACCCAGTACGCCTGGCTTACCAAAATCAGACTCGCGCCAGCTCAATTGCTAGACCACATCGGCGCTTAGGTCGCCATGTTTGTATATTTTGAAATAATTTTGCTCTCCCGCAGACTTCAAGTGAGAAAATCATCGTCATGTTCTCTCTGCAATCAGCAGTACATCCAGATGGCTAAAAATCAGATGGGAATTAAATTATATTGACCAATGAGAGAACAGAATAATAGTGTCGCTAGCAACGATTTGAATCTTATGCTCTTTGGAATTCTTCTGATAGGTCCGAATAAGGTGTCGGTTAACACCCAATTGGTGTAATTTTCGTCGCTTTAGAAAGAAATGAAATTTATCTACGAATATTGCCTCCACTTTTAATTTATTTAATGTCTTCGAAGGATAATTTCGCACAGACTTATTGAGCTAAAAGTTGTCTTAACCTATTTTTATACACTTGTTTTGAAATGCCAAAATCAAAAATGCTGGCACACTCACTGAAGTAACGGCTGCACGTGTCCATTGGGTTGAAGTATCCATACGTTGTTCGGTGAGCGGGAATCCAAAGGAGCTGTTGAGTTCGAAGTGGGCGCGTAGGAGCGAATAGATGGACATTTTGTAACAACTCACTATTTTCGATGTTGCCGCTCAGAATGTCATATGTGAAAAGACACTGTAAGAATTTCCTTCTACGGGACAGCGTTTCTAAATGTATAAGGTTACATCGGTGTTCGTAAGGTGTTGCGATTTCTGGATTCCATCCTAATTGCCCAAACAGGAGCTGCGTACTCGAGAATGCTTCTGACAATCGAGCAATAAAGAGCTTTGTAAGCATAAATATCGTTGAAATGAACAGTGTTTCGACGAAGAAAGCCAAGCATTGCGTACGCCTTTGCGATTGTGGTGGCAACGTGTGTGTGGAATCTCATCCGACTGTCAAAAATTACACCTAGGTCCTTAATTGTGTCGACCCTTTCCAAAGAGCAATCATTCATAACGTAATTATGGAGGAGCAAGTTGCGTGTTCTTTAGAAACTCACTAGTTTGCACTTTTCCACATACACCAACATCCCGTTCAACTTGCCCCACCTTAGAACAGCGTCAAGATCATTCTGCAGTAAAATACAGTCAAGTGGTGTCGTGATTTGGCGAAAAAGCTTTAAATCGTCTGCGTAAAATAGCTTTTGTGAGGTCAGCTGATAGCACAAATCGTTCACGAACATGATAAATATAAGTGGCCCAAGATGACTACCTTGGGGAACACCAGAAGGTATCACGAAGTTCACAGAACAGGGAAATACTGGTTTTTCAACTTTCATACGATCATTCTACAATGTATATGGATGGTATATCAAAACAGCATTATAATTAGTCATAAAAATGTGTGCTGGGATAATCGATCCATTAACGTGAAGTCCCTCTCTCCACCACAATGCTTAGCTGTTAGCTAGTATGACGCCTCACAAATTTGTTCGGTCCTGTTGTAGAAACTGGTTTTTCACGCTGATTAGTAGCTTCCTTTTCCCAATTCCCATAAATGGGCTAATATTTTCAGCTCCTTGAAAGGTTCCCTCAATGAGCAAAAATCTTTACTGTGATATGTGTGAAAAAGATATGAAAAAGTTTTATAATGAAAACAAAATTTAACTTTGAAAAACTCATTTTGCGATTTGCAATTGTTACATTTTTTTTGTTCTACCTTCTAAATAAGATTAATTCCAAATAGTTCAAATTGATGTTTTGAAAACAACTACCGGCAATGGTTAAAAGCTTACTTGTTCAGCTCTCATCTTGAAGGTCACCATTATCACCATTTTTCCAACTTTAAGGCGTCTCAAGGTCGCGTTTTATTTATTCAATTTTTGAAAGTTTTGATTCCGGAACACACAGTTTTTGGACAAATGTAATGTCCTTTGATCCTTATCCTCAAATTCAATCTTACCACAATTCAAAATAATTTTTTTTTTCAGAAATTGCGGATGGACTTGTTACATCATCCATCAGCAGCAGCAGCACTGATGAGCAAAGTAAGTCGGTTCGTTCTTTCTCAATTGAGTCATGATCGATCATACCCTTTCGCATGTCTGATGGGACAGCCGGAATGGATGGATCGTTTCACACAACAACATCAAGTGCATCATTAACTCACGGATCCGTAACAGTTACAAATAAATCTATTTGTTGATGGGATTTTTTTTTCAAACTTAAGAGCTCTTCACCCGACTTAGTTTGCAAGGGCAGTCTCCAGGCTGGAAAACGATTTTTAGTAGGTACTTTTTTTCTACTTCGTCTCAAACCTTGGCGGGTGAAAAATGGGTTGAACAAAATGAGTGCACCATCAGCAGAAGGAAAACTCCAAGAATGATGATCTGTATATATTTGCACATCGCTTTATTTCGAACGAGACCTCAAGATCTGCTCGATACATTGTTGATGTTGTTGGGTAGAGCAAATATTATTACAACTTAAAGTAGGTACTTTGAATGGGAGCAGAATTGAAGCAGACATCAGCCTTCGGCAGTCGGGAAAAAGGGGGTGGTGCGCGGGTTGAGGAGGTTGATCTGCAATTGTCGGAAGAAGTCGTTCATAAAGAAAATTGAATGGCCGCAGTCCGGTTAGGGATAAACGAATGGGTTTGAGGTGCCGGAAAATGGACATAGGGCTAATTAACGAGCGGTTCACGAACGATATCATTCCTTCTATGTATTAACTATTTTTTTTAAAATTCATAAATGTTTTTTTTTATCTTGTTAAACCCTTAACTAACTAACTAAATACAACTGGAGATAAAAAAAACAAAGATGCGAAGACGGTATTCCAGAAGTTCAACCTGTCAGAATTACATTATCTATACTTTTTTGAACATAATCATTTTTGAAAGACAATTTTTAAAGTTTTTAATGACCTTGAATGTTTTGAGATATTTAAAATTTGAAAACTATTGCAAATTGAAGAATTCTGACAATTGTACCTAACACTTTTGACAAATTTTGGAAACTCTTACATCTTATTCAAATTTATAAATTTTATCATTTTTTGACAATTTATTAATTTTGTAAACTTGCAATGCATTTATGAAATTTTTTGAATCAATTTTGAGATCATTCTGAGGATTTCAAAATTAGTTTTGAGAAAATTGCGAGGTATTTAAAAAAGTGGTGTTTCAAATTTTGGGGTAGCATTTCTGGTTCAACGATTCGATTGAGTAGTCAATCAAGCTAAGTTCAGCTTTGCTTATTTCGAGACAATTATTAGACAGTTTTTTTTTGTCATCTCGAAACATTTTTCAGACAATTTTCAGTCAAGGTTAGTTTGTGACTAGGTTGACCATTTTTTGTAGAATTTTCAAACAATTTAGAGACTATTTAGAGACAATTTTTAACAAATTTGAGATAGACAATTTTGAAATTCAATTCATGGAATGAATTATTACTAGAATGAAATTAATTATAGCAAATTTCGGGAAAATTATTAGTCAAATTTGGGATAAGCAGGGAGAAACAAATCAGTGATTTTATTTGATAACTTTGAAATGATATTCGATCGATATTGAAACACATTCAAAAACATGTTTTGAGACGTTTTTTTCGTGAACTGAAAGCTAAAATGTTTCAATAAAATTTAATTTTTAATGTTTTGAGAATCAGGATTTAAAAACAACTTGGAGATATTTTTTGAATTAAATTTAAACGATTTTGAGAACATTTTATGAATGCTTTTGATTATTTCGAATAAACGTTGAAGTAATTAATAAACATTTTTGAGAAAATTTTGTGAAAAATGTTGGATGATTTTATGAAAAATCTGAGGTTTGTTTTGATGCTTTTGAAATGATATTGGAACAATTTTGAAACAAATTTAAGACAACAAAAAAAAATCATAACCTCTAGATGTCCCTACTAAAAAGGGCATCCCTTTTCACCGCAAGACCGATAAATTAAATCTACATTTAAGACAACTTTCAGATTTTTTTTAACGACAATTTTGATAGATTTTTCATTCCGTTTAGGAAAATTTTAGATTTTGAGATAACATTCAGACAATTTTGAGATAACTTTGAGGATATATTTGGCCCTTTTGAATGTTTCTGATTAAAAAAAAAATGATGCGCTTTTGAGAATATCAAACAATATTTTAGGTTTTGTATTATAATTTATGAAATAATTTCTGTGCAATTTTGTAACTATTAAGAGATAATATTCAGACAACTTTAAAAAAAAATTGAATCATTTTTGAAATAAAGAAATCAGATACATTTTCAAGATCATTTTGGTTTAGACAATGTTGAGGCAAATTCTGAAATAAGCTTCTTGCAAATTTTGTTCTTTAGTTTGAATAATGAATTATGAATAATTTTGAAATAATTTTGAGACTATTTGGATATAAGTTCAAAATAGTTCTGAAACACTTTTAAATAATTTGAAGACTATTTGAACAACAATTTTGACACAATTTAAGACAATGTTTGAGACAATTTTGATACGATCTTGAGACAGTATTTGCACAATTGAAGACAATTTTAATATAATATTTAGTTGCTTAAGAGACAGTTTGGATACAGTTTTAAGACAAATTTAAAGAAAATTGTTAAAAAAGTTCTTGGTCAGTTTTAATACAGTTTAATTTCAAAATAATTTGAAGAAAGGATGAAAAGATATTGGAACAGATTTGAAACAAACTCATTACAGCTTGTAGATTGTTTTGAGATGATTTTAAGTCATTTTTCATTCCATTTGAAATCATTTTGAAAGTTTTTGAATTCAAGATAATTTTCGGGCAATTTTCAGAGTTTTAAAGAATGTTTTAGATTTTTCATGGTAAAACATGGAATAATTTTTATACGATCTTGAAACAATTGAGAGATAACATTCAGACAAATTTTGAAACAATTTAAAAATAATTTTGAATACAAAAATGTGATACAATTTCAAGACAATGATACAATATTTAGACAATGTTGATGCAATATTTGAACTGTTTTGAACAAGTTCTTTTATAATTTTTCAGACCATTTTGAGAAAGTTTTGAGATAATTTTGAAATAAACTTCTTGCAAATTTAACTGTATAAATTTTTTATTGATTAAGAAATTATTTCATCGGCTATATCGGTGGAATGTTATATTTTTTGAGAAAAATATTGAAAAATTGAAAGATTATAGACGGATACAAGATTAGAATAAGTTTAAAGATGTTGAAAATGAGCGTCTTTCTTTCAATTCTATAATATTCTTTCTAAAAAAATATAACATTTAACCGATATAGCCGATTAAATAATTTCATAAATTAAATTAACGGTGATTAACTCTTCGTTTATTGATTATTGAATGAATTATTTTGATACAATACTAGCTGACCCGGTGAACTTCGTTTTACCTCCTAAAGTATGAATCGAAATAAATGTTTAATTTCATCTACACATCCTTAACTGCATCGTGCTCGCGAATAGATTCTTATGGAAATCGTAACAAATAAAGTTGAATTTGTATTAGCACCACCTTCCATAAAAAGTGAGATCCTTGAAACTATTATACAAACCATCTCTGACCCAAAATACCCTAGGGTACCAAATTTCACTTCATTCCGACCGACCATTCATACGTGATGTTGTTACAAAGGAAATGCCTCCATTTTTATATATAAGATTGAGACAATCTTGGGACCATTTTGATTTTGAAGTTTTTTAACAGTTCTGAGATACTTTTAAATAATTTTCAGACTAATTTATTAACGATTATGGCAAATTAAAACTTAGTCGATTTGGAGACAATTTGGTACAGCTTTTAAACAGTTGTTATAAAATATCTTGAAAATTTGAAAATAACTTGAGATAATATTCAAACAACTTTTAGTAAATTTTTGATGATTATGGAATAATATTAGAATAGTTTTGAAACCTTTTGAGATAAACCTATGCCTGTTGGGGAATATTTTTGAGACAATTTTGATGCAGTTTCAATCAATTTTGAAATAATTTGAAGACAATTTTCAAGATATTTCGAGACCATATTCAAAGAAAATTCAAATAAATTTTAGGCTTATATTAAACAATGTCGAATCAATTTTAAATGATTATGAGATAATATTGGAATAATTTTGTATCAATTTTGAGACAAACGTGAACCTGTTGATCTATTTTCGAACACTAGAAATTTTTGAGACAATTTTGATACAGCTTCAAAGCAAGTTTAAAATAATTTGGAATCAATTTTAAAGATGTTTTAGAGCAATATGCAATCAATACTTACTTTGCAGTTATATTGAATTAATTTTGAAACAATTTTTAAACAAATGTGAGTCAACTTTAAGAAAATTTTGAGTCAGTTTTGAAGCACTTTTGGAACAGTTTTGAGAGTTCAACAATTTTGATACAGCCTTAAGACAATTTGAAATAAATTTGAAAACAACATTGACACGATTCGAAGCCATTTAGAGATAGTTCTTGCGCAATTTTTCTCTATTATGTTAATTTTTATATTGATTGAGATTTTGAGATAACATTCAGACAATTTTGAAATAATTTTGAGGCAATTTAAAAAAAAGTTAGAGACTATTATTTTTTTATGCAAAAAAATTGGGGCAATTTTGAGTATGTTAAACAATGTTTTAGGTTTTGTATTATTATTTATGGAATAATTTCTATGCAATCTTAAAACAATGGAAGATAATATTTAGTCAAATTTTTAAACAATTTTGAAACAATTTTGAAAAAAAATCTCATATAATATTTAGGCAATGTTGAGCCAGTTTTTGAACAGTTTATTTGTTTAATTTCTCATTGATTATGGCATGAATCATTTTGAAATAATTTTGAGACAATCTTGAGACTGTTTTGATAAAAGTTTAAAACAGTTCTGAGGCATTTTAAAATTAATTTTCAAATTTTTTGAACAACGATTTTTAAACAATTTCAAACAATGTTTGAGGCAAATTTGATACATTTTTTAGATAATATTTGGACAATGTGAAGACAATTTTGATATAGTACTTAGTCTATTTAGAGACAATTTGGATACAGTTTGAAGACAAATTTTGGAAAATAATTGGAAAATTTAAAGATAATTTGAGACAACATTTTAAAAAAATTCAAACTAACTTTTGGTAAATTTTAAACAATTTCGAGTCAATATTTAATGATTATGAAATAATATTGGAATAATTTTGTAAGAAATTTTGAGACAAACCAGAGCCCGTTGAGAAACTTTTCTCAAATACCAGATATTTTTAAGGCAATTTGACACTGATTTAAAGCAATTTAGAAATAATTTGGAGACAATTTAAAAGATGTTTTGAAGCAATATGCAAAAAATAATTAAATATTCAGGAAAATTTGCAATTTTTAAAGTAATTTGAGGCATGTAAGCGTTTAACGGTTTTATATCATATTGAATAAATTTTGAAACAATTTTAGAACAAATTTGAGACAACTTTAAGCTAATTTTGAGACAGTTTTGAATTACCTACGGAAAAATTTCGAGACTAAAACCAATGAATTTATGAAGGGTTAATCATCGTAATTACCTGCACACATTAGTAGGCAGGTGGTGGTAGATGGAACTCTATCTGTATCTACCGCTTCATAGTAGTAGGCCCGTGAGGAACAAAAATTTGATATGTGATGGTATGCTTCTAAATAAATTCTACCCGCTTATTTTCAACATCTTTCATTTCATCTAACCTTATATCCACCTATATAAAAACACTTCATAATCTTTAGATGTCCCTATTAAAAAGGACATCACTTTTCACCGCTAGGCCGATAAATTAAATCTACAAGAAACAGTCTTAAGGCAATTTGAAATCAATTTCGATAAACATTGAAACAATATGAGGCCACTTTATTATAAAACAATTAATCTTATTAAAAAAAATTAAGCTTAATGCCAGTAGTCAATATTGGAAACTTCTATGTTTAAAAACCTTCTACTTAAATTGTATAAAATGCAGGATAGGGAAGTAAAAAAAAATACATCTTAAAGTTTGGATTGGAAATCTTGGTCTTATATGACACGATAAATATTTCTGAAAATTGCTGCCTCCTGATTAAAATGAGTATACTAAGCTAACTTGATTATGCGAGTTAGGCATATTTATAGTTGATTCAACGATATTTGATATGAACAAACCAGGAGCTTAAGGTTGAATAAAAGTCTACTAACTCAAACAGCTGTAATTTTCAATTGCCTGGGCTGAATTTCACCAAAAAACTTTTGATGAGTTACTTAAGTGTTGAGTTTGAATTTATAGATATTGGGCATATAGTCATTACCACTGGCCCAACAACCTGAAGCAGATGAAGCTCCAAGAAAGAAAGAAGAAGAAAAAGAATTTATAGATCATTTATCTAGAATAAATAAGTATGGAAACTTTTTTCTTTTATTATCAATACTTTGCCATCGTATAACTAAATTCATCACGGGCAAATGGTTCTAAATTCTTGATTCTTTTTTTGAAATATTCTTGAGGTTAAAAAATTTGAAAAGTATTTCTTAACGAAATACTTTAAACATGTTTTTCTTTGACATACGATGCACTGGGCCTTCAAGTGGAAATGGATTTCGCATTAGCAAATATGCGACAAATTTCTGTGTAGTAAAGTTTTGGTAAAATTCAAGAAAATTGAAATAAACCTTAACAAATTTTCTTTTCGTAAACCATTTTTTTTTGGAAAATAAAAATATCAGTACATTCTGTTATCTGTCTTCAGTCCAAAAAATTTCGTTAGCCATAGAAAAAGTTTAAATAGGATATTTATTCATTTTATCAGCATACCTTTCTTTGGTTTTGACGTTTAATCTTCAATGAACATATTCATTATTAAAGACATCATGAGTGATCGTTTTCATAACATAAAAAATTGACGAGATTAATCGTTTCAGCACCGCGGGATCTTCCAGGAGGGATCTGTCAGGAGTCAGAGGAATTGCTTCGATGAAGATTTCCGCAATTTTTCCACACGCCACGCCACAAACTTACAATCTTTCTCCCGATTTACACCATTATTCGAGAGAGCCATCGTCAGCGCGCCGTCGTCGTGGAAATCATCGTTATTATTTGCTATTATTATCATTATCATCATTTTGATACGACATACCACACCATCAATTCAATCTTCCTCAGAACACTAACGGGTGCAGATCCGTTACGAGAGGTCTTGGGTTTTCTGACGTGGGCCCCCGGTGGCAAATCGTCAGATCACAAATGTTGCACATCATCATCGTCTTGGTCCTCGAAGCTCACGGAAGAGCAACTTCATTTCACCACATCTTCCAGAGAAATTGGCCTTTTGTAATCGGCCACCGTAATAAAGGCTGATAAAATCATAAAATTAAAATCTCAAATTGATAATTACAATTTCGTACACCTCGGTTATTATTTGGCCAGCAGAAGCAGGTTCCGGGGAACAGTATTTTTAATTTTATTTCCCCCCTCTCTCTTTTTCGGATTTTGGGCGCCCATATTGAGTGTGTTTGATTTACTTTCCCAAACACCCCGAGCAAGGTTGCTGAACTCGGCTAAAGACTTCCCGAAAACACATAAAGGAAGTTATCCTTCCAGTAATTTCATTCATTATCTCCCCGAAAATTTTGGGATGAAAGATTTCCCGTATTTTCTTTGGGTTTTGAAAATGCAATACCGAATCCAAAAACTTCTTCCAGCGGAGACCAAATTCGTCCAAGCGGACGGTCGTTGGCCCAATTTGATCAGTGAGTGACCGAAGACCCACTCCGATGATCGGGATCATTTTTCATTAACTCCGGACGCTTAATTTTAATGGAAATCCCATTTGCGATCCCATTTCGCAGATCACCTTCGATATTGCTTTTCGGGATCCCCCCCCTTCACCTTCAACCACGAGACGGGGACTTGTGTTGCTGTCGGCGGCAAAATTTGGACACCCGGCTGCCGGTCACTGAATGGCCGGGCGTGTAGATCACTTTTTCGGAAAGAAGACGGATGATGATGGAGTGCTGCTCCCGATGTCGTCGTCATCATCGTTGAAAATTGAAGCCATTTTCAATTTATTGGAACCACAAAGATCGGCTCAGAACTTTCGAGTGGAGAACAAAGATCAATTAAATTTAAAAAAAAATGCTATTACTGGCGTTTGAGTTTTAAATTTAAACACACTTTCGAAAGAATGATATTGAGCTCCTAATTTCGATTATGTTCTTCGAGATAGTTTTCTGTTATATTTTAATGGATCCTGGGAGATTTCTTTGAAATGAATAGTAAACCTCAGGTTTTCACTTCGATTTTATCAGTTAAGTTGGTTCGTGATTTTTACAAAAGTTCTGAACTTTGGATTGCATATTTGTGGAGCTCTTTAACGAAATTTGGAGCAATCATAAATCCCTCATGAATCCTAGTGGCATGGTAGCGCAGTAGAATCTAGGTTAATAAGTGGATAACCTTTGAAGCATACACTCTGAAGTATACATTAGACTGAGTCGATTTGGGGTCATTTTTTAATTTCTCAAACCCTGGGGTCTTAAAAGATTCGTTTTGAACAAAAACTCATCCATGATTTTTTTGCAGAATTTTTAAGTAACGTTTACATGAGTAAATTTGAACTTTTAGGTTTGTATGGGAAAATTGAACATTTTGTACTGAAAATTCAACATCATTTTTGTTTCTTCTGAGGAACCAAGCCTGCTAATGGATTTAGTGCCAATTTATAAATTTATTCAAGGAAATTTGCCACTGAACAACTTTGTCGAATATCATAACTTCGTATCTTTTTAAACAAAAAAGTTATTAACTCTTTAACAGGTGTATGTCTTTTTGGATTTATAAACCATAAATTCAATTGACATCACTGCTTGTGCCTCATGAAGTATGGCATGAAAAGTGGTCTTGCAATACCTCGCTAGGCACCCAGCAGTGGTGTCAATTGAATTTATTGTTTATCAATGCCAAAAGACATACACCTGTTAAAGAGCTGATAACTTTTTTGTCGAAAAAGATACGAAGTTTTGATTTTCGACAAAGTTGTTGACAAATTTACTCATGTAAACGTTACTTAAAAATTCTGCAAAAAATCATGGATGAGTTTTGGACCAAAACGAATCTTTTAAGACCCCAGGGTTTGAGAAATTCAAAAATGACCCCAAATCGACTCAGTTTAGTATACATACTTCCTATAGGACAGTACACCGTTAATTTGTCGGATATTATTGTGATATCAAATAAAACAGAGTACTATTTGTATCGGAAATTGATAATATAATCACATTCATTCTCGTCAAGTCATGTAAAGAGGTCAGGTTACAATAGTGATTGATATATTGGATTATTCATCCGTAATATTGGCAACACTTCCCTAATGATTTCCAATCTGTTCAACTGGAAAAAAAATTCCAGTGAACACTATGAATTAACTCTTTGTCGATTCTAGAACACTAGCAAATTGAAGTTCTCTCTCACTAGCGGCTGTCTGTTATTGTTTACATTTGCCACGTGGTTGGTCAGTCCGGGATAACCGCCGTGATGTAAACATTGTAGAGTTCGGTCTTCGCAGTTCAACAGTTATCGATCCCTTTATCCAATGATATCAACCTGTGTATTTAAGGATATCACATCATATGTCCACCCTTGATTTTACAGTTGGTGATCCCGAGTTTGATCGACGAAGAAACCGCTGAGGACCACGGCTTAAGAACCGTTAAGTCTCCAGGAGGCTTTCGAACTCTCTTCATGCGTTTTCATTTTTCTCTTAAGGGTTGTGGGTGTTGAATGTCTCTTCCTTGACTCTGCGCGACATCTTTCCCCCGGAGGTACAGTTTGAGAACCTTCTAGGAGACCAACAACAGCAGGCGTCCTTCCTCCGTTTAGAACAATATTTGTAGTAATAAAGCGTCTTAATTTAACAATTTCATAAGTGTATCGGGAACACGCAGTCTCAAAGGATTAGCGAAGCATGAGCGTAATGAATGGGAAAACGGAATATTCAGGTTAATTTTGAAATTATACTCTCATAGTTGACGCCCTGCCGTGGATCATTAACACGTTCGTCGCCATGGGACCCATATTCGTGTGACGGGTGTATTTCCTGGTAGGCTCCGTCACATCAAAACACGTATGACGCTCTCTTACTCATGTTAGCCGCTCAGTTTAGCCACACGTTTTGAAGTTGGCAGTTCTCTTTCTTTACTTTGTTGATCCGAGAATATCTTTGGGCCCGGCTAGTAAAAAAAGGACACGAAAGCTACTGTGTAAGAAGGAGGGAAAGGAGACACAGTAAAATCTCTTGAACAAAATACATAGATTTCCAACGTTAAATTTATCAGAGTTCTACACTGGAGGAACTCTTCAAAAATTTGACTCTACATAGATAGCTGGAGGAGAACCTGGAAGAGTAGACCGTGGGATTGTAGTAGAGAGAGAATTCTTAGCATTTGGCATGGTAATGATCAAAATTCCACAACTGCTTAACAAATTGCAACAATTTGCAACAATAAACACATATTCACTCTCTCTGAGCACTGGTTTCTGTCATTTTAACTCAAACCTTCTCATTTCCCCAAACAAATTGCCACAAATTACCACAAATTCAATCCTAAGCTGCACAATTTGTGTGATTATTGACGATGATTCTCTGTTTATCTCAGTCTCTTGGAGTAGACAGAAATGCACTCGCAACTGGTAAGCAGCTTAGTGGCGGGGTTCTCGTTTCAGTAGAGAAAAAAATTAACTCAACCCGTAAACATTGCGTTCATCGATAAATTCGAGCAAGTTTGGGCAAAAATAGCATTCTCGCAGCAGACCGTTTTTATCGGCGTCGTCTATTTTAGCTCCGATATAGCCAGCACAGATTCACTCATCGAAAACCATATGGAATCTGTCACTTATAACCGTTTGTTACAAAATTCTTGTTGTTTTTAAATTGGTACATTGTAAAGTTTGAGTGAATGTTCATTTGTTTTATTTCTTGTTAGGTTTAAATAAAATATTGTTAGACGTAGGTTAAGTTAGGAACATAATTTGTTAACACACTAGACAACACAACATGAAGTGGGTTGAATGCAACCGGAAAATTCTCCCAATTACAAATGGAGGATAATTGCATGCAACATCGTTGGGAAAGAAAATGGTTGAGGCCTTAACGCATTCGTACTGGCGCAATTTTGCCAGAATACAATGGGGTACTGGTGATTGAATTCGATTACCAACGGTCACTTAGTAATCAGGCGTGAGTGTGATCAAATCGTCATAGTGGAGTAGAGAAAGTAGTGGAAAAGTGTCTCGGTGGCCATTCTGGAAATCCTGCGGGACACGAACCTTGTTCAGGTATTGTAAACCTAACCCCAGTTCCAGTGGCCAATACTTACCACCAATTCTCCTTTCATAGGACCTTTTTCCGTACGTTCGAAAATCTTTCTCGCTGTTCGAGCGGTAATCCGTTTGAGCAGCCCCCGATCACACTACTCGGCCCAGTGGGCCCAGTAGCCCACTACGTCTAACCCGTAAAAGATCATCGAGATCCTCTGGTCTGCGGGCCATAAGTCGTTAAGGAGGATTTTCCCTCGGGTCGGGGAAGACCCGATTCTAATTCCCAAGGAGGGCCCTTCTCGATTCTACCAATCAGGTTAGCCTGGGTAGGTCGATCGAGTCAAAGAAGGAAGCGCCTGTGTGAACCTCATCCCCCCCACTCCACGTTAGAGTCTGTACAGTACTTTAGTAGACTGACTCTAGTGAGCCACCATTTTGTTCTGCGGTCGGACCCACGCGTCACCGCAGATTACCAACAGCAGTAGCTACCACAGAAATCAGCATCAAGCAAGCAGCAGCAGAGAACCAGCAGCGAGCGCTCGCCGGCAGACAGCAGCAGCAAAAAGATAAGTGGAAATTGCATACACCCACACACTACACTTTACAGAAAATACACAATAAAAATCGAAGAAGTTCTTTATTTTCGTTCAATAAACTAATCGTTTTACTACAAGCTGTTTTGTATAATTTGGTGAAACAAGACAAACGAGCCTTGCTGTACCGTTGAACGCCCCTCCAATTACCCTGTGGTTCGCCGACTCTGAGACAAAGTCAAAGAGCCTCGTGCCACTGAGTTAGCACATTCCTAGTTTCATAAATAGTTTCTTAAACAGTTTCACACTATCGTACTAAACCGCACTCATCCACAAGACACCTTCCTCTTATTCGGTTGACTTCAACCAGTCCGATATATCTTGGATTCCTCACGAAAACGGGTGCATGTACCCAGACCCTTGTAGCAGTATCGATTTTGCGGAAACTTATTTTACCTAAACACCCCTAGCACTCATAAAATTGTATCGATAAAGCATCGATTTTTCGGTTCATTTTGCTTAAGCATCCCTAGCACGCTCTCAGCTATTTTTAGATTGCGACTACTCAGAGAGTTTGCACTTCGCAACACCAGTCGCTCAGTGACGTCATATAAATCTTTAGGGAAACCCAAATCCGCTCTTCTTGCGAGTCACTCAATGACTCGCTCGATCGATGGACAGAAGAAGAAGAAGTCGTTTGTTTATGTTTACAAATCGTTTTGAAGTCCATAATTTTCCGTTTTTTAATGTAAATTCAAATTTTAAAATAAGAAAATTTGCATTTTTGATTTTTTTAAACAAAGCCTCATCCAAAAAGCTCGAAGTGTTCCGGAAATATTTACGTTGTTTCACAGAAACTCGTTTCGCCGATACAAACCCGAGAACGCCTGAGCCAAAATGGTAGACTGCTGTAATTCTTGCGCAACATCCGTCCCCCGAGAAGCAGCCATCATCTGCAAAGGTTTCTGTAAGTCTGTGTTCCATTTGAAGTGCGTAAAAATTTCTCCAGAATTGTACGAAGCCATCAAGCAAAACACACAAATTCGTTGGATGTGTTTTGCTTGTAACAAAATAATGCAAAACGCAACTTTCACAGCAGCATTAGCATCCACTAATGCTGCTGTGCTTCAAATGGAAGTCCAACACAATCGAGTCCTGAAAGGGCTGAGAAACGAAATCAAAATAAATAGCGAAAAGATAAATGCAATTCTTGATATTAACAATCCCCGTACACCAAAGCGCCCGGGAAGCTTTATGTTTCCACCTCTAAGCGCTAAACGTAATCGCACGAACCTAAACTCGAACCATGCCCAATCAACTCCCAATCAAAGAGTACAAACCGAAGGTTGCAAAATTGACTCGGTCGGTTCGATTAAAATTGTTCAAGACCATCCGAAATTTTGGCTGCATCTCTCAAAGTTCGACCCTCAAACAACAGTAGATGAAATCGTTAAGTTGGTAAAATCGAATTTGGGTATTGATTCTGAAATAGAAGTTGTAAAACTAGTACCACAGGGAAAGCGTTTGGAAGAGTTGTCATACGTGTCATTCAAGGTGGGAATTGGTATTGAGAACAAGGAAAGGGCCCCTTCAGCCTCCACTTGGCAGAAAGGAATTTATTTCCGTGAATTTGAATTCAAATTCACTCGCAGAGCCGATATATTTCGCTTCGGACCGCAACATCTCTCTACCGTCTCCACTGCCGCTGCTCCCGTCGCTCAACCAACAGTCAGTGCTGATCAGCCAATCGCCGATTCCTCTTTGGCACGGCGCACGGATCGAACAATGCAGATCTCGTTCTGCCAGCAATAGTTTACCGTCTCAAAATTTCCCCAACGAGTCTCTGTTTCGGGCACGTATCAATCTACCTGAAAATAGAGTACACAATTGCTCGCTGACCAAAAATGATAGTCTGAGTATCTATTACCAGAACGTTAACAGCATCCGCAGCAGGAAAAGACTTGAGGCCGTTTTTTTATCTTCGCTCGAGCTCGACTACGACGTGTATGCGTTCTGTGAAACAAATTTGGATTCGACTATAAATGATCGAATGATCTTTCCAGAATGTTTTTCAACTTACCGCTGTGACCGTACAACTTCGAATTCCGATAAGACTTCAGGAGGGGGAGTTTTGATTGCTGTTAACAATCGTTTTACCAGCATTTTAATTAACGAGTCTACCTGTAACGAAGAAGTTACCGTAAAACTAATGTTCAACGGAACGGAAGTTTTGATTTGCTGCATTTACTTACCTCCTGGTTCCAGTTGTGAGCGTTATTGCTCTCATACGGCAAGTATAAAAACGCTTATTGATTGCGCGTCGCCTGGAAGCAAAGTGTTAATTATTGGCGATTTCAATTTGAAAAATGCCACTTGGTTTCGAGAAAAAGATACTGATCTTCATCTCTTGCCGTATAATGTTCGCTTACCAGAAGAAGTCGTTCTTGTTGACGATATGGCTGCTTCGGACCTGCTTCAGATTTGTGGAATTCCAAATCAAAACAATCGTTTTCTTGATTTGGTGTTTACAAACGACGAGGAGAACTGCCAAATGGATGAATGTGTACCGCTGCTACAAAATGAAATTCATCACAACGCAATGGTAATTAGTGTCACTGTAGATAAAGTGCATTACGCGGACACAGGGCCAGCTCAGGAAAACAAGGTAATGATTGATTGGAAGAGTTTCGATGATGTAGCCGTTTCTCAATCACTGCTGAGGATTGAATGGAATAACGTATTTATACCGAACGACAATTTTAACGTTGATACCGCCAGACCGCGCGCTCAAAGCATTTTTGACTTTTTAAGCAATTTTGGTGTTTTCGATAACCTTTCTGAAAATTATCGCTCAGTCGAAAACGCTGTTGATTTCAACATTTTGTCTTTCTATAATGTTGTTTACGGCATATTGCTAGAACATTGTAGAACATTTATAGAAAGGCCGAATCGAACTAAGTATCCTGAATGGTTTAACGCCGAAACAATATGCCTTCTCAAAGATAAAAGGAAGAAATATAAAAAGTATCGTAAAAGTAAAACTCAGCTGGATAAAACTGCTTACCGAATTGCGGCCAATGCTTTCAATACTTTGCATAGAGCCCAACGTATCACCTATTTGAATGAACTTCAAAGAGGTATTCAATCAGAACCGAAACGTTTTTGGAAGTATGTCAACTCCAAACGTAAGACAAAGTTAGTCCCGAAAAATATATCTTATAACAACAAAGACGCGAAAACCCTCGATGAGGCTTCGGAATTATTTGCCGAATATTTCCGCCGCATTTACAGCGTAAACGATACAGTTCCAGAGCTAGAATTCCAAACCGCGACAGAAGTCATTCCTGAGTTGAGAATATCGATCACGGATGTTCGACGAAAAATTTTGCTGCTTGATGAATCTAAAGGGAGTGGACCTGATGGAATTCCTAATTCCTTTCTTAAAAAATGCGTTAACGCCTTGGTGGAGCCGTTGTTAATGCTCTTCTCAACTTCAATTCGTAGAGGTCAGTTTCCGAAATTTTGGAAAATCTCCCACATTGTGCCAATCCATAAAAATGGTTCAAAACTGCCTGCTGAAAATTATCGTGGGATAGCAATTCTGTCTGCCATACCAAAACTGTTCGAGAGCATAATTTACGACCAAATGTATCCCTGGTTAGAAGGAAAAATGTCGGACTTTCAGCATGGCTTTTTGAAAAAACGATCAACGGTTACGAACTTGGCAGAATTCGTCTCTCGAACTTCACAATGGATGATGCAGGGTTTTCAAGTCGACGCTATATATACCGACATGTCAAAGGCATTTGACGTGATTAACATAAATGCTCTCCTGTCAGTACTGTGTAAAAATGGGATCACCGGAATTTGTCTTCAGTGGATTCGTTCGTACCTGAAAGAAAGAGTCCAGTTTGTGAAGATAGGGAATGCGAGATCCAGGGTATTCTCGGTCAACAGCGGCGTACCACAAGGGAGTCACTTGGGACCCCTTCTTTTCGTCACTGTTATGAACGAGTTTCCCGGAGTGCTGCATGACGTGTTTGTGTTGATATACGCAGATGATCTAAAACTGTTCCTCCCTGTGCGACACCCAAAGGATTGTTTGACCCTACAAAATGCGTTTCATAGATTTTCAGAGTGTTGCAGCAGTTTCGGATTGAAAATCAATGCCTCAAAGTGTAATGTGATAACCTTTTCCCGGAAAGCGAGTAATATTGTGCACGAATATCGTTTCGAGAACAGCTGTGCCATAGCTAGAAAATCCTCCATGAAAGATCTGGGAGTCGAGTTGGATGAAGAACTCAGTTTCTCAAAACATGTTGAACAAGTCGTAGCCAAAGCAAACTCTATGTACGGAATGGTAAGCAGGATTTGTAACGAGCTGGACAATCCTTACACTATTGTCTCTATTTATGTTGGGCTTATCCGAACCACTATTGAATACGCCAGTATAGTGTGGCAGCCGTATTATAACGTTCATAAAAACAGGATTGAAAGGGTTCAAAAAAGATGTCTGAAATACGCCTTAAGGAATCTTGGATGGCAAGAAGAAATGCCGGAATACAGATCATTGTGTATGTTAGTTGGACTGGAATCACTCGAAACTCGGAGGAAATCAACAGATGCGCTGTTTTTAAAGGACTTGATCAGTGGAAAGTACTTTTCGCCATATTTAGTATCACAAATTTCTCCAAATGAAGGACGTAGCAGTTTGCGCAACGTGAGACCGTTTCAGCTTCCAAATCGAATACAGAATTACGCTCGTAATGAACCAATCTATAGAATGATGGCGATTTACAACGCACATGCTGATGTAATCAAACTGACTATGTCCAGAGAACAAATAAAAAATAGTCTTAAGATGTTTTTATCATAGATGTGTTGTAACTAGTTAGGATCAAAGGCTGAAGCCTAGAATCTGATAAATAAATAAATGACGTAAATCCCACCGCCAAAGGGAATTCCAGGTATGACGTCACCAAGGAACGGGCATTTAAATGAGATATTTTTTTTCTGCAACTGGGGTGTGATCGCTTAGCGCCTGTTTGGATGAAGCCTGTAATCACCAGCTGATTGGTGCTTGCCCGGTCATTAACCCATCACGGGGATAGTATGATTGTATTGGTGTACCGAGGTTTTCGATATCGCTCCACCCGAACTCTTACACCCGAGAACGAACCCTCGGATGTATGAAAGGGAAAGGTTTAGGTAAGAAGACATTTTCTTCTTCGGGAAATTTCGTAATTATTAGTTCGCTAATAATTACGCAATTCCGGTCCCGAAGATCAATAGCTCATTTGATCTGACGGCTAATGCGATCCCTTGACCACTTTTCCTTTGACTGTGAAGTAGGCAGGATCGGTGTTAATTTTGTATTTCGCGCGTGACATAGTACAAAAAGGTACTAAAAATTGAAGAAACCACGTTTTCAACAATTTAACTTAAGTTGCTATTTTCCCTCAGATCCCTCCGAGTGCAAATAAAAGTGCAGTTAGTTGATTCAGTGCAATTCAGATTTTGAAAACGGGTAATTGGTTTGTCGATATGGTGCATATTGGGTATTTTTTTAATCGAATTTAAAAAATAGATTACTGGAGGTACCGATCTACCTGCAACCCGAACACGACGGTCCAAGGGAAGGTTATCCAAGCTGAGCGAACGCGATCATCACACCACCCAACATCTCGTGGTACGTTTCGTCCGACGAGCACACCGTAGATCGGCGAAACGGCATACGCGTGACGGCCACCCAGGAGTGATTGTTCCACCCCATTGGAGAACCCAGGACAACTTTTCCGGAAAACCATCCAATTTCCGGGGAAATAACAGGTTTGAGCAGCCAACCGAGTGAGTACTCAGCAAAAATTGAACCCCTTCGTCATGTATTCCTCTCCCATATAGATTCGACTGCAGCATCCCATTCACAAGCCTGCCACCACAGCTCAGTTGGTTCGGTCAGTGCTTAAGCACTCGTTACCCCAGTAACCTCGAGGTCACGAGTTCGAATCTCGATTTTTGGAATCTTTTATTTTTATATGCTCAACGATCAAGAGCAGCATGGTTGAGGCGCGCGCGCACATGATTGAAATTTGATAATTATGACCATCAACCCAAACAAACCAAACCCCAATTTGCACACACGATGATCAGAATTTCCTAGGAAAAATTCTATGACTTTGGCCAAGTAAAACTGCACTCCTGAACAAATTCTGAGGGAAAACAAATAGCCAGACAGCGCTTGCGAGCGCTGAGCGTTAGAGGGGAAATCACCCAAATGAAAATGTAAGGTAGCAGAGTAGGAAAATCCCGAAAACCAAAATGTAAAACCCCCACTAACAACCAAAACCATCATCATCTTTTTATGGCTAATAGAGCTCGTTTATGAAGAACATTTGATGTAGTTTTTTCTTTGGTGACTTTTGTTGGAGTGTTGAAGACATCGTTTTTTCCGGTTCCGTAATTCTTTTACTGGAAGTCTAGGTTGACTTCCGTTGTTTTTTTGCCCCTTTCCTGCCTTCTACGCTATCTTAGCAAACTTGTACGGGGAAAGTGGGTCGGTTGAAGAAATTCTTAGGAACTTGTTTTCTTATTTAGTTAGTATTTTCGGGACCAACTTAGGATTTGCCTTCTTATCTTGGTTTTCTCCGGTAATTATTTGGGGATATTTGATTGAGGGTCAACGGATTGAGGAACGGTAGGGTGATCGGTAATCAAGGGCCAGACAGAATACACCCACCCTATTGATGGGTCTCTTAGCCGGGCACGCACCAAACAGGGGGATGATCTCTTCGGAGTGGCGCATTTAAATCATCCGCTAAGCACCTCGATTACACCCACGCCCGACTGCCTCCCGTTGCACCCTCTACAGTCACATTTCACATGCCTCATGCTATTCCTATTCTCTAAGGAAATATTCACAAAGGCTAGCGATGCATATGAAAGATGTAATCGAGATCTCTATGCAAGCTATATGTTGCGAATGCAGTCAAAACTGAAACACAATCCCAAAAGATTTTGGTCAAAGCAGAAGGAAAGTGGGCTTCCGATCAGAATGCATTTGAACGGCGAATCCCACGATTTACCAGCTGAGCAAAGTCAACTTTTTGCACGGCATTTTACGAGTGCTTTCTGCAATGAACCTATAACCACTGACCACACTGACATGACACTTAGAACAAAAATTCAACCATTTTCTGGCTAATTTTTTGTTGTCAGATTTTGTAGGTTCGCAATACCGACGGCAGGTGGCGAACCTGAAAAATTTGACAAAAAATGCCCTGTAGGAAAAATGGTCCTGTTTAGCCCGATTTTATGGTAGAAATTGCGTGTTTTATTTTTAAAGTTGGGTGGCATTTCCTAACTGGGATAGCATTTCTTCAAATCGATCGATGCGCACTCTGGAATCGACATTGCGTACTGTTGGAATAATTATCCAAAAAACGAAATCGAGTGTCCAATCAGTATGGTCAGTGCTATAACTGCATATGAAATTGAAAGAGCCCTTGGTCGTCTGCCAACCAATGCTCTGAATTTTACCATGGTGCAATAAACTGTGCTGGTTCCAAGTTGTCCGAAATTCTTGTCTCCAGCAGCCAAATCGTACATTTCCGATGATAACACGCAATTCACCTCTCAGTGCATCAAATAGATCGAAGAAGGATACCAAATTGATACAGTTTACACGGATCTAAAAGCAGCGTTCGATCGCGTGAACCATGTTCTACTCTTAGCTAAATTTAAACATCTGGGTGTGGCTGACACAGTAGTTGAAAGGCTCAAACCTTACCTCAGCAAACGACAAGTCAGGGTTAAGCTCGGCACGCACAAATCTGACCCTTTCAGTAAACTCTCCGGTGTCCCGCAGGGCAGCAACCTAGGTTCGCTACTGTTTTAAATCTTCCTCAACGCA
This sequence comes from Uranotaenia lowii, assembly GCF_029784155.1. NCBI lineage: Eukaryota > Metazoa > Arthropoda > Insecta > Diptera > Culicidae > Uranotaenia > Uranotaenia lowii. Next base: position 43,788,120 of record NC_073691.1, read on the forward strand.
ACAAATCTTCAACGCATTCTACGAGCTTCACGATTTTAATATCACTACTAGCCAGTGTTCGGCACAAATGCGCTAATCCGCTAATCGCTAGTTAGACCGCTAACTTTTTGTTAGCGGTTTATTTTTGGCGCTAAGTTTTGATTGAGCTAGTGAATTAAAAAGTTCCGCTAATTTTTGGTTCCGCTAATTGAAAACCGCTAACCTCCACAAATTTGCATCAACGAACTATATATATTTGCATCTTGAGCTATAACTGATAAATTTTACTTTTTGTCAAATATTAAGTGAAGGTTATCTTGGGTATCATTCTGACCCCAATATGCGCTGCAAGCGAAAATTTTCACTTCTAATTGAGAAATGCGTACCCAGATTGCCGAAATCAAAGAAAAATCTATAATTTCACAGAATATTGAGCAAATGTACATTACAAAATCTATGTCGCAAAACACTTAGTTTCAGAAGTATTCACAGATTGCACATAATTTTTAAATTTTGTTCATAATTAAAAAAAAAATATTACAAAATTAATTTTGGATTTTCACTTTTTTTCGGATTTTTTCAGATCAGTTCATTAAATTAAGATAAAATCACTATAAAATCAATTGACCTTGTTTAATTGTTAATTGTTCATTCCAGCCTTCGTTTTCAGTTCGATCAGATATTATATAAACGTCCACGTTTGGTAATGCCCCTACTTGTTTGAAAAAGGTGAAAACTGGTTAAACATGAAGGGGAGGAAAGTAAAAAAAATAATGCAAAAAAATAAATTGAAATAAATTGCACGATTTCGTGCAACATTATTGCTTTAGTAAAAAACAGACAAATCGAGTAAATTTTTGACCAAAATAAAAAAAAACAGATTCCCATTTTTCACATTTTGTTTTTTGTTCTTGTAACGATTCGAAAATTCAATTTTTTTATTTCTGGAACACTGAGAGGTGATAACATTATCATCATCGCCAGATAGTGTTTTGATGATACAATTGTATGAAAATTCGTCAATTTATCTGACTTCCAAAAAAATATTCAAAACTTAATTATTCTTATTCATATTTATTATTTATTTACCTATAAATTATAACTGAGGATGACAAACGCACTACCGAGTTGACACTACGAGCGTTACGGCACGTGTCTTTTTTCGGGATTTTATAAGCGATTATTTCAACTGTTAACGGCTTTCTAATTTGGTGATTTTCGGTTCATGAGATAGCCAGAGGTTAGAAGCGACATAGCGTGGTGAAGTTCTCTACTTCCGGTTCGAGCAAGAGCGTTAATCAATACAACACTATTCACCAAAACATCTAGTGTTGTTATTGTTTTGATGCTGATGGTGGCCGTGGATTGCCATAATAAATTTTCCCCGCCGCTATAATCCAACCTGAAGCTCTCGAATAAGAGCCTACCTTCAGGCGTTTAAACTGCTCGAAAGCCAGAGATTGTTCTGCCTCCTTTTACCTCGACAAAGGTTAACTGGCTGACTTACGCATCACGAATAGGACTTGGATTGGGTGAAAAAAACGAAACGTGGTACCTTCGCCCTTCGCGTTTTCGTTCAGCGCATAGGGTAAAGGACTGTACTACTCCTGTAGCGAGTGGGTCTTTTCTCCAAATTCCTCGTAGTTGTGTACCTTAGCCTATTGCTTCTACGAGAGGCGCCAGGTAAAAAGGCTTCAACGACTTGTACCTTCGTGCGCCTTTGGTCGTTGAACTGGAAAAGGGTAAAGCGCACCGTTCCTAATACCTATCAGGTACGTTACTTAGTTTGAGACAAGATTGAGCGACAAAAACAACATTCGTTCTTAGCGGAGTAATTCGCTAGCCTTATGGCTAGCCCGGAAAACCCCCCGGGGGGAGGCTCCCCGCCGGGTATAACATACAGCAGAACACTTCCTGAATGGTTTGGTCCATACGAAGACACCATCATCTTGCAGATGAATCCAACTAAAGGAAACAGCCTCCCAAAGAATCCTTTCACTATCAGCAAGTCTGTCCAACTTGACGGTGGAAAAATAGAATACGCCAAAACCGAAGCCAGAGGAACCAAATACACCATTAAGGTTCGCGGCCGGAAATTGGCTGAAAAGCTTATTAAATTGGAAACTCTTATCGACGGCACCCCAATCCAAGTGATACCGCACCCTCAACTAAACTTCGCACGTTGCGTCGTCTCATGTCGTGATGCCATTGACATCGACGAATCCGAGCTTCTGAAAGAATTGAAGAGTCAAAATGTGACACATGTTAGAAGAATCACGAGGAAAGTTGCTGACGAAAATGCACGAGGAATGTTCCTGACAGTGAATACTGCCACCCTTGTCCTTACGGTAGCTGGAATCGAGAAACCGGATTACATCAACTTTGGGCTTCTGCGTATTCCAACACGTCCATATTATCCAACACCTATGCTCTGTTTCAAGTGTTTGGATTATGGTCACACAAAATTGAAATGTACCGGAAAAGAGAAATGTCAAAATTGCTCCCAGGAGCACGATGGAATATGCGAAAACCACACTTACTGTCACCACTGCAAAAATGGTCACTCTGCCCTTAATCGTCAATGCCCAAAATATCTTTTGGAAGATAAAATTTGTAAAATGCAAGTTGACCTTAAAATCACTTTTCCTGAGGCCCGACGATTGTATGACTCCCAACATACAAACAACAAATCATACGCCGAAATCACCTCATCGAAATCACCTCTCCAAGACGAAATCGAAAAGAGGGATCAGGTAATCTTCGAGTTGCAGAAAAAATTCAACGAGCTTGAGGCTTCCTACAAAAACCTGCAGTCAAACTTTCAAAAAGCGAAAACGTGGATCCAAAGATCTCAAAGCATTGATAAAAATCGCTCCAGAAGCCAAGACAGAACACATCCATCGTCGACTAATCCCATTCAAATCGTAGTAGAACCACCAAGAAACGAAAATTCAGCCAATCCCCCAAAGGCACAATCGCAGCCCAACCGGCCAAGTCGCTCTTTGGCACCAACCCAAGCTAATGGAAATCGCTCAACAACACCAATCAAACGAAATCAAACCGAACAGCTCAAACAGCCACCGCAGAAAAAACAAGCCACCACTCAACCTTCATCCGAATTCGAAGACTGCCCAGATATAGGATCTGAAATCGAAGTCCCAATGACGCAGTGCACCCAGGACCTGGTTTCACAAAACTAAACAGCGAAATGACCGATCAACAAAATTTTTCAACGACAAGCACATTAACAACTGACCCGAAAAATCATGCTGCTTCAACTTCTATCTCACCAATCCGTCACATGAATCGCAACAACAAAAATCGTACACAAGCGAAAGAGGAAACCTTAGTGCTGCAGTGGAATGTTTGCGGGGCCCACCCACGCAGAGCCGATCTCATCAGCCGATATGATCCAGTTGTAGTGGCCCTTCAAGAGCTCCGTACATCAAATTTACAAGGGTATGTAAATAACTTTACCTGGTTCTCGACTCCAAGCATATATCCCCACACATCAAGCGCCGCTATCGGGATCCGAAATGGGGTCCCTTTCTCCCAAATTAACCTCAACACAAGTCTCCCTGCGTGCGCCGTCACTATCGAATTACCCATCAAAGTCACGATTTTGTCCGTCTACATCCCGAATGGTGAAACACTCACCTCATTTAACACTGAATTCGAAAACATAATCCACTCTCTCTCCCACCCCCTCCTGATCGTTGGTGATTTCAACGCTCACAGTACCACCTAGGGTGGAAAGCGTACTGACCGTCGCGGATGCCTTATTGAAGAGCTCTGCGCAAAAAATGCGCTCATTATATTAAACTCTCTAGATCACACCTACTTCCATCTCCCCAACGGAACTACCAGTGCAATCGATCTCTCCTTGGCTTCATTATCCATTTGCAATCGACTCACGTGGCAAGTTGAAAATGATCTGTGCGGAAGTGACCACTTTCCGATTAGGACAACTTTGAATACACCTCCGAAAGCGCGAAATAACCGCCCCCGCTGGCTCGAAAGTCAAGCTGACTGGCAAATCTTTGAGGAAACTCTATTAGAAAAACTCGACCCTAACGCCAATCCCACTTTGACCGAAATAACTGAGGCAATTTTTAAAGCAGCGGAAGCAAGCATCCCACGAACCAGCGGACATTGCCACCGTAGAGCCGTTCCGTGGTGGAACGAATAAGTGAAAGAATTGATCCAAGACCGTAGAAAAAAGTTAAGATACCTCCGAAACCTTGCATCGGACGATCTGGGCTTCGCCGATACTCTCAAATCGTTTCAAGATGCTCGAAACGCTTCACGCCGCGGTATAGCTGAAGCGAAAAAAGCCAGTTGGGAAAACTTTGTTGCGTCCTTTTCATCGGAAACTCCGACATCGGTCATGTGGCAAAACTTCAATCGCTTCTCCGGCAAACGTAAACCACCAAGAACGGTACTCAAAACTCCTACTGGTATAATTGATGACAGCCAGCTTATTGCAAACTTCCTTGGCGACCACTTTCAATCCATGTCTGATCAACCACTACTTCCATTCCCCGCTGTACCAAAAATTAAACGTCAAAATCGAAACACCATATCGGAACTAGAAAAGAAATTTTCGATCCAAGAATTTTTTGTCGCAACAAAGTCTAAAAAAGGTCGTTCCGTTGGACCAGACAACATCAGCAACGAAATGCTACGCAGACTCCCAATCTCCACAAAAACACAACTATTGAGTTGCTTAAATGAATTGTGGGAAAATGGAATATTTCCCTCTCCCTGGAAAGAAGCTATCATCATACCTATTGCGAAAGCGGGCAAAGACCCAAAGGGAAGGGGAGTGGAACAATATCTCACGGAATTGGAGGCAGCGCTAGATGCTCCTTTCGAAAAAAAGCAACACACTGAATTAGCCTTACTCGATCTCAGCAAAGCTTACGACACTGCACAAAAGGCACCGATTCTCGCAACCCTCGCCAAGTGGGGTATCAGTGGAAAACCGTATTTGTTTTTGCAAGATTTCCTCACTGATAGAAAGTTCAAAGTTGCAGTTGGAGGATCTCTCTCAGAGCTAAAGTGCCAGAAAAACGGAGTCCCTCAAGGCTCAGTCCTCGCCGTAACACTCTTTCTTGTTGCAATGGAACCACTGTTTGAGAGAGTTCCTCGTGGAATCCAAACCTTCGTCTATGCTGATGACATAGTTCTTGTTGCATCAGGTACACAGGTCAAAAGTCTTAGGAAAAAACTGCAAAACGCCGTCACCAAAACTGTAGAATGGGCTGATGAAATCAAATTCACAATTTCGTGCGAGAAGTCAAATGTTCTCCATGTCTGTAGAAGAAGGAAACACAAAGCAGTCCCCGAAATTAAGGTCCTTGGAAGAAGCATCCCCGAAGTGAAAAAAGCACGCATTCTTGGAGTGACATTTACCAAAACCCTCAACTTCTCGTCTCAGATTTTTGAAACTAAAACAGCACTGCAATCCCGTTTAAATTTGATACGCGCAATAGGTGGCCGGCCGTATGGAGGTCAGAGAAACAGCATCTTAAATCTTTTTAGAAGCATCGGTGAGTCAAAAATATTCTATGCTCTAAATACGATAGGGAGGAAAGGCACACATTCGTTAAAAGCGCTCACGCCAACCTACAACTCCGGAATACGCATTGCAGCTGGAGCTATGCGTAGTAGCCCAGTTCTGTCAATGCATGCTGAAAGTGGAACCTTGCCGTGGAATTTTCGACTTACTGAACGACTTGCCATCAATACAGTACGCATGCTTGGGAAACCTCATGGTATAATCACTCCTGCCACGGAAAGGTCGATGGAGGCATTCGAAACACTCACTGGAAAAACGATCCCCACCATTGCTCGCTCTATAACAGTAAGCAGCCGACCTTGGAACGTTGAAAATCCAATCGTAGACTATAAAAACACAATTTAAAGAGGGTGAAAGTAATCAGAAAGCAATCCAATTGTTCAAACACCATCTAGAACAACGGTATACAAACTTCCTGGAGATATTCACTGACGGATCAGTAGCAAACAATCAGGTTGGCTTTGGAATTTCGTGTGGCAACAGAGAGCTTCACTACCAACTTCCGGATCAATGTACGATATTCTCCGATGAAGCTATGGCTATACTTCACGCCCTGCGAAATATAGCGCAAAAATCGAGATACCGATCAGTGATTTTTTCGGACTCAGCCAGTGTTTTGTCAGCAGTAGATTCCGGTATATCCTTGCACCCATGGATACAAGCGATAGAAGAAGAACAGAAGAAACTTAAAGCCGTGCTATGTTGGATTCCTGGTCATGTTGGTATCGAAGGAAATAGAAAAGCAGATGAATTGGCATCCAAAGGTAGGAGTGGATCAAGAGTTTCCATTGGAATTCCAGCTAGTGACATCATCACCTGGGTCAGATCAGAGGTTAGACTGAAATGGGAGGAAGAATGGGATGGAAATCGGCATCTGTTTTTAAGGAAAATAAAAAGGAATACCTCACGCTGGAATGATAGAGGAAAACCATTGGAGCAACGCGCCCTTACAAGGTTAAGAATTGGACACACCATGTTGACGCATCGCGAATTTTTTACAAAAGGCATCCAAACATGTCTTTCTTGCAACGTGCCACTGACGGTGGCGCACGTCATCGGAGATTGCAGACTGTACGAGAAGGAAAGGAGAACCAGTGGGATAGGCTACGACATCGCGGTAGCGTTAAACACGGCGAACGAAGAAAACCTGATAAAATTCCTGAAATGTTCAAACTTACTTAACAAGATGTAAAACTTAGAATGTAATTTAAAATTTTCTTTTTAAAAGAGGAAGAATGACCATGTTGGTTAAAATCCTCTCTAAATAAACAAAATAGAAATAGAGGAATAGAAATAGATGACAAACGAAGAATTTGATATTTGTTCCGACCTAATTGTTTATCAACAGTTAGCGATTACCGCTTTAAGCTTAAAGCGATAACTTTTTCGGCACATTTAGCGTTTTCCATTAGCGATCGCTAACTTTGAATGAGTTAGCGATTTAACTAGCGGCGCTAATTTTTCAGTTAGCGATGCCGAACACTGCTACTAGCCAATTCAAATCAACGATTAGTGTATCAAACCACTTGAAAACATTCTGAAAATGAATAAGTGAATAATCTCTTTGAAAGTTAGGATAGGAATTCATGTAGACCCTGTATTTAGTCAGATGAATGTAGTGTAATAAATAAATAAATAAATCAATTCATGGCTGAAAACAAATTGATAAATTACTAAATCTTCATAGGGTGAAAGGTGACAAAAAAGATCGCTTTTTAAGATCTACTCATCCGTGATTGGCCGGTTGCAAGTGATTTTAAGTATTTAAAAGCTTTTCAGCTCGTTTTATGAAATTTAAATGATTTAAAACCTCATATTGTTAAGACTTACATGAAACATAGCATATTTCTGGGCAATGAAGGGCAAAAAATATCTCACTGAGATGTCTCCGGCCAAATCGGGCGGCAGATTTGAGAACCGAGAAAATTTTATGTATGATAAGTATGATTTCAGCTCCTCAAACCTACGGCTTCGAATTGTTTGGGATTTTTGGGTCAAATATTCCCATTGTGCAATGTAATGGTCGAAACTAATCGGATCTGTGTTTAAGGATGAATTTCCAAAATGGAAGATTAATTTATATCAGTTTCCATCCAATTTTAGCAAATCTCTGTGCCAAAAATGCGCTAAAAATTGTACTGTTCCAAAAACGATATGATTGGGAAAGCACTGCTGGCATAAAAACTCGAGCTCCCAAGCAACATGATGCATGGCCACTACATTCAAGCTAAACAAGAAAACATTTGATGGGAATTTCGTCCTATTGGATAATTCGTCTCATAAACAAATTTATAGTGAGAACCGAACTCGCTGTAACATCTCATCTCGGCTTGCCAGTCCGATATCTTATCCAGTGCACCATCTGAGACGGTTAGCAAACGCAAGTTTATTGTCAAAGTGTTTCTGCCATCGCCGATTGGCAAAACGCACTGCATTGGCCCTCTATCGCTTGGGTTTTTCTTCATCCTCTTGGTTTTGATGGGAAAGAAATAAGAATGGGAGGAAAATGCAATGTTAAGGAAACTAGAAACTGTTTTCTATTGCCTGCTGGTTTACATACACACGTGCAGCTCATGTTGGTCGGTGGTTCATTGCCGTCGGTTGGAAACAAAGAATTTTTTTTCTAATTCCGGTTAAACATACACACACAGCGCTCGGTACATCATTTGATAATATCCTTGCTGGCTGATTGTTTTCATCCAGATTTGACTTGTAATAGGATATGGGATATGTTCAATTTGGTTTCTTTCAGACATATTCAATACGTTTGTGCTGGAAGGACAATGCCAGATAATAGAAAGCTTGTTAATGCCGGTTCGGCAAAGAATCTTATTTCAATAATTCTACCTCCAAGGAAGTTCATTATTGGAGTAGAGTCTGATTTTCGAGTGAAGTTTTAATCCGGTCAATATCCGGGCAAATTTGGCAAACTTTGGTTGATTGATTCTTTAACAAAAATAAAGAAGAAAAATATTTGTAATGCTTTTTATTTCATCGAAACGCATCAGGAGATTTAAAAGCGTATTTAAGGCTTTTTGATTTGTTTTGATAAATCTTTCTAAAAAAAAACTCGATTTTGGTGGTAAAAATAAAAAAAACTAAAATCAAATTATACTAATTTGATATTTTGTTTGGCACGGTAATTTCTAGTTTTATCTTTTTATTTTTTAAACGTTTATCAAAACAGTAGACATCAAGTCTATTCCTTGAGATCTGAGCTTCATGCGATGATTCAAATAGATTGGTCGACCATTCTGAACATAACCTGCAACTTTTCGTGAAGAAATCGTGTTTTCCAAGTGATAACTTCTTCCAATATGGCATTGAAGCCGAGAAAATCGTTCATTTTGTACGAGAATAAACACTGTATGTACTTATAATAACCCTAAACGCTTTGCTAAATACCTCCAAATCGTCAAATTTCTACTGCATTGAGCATTTTAAGAGGTAGTTTTAGAATACTACAAAAAAAAAAAAACAAAAAAAAACTCAGGAACAAATGAAAAACTGGAAAACAGCATTTAAGGATATCTGAGAGTGTTTTATACTGCCGGCCAACAGTTTGGGATCACCTGCTAAAAAAACATGCAAAATTTGATCGTTCATATCTCAGCCGTCTTAGGATATATTTCAAATCTTCTGATCTCATTTGAAAGATGATGAACAATAGCTATTTAAAAGTTATTTTACCCAGAAATAGTGTTTTAGTTTTGTACCTTAAACTTAACCAAAAGTTAGAACATTTTCAAAAAATCGCACTCAATATTCAAAGCCGATCATCTCGGGATAGGGTGGACAAAATTTTAAAATTTGAGTTGCATTAGAATCCTTATTCTTTACTTCTTAAAACACAATGAAAAAGTTTTGTGCAAAAATTTAAGACTGTAATCAATAAAATAGACACTTAAGGTATCGTCTCAAAATTTGGGATCACTCTATAGTATGGTGTATCGGTCAAAAATTTAGGATCATTCTTTCAAAAACATGCAAATTTATTTCCTTCATATCTTTCTCATCTAACATGGTATTGCAGATCTGAAGGGTTTATTTGGAAGCTTAGAAATTGTTTTGTTTTTCATAAATTCATTCAAAAATTATATTTTAAAGTGATAACCATAAAAAATTCACCTCAAATTAATTTTTTTTTTATAGTTCACACTTATGATTCTGAATTTTCTATAGATATTAATTTTTTAATGAATTTATGAAAAAACAACAATTCCTAAGCTTCCAAATGAACCCTTCAGATCTGCAATACGACGATAGATGAGAAAGATATGAATGAGATAAATTTACATGCTTCTAAAAAAAATGATCCCAAACTTTTGGCCGATACACCATACTAAGGGGTGATCACAAACTTTTGGACGATAACTTGAGTGTCTATTTTATTGATTGACATTCTTAAATTTTTGCATAACACTTTTTCATTGTGTTTTGAGAAGTAAAGAATAAGTATTCTAATGCAGTTCAAATTTTAAAATTTTGTCCATCCTATCCCGAGATGATCGGCTTTGAATATTGAGTACGATTTTTTGAAAATGTTCTAACTTTTGGTTAGTTTAAGGTACAAAACTAAAACACTATTTCTGGGTAAAATAACTTTTAAATAGCTATTGTTCATTATCTTTCAAATGAGATCAGAAGATTTAAAATATATCCTAAGACGGCTGAGATATGAACGATCAAATTTTGCATGTTTTTTTTAGCAGGTGATCCCAAACTTTTGGCCGGCAATGTATATCTACAGTGTCCAGAAACCATGGTTAGATAGTTGCTGCTATTTTTAGCACAGATAACAGGTTGTGAATTTTGATAAATTAATTTCTATTTCCTTATAGAGTTACTTTCTTGTGTCCCATTAGATTCTGATGATAAATACAAATATTACTCTAACACGTTTGTTAGTTATTTTTCCATAAAGTAATTTAATCTTTCCAAAAGATTAAAAACTCACTGTACATATCTTCCGTATCATGATACACATGTATGTAACGAAAACTCAATAAATTATTACTCCATTCGATGGAACAATAAATATCTTATCCCAGTATTTTTTTTCGTTCACCAGTTTCATATAAAGGCTTTGCACTTCTGAACCGAATTCAGAACACTATCCCATTCCTATCAATTCCCGAACGTGAAAAATTCTTATCAACGACCCTCGCAAACCAGCAGCAACCGCGTCCTTGGCTGCTCGCCTGGCTCTGGCCTTTTCCCGTTTTTTCCCGGACTTTGTTAGTTAGTTACCAGAAAAAAGTTGACCCAGGCACCCGGGTGCCGCACGTTAAAATGACCCGAGAAAAAAAAAGCCAAAAATGTTATTATCTTTTTTAATTATAATTATTATCTCTAATGACGGGTTTCACGAAAACGTGGTGGTAATTCGGGGCTCTTCAGGACACTCGCCTTACACTTTATCTCTGCGCTGTTTGCTGCACGCTCTGCCAAGATTGCACTTGTTCGATCACACAAGCAAGTGTTTGGCAAGTGAGTAAGTTTTTAATACGCGAATGGATCCGGCATGATGGCGTATCGACATCATCCCCCCATTCTCCTTCAGCTGACTTTCGATCTTCCCCTCGAGAACATCACGGCGATTGAAGGCGTGCGTTGAAAGGTTCTGGAGACGATCATCTTAAGGCGAGTAATGCGATGAGAATGTACTTTTCGGTTATCGGTTATTGTATCATTTTTTTTGGTTTTTCGTTGCAATTTCAAAGTTTTGATCCGGCAGCTCCGAAAAGTCGTTATACGCGCTGCCCCTTTTCTCGTTCCGCTACACGTTCTGGCATGATCCTGCCCTGCTGGGTGCATATGATGAGCAAATTAGATGGAAATAACCGAAGGTAAACAGAGTAAATTAAAATGGACTATTAAAAGCGGGATGCAATTTTCAGCGTTATGTTCCTCTGCTTTATATTTTGTTTTGTTTTTTTTCTGGAGCTGGCTCCTGCAGAATGTGTTTTCATTACGCGCCTCACAGATCCAGGAGCAATCGGTAACCTAGGTTAGGGTCAGATCATCTTCTTGGACTTCTTTACTCGAGACACTTTAATCCTACGGTTATCAATACGGTAGAGCCCCTCAGTTTGAAGAATATTCAACGACTTCCTCTCTTCCCGCATGAAATGGTTTTTACTCAGAACGATTGATGTTGAGAAGTAAATCGCGTGCAATTACAGCTGTCAGATGAGGTTTCCCGGGTACAGCAATTCTTTGCATTCATCTATATCGGTAGCGCTTGCATCCAAGATAACCATTGAAGGGCTCTTTTCTGTGATAAAAACACCGGATCAGAAGCGCAATTTGAGCTCTGAAACAGCAGCACATTCACAAAGTTCACAAGCCGCGGAGCGCCCTCGGTTGATGGATGCCAATTTGATAATTCCAAGCTTATTAAGCTGGAATGTCGAGTAAAAGACATATTTTCACTGAAGCGTCCAATAAAATTGGACTATCAATTGTTATAGAATTCGGTAGAAAAATTAACAACATGTAGTTGGAGCATAACGATTTTGACATAAAAAAAACTGGTCGACTTAAGGGTTAGATTCCCGATTAGAAGATAAAAACAAAATTTCATAAATGGTGAGATGTTTTGATATTCAATTTTTTCAGACCCAAATGAGATATGATTTAGTACTCGTGAATGTTAAAATATCGCAAATTTTAACAACAAGTCCATGCATGAATAACAAAATTACATCACCCTTTGATAGCATACAGATTCTATCGAAAACTTTGCAAAAGACTGAAAAAAAGTATTAAAAATCATCTGAATCGGATCAGTCTATGCTAATGAGCACGGGCTTACGATTGAATGGAAACTATTTTTTTTTTGGATTAACTGAAAATGAAGACAAAAGAGAACATAAAAGTGAAGAAAACAACCCAAGCAACCAGAATTCTCTTAAAAAGGTTCCGTAGAAGCTTAATCAGCTCTCGTTTGTGTCTGAAGAGAATGCTAATCAGCCCAAAATTTAAGTTCTTAAAGCTACTTTCAAGATCGTTTAGGTGGCTGTAGAGAACGCTATTCAGCTTCTAAGACAATGTCAAAAAACTTCTACGCGCCGAAAAAAATCCGATTGGCAGATTGCTCCGATAACCAGATGTCAGATTCTTAGGTTGCCGGTCTATCGTGGTATATCTCATTGGTTTTAATTATATTGTTTTGATTACAAATGCTGCTTACGCCTAGAGGATTGAACCGCTGCTTTCTAGGTTGCAATGAAACTCACCAGCCTCTTGACCAACCCAGAAATAGTTCATTGCCACTGTAATAATTGTTATTTAAACTTAATGCATTTGAGGTAATTGAATAGGTTGGTCAATAGATTGTACTAAATATGAATATTAACAAAAATTCGCATCATCAAAAATTTATTCGAATATCTTAACATGTTGAAAGAGAACTTCGATCGGATCTTTTGAGCGTAGAACACTATTTGATTGTGTGTAAATTTTGCTAAAAGCTATAATATTTTATTAGTAACAATTCAATTTCGTTTCATTATTGATCATTAACTTACAAATTCCGTAACCTCAATTTTCTTATTCTCCTTCCAACATCTAATTTCCAACTCGCTGTTATTGCTACAATTTTGGTAAGTATGATTCGGGTAAGTATATGTTTCTTTTTCTATTTCTATTAATTATTGTTTACTTACAATCGTTAAATATCTTAATTTTTCAGATAATAATCCAAGAACTCAACAATTCAACCACGTACGTCTGACCACGTTTCAAAAGTGCGCCCTAATCTTCCTATCTTTTCTGTTTCTTTACATCATTCTCTTCTACACCCTCTAGCGGCTAAACTGCAAACTCATCAGTAAACATGGAAGTATAGACTGCGGAAATATATTAGGATGGTACATCGAAATTTGAACTAACCGTTACCAACTACTTCAACATTCCCCGACCCGTAACACTGGGCACTATCGTCAATCGGACCCAGTTTTACCTCCTACCTCCAATCGTGCAAGTTTAGCTACCGCCCTCCGAAGAAGTCCAGAAGATGTTTGAACTACCGCTCGCCGTTTCCTTCCGTCAGCCGCTGTCGATAAAGATACCACTCTTCCTCTTGTCCATCCATTACGCTCCGATTCGTTCACGATTATCACAAGGTCCCCAGGTACGATTTCCTTCGTGTCGTGAAACCATTTAGTGCGTCGTGTAATTGTAGGTACAGTACCGTTCATAATTGTATAGAAATTGGAAGCAAGCGCACTGTCACTTCGACTTTGAACTTCCATAACTTTTTACTCTGATGATATTTTTTGATCAAATTATTTGCGTTAGATAGATCAATTATTACACTATTATCACACAAAATTTGAGCTTTCTCGAGTTTGTGTGGCCTGAGAAACAGTAGTTTTACGCAAATCGGACTTTTTGGACTTTTCTCATTCAAACTGCAATATCTCTGGAACTACGCAACATTTTTTATTGAAATTTTGCAGAGTGATTGTTGAAACATAAAACTAGCATGTCTGAAGTTTTCGAAAAGTTCTATCGATGAGATCAAAAGCTACGCGAGGTGCAATATTTCAGGCATGAACCTTGAAATGCGATTTCTATATAATTTTGGACGATTTATGAGAACAATATCATTTCCTCCACCAATCAGACAAAAAATGTCTGGCAAAAGCAATGAAGAAAAGAAAAAAATGGAATAAATGGTCCATTTGTGTTTTGAAATCAGAATCTCGCGATATTGTTGTGATTTTTCGGTTGAAATAGATTTACTGGTTGTTAAACAGAGAATATGATTTTCCTATGAAAACATTCGTCCAAAATTCTATAGAAATCGCTATTCAAGGTTCATGCCTGAAATATTGCACCTCGCGTAACTTTTGATCTCATCGATAGAACTTTTCGAAAACTTCAGACATGCTAGCTTTATGTTTCAACAATCACTCTGCAAAATTTCAATAAAAAATGTTGCGTAGTTCCAGAGATATTGCAGTTTGAATGAGAAAAGTCCGAATTTCGTAAAACTACTGTTTCTCAGGCCACACAAACTCTAGAAAGCTCAAACTTTGTGCGATAATAATGTGATAGTTGATCTATCTAACGCAAAAAAATTGATCAAAAAATATCTTCAGAGTAAAAAGTAATGGAAGTTCAAAGTCGAAGTGATAGTGCGCTTGCTTCCAATTTCTATACAATTATGAACGGTACTGTAAGTACTCACGTACCCATCGGTACCAGAATTGATCTACAGCATTGTTAAGGTGATTCCAATTATTACGGTGTGCTGATCTATGGTCCTTCAACCTTTTCGGCGTCTGAGTCACCCCGTCCGAACTTAACTTCAAAAAGTGGTTGGGTGTCAAAGCTTCTTGCTGTCCGTTTTCGATTGGAATGAAAGTGAGAGGGCGCGAGTTCACGATGTCCTCCGCTTCTCGAACGATTGTGGCGAATGTCTCTTCGTCAGGGTTTTTCGTCATTTGCATGGCACACATCGCGGTTTTGACTGAGCGCACCAGTCTCTCCCACGCTCCACCCATATGCGGAGCCAAAGGAGGGTTGAAAATCCATTTGGTGTTGGCGTTTGTAAAACACTCCGATAATTCCTCTGCTTTTATCTCTCGGGAAAGTTCATTTCGAGCGCCCACGAAGTTGGTGCCGTTGTCGCTGTATATTTCTCTCGGTGACCCATGATTTACGATAAATCGTCTAATGGCCATTTTGCAGGATTCCGTGCTGAGCGAATGCACGACTTCTAAATGAATTGCCCGTATCGTCAGACAGGTGAACAATGCAATCCACCTCTTCACAGTGGCCCGGCCAATTCTGATGTTGAACGGTCCACAGTAATCCAATCCAGTGAAAGAAAACGGCCTAATATATGCTTGCAACCTCGCTTCGGGAAGTGGCGCCATTCTGGGAACCAATGGCCTAGCCCCTCTAACCCGACAAAATGAACAACCTTTGACCACCTTACGCAAGACGGATCTGAGATTAGAGATGTGATATTTTTGACGTACTTCATTAACTACTGTCTCATGGTTCTCGTGCAACAAGCGACGATGGTACCAATTTAAAAGCAGTTTTGTTGCAGCATGGTTTGAGGGTAATATGATGGGATACCTGACGTCGAATGAAGTATACGAGGCTGCTACGATGCGACTTTCCAAACGGATAATTCCTTCGTGGTCCAGACATGGTGATAATTTTCTCAACGGGCTACACGATTCCAGCTTCACACTTTTGATGTTCGACGAAAGCGCGTGCGCTAGCGCTTTGAACTCTTTAGGGTACGCTTCTTTTTGAATCCACCGGAAAATAGTCGCTTCTGCTCTGATCAACTCGTTTTGTGAAAGTGGTCCGCTTTTCAGCTTTTGCCTAAGAAATCGAGCTCGAAAGTTGTCACAGTATCGATGCACGAATGTATCCCACAGCACGCCACCGTCGCACCCAGTTAGAGAAATCCTCCCATTTAACCATTTTCAAAACTTTGTCGAATATATGCACGAGGCAGTGTTGTACTTCTTCTCTGGTTTCGCAGGTCGAATTCGTATTGGCTGGCTAGGCAGATTCATCTTCCGACAAAAAATCCGGTCCTCGAAACCATCGACTGTCTGGCGAAAAGTTCGGATTTTTACCCCATTTTGTCGCGTCGTCCGCCACATTTAGCTTAGAAGGTATCCATCTCCAATCTTCTGCTTTTGATGAAGACAATATTTCGCCAACGCGAACGCCAACAAATTTAGTATACTTTCTCTGATCTGAATTTAGCCATGCTAAAACAGTTTTCGAATCAGTCCAGAAGACACTTCTTTCAATCTCCAATCTATGAGATTCTACGATAGTGTTTTGCATTCGTGCTCCAATGACGGCAGCTTGCAATTCTAATCGTGGAATGGACAATACCTTTAACGGAGCCACCTTAGCTTTACCGGCTACGAGTGAACAGTGAACCTTCCCTTTGACCTTTGCGCGTATGTACGCAACGCACGCATAGGCACTATCGCTAGCGTCACAAAAAACGTGCAATTGCACTTCTTTCAACTGATCAGTGGTATGATTTGGAAAATAACATCTCTCAATACGTATATTATTTAACGTTTCAAAATATTTGGCCCACGATTGCCATCTCTCGCTTATCTCGCGTGGAATCTTTTCATCCCACTCTGTTTTAGCCCGCCGTATGTCCTGTATTATTATTTTCCCATGGACAACGAAAAACGACAGTAGTCCCAATGGGTCGAACAACGACATGACAGCTCGGAGCACCTCGCGCTTTGTCGGTCGTGTCTGTTCCATTCTCATTGCACTTTGATACGTGAAGATGTCGGACTTAGGAATCCAGAACATCCCCAATACTCGTTCAGTGGAGCTACAGTCTAGATTCAAAGGCTTTTCTGCACAACCGTTGGAAGCCCCGACCCGTTTCTGAAATTCAGGGGAGTTAGACAACCAGTTGTGTAGCTGGAAACCACCGTACGAATGAATTGTCCTCACCTCAAGAGCTAGCTTAACCGCTTGTTCTACACCATCGACGCTATCCATCCAATCGTCCATATAGTGCCGCTTCTTTATCGCCTCCGCAGCATCGGGAAAATCTTGTTCGTGTTCGCTGGCATTGAGATTCATCACGTACTGGGCAGAGCATGGCGAACAAGTCGATCCGAATGTAGCTACGTCCATGATGTAAATTTTTGGCCTTTCTTTTACATTCTCTCGCCACAATAGCCTTTGGCAGTCTCGATCCTCTTTCCGTATTTTAACTTGATGGAACATCTCTTTGATATCGGCGCATATCGCTACCGGACGTTCACGAAACCCGAAAAGGATTCGGGGGAGGGAGCTGAGGAGATCTGGTCCTTTCATTAGAACTGTATTCAACGAGATACCTTCGACCTTAGCTGCAGCATCACAAAAAATACGTATCTTAGAAGGCTTTTTCGGATTGATTGCGATTCCCAATGGTAAATACCACGTTTTTCGCGGATCTGCACTTCGCAGCTCATCGTCGGTGGCTTCGTGAATGTATTTTTTATCTACATATTCTTTCATCTGGCGTCGGACGCTTTCACTGATCACTGAATCTTTAGCCATACGCCTTTCAAGACATTGTAGTCTACGTTCAGCCATCGGCATACTATCCGGAAGCTCGAAATAGTCGTACTTGAAAATGAGTCCAGTTTCAAATCTGCCTTCAATTCGTCTCGTCGTTCGTTTCATAATCTGCTCGGCTCGCTTCGTGTCTTCGGATTCCAGCTTTTTTGTAGCTCTTATTCCCAAATTGTCGATTCGAAAATATTCCTCAACTAACTCATGTAGTTCTAAATCGTGTTCACACTCACATAATATATGAAACATGCTCGCTCGACGAGATCCGTACTCCAGGGCGCCATACACTGTCCATCCCAATCGGCATTTGGCCCCTACCGGCTTCCCGATAGCTCCTTCCCTTATTCTCTGTGTTGCTCCGACGTGAAGATTGTCGTTACCAATTAGAATTTTTGGAATCGCATTCTTATAGCTCTGAATCGGTAACCCTTGTAGATGAGGATACTTTTGAGCCAACTTTGCGCCTTGAATTGTTTGTTTAGGAAGGTTTAAAGAACTTACAGTGCGAACATCCTTCAATTTAAATAGTTGTCCAGGGTTAGACTGACCACTTATCTCCAACGAGATCCGCTTTGAATTCCTTTCGTTTCGCTCTATGTTCGCCGTCCATTGCAAGCATAGCGGCACTGCTTCTCCTTTAATCTGCAGCTGATCAATGACTTCTTCTTCGACTAAAGTCAGCGATGAACCTTCAAGGCAAACACTTGCACTGTCCGTCCATTACCGTGCAATGTTACAGGCAGAATCCGGTACAGTGTGGAAGGTTCTGCGTGATGGTGATTGTTGACAGCACCTGTTGCTTCAGGTTCCACGTTGGCATCCCGGTTTTCATGTAGCAATGGATGGTGTTTCTTTTGGCACCCACCAATCCCACACTGCTTAGCAGACTTGCAAGGTCGTCTTCCATGGCAACTTAGACAACTGCGACAAATATTCAAATCAATCCATCTATCTGCAATGCTCATTCTTCCAAACTCTGGACAGCTTTTGACTCGATGAGTCAAATTTTGACAAATGAAGCAAGCTGGGCTGAACACTCTTCCAGCGTGTGGAACGTCCACCATCGTTGCTCCGTCCGCCGAAATATCGTTAGATGTGTGAGCCATAACAGCTTGTGGAGCTTGTTCCCAACCATCTGGCCCTTCCCCTTCGGAATCTAGATCCTTTTCAGCATGGGCGCCTCAGAAATTTTTCTCTTTTCCTTTCTCGCCTTGTCCGAGTTTATTTGATATTTTCGGGTGCAAACTTTCAAGGTTCCTCGTAACACGGGAAGCTGCCCTTACCAGTACCCCCATATACGCTGAGAAAGATTGTAGGTCCACCGTCTCAATATTCTCCATATGTAGCCCCCAATCTAACTGAAGATGTGTGGGCAATTTATCCACTAAATCAAACAACAGTTTCGGATTGTTGAGATGTGCCTGTTGGTTCGCGGCAATCAGGTGGTAACTAAGATTTTGCACTTCTAGGCCGAAGGTCACCAAGGTTTCCAACTTATCCGCCTTGGGGGCCGGTACTTGCCTAACCTTTTGCAACAACGTTTGAACTAATAGTTCTGGTCTCCCATAAAGAGTGTCCAATTGTTCGATAATAAGTGGGACCGCTTCCGGCATCATAAGCCGACTGCGCACAGCTTCATACGCGGCACCTTTGAGCGCTCGTTGCAGTCTCACGAGATTCTCCGTTTCATTGTATCCACATGCTTCGGATGTCGTACGGAATGTAGTTATAAAGACGGGCCAATCTTCAGGATTTCCGTAAAAAATTGGCAAATCGCTCGACATAAGCTGTCGTGAAATCAACTGACGCTGCGTTGGACTCGTTGTAGGTCCATGATCACGTTTAGCCACCACATCACAACCGAATCGATGTTGTTCACCTCTGTTATCTACACCGACGTCATTCAGGATCGTGCTAACATTCGGCCAAACTTCTCTTGACAGACCGGATAAATTGGTAATCGAATTCGTCGCTTGGCCAAAGTCAATCAGGTGGGAATTTTTGTGTTCCAATCGGGTATTAACACTCTGTGTGGGTACTCTGCTCCGGACAACCTTCGAAATTTCAGATATATCATTATGTGCTTGGTGGGCTAGCTTCCCCGGGAAATCAATTAACTCCGGACGTCTCGGTTCTTGCATTGTCGATTGAGCAACCAAAAGTGGTAGCCCCTTACGCCATTCTTCCACTTTCTTGATTCCGCTATGCACAGACTTACGGCTTCTGGCAACACTTACAGCATCGTCCTCTACTTCTAGCGCTTTAATTTTCTGCCTCAGGAACTCTACCTCAATTTGCATTTGTCGTCTTTCGTACTCTGCATCCTTTTGTATCCGCTCTTGCTCGCGTTTCCTTGCCTCATCTCGACGTTCGAATTGCAGCTCCTTTTCACGCAATGTTTTCTCCGCCTCGAGTCGTTGCAGGACTAACCGAGATCCAGTCCGGGAAGAAGCTGATGTACTTCTGGCAACAGCACTTGTGGGTATTATAGTTTCTGCCTTAGTATTACCACTATCCGTTCTTTATACTATGGCCGTGGCTTTTTGGCACGCCGGACAAGTGAAGCTGCGTTCGCTGATGCTGTCGCCAACTCCCACGCATCCAAAGTGCCACCAGGTGTCACAGTGGTCACATTGCACCATTTCATCGGTATCTGGTGCCTTACAAGCTGCGCAACTACCCTTGTTTACGTCCGATTGTTTACCTTCCATATCTTTGGAATTTCTTTTAGATTGTTGAAAGAGAACTTCGATCGGATCTTTTGAGCGTAGAACACTATTTGATTGTGTGTAAATTTTGCTAAAAGCTATAATATTTTATTAGTAACAATTCAATTTCGTTTCATTATTGATCATTAACTTACAAATTCCGTAACCTCAATTTTCTTATTCTCCTTCCAACATCTAATTTCCAACTCGCTGTTATTGCTACAATTTAGGTAAGTATGATTCGGGTAAGTATATGTTTCTTTTTCTATTTCTATTAATTATTGTTTACTTACAATCGTTAAATATCTTAATTTTTCAGATAATAATCCAAGAACTCAACAATTCAACCACGTACGTCTGACCACGTTTCAAAAGTGCGCCCTAATCTTCCTATCTTTTCTGTTTCTTTACATCATTCTCTTCTACACCCTCTAGCGGCTAAACTGCAAACTCATCAGTAAACATGGAAGTATAGACTGCGGAAATATATTAGGATGGTACATCGAAATTTGAACTAACCGTTATCAACTACTTCAACATAACATTTATGAGAAAAATTCGAAAAAATCCTGAATTCTATTTGTAAATATCAGTACAGATATAAACAAAACAAATACCATGACAAGAAATTGACAGACATTTATGACATGTCGCTTAGAATTCCCATATAGGTTCTTTAAAACACCTTCAAGTATCTTAATGGTGCGTTTTGGAATGTTACGCGAACGTTATTGACCTTTATAAATGAAGTTCCATTAAAAGCGCTTAGGAGTTACGTTATCGATAGTTTAGCCTTTCAAAGGGCGATGGAAGTTCCTGAGTAACTTTTACGCGACAAGAGTCACTTGAAGTTCCCGTAAAACATTTTTTCAGCCAAATGTGAACTTCGGAGTTCCATCTTTAAGTAAAAATGCGACTTTTGGTTGCTTGGGAAATCTCCTAAATTGTGATTATTATGTTCGTTTTAAATTGTGCTTATTTAGACCTAATGGAACAGAATCTCAACATCATCATTATTGAGGACGTGAAAGACCTCTAAGGTTAAAGCGTCAATAAACTATTTAAAAAAAAAAACATCATCATTGCCTCTGTGTTGGATATCCGAAATTTCGTTAAGTGAATCTTCAGAACACTCTTCATGTTAGTTCTCCCGATCCAACGAAAGCTATTAAAGTGAACTTTCAGAACACTCTTCATGTTGGTCCTCCCAAGTCAACCAAATTTCCTAAAGGGAACGTTCAGAACACTCTTCATGTTGGTCTTTCCAATCCAATGAAAATTATTGAAGTGAACCTTCACAACACTCTTCATGTTGGTCCTCCTGGTCCAACGATAATTCGTAAAGGGAACGTTCAGAACACTCTTCACTAAAATTATCAAAGTGACCCTTCAGAAAACTCTTCATGTTGGTCCTCCCAATCCTATGTGGTTTATCTATAGGTGCGGACAAGATTACCGTTGCACGAGTGTGAGAATCAGTTTTTTCAATGTTTTGATTGCTACGTCACAAACGTTCAAGGACGTCTCGATGTTCGAGTAACCTTGCGACGACAGTTGTCATACGTACATCGTACCATCGATTTCGAGCATCAAGTGGAAATTATAATCAGAATATGCTCAAAATTGAAACACATGTTCGGTATCCTTCCTTGCAATAGCGGTTAGATAAATTTCAAATGATTTGAAAAAAATCTAACACATCTTGCATTGTTTGTAAATTCCGAGATACTGGGTCTATACTCTAAATCAAACTATTAGATCTTTAAACTGAACCTGGATACTGTATGTGAAATCTTGATTTGAGTTTCAAATCTGATATGGAAAACCTGAAATGTGCAATTTTAAATCTGAGCTCTTAATCGAAATGTGATCATAATTTTTGTATACTGACTTTTTATAAATCAACTTTGTTAATAAATTCAAAATAAAATTTAAATCTGAATTTTCGAAACAGAAGCTGTTTATGAAAATGATAAAAAAAAAAAGGTTTTTTTTGTTTTCAGTAGCTGAAAAAATGCCAATGAATCAGAACGGTATTCGCAAGAATTCCTCAACATATTCTCCTCTACCAGCTTTTTCTCCAGGAACTTTATACCCATCGTTGTTGTTGGTTCCGATTTCAGGAAAGGTTTTTCTAGACAGCATTTTGGGAGCAAACGAATCCTTTGGAAGTTGAATCCGTCGAACTACTTCTAAAATCCGAAAAATGAATTTGAAAACTAAAATCTGCATCGAGAATAATTTTGCTTTCACAACACGACGGCATCTCGAAAATTTAGAAACATTCTATCATGGTAACGTAAATAACAAACATTCTGGGACGTTGCTACGGTTTCATTGATGCGTTGAATGTTTGCCACCGCGACGGCGTCGTGTTACGTCACAATCGTTCATAAACAACTGTATGGATACAACGAACTAATACTAATGACTTTAGTTGACCCCACCTATAGATAAACCACATAGCTCCCAATCCAACGAAAACTTTAAAAGCGAACCTTCAGAACCTTCAAAATTATTAAAGTTACCTTTCACAACACTCGTCATGTTGGTCTTCCCGATCCAACGAAAATAATTAAAGTGAACCTTCAGATCACTTTTCATGTTGGTCCTCCCGATCCAGCGAAATTTCGTACATTGACCCTTCAGAACACGATTCTTGTTGGTTCTCCCGATTCAATGATAATTCGTAAAGGGAACGTTCAGAACACTCTTCATGTTGGTCCTCCCGATCCAACGAAAACTTTAAAAGTGAACCTTCAGAACACTCTTTATTTTAGTCCTCCCGATCCAATGAAAATTATTAAAGTGATCCTTCAGAACACTCTTCATGTTGGTCCTCCCGATCCAACGAAAATTATTAATGTGAACCATCAGAATACTTTTCATGATGGTCCTCCTGATTCAACGATAATTCGTAGAGGGAACGTTCTGAAAATTATTAAAGTAAACTTCACAACATTCTTCATGTTGGTCCTCCCAAATCAACAAAATTTCGTAAAGGGAACGTTCAGAAAACTCTTCATGCTGATTTTCCTGATCCAATAAAAATTATTAAAGTGAACCTTCAGAACACTCTTCATGTTCTTCCTCCCGATCCAACGACAATTCGTACAGGGAACGTTCAGAGCACTCTTCATGTTGATTCTCCCGATCCAATGAATATTATCAAAGTGAACTTCCACAACACTCTTCATGTTGGTCCTCCCGCTCCAATGAAAATTATTAAAGTGAACCTTCAGAACATTTTTCATGGTGGTCCTCCCGATCCAACGAAATTTCGTAATGTGAATCATCAGAACACACTTCATGTTGGTTTTCTCGATCTAACGATAATTCGAAAAGGGAACGTTAAGAACACTCTTCAAGTTGGTCCTCCCGATCCAATGAAAATTATACTTATGAAAAAAAAAAAGTTTTGAATAGAAATAAAAATATCATAGACCGTACCAAAAATTTAGAGAATGTTAAAGGAAATTTTGAATCAGAAATCCGTCTTAAACTCCAACAAAAATTTATCTTCTGTCGCTTTGGGTGGCCACCTGAATTGCTCCAATCAATCATAATTCAAGCCAAATTCCATTCCGCTGACGCAAAAGTCTTCATCGCGGAACAGTGTCATGTTTCAACCACGCAACAACCATAACCCCAACCGTGTGGTGTCGACATTTGGATCAAAATAACCGATTGTCGTCATTTCCTGATTCTGTTTTTCTTTTCATAACTTTTCGCAGTGAAAGGCCACCCAGTGAAGGTGAAATGAAAAATTTAATTTTCATTCCATGACCGTTTCGCAGCAACTATTTCAATGCTGAACCAGTGGAAAAGACAGTTGTAAATTGGTGGTGGCTGAAGTAAGACTCAATGTCAAGTACAAATTCGACATATGATATAACAAGATTAAAAAAAACCTTAACCTGAAAAATGCACAAACGTTTTCCAACTTCATGTTTGACATACATGAACTTTTCAGCAGCAATATTTGTGGTTGATTCGTCACTTTAGTTAGACAGAAAAATTACTCTTGAATCACGACTAAAATTAAGCCTGCTCAATTGTTTGACTCACCAGCTCTAAAACTGGCTAGTCGTTTTGCAGTGTCAAACAGGTCTCGTTGTTTCTTCAAGTTGGCACACGAACCAATCCTCCGGGCTCAAATGATATTCATGATCTAAATTGAAAATTGCTCGCCTCCAGATTAAGTGATGCATGGAAAATCACAAAACCACACCAGAGATAGCTACCTATCCAGTATGCTTGTACCTTGCTATGGATACAAACGTCAGATAGAATGTCAGATGCTGCGTGCTCCTAGACAATCCATCAATCCGTTCCATCTCAGCCCTGCATACATCGGCTCTAAGCTAGGAACTTGGGATAGGTTTGATCTCATTGAAACGAGAGTGCTGGAGCAAATTCCCCGATAGTTATACGCGAACTTTAGGACCAAAAAGGGCACCATCCCGAGTGCAAGTTGTTCAGCTTCCGAATGCAACCGCCCCTATTTCCCGGCCTACCGTACGGTACAGATTCGCATCAGGAAAACTCCCAAGTTTCTCTACTAGGTTGGTTGGTATCTCTACACTGAGTCGGTAGCTAAAGGCGCGGAAAATGCAGAAGCACTGTACTGTGTAGACTTTACAATAAACCGCGCGCACCCGTTCGTTTATCTGCCCGACGACTGATAATAGTTATTTGCACGTCACTACTGCATCAAGCCAACTATATTGGAGCCGTCTCCTTTTTTCTACGTCTCGCTTGCTTCGTCTCGTTGACGTTTCGATTGCAGCAGCCAACTACGACGGCCAATTTTTCCCATATGGCAGAGGTTACCTAATTCAAAGAGCCTCAGTGGCGGGTGAATTTTCAGCGACAGCATGGAATGCTGATGCTGTTTTTGTTCGGAAGGTTAGGAATTCCGTTTTTGTGGTTGAATGCTAGGTGGCAAGGTAATAGGAAAATTATCTGTCAAACTGTTACCATTTTTCTACCGTTTACTGAAATTGGATTGCAATCAAACCATGTGAGTCGGTAGTACCTAGGCATTCGAGGAATTTTGTTAAACAGTTGGTAGAAATTAGAGAACGGTTTCCATGGACCACGTGATTGTGTTCATCAATTTATGTGGTGAGACGGAATAATAAAATAAATAAAAAAAAAACAATCAGGTTTCAAAATCTCAACGCTTATTCTGTTTAACAAAATAGTTTTTATTTAAATTTATTTGAACACTAGCTGACCTGGTATGCTTTGCTACCCCTTTTCCATGGAAAAACTTAAATTCGTTAAAACTATTTTAATTAAATTAAATTTATAATTTAATTGATAACTCGAAAGGTTTTTTAAACGACTTTTACCTAGATGCAAAAACAATTGACTTATTACATTCCTTTTAACATGTATTGAACATTGTATAAGTAAACTAGCTGATCCGGCAAACTTTGTTGAGCATGTATTTTATAGAATTTTTTTTATATTTTAGCACTGTTCCTTAGTCAGCCTTCCCTCCTATCTGATCAAGTATTTTAAAATTGCTAAAGTTTTTTGCTGGAGTCGTCATAAACTGAGTTTTTTTTTCGATTTGTGTTTACCTCTGTATTTAAAATCATTGAAGTTTTTTTAAAGCATGTTCGTCAGAATAGAAAAATTAAAAAATGAATTGGACAAAACCAGAACATTTAAAGAATAATGAAAATAAACAAGTTTTTAATTTTTTTTTTCATTATTTCAAATGTCGTTTTTTCGGACTTTGTACTAAATACACTAATTGAACCTTATTGTTAATTGACAGAGCTGAGTTTGACAAATATTTAACAATTCACGAAAAGTCACTATTCATCTCATTTTACAGCAACACTTTTCTAATCAAAATAAAGTTTGAAAATGTCTTTAAAATTCATGTCATCATTATCTTTTTTCAATTTTCAGTAAGAGATTGGCAAATTGCACAATAAATAAGGAAATTTAAAAAAAAAGAATTTAAATTTTCATGTTTTGGATTACTTTTCTCTTAGCATTTGAAACCTTGAATGAAGGCAAATATATTTTGAGTATTGGGAATAAAAATTAAAAACAATCACAAATTATTTAAAATTTTAGTTTATGATTGTCAGATAAGAAACTGTAATCCAAGCAATTAAATTTAATTCTGAATTTTATTGTTAACTAGCAGACCCGGTAAACTTCGTTCTACCATGTTAAACTTGGCGCCCCTTTTTAATTTTTTTCTTCGCTGTTTGACTTTAAAAAAGCATCAAATCTTGATTATAATCTTTTTTGAACGTGCGGTGATTAAAACTAAACTATCAAATCTTGATTGTTAATCGTCTCGCTTTCGTGAACATGTCCTAGTTTTTTTTACATATCCTTCTTTTCCGTTTACTCGAATTGTCCCGCTTAATTATATCGGAATAAAACCTAAGAATTTTAATTCAATTCTCGGGACTTTACATTAATTATCAAAACATTACCTTCAGTCAATCTTACGTGCATCTTACATGAATACTTTTCATTTACTTTTCTTTGATTTGTATGCTTTGAATATTCCCGAATGGTTTCAGGTATCAGCTTTCCGTTGCAAATTTGATTTTTTCAGCACTCAACGTAACTATCAAACTTGGCAAGACTTATGCTAAAAAAAAAAATCAACTTTTTGTAACTTGCTCCATTAATAACTATATGTTGATAATATCTATGTTTCATTTATTGAATACCATTTAGTTGATTTACTCCGCTTTGCTCGAGTTCACTTTAAGGTTGAAATCAAAATCAAAAGTTTCTCAATAATTGAAATTTATTGCATATGATACTTTATGGAAAAAGAATTTTGAATATCGGGTCCATTTTTGCACTTTCAGCTCCCGAGTAACTTTGGATGGTATATTTTTAAAACTGCAGAAATAAAAAAAAACATTAAAGATGATTCTTTACTAACCATTTTCAAGCAGCAGTGGAAATTAATATCCATATGTTCATCAACTCCATGTCCAAAAAAAGTTCGCCGTTTTATTATTCGTTTCAGCAAAAAAAAATCTTTAAACATTTACCAAATTAATTAAGAAAACGATCAGTTTTGATTGAGGGAAAATGTGTTTAGATTTTTACTTAAACCGAATTACCGCATTTTTATTTGGATTTTTATCCCAATGGACATATCTGCCAATTTAAACCATTGTTTTTAAAGGTTCTTACTGAAGCATTGGGGTGTTCTGATTTAAAAATTTCCAGAACAGTGTTGGAGGTGATCTGCTATTTTATTTAAGATTATGTGATATTTTCAAAATTCAATAAAATTTGATTGAAATGCAGGTTTTTAAAAATTTAAAAGACCGAAAAGAGGTAACCCGTTAAGGCTACGATGATTTCATGAGTTCATTCATTTTTTTCTGGAAGTTTTCATGTAAATATACCTCGAAATCTTTGAAAACATTAAAGTGTCTTTCGGCTATCATCACAGTTCAACTTTCATATTCCTTCAAAAAGAAATATCTTAGTATACATTTGTCCCATTTATTGATGCAAGTGGAAACACTTTACTCTTTTTCAGATGCGTCAGTGTAAAGACTTCAAAATGAATTAAATACTTTTTCCTGTTTGTCTTTTTTATCAACTTTCATTGATATATCTGCAGTTTTTCTTTAGAATGAAATAATGCTTGGTACTTCAATTTCACTGAATACTGTTTTACCATATGACCTTCATTTACAAAGACATATACAAATTTTGAATATCCGCTTCAGATTCAACACTCGGGATACCCTTTCTGACCTTTTTGGAAAAAAAAAAATTCTTAAAAGGTATATGTTTAATGGCTGAAAGGCGCATTGTCACTTGCTTCACCGTGTGAAATGACAGGAGTTAAAGTTATTTTCGGCACTTTCAGGTCATAATAAAAACTTATCAAAAAAAATTCTGCTTCTGCTATCAAAAAATAATGTTTCTGGAATATCAATCACAAAAAAGCGGATCTAAAGTCTCGTCTTTGTAGCCAAAATATAGTAAACAAAAACACACGTTTATGTTAAGTACGTACTTAAATTCTGTGTAAACAAACAGTTTTCCGGTGAATGATTTGACAAAAAAGTTGAGTTTTTTTAGTCCGATTTTTTATTTGGGCTCAACCATTTATAGATGAAGAAATAATGTATACATTTTTTTTTTGTAAATGTTGAACGTTTGCACTTGTTCTAAATAAAAGCCTCTAATGTATGTTTTAACTGAAAATTCTTCTTATTTTATTGATAACTTTCACTAAAGCTTGCAAAAAATCAAAAAAAATCTTTGCATTAGACCTCAAAATAAACTTCAATCGTGTATAATCTTTTTTGAAGGACAGGCTCTTGTTCAGTTCAAGTGTGTGTTCATATTCAACGGATTTTGTTGTTGTTCTGTAAATTTGAAAGCACTTCATATATCTTCAGTCGAGCACAGTTGTACATGTTCGAAAAATTCTTCTAGGGGTATTGGATTATAAAATTGTATGTTAAGTTTCCCACTTTCATTTTTTTTAATGTCCGCAAAGAGTCATACCATTATTTTATATGCATAAGTTCATATTTTTCAGACAACAATTTCTTCTGAACTTAAAATAGTTTCATTTTTTTTAAATCGTTTAAATGGATTTGATTTGATCGGCAAAATATCAATCTGGGCGTCATGCATTACCATGTGCTGTACGAATGATGTAGGAATCGAATAGATAAAAACACATCTAGGCTTCATATCGCCACCACATGCATTGAAATTATGCTTGGTTTAGAAATGCGCGCCCAAATATTTCAACTAATCAGTATGCTATGCCTTGGTTACCATCCTTTCTCGACGTTTGCTGGCGACGCCTCAACCATGGAGATGAAAAACAAACCACCCGCCCGGCGCCCAATGGAAAGAAAATCTCGAAAAATATTGAAGGCCATGACTTTAATTTGATTCAAAAAACTACAAATTTAATTATTACGGACAATTGATGCCACTTTTTGTTATTTTTATTCAATATAAACCGATTCGCATGCCCACAGAATATTCTAAAAATAATTTCATTTGAATCGGTTAGCTAATTCCGGAGTAGTAGTACTACAAACACCGTTACAAGAGAATTTTATATAATAGATTTATATCAATATTCTGAATTTGACTTTATGAATTTGGATTTTCAGTTATATTTGAACGTAAATTTAAAAGCTGATTTTCTTTGATCTTGATTTTGTTTTTGTTGATCGAGTTCAAGTGTTTATATTCTTAAACTCACTTGTGCTTGATAGATTGTTTTTTTTTATCTGATATCTGGTATGAAACTTTTTTTTGTATTTTTGTGTATTGGTTCAGATCTTTTTCTATTCTTAAATGTTTCGAAATTTTAGGTGGCATGATTTTTACTTCAATGTTAAATATTTATATTCTTTCAAGTTTGATGAAATTTTGGATTACAATCCTTTTTTCTGACTTTTGAAACTGAGAGTTGGATCTAATATCAAGTTGAAGTCCTATATAGCTAAACTTTGGAAAAGTTCCTTCTAACCACTGAGCATAAAAGGTAGTGTGCATTTTTCAATGTTTCCTGATCCTCGAATCCGTTCTAATGATAGTAATGCAATTTACTCGGAATCACAAATTTGATAACATTCAATTCTCAAACTGACTGGATAAATTCCTAACATCTTTAAAAATCAACCAAAAATAAATAAAGGTGATTTTTTATCAGTTATATGACTTTCTATTGGTGTTATCAAAACTCATAAAAAATGATTTGGGAGTAGTAATGTTTTGAGTCTATCAAAAATTTTACATCCATATTGCTTGAGTTGCGAAAAGAATATGACATTTCAAAAAAATTAACGGTGCATGAACGAACAATCATCTAAGAAAATATTAGAATTGTCTTGATTCTGATGCAACAAAAAACAAATTTGGTAAATATGCTTCTTACCGGTCAGTTGCAGCATCCCAAGTTGCACCAATCATATCCAAGTTTCCATTTTACTGGTGCCACGTGAAAAGTACACTGGCAATAAAAATGGGTGCCAAATCTTCCAATAGATAGATGGATGGATGAACATTAGTAAGGTGATTCGAATGGAAAAAAATGGAAATTGGGTGCCATGACTTTTATTTGATATGAATAAAAACTATAAATTAATTTTCAAATTCCACAAAAACATTTTCGAAATATCTCTCCGTTGTGTTTTTCTTCGCGTGAAGACGAACACAACAAAAAAAAAATCGCATGCAAATCGGATGATCCAGTGAAGAGTTTTGCATGTTCGTACATTTCTGTCTCTCTCCCTGTTTTATATACTTAGATTAAATAATATTAGGCTATTAACGATTTAAAATGAAACAATCTCACCAAAGTCCATTGAGAGGCGATGAGGAAAAAGACAGCCTCAGTTGACTTGAATTGGATGATCCAGTTATTCCAATAATGGCAATAAACAAACTTCTTCATCCCTGCATCCTCCTGTAATTGTTGCTATGGTGATCATATGAAAATGGAAAGTTCCCGAACAACAAACTTTGTAAATCGAGCAAAAGCTCATAAATCCCGTTTCTCGTTATTGCACATTTGTTTTCCTTCAAAGTATTTGTGCCCAATCGCAGCTATCGGGCAAAACATACAAAACGAACACGAGCAATCGAGCTCTGCCGATCAACTGCTGGACCTTCTATTTATCGAACCACCATGTATATCCCACATGTGATCTTTCCCACTATTGATCTCTCTTGTTTCTCTAACCCCACCCATCGACTCGGGATTTTAGCCGATTGCTTCAAGTTTGCCGCAACTTACGGTCAGGTGAAGGAGCAATCAGTGCTGCTCAAGGTTCCGAGCAGACCAGTTACACAATAGTGGGAAAGATTACATGCGGGATATACATGGTGTTTCGATAAATAGAAGGTCCAGCAGTTGATCGGCAGAGCTCGATTGCTCGTGTTCGCAGATTTCATCATGTTCACCGTGTGGTGAAATTGGCTAACGCGCCGTTGTACTGAAGCAGAGATTGCAGGTTCAAATCCTGCCGGTGAGCCGTTATATCTTTTTCGAAAAATTCATGATATTTACGGCTTATGTTCCTTCGTTCTTTGATACCTCATGTTTCTCTAATTCTTTCCATCACCTACGAAAAAATGTTAGTCTAGATATTTTTGGGAAAACTAAGTCTGCCAAGTTGCTTCACCAGGTAAGATCTTTATGCCCACAAAGTTTCATTGAATTCTGAGAAGGTCATACCAACTTGGTGTCGATTTGGCGTGAAATCCGTCATATTCCTTCTGAGGATGTCATATATACGGCGACTTCAACATGCCCGGCTTGTCAATTGAATTTATTGTTTATCAGTGCAAAAAGACATACCCCTATTAAACAGCTAATAACTTTTTTTTCCTAAAAAGGTAAGAAGTTACGGTCTTCGACAAAGTTGTTCAGCGGAAAATTTCCTTTAGGATTTTTTTAAATTTGCTCAAAAACCATAAACTGGCTCGGTTTCACAGACGTTTCAGTACAAAATATTCAATTTTCCCATACAAACCTAAAAGTTCAAATTTACTCACGTAAACGCTACTTAAAAATTCTGCAAAAAATCATGGATAAGTTTTGGACCAAGATGAAGCTTTTAAGACCCCAGGGTTTGAGAAATTGCAAAATGGCCGACTCAGTCTACTGTTCCACATCACCCAGCCTTAGTGGTCTCTCTCGATGCCGCAAGGATATATGCTCCCGTGAAGAGACCGGCATCCTTCTATCAAGATTTCGAGAACGTGGATTTCGAAGCTATCTCTCTCGTCCATGAAACCATCAAACGGGCTCCCTGGGTCACTAAAGAGCCTAAAGAGGACTACTGAAGACTGCTTAGAAAACTGTGGTAAAATAATTAACACTCCATGAAAATAAACGCCAAACAATAATCAAAATCCAACAAAAGGATGAAAAATGTTCAATCAACATGTACCCGAGTACAGGAAATGTCAGAAAATCGATTCCGTCTGAAGCTCAACTCTGCTCTGCAGGATCCGAGGAAAAGGACCAAGCTGAGCAGAAGCCCGGAATAGCCCGAATCCGCTCATTAAATCCGTGAACTGTCCCGAAGATATTCTACCGGGCGGTAGCTTTCGCTCTAATGAGCTGTTTAATGCCAAACGAAATTACTGTTATCAAAAAACGAAAGAAAAGCAGCATATCGAGCAAGAGCTGGAAAAGGAAGAGCAAAACCATCTTCTTTATAATGCTACCCGGGTGATGACGATGATCATCTTTTGAGAGGGATTTTTGCTTCTTTGCTACTTCCCATGGAAAGGATTGATGGCCTTTCGAGAAGGGAAATCGGAGGAAAATTGGAGGAGGAATTCGGTCAGCATATGATAACATTACCGAGAGATTAGTTCAAGTGGCATTATTTTCCGGGGCCTTATATTACAGCCATATTTGCTGGTGTGAAGACGTCGTGATGGATGGCGGATGGTTGAGATGAGCTTGAGCTGAGTCAGATCGTTTTTTTTTGCTTCTTCTCAATCCCTTGAGGGTGGAAATTAAAACCTCATTTGATTTAATTGGTTTGGTGTTTTCGATTCAAGGTTCTTTTTTCGAAGGTTTTTTTTTCTTTCACTTCTCATTATTGAATTTTTGTTACACCCGAACGGATTGCCTTAGATGTGGATGATTCTTAATTTTTATCTTCCCCTTTCGCTTGACTTAAAATTTCTGAGGGCAAGTCTATTAAAATGACATTTGCTAAGCACCAAAAATGCAGCAGCTGAGTTAGAGGCTCCATATTAAAACATCAGACAGGCAACAACATTGAAAGGACCGGAAATTTGGAGTTAGAATGACAAGTCGACGAAAAATCAAAGGTCAAGGGAACATGCTTATTTACTTGAAAATCATACCAAAATTATTTAGAATAACACTGATTTAGACAGAACAACACGAAAATAACATTAATTTTAAACAAATAATTCCGCAAATGTTTCACATATAGTTTGAAATGTATTAATGATAAAGAATTCAATTGTCAATTTTTTCAAAGTTGAAAAAAATGGCGTCAATCTAAGACCGACAATGACATTTACTTTGTGCAAAATTTGGAAAAATCTTCAAATTTACAGCTATAGACGAGTTTTGTTATCAAACGTTTTTTGAATTTGTAAGTATTGAAGCGAAGAATAAATACAGCCGAAAGTGATCAGGAACACAAGTGTGGTGATAGTTTAAGATGAAATTTCTATTCTAATTTCGTTTTTTTAATGATATTTCATTAATGTTATCTATATGTTTTAAAAAAGGAATTTTTATCTGGCGGTCTATTCCCATAGACTCGGAAACTACTAAACCGATTTCCGTGAAACTTGAGAGGTGGAAGCGTTGAAAGCTGGGGAAGATTGCTATAATAGCTTCAAACCACTCCCCCATTTTGGAAGGGGGGATAAGACCACACACAAAAAAAGAAAAAATATTCAAAAAGAGTACTAAAGGGTGTTCACGATGAATTTGCCACACTATGAAATTGCTCTAACTTTTCAGCCGGTGGGTAGAATTTAATGAAAATTTTGATGAATTTAGTTCATAGTGCATTGTTTACATCCTGCAAGTTTTAAAGTACTGTGATCAAAATTTGCGGAAATGGAGTCGAAAAAACAGCTCGTGCGTGATAAAATCTTGCGCATTCATCACGAGAACAAGGATTTCTCGCATTGTTCCATCGCTATAACGTTGGGAATCGCGAATTCCACGGTATCGCGAGTGATTAAGCGGTTCGAGGAACGATTGACCACCGATCGGAAGCCCAGAAATGAAGGAAAAAGTATTTCGTACAACACCAAAAATTACAATCGCGCAGTTGGAGTCTTCAACCGAAACCCGAACGTCTTCGTTCGGGATGTGGCTAAGGAGCTGCATCCAAGCCGAAGTTTTTTCCGGAAGGCCAAAACTAAGGCTGGGCTTCGAACGTTCAAGGTACAAAAGGCCCCTAATCGCAACAAGAAGCAGAACAAGTCTGCCAAAACCCGCGCCAGGAAGTTTTACCTCAAACATGCTGACGAAAGTTGAATGCTGCATCATGGACGACGAAACATATGTGAAGGCCGACTTCAAACAGATCCCCGGCAACCTAATTTTCACGACCAAGGATAAGTTCAGCGTTCCTGAGCATGTCCGCACTCACAAGATGTCCAAATTTGCAAATAAATTCCTAGTTTGGCAAGCCATCTGCACGTGAGGGAAGCGAAGTGCACCTTTCGTGACCCAGGACACGATGAACGGACTTACAGGAGGCAGAAGCGGCTGCTTCCTCTCCTGAAGGCCCACAACGTCCCAACAATCTTCTGGCCGGATTTGGCCTCATGCCACTATTCCAAGGACGTGCTGAAGTGGTATGCGGACTATAAGGTCAATTTAGTGCCGAAAATGTTTAACCCTCCAAACACTCCGTAGCTCCCCCCATCGAGAAGTACTGGGCGATTATGAAGCAGAACCTTCCTCAACGACCTAAGATAGTGAAGACAGCCGAGGAACTAAAGAAATTATGGTTTTACATGGACAAAACGGTTGATTCACAGGTTGTGCAGAATCTTATGGCCGGGGTTAAGACCAAGGTGCCGGCATTTGCGTATGGACTGTAAATAAAACACGAGTAAAATAGTAAAATGAAGTTTAATAGTTATTTTTCAATCCCTGAAAATTTGATGGAAATTGGATGAAAACTCGAATTTTGCGAATCAATTTAATCGTGGAAGCACCCTTTAATGAAGCAAATGGAATCGAATTTCGCAAGCAATGGTATTTGGGTTGATAAACCATGTCTAGGATAGTTTGAGATCCCTTCTTTCTTCTAGAGGGAAGAAAGAGGGAGGTTCCGATACAGACTGTTAAACAACTCGAGAATAAGTCACGTAAATTTTACTAAATGTGGCATATGGGAAAATGTTTGATTGAGAACCCTCCCTACTTACATTGGGAGGATGGGAAGAGGGAAGCAGGGCGCCCATACAATTTTTTGAATAACTCAACAAATAATCAAGCAAAATTAATCAAAATTGGCATGCGAGGAGTTTTGGGTGAACAAAATTTCACCAAGATGGGTTGAGGTTCTTCCTACGTTCCATTGAGAAAACAGAAAGGAAGGGGGAGGGGGGGGGGCTCCCATGTAATTTTTTGCATAACTTTTACATTTTCATTGAAGATCTCGAAAATTAATCAGTCGAAAGAGACCGAATTTGGTATGGGATTGTATTTTGGTACGAGTAATGTTTCAGTGCTTATTTGGGACCCCTCCCTTATTCCGTTGGGGAAATAAACAGGAAAATGAAGAGCTCTTAAACAATTTTTTTTTGCATAACTCGACAAGTTTTTAAGCAAATTAGGCTTAATTTTGAGAGTACCTATATGGGAACAAGAGATAATTATTTTAGACCTCTCCTTTCTTTTCAGTGGGGAGAAAGAAAAGGGAGAGGGGTACACCCTTACATTTTTTTAATACCTCGAGAAAAGATTGAGCAAATATGCCATAGAAGGGATTTCGATAAAAGAAATGTTTTCATGATTTATTGTTTATTATGGCTTGTGAAATGTAATGAATGTGATACATTTATTTTTGGTAGAATTTAGACTTGTTAAATTCTTAAGCTTTTGTTCACATTTTCGAAGGTGATGGGAATAATTAGAGAAACATGAGATATCAAAGAAAAAAAGAACATATGCCGTAAATATCATAAATTTCTCGAAAAAGATATAACAGCTCACCAGCAGGGACTTGAACCCGCAATATCCACTTCAGTTGCGGGTTTCTCGAGCACAAAGGAATTTAACAATTGAGCTATAATACTTTACCAAACTGCTTAATTTATTGATGAACCTGATATGACCCCTTTAAAATCTATGAAATACTAGAAAACGCTTAAAAATGCAGTTATCTATTCTATCTTTCTCAGCATCTATATCAATCTTTTTTTAAATTACAAGTGTATAAATTGGGGAAATACGTTTGAAAATTTCGGAATCGAATACATTAAAATAGGCTTACTAGATACTTTCATAAAAAAGCGGGACATTTCACGAAAAAAAGCGGGACATCGCCGAAAAAAGCGGAACGTTTTAAAAACTCTTGGAACCTAATTTGTATGACCATTTCTATTCAGATGTACACTGCCGGCCAAAAGTTTGGGATCACCCGCTAAAAAACATGCAAATTTTGATCGTTCATATCTCAGCCGTCTTAGGACATATTTCAAATCTTCTGATCTCATTTGAAAGATAATGAGCAATAGCTATTTCGGAGGTATTTTTCCCAGAAATAATGTTTTAGTTTTGCACCAAAAACTTAACCTAAAATTAGAACATTTTCAAAAAATCACCAAAAACTTAACCTAAAGTTAGAACATTTTCAAAAATCTCAATATTCAAAGCCGATCATCTCGGGATAGGGTGGACCAAATTTCAAAATTTAAGTTGCATTAGAATCCTCATTCTTTACTTCTTAAAATACAATCAAAAAATTGTGTGCTAAAATTTAAGAATGCACTTTTAATTAATAAAATAGAGACTAAAGTTATCGTCCAAAAGTTTGGGATCACCCCTCAGTATGGTGTATCGGTCAAAAGTTTGGGATCATTTTTTTAAAATCATGCAATTTTATCTCATTCATATCTCTCTCATCTAACATCGTATTGCAGATCTGAAGGGTTCATTTGATAGCTTAGGAATTGTTGATTTTTGATAAATTCATACAAAAATTATATTTTAAAGTGATAACCATAAAAAGTTTACCTGAAATTAGAGATGTACCGAATATTCGGTCGGCCGAATACCGCCAAAAAACCGTTAAGCCGAATATTCGGCTCACCGAATAGTTGGACTAAGTATTCGGCCGAATAGGCCGAATAGGCCGAATATCTACTACGGACTTGTAATTTTTTTAAAATAATTTTGGATAATTTACAAAATACCCAAAAGTAATGTTGTAAAAGCTACACAATTAAAAAAAACTTATGGTTTCAGCAAAGTACGTAATATTTGAATGGCCCCTAAGGTATATTAGCGTATCTTTCACTGTAGACCGTACGGGAGAATAATGAACGGTATCAATTTACACTTTGATTATAGTTTATTCCAAATTTTCTGGATTTATTCAGACCATAAATCCAGTAAAGAATCCAGATAAGTCAAATCCAGCCGGGATGGCCAGATATTGTTTAAAACTTCCCGAGTTTTGCTCGGGTTAGTTAAAATTATTTGCTTAATCAAATAAAAAACTCAAATCCTTCTTTGAAAAATTTTAAAGATTTTGAGTTCAATAACGATTTTTCAAGAGTTTCAAAGTATACATAAATTTTGGCCTTTCATAATTTCTTTTTTCAAAAATCCTCCTGAATGTCTGACCGTTTGGATATGTGTGGTTGAAAGTATGGTAGGCTTAAGGTTAAAGATAATCTATATTTTTCAAAAACTATTTTGAAGATAACTTGGTCAAATTCGACCTTTATCTAATTCAATCTCAGAGAAGCAATTTCAAATAGCTTGGCACTCGTTTCGACATGTATTATCCCAGATTTTACAGGAACGTTATCTCTTTGGTGATAAACGCCCTAGAAGCGACTAGTCATCTGATGTCTTTTCAGTTATTGGTGACATTTTAAAAATCATAAAGACCTCTACTTAAAAAATATCTTGTAATACATCATCCGATAATATCATCTGAGTGAAAATAATCCACTAAAAACGTAAGGGGCATCAAAATGGAAGAAATAGAAAGCATTGAAATAATCGCTTAAGTTTTTTTCATTAAAAAATCAATAGAATATTCGGCCGAATATTCGTTTGGCCGAATAGTTGAAAAGGTCAATATTCGGTATTCGGCCGTTCGCCGAATACCACTATTCGGTACATCTCTACCTGAAATTAATTGTTTTTTTGAAAATTCACACTTATGATTCTGAATTTTTTATGGATAACAATTTAAAATACAATTTTTGAATTAATTTATCAAAAAACAAAAATTGTTAAGCTTTCAAATGAATCCTTTCGATCTGCAATACGATGTTAGATGAGAAAAATATGGATGAGATAAAATTGCATGTTTTTAAAAGAATGATCCCATACTAGGGGTGATCCCAAATTTTGGACGATAACTGATGTGTCTATTTTATTAATTAAAAGTGCATTCTTAAATTTTAGCACACAACTTTTTGGTTGCATTTTGAGAAGTATAGAATCAGGATTCTAATGCAACTCAAATTTTGAAATTCGGTCCACCCTATCCCGAGATGATCGGCTTCGAATATTGAGTGCGATTTTTTGAAAATGTTCTAACTTTAGGTTAAGTTTTAGGTGCAAAACGTAAACATTATTTCTGGACAAAATACCTCCGAAATAGCTATTGCTCATTATCTTTCAAATGAGACAGAAGATTTGCAATACGCCTTAAGACGGCTGAGATATGAACGATCATAATTTGCATGTTTTTTAGCGGGTGATCCCAAACTTTTGGCCGGCAGTGTATATGTTCCTTCAGTTAAAGTAGTTCATTGAAAGTAATAAAAAATAGAAAAATGAGATATGTTTAAGAAATTTAATTCTCAATAAAACTTCCATCTTTGTAGACTTTGAACACCTAAGTCGAAAATGTTGTAGTTCAGAGTAATTTAAAATATGAAATTTTTAGAATGCTTTAATATTTTTGAACAGTCGTTTTTGAACATCTACCAAGTTTATTAACTGGTCAATTCATTCATTGATTGATTGAACATAGTTTTTTTTGCTCGGTGGTCCTGTTCTATTTTATCCGAAATTTGACTTTTTTTAAGCTTTATTTTCAAGGGATTCTGCTAGGATTCCGGAGAAACATCTGGAGCCATCATCATTTGGAAACAACTTGAAGAATATTTTCATCCACAGAAAAATATTAACATTGCTAGAACGTGCTCAAAGTACGCTTAACTGAACCAGATTTTTTTGGTGATGCTATGCCTGGATAATTGACACAAAATTTAGGAAAAGTTGAGAAAAAAATCCTGGATTTTGCACAAATTTATTCTCTTTATTTCCCAAACAGAACTAAACTTAATAAAATTTAAATTGAGTTTTTTTTTGCGTTCAAAAGGGATTTTTTGAGTAAGTTGAAGCCAAATTATCATGAACAATTTTTAGGAAGCCTAAAATAGGATTTGAAATCTGCTTATGTGTTTTGATGTGAAAAAATATTTTCAAATGTGTTTTTTTTTTTTTATTTTTGATTAAATAATTTCGTGGTTTTTACCATATTTGCCTAGAAATGGGGTTAAAAATTTGGAAATCAGTTGTCCGAATTTTGCAAGATTTTGAGATAAAACTTTCCCGATTATATTTTTTTTTTATTTTTGCGTTCAAAAACAATTTTTTAGCTAGTTTATTCTCAATAATCATGAATAGTTTTCCTGAAGCCTAAAATACGATTTAAAATCTGTTGAGGTGTTTTATGTGAAAAAATATTTTCTTGTGTATTCTTTTTGATTTTCATTGAATAATTCCGTGGTTTTGACCAAATTTTCCCGGATATTGCCCAGATTTTTGGATGAAAATTTTGAAATTCGATGCCCGGATTATGTCGGAATTTAAGATTGAATTTAACGGATTCACCCGGTCTGGATATGTCTGGAAAATCTGGTAACCTTAAATGCCAAAAACTAAACGAGTAATTTAATCTTGTCTTATATAAACTTTTAAAAATTGCTTCTAATTTTGAGAAAATAATACACAAAAATCATCATATTTGAATTATTTTCTGAGTTGAACCAATGAATTCAAATTGAGGCTAAATTTAGGTTTTTTCAGTGTAAGTCAGAGCAACTTCATAAAAGTGTAACCTATTCAATTTTAACTGCCTTACCCGTGAATGTCATTTTCTCTTAGTAAGTATATTTCTAATTTTCTAAATCATAAATGGATAAAGGAAGTTTAGAAAAAAAAATCACAGAAATTGATTGAGAAAAGATTTCATAAGAAGCGTTTTCATCATGCACGGAAAAACTATTTTGAAGTGGTAGAATCGGAGAGGGTTGAGTCTAACACAAAAGTTTCCTTGGAAAAAAAGCGGGAAATTTTGAGAGAAAAGCGGGGCGGCGGGACATTTTCTAAAAAAAAGCGGGTTATGTCCCGCTTTTGCGGGGCGGATGGCAACTCTACATTAAAAATTTAACACAAAATATTTCAAAATTCGGATTAATACATTTTTGAGGTCGGACTAGAAATTCAGTTTCAAATTCAAGAACGCTTAAAAAGAATAAAATTCAGCAGAATCTCTTTTCAAAGGGAAATGGCAATTTGGTATTTGATTGAACTCGGATGAGCAATATACGGTTTGAAAGATCTTCATGAGACAAGAAAAAGTTACTCAAGGAAAGCTGCCGTGGGAGAAAAAAGTTATGGACTGAAGAAGTTGTGTTTTTTAAAAAGAAAAATGCGTTAAAAATTTACGTTCAACTTTCATAAAAATGTCAACTTTTTTGGTAAAACAACTCGGTACAAAATATTTATTTGTGTGTTTCAAAACTGGGTAAATCATAAAATTTACATCGGAAAATTGGAAAAACACGGGAATTTTAAAAAAGAAACGTGTTGGCCACCCTGCAAAAGAAAATGTTATAAGATGTTATCTAGAACTACCCTTTGCGAAGGCCTTTCAAATCTTGAGAATCCTAAAGGGTGTTCAGATCAAAAAGTGGTCAAACTAAATTTGCGTGTAAATCGATTTATTAGTTGATTAAAAAAAACTAAAGTAACTTCCTTTTTAGGTTTAATGTGTATAAAAGACGCAAAAAAAAATACTCAGTCCTAATATTTAGTCTTAATTGGCGAGCCTTTCGTTTGTTGCCTGCCATCAGATTTTGTACAGTCCATCCACTTTCTTCAGATTCTTATAAAAAAAAATATGTTTATTCTGTTTAATACTGTCCAGAATTTCGGGTTCAATTCGTGATTTTGGTTATGAATAATGATTCTGAACATGAATCTGTCTTCAATTCGGGCATTCAGACTTGGTACTGAATCAAAGTTAATGTTCAAAATTGAAATTTCGATTGGATTTTTTATCGGCAATGTCTCAAACAGCAGAGTTGAAGTAAATTCAACATTGATACCGGTTGTTTACAAATCATGAAAACAGTCATCTTCCGGACTACCAGTGAAGAAAAATGCCTGGCTTGCATTTCTATTTGCTCGCGCTGTCACCATAAAAATGATCATTTTCCACCTGCCAGCTAAACGTTCGCTACTAGACTGCTGGTGACAATTTTCCACCAGACTGACTATAGAACTGTGTACATTTCACTGTCTTTCTATCTATAATTTGCCGGTAATTGACCAAGAAAACGATGACTTGTTGTTCTGTCTCTAACGTGAAATGCCGCTTAGCTTCTTTCGACTTTTTTAAGTGTAAGGTTTAAGTCAACAGTAATTTGAGGAAGGTTTGAAAAAAAATATAACTAAAAATCTCCAGTAAAAGTTCAATAATCTACGAATAACGAAACGACTTTTTTTAACAGAATTTTGATAGTTGTATTTTTTCGTCTTCAAGAAAAGGAAAGAAAGAAGAAATCCCTTCCAATTCAGCCTAGTCATGAATCAATCCTGGGTGGGTTGAAAACCGATCAAAACTAGATCGACGGCGATGGCGGCGGCTTCGAAATTTTTTAGTTCCACTTACCGAAGTCTCCTGGCGACACGCCGCCATGTGCCCTTCCGAAAGAGGTCTAAATTAGATCGTTCGCAAAACATTAAAACAAATCTCATCATCAATCCACTTTAATAAATGACCGGATCCACCTCCTCCCTGTGCGTGGATCTTCCTGCAGGATCATCCCGGCTTGCGGTGTTTCTTCTTGTAAAAAGGCAATTTCGGCAACCGGCAACTTTGCCAAAGTTGCCCAGATTGATGGACCATCGACCTCGACGGAAGATTCCTTCGGCGCTAGTTCCAGTTCTAATGTATCTCTGAAACAGAAGAAAGAGATAGGGGAAAAAATCAGAATAGCACTTTTCGTAAATACGTTTGATGGCTTTTTTTTCCGAATATTCTGAGCCCCGTAAAAAGTGGTCATTAATCAAAAAGGAACGGCGGAGGTCCATTTCGGACGTCGTCGTCGTTTTCGTCGGGTAAACCAACCCTTGGATTTCGGGTTTTTTGGCGGCCGGTCGATGCCGATTGATCTCTCTGTAAGTCGGTCGGCTCATCACTCTGAATGAAATGCTGGAATGGAATAGAGTCTCCTGCGAATGAGATAAAACAAAAGACACCCATCCGAAAATGGATCAACCGGCCCTGAAATTGATGAATGAATCGGGGAAAATCGTTTTGCACATCTGAGTTTCAGTCGAGATTTTGAAACAATTCCTGATTTTTTTCGTATTTTTTTTACTTGTAAATCGTTAACAATAAATTTTTTAGAGCAGGCAACTAGAATAAGATTTAGTTTAGAAAAAATGGAGATAAAAAACAATCGGTATTACTCGAAGAACTCCGTTCCTCAGGCGATCAACTCCAAAGTTGTTTTGTTAAACAACATCAATGATGAAAATTCCGTTTATAAAGAGAATCGAGTGTTTAGAGATAGATTTTTGAATCCACCAATTAGCATTCACATAGACGAATAACAACCTATACAACTGTCAAACGTATAGCAGTTCCCATTGATCTTCCATCTTAGTCCGATCAATTGATCCGTTTCTCCAATTAGCTCTAAAATGGCCTCACATGCCCCTTTCTTTAAATTGGTTCTCCATTCAAGAATGACTGAACGGAGCCAGATCTCAATTTGGTGCCTTTCTTTTGCAACGTGCTCATTATCGCCATCTAGCATCGTTCTAGTTATTTGTCCTCTCAGCTGACGGTCGATGATCCTCCCCGTAATAAGGTTGCTGCTCTAAATAGGTTGGATAATAGCTTTTCAGTCGCTCTTTAGCGCCAGCACATTTCATTGGGCAGCCGCCGCCGCCGTGCGCCGACAGGAGGAAACCGTGTGAACGTTTTGACCCAAACCCAAGAATGATTGGACTTGGATTTGGGGAAGCCTTCGGAATGAGACGGCGTATGTCTCGAGATATAGAGACAGAGAAAAGTACAACATTCAAATAGCAATGTACATGGCGTAAGTATTATTTGTCTAGTTATTTTCGAGCAAGGTCTTTCAAACGGTTGCTAGCTGAGTGGAGCTATAATTTCCATCAATAATTCCCTATTTATATTTCTGAAATTACCCGGTTTCGGTTTGAGTGAATCGTAGAGGTAGTTAGCAATGGAATGCACAACATAAGGGTGTTTTTTCTTACTTTCTGCCTCGAATTGAAAGCATTTTTCTTTCCCCCGGGGGCCAGGTAATTGATACGTTTGAGGGCCGCCACGCCGTGGTGGTGAGAAATCGCAAACTGCAAATCTCATCAAATATGTTCGCACATTTGCATTTGGGCGAGTTTTGTTGTTCTGTTGGCAGTCGCAATTTGATGTGATGATTTTCCTTGCTCA
This sequence comes from Uranotaenia lowii, assembly GCF_029784155.1. Lineage (NCBI taxonomy): Eukaryota > Metazoa > Arthropoda > Insecta > Diptera > Culicidae > Uranotaenia > Uranotaenia lowii. The sequence goes on from NC_073691.1 coordinate 43,831,952, forward strand.
AGTCGAAAATAATTCATGACAGTAATTGCCGAGGCCTTCCTAACGCACTGAATTGGCCCTCGACTTAAGCAGATTATTTATTCAATGTTAGGGAATTTCTTCGTGAATGCAAACACATGGCGACCGTGATAACTTCGTTTAATCTATCCTTTGAAACAAATGCAGGCACAGTTTGTTGGTAGAATATTCTTGAGCAAAAACAAAAAAACGATTTTTTTTTACAAAAAGCTTTGAAGACAGTGAGCGAAACAAGAAAAGTATAGTAAAATCACTTTGTGTTTTGACTGACAATCGTTCATAGTAACTGGCGTGGCATAGCTTTGATCTGTACAACTCTCAAAGTACTCTGCAAAGTGATCCTGAACAGGATCCAGGAGAAAATAGACGCTACACTCCAACGGCTACAAGCTGGATTCCGATCCGGACGATTATGTGTGGAACAAATCAACGAGTTTCAGGACTCTCTTCTACTGGTGTTCGTTGATTTCGAAAAAAGCATTTGACTGACTTAACCACGAAAACATCTGGGCTGCTCTAAGACGACGAGGGGTCCCAGAGAAACTATTCCATCTCATCGAAGCACAGTACGAGGCATTTTCTTGCATTTTCTCATCGTAATGGATGAGATCTTGACTGGATCGATTGACTGTAGACCAAACCGAGGATTGCCGTAGAATCTTTCAGCAATTGAGCTACTGAACGAACTTGACCTGGCAGACGATATTGGTTCGCTCGCTCAAACACAACAAGAAATGCAGAGCAAACTCGACGATCTCACCGAAAGCTTCAAGGCAGCAGGTCTCAAAATCAATGTCGGAAAGACCAAGTCGATGGAAATCAACACAGAAAATCGTTCTAATTTCATGGTAGCTGGACAACAGGTTGAGACAGTGGAGTGCTTCCAGTATCTTTGTAGCCAGATTACGCCTGATGGTGGTACCAAGAAAGACATCGAAACCCGGATCAGAAAAACCCGATTTGCGTTTGCGAGTCTCCGAAACATCTTGCGCTCACGCCAGATCTCTCTACGAACTAAGATCCGAATCTTCAGCTCGAACGTCAAATCCGTATTGCTGTACGAGTGTGAAACTTGGTGCACATATGCGGTGACGAGTTTTTGTGAATCGCTGCCTGTGAAACATCATCCGCGCTTGGTGGCCTGGCAATTGGATTTCAAACGTGGAATTTCATCGCCGGTGTCATCAAAAGGTGCTGGACATCGAGATTCGGAAACATAAGTGGAGATGGATTGGGCACACACTGCGAAGAGATGAAAACGAGATATGCATAGAGACGCTTGACTGGAATCCAGATGGGCATCGAAGAAGAGGCATGCCCAGAAGCTCGTGGCGGCGTAGTCCATCCACTGAAATCCGCACAGTTGACGAGAACCTTGGCTGGCAGCAAGTGAAGACGCTGGCTCCGGATCGCCAGCAGTGGAGATCTTTTATCTCAGCTCCATGCGTCGATCAATCGGCACTGGGCCCTTAGGTAGGTAGGTAGGTTTATAGTATTCCGTCGCACGACATGACCTGATGAACATTATTCCTGAAATTCACTCGGATTATGACAACCGTTCTCCAATTTCTCGGATATACCATATTCGCCAGATCATGCTCCACTTGGTCTAACCACCTCGCTCGTTTCGTTCTTACCGGATTGGTAGCGAACACCTGTTTTGTAGGACAGTCGTCTGAAATTCTCGCAGCATGTCCTACGAAGCGTACCGACCAGCCTTCACCACCTTCTGGATACTGGATTCGCCGTAGAGTCGCGTGAGCTTGTGGTTCATCCTTTGCCTCCACACTCCGTTCTCCTGTACGCCGCCAAAGATGGTTCTTAACACTCGTCGCTCGAGTACTCCGAGTGTACGCAGGTCCTCCTCGAGCAATATCCATGTCTCGTGCCCGTATAGAACAACCGGTCTAATGAGCGTCATATACAGGCTACACTTCGTGCGAGGGCTAAGTCTTCTCGACCACAGTTGCACGTGGAGTTCATAGTAGGCACGACTTCCGCTGATAATTCGCCGCCGGATCTCACGGCTGGTGTCATTGTCTGCCGTCACCAGTGAGCCGAGATAGACAAAGTCTTCGACTATCTCCAGCTCGTCGCCGTCGATCGTGACGTTGTTATTACTGGACAAGCGGGTTCGGTCGGTATCGGATCCGCAGGCAAGCATATACTTCGTCTTGAACGTATTAACTATTCAACCAATTCTTTCTGCTTGGCGTTTCAGTTTGCGGTAGATCTTTTCCACCGCCGCAGATGATCTGCCTTGTATGTCAATGTCGTCGGCAAAGCAGATAAGTTGACTGGATATGTTGAAAATCGTGCCCACCGCTCGTCGAATAAAAACCCCCTGCGTGATTCGAATGAACTTGACAATTCACCAGAACTGCTTTCCATCCATAAAGGGTGATACGGTCAAAATTTGGTCAAGGGAAAACGCGTGTAAATCGGTGAAATCGTTTATTTAAAAAACCAAATTAAATTTCTTTTTCAAGTTTCATTAGTATAAAATTCAGGAAAAATATTCAGTTACACACTATTAAATTTTTGGTGTAAATTTAGGTTAAATTGGATGCACAAAACTGAAGCATCAAATTTGACCTAAAATTACACCAGAGAAAGACAGAAACGCTTGGAGACATAAATTCTCGAAGACCTAAATTCAGATCATAATTGATGTAAATTTATGTCATACTGGATGCACAAAATCAAAGCATCGCAAATTACATATAATTATAATATATTTGACATAAATCTATAGATCCATATATCAAGGAAGACATAAATTGATAAGACTTAAATTAAGGAATTTTTCTTAGAGAAATAACAATGAAGGCCACTTAAAATAGAATTTTTTAGTTTATTTGGGATCTAAACTTTCATCACTTCAATCAATTAAAGTTATACACTTAATCACTTATAAAATGGATCATTTCTGAGCTAAATTTAAACAATTCTGATGTGCCATATTTCGGTCGCATGGAAGCTTTTCCACCCAAAAAATAATCGATCTGATGGTGGTAACATGATAAAATGTATATTAGGCGATGTTTTCCTTGAATTCGTTCGGGCAGAACATCCACACGACCCAATTTAAAAACAATGTTGCCTGTGTGTCCTGTATGCGAATAAAGCAGCAGCCGTTTGGGTGAGTATTGCGATACGGCTTGATACATGTTTGTAAATTTAGTCATGACTGGATTCCGGAATAAAGTCGGTAGGCTTCCTAAATTATCGTTCCACTTTACAAAAACATCTTAAATAAAAATCAATCGTTTACTATCACGAATGAGACAAATAAAATAGAAACAGTTAACTACCTGAACAACATTTCAGCCGATGTGCTGCGATTATCGATTATGTCATGCAGACGAATAAGGATGAAATGGTTCGTTTTCGACTATCATCATCGTATCACCTGGAATGATTGAACAGGAAACTGGATTAAGATGTGATAAAATTACTACTGGACATTATGATGATCACTAAAAGTACTCACTATTTGCAAGAATAATGCAAGAGCAACGTCGAAAATTCCACCGTGAATGTGATCAGTTCTCTAATGTTAAATGGTCCCGTATCGTTTCTGGAAAATCTGGGTAGATTTGAAGTTTTAGCGACTGCCAAAACCATCAGAAACTGTTAAAAACTACAATCCACTTACTAAAATATAAAAACCAAAACAAACAAACTAAAAATTAAATTGGGTGGAGTGGGAGAAACATATAAATGCTTTTTCTCCATGGGCGCACTGTTATGGGAGAAAAATGGGCCCGACACTTTCACATGATGTTCCGTTTTTTGCTGAAATTAGAAAATCATTATTTTATTTACGAATGTTAGAAGTTTGAACCGTAGCAAAAAAAAATTATTATTAAAATCTAACTGTATTAAAATTGTGAATGCTTAATTTTTAATTAAAATGAAATGATTTAGAATATTCAGATATATGGAATAGCCCACTGTTCGTTTAAACAGCTCCATACATGAGACGAAATGTGCTCAACATCTCTCAACCTCTCCGTTTGCTCATGCAGTCGGCAACTGCATTTAAAAAGAGAGAAGAAAGGATGATGTAAACAAAAAATGGCAATAACTCGAGTCAGATGATCAGATCAACATCAAAATGTTTAATTTTAAATTTTACAAGATAACAAGTTTAAATAGTTCAGCCAGGAAACAGTGTCGCCGCGTTTATCAACTGTATTCAGAAAGTCTTATTGGCAGGTCAAACGAATTATTTCTCCCGTTGTGGCTAAGTGTAGTGTTGTGTTTTGGGATGTTGTTTTTTTTTTATTTTCTTTGCTAATTGCTCAATTTAAGCACTCAACTGACCGAAATTGCCTAATCGATGACATATTTTCCCTGCAGGGAATGACCGTCATACTTTGAAGGCTCCATCCATTTGAACAGGTTCGTACAAAATTCACTCCGATCTCTTAAAAAAGATACTAAGTTTTTCCCCTTTTATTAACATAGTTTCAAATGTTTCAGGTAATTGATCGTTCTTTGATTGCTCTTCAAAACCTCTACACGATTCTGATCTATTCAACAGTTAGGGGTTTGCGATGCACAAACATATTTGAATCGTGCGAGATTATTGTTAGTTGCAAACAATATACAGCAAACATATTAAATTAATTTTGCAGACGTTTTTTCCTCCAAATGATCTAACAAAGATTTGTTTTATTTTCTGTCTGGAGTTATTATTATTCTGTTTGAAGTTGTCAAGCTGAAAATGTAAAATTCCGCGTAATGAAATTGAGCTATTACTGTATTACGAATATTGACTTATGCAACATTAGTTTTTCTGACATCTTTCTTCATTAGTTTAAAAAAAATCATTGCATATATGCATGCGATATTTGCAGTACAAGGGCATGTAGTGCAGGTTATGTTAGTTCAATATATGAAATGGCAACGCCCTTTTTTTTATACATATGACAACTTTTAACAGTAGGGGAACTTGATCATTATTATTTGCTAAGCTATTGATAATTCGAGTTTTAATCTAATAATAAACTAAGCAGATTTATCAGCTAGCTTTGAAAAGTTTTTGAAAAATTATTCTAGTTGGATAAATTATTTTGCTATAATGATAGGTACCTGCTACTGCAAGTGACTGCAACTCACTCGTCCACTGGACCAAAATAATTCAAAATTTTAACAAAAATAGTATAAATATTATGTTATTCCCGCGCAATGTAATGGAATCCTACCTAAATTAAAAATAGTATGGAATTTTGGCTAACACCTACCAGTGACGGTTTTAGTGTCCTCAGTTTAACTGTTAACTGCGAGCCTATCTTCCGGAACGATAATTTTGGTCGGTGTATGGATTGTTGCCGCATAAGTAGTGGTGTTTCTTCTTTCAAATCCATTTAAATCCTGCATAATATAATATGATTCCAACAAATTTTCGATCCATAGTTACGTTGATTTGACAATTCATCGATTCTACCATTTCCATCAAGCCGCTTGCCGTGAGCTTCTGCAAATAAACACAGGAAAATATTTAATAAATCACTACACAAAGCTTAGACATGGTGCTTACCAATTTGGCTTCTCTGTTTCTCATTTTCATCATCAAATTTAAGTGTTGAAAAAACGATGGGAGATAGGAGCATGACCATAACTTTGTTTATCACTGAAGATCTCCTCCTTAGCGAGATGCGTACATGTCAAAGGAATAGGGACAGCCACTGTCGCTTTTACCAAGCTGGAGAATAATAACTGTAAAACAATATAGCAATTTGCTTTGTCAATTTCAAAAACAAAAAAATGACAGAAATTTGCCGAATATAACAGACGATATGCCCAGGCATATTTTTGATGGTATTACTGGTATTACTCACTTAATTATTGGCCTCAAATTTCGACTATTTATAAAATTTGTCACGGTAACAATGACACCACTCCAAGCTGCTGTATTTCTCGCAACAACTGTCAAAAATTTTGCAGGAACAATCACATAATTTTATGTTTCCATGTTCAAAATTTTACATCATTTCGCACATACTTGGGGAGTTTAGGTTGAAAGTCATGTAAAATTAGATTTTTCTACAGATGGATCGAGTCATACTCGGCAATTGTGTCAAAGTGTTTTGGATTTAGATTATAAATGATGTAAAATTAGATGTGGATTTATTTATATCGAAAAAAATTAGGTCTTTAAGCGTTTCCGTCTCATTTAATTTTATAAAATTTTTGGTGTGTAGGCTTCCGCTTTTCCAAATCCGAATTGCCGGGCCTTACGCTTAACCCCTGCCATCAGATTTAGTACAACCACCTTGTCCACCTTCTTCGCCGCAAAAAGCCAGTTATTTGCCTTGAACTGCTGCTCGTCCTTAGCAGTTTTTTTGGTCTTCTTTAGGTTCCGCTTGACAATAGTCCAGTATTTCTCAATTGGGTGGAGCTCTGGCGTGTTGGGAGGGTTCTTGTCCTTGGGAACCACCTGCACGTTGTTGGCGGCGTACCGCTCCATGGCCTTTTCACCGTAATGGCAAGATGCCAAATCCGGGCAAAACAGTACGGAACAACCGTGTTTCTTCAGGAAAGGCAGCAGACGTTTATTCAAATACTCTTTCACGTAAATTTCTTGGTTGACAGTCTCGGAAGCTATGAAAATGCTGCTTTTCAAGCCACAGGTACAGATGGCTTGACAAACCAGATATTTCTTTGCGAACTTTGACAGTTTCATGTGCTTGAAAATATCTGCTACCTTTCTCCTTCCTTTTGCCGTATACAACTCCTGTCCCGGAAGCTGCTTGTAGTCGGCTTTGACGTAGGTTTCGTCGTCCATTACCACGCAGTCAAACTTCTTCAGCATCGTCGTGTACAACCTCCGTAATCGCGCTTTGGCCGTCGTATTTTGTTTATCATCGCGATTTGGAGTCACTACCGTCTTGTAAGTCGATAGTCCGGCTCGTTTTTTGGCTCGATGCACGGTTGTAGACGATACATCCAGCTTATTTGCGGCATCTCGGAGAGAGAGGTAAGGGTTTCACTTGAAACTACCGGCAACTCTCTTTGCCGTCTCAGCGGCTTCCGGTTTTCGATTTCCCCCCGATCTAGACTTCCTGGCTGTCGACAAACATTCCCAAACACTTTAATTACATTTGTAACGGTTGATTTGGCAACTTTTAGCGATTTTGCCAGCTTTGCCTTAGTCGCCTTGATCAGTCTGGTCAGCTTCCCGGAAAAGCCGTTCCTGACTCTCCATAGCTCATCAAGATCGATTGTGTCGCATGCGGCTTTGAAGTCGATGAATAGATGGTACGTAGGGACTTGGTGTTCACGACATTTTTGGAGGATCTGCCGTAATGTGAAGATCTGGTCCGCCGTAGACCGCCCCCACCACCAAGCTGGCCTGATGACTTCCCACGAATCTGTTTGCATGTGTGCTGTGTGTTTGATCGCTACGTAGTTCTTACAGTCCAATATGGCGCCATTCTTGTACATGTAGTATGCCCCATCTCCCTTCTTCTGCTCCTCCGGTAGCTGTTATGTGTCCCAGATCCGGAACATCAACCAGAGTAAGCAATCGACCAGCTTGCCCGGGCCCATTTTGATAAGTTCAGCTGAGAAGCCGTCCTTGTTACTATTATCCGATGACGTTCTTCGCAGTACTGTTGAATGCTGTCTTGATGGTATCCCAACAGTCCTCGAGAGGAGCTTCATTAAGCTCGCCCTCTGCCGGCAGCGCTGCTTCGAACAATTGTGCGTGGTCTGCTGCGACCTCAGGTTGCTTCAGTCGTTCAGTTTCAGTTTAGTTTGTTCAATTGTTCACTACAGAGAGTTTTGGGCGCATCTTCACCATCACCAGATAGTGGTCTGACTCGATGTTGGCGCCTCGACAAAAACTGACGTCTATGATGTCCGAGAAGTGTCGTTCAAAATTCCTCCTCCTGGCCGACCTGAGCGTAAACATCCCCGATGACGATCTTGATATCATGTTTTGGGCAGTGGTCGTATTCACGTTCCAGCTGCGCGTAGAATTCGTCTTTGTCGTCACCTGTACTTTTGAGGTGGCTGTGCATGTTGATGATGCTGATGTTAAAGAAGCAGCTTTTGGTTCTCAACCGGCACATTCGTGAGTAGTTCAGCCATCACGTGCTTCGACATATTCGACATCACTATAAAAGCTGTTCCAAGCTCCCTTCCAGCATACCTCCTGCAACGCTACGATGTCGAATTTGCGGCTCTTCAATTCGTTGCAGAGCACTTGGGTACTGCCCATGAAATTTAGAGATCGGCAGTTCCATGTTCCGAGTTTCCAATCGCTAGTCCCTTTTCGTGGCGTGGGTCTTTGCTGATTTCCAACCAAAATTTCTTGCTCATTCCCGTTCGTTGCTGGTTTTTTTTTTCAGTCACGGGCTCGTAAGGCCCGCAGCTAACCCCGCTATCTCGCAGGATGACCGTCGTGATGATGCTGTTTTGTGTCCCGAACACCACCAGGACGTTGTTGCACTCCGCACGCCGCCCCTGACATGCCGAGTATATCACTTGGTTGAGAAAACGGAAGATCAATAAGTAACTAAAGGGTGTCCACGATTATATTGCCACACTATGAAATTGCTCTAACTCTTTAACCGTTGGGTAGAATTTAATGAAAATTTGGGTGAATTTAGTTCATAGTGCATTGTTTCCGTTTATCCTGCAATTTTTAAAGCCCTGTGATCTAATCTCGCAGAAACGGAGTCGAAAGAACTGCTCGTGCGTGATAAAGCCTTGCGAATTCAACACGAGAACAGGGATCTCTCGAATCTTTAAAAAGTTGGGAATCGTGAATTCCACGGGGTCGCGAGTGATTAAGTGGTTCGAGGAACGATTGACCACCGATTGGAAGCACAGCAATGATGGAAAAATATTCCGTACAACACCAAAAATCACAACCGCGTAGTTGGGGCCTTCAACCGAAACCTGTACGCCTTCGTTCGGGATGTGGCTAAGGAGCTGCATCCAAGCCGAAGTTTTTTCCGGAAGGCCAAAACTAAGGCTGGGCTTCGAACGTTCAAGGTACAAAAGGCCCCTAATCGCAACAAGAAGCAGAACAAGTCTGCCAAAACCCGCGCCAGGAAGTTTTACCTCAAACATGCTGACGAAAGTTGAATGCTGCATCATGGACGACGAAACATATGTCAAGGCCGACTTCAAACAGATCCCCGGCAACCTGTTTTTCACGGCCAAGGATAAGCTCAGCGTTCCTGAGCATGTCTGCACCCACAAGATGTCCAAATTTGCGAATAAATTCTTTGTTTGCCATCTGCACGTGAGGGAAGCGAAGTGCACCTTTCGTGACCCTGGACACAGGAGGTTTACATAAAAGAGTGCCTCTAGAAGCGGCTGCTTCCTCTCCTAAAGGCCTACAACGTCCCAACAATCTTCTGGCCGGAATTGGCCTCATGATACTAATCCAAGGACGTGCTGAAGTGGTATGCGGACAATAAGGTCCATTTCGTGCCGAAAATGTTCAACCCTCCAAACACTCCGGAGCTCCGCCTTATCGAGAAGTACTGGGCGATTATGAAGCAGCACCTTCTTAAACGACCTAAGGTAGTGAAGACAGTCGAGGAACTGAAGAAAGTATGGGTTTACATGCAAAAAACTGTTGATTCACAGGTTGTGCAGAATCTTATGACTGGGGTTAAGGCCAAGGTGCGGGCATTTGCGTGTGGACTGTGAAAAAATACGAGTAAAATGGTAAAATGAAGTTTAATAGTTATTTTTCAATCCCTGAAAATTTGATGGCAATCGGATGAAAACTCGAATTTTGCGAATCAACTTTGTGTGTGACAAATTTCATCGACACCCTTTAGTAAATTTTCAATCACAATGTTCACAACAATAAACGAAAACAATTCAAGCTTCATCGATAGTGGATGACTAACTCTGTCATTTGTGAATCGGGAAAAAGAAATTTAATACAACCCCTAATGAAGCTGCCCAAAATGTTGACAATCGTTAGGGCAAATATTAGTTCTAAGCAGCTGCTTTACGTATTAAAAAAAATTGATGGAAAATTAATTATGACTGGAGTTCAGCGAAAAGGAAAAAAAATACAAGTTGCGATACATTAACTCTGAACAGCTTGTTAAGTTCAGAGATAAATCCAAACAATCTTATGGAATGTAAGTATAGTTGGCCTCAAACTAGTCACTTTCACAATTCCTCGATTCCCATCGATTTAGGATTGAGGTTTCCTTATCATCTTATTATTCAGTCACCTCAGCAGCCAAATTTGTCTGATCAAATTTTCCCACAGCCCAGTGTAATTCGCTATGCTGCTAATGCGTGTTTAATGTGGCTCAACCGGAGAAAAAAGAAACGGATCCCACTTCACTTTAAACTGCTGGCGCCACTTGTTTAGCGGTTTTCTCACTGTCTCTCGGGACTGATCTTTTTTCCAGGACAATTATACGTCTATAAGTGAGTCTAACTGAGCACACCCTCAATCAGATAGTGGTTTTTTTTCTAAAGCAAAGTAGAAGAAAAACTATAATAAGAACTATTGGATCAACAATAGAACGCGCTAAAGCCCGAGAGTCAAGTCTCGATATCGAAAAGTCATTATCACGCTTTAATGTAAGGCAAAGAAAGAGGAACGCGTTTTCGGCAATGTTTTCGGAGTCTTTGAAGCTTGTAGGTTAGAGAAGAAAAAAAACGCTAGAAAACAGCAACAACAACTTGGAACGGTGAAAAAAGGGGAAAGTCAGCACCCTTAATGGGTGCTGTCTTTGCGTTTTTACTTTTTCTAGGGAAGGTTTCTGAAACCCACGGAAATTTGGAATTCGAGAAAAGTTCGGGGTCGAAATAGCTCAGATAAAATTGTTTTAACATCAGAACAGTTAAAATTATCAATCAAAGAAGCATGACACGGGAAAAGGATAAGACCCTACTAGATGAATGGTTCCGATTTGTTTTCTATGAGGTGTGCATTAGTTATGGCTGTTTCGGAAAACCAACCCACGATACGGACAATTTAGGTTGTGGAGATTGAAGAAAAAGTTCTTGAATTGACCATGACGCAGACGATATTGTCCTCGGAAAACTGATTAAAGATTTACGGGTAGCCTTGGTCGATTCGATTTGTTTTATTTTTCCAATAAATGAAAAACAGTCTACTACTATCCCAAGATTCCGAAGTCACGGGACGAATTAAAAATTCTTATAGAGATTTAGAAGTCCTACCAAGCTCTGTGTTAGTCTGTAAGAACGTGTACTTGAGAGAAGAAGAAAAAAAAAATAACATAGAGACTAAGCTTTTTATTTGGCGACCGTAAAATATTGAAACCAAGTTCTGCTGAGTTACACAAAATTTAAATCTAGCTAAGTAAGGTTCGAGGGATTCCTATGAAATAACATCTACCATAAATGAAAAACTGAAAGAACTGAAATATCCTATTCGATTCATTTGCTGTTTAGTAAGTGTGTTGAAAAAATTAATAAAAGTAGATGACTATTCATCGATTTTCAGTCTTAACAAGTAAATCACCAAAAATTGTCGAAAAAAACCATACGTTGGAATGGCAACAAATTTGGCGAAATATTTGACACCGACGTCATTCTTCAACTTAAAACTATCTGAACTTTGTTCTGATAAGTAGAAAGATGCTGTTTCGACAAAAAAAGAGCAAGTAGTGAACTTTGTGTGCATTGTCAATTAATAGTACATATAAGACTTTGGTTCTATCAACAGGAAAAGTTTCAATTCGAATTTCAAATACGCCTTAGCCGACCGTGGCCTAGAGGATAGCATTCAAGTCTTCTAAGCCAGAGGTCACGAGATCGAATCTCGATAACGATCACTTTCTGTGGGTTGGTGGTTTTAGCATTTGTAAGATGCTAGCCTTAATGCTTAAGTAAATTAGATCTCTTCAAAGAAAAAGTTTTTAAATTTCATAATGCATTTTTTTTCGATGATTTTAAAGCATATAGCGATGCATCAATATGGCTTGTTCATCACGACTTATACAGGATTTGGAATAGAAAATTGTTGAAAACGCAGGTTTCAGTGGTGGAATAGAGTTATCTTTATTCATGTTTTGTCAGTCTAGTCATTACATATCTACACAATTCATTAGCGATTGCTATTATCTCTCCACTTATCATCACATAATGCATGAATAAAAAAAAGTTCAAAACATTATTTTTAAAAACTATTTGATTATTTTTTTCTAAGTTCCTTTACATAAATGATGGTTTGGATTTGTATAAAGAATCTTAAGTAACAAAATAGGAAACTTACTTTCATCGATGGTTGAAATCTCCAAATTTGCATCAAAATCTGGTAAACTTAGCTTAAGATTGCCAAAAGTTCTCCCCCACGTATCCGGACCGGGCAAATCCGGGTTATTTTATTTCAAACCTGACGAAACTCGGGCATTCTATTTTCAAATTTTCAAATCAAAATCCGGGCAATATGCGGAAAAATTTGATTGAAATCCACGAACTATTCAACAAAAATGAAGAAAAAATAAATTGAATCATAATTCTTTTAATTGAAAAACATAATCAGGCTCCCAAAAAGTCGTTTATGTTTATTTTTATATATTTTTCAATTTCATTTTCGGGCGGCAAAATTAAAAATTATAATGATGAAATTTGAATTTTTCATTTGATTTTCCAAAAAAAAAAAAAATGTAAGTGAATCTGGAAAAAATCAGGAGACTTTCAACTAAATTTGGGCAACCGGGCAGGGCCAAACCTTCCCCATTTTATTTTTTATTCGGGCAAGTCCGGGTAAAACCGGGTAATCTGGCCAGCATAATTTTGCTTATTTGATTTGAACTTACAATATTTTTTTTAAAGAAATGCTTAAATTTTGAAAAAAAATCCAAAAATGAATCATTTATGAAAACTCGACCCTATTAAAGGTTTAAGCTTGAAATTTGGTTCTTGAAAAAACTGCAATATTAATAATTTTTAACAATAATCCAAACCATATGGAATCCCCTGCAATTGTTTTTGAGAGAAGATACATCTTTCTTTATCAATTACTTTTCATTAAAAATAAATTCCGGTGGGTGGGGTTTTATTAATGTATTTCATAAAACAAAATTTTCAAAATGAACTAATTTCTACTTGATTTTTGACATTTCAGCTGAATTGTGCAAACAAACTGACTTTGGTTAAATTTTATAATCTAACTAACGAACAGAATTATGAGCCTGCGATCTCTTGCAATTTGAATTCCTTACCGAAATAGTCAAAATAATTTTATTTTGATTTTGGAACTCAATGACGAGCTGAATCGGAATCTAAAGTTGGAACCTGTATTCAAAATTTTAATTTTAAATCTGTTTGGGAATTTCAATACATTTTCTGAAATGAAAATGAAAACGGTTTCTGAATTTAAAAATATGAGCCAATAATTGAAACCAATTTCAAAGCCCTCAATCTTGAATCAATAATTATAATTCAGATGTTGCGGATTTCAATGATTATTGTTTATTTAAATTATGCAAATTCGACTTGAAAATTTAAATAAAAATTAAAATTTTGATTGATGAGCCTTTATTGTTATTTTGAAGCTTTGTTTTGTTTGAATTTAGCATAAATAAAGTTTATGAACTTTGAATCGGAATTTGAAACAAAAACTTTATTGTTTATTTTTTCCATATTCGGAAAAATATTAACTGAATGTAAAAATGCATTTGAGTTTCGAAAATCATGAATACAATTTTTAAGGAACTGTAAAACCACATTTAGACGACGATTTCAAACACAGCTTTCCATTTAAACTTTTAATGATGATTGGAACTGAAAATCAAGAATCCTGAACTGGATACAAAGTCCAAAATATGAAAACACAAATATAATTTCGATTTTGATTATAAGGAACCAGATTATCTGCAAGAAGTGAGAAAATTTTGAAAAAAACTGTAGCTGAATTCCGAACCTGGGATCAGTTTTAGAGTCAAAATTGTTACTATCGAATAACCTTACCCCATCATCAAAATTTGATTAGGAAAAACAAATTTTGAGTGTAGAGTAGAATACCTCGCTTACTCTTGATGGACTCTCCTGGGGGGGGGGGGGTTTAACCCCCAAAACCTCCCCCCCGTTCCTACGGCCATGGTTGACAGTATTTACATTCTTTGCAATTCTTTCCAAGTTTGCATTTTAAAACTAATTTTCTAAAAGGTAGGATCGATTGATACCTTTTATAACAGTTCTTTTGCATCAATTGAAAGTTTGTAAGTGTTTTTTGTATCGTTTGGATGTTTCGTTTCAGATGTCTTTAAAGTATTTTAAGCTAGAATATTTAGTTTCAGTTCGATCCCGATGAATTCCAGAATAAAATCATAGTGGTTGGAAAAACCAAGCAGAGTATTTACCCAATAATTTTTATTGAGTGCAATAAAAGACGATACATTTCGATACGAATGGATGAACCAGTCAAATTTGCAACATTTGCGGTTGAAAAAAGAACCATGACCCTAATATATTCAAACTTGAAGTCAATAATAATAATAATAAGAATCATTTTTTCGTGCATTCTTATTTGTCGATAAGGCTCACTATTCAATTAGTTAACACCTCCATTTCACATGCTCATCAATAGTAAGGTTGCCAGAATTTTTTCAGCACGCAACCGGGCCGGACAAACCGGGCAATTTTTATATAAAAACCTGGCAAAATCCGGGTATTCGATTTCAAATTGACGACCAAAACTTCGGCCAATATCCGGGCAAATTTTCTTAGAACTCAGAAATTCCTCAACAAAAATTGAGAAAAAAAAATAAAAAAAAGTTTTTTTTCATCAAACTCATTGATAGATTTTGAATCGTATTTCAGGCTTCCAAAAAAAACCTGTCATGGTTAGTTTTATAAAACTTGCTCAAAAAATTTCGTTTTGAAGGTGTTTGTTGTTTTTTTTTTGTTGTTCAATTTGCCAAATAAAGTGAATAAATCCGGGCAAACTCTGGGCATTTTTCATGAAATCCGGGCAACCGGGCCGACCGGACTGTTCTCAAAGTTAGTATTGAATATCCGGGCAAACCCGGATAAAACCGGGCAATCTGGCAACCTTATCAATAACTCTCGATCGATTTTGCGTGCGTCACAATTTCCAGTAGGTAGTGGCCGAACTCCATAAGTATTGGTCAATCAAATAAGTCAATAGAAGCTGACTCAAACGGCCCGTAATGAACTAGCCAGGCGCCAACCTAAAACTTAACTAGTAAGTAAGCTCATCGGCGTTCTTCACCAAACGAAGTTTCGCGGCAGCCAGCCATTCAGCAGCTCGAAGAAAGCGAGCCAAACCCCTGCCCGAAAGATGATCCCTGCAGATGATCCCAACTCGGCGCAACTGTTATCCGCGTTAAGCGCTTCCCTTTGTGGCTACCATCGTCAATTTGCTTGAACCACTTGGCTCCGACGAGATCCCATCTAGGCGCACACAGCTTCCAGAAAGAAAGCACCTTTGTTGAACTATTTTATAGTGGATTTTTTCCCGTACCTTCATTGTTATTAATTGACCATAGCTCAGGTTTGAGTAGAGAGCTCCCGAGCTATTGGTTCGTCGTGCGAAAGGCTCCGACAACCGATGGACGCTGCCGATGGTCAAGGGCGCGCGATGATCGACGATAAAATCCGACCGGAGTCTGGCCACACTATATCGGAATCGGATCCCTGGGATCGGCTCACCGGCTATACAAGATGCCGAAGATAATGGCCACCGATAGTTATTTTTGTGTGCATTTGGGGGGTTTAAGCTTTTCGACTTTTTTTCCCTTCGACTTTTTTTTCCCGAAAGGAACGTGCGATCAGCAGATTGGATTTCGGCTTAGAGCAGATAACTTTCTTTCCACTGCTCGCTTCGCTTTGTTGTTGGCCGATTTTTCAATTTCGGCAGGCGCCAGTCGAGCGATTGCGAAAAAATGAAAAGCGTTTTATTTTATTGTTCCACTCGAAAGGAGCGTTTAAGTTTAAGCGTTTGGCGCCATTGCATCACATCGTCGTGTTGTATTTTCGTAAGCACACGTGTTATTAGCGGGAGCTTCTGGGTTCGTAGAACCGATTCAATTATTGGATGAAGCAAATGGGAACTTTTGTTATGGTTGATCGATCGGACACTGACTTTTGAAAATAAATTGGGAAAGAAATTTATCTACGCATACTGTGGCTCTCACTTAGAACAAGATCCATTCAAAGTGTCAAGTGACTTATGTAAAGTCTGTATAACATAGAATCTGGTCGGATAAAATAGATCATTTCTTCGCAAAGAAATAACGTACTACAAAAGCTAAAACCCGCAACATTCCCTTTACGCTTCGCAAGGTAAAATTTGTTACCGGGTATTTGTCCAAAATCCATTTTGACGTAAGTTTCGTCGTCCATCAAAATGCACCCGTTTTACTTGGTCAACACTTTCTCGTACAACTTCTTTGCCTTGATTTTGGCAACCAGGTTTTGTTTCAGCGTCCTGTTGGGGTGTTTGCTTGCATGTTACGACCGCAAGCCTTCTCGCAAACAAATTCGTCGAGCTGTAGTGGTTCGTCTTGAACTTTTTGGCCAAATCACGCAAGGAGATTCCAGGATTATTGTGAACTGATGTAATTACCTTTGCTCGCAGCTTCCGGTCATATGTTCCACTTTTACGCCTGGTTTGTTCTGCTCGATTCACCGCAAGGGTCTCCCGGTAACGTTGCAGCACCGAATTTACAGTCGATTTTGGATATTTCAGGAATTTCGCGATCTTTACCACTGACCATGGTAACGAGTGTGCAGAATTTTCTCTCGCCTTTCGCGTTCCATCGTCGATAACTTTTGACTGACTGCTTCAATCTTGATGAAAATTTTCACCTCTAAGTAAACAAACCATCCGTATCAAAACACTGTCAATAGATTCGCGATGTGACAACTAGGGGCGCTGCAGTAAATGAAAAGATACTATGTGAAACAGACTTTCCTATATTAAATATTATAGCAGTTTCGGGCGGTTATAGATCATATCTTGAAGATGAATGTTAAAAATTAGGAAATTATATCAGTGTGCGCTTGAGATAAAAAAGTATTCAGTTTAAAGAACTCAATAGCATAAAAATACCAAATGATAATAAAGTGTTTAAAGCAGTGATTGAAATCCTCAACCATTTTCTCATCAGAGGCATTCAAAATACACACTTTGAGGCCTCGTATAGTAATACAGGAGACGATACATATACATTCATTCAAACCTCCCCCCATGAGGAGGATCTGCTCCGAGAGACACTATCCGTTCGCTGCTCAGAACGAACTCTCTCAACGTTCGGTCGCTACATGATGCATGAAGTAGACGAGGCACACATACTCATTTACGTTATTGAATTTGATGGACTCAAGCCGATAGCTGTCGTTGAGGAGAACATCTTCAACCTCGCCGCAAAGGTTGAGGCAACAACGACAACAACCGAACTTATTGCATTGCATAGGCCCGCAACGTATGGAGCAAGGAGAGGGGAGGAAAAAGAAACGAAAACACTAGCTGCCTGCGTGCGGTTGCTGTGCAATAATAGCAACAGCAGAAAAACCTCGTGTATTCGATCCATGCACAAACGAGGAGACTCGGGTTTGCTGTGCCTTTTGAATTCGGTTCCCTCAAGAATGTAACAGGAGATGAGTGAGAGCCATTCGTTTGGTTTTTTGGATTCGCTGCCTCGAATGTATATTGCTTCTTGAAGGCGGGCCATGTGAGAGCGTATGCATCATCGGTTTTGTCGTTTTCGCTGCCTCAAAGCAACCTTTGCTTCCGAGTAAAGCGTTGAGCGAGAGATGGTTGATCAATTCATGCTCAGCAAAATTCAATCACTGGTTTAAAGTGAATTACACAATATGGCTGCAGAGGACTGTCTCCTTAACAGCAATTAAAATGTTTTCAAATTGCAATACTTGACGAATGTCAAATCGCTAATTAAACTTTGCCTTTAGTCTGACTAATGATTGATACGAAGATTAATAACAGATGCTGAAGTTTCTTGAAAGAAAAGTAAATACATAAAAAATACTTTGAAGCCTTTACAAAATTTACAAATAATTTCTATGTACAGATTTTCAAGCAAATAGAAAATAACTAAATATCCCAACATATTTAAAAGCTTTTCAAACTAATTGATCATTAAATTATGAAAAAAAAAAATCATTTGAAACAGAAGAAATGCTTAGCATGGATCTTAAGATAAGTTGGTTATCAGAACTGTAGTTTTTCTGGTGTTTCAGCATTCTATACGAATTGAAAAGAGAAAAAGAAAATTAAATTTTTCAAGAGGAACTTAACCACGCAGGGTCATTCGTCCACTGTACATATTGAATAAGATAAACAGCTGAATGTTGAGTTAATTGTTATAATTGACTGTTTTTTCATGAAACTTTTGAAATAAGCAATTTTTACAATATTCTTTCAATTAACTTTGTTTTGAAAGCTTCGAATACATTTTAATACCGAATACTCATTTTTTCGGGCTTGAAAATACCGATTTTAATGTGGCACCGCTGCCTACCATTGTTCTAAAGCTTGAATTATCGAGAATCCCATTTTAAAGCGCCGTTTTACGCTAGCGATTGCTGGGCGGAAAAAGAATAGACTTGGAGGCATGGTTGCCAACATTTTATTTTTCAAAAATCAGAGAACTGGTGAAATAAAAATCAGGCAAATTTTTCACTCAAATATGTGTTGTGGGCCTACTTGGTTGAATAATTCTACTGAAACAAAGCAATCGAAAGATTCCTTTTAATTTCCTTTTTTTAAATTACAGATAAAGTGAATCTTTCGATTGATTTGATTCAGCCACAATCTCACTTTTTAACTTCAGCACTGGTACCTAATCCAGTTCCTTACTACCCATTTTTTCATCACATTCGCAAAATTTAGGCAAAATCAGGCATATTTTCAACAATCAGGGAAATTCAATGGCTTATCAGATTGTCAGGCTGAGCCTCGAAAAATCAGGTACATGGGCATCTTTGCTTGGAGGGAATGAAAAATTTTGGTATAGATCTTTCAAAAGAGCGTATGAGTGAAATGTTAGTAAATCGAGGAGTCCTAATCAGCTGAGTGGATAAGTAATATTTTTCTTGGAAACTTATGGAGCTGTCAAATTTCAAACACCATTTTCTCGAAACAGCGATATTGGCACTATCGCCCTTTACTAAAATCGATACCGAATTGAAACTGATTGAGAAGAAACGAGTGAGGCAGAACTTTCAGAGCCTGTTCACTCGTATTGGGAGAAAATGGTAGAAATTTTGACACTTGTAGCCAGGGTTGCTAAATATATTTTTTTTTTAAATCAGGAAACTGGTAAAATAAAAATCAGGCAAAATCATGCTATTTAGATTGCGAAACTAATTATCCACGGAGTATGCTTATTCGCTAGCTTACTGGGAATCTATTGAAAACCTTAATAAGCTGACAAAAAGTTAACAGACTTATTAACGATGAACGAATAAGCGATTTTCCGTAGTTTCCAGTGTTATCAAAATCATAAATTTATTCTCATTTTCAATTAATCAGAACACACTTTTCTCAAACTAAACAAAACATAATTTTTTAATGTTAATTGAAACTAGAACACGGATAATCTTCAATCAAATTAAGCAATGTTTAAAAAGTAGGTGGACAGCACTGGGCTTAATACTCCCATTTGAAAAGATAAAACCGGCGCCCGAAGCATTACCATATTCAAATCATCGCCGCCATCATCACCAACATCTTAAAATCTCTGAGCGGCTTCTGTTTCAGTTTGAAAAATTCGATAAACCCATTTCGAATCGAATGTTGTCATTCCCGCATCCATAGCCTAAGAAGTTCAAAATCGGACCAATCATCACTCGATGGCTCCCTCATTTTAAGTTTTTTTTTGGAATCTTCAAAGTTCTATGGCCGCCGATTTTTTATTGATGTCTTTCATTCCTGGACATGGGTCAGTTCGACGCCACCAAAAGTAGTAGCAACAGACAACACAGACAGTGAGTCAGTCAATCAGTCATTAGATTCCGACTCAATCGAGCGAACGGAGTTAAAAGTCAGATGCCGACGATCTGCCGCCGATCAAACGTCAAACTGTTGATGGTCGATGAAAAGGTACAAATTAGAAGGGGTCTGTCTTTGGATTTCAATGGGCTGCCGAAATCGAGTGATGGAAAGATTTTCAGATTCATTTTTAATAGGAAGATGTGCAAATTCAGACGCCTGAACTCGGGGTTCTAGACGCAAACTTTAAATGTTGGATCCTGAATCAGAGACTCAAAAATCACAATCCAGAATTACGAATATAGAATTTGGAATATCGAATTTAGTGCTCTGAATTAAACACATTTAAGAAATTATCTCTCGTTACAAAGTTTTCTTCTATTTCAATGATCCGATTTCAAATCATTATAAATTCTAACACAGCACATCATCTGATAGCAGGAAGGCATCAAATTCATCACCCATTAAATTCCCTAGGTTTCACAACTTCTCAACTTTGACCGGAGGATTAGAGTTGGGTGAAAATGGAAATAAATTTGCTCAAAGACGGACGACGACGACGACGGCAAGTTTTCCTCTTTGAAAGTTGATTCCAAAATTAGCGCCACAACGCCGACGCCGAGGAGAGGCACAATGAATGGCCGTCCAAACGAGGGCGCCTCAGCCTTCAGTCACGTGGCAGGGTGTCGTCAATTTTACACTGCGCCAGTTGCTGGCTTCTGCTTCTGATGACTTTTGGCGGTGAGGCGAGGGTGGAAGTAAGACAATGTTTTGACAGTTATTTCCTTACCCGACACGTGCCGATTGGCACGTGCCCAATGTTGGCTTTAAAGTTTAGAAAGGCGATTGGAAAATTTTCAAAATCGCTCCAATTTGCGCACCGATTTGTGGAGGCATCCGTTTCCTGTTTCAATAAACGGAACAATTGAGCCGTTGATTGAAGTCGCTTCCCGGTTCCCAGGATCAATGGCGAATCGTTTGTTGTTACGATTCGTTGATTGCAAAATCCGTAATTAGCCCACTAGGTAAACTATTGTAATGATGATAATTATCTGCGAAATTGGATGAGAATTTCAATGAGAAATATCCCATTTGTACTCTTTTGAAAAAGAAGGTATTAAATAATTTTGAATTCCAAAAATAACGGTGACGTCGTTTTATTTTCCCCTGAACCTTAAGTCAGTTTCCAAAAATCTAGCGCTTGTTGACAGATTTTTTTTATGGTTATTATATTCATTGGCAGTGTCCTAGTTGGACCGAATCGCCTTTATTGTGGAACCATAAAAAACACCCTGACAACAACCACCGGCCGTAAAACAGAAACCGGAACCGGAGGGGCTGCCAAAAAAAATGGAATTCCGCTGCAAGAAGCGTCCGGTGACAAACAGCGTCCGGAATCGAATGAAGTGCCATTATTTTTTATTCCCGCTTGCAAGCGTATACATATGGACAACTTATACACTTCCAGCAGCAATGAATCCTGAAGAGGATGTTGTCGTCGTTTTTGTCACTGACAACGCGAGCTGGCTTCCGGATGATTTTCGGTAATGGTCGCAAAATAGCCAGGATCAACTATCGAATGCAATTCGACCAGATTTAACAAAAAAAAAACGGAGAGGAAAGTCGGTGGAAGGAAGTTGTCGTTGTTCGGAAAAAAATCTAGTTTTTTGTCAACTTCCACCCATCTGGTGTGTATATCTTGTTTATTCCTGCTACTGTCAAACATTGCCTGGCATCATTTAGAGAGCACTCGGATATCCGATACATTTCCGGTGAAAGTGCGTGTTTGTGGATGGATACATTCGAAGTTGAATTATTCATCGATCCATTTAGTTTGAGTCTAGATGTCATTTTTTTCTCATTGTGGGGTGAATCTTTAATGAAAATGAAATTTTTATGAGCATAAACAATATTGTTTTATCATAAGCATCGAATATTTGTGACAATCAAGTGACAGTAAACATCGAAGATGTAATTTATGTTGAATCCAACAGTATTTACTAAAATATAACCTACTAGCTTATCCGGTACGAACTTCGTTTCGCTTGTACATAACTTTAAAAATATGAGAAAAGACGGCATTTATAACTTACGTAACGCAAAAATGCACTTTTTCGACCCCCTCTTCATCGTATGTCAAAAATCGTAACGCCACCACCTATTGCATTTTGGCAATACTAGGCAAAACAAAGTCAGTCATTGATCTTTTTTTTTACCTGATCGATTGACGTGTCCGAGTTAAACTCTGAGTTGAGATTCATTAGAATCGTAAAACTACGACAATGGCTGTTGCTCAAATTGTTTAGAAATGGTTCCGGCTCCGGACGGAAAAGCGAAGATTGATAAAGCTGCTTCTTTGGTTGTTTGATTTGATTTGGACTTCCGGCGAAAAAAGACGAAATTAGCTTTCGAAGCGCAGAATTTCAAGGCTGCTACTGTTGATTATTAATTTGGTTTGGCCTTCCGGTGGAAATAATGTAATGGCTTAGGAAGCGCAATTTTCAAGGCTGCTGCTGATTATTTGCTTCCGGGATATGGCCATCCGGTGAAATAAGGTGGATTGGCTTGGGAAGCGCAGATTTTCAAGGCTGCTGATATGAGCGTTTGTTTTCATTTGGCGTCCCGGTGGAAAAAGACGGAATTTGCTAAGGAACCGCAGATTTTTAATGCTGCTGCTGCTGATTGTTTGTTAGGAAGTGCCGAATCTGCCGATCGTTTGTGTATAATGGCCTTCCGGTGGAAAAAAGACAAAATTAGCTAAGGAAGCGCAGATTTTTAATGCTGCTGCTGATGATTGTTTGTTTAGATTTCGACTTCCAGTGGAAATAACGGAATGGCTTAGGAAGCGCAAATTTTTAAGGCATCTCTGCTGATCGTTTGTTTTGATTTGGCCTTCCGGTGGAAAAAAAGACGGATTGTCTGAAGAAGCGCAGATTATTAAGACTACTGCGGCTGATTGTTTGTTTTGATTTGACCTTCCAGTGGAAATAGACGGAATTGGCTTAGGAAGCGCAGATTTTTAAGGCTGCTGCGACTGATTGTTTGTTTTGATTTGGCCTTTCGGTGAAAAAAGACGAAATTTATTTAGGAAGCGCAGATTTTCAAGGCTGCTACTGTTGATTGTTAATTTGGTTTGGCCTTCCTGTAAAAAAACGGAATGGCGAAAATTTTTAAGGCATCTCTGGTGATTGTAGGCCTTCCTGCGGAAAAAGACGGATCGCCTTAATAAGGACAGATTTTCAAAGCTGCTGCTATGCTCGTTTGTTTTGATTTGATCTTCCGGTGGAAAAAAAGACAGTAGCACAGATTTGTAAGGCTGATGCGGCTGATTGTTTGTTTTGATTCGGCATTCCGGTGAAAAAAAGCGGACTGGTTTAGGAAGCGCAAATTTTTTAAGCTGTTGTTGTGTTCGTTTGTTTTAATTTGGCTTCCCAGTGGAGAAAGACGGAATTGGCTCAGGAAGCGCCGACTTTTATGGCTGCTGCTGATGATTGTTTGCTTTGATTTAGCCTTCCGATGGAAAAAAAACGGGATGGCTTATAAAGCGCTGATTATATCAAGGCTGCTGCTGGTGATAGTTTGTTTTGATTGGGCCTAGGAAGCGCAGATTTTTAAGGCAGCATCTGCTGATTTTTAAGGCTGCTGCGACTGATTATTGATTTGGTGTGGTCTTCCGGTGAAAAAAGACGAAATTTGCTCATGAGGTGCAGATTTTTAATGCTGCTGCTATCATCGTTTGTTCCTCCGGTAAATAAGACGGAGATTTTCGAAAGCGCAGATTGTTAAGGCTGCTGCTATGATTGTTTGCTTCGATTTAATCTGACGGAAAAGACGGATTGGTTTAGGAAACACAGATGTCTAAAACAGCCGCTGTGATCGTATGGCAGAAAATCGCTTATTCGCTCATCGTTGATTATTATTATTATTAATGTCTTTGATAGTAATCACACAAACATATCTTAAACTAAACATGTATTAATTTCTAGAACTACGTATACTATTCTTAAATATATCTTTGGAAATGTTAAAGTTAAAAACGTTTGACACTTTAGTCTGCTAAATTTTCGTTAGTTGATTAACTGTGGTCGATAGATTTCTGGTCAATTAGAACATCAGTTTCAAGTCTATTGATTTAATATATTTGTTTTGTACACTCAAAGATTTGTTCATAACACCCAAATAACCAAAAGTTCTATAAAACTGTTCTCAAAAGCTTAAGCATCATTAAAAGGGCTGAACAAGCGGTTAACGAACAATGATTACAAAAATCATTACTCTCATCTCTCTAAAAAAAGTCGAATATATCTGTCGCCTTTTTTTAATCATTACAAAAATTTTCATGAGATTGGAAGTCAGTAGGGGAGATAAGGGCATAACGAGCACCCGGGGCGAGTCTTTTCTAAAGAAATATCTACGTATTTTCTCAAATAAATTTTTAAGGGAAACAGATTTGTATTTCCTATAGTATAAATTTTTCGGCAAGACAGCAAAAAAGAAATCTCTTTATCATATTTACAGAAATATTAAAAAATGAACACATTGTTCTCAAGTTTCATCGTCACAAAATTTTTGATTTTTGTCTATAATTTATTTTAAAATGCGTTTCCATTTTCATTTGTCGAGGCGAGGCGAATTGAGCACCATTGGTCGGGGCACGATGAGCATTTTTGCCGTAAAAATAAAGCTCAAGATACACAGAGTTTTAAGTTGAACCGTAAACAACAACACCCAGCAGATATCAGCTGTTTAAACGTCATCCGGAATGAGCATTCTTGTATCAGTATCGTGCTTAGACATAATAGGACACCTTATACATAGAAGGCTCGACAAAGAATTTCCTTCACGGCCCGTTAAAAATTCACTAGCTAGCATCCTCAAGTGTCTCCATAGATATTAAGCTTAACGACTATCAAATTAGCCTATTAATCACATTTCGCTTGAGCACAAACTGGGAATGTCCTTGCTTGCTCGCTTCTTGCTGTGCTCTCGCTAATTACAGACCATCAAACCGTCGACGATTCATTAGTGTTTCTGTGTTCAATTATTTCGGACCACCCCTCTTCTACCCGTTTGCCCACAATGTTAATTACCTTTCTACCCCCTTATCCTTCCACATTTCAATGGGAAACATCAAAAGTTGTTGATCAATATGAAGTCAAATTCCCATATTGTTGTGTAATTTTTAATTTCGCCAACAATCCTTGGTTAATCAATTTTATGACCGAAAAACGAAAGACTTTTCGGGCACAAATCTTATTTTATGGTAATTTTCCACTTTATTACAATACAAAAACAAGAAAACAATTTCAATTTCGCTCCTGATCGCTTACTTTCGCAATTAAGCACGGGTAGTACAGCATCGGCGAATTCGTCGGTCGGTCGGGTTGATTTGAAAGATTACGCGCTTTTCCACCCAATGGCCCACCCCTTGGACACTCCCTACCCTCATTTTGCGCCATTGGACAAGATAATTTTCCACTTGGAACAGCATTTTATTGAAAAGTTACTCCTCAAGAGAGAAAGAGCGTGTTAAGAAAATAACGACACACACCAGGCGAAAAAAATAAACCAAGTAAAAAGATATGTTTGCTCGAATGGTAAAAAATAAGGAAAAACCGGGCGCACCAAAGAGCAGATTTTAATTAATTGATAAGCGGTCGATTTTGGTCGGTGGCGAATTGCAACTCGCAGCGCGATGCGATGATGGCGGCGGCGCACAGTGGTCCAAAATGCGAAAAACGTGATCGTTGCTTATAACTTCTTTAGGTCACATTTTAGCTTATTTGTGTCTTCGGAGAAGTTTGTCAGTAAAATCAGGTCTATAATAAAAAACTATTATTTTTCTGATTAATCCCACTACAAGTGAGATAAAATTTCTAACTTCTCTGTTATAGGTTTTAGCTCTTTGATGTCTTCAACAAACTTGTTTAAAATCAAATTTACCACAACTTTGTCTCAGATGTCAAGTTTCTAAAATAATTGTTCTCAGAGATATCGACCAAATAAGAAACTTAACCTCTAAAAATCAGTTTATTAATAATAACTTTTTTCAGTTAATTTTAAGTTTTATAATATGTTCCACAAAGTTGTTTGTCTTACTAAAATACACCACTTTGTTGAACATTTTAAGTTTTTAAAATGTGATACTGCAGAGCTATGTTAAAAAAATTACCGAAAATAGGGCTTTTTCACGCCTTATTGTACAAACACCGGGCAACATCGGGCAGCCCGCTTTAGATGCAAAATGAAGTCAAAGATTTCGTCTACAAGATGCAGGTACAACCGTCTGTATCCATTTGTATCCAAGTGAGTTGCATCAATTTTACTTTTCCATGTTTGCATTAAAAACAAAGATTTCTATGAAACTATAGCGCATTCTACCACATGTGTTTTCTTCTAGCTTTTCCTTGCGCGATGTCAGAAGCAAAGGCTTGGAAACGCATTTGTATTATTAGCATCAGGCTATTGTGTGTTCAATTGAAATAGATATCCTCTACAAGCTGGAGATGCTAATAATACAAATGCGCCTCCAAAAGTTTGCTTCTGACATCGCGCAAGGAAAAACTAGAAGAAATCACACGTGGTAGAATGCGCTATAGTTTCATAGAAATCTTTGTTTTTAATGCAAACATGGAAAAGTAAAATTGATGTATCTCGCTTGGATACAAGTGGATACAGACGGTTGTACCTGCATCTTGTAGACGAAATCTTTGACTTCATTTTGCATCTAAAGCGGGCTGCCCGATGTTGCCCGGTGTTTGTACAATAAGGCGTGAAAAAGCCCTATTTTCGGTAATTTTTTTAACATAGCTCTGCAGTATCACATTTTACAAACTTAAAATATTCAACAAAGTGGTGTATTTTAGTAAGACAAACAACTTTGTGGAACATATTATAAAACTTAAAATTAACTGAAAAAAGTTTTTATTAATAAATTGATTTTTAGAGGTTAAGTTTCTTATTTGGTCGATATCTCTGAGAACAATTATTTTAGAAACTTGACATCTGAGACAAAGTTGTGGTAAATTTGATTTTAAACAAGTTTGTTGAAGACATCAAAGAGCTAAAACCTATAACAGAGAAGTTAGAAATTTTATCTCACTTGTAGTGGGATTAATCAGAAAAAAAATAGTTTTTTATTATAGACCTGATTTTACTGACAAACTTCTCCGAAGACACAAATAAGCTAAAATGTGACCCAAAGAAGTTATAAGCAACGATCACGTTTTTCGCATTTTGGACCACTGTGCGGCGGCGCGACTAACTATGCATGCAGGCGGCCTGCTATGTGACGGTGCGCGGTTCTTTCCTCCTTTTTCTTTCTTTCTCTCTACTTTTACGCGAATAATTGCAAACATAAACAATTCCAGTGAAAATGGACGCTATCAATACTTGAGCGTGGAGCTATTCGGGGTAGCAGAAGGATTTCCAAAAATTGGGTCACTGACAGGATTTTCCCTATTTACTGTACACTAGACTGAGTCGATTTGGGGCCATTTTTGAATATCTCAAACCCTGGGGTCTTTAAAGCTTCGTTTTTGTTCAAAACTCATCCATGATTTTTTGCAGAATTTTTAAGTAACGTTTACATGAGTAAATTTGGACTTTTAGGTTTGTATGGGAAAATTGAATATTTTGTACAGAAAAATCATCATCATTTTTGGTTCTTCTGTGAGGCCGAGCCTGCTAATGGTTTTTGTGCCAATTTTTAAAATCTTCTAAGGAAATTTTCCGCTGAACAACTTTGTCCAAGACCGTAACTTCGTATCTTATTGGACAAAAAAGTTATTAGCTATTTAACAGGGGTGTGTCTTTTGGCAATGATAAACAAATAATTCAATTGACACCACTGCTTGTGCCCCGCGAAGTATTGCATGAAATGTAGTCATGCAATACCTCGCAAGGCACCAGCAGTGGTGTCTATTGAATTTATTGTTTATCAATCAATACTGATGTTATGAAATCGCTTGGTACATCTTTGTACCTGAAAATGATCACATTTTCATATGTGATGAAAGAAATTAGAGAAACATGAACTATCAAAGAACGAAAGAACATAAGCCGTAAATATCATGAAAATTTCGAAAAAGATACAACGGCTCACCGACAGGACTTGAACCTGCAATCTCCGCTTCGGTACAACGGCGCGTTAGCCAATTCCACCACGGTGAACGTGATGGAACCGGCGAACACGAGCAATCGAGCTCTGCCGATCAACTGCTGGACCTTCTATCGAAACACCATGTATATCCCGCATGTGATCTTTCCCTCTATTGATCTCTCTTGTTTCTCTAACCCCACCCATCGACTCGGGATTTTAGCCGAGCGAGCACATGGTCGATTGCTTCGGGTTTGCCGCAACTTACGGTCAGATGAAGAAGCAATCAGTGCCGCTCAAGGTTGCGAGCAGACCAGTTACACAGGGAGGTGTTGCTCTGTTGAAATCAATACTGATGTTATGAAATCGCTTGGTACATCTTTGTACCTGAAAATGATCACATTTTCATATGTGATGAAAGAAATTAGAGAAACATGAACTATCAAAGAACGAAAGAACATAAGCCGTAAATATCATGAAAATTTCGAAAAAGATACAACGGCTCACCGACAGGACTTGAACCTGCAATCTCCGCTTCGGTACAACGGCGCGTTAGCCAATTCCACCACGGTGAACGTGATGGAACCGGCGAACACGAGCAATCGAGCTCTGCCGATCAACTGCTGGACCTTCTATCGAAACACCATGTATATCCCGCATGTGATCTTTCCCTCTATTGATCTCTCTTGTTTCTCTAACCCCACCCATCGACTCGGGATTTTAGCCGAGCGAGCACATGGTCGATTGCTTCGGGTTTGCCGCAACTTACGGTCAGATGAAGAAGCAATCAGTGCCGCTCAAGGTTCCGAGCAGACCAGTTACACAGGGAGGTGTTGCTCTGTTGAAATCAATACTGATGTTATGAAATCGCTTGGTACATCTTTGTACCTGAAAATGATCACATTTTCATATGTGATGAAAGAAATTAGAGAAACATGAACTATCAAAGAACGAAAGAACATAAGCCGTAAATATCATGAAAATTTCGAAAAAGATACAACGGCTCACCGACAGGACTTGAACCTGCATTCTCCGCTTCGGTACAACGGCGCGTTAGCCAATTCCACCACGGTGAACGTGATGGAACCGGCGAACACGAGCAATCGAGCTCTGCCGATCAACTGCTGGACCTTCTATCGAAACACCATGTATATCCCGCATGTGATCTTTCCCTCTATTGATCTCTCTTGTTTCTCTAACCCCACCCATCGACTCGGGATTTTAGCCGAGCGAGCACATGGTCGATTGCTTCGGGTTTGCCGCAACTTACGGTCAGATGAAGAAGCAATCAGTGCCGCTCAAGGTTCCGAGCAGACCAGTTACACAGGGAGGTGTTGCTCTGTTGAAATCAATACTGATGTTATGAAATCGCTTGGTACATCTTTGTACCTGAAAATGATCACATTTTCATATGTGATGAAAGAAATTAGAGAAACATGAACTATCAAAGAACGAAAGAACATAAGCCGTAAATATCATGAAAATTTCGAAAAAGATACAACGGCTCACCGACAGGACTTGAACCTGCAATCTCCGCTTCGGTACAACGGCGCGTTAGCCAATTCCACCACGGTGAACGTGATGGAACCGGCGAACACGAGCAATCGAGCTCTGCCGATCAACTGCTGGACCTTCTATCGAAACACCATGTATATCCCGCATGTGATCTTTCCCTCTATTGATCTCTCTTGTTTCTCTAACCCCACCCATCGACTCGGGATTTTAGCCGAGCGAGCACATGGTCGATTGCTTCGGGTTTGCCGCAACTTACGGTCAGATGAAGAAGCAATCAGTGCCGCTCAAGGTTCCTGTCGGTGAGCCGTTAAATTTTCATGATATTTACGGCTTATGTTCTTTCGTTCTTTGATAGTTCATGTTTCTCTTATTTCTTTCATCACATATGAAAATGTGATCATTTTCAGGTACAAAGATGTACCAAGCGATTTCATAACTCGATTGCTCGTGTTCGCCGGTTCCATCACGTTCACCGTGGTGGAATTGGCTAACGCGCCGTTGTACCGAAGCGGAGATTGCAGGTTCAAGTCCTGTCGGTGAGCCGTTGTATCTTTTTCGAAATTTTCATGATATTTACGGCTTATGTTCTTTCGTTCTTTGATAGTTCATGTTTCTCTAATTTCTTTCATCACATATGAAAATGTGTTTATCAATGCCAAAGGACATACCCCTGTGTCGTGACTGATCGTCGCCTCATTCGGACACGTTTGCTTTTAATTTAATGTTCTTCCTTTTTATTCCAATTTCACTTCCTAAAATACATGTTTTTCAACACAAACACTTCGAATCATCCGTATCTTTAAAGCTCGCTCTATTAACTGACTCATCGTTCCTCATAAACACACGACACCTATTCTGTTCGAACTTCTCGCTTTCTCTCACTCTCTCATACATGTATTATACTCTGAGTATTTTTAAATTGATATTCTCTCGTCTATTCTAGCCGTCATTCTTGACAACAGTATCGATGTTCACAAAATCGATCAAACAAACGTACAGGGTCGTTCATACGACTTTTGAATACTGCTAACTTATAAGCCTAAATAAAATGATTTCAATAAAACTAATATTTACCTATCTATTAATAATATTCTCTACACCCTGTTAAATAGCTAATAACTTTTTTGTCCAATAAGATACGAATTTACGGTTTTCGACAAAGTTGTTCAGCGGAAAATTTCCTTAGAAGATTTAAAAAATTGGCACAAAAACCATTAGCAGGCTCGGCTCCACAGAAGAAACAAAATATGTGATGATTTTTCAGTACAAATTATTCAATTTTCCCATACAAACCTAAAAGTCCAAAATTACTCATGTAAACGTTACTTAAAAATTCTGCAAAAAATCATGGATGAGTTTTGAATCAAAACAAAGCATTTAAGACCCCAGGGTTTGAGATATTCAAAAATGACTCCAAATCGACTCAGTCTACTGTACACACTACCAAAAAAATCTGGAAAATTACATCTGATATGATGTAAATAAAAAGAAGCATCATATGTGACGGAATTTTCCGTGCGAGTTGAATATTACAATGCTAAAAATGCAGCCAAACTGGATGCATGTAACCAAAAATGCAAGTAAGATTCAAGTACATGTAAAACAAGAAGTAATTGAATTTTCAGAATGCTTTTTTATTCTTGCTTTTGTTTTGAAAATGTGATATTCTTTTAATAATTAAAATAAAAAGCAGTTGCATATTATGTTTTCTTTATTTTAGTTTTCAAATCGCTTTATTGTCATTTTATATTTAGAAAAAGGATTTTCCAGCTACATCGTTATGCCTTCTGGGAAATTTCTTTTACATAAACATGTCTGGCCAGACGCTCTGGTCGCCTTGGCTGTTACCTTCGTCACCTTTGTGTACAAGGCTATGATCGCCATCACCACAGACGGCTCCTCTATCGGAGCGTTGAATGTATATTTTGAAATCCTGTAAGAAAAACTGATTGTTAAACATTTTGCTTAATTTCACGATTCATTACTACTTATCGTTCCATAACGAATGAATAACACAGTAGAACAATATAACAGCGTTAATTTCCGGCGAGAGGAATTTGGTGGGATCGGAGTGATACCATCGATAAGATCAATTTTTATCAATGCCCTGTGCACAAGTTGGAAGAGTTTCTCGTCCGGATTTTTGCAGCGATCCATCCTGCGCCATTGTTGTTCTCCACATGAGCCAGGAACCAGCGATCCATTCCAAGTTATTGTTGTCCAGCTTCCCTGTAACTATTGCGCACTCCAATATGTAAACATTCAAGTAGTTGGCAAATTATTCCAGCTGCTGCTACAGGTCAGCTGCTTCTTTTATTCCGATGAAATCCTTGTTTATTTATGATTGTTTATGAAGCCTGGGATTGAATTAAATAAAAAACTTGTCATAAAGTTATCTTATTTATAAGAAATTTAATGGTTTTACCTCACGAAAGCTTTTGAAACATGTCTACACAATTTTTTTAATTTCATTTTTTGTTTGCGGACGGCAAAAAGCAAACCGTCAAAATGTCGCGGAACTCTGCAGATGCACGGGAAAATAAATTTAGATTGTCCCAGTCTTTAGTTTCATTTTATATTACGAAACCTTTTATTTTAATACATTTAAGGATTCAACAGTGTCGTGTTCCGCGTCTGTTCTGTCCTGTTACGGCATAACTGGCGGACCTCGCTGAACAAACCTAATGCTCGCGGACTTGAAATTGACATTTCTCTTGATATGGAAAATAAG
This sequence comes from Uranotaenia lowii, assembly GCF_029784155.1. NCBI lineage: Eukaryota > Metazoa > Arthropoda > Insecta > Diptera > Culicidae > Uranotaenia > Uranotaenia lowii. The sequence goes on from NC_073691.1 coordinate 43,864,262, forward strand.
GGGAAGAAATATAAGAATATCAAATTTGGATTATCATCTTGTCGGAAAACTACATACAGTGTGCTTGGGATTTAATAAAACTTTAATTTCCCTTCAAAAGAAGTAATCACTCACACCAGTGTTCCGAATATCACTCATTTTCAATGAATGTTTCTGATTGCACTTCGCAACTGAACGAACAACGGTCGGGTTTCGTTATTGATTGCTACTGGACCTACCCGATCATCGATCGTTCAATTCATCGCTAAAATACAGATCACCTCATACGATGCTTGCTGTCAAAACAGTGCAGCACCATCATCAAATTGGAATCTCACCAATGCGCAATGCATATGGCGAATCTTGTTGGTTTCGATCAGGAGTGAATGGATCAGGCAGTGAGTGAGTGATACATGAAGCCGATCATTAGCGTATTTTGTTTGATTTGATATATAGCAAATTAATAAATTTATTTGTTGTTAGAACGTTTTTTAACATCAGTATGATCAAAATCAAATTGAAGTTGTGTTTGTGAGGGAAAGATGTTCACTTTCGCCATGTTTTTAAATTTTACAAGTTCTCTTATTAAACTGTCGTCCGTCACGTTAAAACTACTGAGAATTTATGGTGTCCCGCACAACTGTTTGATTTTTCTCGTCCTGCAAAAAATAATTTTGAATTTCATATAATTCAGGCAGATACTGAGTGAGCTACATTCAGAATGGATCAGTTTGTATCTCAATCATCTCCGATATGCGATGTTTGCTAAACCGATAATTCTGAATGATGCGACTCGGTTTGCATAGCTGATAGGAGCGCTGATCGAGATTGCATACCAGCCAGGCGAAGCAGTTGCGAGAGGCGCTATCCCATTATACAATCTGAATGTTTCCAACAGGAAACGCATCCTGAGTGTTTGTTTTGATTGATTTTCGGAAGACTGACTCACACATTCTGTAGGTAAATATTTGAATAAGTAACTTAGAAACTTTTACCATAATAAAATCTATAAAAATAGGTGATTTCCCAAACCGAAATATAAGAGGACACAATTTGTAAATTCGAGGTTAGGACACCATCAATTGTGAGTAACATATTTTCCTATAATCTACTAAATTGTTTCTAATAAAAATGTATAGTTTTAGCTATATTTCACACCCAGAATCGTGGTGTATTTTCGCTCAAAAAAGGTGGCAAAAACCCCCCAACATGTCCTCTAAAACTCAGGATGATCAAGACACTTGTTTAGGAACAAACGTCCTTCCTTAACGTTTTCATAATTGTTTCTCAATTTTCTTAAATATTCTCGCCAGGGTTGCCAACATATTTTTTTCAAAAATCAGGGAACTGGTGAATTAAAATCAGGCAAAATCAGGCTACTTAAATTAAGAAAAATTCGCACAAAGTGCTGACCTTTTTTGTAATTATTCCACATTTTCACTTCAATATGTGTTGTGTGCCAACTTAACTGAATAATTCCACTCAATCAAAGCAATAGAAAGATTCCCTTTAATTCCCTTTTTTAAATAACAATGAAAGGGAATCTTTCGATTGCTTTCATTCAGCCACATTTTCACCTTTTAACTTCAACAATGGTACCTTATCCAATTCTTTACTACTCATTTTTCATCACATCCGCAAAAATCAGGCATATTTTCAAAAATCATCGAAATTCAAAGGCTTATTAGGTTGTCTGTCAGACCCTCGAAAAATCAGGCAATCCCTGAAAAATCATTGATTAGCATCCCTGAAAAATCAATGATTAGCATCTCTGATTCTCGCTCAATCGTATATAGCTGATTTCAACTGAGTAACCGAAATCTATGTTAGAAACACTGGTTCAAATCCTCATGTTTTTATTTTGACATTTATTAGGGTAACTTTGATGCTTACCTTATTCACTACAAACAGGTTTTAAATTTCAATTTCATTTAAGTGCTTTTACCATTTTTAGGATTACATTAGAAACTCACATTCCATATCATTTGATATTAAAAAAAACTGAAATTTCAATGTTGTTGAGAACTCATATTTTTAAATGTGTGTAATTTTACATTTGAGAATCGTGTTCTGTGTCATGTAATAGTGCTATACAATTTCAGTGTTTTCACTTTGATTGTTTTTTTGTTAAATTACATCACATATGATATAAATAAAAAGAAGCATCATAAATGACGGAATATTACATTAGGAAATCATGTTCTGTGTCATGTAATATTAGTGTGATTCAATTTCAGTGTTGTTAATGGTTCAATTATTCATTTATTTAATTTTTTTTTGTACGTTTTATATAACGAGGGATTAACCAAGCGTTTTCACCCTCACAATTATTTATGATTGTGTAAATTTACATTAGAAAATTGCGTTCTATGTATGAGGGTTTTCAGTTTCAGTGATTTTAAGGATTCAGATTTTTTTTCTGTACAGGGGTAAATGCCTCTAAATGCGCTCACCTAGTGAGTTAATGTGCATTGAACTGGTCTAAATTGAACCAAAAAAGGATCGTACGGGTTAGAGCTCCTTTTAGGCCCTTTAAGGGGGGGGTAGGGTCTAACGGGTATAAAAAACACCATTTTCACGATTTTTATCTAGAGCTATCGTTCAAACAAATGTATTCAAATTTTTTTCATTATACGAAGCATTGTTAAAAGAACATTTAGTAATTTTTTCGTAGAAAAATATTGAAAAATGTGCCGGTGACGGAGCACTTTCGAGGATGCCTTTTAGAAAACAGGATTTGCGGTGGACACTGTACCTCAGCACAGAATCATCTGAAGTCAAAAAATCAGAGCAAAATATTTTTAATAGATGTGATCGTAACATGAACGTAACAAGACGTTATACGACGATATGAAAAGAATAATGCCTCCTGTTTCAATCGCTTTTTATAAAGTAAATTTGTAATTTTGGCATTATTTTATTTAATCTACTCGCTGAAACCCAAACCCGCTTTTAAACGGCAATTGGCATAAAACCAAGTCAATCATTGTTTAAATTACTTTTTGTGCACAATGCTTTGAATTACGTTAATCTAACAATCCACATTAGTGGCAACTGTTTAATAAGCAGTTGTCAACAGTTACATCTTAAAGAATCTGAAAAACATGAAAAAACTGGACTTGCACAAACTGTTTAATAAGATCCTATTTTTTAATGCTACATGGAAAATTATTGACAGTTTGGTCTAAAAGCTATAACCATTCAGGATTGATTTTTGAGAAAAAATACACTTGGTTAGGTATAAACCTCGTCTTAAAGAGGGTTGGGAAAAAACAACAACAAATCGCTAATATATAACAAGTTAAATTTTTGTAAAAGTTGAAATATCTCAGTTAATAGTGAAGCAATTTGACCAAATCAAAAATTACTCAACTAAGCTATGAAATAGTCTTAATATGTTTCAAAACTTATGAAAAAAATGTTTAAATGTGTTTTTTTAAAGGCGAAAAAGTACTTAAAATCTAATTTGTAAGCCCCTGTTGCTAATGCCCCTGTTTCCTAATATACCCGTTTTAATGCGTCCTAATTAAAGACGATCTATGCTTTAGAGTTTGAAGGCCAGATACTGAAAAAAAAATTACTCAGTGAGTCTTTGTCGTTTGTAATTTTCAGTTTCCTTATTTATCCTCATTCCAATATTAAAATGGATCTAAACTTCTTACAATCAGTATTACAAAGCTATTTAAAAAATTAAGTATCCACATCTTAACGGTTTATATTATTTTAATACATTCCTTCTGTAGATCGAGCCGAAACTTGCAAAACTAGTGATTTAAACGAGCATTGACTCACTTAAAAAAAATGCTACGGTCATACTTTTCTTTTCCCAATTCGGCTATCTCCGGTGTTTTGGTTCGCTCTATAATTAGGTTATCGATTTTGGATCAAATTTAGCATATAGAAAATAGGTGGGTACTCGAGGAAACAGCCAAACGCTTTCCTTCGGCCTTAAACGAGCATCTATTTAACCTGGCTTAAATTACAACCTTCATGCGCGCACAGCCAGCCAATTTCCCTTCACCTAAAGTAAAAACCACTTAAAGATGCATAACACTTTCGGCGTCTTATCTGGCAGCTTATCTCTAGTAGAGTAAGCAAAATACACGAGGATGATGTTGTTTTTGATGATGATGATGATAGTTTGTTTCTGGTGTGAAGGTGCTCGCTCTTACACAGAGTCCGTTACAATCGTTAGCGATTAATCGAAAATTTTGCTCGTTCCTTTCGAGTGTTTCATGTGCGCTTGCTCCATGTAGATACCTACCTAATTCTCCCAGCACAGAGTCCGTGGCTAGATTAATGTGGTTATCTTTCGCCTTTTGCATGCACCAAACATATATTTGAATTGGTAGGCCCCTACAATCAGATACCAGGCAAGAAGAACACGCGCATTGCGAGAAGCCCATCGCCATATCGAGTTATTTACATTTTTCATTTGCTAATTACTTTTCCATAAATATTGAACTTTTGCTCACGAGATGCTCACGGGCACGATCATTACCATTTGAGCGAGAGTGAAAGAGGATCTCGAGTGAAGAAAGAAGAAAAGAGATAGGAGATAACAGAAACAATGTTGACTGCTTATCTGTTACAAGAAATAAAATAATTTAGCAAGCTTATGAGGTAGATGATCTGGTTTTAATTAATCGAAACCTTATGAAGGATATTTTCCAAGAAGCTGAAAAACATATGTGAAATGTAAAATTCCAAAGAAACTAATAAGAATCATTGATAATATACGATTGTCAAAGACCGTTGTAGGGATGGGGATTGAAAGAGACTCAAAGCTGTGCTTAAAGGATGGGACGACCGAAATGTGCTTAAAAATTACTACCAAACATATGTAATGTACATTTAATAATGGCATATTTGAAAAAAAATGTAAGCGCTTAATTTTGTTGTGACAGTTGTGTAAAATGACGTTCCTACTTTGTTTCCGGCATTTCAGTTGTCAAAATGACCTTCACGTAAGAGAATCGCCATCTAAAAATTTTCACACATCAAAAATTTTGAAGCATAATCATTTAAAGGGCGGTCAAAATTTGGTCAATATCAACTTGACGTATTTCTTTCAATTTTGCATTTAAAAAACCTGAACACCCCTCATTTTGAAGGTGTGTGTGTGTGTGTGTGTGTGTAGAATGTTGCTCCTATTTTGATTTTGAAAATCCAAGCTACTCGCACGCAAAGCTGGCAAAATTGCTAAAAGTTGCTAAATCAACCGTTACAAATGTAATTAAAGTGTTTGGGGAACGTTTGTCGATAGCCAGGAAGTCTGGATCGGGGGGAAATCGAAAACCGGAAGCCGCTGAGACGACAAAGAGAGTTGCCGGTAGTTTCAAGCGAAACCCGAACCTCTCTCTCCGAGATGCCGCAAATAAGCTGGGTGTACCGTCTACAACCGTGCATCGAGCCAAAAAAACGACCCGGACTATCGACTTACAAGAAGGAAGTGACTCCAAATCGCGATGATAAACAAAATACGACGGCCAAAGCGCGATCCCGGAGGCTGTACACCGCGATGCTGACGAAACGACGAAACCTACGTCAAAGCCGACTATAAGCAGCTTCCGGGACAGGAGTTTTATACGGCAAAAGGAAGGGGAAAGGTGGCAGATATTTTCAAGCACATGAAACTGTCAAAATTTGCGAAGAAATATCTGGTTTGGCGAGCCATCTGTACATGGGGTTTGAAAAGCAGCATTTTCATAGCTTCCAGGACTGTCAACCAAGAAATTTACGTGAAAGAGTGTTTGAATAAACGTCTACTGCCTTTCCTAGAGAAACACGGTTGTTCCGTACTGCATTTGGCATCTTGCCATTACGGTAAAAAGGCCATGGAGTGGTACGCCGTCAACAACGTGCAGGTGGTTCCCAAGGACAAGAACCCTTCCAACACGCCAGAGCTTCGCCTAATTCAGAAATACTGAGCTATTGTCAAGCGGAACCTAAAGAAGACCAAAAAAACTGCTAAGGACGAGCAGCAGTTCAAGGCAAGCTGGCTTTCTGCGGCGAAGAAGGTGGACAAGGTTGTTGTACAAAATCTGATGGCAGGGGTTAAGCGTAAGGTCCGGCAATTCGGATTTGAAAAAGCGGAAGCCTAACCGAATATTTTTCCTGAATTTTATACTAACTAAATTTGAAAAAGAAATTTAATTTGAATTTTTAAATAAACGATTTCACCGATTTACACGCGTTTTCCCTTGACCAAATTTTGACCGTATAACCATTTAGCAAAAAAGCTCGATTTACGTTAACAGACAATGTCATAATTCAAGAATTTTACACAGCGTTAAAAAGTGGGAAGGTGGCAGATAATTCAAAATAAAAATTAAATTGTCGAAATTCTGGTCCAGTTTGTTCGATCGGACGCCCTGGAAGGTAAGGCCGTAACGTAAATTTTGCAAAAGCTGTAGAGGACATAAAACCATACTTAAAACCATTTTGTAACTTAACTAAAATTCTGAAAAAGCCCCAGAAGCCAATTCCTACGTTGAAAGATGGAGATAAACTTCTTTTAACTAACGCAATAAAAGCTCAAAAATTAACCCAACAATTTGAGTCTGCTCATGATTTTAATTTAAACGTTGTAAGTCCAATTGATGCCCAAATTTCTCTAGAATTTGATGATATACTCTCTAAACAAAATGTATTTGAAAGTTCTTATGAGACAAATATTGATGAATATAAATTGATTTGCAAAAAAAATTAAAAATATGAAAGCTCCGGGGGAAGATGAGATTTTCTATATTCTTATTTAAAAGTTGCCTGAAAGCACTTTAAATACTTTAGTAAAAATCTTCAATAAATGTTTTCACTTGGCTTATTTTCTCAATAAATGGAAAAATGCCAAAGCAACTTCAATTTTGAATCCTGGAAAAAGTGCTTCAGAGCCTTCAAGTTATCGACCAATTAGTTTGCTTCCTTCTTTAAGTAAACTATTTGAGAGTTATTTTGAATAGAATGATGATCCACATTAATCAGAATTCAGTTTTCCCTGATGAACAATTTGGTTTTTCGTCATGGACATACTACTACAGATCAACTTTTGAGTGTAACTAATATAATATGATTAACGCTAGCAAATCTGAAGGTTATTCAACTGGTGTTGCTCTTCTTGGTATTGAAAAAGCTTTTCATAACTTTCAACGGGGTTTCATTAGAATGGTCTGATCACGTGAAGTACTTGGGACTTACACTTGATCGGAATCTTACTTTTAAAAATCACATTGAAGATATTAAATCTAAATGTAATAAATCTCTTTATTCTCTCATCAACAGGAAATCTCGACTGTGCCAGTGAAATAAGAATGCAGTTTCGATTAGGTCTAGCTGCTGCGCGACGAGGAAGAAAGCCATCCAGAGGATTCAGAACAAGGTTATGAAAATGATTTTGCGGCTTCCACCTTGGTACAGCGCCGAAGATCTTCATCGGATTGCGGGCATTGAATCTATCGAAGAGATGGCCAACAAAATCATCTCTTACTTCAGAGGCAAATCGATGCAGTCTTCCATCGCAGAGATTCGTTCTCTTTATAATAAGTTTAGGTTTAGGATAGTGTTTAGTTTTAAGTTTAAAATATTTTTATCATAACAGGATGTTCTCCTACATTAAATACTTGATTGCACTCAGCAAATTAAAGTCTTATAAATAAGTTTTTATATTTTAGTTAAATATAGGGCTCTGAACAGTTCATTATTGAGCTGAACACCTAATTTAATGTTATAATGTCTGTCTGTCTGTCTGTCTGTTCCCTATAGACTCGGAAACTACTGAACCGATTTGCGTGAAACTTGGCAGGTGGGGGTACTGGATGCAGGGGAAGGTTCCTATTATGGTCTGAGACCCCTCCCTCTCTCATGAAGGGGGGGAGGGGCATCCCAAATAAAAGACAATGTTTTACATATCTAGAAAACCAATCAAGCAAATGGTATCAAAATTGGCATGGGGTGGTATTTGGGAACGAGGAATATTTCCATGAATATACGGTACCCCTCCCTGCTCTCAGTGGGGTGATAGGAATGAGGGAGGGGGGCTACCTTACAATTTTTCATATAACTCGAAAACTATTTGGCATGGGAAAGTATTTGGATACGAAAAATATTTCTATGGTTATTTGAGACCCCTCTCTCTTTCCAGTAGAAAGAGGATGGGGGCCTCTTCCATACTTTTTTACTTAACAAAAAAACTATTTAAGCAAATAAAACCAAATTTGGCATGGGAGGGTATTTGGATACGAAAAATATTTCTATGATTATTTGAGACTCCTCCCTCTTTCCAGTTGGGTTATATAAAGTAGGGAGGGGCCTCTTTTATAAATTTTTACATAACTCAAAAACTAATTAAGCAAATGGAACCAAATTTGGCATGAGCGGGTATTTGTGAACGTGATATGTTCTAACAATAGTTTGAAACCCCTCCCTTTTTCCAGCGGGGAAAAAGGAAAGAGGGAGGGGAGTTTTTTACAGTTTTTACTGCATAACTTGAGAACTTCAACAGCAAATGGAACCAAATTTGGCATGGAACGATATTTGAGTACGAGAAATGCTTCTAACAATATTTGGTCTCCCTCATTCTTTCAAAAAAGTGGATGAAAAGGGGGAGGAGAGGTCCTCCTTTACAATTTTCAGTATAACTGGAGAGCTGATCCATTTGCTCTGTTTCTATTATAAATTGGAGCCCCACCTTTTTTCAGCAGAAGATATAAAGTGGGAAAGGAGGGCTTTCATACAAATTTTTTGCATAACTCGAGAATTAATCGAGCAAATGAAACCAAATTTGTAATCAGAAAGTATTTGAGTACGAAAAATACTTTTTCATTAAGTTCTCTCCCATTCATTTAATGGGGAGAACGGAGAGGGGGAAAGTACTTCCTTTCAAGTTTATGCATTGTTCGTTCCATCCTTGAATACGCTTCAGCTGTCTGGTGTCCCTACTACCAGAACGGTGTCGATCGGCTCGAGGCCATTCAGCGGCGATTCCTGCGATATGCCCTTAGACATATCTGGCAAGAACCTTTTCGCTTGCCTAGCTACGAAAATCGATGCCGCCTCATAGATATCGACACCCTTCAAGCCCGCAGACAAGCAACACGTGCCTCGTTTGTCGCCGACCTCCTGACATCGCGAATCGACTGCCCCACGCTACTGGAGACTATTCCGCTTAGTGTACGACCCCGTGGATTTAGAAATCAGGATCTTTAATTGTACATTCCCTTTCGAATGAACAATCACAGAGCTAACAGCGCCCTCAGCGGTGCAATGAGATCGTTCAAACGTTTTTCGATGCATTTTAACTTCGACGTTTCGAGGGATGTTTTCCGAAGAAAAGTGATGAGGGCCTTGAGAACCCATAGTTAGACTTAATTGTTTTGTTTTAATTTTAATTTTAAGTGATCATTTAGATCAACATATGCTCCGTTGATCAGAAATAAATAACAAATAACTATTTATATCACATATGTACCTCATCAGCTCACATTTCACCTCTCACTCTTTTAAATATATGACGTCTTACGGTTTTACATCTTAAGATGCAAGACACATATCTTGCAGTCCACGTTGAAAGCCTAACTTCTCACTTGTTATATCTTACTTTCTCACGTTCGTCGTTTTATGTCTCCAATTCATCCTGTCATATCATACCTCTCCTATCTCATGTCATCTCATCTCACGTCCTATTTTTTAAATTTCATCCTCTCAAGTTTCACAGCCCACATCTCATCTCTCTTGTCTCACTCTTCTTTATAACGACTTCCGGTGTGTCACACCTCTCATATCTCTCGTCTTCCCTTCCAAATCTTTCGACACCTCTTGCGACTTAGAATTGAGAAATTTCATTCGTATGAGCGACCTTATCACCCTTATTCTTGTTTAGGGGGAAGTGTTCCTAAATGCGCATGTTGGGTAATATGCGCATACAGCCGATTGACGATATGGCTGGAGATTCATCATATCTAATCAGTGCAGTTTGAGGGTAATACGGTTTTAACACATGGCATGAAAAATTTAATTGTTATATAAAGTCGAAAAATTTTAAAAATTCAAACAAGATTTTTTTCAGTTTTGTTATAATATATTGAACTTCAATTATCGTGCGTACAGATTCTGTGAACAAAAAATTTAATGGTTTTTCTTTCTTATTCATCTGGAAATAGGAAATTCAACAAACTGAAGCTTTTGGCAAAGTTGTAAATGATAAGATATTGGAATAAGAGACAGGTTCTGAATGCCCATATCAAGGCAGGTTAAATGCCTATATCAAGAAAAATAGATTAGTCTTATAAATTTTTCACTTTTTTTTCATTTAAACATTAAATCTACGCTCAAATCACGATTTTGCAGCGAAAAAAGAAGAACTTCATACTGATCCGATAAAAATACGATATGAACAAAATATTACCAGGAAATATGGCCATATGGTATACCTAACTATGTTTCATGCAAAAGAATTAGTGATGTAAACAATTTCACCAAATTTTCAGCCTTGACGCATGCTTAACATCCGTTTCTACCATTTTCAATTAAATAATATCAAAATATTGCAAGTGTTAACGACATATAGCTAAAAACATAAATATGCGCATTTAGCCTGCCAGTTTCGGAAATCGACTATTTGACTTCTTTTATTATAAATTTATTTTCACAAAAACTGTAAGAGATTTTAACAGAAAAATTGCTCTAACGTATAAAAAACAGATGTCCGCTCATGTGTGTATAGTTTTCAGACTCCTATTTATTGGAATATGGGAGAAAATGAGTGCTTTCCTTAATATGCGCATATAGCCCGCCTCTCCCCTACGGCGTATCTGACTTTCGTTCGAACGGATACTTTCGAACGAATTCGAAAAAGCTATTCTTGTTTTCGATCGAATGCGATACGTTCGAGATTAGTGTTACCATATGAATTTCGAAATTTTGAGGCAGCCCTGCGTATGAAAATGACATTTCTCGCCAGCCAATTACATGTAAACAACCGTTCTTGTTGTGGTGATTTTGTGAAATTTCGCCTTCCAGAACGGGGAACGGTAGGGAATCAGCAGATTGTGGCCCAGGAATCGACATGGGCGCTAGTTTGGGAGTTTGCAAGATGTTAAACGAGCCGAACTACATAAACCGTCATCAGGATAAACCATCACCGGTGTTACCGCGAGGCTGTTTCCAAGATTATCAAAGGCTGAAGGCCAGATCCATCAATGAATTGGTTTGCTTTGGGAAGCTGTTATGGATGCCAGTCGATGGGGTGGTGCTGTTAGAACAGCTGCTTCGTCGAGTAAAAAAAGAAAAATAAAAAAACCAAAGCAATCTTAAGACAGTTTCAGTGCAAATAATGTAAATAAACTTTAGGATGATTATTAATTTTTTTTGAAATCAAACAATTGTCTTTTGATATCTCTTTGTCTTAATATTTGATTTACTTCAATGATAAAACAATTCTTTTTAACTTATCTCAAAATTCCCATTCTTCAAAACGCCAACAGTTCGCAGGTTCAGACTCGCGTTTGAAAACCTGTAGAGAAATCGATCGAAAACCGGAATTCTACGTTTTGTTCGTATTTTCGAATAAAAAAGTTATTCGCCTAAATTTCGTGGTTTAAACTCACAATAATTACGTTATTTTGAACACCCCAATCGGAAATAAATTCCATAAGTTGCTTTAAACGTTCATGATTCGCAGTATCAGACTCGCGTTTTTAGGCCCATAGAAGAAATACGTTCGAACGAAAACGGGAATGCAAATTTTCGTTCGTATGAACGATGTTCGAAAGATCGAACTGTTCTCATTCGTTCGAACGAAAACAAGAATACGAAATTGCAAAACTTTCGAACGAATGTCATTCGATCGAAAACGAGAATAAGGGTGTATGTCTAATTTCATTCATCTCGTTTTTTTACGTCCCACGTCCCGTCTAATATCTCACTTCCCGCGTGTTACGGTTCATAGTTCAAGCCGAACATCTAACGCCTCACTTCGCCCACATTTAGCATCTCAATTTCAAATGAAAACAATCCAAAAAATTAAAACAATTTTAAAAAAAACATCTTATTTTCTTACGTTTCTATATCGGATGTCTCACTTATCACTTTTCACCTCCGACATCCAATTGTTCACGTCTTAAAATGTCTAAAATTGAACTCGTGTCTTTGATCTCTTTGAATTTGAAATTAAGTTTCATCGTGGTTTTGCATCTGATCAAGGTCAAAGGATTCAAGTGGGTTTAAGGGCATTGAGACTTCATGTGAGTATCGCTAGCCGTAAATTTGGATATACATATTACATAGAAATAATTCACCTCCTGAGTAAGCTAATTGACTACATGAAGTTACATAAGTTTTTCGGAAACGATATCGAGGTGCATTGCTGTTTCGTGTTCTAGAAGTGTCTTCGAAAAAAATTTGTTTCGTTAATAACTTCTGCATGCAAGCATAAAAATTGATGAAATTATTAGTAAAGCTACCTGCTAGTGTAATGTTCACATGTGAAAATTTTTGTGCTGTTCTGTCAAGTGCTTTTTGAGATATCGTCCAATGCAGAAGGCCATTAAATATTTTTTTGGGCAGGATCGCAAAAAATTAAGGAAAGTCCCAGAGAAAGCCTCCAAATCAGCTGTCATTGTCAATCAACTATTCGATTAAAATTCATATGGTAAATAATTTAAGGAGTCCTAAAGTTTGCTTCAGATGGAATTTGATCAAAAACATTTGCCTGTGTTTAAGTTATTAATTATTGAATTCCATATCTGTTTTAATACAAATATAGCGTTTTCTTCATACTTTTAAGAAAAAATACGGATAAAATTATTCGTCACGGTTTTGAAGAAATTCTCGAATTTTTCCTGTAATACGGCTCATCGTTTTAGCTATCGTATTCCAGGTCTTCATCTGATTGATGTTTGATTGACAACCTTTCCCTTTGTCTTGAATCTCCTCTTCATGATTGCCCAGTATTTCTTAAAAGGTCGCAACAAGAGGCAGTTGGGTAGGTTGAGGTTTTTCAGAACAAACTGGACCCCGTTCTCTGCAAACCTATCCTGAACGACTTTGCTGTAATGACACCTTGCCAAATCTGGCAAAACATTACGAGATGGTCGTGAAATCGAATAAACGCAAAGTTCGATTTTGGAGACACTTTTTTTGGTATAGTTCCGACGTCGTTGTCTTATTTGTAACGAAATCTTTCGTTTTTACCACAGCTGCAAATGCCCTGCCAAATCTTAAATTTTCGTACAAAGCATCCCCCCAAGCCGTTGCCAAGTATAATTTTTGACCTAGAATTTGCCCAAAGTCAGCCTTGACATAAGTTTCATCGTCCATCAGTAGACACAGGCAGGCCTAACTTTAATTCTGAAAGGTAGAATAGCTGCCCACCGAAAAAATAAATAAAAAAAACGGTGGTCAAATCGTGCGCTAAATATTAAAACCGATAGTGGGAAGATGTTCTGTAAACTTTGGTAAAGGACAGCAAAACGAACTATATAGCGAGCACCTGACAGGTTTCTAACCAGAAACTTTTCGTTGACAATTTTTGCCCAGATGTTCTGGAGAAAAACAACGGGAGTAAAATTGTAAAATGAAAATTCTGTGTGATCTGTGGAAGCTACAAATCAGACAGTGTTACATAACTAGTGACATAATTAATGGCTAAATATACTTATAAGGTTGCCTTCAAATGCGACATTTTTCCCTGAATAACACTTCCATGGATTCTACCATGGTGATATTCTGTCTTGGTTGAATCTGGAATGGTACAATAACTCGAAATCAGAGGTGGAGTAATAAAAAGTCAATAAAGTTTTTTTTAGCCAAACGAGGACTATTTCACTTATTCGATCAATTCAAAAGTTTTGAGTAGTTTTTAAAATCAAGCTCCAGGAAACAAAAAAAGTAATCAAAAAAGGCTTTATTTGAAAAATGGTTGTTCCTAGAATGCATTAAAGAAGGCGCACGTGGCGCTCAAAATTAATGTTGATGAATTCCCTTCAAAACCCACCTGACAAAACGTCACGAAAAATTGAACATGAGAACGTTACATTACTAGGTAGTGTACATGATGACATCTGTGAAAAAGGGTTAGGCATAATTTTCCCTTTTTCAAGTCTAATCCATTTCTGATATCTGATCAATGGCAACCAAAATTTTCTTTTCTAAGACCAAATAACAAACTTTTCTTTGTTTGAAGCATTCAACATTCATAAGAATAGCATTTCTCAGCTCCAGCAACTACTTTAAGCCGGCGGTGCCTTAAAGCTGGAATATCTCCCAGTTCCAAAATTTATTCCGGTCACGATTGGCCAGCGTCATTTTGTTCCGTCGTTGATACCAATTCCATCGACCGTCCACTTTAGTTAGTTCGGTTTCATTTATACTTACTTCTTCACTTTCATTCGTCCACAGACATACTACTCCAGGTCGGAACATGGCGGGGTTTTGCGTAGGAAGTTTTCCGCTTTCTTCTTGGCCTTCTCCTTGTGTTTTGGCCCCACCAAGAGAGACCATCATTGCCCAACATTCACAAACGTCCGACATGTGGGCGTGTACCCAGCCCCATAAATCAAGTTCAAGAGTCTTATCGTCCCGGTACTTAGTCCCAAGGGAAAAATCTTTCCACAACCATACATATAGTCGATGATGACGACGACGACGACGGCCAATGCGTCCATTTGAGAAGGCAACAGTATCCTTTTTTTGCCGCACCCTTGACGTCACGTACTCGTCGATTTGAACGAACCAGTGAGCCCATTCGGGGATCCACTTAAATCCAAAAGGAAGTCGTAAAGTGAAAACCATTCGACAAATCTCGGGGATCCTTTCGGAAAATTAACTTTCCCCCCTAACGGAATCCGTCCGACCGAAAGGAGGCCAATATGGCAATCTCGGTCCCGGTATGGTTTTCCCGTTTTGCTACTTCACACACATACTCACGTTTGTCGATTATTGCCTAGGACTGTGACTTCCGACTTTCTCCTGATTCCCCACCTGCCCTTCCTGGCGAGGGTCGGAACTCTCGATTCAATTCTGGCCAGCCACTCAAGAATGGATCCCAGCTCCTATCCACATGCGTAGGTAATGGGGCAAACTGCCCTGGCACTAATGAAGTGTTTGTGTTGCAGTCCACACACATGAATTATTGGCTCGCTTTTGTTGCAGACTCACTTCTTACTTCCGAACCACTCGAACTGGGAACTTGCGATTCTTGTGACTCGGAAACGTACTCCGTCTGGTCAGTTGATGAAGTGCAACTTGTCATGACTTTCCGATGGTTTTCTGCAAAATTCACTTTTGGGCTCTCGGGGTGACTGAGGACCTGGTTTCGGAATGGCAGCTTGTGTGCATGTGTGTATCGACCAGCGCCCCTACTCACAAACGTGATGGATGGTGACAAATGACGCAATTTGGTTGTGGCCGCTCCGGGAATCGAAAGTAAGCAATTATTTTCGTTCCGTTGGGAACTTTAAAATTCCATCAATTGTGCTGGATAGAAGCTTAAAATTTTTTTATTCCAAAGCATTTCGTTTTTGTTTGTAGAAAGGAGAAAGAAACCCGTTAACTGTGGTTGCTTTGTCACTTTAATTTATCTATCTTAATTTTTTTTAAAACCTTTTTATGCCTGAATGTCACACATGCACTCGGAAACGTTTAACAGATTGAATGATCCCATTACCTTGAGGTCCCCATACAATTTTACGGTAGGATAGAGTTATAGCCGAATTGAAGTGGGAAAACTTTGGTCCAAAAAAAATGCAGTAGAAGTGCTGCAGCGAATTTCTACATCTATAAGAGAGGTTGCAATAATCCAATTCATATTTAGCAAATCTCTGTGCTGAAAATGCACTGAAAAGTGTACTGTACCAAAGATAATATGATTTGAAAAGCACTACTGGCTCGAAGACCTGAGCTCTCAAGCAAAACTATGCATGACCCCTAGAATCAAGCAAAAATATTTATTTTATAATTCATCCCAAAAAATAGTGAGAATCGAAATCACTGCAAATTTTCATCTCGTCTTGCTGGACTGATATCTTACCCAGTGTACCATCTGAGTAGGTTAGCAAATAAAGGTTTATTGTCAAAGTTTTTCTGCCATTGCCAATAACTAAAAAATCACACTGCATCGGCCGTCTGCCGTTTGGCCGGTGTTTTTCATCTTCCTTTTTCTTTGATAAAAAAAGGGATTAGAATGGGAGGAATTTAGGTGCACAGCAGATTTTGTTGGCTGGTTATTGTTCCGCTGACTTTACAGCAAAATTTCCAGCAATTGAAATTGCTAGGAAAAACAGCTAACGTTAATGCTGGTTTCCAGCAATTCTAATAGCTGGAAATCAGCAATCCAGATTGCTGGAAATCAGCTATTTCTTTCGAAACAACCGGCTGTGTATAATATCAAATTTATATTTTAATTCAAAATTAAATATGGAATACTGGATGTGCATAAAATGGGCAATAAAAAACAATTTTGTCCTTCCATTTTTCAATAATGTATGTATTTATGTTCAAGAACTATGACGTTCTTCTATATGGTCCTTTGAGCCGGATTATCGTAGAGCTCCGAACATCTGGAACCCCTATACGTTTCATGGAGGCATCATCTACATAATCATCATCATCTGCTCTGCGAAGTAGTTTCACCTCCTCGTGGTGTAGAGTGGAAACGTGTCTGCATTACTGCAGATGTACAGCCGAGAGAACTAACCCCCTCCTCATGAATACCCTTGCAAACGAATCCAGACGATGAACATGGAACATCTATTGGAAACCGACTCCATTTGGTGAAGGTGTTATGCCGTGCCGATGTACCTGGAAGGCTGGCGGGTCGTTAAGTCACGCCAAATTCAAATAATAAAAACAAAAGGCGGATGGATGTGAGTGAGACGGAGAAGGACGATTGTCCTAATCCGTTCATCAGGACCGGGCTAAGGGTTAGGCAACCCGCCGAGCCAGGAGAGTCGAGACCAGGAACCCTAAAAAATGTGCCCGTGATCCTAAGGTCCGGCAGGATCCGGGCGAAAAAGATGTCGAAGGGAAAGGCTAAATTCGTGAAGCGCCACCTGGGTGGCAGACGGTTGAGCGCAAAAGGAAAAAGGTCACGAAGGCCAAGCCAAACACAAGTCCAAGCCCAAACCCAACCGGATCAGGGACAAGGAGGAGGCGCTGATGGTGAAGGCACCGGAAGGTTCCTACGCCGATGTCCTCCGCCAGATGAAGACAAACGATAGACTGGTAGTGGTAACGTTTTGGTGTGGCGCAAAAAGGGGTCAAAAGCAAAAATAAACATTATCCAAGATGTTGGCTTAAGCGCCAAACATTCAAAAGAAAATTCGCCAACACTCGCGTTATTTTGCCCGGAAGCTAGCGGGAGGTTGTGGTTCGATGCTCTGAAAATGATCACAGGTTCAGATTTGTTTCAACACCCTTTTAATCATCACTGACAAAAATTTTTATTAATACAAATTAAAGATCTTTGAATAAGATTGGCCAAGTAAAAAAAACAACACTATCGTGAGCGCTCACGGTCAGCCTATGGTCCAAAATGATCGACATCCGTCAGCTGAATCGGTTTCGTGGAGTAGCACAAAAGGGCCGATGGAATTTCGGCCCGTCGAGAAGACAGTTGCCCAGGCTGGTGGAAGCGATCGCACCTTCGGATCTCTTTCCAGAAACGTTTTTTTTGACATTGAAAAATGCCGATTCTTCCCAAGACAGGCTATTGTGGGTGGATCGTGCCTCGATCGATACCCCGATCGCTTCCACGGCCTTCCTTCCCGCGTCGCGTTTATCTCCCAGCACTTGGATGGTTTCCAAACTCGAAACGACAGCACGAAGATCAGGTGGCATGAAGATCACGAAACGAAACATAGATGATCACTTCGGTCTTTACTAAGGACCGCACGGGAGAAGGCCCAAGAACTAATTGAAGCTTGCCGCTAGCCGTCGTCGATCTTTTATAATCTCTCAACTCATGCTTTTTGATAGGTGTTTCTACTCACACTCGTGTAGTTTTGTGGCTGGCTCTCGGTGTTTTTGTCGAGTATTTTGGGTGCAATTTTTCCGCTTTCAGGCTGTTCGACAAAACCTGAACGCATGGCAAATTTTACAGGAGGGGATGTTAGAAGAATCCGCCGAACACGTTCCTGCGAGATGATCCTTGAACTCAACGGTGAAAAGCGCGCTTACCCAGGAGATAGTCGACGAAGCTGCGGAAATCCAAGCTCTGAGCACCACGGTTACCGTCAGGATTAAAATCCTCGACGAGAGGGCCACGGATGTTGAGATCAAGGAAGCGCTGAAGGATCTGTGTGAGATCGAAACGGGCTAAAGTTCGGTCAGGATGCGGGAAGGGCCTTCCAAGTCCGGGACACAGGTGGCGTTCGTGAAACTTCCGGTTGCGGCAGCAAACGCAGCACTCAAGTGTGGGCGGCTAAAGGTGGGCTGGTCTACCAGATAGCAATCTCCCAGCAACCGGAGATTGTTTCCGTTGTGTTGAGTATAGGCACAAATCATACGCCTGCAAGGGTACTGATAGGAGTGGCTTGTGTTTGCGGTGCGGTGAAGCCGGCCATCAGGCGGCTAGTTGCGTCAATGATGCAAAGTGACTCCACACTGCGTCTCCACTCCAATCCAAAAGGCGACGGCCCCGAGGTGGTCTCTGGAGAGGTTCGGTGTCATAATGGACAAAATTGTTGAAGCTCGCACGAATAGGAGCCCCGTCGTCATAGGCGGAGACTTCAACGCGTGGGCCGTAGAATGGGGTAGTCGCCTTACAAACCCCACGGGCCAGATTCTACTGGAAGCCCTGGCAAACCTGAACGTAGACCTGGGGAATATAGGCGATACAAGGACCTATCACAGGGAGCGAATCCATCATTGACGTCACCTTCAATAGGCCGGGCTGGACCAGCGACTGGAGGGTTAGCGATGCGTTCACCGAAAGCGATCAACACAGACTCGACCGGAACGTCTTTGTCGAAGTGTTAAATTGGAAGCGGAACTTAGAAAACCTATCCGCGGAAAACCTGACGAGGGTACTCGCACGCGCATGTGACGCTGCGATGTCGAGGTGGGCCAAGCGGAAAGAAACTTGGCAACCCGTCTTCTGATGGACAATGGAAATCGCTGACCTGCATACTAGCTGCCTCCTGGCTAGGCAACATATGCAGAGAGCGAGGTCCCCATCAGGCAACTCTGCGAGGACGCTAATGACAACCCCTGGAGCGAAGCATACAGGATTGTCATGGACAAGATGCGGAGCGGATATGCGCCACAGGAATCGTGCCCGAACAAACTGCGGGAAATCGTCAACGAACTCTTCCCACATCATGGAAAAGTTACATGGCCGAGGGTCCCATACGAGTGGGATACGAGTGAAGAGGAGCAGATTTCTTTGGAGGAACTGCGCGACATCGCTAAGTTCCTGCAGTTGAACAAAGTTCCGGGTCCGGATGGCATCTCTAATGTAGCAGTGAAGGCCGCGCTGTTCCTGAAATGTTCCAGTCATCACTGCAACAGTACGCAAATAAGAGGGTCTTCCCAGACGTGGGGAAGCGGCAGCAATTGATGCTTCTGCCAAAACCGGCTAAGCCATTTGGCATATCGCCCGATATGTCTGCTGGATACTGCTGGAAAGGTGCTAGAGAAGGTGGTACAGAGCAGGATCCAGCTCTACACCGAAAGTGCGAACGGCCTTTCCGATAAACATTCGACGTATCATCAAAGGGGCAGACGAAGCCAGATTGAAGAAGAGGATAGGAGACCGGTTTTGCGCAGTGGTCACCCTTGACGTGAAGAACGCCTTTAACAACGTCAGTTGGGCAGCGTTTGCGTCGTCGCTCATTCATATGAGGATTCCGGCATATATCCGATCTTGGTAGTAAAGATACACAGATAAGACTCTACCTTCTGCGTATGCCGAGCTGTTAGGTACGTCGCGAACGTTGTGTAGGATACCTCCTCCGCCGCGGAGTATCTGATTAGAACGCGCTCCCTACGAGGGAAGCTGCGGGGATAACAATTGACGTTCTTCGCAGTTGAACCCATAGAGAGAAGAGTAATTACGCCGCGAAATACTCTCGGGTAGGGTGACTTCACATCGTCGGCGGGTGAGTCACTCGAGTCGATGTAGGATGACGTCTTCGCCGGGAATCATCCGAGTAGTTTTTCGTAAAGCCCCGGACGTGTGCTGTGACAGGCGCGTGTCCAGGATAAGCTGCTCTCGATACGGCACACGGACGGGCAAAGAGGAGAGGGCCTCGAGCCAAGCCAAGCGGAGCCAAGATCTCGAGTCGTTAGAGGAGAGGTCATTGGTCTCTTGCAGTAGTCTCGAACAGAGGCGGAGCGCACGATAGTGCAAACCTCGAGTTACGAGTAAAGGCCGAACCTCGAGTCGTCAGAGGAGAGGTCCTTAGCCTTAAATCGTAACAAGAGGCAGGATATATATATGCTGGAGTTTTGACTTGAAATTGAGCTAGCCGATGAGCGCTTAAGCGCGGGCTTGGTCTCCCATCTCGGGTACAGCCTTCGATGCAGGTCCGGACGAGATTTATGACCAGAGGCCCCAGGTGGACTTTATGGCGTAGGCGTACTTAGTATCATGAGTCGACCAATTGCATCCATGGACCCAGAGTAGCATACTGGGGAAACGTGGTGGCTCGCCGTGCCTTGAATGCAATCCGTAAACAGGATTTACCACCTCGGTGATCCGCTAATAAAAAGATAAAATCATCTACAGCAGCCTTAGGGGACGGTGGAAATGGCTTCAGAGTGACGTATAGAGTTTCTGAAATTGAGAATCCGCAGTTTAGAGAAGTTCTCCAATCTCATCAAGGTTTTCGTCGACAACTGGTTACGACGAGGGAACACAATCGATTGAGGTGCCCGTTCGCCCAGAGAATCTGGGAGTTCTCTGGACAGACTACTCCAAGACCCAGGCCGAGCTCGAAGCTTCCGATGTCGACGACATGGATACTCTCGATCAGCAGTTGAAGCAGCGGTCGCAGTTCGAAACAGAATACTACCGAGTATATCCGCTTTCTGTTCGGTCAAATGTGCATTCCCCTGCTTCTTCTCAGACCCGGCTGCCTGAATGGGTTTTAATGGGTAGTTAGAGCAATGGCTGAACTTTCACGATCTGCTCGTATCTCTGGTACATTCTTCTAGTGATTTTTCAAACATCCAGAAATTCTATAATTTGCGATCATTGTTAAGTGAAGATGCCCTGCAGCTTGTTCAAACCGTATTGCGATACGCACTAATAACTACCCCGTTACTTGAAACTTTCTTGTGGAGAATTTCTAAAAACCAATTCGTTTGAATCAAATCTATGTTGACTCGTTGTTGGAATTTTCATAACTCAAGCGAGAATCTGTGGCTGATCTTCATTCGTTGGCTGAACGGTTTGAACTCGTAGAGATGTAACCGTTCGTTACAAAATCTTTATGTTTTTTTTTTGTTGGTGTCGTTTAATTTATTGAGTGAACGTTCACATTGCTAAAAATTTGTTAGTTAGATTGTCAAAATTGTTATTAGTTTAGTTTGGGCTCTGTAATTTTAGTTAATCGTCAACACACTGTTAAATTGTCAACACACTGTACACAAGAACACATGGTGGACTTAGGAAAATTGTCGGAGTAAGAAAAGGTGTGGAACATGGGTGTGGAATATATTTTACTCTGCATTATCAACTCCCCATTTTGATTTAAAAATTGGCGGTTTTCCCTGGCTATACTCGGCCATTTGAATCTAGGCGGCGAGTGTGACAAAACGTTAAAGTGGAGTTGTGAGTTGAAAAATTCTCAAAGTCTTTTTGAAAGGTGGAAGTGATTTTGGAAGTTGCAGGCTGTTGAAAGCATTCAGGACCTTTGGTTGTTTTTATAAAATAAACTCACCCGTCACACTCCCACGGCCTAACGGACTTTGCTTCCGTTACGTCTAACCCGTAAAGGATCATCGACATCCTCTGGTCTGCGGGCCATAACTATTAAGGAGGATTCCCTCGGACCCAAAAAGGGTCCTAATTCTCAAGGAGGGCCTCTCTCGGCTTGACCAATCGGGCCAGCCCGGGTCAGTCGATTGCGTTTATGAGAGAAGCGCCTAGCAAAGCAGAACTCCACGCGACCAGGTCCGACCGTTACTACCGGACTGGTCATTCCACACCCATCGTTCCGGTGCATTGATTTCCGTCAGTGCACATCAGAGTGGCATAGGAGCTGACGAGCTCGCCATTTTGAACAACAGCAGGAGCAGAGTCATCGTAGTCATCAGGAGCAGCGGTACGTACCAAGAAAAGTTTGCGCAAACACACCCCACACACATACACTTTACAATAAACACAGTTAAATAGAAATAGTTTTGGTCTTTTTTCATTTTCTTCAATAAAATCATAGTTTTCCTCAATAAACAGTTTTCAATTAATTGCAATAGCCCAACTTAGTAAGGTGAACATTCGAAAGTCCGCGACGTCCTCACAGTTACCTAGTAGCAGGCAGACCCTCAGACCCAGCTCGAGGGGTCTCTTGTTCCAGAGATCGAAGTCGAGAAGAAGTAAAATATAAATGAAAGTAATAGAGATTGGGAGGAGTATTCGTCTTCGAAATAGGCATCAACGTTCCAAAATTTGATAGGCTTTCTTCGACAACGAGTCACAGTTCTGCAGTGTGTGAGCAACGGTCAGACAGAGTATTCTGCAACGACTTCAGCAAAAATCGTCTTCTCGTTCTCCACTTGCGAGCTATGGAGCTATCCAGTTCAACTATAGGCATTGTCCCTTGCTTGGGCCATCATCCATTGTACCAGTGCAGTATTCCGTTTTCTCCAAAATTACTTCCAAAGACAAAGAGAAACTCGCGCGCTGCCAACAACTTTGCCGAAATTGTCTACGGAAGTGTCATGTGAGTCGAAACTGTTCGGTCGAAATACCCCTGTCAGAAGTGCCGAGGCCGACACCATAGCCAGCTTTGCAGCGAAGACCATTCTCAACAGAAGCGTATCGAGCAACGAGTCGGATCAACCTCAACAATCGATACAAGTGCTTTTAGCGAAGCAGCTTCATCATCACTATCAGCAGAGATTGACAACCCAGGGTCTGGTCGCCATTCCAAGAAGGGGACGAGTGCAGCTTCATTACTGAATCGTTTTCTCAAAGGCTTCAGAGTCGTCGTGAAAAGGTTCATCTCTCGATCTCCGGAATTGTACGCTCTCGAACTACCAGGTTTTCATCATCGTCGAGTTACTTGTTTTTCCAAGCCTCACCCTTGATGTACCCTCTACAATCTTGGACATTTCGCGGATGAAATTCAGCAAGCAGATCCAGCGTTCTCCCAGACGAATCCCATCGACATAGATTAGACGCATGGGAGATTTATTACTCGAGAACAATATAACGAATCCGACGTTAATATCTTGTACCTGTTCAATAAATAATGCTGAAAAACTTGAAAGAGTTTGTTGTTATGTTTCTTATTCTCGATCAAATATTTTAAACTATTTTTTTTTTTTTATTTACATAGTATTCCGTCTCACGACATAACTTGACGAACATAATTCCTAAAATTCACTCGGTTCATAGCAGCCGTTCTCCAATTTCTCGGGCACCCCACGTTCGCCAGATCACGCTCCACTTGGTCTAACCACCTCGCTCGTTGCGCCCCCGCTCGTCTTGTTCCTACCGGATTCGTAGCGAACACCTGTTTTGCAGGACAGTCGTCCGGCATTCTCGCAACATGTCCCGCCCAGCGTATCCGGCCAGCCTTCACCACCTTCTGGATACTGGGTTCGCCGTAGAGGCGCGCGAGCTCGTGGTTCATCCTTCGCCTCCACACTCCGTTCTCCTGTACGCCGCCAAAGATGGTTCTTAACACTCGTCGCTCGAATACTCCGAGTGTACGCAGGTCCTTCTCGAGCAATATCCATGTCTCGTGCCCGTAGAGAACAACCGGTCTAATGAGCGTCATATACAGGTTACACTTCGTGCGAGGGCTAAGTCTTCTCGACCGCAGTTGCTTGTGGAGTCCATAGTAGGCACGACTTCCGCTGATAATTCGCCTCCGGATCTCACGGCTGGTGTCATTGTCTGCGGTCACCAGAGAGCCGAGATAGACAAAGTCTTCGACTATCTCCAGCTCGTCGCCGTCGATCGTGACCTTGTTATTACTGGACAAGCGGGTTCGGTCGGTCTCGGATCCGCAGGCCAGCATGTACTTCGTCTTGGACGTATTAATCATCAACCCAATCCTTCCTGCTTCGCGTTTCAGTTTGCGGTAGATCTCCTCCACCGCCGCAGATGATCTGCCGACTATATCAATGTCATCGGCAAAGCAGATAAGTTGACTGGATCTGTTGAAAATCGTGCCCCGCATTTCGCCCACCGCTCGTCGAATAACACCTTCTAGCGCCACGTTGAACATCATGCAGGATAGACCATCACCTTGTCGAAGCCCCCTGCGCGATTCGAATGAACTCGACAATTCACCCGAAATCCGCACACAGCACTGCGTTCCATCCATCGTCGCCTTGATCAGTCTGATCAGCTTCCCGGAAAAGCCGTTCTCGTCCATGATTTTCCATAGCTCGTTACGGTCGATCGTGTCGTATGCGGCTTTGAAGTCGATGAATAGATGATGCGTAGGGACTTGGTGTTCACGGCATTTTTGGAGGATTTGCCGCAATGTGAATATCTGGTCCGTCGTAGACCGTCCCTCCATGAAGCCGGCCTGATGACTTCCCACGAATCTGTTTGCTTGTGGCGTTAGGCGGCGGAGTAGGATTCGGGACAACACTTTGTAGGCGGCATTGAGGACAGTGATCGCTCGGTAGTTCTCACAGTCCAATTTGTCGCCCTTCTTGTAGATGGGGCATATTACCCCCTCCTTCCACTCCTCCGGTAGCTGTTCTATGTCCCAGATCCGGATTATCAACCGATGTAGGCAATCGGCCAACCTGTCCGGGCCCATTTTGATGAGTTCAGCTGCGATGCCATCCTTTCCAGCCGACTTGTTTCTATTCAGCTGGCGAATGGCTTCCTTAACTTCACTCATCGTTGGGAGTGGCTCCTCTTCGTCGTTGGCTACGCCGGCGATGTACCTTCCCCCACCGTCTTGATCTCCTGCATGTGCGCCATTCAGGTGTTCATCGAAGTGCTGCTTCCACCTTTTGATCACCTCACGATTGTCCGTCAGGATACCCCCGTCCTTATCCCGGCACATTTCGGCTTGCGGCACGAAGCCTTTGCGGGATGCGTTGAGTTTCTGATAGAACTTTCGTGTTTCTTGGGAACGATGCAGCTGCTCCAGCTCCTGGAGCTCCTCCTCCTCCAGGCGGCGCTTTTTCTCCTGGAAAAGTCGGACTCGCTGCCTCTTCCGCTGTCGGTGATTTTCCACATTTCGACGGGTGCCTCTTTGCACTACTGCCGCCCGCGCGGCATTTTCTTCGTCCATCACCCTCCTACACTCCTCGTCGAACCAGTCGTTCCGTCGAGATCGCTCCACATAACCGATGACGTTCTCCGCCGCACTGTTGATGGCTGTTTTGATGGTGTCCCAACAGTCCTCGAGAGGGGCTTCGTCAAGCTCGCCCTCTGCCGGCAGCGCTGCTTCGACCGATTGCGCGTAGTCTGCCGCGACCTCAGGTTGCTTCAGTCGCGCGATGTTTAACCGAGGCGGGCGCCGGTTTCGCTTGTTGTTCACTACGGAGAGTTTTGGGCGCATCTTCACCATCACCAGATAATGGTCCGACTCGATGTTGGCGCCCCGACAGGATCTGACGTCGATGATGTCCGAAAAGTGCCGGCTGTCGATCAAAACGTGGTCGATCTGTGATTGCGTTTGGTACGGTGATCTCCAGGTGTACTTGTGTGGGAGGCGGTGCTGAAAAAAGGTACTACGTACGGCCATTCGTTTGGAGGCGGCGAAATCTATCAGTCTGAGGCCGTTTTCGTTGGTCAGCTGGTGCGCGCTGAACCTTCCAATTGTCGGTTTAAATTCCTCCTCCTGGCCGACCTGAGCATTGAAATCCCCGATGACGATCTTGATATCATGTTTTGGGCAACGGTCGTATTCACGCTCCAGCTGCGCGTAGAATTCGTCTTTGTCGTCACCGGTACTTCCGAGGTGAGGGCTGTGCACGTTGATGATGCTGATGTTGAAGAACCGGCCCTTGATTCTCAACCGGCACATTCGTGAGTTGATCGGCCACCACCCGATCACGCGCTTTTGCATCTTTCCCATCACTATAAAAGCTGTTCCAAGCTCGTGTGTGTTGCCGCAGCTCTGGTAGATGGCACGACCATCTGGATACGTTCGTACCGTGGAGCCCTTCCAGCATACCTCCTGCAGCGCTACGATGTCGAATTTGCGGCTCTTCAATTCGTTGGAGAGCACGTGGGTACTGCCCACAAAATTTAGAGATCGGCAGTTCCATGTTCCAAGTTTCCAATCGCTAGTCCCTTTTCGTCGCGTGGGTCTTTGTCGATTTCCATCCGAAATTTGTTGTTCGTTATTCGTTGCTTATGTTTTTTTAGTAGTCACAGGCTCGCAAGGCCCGCAGCTAACCCCACTATCTCGCAGGAGGACCGTCGTGATGTTGCTGTTTTGGGTCCCGAACACCACCAGGACGTTGTTGCACTCCGCACGCCGCCCCTAACATGGAGAACAGACGCGTACGAAGCCGCCTAACTCATTCTGCATGCGACCAAAGCATCCACCGGGGTTGGGCACCCGATCTCCGCTAAGGTTGCTCGCACCCCAGCTAGTACCACGGGGAGGTAGAGAATCGGAGTTGCAGACAAGAGGTGATATGACCACTACCCGAGGGTTGGGTGTATGGGGTCTCGAGTTGCACATTGTCTACTTCACTAGCCAACTAGTTGGTCTCAAATAGAACCCCAAGGTACATCTATTTATGTTTTTAAAATTTCTTCAACAGATTAAAAAGCAAAACTCACTGAATAAATCGTTCTCTGTGATAAATCCACCAAGAAGAGAGCGTTGACCTCCAAAAAGGCGAGACCGTAGGGATGTCAATGTTTATAGTCACAAATCCCTTGTTTTGAAAATTGGAGTCTGATAAAATTGAGAGACAACCAAATTTCGGCATGACTAATCGCCGCTCTCAAAAGAACCAAAATGAGAGGATTCTGCCAGAGATGTCGTGGGGAAGGAATTCGTTTAATATCGTTTGAAATTACACCCTAATTTGATCCCCATTATAATATTCATCATCCAGCCATCGAAACGCGATCCCTGCGCGCTCAGGACGGTGAGTGATTCGGTCACTCTCTTTTGGGTCTGAGGTTTTCGGCTTAAGCCAACCTGATTCGAATCAAAAGACAACTTGATAGCTTCATCTCTCTCAGTCGGATATAATGGTCCTCGTCGTCGTCGTCGGGGTCCTGAAAATTGAATAGTGGCACCAGCAACTTTCCGTTTCGCCATTCAGCCGGGAGATAATGTTTTGTTTTTTTTTTTTTGCCTTTTGGCAGTCCAATTTTCGTTTCGGTATCAAAGAAAAATCCGGCGATGGTGCGAAACATTCCTTAAAAGTGGGGTCCCTGCAATTTTTTTCTGTTTCTGAGGGGGAGCAAAGTCTTCGCACTCGAGCTCACAAGCTCTAATTATTATCATTAACATTAAAGTTTATTTTAACGATAATAAATATTTCATTTATAGTCATAAACACGACATTTCAGCGATGGGGGCTGTGTAATCATTTTGATATACTCGCCCCGTACAAGCATTTATATCTTTTTATAATGAGGGGTAAGGATTGATCCGAGACAGAGAGCGGGAGGACGTCGAAAACGGGATCTGGAACGGAAACTGGAAGCGTGGTGATGACAAAATGATGAATCACTCGGAACCACGCGAAAGACGTGTGAGCATTGTCGTTTTTTTTGCCTCTCTAAATATTCTCTTTACGCAAATTTAGCTACGTTATCGCCCCTAAATGCCCGCTAGCAATGGGGCGAATTATTTTATTAAAATTAAAATATTTTAGAAAAAAATACTATAAAGTAACAAAACCGAACAAACCCTCCGGGGGTCGAGTCGGTGTCGATGAATGACGGCCGATCGAGCCTAATGTGAGCTCCACCCCTTTTGCAAATTTGTCACGTGGAAATACTACGGGGGGGATATAAAGCTCACATTAAAGAGCAATCGAAACATCCGGCAGAATGCGCATCAGCTTCAAGATATCGTCCGTTCGTTTGGACTTGTTTTGCGCGCTGATGGACACTGTCAGCCAATATAATATGCTAACGGTATGCAAATGGGGCAAATAGTGCCCAGCCAGAAACCTACATAGGAGGACCTAAAAGAGGAATATTGTAAAACAACATTTCGATGACGATGACGACAGGCGAAGACTAAAATGCATGCGTGATGCGTGAAAAATCTACATGCAAAATGGTCCAGCCTTTCATTCATTTCGGCGAGTTTTAGCAGGACAACAATGAAGAAAAAAAAATAAACAAAACAACTCGAAAGCGGTGGGTTGAAGTGGGACAAAGTTTTACATCGTGTTTGACAAGTTCGATGAAAGTCCTTTAATTTTGTGTCGGAATTTCAACTAAAAACGATAATTGAACGACGAGGCAAATTTTATTACTAATTTTATAGGGAAAAGACATGAAATGTGGGCTACGGTCAACGTTAATATTACTTGTTTTCGTCTACAACTATTCTCCTCAGTGAGAGTTAAAATTAAGGGGACAATTCAACTATTAAGCAGGGAAGCAATTTCTCCATGAATTGGGTGAGTCAAACAATCGAACCCGAAAGATAAAATAATCGCTAAATGTCCAGACAAGTCTAGCAAAAGTGCAGTTGAGATAAATGCATTTGTAGTCGCACGCGCTCTCGCATCTCTCCAAAAGCAGACGCGCTAGCGGAGGAAGGAGGGTAGCTTTTGGCAAAAATCCTTGAAACTGTTTTATGCTCAAATTTTTTTTTCACGGTCCAGACATTTCTGGTGGCTGTCGAGAGATCTGTTGCTGTTGTTTTCCCACAACTGGAACAAAGGGAAAAAAATCTTCAGTTCGAATGTTGGCGAATAATCAACTTCAAACGAAACAACAACAAAAAAAACTTGCAACTGCACCAAACCTGTAATTAGCGCCAAGTCATGCGGGATTTATTTGGATGAACGTACGGAATAAAAATATTGCTATAAATTTATAATACGCTCGTATGTCGGGAATGTTCTTTTCCTTGCTTCGAAGTGGGGTTATTGGGGCAAAATGTAGCGATACATCAAATTTCTTTCTTGAGCAAATTCCAATCCGGTAGTTTTTAAGAAGTAGGGGAGATAGGGGCATAATGGCCACTTTAAGGAAAACGCTTATTTAACCATAGAGAACAGCTATAATATGTAGTTTACGTCATTGTTTCGTGTTCAGACACTCAAATAATCTATTGCCTAATTGGATGAAACTTGAAAAAGTTGATAAAAACGTTAAAAAATGCATTTTAAAACTTTTTGCCAAAAGCTGAAAACCAGTTACTGTAGCAGCATAATGATCCGGGCAGTATAAGCACCATTAATCGGGGCACGATGAGCGTTTTCTGCCGGGGAATCTAGCAGCGAATTTGACTCGATGAAGTCAACTGAATAATAGAGCTACAGCTTGACTTGTTTCATCTGACAATTTGGCCTATTGGTAAGGTGTCGGAGGGTAATCAGTAGACTCGAGTTCGATTCCTGGTCAAGGTGATTTTTTTTCACTAAACGGTGAGGCGTAGGGATTGGAAGAATGACAGCTTGCTGTTAAATTCCTTGAAAAAAAAAATTAGTGAGGCGTAGATCCATCAAATAAAGCAATAACAAAATAATCTAGGTCTGTTTGTAGAATTCAAACAATTAACACATGCTCATACATTATGTTTCTGGTATTTTGTTTGACGGATGATGCTACTAGCCGTATAATATAACAATAAAAAAAAATCAAAAATCAATTAATGGTATGCGCAAAAAAAAATCCCCTCGAACAGGAATCGAACTCGAGTCTGCTACCTCTCCGACACCTTACCAATAGGCCAAATCGACAGATGAAACAAATCAAGCTGTAGCTTTATTATTCAGTTAACTTCATCGAATTGAATTCGCTGCTAGATTATACGGCAGAAAACGGTCATCTTGCCTGATTGAAAGTGCTCTGTTCGCCCCAGGTCAACAAATTTAAGTAAAAACGCGTTTTAAAATTGATTAAAGTGAAAAATCAAAAATTTTATGATGGTGAAAATGGAGAAACAATGTGTAAATCATGTTGCAGAGCGTACATTTCAGATCAAGATGATTTACAGGTCATAAAAGCTTATTTGGTGGTGCTCAAAAACTATAATATTTTCGTCACTTGAGAACCTAGCTGGTTATTATTTAACATTTCTGTAAAAATGAAAAGAATATTTATTTTTTGGTGAAAAATTAATACTATAGGTAGTACGAAACAAATCCTCATGTAATTTTTTTAAGAAAATACGTACTTTTGTAGAAAAAAGGAGAACTGATTTTGCCATGGGTGCTCATTATGCCCTTATCTCCCCTACTGTAAAGAAATGCTCGTTTTTTCGGAAAATCAGTATCAGAAAAAATAATAAACTATCTCTTTCACATTGAGCATCTATTCATCTATCTATATAGGGGACAATGAGGATACTTGATCCCTGGGGATACTTGATTCCTTAGCTATATCTCGAAACTGGAATGTCTTACAAAGATCAAATGTTCTAGATAAAAGTGCCAAAATGAGCAAAATAACAATGCTTGCAGTTTAAATTTTTTTAACAAAATAATTGTTTGAGTAATTGAACTTTGTTTGAAAAATTTCACAAAATGTAACTTGAAGATCTTTTTTCATCACTTTAAAATGTTCCTTACATGGGAAAATTATGAAAAAAATATTTGTTCCAATGCACAATGGGGAAAAAAGTGTACAAACCGCGAAGAAATTCAATATCTTTCGTGCTACATGACCAAAATCTATGGAAATATACTTTCCTTTTGTGAAAATTTCCGGAGAATCGATTGGACATAGTTTCAAACTCCGTACAAGCTTACGAAAGGAGATATAGTGCCTTTTTAACCCCTAATTCCCCTATATTTTGTAAACATTCCAGAAAAACACTGATTCGAACCAGAGAATTTTGAACGAAAACAGACCTATCGTGTGTAATTTTTTCTGAGGAATCGAATGAAAACTGTTCTGGCCACCGCACGCTTCAGAGAATGGAGTTATGGCTGTTTAACCCTCAACTCCCCTATATTTTTCAATTATTTCAGAAAAAAGCAAATTCGAACTTGAAAATTTTGAACCAAATGGGTTGTATCTTGTGTGATTTTTTCCGAGAAATCGAATGAATGCTGTTTGAGCCCCCGCACGCTTTGGAAAATGGAGTTATGGCTGTTTTACCCTCAACTCCCCTCAATTTTTCAAATTGATAAGAAAATGCATGTTCGGACTTGAAAATTTTGAATTTTTTGGGACATATCTTGTGTAATTTTTTCCGAGGAATCCAATAAAGGCTGTTTGAGCCACCGCACGCTTTGGAAAATGAAGTTATGGCTGTTTTTACCCTCAATTCCCCTACATTTTTCAATAATTTAAGAAAAAAAAAGCATGTTCGGACTTGAAAAATTTGAACCAAATGGAATGAATCCTATGTGATTTTTTTCCGAGGAATCCAACGAAGCCTATTTGAGCCACCGCACGGATAAGGAACAGGAGTTATGGCTGTTTTACCCTCAACTGCCCAACATTTTTTAAATAGCTCAAAAAAAGCATGTTGAGACCAGATAATTATGAACCAAAAGTAAAGTATTTTCTGGAGTTTTTTTCGAGGAATCGAATGAAGGCTGTTTGAGCCGCCGCACGCTTCGGAAACTGAAGTTATGGCTGTTTTACCTTCAATTCCCCTACATTTTTCAAATTGTTAAGAAAACGCATGTTCGGACTTAAAAATTTTGAATCTTTTGGGACGTATCTTGTGTGATTTTTTCCGAGAAATCCAATGGAGCCTGTTTGAGCCACCGCACGCTTTGGAAAATGGAGCTATGGCTGTTTTTATCCTCAATTCCCCTACAGTTTTCAATGGTTTAAGAAAAAACCATGTTCGGACTTGAAAATTTTGAACCAAATGGGTTTTCCAAGGAATCCAACGAAGCCTATTTGAGCCACCGCACGGATTGGAAACAGAAGTTATGGCTGTTTTACCCTCAATTTACCTACATTTTTCAAATAGCTCAGAAAAAGCATGTTCGGACTCGAAAATTTTGAACCAAATGGAACGTATCATGTGTGATTTTTTTCAGGGAATGCAACGAAGCCTATTTGACACACCGCACACATCGGAAACAGGAGTTATGGCTGTTTTACCCTCAATTCCCTTTCATTTTTTCAAAAAGTTCAGAAAAACCATGATCGAACTTGAAAACTTTGAACTAAAAGAGACTTATCTTATGCAATTTTTTCCGAGGAATCCAATGAAGGTTGTTTGAGCCACTGCACGCTTTGAAATAGTGACTTACGGCTGTTTTAACCCTCGATTCCCCTACATTTTCAATGATTTCAGCGTGCGGTGGCTCAAACAGGCTCCTTTGGATTCCTCGGAAAAAATTGCATAAGATAAGTCTCATTTAGCTCAAAATTTTCAAGTCCGATCATGATTTTTCTGAAATTTTTGAAAAAATGAAAGGGAATTGAAGGTAAAACAGCCATAACTCCTGTTTCCGATGTGTGCGGTGTGTCAAATAGGCTTCGTTGCATTCCCCGAAAAAAATCACACATGATACGTTCCATTTGGTTCAAAATTTTCAAGTCCGAACGTGCTTTTTCTGAGCTATTTAAAAATGTAGGGAAATTGAGGGTAAAACAGCCATAACTTCTGTTTCCAATCCGTGCGGTGGCTCAAATAGGCTTCGTTGGATTCCTTGGAAAACCCATTTGGTTCAAAATTTTCAAGTCCGAACATGGTTTTTTTCTTAAACCATTGAAAACTGTAGGGGAATTGAGGATAAAAACAACCATAACTCCATTTTCCAAAGCGTGCGGTGGCTCAAACAGGCTCCATTGGATTCCTCGGAAAAAATCACACAAGATACGTCCCAAAAGATTCAAAATTTTCAAGTCCGAACATGCGTTTTCTTAACAATTTGAAAAATGTAGGGGAATTGAAGGTAAAACAGTCATAACTTCATTTTCCGAAGCGTGCGGCGGCTCAAACAGCCTTCATTCGATTTCTCGGAAAAAACTCCACAAAATACTTTACTTTTGGTTCATAATTATCTGGTCTCAACATGCTTTTTTTGAGCTATTTCAAAAATGTTGGGCAATTGAGGGTAAAACAGCCATAACTCCTGTTCCTTATCCGTGCGGTGGCTCAAATAGGCTTCGTTGGATTCCTCGGAAAAAATCACATAGGATTCATTCCATTTGGTTCAAATTTTTCAAGTCCGAACATGCTTTTTTCTTAAATTATTGAAAAATGTGGCTCAAACAGCCTTTATTGGATTCCTCGGAAAAAAATACACAAGATACGTCCCAAAAGATTACAAATTTTCAAGTCCGAACATGCTTTTTCTTATCAATTTGAAAAATTGAGGGGAATTTAGGGTAAAACAGCCATAACTCCATTTTCCAAAGCGTGCAGGGGCTCAAACAGCATTCATTCGATTTCTCGGAAGAAATCACACAAAATACAACCCATTTGGTTCAAAATTTTCAAATTCGAATTTGCTTTTTTCTGAAATAATTGAAAAATATAGGGGAATTGAGGGTAAAAACAGCCATAACTCCATTTTCTGAAGCGTGAGGAGGCCAGAACAGCCTTCATTCGATTCCTCAGAAAAAATTACACACGATAGGTCTGTTTTCGTTCAAAATTCTCTGGTTCGAATCAGTGTTTTTCTGGAATGTTTACAAAATATAGGAGAATTAGGGGTTAAAAAGGCACTATATCTCCGTTCGTA
This sequence comes from Uranotaenia lowii, assembly GCF_029784155.1. Lineage (NCBI taxonomy): Eukaryota > Metazoa > Arthropoda > Insecta > Diptera > Culicidae > Uranotaenia > Uranotaenia lowii. The sequence goes on from NC_073691.1 coordinate 43,898,189, forward strand.
AGCTTGTACGGAGTTTGAAACTATGTCCAATCGATTCTCCGGAAATTTTCACAAAAGGAAAGTATATTTCCATAGATTTTGGTCATGTAGCACGAAAGATATTGAATTTCTTCGCGGTTTGTACACTTTTTTCCCCATTGTGCAATGTATCAATCGTTTGAGCGTAAAATGAACTTCATAATGCCATATTTTCAAAGCAATGGAAAACTCTCAACTTTTTTCAGAAAAAGTTTTCTGAAATGTTGATTATGGGTACACTTGATCCCTTAGAGTTGGGTACAATTGATCCCCCTTCCAAACGGCATATTCTTCTTCTGAATTGATCGTTATGATTGCTGATTACGAAATTACTATTATTCATCCAAAAACTAATATTTATCAAACAATTGTCTGAAGAAAAGAGCAAAAATAATGAATTTTCTTTTAATTATAAAAAAATAGCGCCTTTAAGTATGCAATGTTTTTAGCGTTGAGACAAAGTTATAGAATTTTCTTCTTATGTCTGCTATAAATTGTGAAATGAGAACAAACATGACCAAAATAGTCAATTAACATTCTATCTTGGGGTTTTGTTTGATTTTTATACAAGCATTAGGGCTTCCTGAATAAAAAATCAAGTCTCCTTCAATAGGGGATAAAGTCTCCCCTAACTTCAGAAAAATCGCAATTTTTTTACTCCCACGAAAATGCTTCTAGTTCATCAACGGTTTCAAGTATCGTTCTATATTTTGGAGCATAGAAACTTGAAGTTACAAGCTGTAAGAAAATGTCAAAGACGACGAGTTGCTAAATTTTTCCCAAAAGATATGGTGAAAATAAGAAAAGGGGATCAAGTATCCCCACTCTCCCCTATATAAAAATGATTGTGTGTCTGTCTGTCTGTTCCCTATAGACTCGGAAACTACTGAACCGACCATCGTGAAACTTGGCATCTGGGGGTTTTTGGGACCGAAGATGGTTTCTATTATAGTTACAAACCGCTCCGACTTGAGGGAGGAGGGGCTCCCATACAACTTTTGTTTTTATTCCCACGGAGGGCTTTGAGGGTCTACAAAAACAAACAGTGAACTGAACAGTGAACAATTAATTGACTTCTTCTGCTGAATAACTATTTGGACTGAGTGCTGAAAAACTAATGAACCGATTTCCATAAATTCCAGCTTTTAAAAGCCAACCATTTTCATATTTTTGGAAATCCTCATAGAGAAAGAAAAATTAATTAGATTCCAAGTTGTACGGCCAAGGCTGCGATTTCTGAGCTTTAATAGCCTTCGAGGAATTTAAACGGGGGATAAGAAAATTGATAAGATTATTAAATCTTAGGTTTTGAGTTTAATCCAAGTTAAATTTATTGGCCAATTTCAAACTTTTGAGTTATCATTGATATCCAATGTAGTCGCTTCAACCATCCAATTTTGAGAAAATTTATTGTAAAACTATTTAGTACTGCAAATTCAAACAAATGGTATCTTAGAAATTAACATTGATTACTCTTTAAAATAATTTATGGGATGTTTCTGGCCAAGAATAGAAAAAATGAATTGGTACTTCGGTTCAGAGATGATCTGTTTTCGATAACTTCAAAAAACTATTAGTGAGCTTTCAACATTTAAGGTAAACTAATGACAAAACAGTGTAAATTAAGAAGGCGAAAAATACACACAAACAATTGAAAACATGCAATGTGAGTTTTTATCATGGTTCAAAAAGTTCGGAAGTCTTTTTAGTAATTTATGAGAGAATAAAATTTAATCAATCCAATGTACAAAAAGATTATCCATCTTGAAAAGTGGAATAATCTCTATAAGAGATTTTTATTAGATAGGGGATATGAAAGAAAAAAAAAACAGTTTCATCTTGTGAAGAAAAAAATATAGGGTCAAATCTATTCAAGCCTCCTAAAAAATGATGGATGTAAAAAATGTTTTTCGTGAAAGGAAAAATTAGCATTCAAGGGAAATAATTTCAAATTTCTCTTAATCAAAACTTCAAAAGAATATTTTTTTTCAAAAATTAGAAAAGGATTAAAAGAGTGAAAAAAACTTTAAAAAGACTAACAAAACTTACATGGCCAAACTTTGGCCTATTTCTTATAATAACGAATACAAATCTTCCAAAATTTCGAAAAATCAGACAATTCATTTTGATTTATATTTTATGTGAACCCGAGCAAGGTCGGGTAAAATCAGCCGGGTAAATATGAAAATAAATGTTTGTCTGTCTGTCTGTTCCCTATAAACTCGAAAACTACTAAACCGATCAATAAAAAGTCCGGTATGTTAGAGTTTTTGGGGTCGGAGATGGTTTCTAAAATACTTTCAACTCGCTCCGACTTAAAGGAAGAGGGCTTCTATACAAAATTCATAACAATGAGACGTAATTCGAACAATTTTTGGAAACTTCTGAACCGATAAACGTAAAATTTGGAGTGAAACCGTTTTCAAGATCGGGAATGATTTCTTCAATATTTTCAAACCCTTCCGAATCCAAAAAAGGCTGCTTCTATACAAATTTTCGAAAAAAAATAACAAATTTGAACATTTTTTGGAAACTACTAAACCGATCAACGTGAAATTTTCATGTAGTTGTTTTCAAGACCGGGCATGAATTCTATAACACTTTAAAATCCCTTTGAATCCATAAAGAGGGGGCTCCCATACAAAATTAATAAAAATATGACACAATCCCAACCATTTTTGAAAACAACTGAACCGATCATCGTGAAATATGGTATGTAGCCGTTTTTAAGACCGGGAATGGTTTCTGATATATTTTCAAACCCCTTCGAATCCGAAAAGGGGGGGGCTTCCATACAAAACCCATAAAAAATTGTTAAAATATAACAAACTTTGATAGGTTTTTGTTAGAAAAATGATAAACGTAAGCGTTTTGACAAAGTGAGATTTATTGAATTTACAAAAAAGTTTTCACTAATTCAAATGATATCTACATTGTTTTGTTAGACGCTTCGCATGTTAATGAATTAAGACTCTCATATTCAATAAATGGAACATACATAAAAAGCCAAAATCTTAGTGTTTTCATTAAGTTTGGCACACTTTTTGACACTGTATAAATTTTCCTGTATCTTAATACTTCTTCCCATTCAAAAAGTATATTAAATTGTATTGAACATCCTCCTATTTTTTTTCTCTAAAGAATGGCTCCTTCAACCTTCAAGTTATGTTGCGACTCAAGACAATCTAGAAGCTCAGATATCATGGAAAATAGTTTTCTTTTTAAAAGTGAAAGCACACCGAGTAAGCTAGTAAAATAAAAAATATTTCCTCAAATTCCTATGTCATAAAGAGTTTTGATAATATGGTGTCTCCACGTTATATCGTAAGCCTTTGTTTAATCGAAAAAATAGCTATTAAATGTTGTTTACGAGAAATTGAATCCTGGATAGCTGTTTGGATGATTGAAATTTCTGAATTTTCGAAAACCGTTCTGGGAATCGTCAAAGAATTTAATAGTTTCTAAATACCATACACGTCTATGATTGATCATTTTCTCCATTGTTTGGCAGGGGAAGCACGTTAATGATATTGGTCTTTTATTTGATGCCAAAATAGGGTTTTTATTGGGTTTTTCAATTGGGATAACAATCGATTCACTCCAAAGTGTAGGAAATTGAGATGAATATATTTCATTATACATATGGGGATTTTTTTTTATTATCTGACGGGTTTGCGCCGGGGGTCTTCAGATTTTCCCCAAAATTGAAAATTTGGTTCATTTTTGCGACTTGAAAACACATGTATTTTTTCAGATTTCTAACATTTTTATTTTTTAAGTTAGCTTCGGTTAGATTTTTTTGTAAAAAAATAACCATTTTTCAAAGCTACATTACTCTGTTGTTTCTCAACGGAAATTATAAAATAGCACATCAAAATGCATTGAAATTTTATCAGCTTGCCAAATAGAATAGTTGAAAAAAGTTAAATTATCACCTTCAACATGAAAAGTTGTAAATAAACTTTAAATGGCGTCGAAAAGTACCGTCAGCACCACCGAATATTTTGCAAAAAATACCATTGAATAGCTCAATTCATGATGCAACTTTCATCTGAAGACACCAAAGTGGGCCATTAAAGTTATGAAAGAAATAATGACAATAAATCTCTTTTTTTTGCATCGAAAACAAACAATAGTGGAACAACTGCACTCACATATGGAGATAGCAAGCACTTCTAACAACATGGAAACAAAAGAACTTATCAAAGCTGGTAAAAAAACACTATTTTTTCGTCCTTTTCAGACTGCCCTTACTTGCATAACAGTCCCATATGAATTTTCGTCATTTTAGGTCAACATAAGGCTTCAACATAAAAGACTAAAAAAAGAGGTTTTGTTCTAGAAATTTCGAAAAAAAATATCAATTCGTGGCTGTCTTATATGAAATATACCTGAATAACAGTCCCATATGTGAAATACCACGGATTTGGTTACTTTTCAATGTTTCTTTCGGCGAAATAGTCTTTGGTTTATTGCTTTGAATCATTTAAACATTTTTTTAACTCACTTGATGTCGAATGATGCACACTAGTTTGCGAAGGCAGGTCTGACTTTCTTAGGAATGACTTCCTGAGCGAAAAACTATCGGAAGCAATCAAAAATCGTAAAAAGATTCAACTTACAATGTGGAATTCATGATATTTTTTTGCAAAAGTATGTTTCTTTTTTTTTTTTTTTTTTTTTGTAGCGGCCCACCACACTCCCCCACACCAAAAAGCTCATTAGAGCCCCCTGGTAATGGACGCTACTGTTCTCAGCATGTCTGGCAGCAACAAAAATTAATAAAAAACGCGGGCAAAATTTTACTCATGCTGAGAACTGAAATGTTTAAATTTAGTGCGAGGAAATGTAATGATAATACTAAATTAAATACTACATGGATCTCAATGGAAAACAGATTTCCTTTAAAGAGATCCACTTTTTCTGACAATTGCATTTAGAAGTTCAAAAATGATCAAATTTAAGTCTTAGAAAGTAGCTTTTTGAGAAAAATATATTTTGTATGGGACTGTTATGCTAGTAGATTCGAAAAAGGTTTCAAATATGGTCGATTAACAGTCCCATAATGAATAAAAATGGTGCTCTCGACCTTACCAATAACCCAATTTCGAAAATTTCTGGCCTAACGATTTATTATGACAACCTAGAAACGATTTTCGTTTATGCTGAAAGTGGTGGTCACAATTTAAAAATATATTCCTAAACAGAAAAAGCTGATAGTCTCGCTTGCTTATTTTTGTATATGGGACTGTTATGAAAGAAGGGGCGGTAGAGTGTTGCAGCTTAACTGACTTCATGTTATATCCAAAAATCTAATAACGTATTCGTTTATACCCAGTTTTGCACCAGGTCACAACAAGTTATGCATCCGTAATTCCCCAGATTTGATTTAAAATGGACGGTGGAACACTGAAGATTCGTGTGTGAGCGATCGAGGTAGCAAAACACTTACGACGAATTATGTTCGTTCTAGTATGGTAAACCTCAAAACTGGGCGAATGTAGAAAACGAATACGGTAAAAGTATCATATTTTCATCATTTTACAGCCTGAGCTGGCCATACTGAGCTCTTTGATTATTTCTACAACATTTGTGCCACTTTCTCATACTTTTTTGATCAATGGGAAAGGATTTTGGTGTCCAGTGCTTAGCTCCCGATATAAAAACTATGTAAAGCACGTCTATATTTCAATTCTTTAATCACATTTTTGTGATCCCAAACACAGGGACTGAACCTTCTACTATTGGCATTGATTATGCTTCACAATGATCTTTGTTCAAAAAATAATAAGTTATATAGTATATGACCAGGTTGTAAAGGCAACATTCCCATTATTAGTTATATCACTTAAACAATACGATACTCAGAATTTTGGTTATAATTTAAAGTCAGTTTTGCTGACAAAAACACTACTTTTTTGTCCAAAATTCTATAGAAATCGCATTTCTAGGTTCATGCCTGAAATATTGCATCTCGAGTAACTTTTGATCTCATCGATAGAACTTTTCGAAAACTTCAGACATGCTAGCTTTATGTTTCAACAATCACTCTGCAAAATTTCAATAAAAAATGTAGCTTAGTTTCAGAGATATTGCAATTTGAATGAGAAAAGTCCAAAAAGTCCGATTTTCGTAGAATTACTGTATTTCAGGCCACACGAACTCCAGAAAGCTAACATTTTGTGATATAATAGTGTGATAGTTGATCTATCTAACGCAGAAAATTTGATCAAAAATATCATCAGAGTAAAAAGTAATGGGAGTTCAAAGTCGTAGTGACAGTGCGCGTGCTTCCAATTTCTATACAATTATGAACGGTACTGTAGATTGTCTTGTGATTCACCTTGCTTTAGCTTTTGCTAAAGAATATGCTATCTTATTTTCATCTGACATATTATTGTTAAAAATACGGTGAGCACGTTCTTTAATAGCGTTCGATATTTTAAGGTTCCACCTTGGATGTTTTGATTTTTTGGTGTTAGAAGATATTTTCGGAATAGAAACTGTAGCAGAATTTGATTGACTGTGATGAGTTTATGGGATTTAAATTCGTTGAAACCAAACGTTGAAACAAATTCCTGTCTGCAGTTCAACTAACCCACCGAGGTCTTCGCTCAATATTACTTTGAGATGACAAACTAGTTATGATTACTGGAAAATGCTAGAGCATAAGTCGGAGTGCACTTTCCAATCAAACATAATAGAGAGACATGGAGACATGAATTGCAACTCCAACACATACTATGGGCGTTTAAATAATCTTGAGAAATGGAGGTGGTAATTGATTAATTAGGTTTTCCATATCTGGTTTAGAAATATCAACGTTTGGTGGAATATAAATATTACATAAGGTGTATTCACGTGGATGATAGTAGCTCCTTTAGGAGAAGCAAAAAAAAAATGAGTGTTTTTTAAAAAGTTTTGTATAAGTTTTGTCAGAGAGATACAGTGCATTTACAATAGGTTTTTATTGAATTTCATATTAAAAACTATATTTTGCAATCAGCCTCTTTGGTTAACTCGAATGCAATGCAAAAACAATCTGATGCCAAATAACACATTTCGCCCGAAAAACATCGAGTGTGAGCTATAAATTTTTCATTAATTTTCCCGAAGTCGACCCGATCCGACACAGTCGGGTTCGAGCCAAGGCTTTCGAATCGGCGAGAATTTCTCCAGAAATCACGATAATAAATCAGATCGATATCGCCGGGCATCGATGCAACAGCAGCAGCAATAACAACAACATCAACAAGAAAAGGGAACGGGCTCCAGTATTCCCACATTTTCTGCACAAGCTGTCCAGAACAGATCCTACGTTCGGTCGAATCTACATGGACTCAAACCGGGGTCCAGCACCAGATCCGTATCTGCCGAGGTTCTGCCGCCCGAAGCTGTTTAGATTGAATACAAATAGGACGGCTAGGTTGGTCTCCGTAGTATGTTAAGTGCTCCGCATATAGGTTAGGTTATGTTTTGCCTTTCTGTGGTTCGTTCCTTTAGTCAGACCAGGGCCATATTTCACTTGCAACTCGTGTTGGGGTCTCTGGGAAGGGAGAGAAAAGGAGGCCAGCAAAAGTAGAAGATCGAATGCTAAAAAAAGGAACAGAAACAACAACAGCAGATTGGCCGCCGAGTGTTATAATTTTCACATTCGAAACAATTGACAACCGGTGATCAGCGGCCGGCTCAAGTACAATAATTTTCGACTTTGGCCACGGGCTCCGAGCGAAATAAATCGGCCGAAAGCGAACGCAAGCCATCAGGTTGATAACTTCTGGTTTTAAAATTTATTGAGTTATATTTGCAGACACTGTTGACTGGAGCCCCAAAAGGCATTGATTTTTTTAAGTGTATTATTTCTGGGGCCCATACTGAACCAGTTTTCCACGGACTGATTTTTTTTTCGGGCCAGGGATTACGGGGAGCCGTCCAGTGATTGACAGGTCGTCCATTGTATGCATTTAGTGGCAGCAACAGTTTTACAACACCAATCAAGCCGATGATGCGGACCGAGACTTCAATATCTCCGGGGGCTTTCGGTTGGACAAATCACCAGCTGGGGAGTCCTTCCGACCAACTGCCGATGGACCTCCTCTGGCTGGCCGCTTGGATGGCTATTTGACTGACTGACTGGCAGGCTGAGGACCACTTGCATGATGAGGCCACCGATTGCCGGGTAAAGTGGAAATCACTGCTAATCACTATAATTTTGCAAGTGTTTAAGCAAAAAGGGGTGGAATTTATGCGAAAATTTACACGCTTTTCAGAGTGAAAAGTCGATGCGCTTTTTTTCGCAGTCGATTCCAGTGTATGATTTATGGATAGGAATCAAAACACTTCCATCAATAGTGGAACAGATGGCGGTGACTTTTTCTATCAGCGATTTCCATCCACTGAACTGAAACTGAACGGAAACTGAACTGAAACTGAACTGAAACTGAACTGAAACTGAACTGAAACTGAACTGAAACTGAACTGAAACTGAACTGAAACTGAACTGAAACTGAACTGAAACTGAGCTGAAACTGAACTGAAACTGAAATGAAAATGGAATTGAACTGAAAATGAATCCAATCAGAAATATTTCAGAAAGTTCAATTTTTTTATCAGAATTCAAAGCAATAACTTTCAGCTGAACCTTAATTGAAACTTTACAAATGTTTTGAACTGTCAAATTCAACTTTACCCATTTCCAACCCAAATCAACTCAATCAATTCAATAATTTCAAACCAATGGGGCATGTTCAACGTTAACTGCAAGTAGAGCTTAATCGATTCCCATACGTCAATGTGTCACTTTCTCATTTGACAAACGGCTTCCAGTAGCTACTAAGATTGACAGATCAAATATTACAGCTCATTATTATCCGTGTAACACAACTTTGTTGTGAACCAGTTGCAATAGTTTTTTTTTACAATTTGTCAATCAGGCGTTGTTGTCGTCAAAGCAAGCGTTGACAACTGAGTGCCTTAATGAGTCTAGAAAATGTGGATAGTTATTTACTTTGTGTTACAATGTAGCATCCCAGACTTTTCTCTATGTTAATATTTATTTTCGGATCGATTGGGCCTTTAAAATATCCACGTTTTCCCACACTTAATCCTCTCTCGTGTGGGAAAATTTGCTAGGCAATACCATTACTGAATTCCGAGAAGCGAACTTGGAAATTAGAAAACACTTGCAGAGATTAATTTGGAAGAAAACAGAGAGGATCTTTGAAGAAAAATATAATACATCGCGATAAGTTCAAGCAAACGTAAATCGAGAAGTTTAGGCTTTTCGGCTTTCAGAAGATGACGATGCTGGCGTAGGTTTTGCCAAAAACTCCAAAACTTTTTTCGGCTCGGTTTCGATTCTAAACCTGAACCGCGAGAGTGCAACCATGAGTTCTTAATTACAAGGTGCAGCATTTATTAATTTCTTTTGCCTTTGATCATAATATTCTTGGGCTAACGTGGGCTAAGGACAGAGAAAAAATAGAAAAAGAAGAATCTTGTGCGCGAGCTAAGGCCGGGATCGGCGGGTCGTTTGCGCTTGTTCTTGGCATTTAATGGCTGCGCAAACAGCAGATCGCCGTTTTAGAAGTGCTGTTTCAATCCAAGTCAGCGACGACGAGGCGTCCGTCGCATCGGGAAGGTTCTGACAGGTTGAGTAAAGTCTACGGCGAAAACGTTCGCCGAAGTTAGGGTTACCAGGATGACAATAAAAGTCCTTTACAAAATTTTACTTTCAAGCTTCTTGTAAATTCACAGTTTATCCATCACCACCAGGTATCTCGTCTCTGTTGAAGCGACAAAAATCGAAGATTTCTGTTCGCGTACGTAGTTACATTCCTTGAGCGAAAGTTTCCACATCGGTTGTTGAAATGGAGTCTCTTGAAGAAGAGCTGCAGAACGAAGGCGTACTTGGAAGAGTTGAGTCTGATCCATTGCGTTGCATCAAGAGAACTCTGGAGCAGGAGTGTTTTTTCCCGAAGGCGCTGGACGTTGACACAAAAAAAAAAAATGAGATTCACACATTAAATATTGTCGTATCTTTAACTTGTCTTACATTTTAAAATAGTCTTTTCGACAAATTTTGCGTTTATCAGCAGATTAATCCTCGCACAATACTACCTTTAGCAACAATCAATGATAGAATGACGCTCTCATCCTCGCGGTTCCTTCACTCAACCGATTTATTATTCTTTTCTCTTTCACTCATCCTCGTTTCGATGATGATGGAGTGAATAGACACAATTCTCGCTGAGTTTCGTATCTCATAATGCATTTCAACGATAACTCAGCGTTGGATACACTGAATCAAATTCATCTTTTTTTTTATTCATTTTACTGGAACGATTTCTAAATAAATAATAATTGCCATATTCACCACAAATATATCCGTGGAAGATCACCCCAAAAGCATCCCCGGGACGCTTCGAAGCACCATAAGGGAGTGTCCTGTGTTTTCCTTCTTATGCAAAAGCTGGCCAGAAGAAGTAAGACCAAATCATTACTTTGGGCAGCAGAATTTTTGCTGATCTGGAAAACCTTGTCAAAGCAGCAATGCGCAATGGGCAATGCTCAATGGAAGTAGTGAAATCGAGATTACTTAACGTCGCTGACCAAAACTGGATGATGAATGTCCACCGATTAAAATCTCCAGGGGCGATAACGATATCAGGTCAATATGACGGTTTTTATGGACGGCAAGTTTAAAAACTGCACTCTCTTCTTCGTCAGCCTGGGCTTGTCTGCTATTTCGATTAATAGCATGCACCGCACTGCGCCCTTCCCAGAACTGTTTGACCGTTTCCGCTCACTAGAATAGCTGAATTCTTCTTTGAATTCCTTTCTCCAGCACTTTATCAGCCGTAAACAAAAATCCATCTCTCACGTATTGGGTCCTCGCTCCCACTTCAACACTTCGACAAAGCCACTTTGGTTGAACTGTGTTGGCTTCCAGAGACGTGCGCCTGTTTTCTGTTCTAACTGTCTGCTTACTTGTACCGACACACACCGGACCGCATGAAGATCCCGTTAACTCAGGCTCTCACAAAGGCCTTCTTCTCACAAGGACACAATCTCATGTACAGGTTACCTTATTATAATACACTAATATACTGGGTGACCGATCCCAGTTACTACCGTCCAAAGTAATGCGATATGCGTCTGTCACTAACGCCACGTCCAGCTTTTCCCCAAATGCCATCTACTACAATAGTTTGAGTGCTATATGAACCTGATTGAGGTCAAGCTGTACGACTTCTATACGCCACTTGATCCATCAACACTTCCAGCCCGCAAACACCTCAACAATTTCTCGAGTATCTGCATCAGGATGCAATGATTTGTGTTCTATGGAGATCCTGGAGCCCTTCGACTCAGTCGCGCTGTTTCCTGCCTGCGTCCTCAGTCGTCCCGGCCCTGAGTTTGTTGGAGGCAAGGGGGTTCTCCAGACCGCTCTCACAGGCAAGTACCCCTATATGATGAGAACATTTTCCTCGCGTATCCAGTTTTCAATCATCACAGATCAAACCCTTGAAATTACCCAGACTTGGCCACACCTACTTGGCTTTAACTCAGTCGCCCTGTTTCCTACCAGCGACAACAGACGTCTCGACCCTGAGTTCTTCTTTGGTTCTCCAGCCTGCGCTTTCAGGCAAGTACGCTATTATCGACTGCTCTTCTCCGCATGGAGGAATTTGGTTTTCCAGGGATTGTCGTTCGTGTTACGATCCGATACATCTGATCCGATCAACGTTTACTATCAGGACTTCGGTGATTACCTCCTTAACAAGTCGTGTTCCTGCTACGAAATCATCGTCTTCACGGAAACAAGGCTGAACGACTGGACCTTATCCAGGCAGATTATACAGTGCTCCGTTGCGATCTAAGCCCCCTAAATAGCAAGAAATCATCTGGAGGCGGAGTTTTACTTGCTGTCAAATCCAGACTCTTGCTATTTGTCTTGCCCTGGATTCCATCGAATAGCAAGATCAGCTCGATATTTCTGATCCTAGTGCTGCAGCTTTGACTTTTTCCAACATACTCAGTTTCAACTGAGGACGGCTGAAATGTGTGGGCTTAGGAACAACAACAGGCACAAGTCCTTCCACACTAATGCCGTTTTCGTTTTCTCCACTGGCGCAGGGCAAAACTTTTTCTGAATAAACAAAAAGAATCGTCACTCGGAACCGTACCTTTATGCTTACCCCCATCACTGACAATTTCTTGGTTGCAACCACCGCCTGCTTGAGGTTCAAACCTCGGGCAAAACTAGTGGACTTCTAAATCAATAAACGCACAGAATAACAGCAGTTAGGGCAAAACTTGTGGATAACTAGGTTGTCACTGCTAATAAACGAAAACACTGTAAGGACGAGTACCGCAAACTATTCTTCTTGTACAAAAAAGCAGTAAGCGTTGCATTCAGAGTTATCTACATCGACTTCAACGCGTTTTCAAGACAAATCCTATTTTTTTTTTTTTGGAAAAACGTCAAATTCAGCGTAAGGAATCTTGTTTAAGAACGCAAAACAACTACCATTGCACCTCTTTGATCGCTGGGCAGATAGTGATAGGACTCAGATTCCTGCCCGTAAACGCCCTGTTACCCACACTCTTGGTAATTGAACTGCGCTTGAGCTCTAGGATCATCTCGCCGGAACGGATTCTCCTCACGCCTTCTCTGAGGCCCACAAGCCTGTTGCTGGCTATCATTTGACAAAAAACTTCAACGTACGTACCTTATGGTACCATCCCAACGATCGCTTTCCCCTTATCTCTGGCTTGACTCTTAGGTTTGAGCTTGGACTTGGGTTTGGTTTTGCGGCTTCCATTGTCTGCTACTCTTCGGGCACTACAAATTATTGACCTCCTTCTTCGTATCCGTCGTGATCTGAACCTGGCTTGCTTTTTTGTTACGGTCCGCCTTTTGGGTGTTAAATTTCTTCCGAACACACTTCTTGATGCCGCAATGGCCACTGGAACGCCAGAGTCTTGAATCTCTGGGGAGCTTTGAGTTCTTCGTCCACCTACTGAACTTCTACTAAAACGTATGGATTAGGAATTTTCACTAGTGCCGTGCCTTGCTTTAGCAAGACACTGTGGGTTACGTCCTGATGTCGTTGTTGCAACCTTGTACCTCATCAGTACGGCCTTTTGCATGGAGGCGTTTTCGAGCTGCTATGAGGAGCCCACCGATCGCCCTTGGATTATTGTTTTCTAAAAGTTCCGATAGAGTAATCTCTATCTATGGCATCTTGATCTTCAAGGTTTTGGATAGTACTGATAACTCTTCGATCGACGAACTTCGACGACTTTCGTTTATAAAACGCCGCCGGATCTTACGGCTGGTGTCTTTGTCTGCGGTCACCAGTGAGCCGATATAGACAAAGTCTTCGGCTATCTCCAGGAGGTGATAAAAGAAATTACTGGATTGACTTCAAAACCATTGTCCAACTCCTACTCCAACCCTAATAGCGTCACTTGGAATTCATATCGCGAGGCATCCACATTACACGGAGCCTTGCCAAACAGAGCATCATACCAAGTTGATGGAAGCTTCAACCGTCGTTCTGTGCGCAGTCCGAGAACCATCCATCATCCGAATTCTTCGTTTGGTCCCTAATGCAGTGCCGGTATTCCCACTTATTCTTCCTACCTGTGGTGCAGTTGGTGCTGAATAGTCGACACCCGAACTAACCCATCAGGTCCCAGTCGAAAAACCACACAACAAAGGTGTGGGACAGTCACAGACCGTAGTAGAAGAATACCCAAGTAACCATAAGCACTAAAAATTAGCACCACTCTAACATCAGCTCTAGAGCTTGATTCTGTGCATCATATAAGCCCTGTCGGCCAGGTTTGGCGAAATTAACTTCTGCTTTAGTGCTGAAACTGGTACCCAGTAAGCGCTTCCTTTCAGAAATCGACAGAGCATGCAAAAAATGAGAGTTGAGTCACCGAACTTAGAATAAAACGATTAATTTCGGCGACACTCCGAGAACGCAAATATTCTCTTTCGATTTGTCTTGCCGAGAGGCAACGAATACGAATGCGTACATGCGAAATCAGTTTGAATCGTACACTCGTACGGTGTGCTCGCATTTTATCCCCGTCTTTTTTATATGCGTGCTTACAATCGTAGCAGTCGACTTCTCATGCAGGCAAACACGCGTCTCGAAGGGAAACATACGATTCGGATTGTGTTCGTATGTTTTTCTGGAGGGCGTGTTTTAGATTATTTCGTGGCATTCACCCAAGGCACGCATATGGTGTGTTCTTCTCTGCCGATTAGATGATGCAAAATCGTTAGAGAGATCGATACGATCCCTCTGTCGATTTGAGTTACACCTCTGTCGATTCATGTTTACTGGGTATAACCCTATAAAAGCACTGTGCTATGCTAAGTTGATGCTATAGCGTTGGCGGGCAAAATGCTGCGAAAATGCAAATGGCGTTCAAATGAGGTACAACCATGCGGGTTAAAAAAATCGATTTTTTTGGCTCTATTTTTCTGCCATGATAATGAATTTGGCTTATGTTGATATACGCTTATCTCTCGGGTTGAATTTTCTACATGATTTTTTTTTTTCAATTTTCGAGTGAAGATGACCTGGAATCGAGCTCATGACATCCATAGATCGGACATTTTTCAGTAACTCTGCTTGTGGACCTAACAGGTCCGCATTAAATCTTTGAAAAAAGCCCTATTTGAATCCAATTTCTGGCAACCGGTGCCCTAAATCTGCATTATTTCAGCATCAATCAATGATAATGTGCTTTGGCCTCATGCTACTGTAGTGCTTACATAGTGCTAAACATCATTAAAGCAAGCTTAAGAGATGCAAATTTAATGCTTAGAAAATATAGCATTTTTCATTCTGATTTAGAACTATGTTGTATTTCAAAAGCATTGGTGCTAGTTGCATTTTAAAGAGTGGTATAATTCTAATATTATGCAGCATAGCACTTGAAGGGCTGTTGTGATGCAAAATGGCACTTCATGTGCTGATATAGCGTAATTTAGCACTTGAATGCTGGTATATAGCTATAAAAAGGCAATGCTTTAGTGCTTATGGTTACTTGGGTACTGTTGATGAGTGCCGCCAAACTTTAGCACACCAGGTATTTACTACTTGGTGGCATTCTTCCCTTTTTAATTTTTATCTGACTTTATCGAGCTCTAGATACTTGAGAACTCAGTTATTCTAGCAACTACTCTCGCTGAGTTAGGAGTTGTCTCTAATAATCTTATACTTCGCCAGAGGCATATCTAGGATACCATATTCACCCCTTTTTCAATGTTTCATTTATATATTTTTTATTATCTTATTAATTTCTATGCCATGGGCTGAGCCCGGCTAGATTATATTTCTGATGACCAGGGGCTGACAACCGGCTAACTATCAGATGTCATGGGCTGAAACTCGGCTTCATATTTATTATTTCTATTATCACCTACGACGGCTATGTCCTGATACCCGGTTAACTGTTGATTTAAATTTGTTTAATTTTAATCTCTAATATCAAAAACACTTAGATACTGATTGCTTAACTGGGCTGTCAGATCAGATCCTCTAACTTTTCAAATTATAAAAAATCACATACTTATTGCGCTTCTACGCTGCCAACATCTTCAATTTTCTCAAATTATAAAAACACAAACTTATTGCCCATATGGACTGTCAGATCTTATAATTTTGCAAATAATAAAATCACATTTGTTCTCCATATGAGCTTTCAAACTCTCGAATTTCTGAAAAAATTAAAACACAAACTCATTGTCGATATGGGCTGTCGAAACCTCTTTACCCATTTGGGCGATCGAATTCCCTCGGCCGTATTGGGACTTTTTGTAATACTGGCAAATATGGAAACACGAGCGCCAAAAAAGAATTCTCCTGGCGAGATCTGCCAATGCGGAATCCCAGACGGCCCATTTCCAGCGTTCATCTCGAGATTAATTCTTATCTGACATTATCGAGCTCTAGATACTTGATAGCTCAGTTTTTCTAGCGAATGTTATCGCTGATGTTACGAGCTTGTCTCTCGCAATCTTACGCTTCGCCAGAGGCTTACCTAGGATGCCACACATACTACTGCAGAGATTTAGAGGCTCTCGACGCCGGGCGAGCGTCTCGAGTCGGTGTAGGATGTCGTCACCGTCGGGAAACATCCGAGTCGTAGCGTTCCAAGTCCCGAATGTGTGCCGTGACAGGCGCGAGTCTAGGATAAGCTGCTCTCGATCTGGCACACAACGGGCAGGAAAATCCGTATGTATGTATGTATGTATTTCTACCACCCAGGTAGCAAGGCACAGCCGGTAGCAGCGAGCAACTTTTACTTCATAATTTGATCAAGATTCTTCAACAGGATTAGTTCAAAACGACTTTGAATGAACTGTTTCAAGGGATAAGAGATGTAAGCAGAGGCACTTACATGTCTAAATAGGGATAGGATCGAATGGTCTCCATCGAAAGAGCATTTCAAACTTATCGAGCGTTAGAGTCGAGCCATTACAATGCAAAGCGCTCTGCTGGGTGGGGAGACGGACCCGTCCTCAATCCACGATCCCGGGCTGGTGAGGTAGCCCAATGCTCTCCTCAAGAATTGCTTCAATCGGATGCCCGGATGGACCCTCCCAAAACCCCGAATATCATTATTTAATAAAATTCTTGTATGTTGAATAGAATATTAGTAAAATGAAATGAAAGTCATGAAAAAAAAAGGAATTACAAATAACGTGTCAACTTGATGTAAAGTAATAAAGAAGGGAACATGTAAGAAGAAAATGTATTACATAATGGTTAAGCTAGCAAAGGAAAATTAGTTGAAAAAGATCTTTGAAATCTGAAAATTAAAACAAAAAGTAATAACGGTGACAATTACTTGACAACATAGTAACATTCGATAAAAAAAAACTATATTTTTAATAAATACTAGAAACCAATCTTCATAAATTCAACAAGGATAATTTTCTGAATTGAACGTATGAAAAAATACGTAACCTTTCAATTTAATAAACAACTTATGTCTTTTGGAATGAAGATTGAATATGAATTTTATACATTTATGTAGTTGTATGAAATTATGCGTTGAAATAATGACTTATTTTTCTTGCTGAATAATTATTTTTGAAGTTTTATTTTCTAAACAAAATGTAAAACATGTCGATAAATAGCAAAGATTCAAATTATTAAAAATTGTTCCATTTTTTAGTTGGGCAAGCTTGTCATTGTAGATTAAAAGTAAATTAACTAAAAACAGTTTGAGAAGAACGTTCAAATTAAGAGGAACTTACAGAATGATTGATAATTAGGTACACGCCCATACTTCTAAACTAATTCAATATTCCAACATCAAAATCAAAACTACAACCCTGAAGAGGTTTACTTTTATGAAGGAAAGAGGAAAAGATAGACAAAAGAGAAAAAATCAGAACTCTCTCACCGGATTAACACCAAAAGTCACCGCTTGCTGCGATCTAGAAAAAACGTCGAACACGTTCAAACTTGTTCGGTAGGACGGTCTAACTCCTATTGTATTCGGCTAAAACTTTGTTCTTTTTACATCAAATTCATCATAAAACTAATTCTATTATCACAAATAATCATCGTTTCGAACAAATTTAATATTCCACAATTCCGTTTCACTTCACTCCATAACTTTCAGATGCATTCCGAGTTGACAATGAAACTGATCCCTCTTTTCTCACATAAGTAATTTCGATCTAACTATTAATTCTTTCTTGTAAATATTTCCGCAGAACTAATCAAAACTTTTTTAAATCTACTATCTGAAAACAATTTTGACCACAATCCACACTTTCAGCAGCAAACTATTTTGATAAAATTACAATTGACCGACGACGAGTAGCAAAAAAAAAAAAACGACTGTTCAGCTTGGCACTCGAAGCGCGAATCCGCACAACGGGCAGGAAAATCCGTGGGCCAAAAATCCTAGGGTTGCCAGAAGACCGGACAACGGTCGGAGTAGACTGACCCCATCGACGGGGGGCTATCGAGTAGAGTGCGTCCGACCCCACGGTTTGAAGTTACGAAAATAAGACAATACCTTCTGCGTTGCGAATGCCGTGGGTGCGCCGCGTTCGTGCGTAGGATGCTCCACCTTCGGGGAGTATCCGAGTAGAGCGGTTCTCAACGACAGAAGCTGCGGGGATAAGACTTGACCTTCTTCGCAGTGGAAATCGTTGGGAAAGGGTTATTCCACGTTCGGGGAATACCCACGGGTAGAGTGGCTCTCGACGCCGGGTGAGCCATTCGAGTCGGAGTAGGATGACGTCTTCGTCGGGAATCATCCGAGTCGTTGCGTTAAGTCCCGCGCGTGTGCCGTGACAGGCGCGAGTCAAGGATAAGCTGCTCACGATCTGGCACACGACGGGCAAGGTGGCAAACTTCGAACCCTGAAGATAAGAGGTCGGGCTTCGAGTCGTTAGAGGAGAGGTCAGGCCTCAAACCTTCAGGCGGAGAGGTTTGTGTGGTCAATCCCGAGTCTTTATGATAAGAGGTCGGGTCCCGAGTCGTAAGAGGAGGGATCAGGCCCCTTACCAACAAGAGGAGGGGTACAAGTGGTCACCTCGAGTCATTACGAGGAGAGGTCAGATTTCAAGTCGTTAGAGGAGAGATCGAGCCTTGAATCGTGCAGAGGAGAGGTAAACCTCGAGTCGATGCGAGGAGGGGTCGGATCTCAAGCCGTTAGAGGAGAGATCAGGCCTCAAGTCGCGAAGAGGAGAGGTTTGTGTGGGAATCTCGCGTTATTGCGAGGAGATGTCGGTTTTCAAGTCGTTAGAGGAGAGTTCAGGCGTCGAGTCGTAAGGATGAGAGGTTTTGCTGAAAGTGGTCTCGTTAATGAGTATTGCCTTGGAGCGCACTAGCGCGAACTAAAAAAAAAAAATACTACTGCAGATTCTGTACCTTCTTATAAGAAGTTAGATCACAAACTTTGCAGATACGTTCTGTGCAATAGTAACATGCTAGTATGATTAGGGAGATCCAAACGATTGCCCTTAAAACATTTATATACCAAATACACCCAAAATTAAAAATAAAAAATCGCATCTTAAATCTAAATATCTGTTTGTTGTTTTATCCAAAGATAAAACCAATTTATGGTAACTCTACATCATCCACGCTTGCCTAGTCGCTAAGCCAAATCCCGACAGATTGCCCTTGCTAAAGGGCTCCCAGAGCCTTTTTTCAAACATATTTTTCTCAACCAACCGGCAGAAAATCAGCTTCGCTGATGCATTTTGGTAGAGCAACCTAAGCCAGAACGCTAAAACAAGTTTCGGCTCAACCAAATCAGGGAAAAGGGATCCATGCTCAAAGGAAGCAAGAAGCGCCCAGACGCAGACCCGAAAAGCTAGACTTAATTTAAAAGTTCTCACGATCTGCTCGTAAATCCGGTGGTGGTGGAACTGCATTGGCAAAGTCAGTGGAGGCCCACAAACGGCTGGAGATTCGCAATGTTTACTGGTTAAGGGAGTAGGACAGGACCTTAATGGATCGTTGTTATTTTTGTTTTTGATGACGATGGCGCCGAAACTGGTTGGAAATAAGGAGCACGTTGATGTTGATTAGAAATGGAAAGAATCACCAAAACATTAGCCTCTGAGTGGTGATCATCAATTTTGAGATGCTTCACCAACTGTGTGATTCTTCAAAAGGTGCGTTGTATCGTGGGAATCTTATCAATTGTCTTGAACGGTGAACGATTACTTATAATTAAAAATTCTAGGAACTAACATCCTCAAAAGTAAAATTTAAACATTTTGGTCAATAGAACCAGTTTAAGGCCTGACTACCTTCAACGCATCAAAATAATCCGAAGGACTTTTGTCCGTTCTCATGACACAGACTTATTACGGTCAAGTGGATTAATAATAAATATTTCAATCCACTCCGATCAAGTCGTGTTGCCAATGCTGCAGCGGCAGCAGCAGCTTCGGCGACTCTCGAAGTAGGCATAATTTTCCTGTCAAATCGTTTGGATTTATGTCCACGCGCTCAAAGTTGGCCATGGTTTTCCTGTTAGCGCTTGGGAGAAGTTTAGCGAGCAAAAAAAACGCAACAACATCAGTACAAATCGTTTGGCCTCGATGCGTGAGATAGAGATGAACCTGCCCGGGTCGCACACATTCCTCGATATTATTGGCCATACAAAACCGATGGATGGTTCGCTGCTAGCCCGATAACACGAATGTTGTCAGTTGATGGCGGATGATGCGGACAGCAACGACCCAAGTCTGATTTATCCAATCCTGGTGCGGGAAAACATGATGATAATAATTGTAAATAATATCGGTGAAAAATTATGTTAATATCCCTGTCAAGCGGGAAAATTGCTATAATTTATTGGCATTTGATTGTTTACTACAACGAGCAGGAGGACGACGACGACAAGTCGACTCGAATTACAGCTGCATCGACGGGATTGCGCGCGGATTAGAGCTACAACACCAGGCGGCCTGGCCGTTCCGTCGCCATCGTCATCAGCTGACAGATTTATTGACCTAGGCAGCAGCAATAAAGGCAACAACAACAAAAAAACGACAACAAACTAACATGGCGGCTTTGCTGCATTGGCAAGCTCATTTGTCAAAAAATCGAATCTGTCAGTGGGAGTAGGCCTAACTACTCGCTTGACTCAGATCGAAGCTATTCGCGCGTGGATGGATTCGTAGGAGAGACATCAGAGCATGCGCAGCATTTACCCACTGGGTGCACGATCTATGTAGCTGTGGATGGAGCTAGCTAGCTAAGTAGTGGAGTACGGTCATGCGAAGGTCACCAACGAATGACCTGGAGCGGTACTACTCCAGCCATTCATCTTTTTCTTCGGCGACCGGATGCAGGAAGGCAGAGGCGGCGTTGGTGAATTTTAAACGTGCGCCTCAGAAATATAGACAAAAATAAGTCAGAATCCAGCTCCAGGTATTTGTTTTGAAATGCGCTTTTAGACGGGGCTTATGTTTCATTGAGTAAATCATGTTCATTTCTTCACCCAAATGTTTTTTTGCTGATCAAAATCGAGCTTCTTTGAATTTTCCAAGAAGCCAAGAAAGCCAACGACAGTTTTTGGGCGAGCCTATACGGCGGGGATGGTTAAAACTTTAAGTAGGGACGCACCACTCGAAACGTGCCTACTTAGTCAAACTGCGAGTGATCATCAACAAATTTTTCTCACAGCACGATGTTACCCGCTGGCCACCAGATACTAACCAAAAGGAGAGGAAAAGGGTTGAGGAACTACGCTGTATCGCTAAGTCTCTGCAACCGAGGAAAGCCTCCAGCCCAGATGATCACAGGCGAAACAATCGAGGAGGTAGAAGACCTTGCAACGGTGTCCGTAGAAATTGTTGGCATCTGGATGGAGGGAGTTAAGCTTCAGATAGCTCACCACAAAACCGAAGTTGTGCTCGTGACGAACAAAAAAGTGGCGCCGCACATGGAGATTACTGTTGAGGACACACGGCATCTTCAAAACAGCAGCTGAAATACCTCGGAGTTTTGGCGCGCATGTCAAATACTGTTGTGAAAGTGCTTCGAAAGTCATCGATCCAATGGCCTGGATTTACCGAACTGCCATGGTCCAAAGAGTAGCAAGAGACGTCTCCTTGCGAGCGTTGCCATAGAGGTAGAGCGCAATAGATCCAGATTATGGAGCACACATCGGTTGATAGCCTTGCGAGCTTCCTGTGCATACAGGACCGTATCAGCAGATGCAGTTTAAGTCATCACGGGCATGGTTTCCATCGACATAACTCTGGCGGAGGATAAGGAGTGTTACGAAGCAAAAGCTGTTAGAGAAGTGCGTAAAGCTCAACAAGCAGCGTCAATGCTCAAGTGACAGGAGCAATAAGACGCATCGAACAACGCAAAAAGGACGCAATGGCCTTATCCCGCGACTTTCAGACTGGGTAAATCGGGAGTATCGAGGACTTCTACCTGACGCAGTTCCATTCGGGTCAGCAGCACCTTCATCGGTTTAAGCTTACCAGAGCGAGATAGTCAACTAAATTTGACAACCTAAAGGAAGGAGTTGGGCCTCGTATTTCACCACAATTCAAAAGCAACGTGATCTTCGGTCGCGGTATAACCTTAATCTGGTCTCACACGTGTGGTTGAATTTAAAAGGTGTCCGGTACCTACGATCTTTTCTGCAGCAACAGAAAGTGGAGATACCATCCGGGGTGGTCGTGACGGGATTCTAGCTTGGTAATTTCTCAATCGGCCATGCCTTGGTGATTAGAAATCCGTCGGGAGGCGCGAGTTGCTTTGAAAGCGTTACTTAACCGGCACACGTCTAGGAGTCTTCGGTACCAGCCTGAAGTTGGCGAAAGAGGAAAAGGAAAAAGAGGATAAGCAGAAGGAGAAAAGGGAGAACGAGGATAAGGAGAAGGAGTTGAATAAGAGCATAAGCACAGCCTACCCCTTGGTGTAGTATCATAGGGTGAACCCAAGGGGCACATCTGGCAAGCGAAGCCCAAGGTGATTGTAGTGGGACAAACCCACCCAAAACTCGAAAAACGTGTTAATGAGCTTTTTGAAGACTTAAATGTCAAAATAGCTTTATGACATGTTCTACAATGTATAATTGGTTTGAAATGCGCATATTTTATTGTAAACTATTTTCTGATCAATTCACCTATAAGAGGGATAATTTTTCTATTTTTTATATTTATTATTTTATCACTATGACATCTTCAAAAAAGTTTTAGATCATCAAATTTAAAAAAAAAACTTGGTTGAAGACGTCAAAATTCTATCTTTTGAAACAACGTGTTTTGAAGACATTTTTTCAAAAACTAACCTCAAAAAACGAAAAATTCGTTTAACTTTTTTCGAAGCGAGATTTGAGACCAACCTTTGTATAAGAGAGTTGTGGCAATTGTAAAACTACACAACATTGTTGAAGTTGTCAAGTGACTATTTTAAAGTTTAAGGGTACCTTTTAGGTAATTTCTTTTGAAAATTGTATGTTTTTGTTGTTCAATATCTCTAAAAGTTGATATTGAATATCAAAACTAAAATATATGCATTTGAAAGGGCAATTTTTCAACATTCATGAACATATAGTTTCATTGGTATGCATAAGGTTTTACTACTAAAATAGTTTATCTGAAAGTTGCCAGTTTTAAAGTTTTAGTATGGCCGATTCATTCAATTTTTGTAAGTGTGTGAAAAAATACTGAAATTTGCCTATCTACCTTCTTTCAGTTAAGTTATTCTAGTAGTAAAACCTCATGCATACAAATGAAAGTTGAAAAATTGTCCTTTCTTATGCTTACATTTTAGTTTTGATATGTGTGTAACTTTCAGAGATATTGAACAATGAAAACATGCAATTTTCAAAAGAAATCACCCAAAAAGTACCCTTAAACTTCAAAATAGTGGCTTGACACGTTCCACGAAGTTGTGCAGTTTTAAAATTGTCACAACTCTCTCATACAAAGTTGGTCTCAAAACTCGCTTCGGAAAAAGTTAAATGAATTTTCCGTTTTTTGAGGTAAGTTTTTGAAAAAATGTCTTTAAAACATGTTGTTTCAAAAGATAGAATCTCGACGTCTTCAACATCGATCTACAACTTTTTTGAAGACGTCATAGTGATATAATGATTTATAAAAAAATAGAAAAATTATCTCACTTATAGGTGAATTGATCAGAAAATAGTTTACAATAAAATATGCGCATTTCGAAACAATAATACATTGTAGAACATGTCATAAAGCTATTTTGACATTTAAGCCTGCAAAAAGGCCATGATAACGTTGTCCGAGTTTTAAGCCACTGAGCCATGGCAGCAAACACCCGGCTGTTATGGTTTGAGGTCAATTTACCACCTTAAAAAAACAAGGTGGCATCCTGAATGTTGCAGTGAAGGCTGTGTTCATGGTATTTCCTGAACTGTTTTGGTCGTCACTGTAAAGCTGCGTGACGGAAAGTATGTTTTCAGATACATGGACACAACAGAAGCTAGCTCTTTTATCCAAAACCGCGAAAACTTTCAGGATACTCGTCGACGTACCGGCCAATTTTCCTAATGGATAAATATAGCGGGTAAGGTGCTGGAGCCATCAACAGTGCTGCGGAGAACGTCATCGGTTATGTGGAGCGAACTCGACGGAACGACTGGTTCGATGAGGAGTGTAGGAGGGTGATGGACGAAGAGAATGCCGCGCGGGCGGCAGTAGTGCAAAGAGGCACCCGTCGAAATGTGGAAAATCACCGACAGCGGAAGAGGCAGCGAGTCCGACTTTTCCAGGAGAAAAAGCGCCGCCTGGAGGAGGAGGAGCTCGAGGAGCTGGAGCAGCTGCATCGTTCCCAAGAAACACGAAAGTTCTATCAGAAACTCAACGCATCCCGCAAAGGCTTCGTGCCGCAAGCCGAAATGTGCCGGGATAAGGACGGAGGCATCCTGACGGACAATCGTGAGGTGATCAAAAGGTGGAAGCAGCACTTCGATGAACACCTGAACGGCGCACATGCAGGAGATCAAGACGGTGGAGGAAGGTACATCGCCGACGTAGCCAACGACGTAGAGGAGCCAATCCCAACGATGAGTGAAGTTAAGGAAGCCATTCGCCAGCTGAATAGAAACAAGTCGGCTGGGAAGGATGGCATCGCAGCTGAACTCATCAAAATGGGCCCGGACAAGTTGGCCGATTGCCTACACCGGTTGATAGTCCGGATCTGGGACATAGAACAGCTACCGGAGGAGTGGAAGGAGGCGGTCATATGCCCCATCTACAAGAAGGGCGACAAATTGGACCGTGAGAACAAAAGAGCGATCACTGTCTTAAATGCCGCCTACAAAGTGCTCACGCCGCAAGCAAATAGATTCGTGGGCAGTCATCAGGCCGGCTTCATGGAGGGACGGTCAACGACGGACCAGATCTTCACATTACGGCAAATCCTCCAATAATGTTGTGAACACCAAGTCCCTAAGCACCATCTATTCATCGACTTCAAAGCCGCATACGACACGATCGACCGTGACGAGCTATGGGAAATTATGGACGAGAACGGCTTTTCCGGGAAGCAGACCAGACTGGTCAAGGCGACGCACGATGGATGGAATGCAGTGTTGTGTGCGAATCTCGGGTGAACTGTCGAGTTCATTCAAATCGCGCAGGGGACTTCGACAAGGCGATGGTCTATCCTGCATGATGTTCAACGTGGCGCTAGAAGGTGTTATTCGACGAGCGGTGGGCGAAATGCGGGGCACGATTTTCAACAGATCCAGTCAGCTTATCTACTTTGCCGATGACATTGATATAGTCGGCAGATCATCTGCGGCGGTGGAAGAGATCTAGCGCAAAATGAAACGCGAAGCAGGAAGGATTGATGATTAATAAGTCCAAGATGAAGTATATGCTGGCCTGCGGATCCGAGACCGACCAAAACCACATGTCCAGTAATAATAAGGTCACGATCGATGGCGACGAGCTGGAGATAGTCGAAGACTTTGTCTATCTCGGCTCACTGGTGACCGCAGACAATGACACCAGCCGTGAGATCCGGAGGCGAATTATCAGCGGAAGTCGTGCCTAATATGGACTCCACAAGCAACTGCGGTCGAGAAGACTTAGCCCTCGCTCGAAGTGTAGCCTGTATATGACGCTAATTAGACCGGTTGTTCTCTACGGGCACGAGACATGCAAAACAGGTGTTCGCTACGAATCCAGTAGGAACAAGACGAGCGAGGGCGCAACGAGCGAGGTGGTTAGACCAAGTGGAGCGTGATCTGGCGAACGTGGGGTGCCCAGGAATTGGAGAACGGTTGCCATGGACCGAGTGAATTTTAGAAATTATGTTCGTCAAGTTATGTCGTGAGACGGAATACTATGAAAATAAAAAATACATAATAAGGTGCTGGAGAAGTTGCCAATACAGGGCCAGGCTGACCAAGAAGAGTGGGAATTGTTCCTGCTCGTTTTTCACTCTGAATTGCTTCATCGCTCATTATTATTAAAACTCGCTGAAAAACGTCGATAATTTCGAAGAACATCGCTCATACGGATGAGGATTCCGGCTTATTTGTATAGCCTAAATAATGAACTGAAATGCTAGTTTTACAACCGCCAACTACAGTATATGACCCAAAAAGATATTAATACATTGGGGGTCTCGGCGGGTGCGCTGTACTGTGAAACATTCTGAACGATGAGTTATTGCGGTCGAATCTTCCGAAGGAAGCTAAACTGGTAATGACGTCGTTTTTTTTTCTGCGGACGGGTCACTCTACAGAGCTACCGAGATGGTGCCGTTTGCTAACCTGATATCAGCGCGAGCAAATATCATGAACAACGTCGAGTACACGTGCAAGATAGCTGCAATGGCTACGGCAGCTCTCACGCCGATTTTTTTCAACTGCTTGGAAATTTGGAACTAGGGTACTGTTGAACATGACCTCATCAATCTTGCAGTACAGCGAAGCGGCCTGGAGATTGTAACCTCCTACTCGGTTACAACCTGCCATTCGGTGACAGTTTTGTTCCGAATACAAAAAATGTAGGTAAATGTTCATATTCGAGGAGTAAAATTTTGAATTATATAACTTTAACTTAGGTATTAAACTTTAGTTGAGCATTTGAGTTTATTTGTTTTGGAAAATAGGAGGTTAGCAGGTATTTTCTCAGTGTAGCAGAGTAGGTAAAGGCTCAACTGTTGTAACCTCATCTAACCGAGACACCAACCGAGCCAGAAAAAGTCCGCGCCACATGCGGAAACACTGAGAGGATGACGTGGCCCAATCGAGAGTATGGAGTTAGGATGATTGGTCTTAACAGGGGAGGTGGTAAAAGACCGACCAATGGACCGGCCTCTTTTATCTCTTGGGAATGCGAGTCCGCAAGTCGTTCGGCAGTTGTGCGCGCTTACTTTAATCCGCCAAGCAGTTCCGTCATCTAAGCGTCGTGAAAAGAAAAAGACCTTGGTGGTGCAAGTGCAAGTGAAAATTGCAACAGGCACGGTACATATTTAATCGAGTGTCTAGTGCGTCCCAAGAGGGTCGAACAGCCGTTCGTCAACATACGGCCAAGGACCAACCGTGAAAACTGCGGTTTTCATTCACCCTATCTCTATCGGAAGTAGGCTTAGGTCAACTCAAAGAAAACGCGTTTGTCTGGCATTTCTTCCATAATCAGAGGTCGAGAAAAGCCTCAACAAGGCCCCGGTTCGTTGGGAATCCTGAAGAAATACCAGATCCAGACACGTGGTACCACGGCAGCGAGTACCGGCATCGAGGTGTCCGGCAGCTTCGAAGGATCCAGTAGCAGCAAGCAGAGGGTCGAAATAGTCCTATGTGTTAATTAATAAAATTCGATCTCAAATGTAATGTTCCCTTGTTGGCTTTTATAGTATTCACATTTCTATCTGAACTTTCTTTAATATAAATTAATTTTCTGCCCCTAAAAGTTCATTTGTTATTTTATTGCGTGCACCGAAATTTCAGTTTTACACGGCTTCGCCACGCTGTGCGGACGTGTTTTGATATTCGTGCAGAATTTATCGGTTTTTTTCATAAAATAGACGCGAAAAGGGGTATAAAAGCTTACAAAGTGTAGGCTCCCCTGTCCAGTAATGGACTCGTTAAGATGCAACAACTTTTACCTGGACATCCGAGGGATCCGGAACCTGAAACATCCTCAAATATACGACTTTGTCGCAGACCAGCTCCAACTCACACCACTAGATGTTCAAGCCATTCAAGTTGACCTTACGGAAGGGAAAGTCTACGTCGAGTTAAGCAACCAACAACAGGTCCAGAAAATCGTCGAGAAGTTTGATGATCAAAAGGAAATCATCTGCGATGGCAAATCCCACAAGGTTCGCATTTATGTCGAAGATGGCGGCATCGATGTGAAACTCCACCATCTACCACCAAGAATGCCTGAAGACTGGATTAGGTATCACATGCAACGTTTTGGCAATATCATCAGCATTTCGAACGAGAAATGCAAATCTTCCCGTTTCCCAGACACCTTGAGCGGAGTCAGAATTGTAAGAATGCAGCTTCGTCGTGCAATCCCATCCTACATCAGCATTCATGAATATAGCACCTACGTAACCTACAACGACCAAGTCCAAACCTGCAGGCACTGCAGTAACGTTATGCACCGAGGTCGCGGGTGTGCGGAAAACCGTGCATTTCTGGCAGAGCAGGAAAGAGAAATCCGTTCTTACGCAGATATAGCTGCAGGGAAAGACTCACCGACAACTAACACTTCTTCACGAGCAACAATAGTAAGCAGCACCGCACCAACAACAACGAGCAACACCATTACCTCCGCCAATACGAAACTGCCAGGGAACAACACTTCGCAAATTGTCAACACGCCATCAAACCGAACGGAGAACACGTTGAGAAGCGGTCCCGAAACCCGCACAACCTCAAATGTACACAAAGCTTCTGAGGTATCAGCTACTGGTACCGCTGGATTAAAATCTAGTTCTCGTGAGACCCCGGCTTCGAGAGTCCTTGATTCTCGGAGTGCCAAGCGGGTGATCATCGAAGCGGACATATCTGAAGACGACGAAGAAATGGCCGAAGATGAAATAAGCATGGAGACCCGAAACAGAACAGTAACGAGAGCGCAAGCATCATCACGAGAGGCAAGTAGAACCAAAACAACTAAATGACCTCAGATATAGCTCGCACGTACACTTTCGCAACTATTAACATAAACGCCATCCAAAACAACACTAAAATATCCGCGCTTCATTCATTTATAAACATATATGCGTTAGATATCATCTGTCTACAGGAGGTTGCATGTAGTGATCTGAGTTTTCCTGGTTATGAATCCCAGATAAACATAGACCAACACAAGCGAGGTACAGCAATATTCATACGAAACGGAATAGAACTGACAAGTGTACGTAAGAGTTTGGACTCAAGGTTGATATGTGTTACGCTGGAAAACACTTTCACTGTAATCAACATATATGCACCGTCTGGAACTAATAACAGGTCCATGAGAGAAGACTTTTTTAATAGGATAGTGCCGCAATACATACCGCAGCATGAAACTCACCTCATACTAGCCGGTGATTTCAACTCTATCACTGACCCTAGAGATGCAAACGGTACTTCTAACCTCAGTTCCACTCTGCAAAGATTGGTGCGCGTCGAAAACTTGACTGATGCGTGGAGATCTTTCAACACTGTCAACGAATTCACTTTCTCACGCGGAGCTTCAGTGTCCAGAATAGATACAATTTTTGTAAATCAAATAGCTTTCCAACGTCTACAAAGTTGTAATATGCAAGTTAATTGCTTCAGTGATCACAAAGCAGTGATCATGAAGTTAACACTTCCTATCACTGAACATCATATTCCGCGACCACCTTGGAAACTTCGAAATTGTCTTCTAACACCTACAAACCTGGCGGAACTGGCAATTAAATGGAATCTTTGGAGAGCTTCCAAGCAATCATTCACGACGTGGACAGACTGGTGGGTAAACTTCGTCAAGGCAAAAATTTCTTCATTCTTCAAACACAAACACAAGCAACTAATTACTCGAAATAAAAACACACTTTGCTTCTACTATGCGTGCTTGCAGAGAGCATATGCGGCTCACGAGCATTCCGACAATACAAACGAGATCAATCATATCAAGTCTGTCATGCTTAGAAGGGAAAAAACGATCTCTGAGAGCTACCAACGAATATCTCTTCGGCGTTTGCGAGATGAAGAAATAACAATATATCAACTTGATGACAATAGGAAACGTCGAGCCGGTGAACGCTTAAAACTACATAGATAAGACCAGACCTTCTGCGTTGTGGGTTTCTTGGGTGCGCCACTTTCGCGAGTAAGAACTTCACCATCGAGAAGTAAATCGAAGTAATGTGTTTCCCAAGAAAAGAAACAGTCGGTGTGGTAATCAGACAGACAGCACTCTACCAAAACATGACGGGAGAAAGATGTAGAGCCTCGAAATCTGGTGATAAGAAGAAGGATAGTGAATGTATGTGTCCAATTCAGAGCATTTATGAGGATAGAGTGGATCTCTCAGGTCGTGTAGCTCCTTTAAATGTATGTGTACGTTTATCTAGATTTATTACAAGGTGGGATTCAGAGTCATCAGAGAAATCAGGCCGCAGTTCACCAAGAGGAGTGGTTTAGGCTGGAATATCCAATCATTACACAGAGATGTCGGTTCTCGATTCGTCAGATGAGAGTTCAGACCTCGAGTCCTAATGAGAAAGGGGTTCGTAAAGGATTCTGTCGTGGAGCACACCAGCGCGAGTTTGACCTTCCACCATTACTTATAGGATAATTGAGGTAGTAACGAAGGTCAGAGACCTCAGAGAAATTTTTGGAGACAAGAAGGGAAACGTGTAGTGTATCATGAGTCGCCCCATAGAACCCATGAACCTAAAGAAGCAAACTGAGGTGACGTACAGGCTCACCGTGTCTTGAAATGCAACCTTCGAACAAGATTTTACCACTTGGGGAGCTACAACAACATTCTAACCTGATAAGTTATGTTTGCTTAATCTAATCTAAACATGCCAACAAACTAACGGCCTGAACCCTACTGGGAACTTTTAAAATCGAGTGTTGGAATTTTATTGGCATTTGTAAAATCGATGCAATTTAGAGAGAAAAAAATGTATAATCGTATGTCTGCATGTGAGCAATTTTGACACCGTCGTTCAGTGATTAAGGAGATGGGTTCTTAGACTTTTATCGAAACAGTCTGACGGGAAAATGGGGATAAAATGTCAACGTTCAGGATAATTTATAACGATAACGATGATATACCGTAACGATAAACAAGCCACAAAGAATTAGACTTGTTTAGCGTAATGTTTGCTCATGCTCATGCTCACTAATTCTGGTTGGATAATTTTAACTGAGCCTTAAAGCTGGCTGCCGACAAATCCTTCTACGCCACTGTGCCGTTGGGTCTCCTGCATTCATTCATACATTTATTCCGGACCATCATCCTGGGAGACCATCGTGAATGACCGCTAGCTGCCTCCGGGCTAGCACCAGCTGTCAATCCGAGAAATTTGTCCGAGATTTTAGGACAGTCGCCGCGTGCGAAAGGCTAACTTCGAAAGTAATTACCTGCCTATAATGACTAACTCCGAAATCACCGCTGGACCCCACTCGACTAGTACGCGCGACTAATTAATTTTTAATGTGCGTATAATCAATGTTGAATAGTTGTGCGGAGAATCCACTTTAGGGATCCCGGGGAATGTGGCTAGATCATAGGTCAGTCTCTATTTATGAGCGGAATTTTTGTCCACCATTTTTACTCCACCTTGTCCCCATCGATCGGGTTTGTTTACATAAACTGGTTCCTCAAGATGGCTCCTTTACGCAGGCTCATTCGAACGAGTGGATATCCCCAAGAAAGTGTGCGTACTCATCTCTGAACCAACTCGAGGAAAATAGATCTTCAGATGGGGTAGGACATCTTGAGGTGTGCTAACTCGGACAAACTCCCCTGTTTAGTGACCACCCGGTGAGCCGGATCAAACAGCTGCCTGGTCAAGCAAGGCCGATGCCGGAGATTCAAAATAATGCGGATAATGAAGATTAATCACCAGCTAAGTGGAGAATATTTATACTGACTAGGCGACGTGAATGACAGAAAGCTCTGAGTTCGACGAAAAAATCTGTTAAGATTACATAATGGATACTTTTCGCAGATTCATATCATAATTGAAAGGTAAGCTCTAGTAAATTTGAAAAAAGGTCACTGTGAAGTCGACCTAAATTTTAAAAACAATTTTTGAATCCTTGAACTAATTTTTGAAACACGCACTGACTTTCCTACGAATGAATTTCGTATTTAAAATAGTCACTACAATGTAAGTTCGAAGTTTTAATCAAAAAAAAAAAAAAAAACAAAAAATAACACAAATGGCAAAAAACCCAGAAATGGCAAAAATGACAAACATTACAAAAATGACAAAAATTACAAAAATGACAAAAATGACAAAAATGACAAAAATGACAAATATGACAAAAATGACAAAAATGACAAAAATGACAAAAATGACAAAAATGACAAAAATGACAAAAATGACAAAAATGACAAAAATGACAAAAATGACAAAAATGACAAAAATGACAAAAATGACAAAAATGACAAAAATGACAAAAATGACAAAAATGACAAAAATGACAAAAATGACAAAAATGACAAAAATGACAAAAATGACAAAAATGACAAAAATGACAAAAATGACAAAAATGACAAAAATGACAAAAATGACAAAAATGACAAAAATGACAAAAATGACAAAAATGACAAAAATGACAAAAATGACAAAAATGACAAAAATGACAAAAATGACAAAAATGACAAAAATGACAAAAATGACAAAAATGACAAAAATGACAAAAATGACAAAAATGACAAAAATGACAAAAATGACAAAAATGACAAAAATGACAAAAATGACAAAAATGACAAAAATGACAAAAATGACAAAAATGACAAAATTGACAAAAATGACAAAAATGACAAAAATGACAAAAATGACAAAAATGACAAAAATGACAAAAATGACAAAAATGACAAAAATGACAAAAATGACAAAAATGACAAAAATGACAAAAATGACAAAAATGACAAAAATGACAAAAATGACAAAAATGACAAAAATGACAAAAATGACAAAAATGACAAAAATGACAAAAATGACAAAAATGACAAAAATGACAAAAATGACAAAAATGACAAAAATGACAAAAATGACAAAAATGACAAAAATGACAAAAATGACAAAAATGACAAAAATGACAAAAATGACAAAAATGACAAAAATGACAAAAATGACAAAAATGACAAAAATGACAAAAATGACAAAAATGACAAAAATGACAAAAATGGCAAAAATGACAAAAATGACAAAAATGACAAAAATGACAAAAAAGACAAAAATGACAAAAATGACAAAAATGACAAAAATGACAAAAATGACAAAAATGACAAAAATGACAAAAATGACAAAAATGACAAAAATGACAAAAATGACAAAAATGACAAAAATGACAAAAATGACAAAAATGACAAAAATGACAAAAATGACAAAATGACAAAAATGACAAAAATGACAAAAATGACAAAAATGACAAAAATGACAAAAATGACAAAAATGACAAAAATGACAAAAATGACAAAAATGACAAAAATGACAAAAATGACAAAAATGACAAAAATGACAAAAATGACAAAAATGACAAAAATGACAAAAATGACAAAAATTACAAAAATTACAAAAATGACAAAAATGACAAAAATGACAAAAATGACAAAAATGACAAAAATGACAAAAATGACAAAAATGACAAAAATGACAAAAATGACAAAAATGACAAAAATGACAAAAATGACAAAAATGACAAAAATGACAAAAATGACAAAAATGACAAAAATGACAAAAATGACAAAAATGACAAAAATGACAAAAATGACAAAAATGACAAAAATGACAAAAATGACAAAAATGACAAAAATGACAAAAATGACAAAAATGACAAAAATGACAAAAATGACAAAAATGACAAAAATGACAAAAATGACAAAAATGACAAAAATGACAAAAATGACAAAAATGACAAAAATGACAAAAATGACAAAAATGACAAAAATGACAAAAATGACAAAAATGACAAAAATGACAAAAATGACAAAAATGACAAAAATGACAAAAATGACAAAAATGACAAAAACGACATAAATGACAAATATGACAAAAATGACAAAAATGACAAAAATGACAAAAATGACAAAAATGACAAAAATGACAAAAATGACAAAAATGACAAAAATGACAAAAATGACAAAAATGACAAAAATGACAAAAATGACAAAAATGACAAAAATGACAAAAATGACAAAAATGACAAAAATGACAAAAATGACAAAAATGACAAAAATGACAAAAATGACAAAAATGACAAAAATGACAAAAATTACAACAATGACAAAAATGATAAAAATGACAAAAATGACAAAAATGACAAAAATGACAAAAATGACAAAAATGACAAAAATGACAAAAATGACAAAAATGACAAAAATGACAAAAATGACAAAAATGACAAAAATGACAAAAATGACAAAAATGACAAAAATGACTAAAATGACAAAAATGACAAAAATGACAAAAATGACAAAAATGACAAAAATGACAAAAATGACAAAAATTACAAAAATTACAAAAATGACAAAAATGACAAAAATGACAAAAATGACAAAATGACAAAAATGACAAAAATGACAAAAATGACAAAAATGACAAAAATGACAAAAATGACAAAAATGACAAAAATGACAAAAATGACAAAAATGACAAAAATGACAAAAATGACAAAAATGACAAAAATGACAAAAATGACAAAAATGACAAAAATGACAAAAATGACAAAAATGACAAAAATGACAAAAATGACAAAAATGACAAAAATGACAAAAATGACAAAAATGACAAAAATGACAAAAATGACAAAAATGACTAAAATGACAAAAATGAAAAAAATGACAAAAATGACAAAAATGACAAAAATCACAAAAATGACAAAAATGACAAAAATGACAAAAATGACAAAAATGACAAAAATGACAAAAATGACAAAAATGACAAAAATGACAAAAATGACAAAAATGACAAAAATGACAAAAATGCCAAAAATGACAAAAATGACAAAAATGACAAAAATGACAAAAATTACAAAAATTACAAAAATTTACAAAAATCACAAAAATTACATAAATTACAAAAATTACAAAAATTACAAAAATTACAAAAATTACAAAAATTACAAAAATGTCAAAAATGAGTGGTCGGTGAGTTAGTGAGTAAGTAAATGAGTTAGTGAATAAGTAAGTTAAGTGATTAAGTTAGTAAAGCAATTTAGTGAGTAAGATAGTAAGTGAGTTAGTGAGTAAGTGAGTTTTTGAGTATGTGAGTAAGTGAGTTAGTGAGTAAGTGAGTAAGTGAGTAGGTGAGTAGGTAATTGAGTTAATGAGTAAGTGAGTAAGTGAGTTAGTGAGTAAGTTAATAAGTGAGTTTGTTAGTAAGTGAGTGAGTGACTAATTGAGTAAGTTAAAAAGTGAGTAAGTGAGTAATTGTGTTAGTGAGTAAGTGAGTGAGTTAGTAAGTTAGTAAGTGAGTTGAACATTTAGTGAGTAAGTGAATATGTGAGTTAGTCAGAGAGAAAGTGTGTTTATGAGTAAGTGAGCAAGTGAGTTTGGGAATACGTAAGTTAGTATTAAGGGGTTAAGTGAATATGTTAGTAAGTGAGTAAGTGAAGAAGTAAATAAGTGAGTCAGTGAGTAAAAGAGTCGGTACGTAAGAGAGTCAGTGAATAAGTGAGTAAGTGATTAAGTGAGAAGTGAATAAGTGAGTAAGTGAGAATTGAGTAAGTGAATATGTCAGTAAGTGTGGAAGTGAGTAATTGAATAAGGTAGTAAGTCAGTAAGTGAGTCAATGAGTAAGTGAATTAGTGAGTAAGTGAATAAATGAGTAAGTGAGTAAGGGAGAAAGTAAGAAAGTGAATAAGTGAGTTAGTGAGTATGTGAGTAAAAGAATACTTAAGTAAGGGAGTAAGAGAGAAAGTGAATGAGTTGGTGAGTGAGTAAGTGGGTCAGTGAGTCAGAAGTGAGTGAAGAACAAACAATTTTGGAAGGAATGAATTTTATAACCCATTTGACATCTCTTGAAGATTGTTCAACCGAGTGTATATGTATTTTGATTTTGATATAAGTAAGGATAGTTTTAAGCGTAGTTTAAGTAACCAGTCTGTATGATATTGAGTTATCGAAGACCGTGAACAATAAATAAATAAATAAATAAATAGAAGTCAACACAGTCAAACAGTAAAATTACCAAAAATAGACTCGAAAACAGATTCTTAAAATAAAATTAAACTGATAAAAGATATGGTATTTTTTGTGTCGGAAATTCATTTGAAGAAGTTCAAAAGTATAAACAGAATAGTAAAAGAGCGGAAGCTAATGCGATGATTTTTCTGAAAGTTGTTCAGAGTACTGATGAGTTAATGAGCCCTACCTGTTTCCCTAATCAGTGTTGAATAAATTTTCCTAATTTCAATTATGATTACTGGTCGTCGTCGTTTCGCTTTAAACCTTTCGTTGGTTTTTGCCGGCTAGCGGCATTTGTTTTGAGGCGTGAAACATTTATGAATGTGCCATGATTAATTACAATTAACTTCGTGTACAACAGTGAGGGGCTGCAGATCGTCCGTTCTGCTGCCAGGAAAATTACCATCAGTAGAGAAAGGCCTTCTCATCTCAATTACTGCATTGGCATAAGATTGGTGGATTTTTGCCTTCCCCAAATGGGGGGATGGTGCGGTAGAACAGCTGAAGACATTTAATTATCGGTGAATCCGCAAATCCTCTCACCTCAAGCCAATAACAACAACTGAAAACTGTTGATGTACGAACGCTCTGGCCGTTGAAATTTGTTTGAAAATTGTTTAATTACACTCGAATGTGCGATGCGGTAATTAGGCTACGAGTTGCTAATTTTCCCCTCCGATTTTCCTCATTATATCTGCGTTCCGAAAATCGCTCTCGAATCAAAATGCAAACAATTGCCCAATCAAATTATGCGAAACATTGTACCAAATGGCCAGTCCGATGGAACGAGGAGCCTTTTACGGCTTTTTTTATGTTGTTTTGATTATGCAAGTGATTTCCGTTTGCATTATATTTAGCTACTCAAAATGTTAACGACTTTTTCCTCAACGCCAGGACATCGAATTTGAAAGAAAATTGATCAATGTTTTTTTTTTTGCTTGGGTTTTTTCCCCCAGTAGGTCGCATCTGAGGCCACCTGATCGGCCACTGGCTAATGGTGACAAGTTTTGGCCTCCGGGCACCGGATAATTATGCTATCTCATGTCCATCTTCCTTTGGCAGAATGCAACAATCGACGTCGACGTCTTGGCAAATTTGTAGCAACATCGCAGAAGTTTATCACAAATGGCACCGTATTTGAATAATTTGATGGCTATCGAAACACCTCGGAGCGTCGTCGTCCATCAACTGGCACCGTACACCACACAGAATACAAGCAAACCGGGCCCCGGGAAGAATTTTTAAAAACCCGAGCCTCGGGGATGTTCATTAAAGCCTTAATGGTTTGGTACTTTCGACGAGTATGGCCGGGACAAATGATCAAGTTGATTGATAGACACATCTCTTCGGTCTGCGCTGATTTGAGGGAATGGGCCTGTCTTTTCAACGACTGTTTTACAAATTTCTCTGGTAAGAGCTTTATTTTAAATTCTCGGGTACCTTGAAAAAGATGAGCATGAATTCTTGAAACGTTGGATAGCCGTTTTATTTATCAAAAAAACAGCAAAACAGTACTCAAAACATTGCCTAAAGTTAATAAAGGAAATATATGAAAGAGTAAGTGTTTAAGTGAGAAAATGAGTAAATGAGTAAGTGAGTAAGTGGCTAAATGAGTAAGTGAATGTGTGAAAGGATGAGTAAGTGAGTAAGTGAGTAAGTGAGTAGGTAAGTAAGTGAGTAAGTGAGTTAGCGAGTAAGTGAGTTAGCGAGTGAGTGTTTAAGTGAGTAAGTGTTTAAGTGAATAAGTGTTTAAGTGAGTAAGTGAGTAAGAGAGTAAGTTAGTTAGTGGGTAAGTGAGTGAGTGAGTGAGTGAGTGAGTGAGTGAGTAAGTCAGTAAGTGAGTGAGTGAGTAAGTGAGTAACTGAGTAACTGAGTAATTGAGTAAATGAGTGAGTGAGTAAGTGAGTAAATGAGTCAGTGAGTTAGTGAGTCAATGAGTCAGTGAGTAAGTGAGTAAGTAAGTCACTGAGTAAGTGACTAAATATGGAAGTCAGTAATTGAGTAAGTGAGTATGTGACTAAGTGAGTAAGTGAGTAAGTGAGTAAATGAGTAAGTGAGTAAGTAAGTAAATGAGTGAGTATGTGAGTAAGTGAGTAAGTGAGAAAGTGAGTAAGTGAGTAAGTGAGTCATTGAGAAAGTGAGTAAGTGATTAACTGAGTAAGTTAGTAAGTGATTAAGTGAGTAAGTACGTAAGTGAGTAAGGGGATAAGTGAATAAGAGAGTAAGTGAGTAAGTAAGTAGGTGAGTAAGTGAGCAAGTGAGTATGTTAGTAAGTACGTTAGTAAGAAAGTAAGTGAAAAAGTTAGTAAGTGAGTAGGTAAGGAAGTGAGTAAGTGAGTCAGAGAGTCAGTGAGTCAGTGAATAAGAAAGTCAGTGAGTAAGAGAGTCAGTGAGTCAGTGAGTAAGTGAGTAAGTGAGAATGTGAGTAAGTGAGTATGATTGAAGTGATTAAGTGAATAAGTGAGTAAGTGAGTAAGTGAGCAATTGAGTAAGTGAGTAAGTGAGCAAGTGAATAAGTGAGTAAGTGAGTAAGGGAGTAAGTGAGTAAGTGAGTAAGTGAGTAAGTGAGTATTTTAGTAAGTGAGTAAGTGAGTAAGTGAGTAAGTGAGTAAGTCAGTGGGTGAGTGAGTAACTAAATGTGTTAGTGAGTTTGTGAGTAAGTGAGTAATTTTTGAGTAAGTATGAGAGTAAGTGAGTAAGTGCGTAAGTGAGTAAGTGAGTAAGTGAGTGGGTGAGTAAATGAGTAAGTGAGTAAGTGAGTAAGTGAGTAAGTGAGTAAGTTAGTAAATGAGTAAGTGAGTAAGTGAGTAAGTTAGGAAGTGAGTAAGTTAGGAAGTGAGTAAGTTACTAAGTGAATGAATGGGAAATAAGGAGACTAACAAGACTAGTAAGAGTACTTAGTCTTACTAGTAAACTTATGCAAAAGTGAGTAAGAAATTAGTTGAAAATCGGATCTAGAGAGTTTCTGTATATTTTTCTCACAAAAAAGTAGAAAAATCTGAAATTATAGAAAATTGAAAAATGGATCCACGCTTCTTCATTCAATTTATAACGATGGTAAAATTAAATCCGACATCATCTCATTAACCAGACAGACAAAATGTCATATCCTCAGCATCCTGCGGCAGCTTCCGAATGAAAACTGCTTCCCGGAGACAGACAATAATTATTTATTTTCTCGAAATTGAATTCCCACTTCCCAGAGCAGCGCAACGTTGCGATAAGACAACCATATTTTAAGCGTTAATCGTTTTAGCAAATATTGCTGCCAGTTCCCCTGGCGTTGGTTTTTCTTATTTTCACCCACAGCAACCTCATTCACCATCTGAACGACAGATAATGATTGGATGGATGGATGGATGAATGAAGGAATAAATGGTTGGTTTTTCACCCTCAATTGTGAGCTGGGGTGGATGGTGATTTTTTTTTCTCTGCCCCTCGTTGGTAGAGCCGACGGAGCAAGAGAATCTTTCTTTGGCTCGGCTCGAGGGGTAATAAAATTCCATACGATGGAAACCGCCCTCAACTAATGAATTTGATAATGGGACAAGCGCCACCGCACTGCCACTCTGCCACGCTGGATGATGCTTGAAGGAAGATGAACCGTTACGGTTTGGGGGATATTTAAGGAATAGTATTATCTTTATTGGATATTCTTAGTAAAGCTCTTTATTGGGTATGAACTGCATAATGGACCACCGATGCGGTTGCTTTGGTCGGAATTTGGGTCTAAACCAGATGTTTGGACCACGTATACAGGTGCTCTAAGGAACGGGGAACTTTAATCTATTCAAAATACCCGTAAAATCTCTTTGATTTGGTGCTAATAGCAAATACTTGATGAGATGACCTTAATTAGAAAAGTAGGTACTTCGAGTAAACAAATCTCGCGTGAGCATTCATTACGTCGAATGAAACAAAATGTATACAAAGAGATTTATTACGAAAAAAATACAAAAAATGACATAAACTAGTCGCAACTTCTTTCCATTTAGAATATTTGTAGAGAAATATTAAAGTTGATATCAAGAAAACAATAAACCAGTTGCTGTTCCTTGAAATGATTTTTGAAATTGATTGAAAATTGTATTGAAGATTACTATATTTTATAAGAAAAAACCATTAGGTGAATCGTTTTCGAAATTCCCGATTCAAAGCTCATCGCTTCCACGTTCAAAGAAGGTTGAGGAAAACACATTTTCAAATCAAAATTGAATGAAAATTTTATTTCATTTCAAGCTCAATCCACCCACTCACCCCAGATCGTAGCGACAACCGTCTCATGTTCCGGTTGTTCCACGCATCGCAACGCAACGCACCCCCGCTGAGCCTCGGACACGCAACGCAACATTCACCATCCACTCGGGAGTAGGGAATAACATTTAGAATCTCTGCCTTTGCGCGTATAACGACATCAACACTCGCTGATTGAAATTTATCCCCTCTGCCCGAAACGAGATTTGGCATGGGATTTTTCCGCATCATTTTTCCACCCCTGCTTGAGAAAATAGACCAGAAGCTATAAAGAAGGAAGAAAAAAAGCCGACAACGATGCTCGAAATAAAGTCAGCGGGATACGTTAACAGTGTATCAGATTTGGAGTGGTGTGGATTATGTCGAGGGGAAGTGCGGGAAATCCGCTACTGCTAATGATGTTACTTTAGATTGTTGAGAAAATGTTTTCCTCGAGATCCGGAGGGGGTGCGGAATCAAGTATTCGAATCAGAATCGAACAATACCATTCAAACGTGGTTAGGACATAACGAAGATCAATGTTGGTTTATTATTTTGGGCTATTTTTGATCGAAATTTCTAAAAAAAATAGAATCTTGTCCCGTTCTTATGTTTTGCTTTAAACGTGACAACTATCAAACATAACAACGGTATGACAGCTGTTGAGGATAGTTTATTGAAATGTTTATCCAGACTGGGTAATTACTATGATTATGCCATATTAAATAATGAACCTGTTCGAAAATGGATCAAAAAAGAGAAAATCCAAATCAGAAGATGGATCCATAGAAGCGATCCGAATCGATAGGATCGTTGCTTGTTTGAGCCCAACTTAAGGCACCCCATATGCCGAAGTTGAGGAACATCAAGCCAACAACAAGTGTAACAACAATCATGTTGTTCATGTGCATGTCAAAATTTTGTCAGTCGATCGATCAGAACGAGCAGATAGCGTAGTCGCCGTACAGATTTTGCACTTGCATGCAGCTCGGTTCTTCGTTTTCTTTCCGAGGACTGCTTCCGAGATGATTTAGCACTGACTGAACAGAGTAACATGGATGATGATCGAAGCCTGAGTTATGGTTTTGGAGCCTTTGGGCTAAAGACGCAACGTGATGCAGCTGGGCGTTATGTGGCAGTAACGGAGTTCCCTCGTGGACATAAATCCATATTTTGTTTCATCTTTGTATATCACTTTCTATGAAGAAATTCAAAAAGAAAAGAATTAAACCAAGGTTAACGTTTTTTTTTCAAAAATGTGTGTGTGTGTGTGTGTGTGTGTGTGTGTGTGTGTGTGTGTGTGTGTGTGTGTGTGTGTGTGTGTGTGTGTGTGTGTGTGTGTGTGTGTGTGTGTGTGTGTGTGTGTGTGTGTGTGTGTGTGTGTGTGTGTGTGTGTGTGTGTGTGTGTGTGTGTTCTCCAGCAACCATGATGGTTGAGAAATGATCAATGCATTATTGAGATACGATCTGGTAAAATTAATAGCCAGAAAAACAATGTTTTAACCAACTGATGACCACCATTTTCACTGCCACTCAGGGTTTAAGGTAAAATGTGTTTCAAATTGTATCTTAAAATAAACGCATCACGTCAAATCTGATAGTCAATCTTGATGAAATTGTCAGAAACTTTGATTAATGGTTGTTCGAAAAATATCTTTAATCACAGAATTTGATTTCTGGTAGTTTCCATGGAACGAACAACATTTTTATATAGTTAAAAATTTACACACTAAGATTGCAATTATTCCGCTCGGGATAATGACTCTTCGAGCCACAGGGCAAACAGTTTAATTTTACGAAATTCGAATGAAAACTCACCCGAATCTCGTGACGGCTCATCACTCCTGAAATCTAGAATGAATTTTATACGAGCCCACAGGAGCTCGAACGAATCTCCTATATTCAGGGCAGTATTTTCCCGAATCACGTTAGACACATGGCTTGTCAATTTTTTTCTCTGTCTATCGACAAGGTGTTTGTTTTTCTCTCTTTTTCACCAGTGAAATAAAAAACCGCGAAGATTGCAATTTGCGAACCTTGCAATTTTTCCTTGCAGTTTCCGTTTGATGGCCGGTACTCGCGTAGGCGCAAATATTTGAATAAATTCGTTTATTTAATTCGCGGTAGTTTCTTAGTACTGAAATTGAAATGATTGTTGAGGCTTGCGGAGAACGGCACAGTTGATATTTAACATCGGTTCCTTCGCCCGTGGGTCTCGTCTAATGGAATCTACGCGACTCAGTTTGATGGCACGGCCCTGGAACGATAGATTCGCACGGTAATTACATTCATCCTGTGTTTTAGTAAATCTACTAAAATTATTGTTTTCTTTATTTATAGGGAAACTGACCAGCGATCGGTTGAGAACAGTAGGTCCTTCTCTAGCAGGACATCATCACCCGGAGCAAATGCCTATGCGGCCTATGCAAAATAAGTGTGAGGAAATGTAAAATTTTATTCTTATCATGTTGTGTTGTGATTGTGATATCGTGTGTGTGATTTTGTAAATACATTTGTGTTGATTTATAAAATAAAATAATTTGATGCATTGCGTTTCTATTTTATTTAACTTCATCTATTAAAATAAGTGAAAGGGGAGGAGAAACAAAAAAAAAAGAAGCGCCCCGATCTACAGGAAAAATTCTGAACTCCCCGCAAATCTCGTGTAGAAACCGTTTCGAACTTACAGGTCGATTTGACAGCTGTTTTCCTGAGCTCTATTTCTGTCCCGAAATCGTCCTGTAATTTCAGCTGTTGAAAATACAGGACAAAATCGTCCCGACCACAGGAGAAAAGATTAAGTGTGTATGTTAACGACAGAGTTGACAGACTGGCATTGGATAATCTAGCTAGTGTATTTGATTTCGATGTTTACTTTTGAATCTGCTGCAATTAACTCAGAAGACTTCAATTTAGCACCTAAACAACTGAGTTACAAGACTCGCTACACGAAACTAATCATCATAATTCGAACAACTACAAATCTTTTCAAACGATACAGCAAATTTCAGTCTTTCTCCAGTAAACTTTAATAATAACTTATAACTTACAACAAAGATGTTTACCAAGTTGTTCGATAACTTCTCATGGAAATTGCAACTTTTTTCTGACTTCATTTCTGGTTCCTTTTTTGGTAAATCGTTTCAAGTTCTGGAAAGCTGTGGAAAAATATTATTGCTGTTAGACGGATTTGCAAAGGGAAGCGCAGATATTTAATGCTGCTGCAGCTGATAGTTTGTTTTGATTCGGCCTTCCGGTGGAAAAGACCGAGTTTGCTTAGTGAGCGCAAAAAATTAAATCTGTTGCTGCTGATTGTTTTTTTTTTATTTGGCCTTCTTGTGATTGTTTGTTTTGATTGGTCCTTCCGGTGAAAAAAAAAACGGATTGGCTTTGGAGGCGCAAAATTTGAAGCCAGCTGCTGCTGATTTTTTGCTTCGATTTGACCTTTCGGTTAATAAAGACGGAATTAACATAGGCAGCGCAGAGTTTTAAGGCTGCTGCGGCTGCTGATTTTTTGCTTTGATTTGACCATCCGGTATATTAGGACGGAACTTGCATAGGATGCGCATATGTATAAGGCTGCTGCTGGTTGTTTGTTTTCATTTGGCCTTTCGATGGATAAAGACGGTTTGGCTTAGGAAGCGCAGAGTTTTAAAGCAGTTGCTTAGGATTGGTTTAGGTGGCGCAGATTTTGAAGCCGGCTTCTGCTGCTTGGTTGGTTTTATTTGGCCTTTCAGTGGAAAGTGGCGAATTGGCTTAGGAAGCGCAAATTTTTAATGCTGCTGCTAATTGTTTGCTTTGATTTGGTCTTCTTGTTGGAAAGGTTTATGCTAAGAGTATTTTCGGATTGTTCCGGCTCTGATAAACGAAAACAGAGCGACAGAAAAAGCACAGATTGATAGGGTTTTAGGAACGTTTTCGGATTATTCCGGCTCTGATAAACAAAGACAGAGCAACATGAAAAGCACAGTTTGGGAAAGCCGTTGCTTAGAGAGAAATGAAGAATTGAAATGAAGAATTTTAGAAAAATAGAATTTTGTTCCAGAGAAAAACTAGTGTATAATAAATAAATAGAGACAAGATGGAGGATAAGCAGAAAATAAATTAAATTTTATAAAAAATAAAATAAATGAATTGTTTTATTCGGTCTCACTGAAGGTAAATAAAATGAAATTAATTTTTATGGCGACGTTTGTTATTTGGGCAACAATCATTGATCAAGTCTTGTGAGCAACAGACGTGTCTGAGTATATCTCTGAATTGAGATTCGTTAGAATCGACATGGATATTGCTCGAGGAGGACCTGCGTTCACTCGGAGTATTCGAGCGACGAGTGTTAAGAACCATCTTTGGCGGCGTCCAGGAGAACAGAGTGTGGAGGCGAAGGATGAACCACGAGCTCGCGCGACTCTACGGTGAACCCAGTATCCAGAAGGTGGTGAAGGCTGGCCGGATACGCTGGGCGGGACATGTTGCGAGAATGCCGGACGACTGTCCTGCAAAACAGGTGTTCGCTACGAATCCGGTAGGAACAAGACGAGCGAGGGCGCAACAAGCGAGGTGGTTAGGCCAAGTGGAGCGTGATCTGGCGAACGTGGAGTGTCTGAGAAATTGGAGAACGGTTGCCATGGACCGAGTGAATTTTAGGAATTGTCTTCGTCAAGTTATGTCGTGAGATGGAATACTATGTAAATAAAATAATAGAATTGTAAAATCACTACAGTGCAGCTTTCTTTCCATCATTTCCGCAACCTTTTCACAATTGACAGAACACAGATCCAATGT
Organism: Uranotaenia lowii; assembly: GCF_029784155.1. Taxonomy (NCBI): domain Eukaryota; kingdom Metazoa; phylum Arthropoda; class Insecta; order Diptera; family Culicidae; genus Uranotaenia; species Uranotaenia lowii. Next base: position 43,943,100 of record NC_073691.1, read on the forward strand.
TACTGTACGTTAGGGTTTGTTGGATTGCAACTTTTTTTCGAATTCCGAAAACCCTGTTGTCTGAAAACTTTCCTTTTTAGACTTCTTATATTTTAACTGTTGGTTTGATTGTTTTTTTTTTGACTTTTTTTTTATTTGATATTTAAATTGCTTAAGCATAATATAATATTCTATGAGATAGCCAATGAATCAAGCTGCTGATTATGGTGGTGTAGGAGGCCTCAGACAAGGTTTACTCATTTTTTTATGTTGGTTATCCACCATGAGTGCACGAATTCACCGCAGTTTCTGCCTAAGTATGTCCTTACATGCATTCTTTAGATTATTAAGTTCAACAAATCTCCAATGCAACGCGTATCCCATGGCTTCGTATGAACTGTTATGAAATGAATGCATTACGTGTATTCATGTAGGTACATTTTGGAAGGCATCCCAGCATTTCTCGATAGTTGCATAGTAGTGGTGCTTGAAAGTCATATGACTGTCTAAAATAACACCAAGATCTTTAATTTGGTCTACACGAAAGGTTGTTTCCTGCGTCCAAATGTTGTGATACAACACTTAGCAACACTCAAAACTAGAAGGTTGACTGCACACCAGTTCACTACTGTATCGAGGTATTGTTGTAATTCGTGGCAATCAGTAAGGCTGTTTATGCTCAGAAATATTTTCAGATCATCCGCATACAGGAGTACTCCACATCCAACAAGAAGCATGTTAATATCATTGCAGAACAGCGTAAACAGTAATGGGCCCAAATTACTGCCTTGTGATACCCCTGAAGTTGGAATGAAGACGATTGATTCAGCGGAGCCAATTCTGACAGCTCCTGATCCATACACACAGTCTTTCGGAAAATCCTAAATGTTGTAACTTCTTAAGCAAAATTTCGTGAATCACTGAATCAAACGCGGCAGTAATGTCAGTATATATGGCATCACTTTGCTTGCCGCCATCGATATTGGATAAACAGAAGGATGGGAAAACTGCCAGGTTTGAGGTTACTGATCTTTTGGGAAAAAATCCATGCTGATTTTCAGAAATCCAACTCCGGCACGAAGAAAACATTACATCATTGACGAACCTCTCCAAAACCTTTGAGCAGGCAGCTAGCGACGTAACACCTCGGTAATTACGCACGTCCTGTTTGTCACCTTTTTTAAAGACAGGGCTCATGAATGATCTCTTCCAGCTGGCAGGAAATTTTTGTTGTTCGAAGGACAGATTGAATATGTGAGTGAGTGGCTTTACCAGTACGGCGCTACATCTTTTTAAAACTCACGAAGGTATGCCATCTTTACCGGTTGAGGTAGAAAACTTCAAATTATTGATAGCATCAAGAACCATTTCTTCGGTAATAGCGAAGACGTCAAGGTCTAACACATATCTGGGTAAAAATTTTACCGCTGCATTGATTTGATCTGTGCTTAACGATTGTATTGGGAAAACACTGGAAAGTGGTTGGCAAAGAGGTTACATTTCTCGGCAGAAGATTCGGCGGTTCTGTCGTTCAAATGAAGCACCGCAGGGAGACCAGACTCCTTCCTTTTGGTGTTAACGAACTTCCAGAACGTTTTTGGATTACGGCGAAGGTCAGATTGCGTGCGATCTAAATAGCGACGATAGCAGAGGCGATTGTAGATCCGATATCTTCTGGTGGCATCATTCAATTTTGTTTTTAAAAATGGGCAGCGGGAGCTACTAAACAGTCGTAGCCATTTCGATCGAATCTGTTTTAGCTGTTTTAGGCGACTATTTGTCCAAGGAGATCGGAGAGGAGGTCTTACCAGTGGTACAGAATTATCGAAAACTTCACTCAAAATGGAGCAGGATGTACTCACAGCCATATCTACATCAGCACATCTTTGAAGATTCGTCCAGTCAATTTCAGATAGCGCTCGGTTTAATACTTTTAAATCAGCACGACGGAAGTCACGAGCGGATGAGTCGAAGTCCTCAATAAAAGCTACAGGATTCGGGAACGAAATATCGAATTCAAACGGAGGATGATGCACGTCTATGGGAACAACAACTTCATTGGCCTCGATGATGGTGCTGATCAAGATAGATTCATCGGTGAAGACTAAATCCAGCGTTCGATTATGAAAGTTCCGTACACCATTACGTTGATGCATTCCATTTAAAATAATTCCATCCACTAGAGAGGCACTTGCCGCACTTATCACCGATGAGGGATCGATCAACAAGTTGTTGCCTTGACCAGGGATCCACAATAATTGAGGTTGAGTATTAGAGAAACATGAGATATCAAGAAATACAGAACACAAACCGTACATATCATAAATTTCTCGAAAAAGATACAACGGCTCATCGGCAAGGACTTGAACCAGCAATTTCCGCTTCAGTACAACGGCGCGTTAACCAATTACACCACGATGAACGTAACGAAATAGGCTCCAGTATGCGTGCTCTGGGTTGGTAGTTCCACCTCCTCGAGGTCCAGTGCGAAAAGGTGTCTGCAAATTCGACGATTGCAGATGTACGGCTAAGAGAACTATCACGAAACCCATTAGAGGCCGTCGACGGATCCGCCAAATCCGCGCGGAAGAAGTGGTACACCCGGATATTTAGCTATTTACCAGTACTAGGGTGTGAGTGTGAAGATCCAACTCGCGTTCGGGGTTCATGTCCCTGGATACCAAAGTGGAGACATGTCAACACTCAGTAATGTGTCAGGCACAAGGGGTGTTAGACGAGGCACAGTGTTGTGCCGGAGGTGCCAGGGTTCGACACGCGTTTCGGGAATTGATGCGCCAGAATCGCGGGGGCGATCTGATGAGAGCGGTCCACAGCTTGATTTGCGCTTCGGGTCCGTAAAGCCCCCGACTTGCAAATTGGGTAGTTGCGCTGAGGGGTGACTTAAGTCAACACTAGAGAGTTCGGACGAGATTCGCAAAGTAAGTAGTTGCGCTCATGTGGACCTCTTTCAACACGATAAGATGTCGGGTCTTAACTCGTCAGATTGTGCATCGAGTTGTGTTGAAATGAGGTCATTGCTGATAGTGGATTCGGAAACGAGTATTTCCGTGGAGCGCTTTAGCGCGAAACAACCTCTCACCGCTAAAGGAAAGTGTTAAACAGTTCGAGATGGGAACAAAAATCAAGTGGCCCCATGTAGACTTTATGGCGTAGGGGGTACAATGTTTCTTGTATCATTGTAAGATGAGTCGTTCAAAGGCACCGATGGACCCAGAAAAGCAAACTGAGGGGACGCGGTAGCTCACCGTGCCTTAGAATGCAATCCGTAAAATGGATTAACACCTGGGTTATCGACTACTAAGAAAAAAAGATTGAACACACGAAGGGTACAACACTTCAGACTGTTGAATATTAAAAAAGAGCAGCAAACGCTCTCTTTTCTAAAATAGATTTAAAAATTTCAACAACCTACTGACCATCATCCAAAACAGTGTGAATATAAACACTTTAAAGAAATTTGCATTTCAATACATAAAAAAAGACTGTTGAGAATATGACTAATCCTGACAAGGATCATAAGATGAAAGTAATGAAGGTCTGATGAACCATCAGATAAAGGGTGATACGGTCAAAATTTGGTCAAGGGAAATCGCGTGTAAATCGGTGAAATCGTTCATTCAAAAAATCAAATTAAATTTCTTTTTCAAGTTTAATTAGTATAAAATTCAGGCAAAATATTCAGTTAGGCTTCCGCTTTTCCAAATCCGAATTGCCGGGCCTTACGCTTAACCCCTGCCATCACATTTTGTACAGCCACCTTGTCCACCTTCTTCGCTGCAGAAAGCCAGTTTGCCTTGAACTGCTGCTCGTCCTTAGCAGTTTTTGGTCTTCTTTAGGTTCCGCTTGACAATAGCTCAGTATTTCTCAATTGGATGGAGCTCTGGCGTGTTGGGAGGGTTCTTGTCCTTGGAAACCACTTACACGTTGATGGCGGCGTACGACTCCATGGCCTTTTTAACGTAATGACAAGATGCCAAATCCGCCAAAACAGTATGGAACAACCGTGTTCCTTCAGGAAAGGCAGCAGACGTTTATTCAAACACTCTTTCACGTAAATTTCTTGGTTGACAGTCCCGGAAGCTACGAAAATGCTGCTTTTCAAGCCACAGGTACAGATGGCTTGCCAAACCAGATATTTCTTCGCGAACTTTGATAGTTTCATGTGCTTGAAAATATTTGCTACCTTTCCCCTTCCTTTTGCCGTATAACACTCCTGTTCCGGAAGCTGCTTATAGTCGGCTTTGACGTAGGTTTCGTCGTCCATTATCACGCAGTCAAACTTCGTCAGCATCGTCGTGTACAGCCTCCGGGAGCGCGCTTTGGCCGTCGTATTTTGTTTATCATCGCGATTTGGAGTCACTACCTTCTTGTAAGTCGATAGTCCGGCTCGTTTTTTGGATCGATGCACGGTTGTAGACGATACACCAACCTTATTTGCGGCATCTCGGAGAGAGAAGTTAGGGTTTTGCTTGAAACTACTGGCAACTCTCTTTGTCGTCTCAGCGGCTTCCAGTTTTTGATTTCCCCCCGATCTAGTCTTCCTGGCTGTCGACAAACGTTCCCCAAACACTTTAATTACATTTGTAACGGTTGATTTGGCAACTTTTAGCGATTTTGCAAGCTTTGCGTGCGAGTAGCTCGGATTTTCGCGAGCAAATTTTGGATACGCTGCTCTTCTTCCTTGGACGGCATTTTGACAACTGAAGAGTGAATTCAAAATCAAAATAGGAGCAACATTCTACACACACACACACCTTCAAAATGAGGGGTGTTCAGGTTTTTTAAATGCAAAATTGAAAGAAATACGTCAAGTTGATATTGACCAAATTTTGACCGTATCACCCTTTATGTATGAAATTGTACGGTGATGAACATACGCGGGAGTAAGACGGAAAAGTCAAATGTGTCTGTGGGACCATCACAAAAAAAAATCAGATCCAACACTTCTCAGCAAATGTTCGTCAAAATTTAGTTTACCAATTTTGTACACGTAGGTCACGATCGACGGCGACGAGCTGGAGATAGTCGAAGACTTTGTCTATCTCGGCTCACTGGTGACCGCAGACAATGGCACCAGCCTCGAGATCCGGAGGCGAATTATCAGCGGAAGTCGTGCCTACTATGGACTCCACAAGCAACTGCGGTCGAGAAGACTTAGCCCTCGCACGAAGTGTAACCTGTATATGACGCTTATTAGACCGGTTGTTCTCTACGGGCACGAGACATGGATATTCCTCGAGGAGGACCTGCGTACACTCGGAGTATTTGAGCGACGAGTGTTAAGAACCATCTTTGGCGGCGTACAGGAGAACGGAGTGTGGAGGCGAAGGATGAACCACGAGCTCGCGCGACTCTACGGCGAACCCAGTATCCAGAAGTCGGTTAAGGCTGCCCGGATACGCTGGGCGGGACATGTTGCGAGAATGCCGGACGACTGCCCTGCAAAACAGGTGTTCGCTACGAATCCGGTAGGAACAAGACGAGCAGGGGCGCAACGAGCGAGGTGGTTAGGCCAAGTGGAGCGTGATCTGGCGAACGTGGGGTGCCCGAGAAATTGGAGAATGGTTGCTATGAACCGAGTGAATTTTAGGAATTATGTTCGTCAAGTTATGTCGTAAGACGGAATACTATGTAAATAAAAAAAAAAAAACAATTTTGTACATTTTTTCCTCATGGATCGGAATGAAATTGGAAACTTTATGCGACCCGATACTAAGTGGTTATCGATGTTTCAATAAACTATAGAACTTTTCATCGTAAATCACCTAAAATGGTTTGACAAGACTGTCACAAGGACGATAAAGTGTAACCAATAAAACAAAATAATAATACCCTAAACTGGTTTGGACTCAACGTTAAATTGGTTTGAATCATTGAAATTATGTAATTTGTGTATCTGATATCTTGAAAAGTTCCCTATTTTTCATTCCAAAAATTTCAATACTACCAATAACAATCTTTGAGTTTTGAAATGCTCTAAAATTAAAATCTCTCTTTAAAAATATTTGATGTGTAGATTCTTCGAGTAATATTCTGAAAATGTTTTGAATTCCAAACTCTAAACATTAGTCAATCATGACCAACTTCCTAAGGGATTTCGTTCCTCGCAGTTTATTTCAGACAGATTTAGGCGATAAAAACCAGTGAGGGTGGCTCAGCCACTACACTGGACCGAAGCAAATCTCCCCTCCGAGCGCCCAAGTCAAAACAAATCAACCTCGTTTATCGTGAGATGGTCGTTTGATGGTTATTTACTCTGATGTAACAAATGAAAAGCAATAAATATTTCCTCTCTCCCCCGCAGGATGCGGAATATTTACGGAAAAAATCGCAAAGGGGATTCAGAGCCCGATCTGAAAGCGAAGGTGTAGGGAAACCACTTGAACGAATCTGTTGCCTAACTCGGAGAGGGGGACCGCTTAAAAAAGTGGGCGGTTTGTTTTGATCTTCGAGCATGAATTCCGGATTCTTGAGGGAAATGTTTAGAATTCGCAATAAAATGTTTTACGAGTAAAAGAATAAGGATTTGTTTGATTCCATCGAGTTTAATAGGGAACAAAAGAGAGTTCCAGGATTTGAAAGCACCATCATCATCAATTTATATTGCGACCGTCAAAAAATCGCTCTAAAGGTATCTATGGTTTTTTGTGATTTTCAATAATGATTAATATAAATTTGACGTATGACGGTCGCCATACAAAAAAATCGAAATTTCTTCTTCTATGGCGACCGTTAAAAAAACCTCAGTTCTGAGTGCTTAGCTGAGAAGTAAAGCCAAATTTGAGACCAATTTTTCAAATCTTTTCTAAATTGTTTTCGCAATCTAAACAATTTCATCCTTCACGGAACACGGCTGACCTCCAGAACTCCCGAAAGAACCTCCAAAAACTTAAGGTTTGATGACGGACGATCGTCAGAAGACGACGTGATCGTCTGTCAGCGAGCGCAAAACGTTCCCTTTTTCGGAAAACGGCACGACCTTCGTTCGTTTCGCTTGCGCTTTTGATTGATTCCCGGCTGGCTGACCGGCGCGCCTGAGGAAAATCATCACATTTCGGAACCTGGCTCGATAAAAATTAAAAGAACGACTCATAAGACCGGGCAGAAAATAAAACAAAAAAAAAACCCGCTCGCTGATTAGTTTCGGTTCGTCGAAGGCGTGCAGTTTTTCATTTTCATTACTTTCTTGAAGGTTTTTTCTTCAAAGTTTTGATTCCTTACCTAAAAAATCGACTTTGGTTTTCCTCGTATTTTCTGTGTCTTCTGTCGATTTTTTTTTCTATAAGTTTCTTCCACGTTGCGTGAAAGCACTCATTTCGATTTGATAATAACTAAAACGAAAAAAAATCAGTTGATGGTGCTGGGGAGGCTTTTAAACTGTCATGTCGGCTACCGGGGTTCGAGGTTTAATAAGTGTTATTAAGATGGTTCGCACACTTTTACTGCCTGCTGCGCGCTCTGGCGCTTTGGCAGATTGATGAATTGCTTATTGAGAAGATCTTCTGGCAATGAACGGCGGTTTGATTTTGGATCGGTTGAGTTGAGTTTTCGAACTTATCAGGGTGCCAGAGTATCCCAAGAAATCGTAAGTTTTGTGATGAAATTATTCTGAGTCAGAATTAATTTCCAGATTTTTCTGAGTAAAAAATTATAATTTGGTTGAAGAATTCAATCTCGAGCAAAATTTAAGTTTTGAATGGTATCATAGAGAATTTGCAAAGAGCATGAAAGTCTAGGAGGTAATATGTCTATAAAACGTTATTTAAGAGAATTGTTCTAAAAATCTGTTTTATCTTTCTCAAAAAATTTAAACCAACCCAAAAATATTCGTGTCTTCTTATGAGACGAATGTCAGGGAATTCAACAATGGTTAGAAGTGAACCAAAATAGAGACTTACCTTTGAGTGATTTGTGAGTTAAATTTGTGGAAACTTTATGTCATTTTGGGTCTTTTTTCCGATAATCAGTACGTTTTTTTTGCCAAATTTGAAATTTTTTGAAAGAACACAAAAATGGAACTTAATACAATAAAAAACTCAATGAAGGGACAAAAAAAGGCCCAAAAATATCTCATAAACAATATCAAATTACTTTAGGAAACATTTAAAAAATAAAACTTTATTCCAGAGTAGATGAAAAAAAAAAACAAAAACGTATACAAAAAACCAAAACGCCGACACAATTACAGACACATATAATACAAGACGATGAGAATATTTTTCTAACATGGGCAGAGATCAAAATAATTATCTAACTTTAAATGAATCCAAAAAAGGACATAAAATGCTACAAAAAAATTTATTTATTTATTGATGTCTTTGACTGGGTTGTCATACAGACCATAAGTATTAACGTGATCTTAAATTAGGTTATAGTTTTAAAAAATACACGAAAAAACACAAATAAAAATTCTTGCAGAAAAGGCCCAAACTTCAGGCACAATTTTTCTTAGAGAATTTGTCTTATTTTGGTGTCATCCTCGCAAATTTTTCGTAGTTTTAAATTAAAACTCTTAATTGTTCCAAGATTCTCTTGGCTTTTATTTAATTTATTAAACATTATAATTGAAGATTTGTGTAATTTTTGTGTCATCCTTGTACATTTAATTTTGTAATATTCAAAGATTATTTCAGATATTCATTTTAATATATTTCGAATAAATTTCGAGCTATATATTTTGAAATTTTGGAAAATGTACACTCGGTTTTATTAAAAGTAATTTTTTTTTTCAAAAAGTTCATGAGTTTAATCTGTGGCTTCTTGGATTTAATTCAATTTTGTTATTTTTGATTGTTCGAGTTTCATTTTCTGCAATTTATTGTGCAACCTCATTCAAACTTCTCCTAACTCGCTGTTATTTTTTATCGATTATTTTAGTTTTATTATTACTCATTGATTACTTTTCAAATCATTATTCATATCAAATTATTATTTTTAAACTTATTCACATTTGCATTTTTTGATACGTTATAACCTAGTGTTCCCTACAATACTCTCCTTCCCTATTCTTCTATATTTTTTAAGAATTAAAATCCATTATCAGGGTTTTGAAAGTCTTTCGTCTCACAGTGGTCCGACACCTAGAAAAGCTGATCAAAATTATTTATCCATTTTAAGGCTACAAGAAACCGTAAAATTAATAGTCATAAGTTTACCCGTTTTTACTTATAAAACTCATAAAACTTATAAAACTTATAAAACTTATAAAACTTATAAAACTTATAAAACTTATAAAACTTATAAAACTTATAAAACTTATAAAACTTATAAAACTTAAAATCAAATAATTTTTCCGACCGGGATGATTTTGAGGTTATGTAATGGCTTTTCGGTCTTATCGATAAAGTATTAAAACACTTTTATTTGTGCTTCATCCAACGTTTCAAATACTATGTATTCTTTTTCAAGGAACTAAAATTGAATAGGAAAGCATAAAACATATTTCTAATGATTAACAATTTATCATTAATCACTTACTCGGACATAAGTGTTATCGTCCAAAACAGATCCGCTCCTATAGCGTTCATCGATCGTCGATATTCTGGCTACAAATTTGAATTCAAATCTTTGTTCCAGTTTTAAAAGTGAGGAGGAAACTGTGCGACTTACGTGCCCAATATGTGATGGTATTGGCCTGGGCTGCGGCGCCTATTCCGTCGTTAGAAAACCGTCCGTGGCAAAACTTGGTTCACTCCACTCACTGTTTGTTGTTGTTTGGGTTTGCATTGCTTTTCTATTGTAGCCAGAAATCGGCGCCGATGAGTGCTTGTGAGTTGTTTTCGATAGTGTGTGGAACACTCCGCCGTATGAAATTGCTCGTCCATCGGTGTCGCTCTGGATGTTGACAGTACTCGGAGTGCTTTGAATATAGCACATCTCGAGTACCTCTAGGTGCTTGCGGTGTTTGTTCGAGCTGTCGAGAACGGTGGCCTTATCAAAATCGAACATGTGTCCCTGGTCGAAACAGTGGTCTACGACGGCTGATTGTCGCAGTTCTTTTATGCTCGGGTCTGATGCTGTGGACCCCGTGGCTATGATGCGTTTTAGTTTGTTCACATCGCATTTATGTTTGGACATTCTAGTACGTAACTTGTAACTAGTTTGTCCTACATATCGTTTATTGCACTCTTCATTACGTTCGGGTGCGCCCGCACATGGTATATTGTAAACCACATTGGAGCGATCGATCGGTAGCATCGGATCTTTCACCACTGGCAGTAGGCTGCGTATTGTGTGCTGTTGTGTGGTGCCGATGCGTACATGCGGGTAATCCGTCCTAAGCGCAATCCAGTACCACCCGAAAATCCAATTCACGGTTGAAATCGAATCGAATCGTCGCCTTCCGTATTTGGACTTGGTACTGATTAGACAATCCGACCAATCTATAAAAACCGAGTGGTATCAGAAATCGATAGCGTCGGGACGTTTTCTGAATTTCCGATCAGCCCACAATACACGCCTCAAAATCTACACGGCATTAAATTTTATTAAACGAGTGAAAACCTTCTCAACAAACGTTCCCCCAGACGATGCAATCAAGTTGATTCACGAGAACCTTAAGAAAAATGATTACCCAACGTCCCTGATCAATAGATTAATCCGTAAAGCAAACGAAACCGACATCCCCCTCCAAAGCACACAAGAAACACCCACACAACACTACCGATCCATATTGCATATCGACGGCCTAACTGCAAATGTAGTCCGTGCGCTTAGGACGGATTACCCGCATGTACGCATCGGCACCACACAACAGCACACAATACGCAGCCTACTGCCAGTGTTGAAAGATCCGATGCTACCGATCGATCGCTCCAATGTGGTTTACAATATACCATGTGCGGGCGCACCCGAACGTAATGAAGAGTGCAATAAACGATATGTAGGACAAACTAGTTACAAGTTACGTACTAGAATGTCCAAACATAAATGCGATGTGAACAAACTAAAACGCATCATAGCCACGGGGTCCACAGCATCAGACCCGAGCATAAAAGAACTGCGACAATCAGCCGTCGTAGACCACTGTTTCGACCAGGGACACATGTTCGATTTTGATAAGGCCACCGTTCTCGACAGCTCGAACAAACACCGCAAGCACCTAGAGGTACTCGAGATGTGCTATATTCAAAGCACTCCGAGTACTGTCAACATCCAGAGCGACACCGATGGACGAGCAATTTCATACGGCGGAGTGTTCCACACACTATCGAAAACAACTCACAAGCACTCATCGGCGCCGATTTCTGGCTACAATAGAAAAGCAATGCAAACCCAAACAACAACAAACAGTGAGTGGAGTGAACCAAGTTTTGCCACGGACGGTTTTCTAACGACGGAATAGGCGCCGCAGCCCAGGCCAATACCATCACATATTGGGCACGTAAGTCGCACAGTTTCCTCCTCACTTTTAAAACTGGAACAAAGATTTGAATTCAAATTTGTAGCCAGAATATCGACGATCGATGAACGCTATAGGAGCGGATCTGTTTTGGACGATAACACTTATGTCCGAGTAAGTGATTAATGATAAATTGTTAATCATTAGAAATATGTTTTATGCTTTCCTATTCAATTTTAGTTCCTTGAAAAAGAATACATAGTATTTGAAACGTTGGATGAAGCACAAATAAAAGTGTTTTAATACTTTATCGATAAGACCGAAAAGCCATTACATAACCTATAAAACTTATAAAACTTATAAAACTTATAAAACTTATAAAACTTATAAAACTTATAAAACTTATAAAACTTATAAAACTTATAAAACTTATAAAACTTATAAAACTTATAAAACTTATAAAACTTATAAAACTTATAAAACTTATAAAACTTATAAAACTTATAAAACTTATAAAACTTATAAAACTTATAAAACTTATAAAACTTATAAAACTTATAAAACTTATAAAACTTATAAAACTTATAAAACTTATAAAACTTATAAAACTTATAAAACTTATAAAACTTATAAAACTTATAAAACTTATAAAACTTATAAAACTTATAAAACTTATAAAACTTATAAAACTTATAAAACTTATAAAACTTCAGTCTACTGTGTTATACTTGTTAATAAATTCTAATATGTCTTTTATAAGGGAAAAAAACTAAGAAAAATATTTAAGGTTTTATTACAGTAACTTTCTACATCAAGTCCATTAAAAAAAAGAAAGAGAAAACTACAGCTGATTAAAAATAGCTCCACACATTCTGACAAATTAAATACTCCCATTAATAATCTCTCTGAAGTGATTTTGTTATGTCCTGACCAAAGATGGGCTATTTTCGGATGAAAAAGACATCTAATCTTGTTACCGTCCAAAACTTAAAGAGGGATTTTATTGGGCAAGCAACGATTAATTATTACAATTTTTCCCGCGTTAAATTGCATAAAATCATAAAACAGGCAACAATTAATGAATAACAACAAATAAAAACGCTTCACAAAGTTGAACAAAAAAAGTGTGACGTTCGTTCAAAGAGTGACCAAATTGTTGAGAATCAACAAAGTTTAACATTAAAGTAAAAAGTACGCCACCTAAAATTTCGAAACATTCAAGTATAGAGAAAAATACAAAAGAAAAAGTTTCATACCAGAACCAGTTTCTTATCTTACGATCATAAACTAAAATTTAAAATAATTTGTGATTGTTTTGAATTTTGATTCTAAATACTCAAAATAGATTTGCCTTTATCCAAGGTTTCAAATGCAAAGAGAAAAGTGATCCAAAAACATGACAGTTTAAATTCTTTTTTTTATTTCCTAATTTATAGAGCAATTTGCTAATCCCTAACTGAAAATTGAAAAAAGATAATGATGACACAAATTTTAAAGACATTTTCAAACATTATATTGGTTAGAAAAGTGTTGCTGTAAAATGAGATGAGATGACTTTTCCTGAATTGTTAAATATTTGTCAAACTCAGCTCTGTCAATTCAAAATCAGATTCAATTAGTGTATTTAGTAAAAAGTCCGAAAAAACGATATTTGAAATAATGAAAAATTGTTCTTCAAATGTTCTGGTTTTGTCCAATTCATTTTTTAATTTTTCTATTCTGACGATCATGCTCAAAGAAAACTTTAATGTATTTAAATACAGAGGTAAACACAAATCGAAAAAAAACTTAGTTTATGACGACTCCAGCAAAAAAGATCCATTTTCTGTTCAAATCAATCTTCAGCAATTTTAAAATACTTAATCAGATAGGAGTTTTTGAATAGGAATGATGGCTAAACTAAATTGAAACTTGATAGATAAGGCGTTCTTAAGTTACCGGAAGAAAATATGTTCACTAACCAAAAGTTAGCGTAACTTATTTGTATATTGAACTATATTTCTTGATTTTTTTTCTGACACAAGGATATCCAAAAGGAAGGCTGACTAAGGAACAGTGCTAAAATATAAAAAAAAATTCTCAAAAATACAGGCTCAATAAAGTTTGCCGGGTCACCCAGTCATTTATAGAACAAATGATAAATTAAGAAAAAAAAACTAATAGTAATACCTCAATTTCAAAATATTGATTATAATGAGCGAAACTGTTGAAAAATTTTTACCTAACATAAAATTTATATATTAACTCATTAATTTATGAAAAAAAAAATATAAAAGTGTTCAGCATCAGAGGGTTGGCATGTCAATCTGTTTTGATTTGATTTTATTTGTGTTGTAATTTTGAGTTTATTTGAAATACAATGAACATTTCGAGAATGTGAGACATTTTGAAAATTCTAATACAGAGAACTACTTAATGAGCTATTCATTTTTTTCAAGTTCTTACAGTGAAAAAATAATTTCAAGTAAAATTTGAAAATAATAAGTTATTTTCGGTGAAATTATGATTAATGAACAATTTTAATAAGTTCCAGAGCCAATAATGTTGAGAAGATACTTTTTGCCAGGTTTTTTAAGAATTGGACCTCTGTGCGTTGTCATAAGGGCTATAAGAAACCAAACCAGCTGAATTGTCATTTCCATTAGCTCTTCAGTTAGGATTCTCCCTGGAAATAAAAAATAAGAAATAAGATATTCTTGTGAATGAATTTTGAATATGGCAAATGATAAATTATATTCAATTTATACAACGTTTACCAAGTGTGACCCTAAAAGCCCTATATGGCGACCTTCAAGGCTAGTTGAGTTTTTTTCAACATTCATGACACCCACGAAAGATCTACGATTGATATGTCCCAATCGATCAGTTTCTCATCAAGGAAAGGATTCTTCGAAGCCAAAACCAAAAACAAAGAGAATCCTCACGCCCGGTGTTGGCTCGTTCCTCCGACAAAAGCGGCGCAAATTGATTGTTAAAAGTACCCCATCAAGCATTCATCGACACGGTAATAACTATTATTAAAATTTTTACACATTTTAACAGGTTGCCCCCTTTGGCCCCGGTTTCCAGTTTCCTCCATCTGTCCCGAGAGATTTTTTCCCAGATCGGAATGCACGGATTGTAGGACCATACTTTATTTAAGTTCTCCCGAGAGACCCACAATGTTAAGACCTTAATTTGAGTTTGTGAGCGGATCAAGCATGAGTGCGGTTTTCTTTTTTAACCTTATTTTGAAAAAAAAAATGCAAACTTTGGCCGACATTTATGGTGAGTAACCATGAACATGGTCAGAGTCAAGCCACAGAAGAAAAAAAAAACACCCGAAAAAGATGAACATTTTTATTTTGACTTACGTCAGTCTTCCATTGTCACCCGGAGGGTAGAAAATCAACCAAAAAAAAAAAAAACAACGAGCAACTGGGAAACATGTTGGGATGCTTGATTTGGGATCCATCGAAATGTTAATAGGCCCAGCCCCAGATACACGCTCCCTTATCGGTCTTGTTATCTCTTGGAAATATTTTAATATTTTCGAAAAAAAAACGGGGAACATGATCCCGATTCCTGCGTACATGAAGTTATGAACATATGGAAGATGAAGTTTTTTTTAAGAATAAAGTAATAAAAATGGAAAGCTGTCGAAACCTGTCTCTTTAAATTTGCATCCCAGATTAAAAAAAAATAAACTCCTTAAATTATTCAACATTTTCTAATGGCATATGAATAACAGTTAGATCAACCACACAAGTCAAAAAAAGCCAAAAATAAGTTTTCATAATTGCTTTTCAATTATTCAGTCCGAAATTTACTCAGAATGTTTTCCTCTCGCATGGATTTTCTACTCACGAACTCTCATTGATGGTCTCAAAAAAAAAATAATAATAAAACTAGAATAAAGTCAACCGGAAACGTTTTTCCTGTGGGGATGGCAATCAGATGAAATGTTCCAGGAACGGAGGGCAATCGATAGATTTTCCAGTTGTCATCAAGTCCAAAGTAGGAAACAACATCATATACCTGTCTATCGCTTTTCGTCACAAGTTCGATTGAATTATAGATGTTCAATCATAGCCGAGAGTCAAATGTGGGTTAAAAAAATAGAAATCTTAAGCCAGAAAGTTTGATCACTTGAATTGGAAGTTTTTTTTCCTTATGTTTGATTTTTTTTATTTATATTTTTTTTGGATAATTTATTATTTTAACTCTGTGCCTGTTAAGTATTTTAATATCGCTTGAGTTTTCATTACGTCGTATGGAACAAAATGTGAACAAACAGTTTTATTACGAAAAAATTACAAAAACTGACATAAACTAGTCGCAATTTGTTTCCATTAAGCATATTTTTAGCCTGGGCAACATATTATATACGTGGAATACAAATTTCAAAGTCGTTTTGATAACTTTTGCAGCAGTTTTTATGAATTCTTATGATGTTTATGTTTCATGTGACGCGAAAAATATGGTTACGTTTTTGTATTTAACATTTTAATTTTTTTACTTTTCTGTGTATGCCAATGTTTTTTCTGTGTCTTTTCAATAAAGTATACATTTGATGAATGCCGTGGCTGTGACATTCTTGAAACATTTTATTTTAAACACAGAATAAAAATTACTTAAAAACAATTTAAAAAAAACACAACGATTAGCATGGAAAGAAATAGGCCATAAATTGAGGTTAAAAAGACAAAATTTGAAAAATAAAATCGCTAGATAAAAAACAAAGTTGGTTAATCCCCGCGATGTATTGTTGTTGAATTTATCGACGTGTTTTGGCGAGTTTAACAAATAACTCGACGTTTTCTTATTAGTTTCGAGCTACTCTGACATTCGCTCCTCTTCAGTAGACACTAAAATATGTTTTAAATTACAAATTAATACTGCAATTACAATTTTTACTTAAAACTTACTAATTACTGGCTTTCTGTAAGTTGAAAACAAAAATTGTGATTGTAGCATTTATTTGTAATTTAAAATATATTTTAGTTTCCACTGAAGAGGAGCGAATGCCAAAGTAGGTCGAAACGTCTGGACCACTGGTAAAAAACAGTGTTTTTAAATTTTTAAAACTCTCCAAAACACGTCGATAATTTCAACAACAATATTGAAACAAATAAAGGTTCAAATATTTATGTTCATATTGTGTCTTTTTCACAAAGCTAAAGTCTGTTTCACATAGAATCTGGTCGGATAAAATAGATCATTAAAAAATGTAGTAAAAATGTCATTTTGTAGGGTTTTTATTGCACTTTAAGAGAAGAAAAAATATAAAAATCATTTGTCAGCTTTTCGGATGAATTTTCGAACTTTTTTTGTGATACCACCCATCATTTTCTGCACAGTACTGCTGGTAACTTCATTCGCCATCTTGTTCCACCACTTTTCCATTTGAGCGGATTTTTTCATGGTTCTGCCACAGTCTTCAGTTTGCCCTTAACTATTGTCCAATATTTCTCGATGGGACGAAAATTCGGACAGTTTGGTGGATTGATACTTTTTTCAACAAAATCGATCTTGTTCTTTTTTTTCATCCCGGCTGTAGTGGCAACTTCCCAAGCAACCAGAGTTCCCTTAAAAAGGTTCCATAGAAGCTTAATCAGCTCTCGTTTGTGTCTGAAGAGAATGCTAATCAGCCCAAAATTTAAGTTCTTAAAGCTACTTTCAAGTTCGTTTAGGTGGCTGTAGAGAACGCTATTCAGCTTCTAAGAGAATGTCAAGAAACTTCTACGCGCCGAAAAAAAAAATCAGATTGACAGATTGCTCTGACAACCAGATGTCAGATTGCTAGGTTGCCGGTCTATCATGGTCTATCTCATTGATTTTAATTATATTGTTTTGATTACAAAAGCTGCTTACACGCCTAGAGAATTGAACCGATGCTCTCTAGGTTGCAATGAAACTCACCAGCCTCTCGACCAATCCAGCAATAGTTAATTGCCACTG
The DNA here is from genome assembly GCF_029784155.1 of Uranotaenia lowii. Classification (NCBI taxonomy): domain Eukaryota; kingdom Metazoa; phylum Arthropoda; class Insecta; order Diptera; family Culicidae; genus Uranotaenia; species Uranotaenia lowii. The sequence continues at coordinate 43,960,381 of NC_073691.1, forward strand.
TAATGATTAGTATTTAAACTTAATGTCATTTGAGATGATTGAGTGGGTTGGTCAATAGACTGTACCTTATTCCGTTCAAAGGACTTTCAGTACACAATATGAATCGTAACAAAAATTCGCATCATCAAAAATTTATTCGAATATCTTAACATTTATAAGAAAAATTCGAAAAAATCTTGAATTCCATTTGTAAATATCAGTACATATATAAACAAAACAAATACCATGACAAGAAATTGTCAGACATTTTTGACATGTCGCTTAGAATTCCCATATAGGTTCTTTAAAACACCTTCAAGTATCTTAATGGTGCGTTTAGGAATGTTACGCGAACGTTATCGACCTTCTTGAAAGAAGTTCCATTAAAAGCACTTAGAAATTCCGTTATCGATAGTTTAACCTTTCAAAGGGCGATGGAAGTTCCTGAGTAACTTTTACGCGACAAGAGTCGCCTGAAGTTCCCGTAAAACATTTTTTCAGCCAAATCTGAACTTCGGAAATCCATCTTTAAGTAAAAACGCGACTTTTGGTTGCATGGGTTAACCTTTCAAAGGGCGATGGAAGTTCCTGAGTAACTTTTACGCGACAAGAGTCACCTGAAGTTCCCGTAAAACATTTTTTCAGCCAAATCTGAACTTCGGAGTTCCATCTTTAAGTAAAAATGCGACTTTTGGTTGCTTGGGGACCGAATGAATGGCAAAACCCTCTTCTGGAGACATTCTTCTTTATAAACATGTCCATTCATTGTGTCCCCAGTGATGAAAATCTTAGTCTTCTTCCCACAATTACAGATCCCTTGCCAAATCATCAACTTACGAGCAAATTTATCTGCGAAAACAAACTTGAATCTACACGCAACATTCCCTTTACGCTTCGCAAGATAAAATTTGTTACCGGGTATTTATCCAGAATCCATTTTAACGTAAGTTTCGTCGTCCATCAAAATGCATCCGTTGTACTTGGTCAACAATTTCTCGTACAACTTCCTTGCCCTGGTTTTGGCAACCAGGTTTTGTTTCAGCGTTCTGTTGGGGTGTTTGCTTGCATGATACGACAGCAAGCCTTCTCGCAACAAATTCGTCGAGCTGTACTGTGGTTCGTCTTGAACTTTTTCGCCAAATCACGCAAGGAGATTCCAGGATTATTGTGAACTGTTCGAATTACCTTTGCTCGCAGCTTCCGGTCATATGTTCCACTTTTACGCCGGTTTGTTTTGCTCGATCCACCGTAAGGGTCTCCCGGTAACGTTGCAGCACCGAATTTACAGTCGATTTTGGATATTTCAGGAATTTCGCGATCTTTACCCCTGACCACGTCGGTTTCTCTACGTGAGTGTGCAGAATTTTCTCTCGCCTTTCGCTTTCCATCGTCGAAAACTTTTGACTGACTGCTTCAATCTTGATGAAATTTCCACCACTAAGTAAAAAAAACCATCCGGATCAAAACACTGTCAATAGATTCGCGATGTGACAACTAGGGGCGCTGCAGTAAATGAAAAGATGCGACCAGATTCTATGTGAAACAGACTTTATCCCAAAAATGACACCAATCCGACTTTGATTACTTTAAAAATGTGGTCAAATTTTATTAAAAATTCCGAAAATAGCGACTGTTTAAATTACATTGAAATTCTTCAAAATAAAATGTGCAAGGATGCCAAAAATAAGACAAATCTTGTTTAAAATTTTGGATAAAAAGGTGTTTTTAGTTTGAAGGGATGTGTAGTTTAAAAAGTTATTTTAGTGCTCTTATTTTTTTTTAATTTCGTGTCATTTGAAAAGAAAGTTTTGTTCCTTTTTTCTACTACCTATGTGTCTTTTTTGGATCCGATAATTTATATATTTGTTCATAATTAAAAGTTTGATGCATTGTCTTGAGTTCTAAATACGTGTTGAAAATTCTGTTATTTTCGGGTTTTAATTGCGTATTGTTTATATAATTTTTTGTGCATTCTAGACACATTCGAACAATCTTTTATAACATTTAACGTAATTTTCATGTCTACCGTATGTTTGATGTCTTTCTGCGTCATTTTTGTTTTTTTTTTATACCACAAAAACACCTTAAACTTATGAAAAGTTATAGAAAATCATTGAAATCTTAAAATTTACTATAAAACACAAAATTTCATCAAGTTGGCGCAAAAAAAACTTGACAATAACTAAAAAATAAGTTCTTATATTTTTATGCTTATCCAATTCTCGTATTGTATAGAGTCAATTTCTTGAAATTTTTTAATTTAGTATATTTCTATCATTAGGTTTAAGTTATGTTTTGAACAGACATAAAATTGAAACAAAAATCACGTCTTTTTTTTATTGTAAAATGTCAAAATTATATCAATAACCATACAGAATTATATAAATTGAACAAATTACCGAAGATAATTCTCATTTTCGTGTTGTTTTGTGTTGAGTCAATTTCGTGGTATTTTTGACCCATTTTGGTGTCGATTTTGTGTTTTTTGCCATTTCATTTAGTTGGTTTTAGTTTCATCGCAATGAACGGCACAAAAATGATGTAAAAAATGTAATACAAAAGACACACAATAATTGAAAGATAATAACAAAAAAAACTCTTTTCACCTCTCTTTTTTTTTTAATGAATATGATGATGAGATTTTTGCTACAAAAAAATTGAATGGAAATAACAATTCAAATGCTTTTATTTTTTTGTGAATCATGTTTATGACATTTGGTGTCTTTCATAAAAAAAAATGTTCTAATTATTTTTTACGGTCGCCGTAGGAATATTTTAAAGACATTTGAAATATTTCAACGATGCACAATTTTGTGTAAAAGGTTCGACATCAAAAATAGATTGATAAAGGTGTTAAAAAAAAAAGTTTCTTAACTTGAACTCTAGGATATTTTTTTAAACAGGGTAAGTTCAAAGATAAGGGGGAACGGCAATTCGATTTTTTTTCTATTAGAGCTCAAACATACCCAATAATTCTTCAAATACCGAGAAATTTCTGTTTTACTGTTTTTTTTAACCACCAATTTTCCAATGGATTCCAGTTTAATACTTTTCATTCTGAATTCTGAATTTCTGATTGCAAGAACAATGTACACTAGATTGAGTCGATTTGGGGTCACTTTCGATTTTCTCAATCCCTGGGATCTAAAACGCTTCGTTTTGGTTCAAAATTCTTCCATGATTTTTTTCATTATTTTTAAGCATCGTTAACATGAGTAAATTTGAACTTTTAGCTTTGTATGGGAAAAATGAAAAATCAACATTATTTTAGTTTATTTTGTGAAATTGAGCCTGCTAATAGTTATTGTGTTAATTCATGAATTCTCCTAAGGAAATTTTCCGCTTAACAACTTTGTGCAAGACAATAATTTCGTTTCTTATTAGATAAAAAAGTTATAAGCTGTTTAACAACGATATGTCTTTTGGCATTGATAAACAATAAATTCAATTGACACCACTTCGTGTGCCACGCGAAGTATTCCATGAAAAGTAATCATGCAATACCTCGCTGGGCACCCAGCAGTGATGTCAGTTAAATTTATTGATTATCAATGCCAAAAGACATATCCTTGTTCAACAGCTAATAACTGTGTGGTCTAATAAGATACGAAGATACAGTCTTCGACAAAGTTGTTCAGCGAAAAATTTTCATTAAAAAATTTATAAATTGGCACAAAATCTATTAGCGGGCTCGGTTCTGCAGAAGAAACAAAAACGATGTTAATTTTTCAGTACAAAATATTCATTTTTCTCATACAAAACAAAAAGTTCAAATTTTCTCATGTGAATGTTACATAAAAATTTTGCAAAAAATCATGGATGAATTTTGAATCAAAACAAAGCTTTTAAGACCCCAGGGTTTGAGAAGTTAAAAAATGACCCGAAATCGACTCAGTCTAATGCACATATTTGTTAAATGACACCCACTGCAAGCTCGAATGATCACGACCAATTGTAAATAACAAACAGTTACAGTCTTGCTGCAATGCATTCCATCTAGTATTGTATATATGTACATAAGTTAGTGTCTGAACGATGGAAACATGTTGATGGTGGAGCAAGAAAAAAAAACTATCGAAACGCTCGAAACCCTGAATTAATTATTCCGAGAGCAATTATAAACAATTTGTAGATTGTGATATGGCCGATCGTTTATTGCATCCCACGTCTCCCCAGCCCCCAATCTTATTCTTCTGTACACTGTCTCTCATTTTTAAAATAGGGTGAAAATAGATCTGGTTTGACTACTTCCTCCGTATAAAACATGTTAATTTTAATTTTCATTTGAAAATTTTATTTTCCTTTATTGGAACACAAAAGTCAAACATGCTTGAATCAAAATAACAACAACAGCGATTCCGATTGGACAAACTTATAACAGCGACCACAACTCAACTGTATGGAGAGAAACAAAGTCATAACTTCGAAAACCACACTCCACATTCGGCCACATGTTCATGGTTTGTTTTTATTATTTAAAATTCATTTGTAATTTCACTCTTTTTTCTGTTCTCTCCCCATTCCTTGCCAGACATCGAGCGTTTCGGTTCCGATTCTCGAGTGAGGGAAGGTTCGGGGAGCAGATTAATATGTCGGGGTTTTATTTGGTAGTGTAGGAGTGAAACTTGATAGGGTGGAGTGTACTTTTGGCTGCGAACCAAAATTTTTGAGCTTAAAACCAATAAAAGAGAACCCTAAACAATTCTAATTTCAAAAATATTTGGGTTTAGCGGAAAGATTTTAATAAATTTTTGTTGACTTCCAACCCGAAAGAAATTACGATGTCACAACCATTTATCGAAACCATTCCCATACTATGACTAATGTGCCTTTTTGATATGATATGGGGATGACTTCAAGACAATGCAATTTCCTAATAAGTACATAGTAAAATTAGATATATCATCCTTGCGATCGAGAAGAGTTAGCCCTCGCACGAAGTGTAATCTGTACACGATGCTCATTAGACCGGTTGTCCTTTAATGGCACGAGACGTGGATATTGCTCGAGGAGGACCTACGCACACTCGGAGCGACGAGTGAAGAACCATCTTCGGCGGCGTACAGGAGAACGGAGGAGATTTCAATAGCAGACATTTCACCTGGGAAAATTTCACTAACAACATGGGTGAAACTGTTGCCAAGTGGGCAGCTGATTACGAAATGGCACCGCTGAATGATGGTTCTAAAACGAGGACACCGCAATTGATGTCTCTTTCGCCTCAACCAACCTTATAGGCAAATTTAAATGGTCCACCCAATCAGACCCTAGCAACAGTGATCATCTCCCCATAAAAATCGAACTGGATAGTGCCTGTCCCACTGTACCTGCTGTTAAAAAATGGAAGCTTAAAGAAGCGAATTTTGAAAAGTATTACCAAGAAATAAGCGACGAACTCCTCTGCATATCGCAATCAAATATTGAGAACATCACTGAGGCCATTTTCCAAACTGCTAGGCGTTCGATACCACGGACGACTGGAAATACTGCCTCCAAATTTGCTCCATGGTGGACAGAAGAAATCGGCGCACTTATTGAAAACCGGAAACAAAAGTGGAAAAAACTACGAAAAACAGATAGAACAGCATTTGAATGGGAAGCCCGAAATGAAGATTTTCGCAAAGCCAGAGCTGATGCACGATCAGCTATAGAAAAAGGGAAGAATTATGCTTGGAGCGAATTCTGTAACTCTTTTAATCCCAATACCCCTGTCTCCGAAATGTGGCAAAAGTTCAGCAAGATCACTGGGCGAAAAGCGAACCGTACCAGGAGAATGTCTATCAAAGGTGAATTCACTGATGACCCACAAAAAATCGCAAACCATCTTGCTGATGTGTCTGAGAAAAGTTTCACTGCAAGTGATTATTCTGAAACACTACAGGAAATCAATTACGCACCGTCGCCGTCTATTCCCGAAAACAAATGCATAGATGTAGATTTCTCAGGAATCGAATTAAATACCGCTCTCAGTAAATGCGCTGGTAAATCAACAAGATTAGATCAAATAACTTACAGTATGGTCAAAAATATGCCCCCTGAAGCGAAAAAGATTATTTTAGAACAGGGGTGAGCAGGCCGCGGCCCGCGGGTCGCATGTATCCCGCGAGACTCTTTTGTGCGGCTCACGTAGCTTTTTTTTCAAATTTGTATGCCTTACCTTTTTTTCAACAATGGATTGTTAGGAAAATTTAAATGCCTTGATCAAAATATGCTCTTATCTGCATTTGCCCACAATAATTGAAATTGTTAACTTTATCTGGCTTTTTAGCATCTATTATGTTCTGTTCAAGGCATAAATGCAATATTTTTTATTGGCATAACGTAATTTTGGGTTTTTTTTTAAATCAGGATACATTTTTCCTAATTATTTGACTGTGGTAGGAGCGAAAAGCAAAATCCATTAAAGTGAGGAAGAGCAGCTAAAGCTACACATGATCAAAATAATTTCGAAGTCCGTTAGTGAAGTCATTATTTTCGTCTCAAACAAAAATAAAGTTGAATGATAAAAAATTTGCTCAGCAGATAATTTTCTATCTAATTCAGTAAAAAGGCTTGTTCTGTTAGCATTCAAATACTGGCAAAAAATTCAAATCAAAACCTTGGAAAATATTATTTATTTCTGAATAATGACGAAAAAACGAATGTTTAATAATAAAGCCTGGGTGAACGATTTTAGATTTTATATTAACATACATCAGCCGGCATTAAAGTTACCAACAAAAATTATAATTTCTTGATAAAAACAATAGATATCTAAAATTCTGTGATTTAACCCAAAAGTTATTTGACGATTATCTGTGATGCTTTTTTCAGAAATTTTATAGAAAATTTATAACAAACATCGATAAATTGAGTTGTTTCACTCATAATACAGCTTTTGAAATCCTATCCCAATGATACAAATATGTGAAATTGAAAATTTTTCTGTGATTTCTATACAACCTTGCTCAACATCTCAATGCAATGATCCAATACAGAACTTCGATTTAAAAAACGAGGTTCTTATGTCTTGTTGGAAGAAAATCTTGGCTTTGAAGACAAGCTTTAATTATGGAAAAACAAAACACAGAAAGTCAATTAGCAATTCAACGTCCAACGCCAAGAAGACGGTGATTGACTATTGAAAAATTGAGAGATAGTTCAGGTTTTATTAATGACACTTTACCATCCTTGTGGCATTCGTGTTGAGAGATAGCAAAAATGACAAAGATTTAGTGATGTACCTTTTCAATATCGGGTATTTAATAAGTCGTGTTAATTTTCTGTTTTTAAACTCGTAAATTCGGTTAATCTTTCCTTTTACAGATTTGTTTTTGCCAAAAAGTTGTAGTTATAAAAACTGACGTGAAGTTCTGCTAATTATTAAAAAAAAAGTTATTTTAAGTGCGGCCCGCCGACAAGATTTCAAATCTAAATTGGCCCGTTGGTTCAAAAGGTTGCTCACCCCTGTTTTAGAAGTTTTTAGCATACTCTGGCAACGTGGCGAATACCCAAAACAATGGAGGAAAAGTGTCATTATCCCTATTCCAAAACCGGGAGAGTTGAATAGTTTCCGACCGATCGCGTTGACATCGTGCCTGGGAAAAATATACGAAAGAATGGTAAACCGGCGGCTACAGCAACATTTGGAAAAAAAACAACCTTTTGCACCCGAACCAACACGCATTCCGAAGTGGCAGAGGTACCACCAGTCACCTCAGTCAGCTTAAGGACATTCTTACTGAACATCGACATGATCAACTTCATTCGGAGTTAGTTTCGCTAGACCTTTCTAAGGCATTCGACCGAACATGGCGACCAGGTATCCTGAGAGCTCTTGAAAAAGCCCAAGTTGGAAATCGAACATTCCAGGTCATCACGAACTTTTTACGAGATAGGTCTTTCTGTGTTGCAGTAGGTGGAACTATATTTACTTTATCCATCTTGATGATCAATGATATCTTCAAATGCATTCTCAAATATATATCGATACTTATTTATGCAGATGATATTCTTCTAATTTGTGGAAGTAGATAAGTTTGTGGCAATCTGTCGAAAAAGACTTCAGAAAGGAATAGATCGCATTATATCTTGGGCAGAGAAAAATGGCTTCGCAATCAATGCCAAAAAAAGTACCTTGCTGCACACATGCCACGGCACAAAAGGCAGACACCGATTTTCAAAATTGAAAAAGTTAATGGCTGACGGCTCGGAAATAATTCAAACACGAAACGCAAGAATTTTAGGAGTTCATATAAACCAAAAAGGAAATGCCAATAGCCATATAAAAATGTTAACCAAAGAATGCTCAACTCGAATTCATTTTCTTAAAATAATAACTAACCTAGGTAATAGAGAAACACTGTTAAAAATTGGTTTTGCTACAATAATATCGAAATTATTATACGGTTGGGAAATCTTCGATCCTGTTGATATTATGAGCCTAAAAACAGTTTACTGTAATATTTATGCTTAGAAGTTCTAAGTTAGAACAATATGCGGGGCATTCTGTTCGACGCCCATTGAAGCGCTTTATGTAGAGAATGGAGTACTTCCTTTCGAATTTCTGGTAGATGAAAACTGGGCAAGGCCAAGGAAAGCGATTTGGATTGCAGAAATGGCGACCAATAGCGAAAACTATCTGCTTAACAGAGCTAATCATGCGCTAGCTGCAGTAATTAACGATCGTATCCCACCAATATATCGTCTTCTTACCGAAACTACCACAAAATGGAATAAAAAGCCGCCACGAATTGATTGGTCATTTAAAAACCATTTCAAAACAGGTGGCAATAAGAGCTCAGCGGTCAGAATGATCGCTTACTTAAAAGCCACTAAATACGATTTTGGAAGAGAAATCTACACAGACGGATCACTAGCTAGTGGAAAAATAGGCTTTGGCATTTATAATCCAACAGAGGAGAGTATTTTTAGAAACCTGCCCGAAAAATTATCCATTTTTTCGACTGAAGCTATAGCTATTGACGTAGCACTTGAACAAGCTATTTCTCCAACGGTTATTTACACAGACTCAGCCAGTGTACTAGCCGCCTTAGAATCTGGAACGAAACATCCAATCATCCAAAATATTTTATCCCATGAAAATATTAAAAATGTTACGATGGTCTGGATTCCCAGTCACGTTGGAATCCCTGGAAATGAAAAGGCTGATAGACTAGCAAACTTAGGAAGGAATGGAGAAAGACATGTTACGAAAATCCCTAAAGCGGACGCGCTAAGTGGTTAAAAACAAAATTAAAATTTCAACACGAGTGGAACTGGCGGAATCAACAAGATGTAAAACTCAAAGAAATAAAGCAAACAACTGATAAATGGAAAGATGTTACAAACAAGAGAGAGCAGAAGATCCTTACTCGACTAAGAAATGGCCACACCTGGATAACCCACAAACATTTGATGGAGGGAGCGGAGACACCGATATGCGAAACATGTGGTATCGAATTGACGGTCAAACACATCATACTTGAATGCCGGAAATACGAAAACTTGAGACGAGATGTACTAACCGAAGGGGACCTAGCGGAAATACTGGCAAACGAAGGGGAAAGGTAGCAGATATTTTCAAGCACATGAAACTGTCATAGTTCGCGAAGAAATATCTGCGCTTGTGGCTTGAAAAGCAGCATTTTCATAGCTTCCGGGACTGTCAACCAAGAAATTTACTTGAAAGAGTGTTTGAATAAACGTCTGCTTACTGAAGAAACACGGTTGTTCCGTACTGTTTTGGCCGGATTTAGCATCTTGCAATACGGTAAAAAGGCCATGGAGTAGTACGCTGCCAATAACGTGCAGGTGGTTCCCAAGGACAAGAACCCTCCCAACACGCCAGAGCTCCGCCCTATTCAGAAATACTGGGTTATTGTCAAGCGGAACCTAAAAAAGACCAAAAAAACTGGTAAGGACGAGCAGCAGTTCAAGGCAAACTGGCTTTCTGCGGCGAAGAAGGTGGACAAGGTGGCTGTACAAAATCTGATGGCAGGGGTTAAGCGTAAGGCCCGATAATCCGAATTTGGAAAGGCGGAAGCCTAACTGAATATTTTTCATGAATTTTATCTATATATATAAAAATGAATGTTTGTCTGTCTGTCTGTTACCTATAGACTCGGAAACTACTGAACCGATCATCGTGAAACTTGGCATCTAAGGGTTTTTGATGCCGGGGATGGTTCCTATGATAGTTACAAACCGCTCCGACTTAAGGGAGAGGGGGCTTTCATACAAAACATGTAGTTTTTCGAAACAAATTAAAGTTATGACATCCATTTTCTCGAGGTTTTTTTTTCCTTTGGGCGGTTTGTTTTTCGTCTCCATGGTCGAGGCGTCGCAAACATACGTCGCGAGAGGATAGTAACCATGGCATAGCATACTGATCAGTGGGAATATTTTGGCGTGTATTTCTCAACCAAGCATTTTTTTTATGCACGTGGTGGCGATATGAAGCCTTGATGTGATTTTTTTCTACTTGATTCCTAGCTCATTTGTACAGCACATGATTATGAATGACGCCTAGATGTTATCCAGATTGACATTTTGCCGATCGAATAAAACATATACATTTTTTTTTTGCCAAAATCTGAAATTGAAAAGTCATGGCATCCATTTTTAGAGATTTCCTTTTCTTTGAAGGGTTTGTTTTTCGTCTCTATGGTCAAGCAAATGTCGTCGCAAGTGGATAGTAACCAAAGCTGTTCGTTGATCGCTGGAAAAATTGAACAATTAGGCGCCTGTTTCTCAACCAAGCATCTATATTTCTTATGCACGTGGGGGCGATATGCAACCTAGATGTGCTTTTCTTGCCTAATTGTACACAGCACGTGGAAATAAAAAATATAAATTTAGTTCTGATGCTAATGAAATAATGGTATGACACTTTGCGAACAATTGAAAAAAAAACACTGAATTAAAAGAATTTACGTAAAATTTTCTAACCCAAGGTTATTTTTGAATCATATTGATAACAGAAATATGAATAAGCTGTTTACATAGGTAGATCGGAAACATTTTGTTAATCATGTAAAAATGTACTAAACTGAAAAAGAAGATAAAAAAATCTGATCCGACACATGAACTGATCAAGAGCCTTTTCTTTGAATTAGATAAGATAGGACTGACGTGTTCATAAGTGAAAGGTATCAGTGAAATAAACTGATTTTTATTGACCAAAAGTGAAGGAATTCATTTTCCGAAAGAATTTTCATTCAAGTAACACATGTCCAAACGTTCAACTTTTCTCCGTTCCAAAAAAAAAAATATGTTTTCTTCTAAAAAATTGTTACTTCAGCCCAAATAAACAACAGAAACGAATTTAGAAATGAAAATGGGAGCTTTTTATTTTAAATAATTCTGAAAAAAACATCGTACTTTTTGCTCACATACCAATTCAAGTACGTTCTTAACATGAAAAGTGTTTTTGTGTTACATGGCTGCATAAAAGAGACTTTTGGTCCGCTTCTTTTTTGAAAAGTGAGACTTTAAAACTCATATTCAACTGGAAGCAAATATTTTATGTGAAATTTTTAGTATACTTTGAAAGTGTTCAAAACAATATCCCCTCCTGTCAACTTACACGATGGGGCAAGGGCAAACGTCGAACTTTTAAGAAATTCATCTTTAAAACGATTCAATATGTTGAAAAGACCAGAAGGGGTATTCCGAAAGTTGAAACTGAAGCGGATATTTAAAATTCTTAAATGTCTTTGTAAATGAAGGTCATTTGCATTGAACAACATTCGTTAAAAGTGGAATAACAAACATAAATTTATATTGCTGGAACACTGAGGATATATCAATGATAAAACAAATAAACAGATATACGTATTAAATCCATTTCAAAGCCATTACTCTGACGCATCTGAAAATAAGCTTTCCATTAACACGTGCCCCAATATACGGGACAAATGTTAACTTAGAAATTTGTTTTGGCCAACTTTTTTAAATATTTGACTTTCAAAGAGAAAATAAAAAAACGTGGAGAATTTATTATGTGATGCAACTGATATTTTTTGCTTTAATAAATTTACTAAAAAGAAAAAAAAATGCACTGTATAAAATCGATAATTTTCATAGGATAGATATTCAAACTGCTTCGGAAGGAAGTGCTCATAATACAGAATTTTAGGAATATACTCAAAAAACTGGCCCGATTCACGCTATTGATCGGTTTACAAAAATCTATTTTCATAAAGTACAATGTACAATAAATTCCAATATGCAAATAATTTTCTTTCAATTAGAAATTTATGTAAACTCGAGCCGGGTAAATCAGCCTACCTTTTTCAAGCAGTGGGGACAAAATTTGAAAAGATGGGGGAGCTCCCATGTAAGTTTAAGATAAAAAGCTTTTAAAAGAAGGGACCATATTTTAAAAGAGGGTTTTTTTGCGTACGGATATTAAGCATAACTCAAAAATAGATGTGACAAATCTTTTTATAGAAGTTCGTAACTTCCCGTTTGGGGAAAAAGGTGGAAAATCCATAAATATTGACAATATTTGAGTCATTATGAAGCTTTAAAAACAGAGTGCGAATTTCAGAACTTGAAAAACAAGTTTAGAGATCAAGCTTCAGTAAATAATATATACCATCTTCGAATTGCAATTCTGAACTCCAGCTGCAGCTCTCATCTCAAGGTTGTTGGTTCTAAACCATGATGAGGTTTGATTTAAAAAAAAAATGCTTACAAAAATCTTAATTTGAATAAATTTTTAGAAATTACATTTATTTTTGCAAGGTGTAGCAATGCACACCGGGTCAGCTAGTACTAAATAAACTTGATAAAGAAATTTAATTTGGTTTTTTAAATTAGCGATTTCAAAAATGTTGACCGTATCACCCTTTATCTTCCATACTTGTTTTAAAATGATCGAAAACAAGTTGCAAGGGTATTAAATTAACCAGTTATATCAATAGAAGCTCTGACAAGAATTTAATTCAAAATAGAAAAAAGCTATGAGCGAACGATCATTTTATAAGTAATTTTGATGTTACCCAATGGCTGAAACTAAAGATGCCGCTATATTGAACACCGAAACAATCTTAAAAGAAAATACGCTTGATCCTCAACAGAAATGCACAAAAATATGTCTTTTGAAGGCCTAAGGTCCACCCTAGGCCACCAAAAACTTTATATTCCTATACATTTTAATATATGTAGAAACCATCATCGGTTGAGCGCTCTCATGTCTCAATGTGTAATTACAAGGTAGACTTATGTAGTTATAGTGGAATGATACATATTCGACTGACTTGTGTACGGTACGTTTCGGACCATCGAAAATAAAGAAAATTGTCCAGTCAACCCCTCTTCTCCCCAGGTGGTTTGATTTTTTTTTGGTTGGGGACTCTTCCATATTACAGAACTCTAATCCAATGGACGAAAACGTGAAAAGTTTTTCCCGCATTTGTACCGCTGTTTCCATTTGTGGATGTTTTAATTTTTTTTTTTTTTGACTTATTGACCGTTTATGAATTATGAACCAGACACTCGTTTTCCAACATACGTTGAAAAAAATTGTTTCTCATATTCTGTTGAAAAAGACATAGGAATCTTACAATTATCCCAGTTGAAAAATTGAAAATTGTGTTGAAGTGTTCAAAGAGATTTTACATTTCTGTTCATTCTACAGTTTTTTTTTCGTCGGGTTGAAAATCTCCGTTTCAGGAAGAGCGATATTAGATTTCCCTTAAACCAGTAGCTTCATTCAACTTTTAAAGTGGGACAAAATCTCGGGGCACCCAACAGGAAGTGTGAAAAAAAAACCCCTGGGAAGGTAACAAAAGATCAGAGAAACAGAGACGCAGAATGAAACCGAGGAAAAGGCTCGAAAAAGGGTAACTTAAATCGAGCAATTTCGATTCACAGCTTTCGTTTGCTTTCGGAGGAATATGTACATAAAAATAGGGGTAAAAAGAGGTCCTTTCATCCTTTTTTGGGGTTCTGTTTCCTATTCGACTGGCTGGCTTTTATCGTCCTCGTTATCGGGAAGCCTTTTGGTGCTGAAGATTTTGTTTTCGGATTACGTTCCGGAATGTGTATGTTGTATATGGATGAACTCATGAGTAAATTCAATAATAGTTAACCAATTCGCATGTTGGGTGTGCGTGTGTGTTGTGTTTTTATTTTCACTCTTTCTTTTTAGAGATTTTTCCCTTTTTAGAAAAATGCCAACACAACATGAAGCAATAATATTATAAATGCCGATCTACAAAGACGATATCCGAGCAGCAAAACCGGAACTGGGTGTGAGCGAATTCTATTCAACTCGTACCTCTTCCTCCCCTTTTGGTTCAAAGTTCTGTTCAGAGCGAAAAAAAAACTTCGAGAAATCCGATTCCATGCAGTCTGTTGGAATCTGTTTAAGAATTTTCTATCTCAATCCAAGATCAAGATGCGGTTGCACCTTTCTTCACATTAAGAGACTCAATGATCACCAAATCATATCTTGGCTGATTGGTCGGTGAATCCGATGCACTTCCGGTTTCACCGGAAGAAGACCAGCAGCAGTTGCCCGTTTTAAAGAGGGACAGGCGGGAATCGAACACGTGTCGTCCAACTGGAACCTCCCCTGATTTGGCGTGGAACAACGGAAGACCAATTCTGAATTGAAAAAAAATCTCGCTCCCGATCCCGATCTTCGGAACGTTCCTAGGGCCTAAAAGGTCCCAAATACCGCACAACACAGCTAGTAGGGAGTTTGAATTTTTCAAAAGGGGGAGGGCGTAACGCAGCCGGTGTGTGTTTGTTGTTGAATAAAAGTAGTTCAGCAGCAGATGGCGGACTTTCCAATGTTTAATGCGATATGGGACGAGAAAGAGGGAGGTCTGGGAGGAACATTCGAACTAAAGGTGGAATCCGGAAAATTATTTTATAATGGGCTCGCGCTCGCGGGAAACTTCGATGAACTGATTCAAAGCTGAGGACAGCTGATCATTATTAAGTATAAGGTTTGTGTGAACGGGGCATATCAGAAGTAAGTGTGCTCGGTGCCCTACCTATCGGATTGTCGTCGGCATTGATTTTTGTCGGATTCAGGCGTTTTGCCGCTGACGACTTTATCATTCCATTTGTTGTATTGACGTGAGCTACGAAATTGTTAGTTTGGACGTCATAAATTGGTATGAAATATTTACAGTCAGAGAGGATTGACACAAATTTCAATCGGAGTCAGAGCCATCGGTTAGAAACTCAGAAGATTTCGAGAACAAAAAATTTAACAGAAAATAGCTTTTTTCAATTGCATTTTCAACAGAAGTGCCAAATGGCATAACTACAATATTGTTTGAGCTGTCAGCAGCAGTAGAGTAGAAAAAAGAATCACTGTGTCCGAGGCCAACGGTCATAAGATCGAGTCTGGGCATTTCAATATCATTGTAAACATAGTAAAATTGCTAGTTAACATTTTTTTCGAAGCTAGCAGCTCAAATCTTGATATTGTACTCATCAGGGATGCAACAGCGTGCAAATTGATGAATCTGTTCAACGAAACTTAGATGGCTCTCTAGGAAACAGATACATATGCGTTAAGGTGGCAACCAAAATGACCATGTCGAATTTAAAAAACCGACCTTATACATTTTGTTGATTGTTCCAAAAACTGGGCTGTGCAAAATCACAGCTCAATCGGTTTTGATTTAGAGGTGCCTGAAAGGGTTCAAAGTAAAGATTTTTTGCCCTAAAATCATAAAATTACCAAAGGAGGGAATTTGAGAAAATCAATATTTTGAACAAAATACAATAAAGATTAAAAATCTGCTATTGTGTTTTGTTAGAAATATTATGTATTGATTTATTGACTAACGGGGCTTGTGATATAGCTCAGTTGGCAAGTCTGTTGCCCCCTGAGCCGATGTCCGCGAGTTCAAGCCCAAGAGTAAACATCGAACGCAGTTGTGCCGGATAGTTTTTCAATAACGATCCGCCAACTGCAACGTTGATAAAGTCGCGAATGCCATAAAGATGGTAAAACGACTATAATCGAAACAAAAAAAAAAAAAAATTATTGACTGGCTAGTTAGCCAGTCCAAAAAAGTCGATAGTCGCTATCAAAATTTTCGGAGATAATACCAGATCTTGACGTTTTTGACACTTCTTAGTCATTTGGCATTAAAATTTTAAGTTCGATTTTTTCTTTTTTCTATGTGCTTCCTTTTGATGATACTTTAAAATAACAAAAAAAAACGAGTCCTTTGAGGCACTTCTAAAAAAAGTAGGGGAGGAGCGGGCTATATGCGTCTATTAAGCAGAACACTGATTTAATCAAATATCACATCGAAAATGTGTACAAAAACTATATACACGTGTGCAGTAGGGTGTCCCAAAATTGCATAAGTTCTGGGAATCTGGGGGCTCAACCTCCAAATGATAGATTAGGATGTGCAGAACAAACTTTTGTATGGGGCCGACTAAAAAAAATCATGTTTAGAGGTTCCGCAAGCGCGATCTTTGAAAAAAGTCCACTTTCAAAAGATTTGATTTTAAATAAATTCAGGATCCAAAAATTTTCATAAATTTTATATATTTTATATTTTTTTAATTTTGTTTGACTTAAATACTACACGTAAAAAAAGAAAAATAAATGAAATTTGTATCAAAATGTAAAACAAGCAAGCTAATTCCCAGAAAAAAATTTTTTTTGGTCAAAAAATCTTGTATTCAACTGACCAAAATGTGTACCAAGCGTAGAATATTTTTGATACCAGTGCCATCAAAAGATGCGGATTTTGGTGCACTTAAACTTTGCTCAACAAAACATGTTGTTTGTATCATCGTGTGAAGAGCTATTCACGGTTTAATCCTCAATAAAAATCAAAATTTAGGATATCTTTTATTTAATTTATCAAATTTGTCTTAATAAATACCTACTTTAAAATCAAAATACTTGCAAAAAAAACTTTGATGGTTTAAGGGAGTCATCAGAAGGCCTCAATGATTGAATTTTTGTGGCAAATTTTCGTTTAACACACAATGAGTACATTTTACTCATTACGTTTTACAGGATAATTTGTAACCAGAATACAATCTTTGAACAGCCATAACTTTTTTGTTTTAAGTCCAACCGAGTTGCAGTCTTCAGGTGAAATGTTAGTCCTAATTTGAATTTTAATAAAATCTACATAATGAAGCAATCCATTGGTGAGGACAAAAATGTATGATGAAAAACCAGTTTTTTATGCTTCTTTAGAACACTATGTCTCAAAATCCCTTTCACACTTGAGATTCAGTGCAACCCCTTCCTGTTGTCCGATTCCGCTCAAATTTGGCATATGGCCTTCTGATGACTCCCTCGAACCATCAAAGTCTTTTTTTGTAAGTATTTTGATTTTAAAGTAGGTACTTATTAAGACAAATTTGATAAATTAAATAAAAAATATCCTAAATTTTGATTTTTATTGAGGATTAAACCGTGAATAGCTCTTCACACGATGATACAAACAACATGTTTTGTTGAGCAAAGTTTAAGTGCACAAAAATCCGCAACTTTTGATGGCATTGGTATCAAAAATATTTTACGCTCGGTACACATTTTGGTCAGTTGAATACAAGATTTTTGGACCAAAAAATTTTTTTTCTGGGAAATTGCTTGCTGTTTTACATTTTGATACAAATTTGATTTATTTTTCATTTTTTACGTGTAGTATTTAAGTAAACCAAAATTAAAAAAATATAAAATATATAAATTTTATGAAAATTTTTGGATCCTGAATTTATTTAAAATCAAATCTTTTGAAAGTGGACTTTTTTCAAAGATCGCGCTTGCGGAACCTCTAAACATGATTTTTTTTAGTCGGCCCCATACAAAAGTTTGCTCTGCACATCCTAACCTACCATTTAGAGGTTGAGCCCCCAGATTCCCAGAAGCTATGCAATTTTGGGACACCCTAGTGTGCAGGCATCTGTTTTCTATACATTGGAGTAATTTTTATGTTAAAATTTTCTTCTGTTTCCAAGAAAATGATTTTATTATAAGTGTTGTCTAAAATGCCGAACCTCAAACCGTGCGGGCTAAATGCGCCTATTTGTGTTTTGAACAAAATTTCTGTTTTTTGGGCAATATTTCCGTATAATTTCATTGAAACTGGTAGAAAGTGATAATTTCCGTACGACAAAGCTGAAGTTTTATAAATATCTATGTATATTATAATTTTATGGAATAAAACGGGCTTGTGATATAGCTCAGTTGGCAAGTCTGTTGTCTCCTGAGCCGATGTCCGCGAGTTCGAGCCCAAGAGTAAACATCGAATACAGTTGTACCGGATAGTTTTTCAATAACGATCCGAAACTGCAACGTTGATAAAGTCGCGAATGCCATAAAGATGGTAAAACGACTATAATCGATACAAAAAAAAATGGAATAAAACAAAAGTTAGGGTTGCCATACTATGGGGACAGTTCATCCATGAGAAAAACTTTATCAAATCTGTTTTTGGATCTTCAATTCTCTCTCAAGATGTTATTCAGAGCTTAGATTTGAAGGTTCAATGATAAAAATCATTTATTTATTCTATTTAACCTGTTATTTTAGCATGGAGGCATTTTACAAACATGATGGGGGCATACAAAAACACTCTATTATTCCACTATATAATCATTATTAAACCTCAACAAAAGCTGAAATATGTTTAATTTCTTAAGTTCATTTGAGTAAGAAACAAAAACCATCCTAGTTTTTGCTTTAAGCTTAAGCTTTACGTATAATTTTTAAAAGTCGAAATATTACATCAAAATGTATCAAAACCTTGTATGATTTTTTAATTCTTTTTTTTTTACGTTTGTAAATTCGTAAAATTCTTTTTTGCCTTATGTTCTAAGCGTATCACCCTCAAAATGCATTGGTCAGATAATCTGTCTAGTCAGCCATTTCATCAAACAGCCGTAGGGTCATTTAACCCGATAGGCCCATTTAGGAAACCTTTCCCCTACGATGGTGCTGAACTTTTGCACAGACCAGTTTCTTGGGCCAAAATGTTTATGGTTGATTTTTCATATATTCAACTTAATTGTCGCCCAACAGGTCACCAAAACTTTATCACACAGGCCAGAAAGTCAGTCTGAAGGATGACTTTTACATTGTAACAGTTTCGTTGAATTTTTCTAACTTTCCAGAAGTATGATCAATTTGTCACTATTCCTGTTAAATGGTATATTTTCCTTCAGGCAACTAAAAATTTTTTTAAAGTTTCAAGAAAAAAAATTAAAGTTTCAAGTGAGTATTTTTTTTGAAATACAGACCACGTTCGATTTTGGCAACATTCGATTTTGGCAACATCCGAGCAAAAACCGTTCGTTTTTGGCAGCATGTTTTTTTTCTATTTTTATTTTCATTTGAAATTAATTAAAATTAATGTAAAACGTAATATAAGCATGAAATTTTTCAATTCGGCTAAACTATAATAGTTTTTAACAGAAAAAACATGAATTTTTCCATATTTTACTCCTAAAAACTAATATAATTGATCAAATTGAGAAATTTTATGCTTATATAAGGTTTTACATCAATTTTGACAAATTTGAAATGAAAATTAAAAATAAAAAAGTGACAAAAAAAAACCGTTCGATTTTGGCAACATAAAATTTACGGGCGTGTTGCCAAAAACGAACGGGGTCTGTAGTTTCTACCCCTTGATTTATGCAAAACATTCTTTCCAAAATAGAAATATGATCTGGTCAAAATATTTTGCAGTGATTGATGTCTACTGAGAAAGATAAAAATTAATTAACACTTCGTGATGAATTCTTATTATTCTTCTTATCTATCATATAAGGTAAAAGAGTAAGATTTTTTTTTAAATTGGTGATAAACAGTTATTTTTTTCACATTTCTTTTCGATGAAATTTTTCGAATAAACACCTTATACCTAATCCTATACCTAATACCTAATCCTCATGGACTGGCGGAATTGGCTTGTACATGCTTTTTATGAAATCAATCCCAAAACTCTATCTATCCCCTTGAATTATAGACCACATAATAATTACAAATAGAAAAAGTTTCAAGTCTTTATGTTTAGAACTGATGCATTATTACCCTGATAAACCGTGAACTGTCAACCAAAAATATTCGACAACATTACACTGAGGTTTTTTTTACGCGGTATTTTGTCCCGCGTAAAAAAAAACGCGTAAAAAAAAACCGCGTTAATTCGAAAATCCGCGTAAAAAAAACCGCGTTAATTCGAAAATCCACGTAGAAAAAAACCGCGTTAATTCGAAAATCCGCGTAAAAAAAACCTCGTTAATTCGAAAATCCACGTAAAAAAAACCCCAAAATTAAAAAATCCACGTAAAAATCCATTTTAATTAAAAAAATCGTGCAAAAAAGCACGTTACTAAAAAAAACGCGTAAGAACCATGATTATTTAAAAATTTGCGTACAATGATAGTTTATTTTTATGATAAAAAACAAAATCAATTAGATTAATAGAATAGTAGATTATAGTGAGGCTTATTTGACAGTGTGGAATTCAGATCGTCTCATGTCTCATGTCTCATGTCTCATGTCTCATGTCTCATGTCTTTTCATGTCTCATGTCTCATGTCTCATGTCTCAGGTCTCATGTCTCATGTCTCATGTCTTATGTCTCAGGTCTAATGTCTTAGGTCTCATGTCTCAGGTCTCATGTCTCAGGTCTCATGTCTCAGGTCTCATGTCTTAGGTCTTATGTCTCATGTCTCATGTCTCATGTCTCATGTCTCATGTCTCATGTCTCATGTCTCATGTCTCATGTCTCAAGTCTTGAGTCTCGAGTCTCATGTCTCGTGTCTCAGATCTCGAGTCTCATATTTCAGGTCTCAAATCTCAGATCTCATGTATCACGTTCTTAGTCTCAGAGCTAAGATTCTCCCAACTACAAAAAGATTCTAAGTGTTTTCCTTTGAAAAAGTCTTAGAATATTTTCTCTCAAAAACCGCGTTAATTCGAAAATCAGCGTAAAAAAAGCCGCGTAAAAAAACCGCGTAAAAAAAACCGCGTAAAAAAACCTCAGTGTATATTACTTTCGCATATATTCATAATTAAAACTAAAATTAAGAATTTTCTTTTGTTTTAAGTTTTGAACAATAGAACGTATGGTAATGTAATAAAATTAGTGGTTTTTCTTACTTTTTTATATTGAATTTACAGTTAGCGTATTAAGCGAAGTTTCAAGTTAACAATCGAAATTTTAGGATAGTTTTAGTTTTTAGTAGTGAGTTTAAAAATTTTTTGACATTACAGGATGTTCTCCTACAAAAAATACTTGATTGTGCTCAGCAAATTTAAGTTGAATAAATAAACATTAGTGATTAGTAAACTATAGGGCTCTGGACAGTTCATTATTGAACTGAACACCTAATTTAATGTAGTAATGTAATATAAATGTAATGATGAATTGGTACGAATAAAGACATATTAAAAAAAAAAAAAGTTAACAATCGCTTACTTTTACAGTATTTTTTGTTCGTCGCTAATTTACAGTTAACGAAGCCGAGCTCTGGTTGTTTTTAGGTTTAAAGTCATTTCTTCAACATTAAAGATTTAATTTAAATTTGGTATTTTGTATCGGCATCCTAGAGTTTAGGACCAAAACAACTCCCATCAACCTTAAAACTTTTGATGCATTAGTCATATGATTATCTATGGACATAAGTTTTTTAGAAGCCATTTAAGGTAAAAAGTGCGGCATATTGTTGCCCCAGTTGACGGAATTGAGCACGTAGGAGTTTGACACGCAATAAGCAAACGTAAGCTGATTAATTTTAAATCCTCTATTTGAGCAATCAGATTGCTTAATTTACTAATTGATACCAAAAACGAAAAAAATCTTCATGAAATAAAACCTATTTCGATGTTGATGCAAATTGAAAGTTAGATTTTTGAAATGAAAGTGATTTTTTATAGCACAATTTCAGCGCTTCCCTACGAAATTTACAAACCATTAACGTTAGATATTTCCTTCAATCCAACAAATTCATTATACCGTTCATTGAATCTAAACAGTTAGTTGTCAGGCATAAAAACGAATTTTAAATTTGGATGCATTGATTCTTAGTATTAAATAATGATTTAATAAAAATTGCGATCGATGTCATTTTTGCTACTCAAAGTTTAAGATAGTTAAAAGATTTCAACTAAGGTGTGTATTCCAAAAAAAAAAATGCAATATTTTGTTTTGCGAACTTTTGAATGTATGGATGGAAATCGATGAAATTTTCAGTAAATCAACCTTTTTATGTAATGTTAACATGTGGAAATTTTTGTGACGTTCTGACCTGTCGAACATTCAGTTAAGTTCCAGTGGAAGGCCCCAAAACTGCTGAAAATCAACTTTTTGATCAAAATTTTTATATTCAATCGTTGAGGGGGACCTATAGGATCTAACAGGGAGCAGATAAAAGTGAAGATGATTGATTCCATAAACTTAAGTATTGTGAGTGGTTTCATCGAGTGTAATCCAAAAATTTCAAAAGGAGTAGTGATAAAATGGTAATTTTTTTTCAAACTAGTTCGTCTAGCTGACTAACAAAAAGGCTTGACTTCATTTCTACAAGATAAAAAGCTGCCTACCGGTAAAATAAAAAAAAATACGGTGGTCAAATCGTGCGAACAATATTTAGAGCGCTATTGGGGAGATATTTTGGAGAATTTCGAAATAGACAGCAAAACGAACTCTTCAGCGGCACCTGGCAGGTTTCCTACCAGAAAAATTTTGTTGACAAGTTTTGCCTAGATGTTTCGGAGATAAAAAAGGAGAAAAAAATAAAAAAAATCAATTGGATCACTAGTACTTGAGGAGGCTGACGATCTGTGGAAGCTGCAAATCAGTCAGTCATTCATAACGATTGACATGATAAATGGCTTAATATACAAAGAAGACTCCCTCTTAAAGCGATCGTTTTCCCTGCATATTGCTTCAGTAAGTCTAAAAAAAGTTGATACTCTGTTTTGGTCGGATCTGAAATCATGCCATTTGGCGAAAATTATGGTAAAGTGATAAAAAGCCTGCCGACGGATGACCATTGGCTAAATTTGTCATAACAAATTTAATTTTTTTATTTATTTTGAAGATCAAGCTTCAGTAAACATAAAACGGCATCAAAAATAGCCTTTTTTATTAAAAGGGTGATTCATAGTAGATAAACGTTTAAGAGGGTGCCCGTGGTGCCCAAAATTTAAAGTCGAATAATTTCGCCATTGGACGCTATCTCAGAAGTCACTTTACAGAACTGCACCAAATTTTTCATATGTTAACATTATAATAATAGGCAGCTCCAATGAATGTTTCATCAATTTTCATCCATGCATTCAAAAGTTATTCACAAAGTATTACATATTTTTTTCGAATACGCTCTTTAGGAATAGAATTCATATAACACGTTTGACGTGTTCAAAATGGTAAAAATTATTTTATAATAATCAAGGAAATTTTTAATTTTTAATACTTAAAAGAATGTTAAATTTAGTTTTGTTTATTAGAATTTTGGAGTTCTCATTTGAAATTCCGAATTTTGAACTTAAAGCCCATTTACACATCTCGTGAAAATGAACGTGAAAAATCTTTTTTTGTCAATAACTCGGCAACGTCATTAAACTAGATTTTATATCATAGTAAAAGCGATGGGGAATGGTTGAATGATAAAAAAAAAACAATTGGTCTTGTTGTGTAAAAGCTCCTAGATTTTTTTAATACGATTCCCCCACCATGATGAAAGTTTTGCGGTGAAAACCAGTGGAATCGGAATAAAAACAGTTCTAGAAGGTTTAAACAACAAGACCAGTTAGATTTTTATCTTTCAACCATTCCCCATCGATTCCAACATGTACGAATACTAATTGCGTTGCGTTTTTGAGTTATTGACAAAATAAGATTTTTTTTCGCGGTCATTTCCACGGGAAGTGTAAACCAGGCTTTAGAGGTTTTTTTTGAGCACTCATTCATCATCAATGTGATGAAATGGAAAAAAATATTGTAAAAATCAAAATTATCAATGTTTTTATTGTATTTTTTTTTTTAATTTTAAGACCGATTTGGACAAGTTTTTAATCTTGATCCATAACAAACATCCTCCTGAAATCAATGAACAAACAACTTGGAGAAAAAATTCAAAACTTTGATAAATATGAACGTTCAAATAACTAAAAATAACTTCTTCAAACCTATTTAATTGATTTCTTCAAGTAAGAATAAGATTGTTCAGCAAAGAATGTCAAACCCTTTTTAAAAAAAACTTGCAATTAATGGTCAATTTTTTATTTGAGTCTTGATTTGTTTATTGGAAATTCATCCTGATTTCGTTTGTAAAAACAAAGAGCACAAATTTCAAAAAAATCCAAAAGAAAGGTATGGAAAAATAAGATAACAGAGTTTAAATATTCTTGCAATTGAGATTTCAAATGAGTTTTTTTAAATGTTTTCAAAGTTTGTCTACGAAATCAAGAGAAAATTCTAAGATTAGGATTAAATTTTGATAACCTGAAATTCTAAAATATAAATGTTACAAACTCTTATGATCATTCTAAAGTTAAAATGTTAATTTTTAAGGTTTTAAAGCTTTCTTAGAGTTTGAAATTAATTCTTATATTTTATTATGATTTAACTCTTCGTTTTAATAAATTATGGAAAAGTGAAAAATCTTAAAACAAAATAAAATTTTTACGAAAATTAAAAATCATGAAATGAACGTTTAACAAATTGAAAATTAATATAAAAAGTAACCTTAAACTGGATTCATCGTCAAGAATTTTGATTTCCTTTAACACTGATTGAAACAATCGATATTAAATTTCAGATTTCGAGTTTTTTTTTCGAATTGGAATCGGCCTCAAACCGTTTGAACTAGCTTTTGAGGCTGAAACTTCAAATAGTTGAATCTGAGTCTGTATCTGTATGTGTGAAATATATCTAGTCAATATTTACGATAATAGTGCATTAATATAATTATTTTTTAATTTATGCAATTCTACAACCATATCCATCGCAAAAAAAAAATGAACCCTGCTTAGATTATGGAATTAACACAAGTTTTTTTTAACCTTCCAAAGCCGTTCGCTAAATATCCGTTTCGGGGAAATTTGATTTATGATTTGATTTCGTTCTCCTGGCTGTAAATGTTAACCGATTTGTATTACCAGGTTATCAGAAATTGGTTCAGTACCTATGTAAAAAGTCCGAAAAATCATTTTTAATTTTAAAATACCCATAACTTTTGGCAGATTTTCTGTATTTAAGCGTTTCATTGATGATTGAAATTTTCAAGAATCCCTCTATCCGACAATGTATAGACATGTTGGGGTCCAATGAAATTTTGACCGCAATCTCAGATCTTCCGGTAGAAAAAAATCTTACTATTAAAAAACGATATTCACTTTTGGCTTTGCTTAGCTGTATTTCATTTCCCAATGTACCTATTTTCAAAACACAAATTTTAGTTTTTTGTCGTTATTTTGATCATTATTTTCATAGAACATACTTGGTCTGTCAAAATTCCCAGTTCTTCAGAATATTGAAATGACGATAAAGATGTTTGAAATGTGCGCTTCGGATCATATTGACCCGAACAGCTTTGGAGGGTTAAATTTCATCACTTCAGTCTTGAAAATAAACTTTGGGCGAGTAATTCTTTTCTACTTTATCAATACGAAAATCTTGGAAAATGTAAAATCATGTCATCGTGGAAAATTTTCTAAGTTTCTAAATTTACAAAACAAAATACATAACGATCAAAATCTACTGTAAAAATTTGGAATTTTCTATTTTAGTTAATATTTATATGTCCTTTATTAAAATAAAATCATTTTTTTTACTTTCAGATTTCAGAAATTGAATTTTAAACATCTTTCGTTCCAAATAAAAAAGCCGGGTGGCTTGAGCTTTTCAATTTGGAAATGAACATGAATTATTTTAAATTAAGAACATAAACACATTTATTGAAATAGAAAATTCCAAATTTTTCAATCGTTATGTATTTTGTCATTCTTTTTGTCATGTCAGCCCCTAAAATTTTAGTGGATTATCACATATTTGAGTGTAAACTTGTTTTGCTGTAAATTTACATCGATTTTGATGTAAATTTCTGTGGTATGAAACGCAAAAAAGTAAGTCGAGCATTCCAATCCCTTGCACCGGAAAAGTACAAATTCGCATGAGTTAATTTTCAAACTCAATGTTTCACCGCCGGTAGTTTGAAAACGATCGACCAGTAAATCCCCAATCGTATACTTTTGCGAATGAAACAACAGATACAAACTTTCTCGTTATTGATTTTCAGCCGGTGGCATATATAATCCAAACTGCAATCTCATTCTATTTTATTTTTATTTTATTTGAAAAATCACAATCACATAAAACTCTGTCACACTGATGAAAACATGCCCACTGTCGCGGGTGGGAAATGCACACCGGTTGGAGAAAGTCACCCGAAAATGACCAATCAATCAGTAGTGTTCTCGTGCGAAACGAAACCTGCTGGAATTAATCAACACAACAACCTTCTATTGCACCATTAAGAAGTATTTGCAACCCAACAAAATTCTGCAGCACCGAATGAAATTCTTCAATCTAAGCAATCCGTTCCTGGTCGTCGTTTTGTAACGAAAAATAATTTGTCGCCTGCCACCATTGTCCTATTGCGTTATTGGGAAAGAAATAAAAAGGTTTTCATTTTTTTTTTTTGGTTTGATGATTGTTTTTGGGAGCACCAGTTTCATTTGTGCAAAATGTGCAAAACGAACAACACCACTAGAACAGGAAAAATAAAAACAAAACACAACCCTTCCCCCCCTAAGGTTTTCCGTAGCACGGGGGGCGAGCGAACACACATTGATAGTGTTTTGTATTGTTAAAAAAGGGGCGTAGTCCGAGGGCTTTTTTCAACGGAGCACGCGCTCATTCGGGGTGCTCTTCTCTTAGGGCACCCATACTAAGAGACAGGCTCTCCGGGAGTCCCGGAGAGCGAGTGTGCCCTCGAGGGTGCTGTGTGCGTGAGCCGGAACTCACCCGTTGGGTGGAAAAAGGGGGCGTTCCGCCCCGTTTTTACGGTGAAGCACCGACCACACGGATAAGAGCACCAATACTGAGGCAGTGCCATTGCGCTCTTGACCCCTGACAAATTCGGACTCCCTCCCGGTGAGTGTACCTGCTGAGAAGATGAGCATTCAGCTCCAGCTCTCCCTCTCACGGCTAACTTCGTAACCGGTTTTCTTTTGTTTCGGTCGCTCGCTCGTGGCCTGCTGCGATGATGATGGGTGCTTCTTGGCTTGGTTCTAGTGTGTGCCGATTTTATCGATGCTTGCATGGATGGCCTTCTTTGGGTGAGCGCTTGTGCTCTCGACTCTCTACGTCCATCGTCTCGTCGTCCGGGATCGGGTTGCAGCGCTCCTTCTCTTTTCCGGCCCAGTCGTGCAGTTTCGTTTCGCTTCGGCTGTTGTATGAGTAATTTATCATCAAACAAGTTTTTCCATATTATTCAAAAAACTATTCAAGTTAGTTGAAAGAACAATCTTGAATGGTGAACGTTACACGTACACAGACTCTAATTTATCAATGGGAAAACGTTGCTGCTGGGCTGCCGCTGGGTGCTAGGCTTGCTAGTTTCGAACCAGAACCCCTTTTTGCCGCTGTTGCGTTTGTTTGATATCCGTCATCTCCCGCGGTCACCGTAGCAGACGTTCAGGCGAGAAACAAAAGTGTATTCCGACGCGTCAAAAGTGCGAGTGGTGTTTTTTTATTATTATATTACTCTATTCGTCTTTCTATTGACGAAGTGCGGGAAACCCCTTTCTAAGCCCGTTGTGTGTTCGCCTTTTTCGGTGCGTGAATATTGATTTTTTTTTCTATAATGTTTTGTGCCTCGGGTTAGCCGGAAAAGAAACGTAATAAATTCTAATCTGTCATCCGGAGAAGACACTCGCTTTGTTCCGGTGCTCGATCGATCGATCGATCGATTGATTGGAAAGTGCAGCTTCCGGTCCTTCGAGCCGGATTCATGTGAAAGTGTACAGTTTTCGGGTTCCTCGTTTACGTTGTGATTGAACTCGATTGCTACGCGCGGGTGCTACGCGTTTAACGATGAACTCGTAAATCGCCTATTGTTAATGTTTAAGACGTACAATTAGTTCGTTCAACTCAATCGCACGGTTCAGACACAAAAGAAGCAAAGATAAGCGTTTAAAAACCCCTTAATAGCTCCCACAGTTTAAGGCCAGAAATTATATAACCTGGGCCTTAGAAGTTGCCGGCAAGCCGCGATCGGTTTTCTCCTAAACATCAAATTAAACAAATAGGCTCGGATCGGGCCGAAGAGCCCACGCACCCGAAGAAGCTGCTAGGCATTTCTCCACAAAAGGCCGAAGAAAATAATAAAGAGTGTGTTCGAATTTTTGCGATGACTCATCTGATTTAATTGCCACGCGTTCAAGATCCGATCAGGAAGGCAGAAAGCAGAAGGCAAAGAGGCGCTCGGCGCAAAACCTATGCAAAGAGCGATCGGGAGAATCGCCGAAAAACGTCAAAACCGATCGACAATTTAGAAAATAGAGTATAGAAAAGTGCCAAGTCGCCGCTCGCTTAGATTGGAAGTGCGCGAGCGCTCGATAACCATAGTCAGTGGAAGGGAAGACGAAAAAGCAAGATTCATCAAACCATATAAACGAATCAACCGATCGACCGACGAGTGAATACATAGATATTCGCACGGCAAGCGAATAGCCCCCCTCACATTTCTTGTTTGTGATTCGTGTGTGGACCCCCTGAACCGTCAGGGCCCCTCCAGCAAACCGAGTCAAAACGTCGGATCCCACGCGGAGACTCGATCACCACCACCACACGACGACGGCGGCGTTCAGCATGTTGACCGACATGAGCCCGTCGGCGGCCGGACAGTTCTACGCCAGCGCCCAGATACCGGCCATGGGCATGAACATCACCAACATCGCGACGCACATGCAGAAACCGAGCGTAAGTACCCACTACTTTATCGACGAGCTTCTTTGACAATCCAGACTGACAGACAGACAGATCAAAACAATCCACCGCCTACTTTTGACAACTAGTGTGACAAGAACGCCGACGATTGTCACCTTCTTCATCTAACAGAAAAAAAACCTTTTGTTGTTCTTTTGTTCCACGATGATCTACACACCACCCCCTCTGTGGGACCTCCCATGAAGATCCGAGGACTTCATATAGTCGACGACAGTCTTTATATCTTGAACGTTCCTCGGCTAACAAAGGGGCTACGCAAGAAACACACAAAAAACACCCAGATATCCTGCGGTGCGCGTCCAACGAACGCACAAAACAGGCGGACAGTTCCGTGACGAATTTGTCGAGATCGAGCGGAGATCAAGAAGAGATCGTATGAACCGGTCAAAAGTCGGTCAAACCAGTAACATGTCTGCCAAAAATATTTAGAATGCCTGTTGAGAGATTTCAGAAAGCATCATCTTTCAAGTTTTTGCAAATTAAGAAGAGGCGTCGGCGGCCGGCGCCTCCGTATGAGGTCAAAGACGTTTGGCGGGAAGTTTTTATCTATGAATGTTTCAGTCTTCGCTAATGATCTTTTGCCAATTGGGCTGAGTTGACCTGAAGAGGTGACTTACTGGGCGATGGCTTTGGGAGGCACCAATTTTGGTTGTTTCGAATGATATGCTTGGCAAGATCAAGCGATGGAAAATTTGTTTTGAATTTTGTTAGAAATTATACTGCTTTTAATTCTATTATCGATCAAGTCATTTATTTTTCAAATAAAGAAATAATTCAGACCGACGGAGCTCAACATGTGCGTATAATGGAGCCTATTACGTCACGTTCATCGTGGTGTAATTGGCTAACGCGCCGTTGTACTGAAGCGGAAATGGCAGGTTCAAGTCCTGCCGGTGAGCCGTTGTTTCTTTTTCAAGAAATTCTTTATATTTACGGCTAATGTCTTTTATTTCTTTGATATCTCACGTTTTTTAAATACTTCCCATCACCTCTGAAAATGTTTTTACGTTCTTAAATGTTGGTAAAATATAACGACAAAACTAAAATTAAAAAAAAAAATATAACAAGTAATGACATAAATGATGAATATTTCATAAAATTAAAAAAAAAACCAATACAAACAATAGGCTTAAAATGACCAAAAACATGATGAGAAAAAAAGATAAATGATCAAAAATTGACTCAAAATCATATAAATGATAATAATAATAGTTTTTTTTACACATAAGTGCAAAAAAAGTTGAAAAAAAACGTTCGACTTTGGCAACATTCGATTTTGGTATTTTGTTATTCGGGCGAGTTGCCATGATCGAACGGGGTCTGTTCTTAGCTTTGAAATTGAACTTTTGTAGTGTAAACCCCATACATCCAAAATCTTCTTCCTCATCTAAAGAGTCCAGTCCAGGGCATTCGGGAAAGTTAAATGAATTCTGCTGCGAGCTTGATGTGATTTAGCAAAGGCTGCTGTGAAATCCTCTTATTCATCACCGGCATCAGGCCCGTGCAAAAGACCCGATTATGGTTTTCGTAATTCAAATATTGCTTGAAATAACTTCAATACCAAAAAATTAACAATAAATAAGGAAATTTTTTTTTAAAACTATTTTCTTACTTATGACCATCACACAAAATCGCAAAAATAATAAATTTTACTGTTAGAATTCGAAACTTATAAAAATCACAGTTTCAAATCAATGCCTTTTCCAGTTATTCATTATTAAGTTATTCAAAATGATGTTTATTATTATGAATCTGAAATTTACTTGAAAATAAAATTTTAATTCATTTTTTCGACACATCAGAAACAAATAATAATTAAAATTTCAAATTAAACCAGAACTTAAGTTTTCGAATATAAGAATAGGTGCACAGAAATACAATACCTAAATTAAATTTCAAATCAGATTAAAAAAGAAAGGAAATCTAAATTCTTTAATAAATTTCAGATCAGATCGGAAATTAAATATTATTATTTTTAGGCTAAATAATAATTATATTAATTAATATTCATTTTTATTTACATTACTTCTTCATTTCCGGTTAATTCAAGAAATTGAAAAAAAAATGAAAATACGTTTCGAGATTTGAATTCTTGGTAAAGCAAAAAATATGCATTTTGAACTTAAGAGAATTTATTTAAAAATCATGATCCAAGATTGAACTTAATTTCATAGAAAGAATGCAATTTCATTTCAAGAGTTTCAGTGATCAAAGGAGATCATTTTTAAATTCTTCCAGTTATCAAAATAAAATGCGTAAAAAGTTCATTTTTTAGTTTCTCAGTAATAACATTATGAATTTATATATAAATAAAAAGAAAGTACATGATAAAAATAAAAATAATGAATTCCAAGTAAACATTGCAAATCTTGAAAGCACAAAGCAAATACAGGCTCTTTACCTTTTCTGGGCTACACGCTCGAAAACTTTATGTTGCCAAAACGATCCATGCTAGAATCGATCGGTTTCATTCATCAATTTTTTTCTCACTTATTAGGTAACTAACAATAATAAACCATTTTATCAGCTTTTATTAATTTTTAGTCATTTTTTCTTATTTTTAATCATGTTCCAAACACATTTATAACTTTTTTTTAGTACAATACAGTACAATCTGACCCATTTTTTTTTTCAAAATTTAAAATATATGCGTTTTTGAGATATTTACGAAGCAAGAGAAAAACAAAAAAAAAAGGGTTTGCACAGTTTCCTTCAAAATCCATCATTAACAAATTGATAGCTGACTAACCGTTAATTATTCAAAGAATTACTGTGTGTGAGTAATTGAAAAATATGAAAATACTGTCAAAAATGATCACAAAGTTCAAATCAAGTATTGCAGTGGAGCAAATGTCCAATATTTTTTTCACCGATAAGCTAAGTTGCCTAGTTATGGGTCATTCAAACATAACCTCTTCGAAAGGAAGTCGAAATTTACAATTAAAATTAGATTTAATTTATGAACGTCATATAGTGTCGTAAAAAGAAATGTCTTAGAACTAGAGTGATGAAGGATTAAATTCCTGCATCCAATTTTCGGATATGTTTGTTAACACTTATTTTTAAACACCTGTTGTGATCAAGTGGTTTCCCGCTAATACGGTTAATTTGATTCTTGAATTGATTTTTTTTTTTAGAAAAAATGTCCTTGGGAAGGTGTTAGAACTAGTTCCTTCTATCATTTGATAGAGTTTTCAAGTCTTGGACTAAACTTCACACGTTTTCCCGAGAGCAAAATTTTCTACGTCGTGTGTAAAATAAAACAAATAAAGTGACTTGAAACAGTGCCATCTACTACACACTTCAAAAGTTACAAATCAATATTCAATGAGCCCAGTTTTCGGAAAAAGTAATCGTGTATGAACTAATGAAAAATTAAACCAATTTTAATAGACGGTTTAATTTCATTGGCTTGTCAGATACTTTCAGAAAAAAGCGGGGCATTTCACGACAAAAAAGCGGGACACAGCAAAAAAAGCGGGACATTTAAGAAACTCTTAAAAAAAGCTGGATTGTATTGCCATACAAATCAGGCAAGGTTATTTAAAGAAAGTACACTTAGATTTTTTTTTAACACGGATTGTTTTTGGTCAGTTTTTCCTACATGACTTCAATTTACACGGGTTTTTTTCCATAAACACGGTTATTTTTCATGATTCTAGCAAACTAACACCAAGGTTGTCAAAAAACCTCCTAAAGTTTTATCCAAAAAATTTGTGATGGTTTTCTCTGACGCTTTTTTCAGTAATTTCATTAAAAAGAAATGTCAATTTGCCTCTTTTTTCTACATTTTACTTCAGAAAAATCTAAGAACATTATTAAAATTATTATATTTTCCAATTCATACTTAAAAGTTCAAAATGAATAACGGCGTAAATTGTTTTTGGAAAAACGTATGCAATATTAAAATTTTGTGGAATCTGTGAATATTTCTAAAATTCTTTGTTCTGTGACAAAGATTCTGTGATGAAAATTTGCTCAAAATTCTTTGAAATTATAGATTTATCTGTGATTTCGGCAATGTTGATTAATACGTTATTTGAGGGAAATATTTCAAGTCCTACATGTGAACAGCGAATTTAATATCATGTAAAAAACCTTTGTGCGAAATCAAATATATTTCAAATTTGTTTTAAAAATTTGAAACTCAAGAAAATTTCCATCATTGTATACTTGACTAATCAAGTAAAAAAATTGTGTGTAAAAGACTATTGAATTTAGGTTCTGTCGAAAAATTAAGATTTATAATCATTCAGAAGCAACTTAAACAATATTTTCACCATATAGACTAAAGTTATTTCATCGGTTGAACATGCTCCAAGAACGATTAATTGATCCGAATCTTATTGTAACTTTAGAGCTTTTTAGTATTGTCTTATTGATGTCAGTTTTGAGAAAAATGACATATTCGATTTTTTTGTGTTGTGTTGCTTATTCTGAGAAAATGATCTAATCATAAAGTGGATAAAATATAATTTTTTACAGTGTTTGTCTGTGAATTTTTTAGAAAGTTTTTCTTGAAAAAAAGCGGGACACTTTGAGGAAAAAGCGGGACGGCAGGACATTCAACAAAAAAGCGGGACATGTCCCGCTTTTGCAGGACGGATGGCAACCCTAAGATAAATGCAATTAGAGTTACTTTTGATTGGACAAAACTTGATTTTCGAAATTTCTGCACTTCTGAGGCAGTCGAAAAATCAAAAAGCTTAAGAATAAGTTTTGCACTTCTTGAATAGTTATCGGAGTCAGGGGACCCATCGGCTTTGTCCAGTCAAACAGGAACATTCTCGACGATCAGACTCACTCAGCAAATTATAGATACTTAAAGTAGGTTACTTTCAAGTATCACTTTTGCATACCATTGTCCAACGTTTATTACTTCTTGCAACTTGGAAAGAAATAGAGAATAATTTTTAAGATATTTATTCATTACTAGCTGGCCCGGTGTGCATTGCACCTTCCGAAAAAATTGGAAATTTGTAGAAATCATTCCAACTTTGATGTTTTGGTCTGCCGTTTAAAATAAACACAATTTAAAAATATTAAATCAAATTTTAATTTAATTCAGTAGCAACCCTTTTTAAAAGAGAGATGCAGCAAAAGTCTGAAATTTATTCTCCTATTTTGTTTCTCTAGATCAGTAATTTTTACTCTGTTTTTATAAGCTTTATGAGTTTTTCAATTTTTCCTTAATAATATGTTTTTGGTTCCATGTAATCCACCCGCTTCCTTTCAGAATGCGGGAAAGGCTCACACACCACCAGAGGCATATTTGTCGTATCAAAATTACAGTCACAGGCAACATTTGGCTCCATCTGTTCGATAAGTTTTCGAGATATGCCAAATAAAATACGGATAAAACGATGCCTAATTCTTCCAGACTCCGCCCTGAAAGGGTAGGCCTTAAATTATTCGCACTCATATTTTACCCATTTTTTATCCCCCTCCCCTCTCCAAACTGCAAGGCGGAAGAATTTGTAACAATCATAAATCAATTTTTCGTACCCAAATTCTTTCACATGTCAATTTTGTGTTCATTTGTTTAAAAAAATTTCGGGTGACGCAAAAAAATGTCATGGGAGACTTCCTCCTCTCTTCCAATATCCTCAATGAAAGAAGAGAGGTGTCGCAAATAAGCGTATACCTTTGCCAAATAGGTTTCATTTGCTCGATTATTTCTCGAGTAATGTAAACTGTAAGAAAGGAGGAGCCGCAAATATGTATAGAAATATTCCTCGATTTAAAAACCCACCCATGTCAAATTTGGTACCATTTGCTTGATTTCTTCTAGAGCTGTATGCAAAAAATTGTAAGGCAGCCGCTTTCCCTCTCTCTGTTTCCCCATCGGAAAGAGCACCGAAGCAAATATTCATAGAAACATTCCTCGTACTCAAATTCACTCCCAATAAAAATTTGTGTTATTTGCTCGATTAGTTTTCGAGTTATAAAAAAAAGGTTGTATCGATACCTACCTCCTCCATTCCTATCTCTTAGCTGGAAGAAAGAAGGGTTCTCAAATAATCATTGAAACATTTCTCGTTTTCAAAAACCCTACCGTGCCAAATTTTGTTCCATTTGTTTGATAGGTACTCGAGATATGCCAAAAATTTTAAGGGAGCCTCCGTCCTCCTTTCCTATCTTCCCACTGGAAAGAGGGAGGGGTAGCAAATATTCATAGAAATATTTCTCGTACTCAAATTCCCCCCGGGCAAGTTTGGCAAGTTTTAGAGTGACCAATGAAAATTGTATGGAAGCCCACTTTCCTCTTTCTTTCTCCCGACTGGAAAAGGAGGGGGAAGGGTCTCAAATAATTATAGAAACTTAGTATTCAAATGCCCTTCCATGTCAATTTTGGTTCCATTTGCTTGATTAGCTCTCAAGTTCTGTAAAAAAAGTTGTAAGGGACCCCGAATGTGTTACGAAACTTCTGCAGCGATTTCCTTGAAACATGCCCAAGAGCTGATACAAACTGTATAAAACTGACAAAAATTTGGTATTTTTTTCTCAGTTTTGTTTTGACAGTTCTCTTTGGTATGTTTGGAGACATCTGGTGATCCAGTCAAAAAAGCAAAAATTGGTTCAAAAAGGTCGTTGGAATTTTTACACAAGTTTCGTGAGCTAGCTTGTAGGTCTGTTCTCTATGGGCCAATTTCACACACTTGAAAAAAAAAAAGACGAAAACGTTAATAAATTCTATTAACCAAACTATATTTTTCGAGTTTCAGATAGGTTTCTTTCGGTACAATTTCGGCAAAAATTATACCTATGATTTTGTGAGATGTAAGCCATCGTAACTTCAAGTGTCAACCTTAAAAAAAACTACAAAAAAATGCCAAAAGATCAATCCTCGTGACAGATGGAAATGGATAATGAGGGCTAATTCCTCGTCAAAAGTTGAAACTAGAACCCCTGGATTTAAAGAACCCCGAACACCAAAAAGAAAAAATTACATCCATTCCGGGATTGCGTTTTTCACCTATTATTGTCGATTTGTTGGTCCACGAAATCCCAGCCGAAACCTACCGACAAACGTAAAACTTTTGATTGACTTTTACTTTTCGGCAACAGGGTCAACGGCAAACAAGAAACACGTGAAGGAAAAAAAACAATCAAACAAATCCAGAAATCTCTTGATCCTCCATCAAAATCCGAACCGAAAATCACCGAAACACCGACGGGGTTTTTCGAGATGTTGTGTTTTTTTTTCCTTTTTTGTTAAAAACGAAACGCCAATTTTGCCTTGGCCCATTTCGATTCGGTTTGTTTGAGTTTGTCCGGGGAAACAATTTTCCCGAAGAAGGAACTTTACACAAAAAAAACCTCCTGGAGATGATTGATGTCGCTGCTTCAGCGTGGTGCCTCCGGGTCAATCAATCGGAGGAACGAGAGGCAACCTTAATTAGACGACTAATTTTCGTCAAGAATTTCGGGCTTTCTTCGTCTCCGATTGTTGTAAAGTTGTAAACTTGAGATTTCGATTAAGGTTTTCGGTTCTTTTTTTATTAAAAAAAAAAAACTTCAAGAATGAACGGAATCTATTCCGATCCATGAATGGAGAAATCCCGCGGGAATTTCCAACACGAGACCCTAAGAACTCCTCTGGTTCACATTCTTAAGTAGAATACTGGTCTATAGTCGAATCGATCGGATAGCCATTGACTGACTTAGACTGAAAGCCTGGTTTGATTCCCTCTGAATGGGTTGGCTTGGCTCTTATCCAGATCGAGTTGAACCCTCGCGTCGTCGTCATTGTAAAAGTCGAAAGAGGCGCCAAGTTAACTGACTTTTTGACGCCTAGCCTAGCCTCGTTGTTGCGGCTTTACTATGTTAAGGGTCGATCGTTCGGGCTTTATTATCTACATATCTATCTATCTATTTATTGTGGGTTCTTCGCTTCTCACTCGATCCGTTTTCTCTAGTAGGTTCTCTACAGTTGGAGAATCCTCTACAGCCTTCTTATACCCTAACGATTGTGAGGGTGCCTCAGAGTCATAAAACCGAACCCGAGTGATGGTGCTAGGGAGATGGCTTCTGTTTTTATTGTTTTTTTATTACTTTTATTGTTGTATCACACTCTCTAGAGAGAGCTGTTTAACAGTTGAAACAACTATAAAGCTAGTTTGGTTGCTAGCAAGGTGTGTCACGTCGTCAGATGGTCGGTCTTCCGTTTTCCACTGCGTACTCTTTCCGATTCAAGGTGACCAACCGTAAAGATCGTGCGGTCGGTGATGGCACCCGATGGCTGATATTGTCAACGAGTTTGTTACCGAACCAATCAAAAGCGGTGGAACAAGAAAGATAGAGAAAAAAAGCCTAGCTTCCATTTTTTGTAGTCAACGGACACCATTACGGCAGTTGTTTTCACTTTAGTGCGCTTCTGTTTTTATGTTGTTTTTACTGAAGTGTTTTTTGTTGTTGCCTAAATCATTAGAGTGCTCCGCAACTGGATTAAGCGGATTCCGATTGTTCCGGGTTGATGGGTATCGCGTTGGCTACCGGATTTCTGCAGCTAGCCAATGAAGAGATCTCATTTGTTCACACATACTAATAAGCTGTTACCAGCGGATTTTGTCTTTGAAAAATGGGTGAAAGTCATTGACAGTTGTAATTCACTTAAATTAGTGAAAATAAGTAATCATTAGTGTGTGTTGTATTGATTTATACGAAACTTGGTTGAAAAAACAGTATCTATCTACCAAAGTGGAGGCAATATATGTACATACACAAATTTCATATCTTTCTAAAGCGATGAAAACTAAACCAATTGGGCGTTAACTGACATCTTATTCGTACCTATCAGAAGAATGTAAGAGAGCGCAATATGTTGCTCTCATAGCCTTCAAACCGTTAGATGCCCTGCTGATTGCAGAGAGAACATGATGATGATTTTCTCACTTGAAGCTCGCGCCAGCAAAATTATTTAAAAATTTACAAACTTGGCAGACTACCTATCATATCCGATTTAAACTGACTTCAGATGACATTTTATGCGATCTTTTCACTATGCAGTTGGAATTGCGATTCGCAACACCATTGTAAACGACTTAAATTATCTTTTTTTTCATGTTCGCTGGGTAACAGGTTTCTCTGTTTTGGAAGTCGGAATTGGAGATTCCTAGTACGAGGAGAAAAAAATCAAACCGAAACAGAAATATGTTTTCCATGATTCACAGTGAAATAATATCAGTCAAACGATGCTAAAAATTACGAACTTTATAAACCCATTCTATGATAAAGCGTTTATGAAATTGGTAATTAATTAATTATAGTCTTATTTGGAATCAGCAGATTTGAAAAGGAGGTTCAGATAAAAATGAATCAAATCAGGCGAGTTGAGAGGACAGTTTGGAATTAAAAGGCGAGATGAGAGGACAGCCTAAGCGTTAGATTACAATTTCATGCAAGGTGAGATAACAGCTTTAGATTGGATTAAGTTGAGAGGACCATCTGAACATATTGCCGCGAATTTAGAGCGAGTTGAGAGGACAGCTTGAACTTAAAAGGCTAGTTGAGAGGAAGGCCTAAGCGTTTGTATTACAATTTCAATCGAGTTGATAGGACAGCTTGAGATTGGAAGGCGAGTTTAGACGACTGCCTGAATATATTGACGCAAATTTCAAGCGAGTTGAGAGGACCTAAGCGTATGGATCAGTTTTAAGCGAGTTGAGAGGACAGCTTGAGATTGGAGGGCAAGCTGAGAGGAAAGCCTGAGCATACTGCTGCGAATTTCAAACAAGTTAAGAGAACAGCTTGAAATCAAAATGGCGAATTGAGAGGGGAGCTTGCGATAGGAAAGCGAGCTGAGAGGACCGCCTGAGCATATTGACGCGAATTTCAATTTGACATTAAAAGGCGAATTGTGAAGGCATCCTAAGCGTTTTTATTACAATTTTCAGCAAGTTAAGAAAACGGCTTGAGACCGGAAGGCGAGTTGAGAAGACAGCTTGAACTTAAAAGACGAGTTGAGAGGGCGGCCTGAGCGTTTGGATAACAATTTCAAGCAAGTTGAAAGGACAGCCTGAGATTTTACTTCGAATTCATCGACGTTTTTCGGTGAGATTTAAAAATAATCAAAACTCACCGAAAAACGTCGATAACTTCGAAGGATAAACAATCGTGGTGATAAAACCAAAAATTCAACAGCATGAGATTGAAGGGCGAGTTGAGTAGACCGCTTGAGCATATTGATGCGAATTTCAAGCGAGTTGAGAGGGCAGCAGGACATTAAAAAGTGAGTTTAGAGGACGAACTAAGCGTTTGGATTACAATTTCAACCGAGGTGAGAGGACCGTCTGAGCATATTGACGCGAACTTCAAGTGAGTTTCGAGAATAGCTTGAAATTAAAAGGCGAATTGAGAGGACAGCCTAAGCGTTTGGGTTACAATTTCAAGCGCGTTGAGAGGACAGATTGAAATCGAAAAGCGAGTAGTGTGGACAGCCTAGTCATTGGATTACAATTTTAAGCGAGTTGAGAGGACAGCTTGAGATTCGAGGGCGAGTTGAGAGGACCGTCTGAGCATTTTGACGCGAATTTCAAGCGAGTTGAAAGGATAGCTTGACATTAAAAGGCGAGTTGAGAGGACGGCCTAAACGTTGGATCACAATTTCAAGCAAATTGAGAGGACAGCTTGAGATTGGAGGGCGAGTTGAGAGGACCATCTGAGCATACTGACGCGAATTTAAAGCGAGTTGAGAGAACAGTTTGAAATTGAAAGGTGAGTTGAGAGGATAGCCTATTCGTTTGGATTACAATTTGAGATTGGAAGGCTAGTTGAGAGGACCGCGAGTTGAGAAGACAGCTTGAAGTTAAAAGGCTAGTTGAGAGAACATATTGGCGCAAATTTCAAGCAAATTGAGAGGACAG
Source organism: Uranotaenia lowii (assembly GCF_029784155.1). Classification (NCBI taxonomy): domain Eukaryota; kingdom Metazoa; phylum Arthropoda; class Insecta; order Diptera; family Culicidae; genus Uranotaenia; species Uranotaenia lowii. Next base: position 44,000,180 of record NC_073691.1, read on the forward strand.
ATTGAATAAGTGTTTGGGTTACAATATCAGAAGAGTTGAGAGGACAGCTTGAGATCAGAAGGCAAATTGAGAAGACCATCTGAGCATATTGACGCGAATTTTTAGCTTGTTGAGTGGAAAGCTTGAACTTAAAGATTAGTCAAGAGGAAGGCCTAGGCGTTGGATAAAAATTACAAGCGAGTTGAGTGGACAGCTTGAGGTTGGAGACGAGTTGAGAGGACCTCTTGAGCATACTAACGTGAATTTCAAGAGATTTGAGAGGAAAGCTTTAAATTAAAAGGCGAGTTGAGAGGACGACCTGAGCGTTTGAATCACGATTTCAAGCTAGTTGTGAGGACAGCTTGAGATTGAAGGGCGAGTTGAGAGGATGGCCCAAGCGTTGGATTACAATTTCTAACGAGTTGAGAGGACAGCTTGAGACCGGAAGGCGAGATGAGCGGACCGCTTGAGCATATTGACTCAAGAGAACAGCTTCAAATTAAAAAGTGAGTTGGGAAGAGGGCCTATGCGTTTGGATTACAATTTCGAGAGAGTTGAGAGGATAGCTTGAAATTAAAAAGCGTTGTTAAGAGAACGGTCTAATCGTTTGGATTACAATTTCAAGCAAGTTGAGGGGGCAGCTTGAGATTGGAAGGCGAGTTGAGAGGACCGTCTTACCATACTGACGCGGATTTCAAGCGAGTTGAGAGGTCAGCTTAAAATAAAAAGGCGAGTTGATAGGATGGCCTGAGCGTTGGGATTACAAGTTCAAGCGAGCTAAGAGGACAGCTTGAAATTGGAGGGTGAGTTGAGAGGATCGCCTGAGCATATGGACGCGAATTTCAAGCGATTTGAGAGGACAACTTGAAATTGAAAAGCGAGTTGAGAGGACAGTCTTAGCGTTTTGAATATAATTTCCAGCGAGTAGAGAGGACAGCTTGAGACCGCAAGGCGAGTAGAGAGAACCGCCTGAGCATACTGACGCGAATTTCAAGTGCGTTGGGGAGACAGCTTGAAACTAAAAGGCAAGTTGTCAGGACGGCCTAAGCATTTTGATCTCAACTTCTAGCAAGTTGAGCAGACAGTTTGAGATTTTAGGACAAGTTGAGAGGACCGCCTAAACATGTTGAAGTGATTTTCAAGCGAGCTGAGAGGACAGCTTGACTTAAAAAGGACAGCCTAAGCGTTTGGATCACGATTTCAAGGTAGTTGAGAGGACAGCTTGAGATTTGAGGACGAGTTGAGAGGACCGCCTGAGCATAGTGACACGAATTTCAAGCGAGTTGAGAGGACAGCTTGAAATTAAAAAGCGTAATTGAGAGGACAGCCTAAGCATTGGATTACAATTTCTAACGAGCTGAGAGGACAGCTTGAGATTGAAGGGCGAGTTGAGAGGACCGCTTGGGCATACTGACGCAAAATTCATGCGACTTGAGAGGACAGCTTGAAATTAAAAAGCGTAGTTGAAAGGACAGCCTAAGCGTGTAGATTACATTTTCAGGCGAGTTGAGAGGACAGCCTGAGATTGGAGGGTGAGTTGAGAGAACCGCCTGAGCATATTACCGCGAATTTAGAGCGAGCTGAAAGAACAGCTTGAAATTAAACTACGAGTTGAGAGGACAGGTTGAGATTGGAAGGTAGGTTGGGTGGAGTTGAGAGGACAGCCTATGCGTTTTGATTACAATTTCCAGCAAGTAGAGAGGACAGCTTGAGATTGGGGGTCGAATTAAGAGGACCGCCTGAGCATACTGACGCGAATTTCATGCGAGCTGAGAGAACAGCATGACATTAAAAGGCGAGTTGTGCGAACAACCTAAGCCTTTTGATTACAATTTCCAGAAAGTTGAGAGAACAGCTTGAGACCGGAAGGCGAGTTTAGACATGCTGACGCGGATTCCAAGCAAGTTGAGAGGACAGCTTGGAATTGTAGAGCGAGTTCAGATGCTCGAGCGGTCTGCATACTAACACGAATTTCAAGCGAGTTGAGACAACAGTTTGAAATTAGAAAATGAGTTTGAGAGGACGGCTTAAGCGATTGGATTATTATTTCAAGCGTGTTGAGAGGACAACTTGAGATAAGGGGGTGAGTTGAGAGGGCCGTCTGAGCATATTGACGCGAATTTCAAGCAAGTTGAGAAGATAGCTTGAAATTAAAAGGCAAGTTGAGAGGACAGCCTAAGCGTTTGGATCACAATTTCAAGCGAAAGGACAGCTTGTGATTTTAGTGGCGAGATGAGAGGACCGCCTGAGCATATTGCCGCGAATTTCAAGCGCGTTGAGATGACAGCCTGAAATTGAAGCGCGAGTTGAGAGAACCAACTAAGCGTTTGAATTATAATTTTAAACGAATTCAGCGGAGAGCTTGAGATTTGAGGTCGAGTTGAAAGGACCGCCTGAGCATATTGCCTAGAAGCAAGTTGAGAGGACAGCTTGACATAAATTTCGAAAAACACCTTGAAGCAAGTTGAAAATTAAACCTCGTGGGTGTGGAGAAGACAGCTTGGTGAGAAATTCCAAAAAAAACTATAAACTGAGACAGTTTGAAAACGTTTTTTCTATCAATTTTGAATTCTTACAAACTTCCGTCGTTTACAACGGAATAAAGAACCCTCGCATTTTGGTCACTTTTGTCAATATTCATATGTATCGATAGTGCATGAGGCCGGAACAAATATCAAATTGTTTTTTTGTCCCCCCCTTCTGCGATTTTTATGAAAATCTGAAGGGAGGAATAAATAAAGTTCATGGAATTTTATTGGAAAAATTGATTAATTCTTGTATACAAATATAAAGCATGCAAGCTTTCGTCCAAGTTGTTCCAAATTGTTAAAAATTTGGATTATTTTTAACTATCCCCCCTTCGTGATGCTTCAACTCCAAGTGACAATTGAAAAATTTCAACTTTGTTGCGGCTTAAATCTGGGCGTCAAATATGAAATTACAACTTCTTTGATTTTGACAACACACCCGAATATTTTGAGTTGCCAAAATCGTTTTTTCATACTTTTATTTGAGTGTTACTAGAAAGAAATCATTGTCATTATCGACATTTCCACCAGTTTCCAACAATTTTTATTATATCTCTTATATGGGTTATGTTAAAATCATTTTTTGCACTTTTTGCGCAAATTTCAGAACAGGACAGTTCTTTTTTTTAATGTTCGTTGAAATGAATGAAACGATCAACTTCCCGTCCATCTTTCGTTTAAAATTTTTAAATGACACCGTTCGAATCCGAGTACCGGGATGATTTATAGGAGTTTAATTGATTTGGCGTGTCATCATTTTTCAATTCTTCGTTGCCTAGTTACCGGTAGATGGAAATTTTGCGAAAATTTGTCTGCCAACGTTAAACTTGAAAAATTCCGTTCCAGCTATGGGTGCGCCTGATTGGGCCGATTGGCCACGGATACTTGAACCATTTCCTCTCTCTCTCTCTCGATATTTTGTCTAGGTCTAGGTCTATCGAAGAATCGGTTCAAGGATCCGGAACGAATGGGTAAATAATTTCCCTTTTTCATTGTACGTATCCCGGTTTTCTTTCGGCTGCCAGTAATTTCCACCAAAGCGAAAAGGCAAAATAAGGCATGAAATTTAAATAGTCATTTCTCACCCTAGGATGGAAGTATTTTCTGGGTTTTTGGTCTATAAAGTCCAAATTGAAAGTGGCAATCCAGGATTCGAGGGAACGTTTCCAAGCGTTTTTGGTGAAGGTATGTGTGTTTAAATTTTCACGGTTCATAATTTGAAAACGTGTTTTCCGGTCCCGAGTTTTCGTTGCCCTGGTGTTCTGGTGAAAACCACACGCCGCGTCAGGATGCTCCTAGTCCCTGTTGGTTTTGTCGTTAACAATTCTCTGCTCATGGCTGTGATTAATTGTTGGTTTTTTCGATCGGTGGAGAAAGGATTTGTGTAAATGGATGTTCTATTGTTTTGGGAGAGGGATCTATCCCTTTTTTTGTAAAAATGTTTAAATTCAGCTCAATTGATTAAACAGTTTCCATTGTTGAAGAAAAATGTTCATCTTTATCAACTAAAATACTGAAAAGTGGCTAACGATTCAATGGGTATTATTATGCAACCACACCGGGATAAACGAAGTCAAATTAAGGTAGCGGAAATTGTTTCGCCGTAATCGATTTCAGATGCAAAAACCTGCCTCTGGCAGTTAAGTAGATACAAAACTCAAGGTTGACAACAGTCCACAAATCATCTCAGTTTTTGCTACGAGGGACTATTAAAGGACAATAACTGGAAGTATTCCGGCAGTTTTTTTTTCGAACGAATGAAAGTCCAATCAGCTGTCACTAGTCCAGTAAAAAAACGAAAGTCAATAAAGTTTAACAATTGACTAAGAGTGGTGTTAAGGCAGAACCGTAGGGTCAATACCCTGGCATAAAGGACACTTTTGTAGTTACCGGCGTCTGTAGCTGAATCAGAATCTAGCGTTTCTTGCCACCCACGCAAGCCACCTTTTCGCATAACCAGAATCTAGTCTCTTGTCTAACCGGCAAACAAACGAGTAAACTGCCGGCCAAAGTCAGCTACAGCTAGAGCTTAACGCTATGCAAATTGAGCCACATTTTCACGTTAAACGGGGACTATAAAATACCAACGAAGATAATGACGATAATTATTCAATAAAAAAAAATGGCATACCGATTTCCCGCCTTCACGCGCTTCAACGGGAGACGTAGACCTGATCTGCGTGAGGCGCAAAAAACAGTTTGTGTGCAGTATTATTCAGGCGCATGCGTGTAAACAACATAGAAGAGATCAGCGCAACTGTCAGTGCGTTGACGCGTCGAACACAATGTTACCTACTGCAGTTGGGGTGGGTATATGAATTTTCAAAGCTGTTGAATTTTGACGGGGCGACGCGTGGCTCATATATGGTGTGCTTTTGACGGATGAGCGTGTCCGTTGACAGGTCAACGCATGTTGCCGGCTAATGAACAAGGTTAGCTGTTTAGCATATCTGCCATCAGCTAGTTTGTTCCGCTTGTTTTGTCCTATCGATGCGGTTTGGTCGATTCTTTCTGCTGCTGTTTGGATTTCGGAGAAAAGGGATTCAATCAAAACTATGGAGCCCAAGGCCCCCCAATGTTTGCAGATTTCTGTGAATTTTTTAAAAACAATTTCCTTGGTTTTGCTGTTACTTTTTAAACCTTTTCTATCAAAAGTGTTTCTATAAAATGGATTATTCTTATTGTCAAACATCCGTATATCAGATAATCTTCGCGCTAGAATAATGCTGAAATGCGCACGGAAATTGCCGTATCATCTGCACCAATCTCGTCCAACTCCATACTTCCCACACTCGTGTAGCTAGAGATGAGTTGACGGAGATAGGGGTCTCGGGCCCAAGATTCCGAACCGATAGCCACGACGACGGGTCCAAAACCCCTGCATTAAACTAAACGCCGTTTGCCGTAACAACAATAGCTACAACAAACAGCTCATAAATCTATCGCTATCGATCGCTAATGTACCGACCGATGGAATTATGCATTCGCGTTCCCCACCTCGTCGTCATCGCTTAGCCCTATATGGATATGGCTTTACAACTTAGCGCCATATCGTTGCTGGTAATGGGCCATAGGTAGAAGCAGTAAAGTTCTCGCTTGGTTATTGGAAAGATTTGCTGCTAAGGGGTTTTTTTTAGCTGAAGGTGCAGCATGAGTAGCATGACCGAGCACAAACTGGAACCAGAGTTTCTATTCTAGCGATGGTTATATATTGGATCAGATTGGAGATTGTGCCCCGCTTAATCGATAAATCTTCTTGAACTTGAATTATAAAACCTGCTACTCGGATTAGTTGAAATCATTTGAACAAGTTTTATTAAAAGCTCCAACAGATGTAGGTCTTGTCTCTTAATTTTAATTATGAAAATAACGTTTTCTTTACGCTGAAACATCGGATCAAGTTATTTCAAATGCTTTTGGGGAGCGCTTGTTTGCCAATTTTAGCACAATTTCGAAGCTCAGATGCCATAAAAAATAGTTCGCTTTTGGATAATGTTGAAATTTAATTAAAAAGGAGTTTATTTTGATTATAATATTTTTAACAAACTTATTTTTTCTAAAGAAGGAGTAGCAAAGCACACTGGGTCAGTTTGTCTGGCTATAATTTCAAATCAGCTATCTGGCTGAAAGAAAGCATCCAAGATTTATAGAGAAGCAGCTGTTCAGCCTTTTTAACATCTAGATTTGGAGAACGAAGATGACATGAAACGTCAATTGACGGATCTTCAAAACAAAACATAAAGAATAATCACCGATGTCTGTCCGATGTTTGCCACCTACTGTTCCCCTCTCGTATTGTTGTTTTTTTGTTCATCATTTAAACTTGTCTCGAACTTTGAACCTATGACTTGCTGGCCTCATGCCGCAGAACACAGAACCAACCATGAGTTGGGATTGGGCCTGCTTAAAAGAATAAAGCTTGCTCTTTACTCTTACACAGATTTCCATAAGAATGACAGCTAATCGGAGTGAAATTGGAGTGAAGGCTATTCCTTTCTCTGTTTAACACACGAGAAATCGTATACCCGGGTTGCGAGCGCGCCCATCGCCCATTATGCGAAGCATAAAAAAAGTGTCGTTCTTAAACGACCAAAATATCTCCCAACCAAAGTCAATTTCATATAAAGAAATTGAAATGCTTCGAAAAAAGTTGATTCTCGGCTTGTCCATTTAATTGCAAAGTAAGAAATTTCGAATCAACTAAAATATCCAAAATTCGATTTATTCACCTCATGCATTATTTGATCAATAACTGAACAACATAATTCGATATAGCTAAAAAGCGCTTTCAAAGTTACCCTTGTACAGCTGACGCCTGTCAAATTTGAATGGTGTCAAAAATGGTTGAACAAAGGCTGAAAAAGTTACACTTCATTATACGAATCCCCCACTTTCTACTGGCAGAAATAAAAACTTTCTTAACGCTGAATCTGCGCTGAAGTATTTCTTTCTTCAGCCAACAAACTAGAACAGTAATCAGCACCTTAACACAGCATATGTTCATAGCATTGGAGTTTTTAATTAGCAAGAATGTTTGTTGGGTACACCTCTTACCCTAATATGGGCGGCAAACGTGGTAAAATTGGTAAAATGCTGTTAAACTGTAAACTTGCCCATTTTTCTAACTTGGAAATTCTTGAGTAAGATTATTACAATCAATTGTATACATTGAAATGTAAAGAAATCCCTAAAGAATGCTTTTATTGAAAAAAGCAAAATTACTGTTCACATATCGTTTGGCTTTCCTCATTTCTGTCTTGGAAGACCTTACCTGGAATAATTTGTTATCTATTAAACTCTGAAGTTTTATTCGAAGCTTTTTTCTTAGTAACGATTTATAAGTATTTTAACTGTCAATTTGTAATATGTATATGAAAGCAGATATTTTTTTAAAGATATTTTAGAATGTAGCGGGAAGTGAGAAAATGAGGAGTGAGAAGTGAGAGTTCTTTTAATCTTTTACTCAAAACCTCAAGAGAAATATGATTGAGAGTTTTGTAAAAAGTTAAAAAAAAAGGTTTTGTATAAGTCTTGAAGGCCGTTTATATAGGGTTCTTGTTAAAAAAAAGCTCTAAGATAACAAATAACTTAAATATTAATCTTTTAAATTGTTTTCTTTGTATTTCAACAGTTCGTTTTACACACCGGGACCCGCACCTGAACGAGTTTGGGATACTCATGGCCAAAAACTTTAAATATTTAATTTCATTCATTAGTTTCTTCTATATAAAACTCTTTCTTGGAATTGCCACATACAAAATTTAGAGAAAAAAAAATCCCTTCTCTTTGGTGTACTCTGGAGATTAAGAAACTTTGTAGCTGAACATGTTCTACTGAATTTTTACTATGCACTCATGCACTCTTAGCTAAGTTATCATATAATAGTTTGGGGACGCGTATCTCAATCAAATATGAAAAAAAAGATCAAACCTTACAAAATCGGTGTTATAAATATCTACAAGCTTCCCTTGCTTTACCCAACTAGACTCATTTACTCAACCACATCCCATAATATTTTACCTCTAGTAGATATTTGCGACTTTCAAACTATAATATACGTCTACGACAATCTACACTCAACAACGATCAACCAAAATATTCATTTTTGAACTGTAATGAGAACACAAAACACTCGCCACTTAAATCGATTAGAACGATGTCGATTTTCAACTACCTTAGGTCAGAAAAGAATTTTTTTTCATTGGTCCGACAAAATATAACTCCTAAAATATTTACCTAGCAAATTAAAAGATTCCAATTCTCGGTCCACGTTCAGAAACAAATTAATCCATATATTCAGGGTATGGACACGATAAAAAAAAATATTCAAAACTAAATTAGGCCAGTAAAAAAAGTCGAACAAGCGTTCTCAGCATGAATAAAAAAAGCTTTTCAATTCCTTTTGCTGCCAGACATGCATTTTTTCTCTAACATTTTTGCTCGAACAATGCATACATATGTAACTAGCAGTGTTCGGCATCGCTAACGCTAAAATCGCTATTTCATACAAAGTTAGCGATCGCTAATTAAATACGCTGAATGTGCCAAAAAAAGTTATCGCTTTAAGCTTAAAGCGCTAATCGCTAATCGATAACTGTTTACCAACATTAAGGCCGGAACAAATATTAAATTTTTCTTTAGTCACGCACTTCCCCCTTTCGATTTTTCCAACTTCCCAAGGGGGAATTAATGAAGTTTCAAGTATTTAATTTAAAATTAGATAAATTGATCCTATTTTCATAAAATTATATGAGCAAAACCAAAACTGTCAAAGATAGGAATTTTAACGAGTCTCTGTGTTCTATAAATTTAAACAAACGATTTTCAAACAATTAAAGAAAGAGCAAAAGAACAGAATGCGGAAAATGGGAGCCTTATTTCTCTTTTTTTTATTTTAATTTTGGTTAAAAATTTACCCGATTTAATTAGTTTTGTGTAAAGTAGATAGTATGCAATTTTGTTGCAAATAATCTTTTGTGCAATTCATTTTTTTGGCATTATTTTACATATAATGCTCATTTAAAATCTTTAACCTGTTTTCCCCTTTTTCAAATTTGCCGTAGCAATGTCTAACGTTTATACAATTTCTATTTGAACTTAAAACGAAGGCTACAATAGTGATTTTATCTTATTTCCATATCAACTGATCTGTAAAATCTCTAGAAAACTGTATTGTGAAAAGTAAATATCTCAACCATTTGAAAACAAATGCTGATGAAGAGATGTTGAAAATAGTTTTATATTGTTTAACACCTTTTATTGTTATCTTCTTCTGTAAAAGTTGCTAAAAAAAGTGCTTAAAGAGCGAAAAATGACACTAAATACATCTTTTCTCTAACTCTAGTACGCATTCCTCGAATTAATCCAATCAAGCAATCAAAATGATGCACAATGTCACTTTGACTTGATTAAAGAAAAAAAAATTATTCTAACACTAAGAATTCGAGAGATTGATACACATATATGGGAGTTAGCGATCTTTAATTAGCGGAATCAAAAAATAGCGGAACTTTTCAATTCGCTAAATCAATCTAAAATTAGCGGCAAAATTAAACCGCTAACAAAAAGTTAGCGGACTAACTAGCGAATAGCGGATTAGCGCTTTTGTGCCGAACACTGATAACTAGGGTAAAAAATGGAAAGGTTTTATACAATTATTAAGGTAATGAGTTATTAAAAGTTGGTTATTAATTTTGAATACAAACTTTCTAAAATAACTCCTAGAAGTTGCCAATTTTTTAAGGAAGTTCTAGAAAAATAAATAAGAGATTTTGAAGGTTTCATTTCGAAGAAAACTTTTTGTATTTACTTAACCCTTTCCTTCCCATGGAAGCACAGGTGATCCACAACTTTGCACAGCTCGCAATTGAACTGGGCACTTGGATCAAAAGCATTTCTCACCGAATCACTATGGGGCAGTTCCATGCAATGAGGCGGCAAAAAGTATGATTAGGTGTTTTAGACTATTTTGTTATTTTAGAAAATTTTGTATGAAAATTACTATTTTAACCAACTTAAAATAAAATCTAACAAAAATGTTGTATAAATAACTTTTAAAGTACGATGCTTGGTGTAATTTTTGACCCTACATTTTATTTCTTTTGAAACCCGAGCTTTGGACTAATAGATCATTAAATAATAAATAACATCAAAACATTTCATGATACTCAAAAGAAAAATGTGTGAAATGATTGATCAATCATGAAAACCATTTTTTTTTTACAAACCAACATAAACTTTGTTGAATTTATACTCATTAATGGGTAAAAATTACCCATTTGCATGATATTTTCAGCTTTATTTGACTATAACTAAAAAAAAAAGGTGCTTTAAGGTGCCTGGAATCTCTTTCATTGTATTTTAAGGACTTTATACTAGATCTTGATAGTGAAAAAAGTATGGGGAAATGCGGGGATTTTTTTTGGCAAGGCTTTAAAACTTTGACTATTGAAAAAAATAATTATTTACTCATTTTTATCATAGATCAATTTAGTGTGTAAAAATTTTGAATGGTTCAAATGATAGCTTTTTATATAAGCTTTCATATGGTGTACTTTAAATTAAAGAAAAAAAATGTTTTCCATAGAAATATATGTGATTTAAATTTTTTTCTTCATCATATAAATTTTTCAATTTTTCAAAGTCTGATGCCTGTGGTGCGTTCAGTATTCAAGATAATGAGTTGAAAAACTGGGAATATCTCAGTTAAATATAAAGTTATTAACTAGTACAAATAAAAAAGCGATCTGATAAAGTTCAGTTTTTGACTTTTTGCCGCCTCAAACCCCATAGCGCGAATGTGCAGGTTTGAGTGATGGAACATTGCACAAAATTTGAAGAAAATCGAACCTTTAATTTTTGCTATACAGAAACACAAAAGTCGGATTTATTTCGATTCTAAATCAAATCGCCATTTGATAACTTGACAAATTGTCATAAATTCAAATAAAAATACTGACGTGCAGAAGATAGCCTATGCAAGCAGAATCAGATGATAGTTTTCTTAGATTTCAACTTTAAAATATAAATTTTTGAATCAGTGAGAGCAAGTTCACTCGTGTTGGAAGAAAGTGGTAGGAATTTTGACACTTCACGTATTTTGAAAATTTTACAATGCGAAATTTTTTTCAAGATCTGATGCCGTGAAATTTCTTTGCAACACTGTTCCTATTTCGGTCGTAAAGCGAAAATAGACATAGTAAATAAAGTAGAACACTGGTAATATACTAGGAACAAAAAGTATAAGTTTTTTCATTTTTAACACAAATTTAACCATTTGGCGGTTCAATCAGATTTATTTTAAACTCTTAAAAACTCGACTATTCATAATAAAAATTTTGTGAATATTTTCAAAAAAATTGAAATCTAGGTTTTTTACAAAACTAAGTTTGAATCCAAACTTAAATTTATATATGGGATTTCTTTTGGTTTGTGGTTCAAAACTTACTCTGATTGAATATAAAATTTTAATTTCTAAACCTGAATCAAAATTTTGAAACTCCGAACTCTTGCTATTTGAATTCTTAATTAAATTTTCAAATTGATATTCAAATCCTGATTATTAAACTCAACTTCAAGCTGAATCTAAATTTGAATTTTTTAATTTTTTATTCCGAGTCTTTAAATCCTGCCGTTTGTTCAAATCTGAACTGCGAATTTTGAAACGTTTTTTGTATCTATGTTCCAGAAAATAATTCCTATTAATTATGAACAAATCTCTTAATTGAATATTGCATTTCTAGATTTCATTCTGAATCATTTCTTCAGTTATTTATTCGAAATTCAACTTATGAATTTAAATGAAAATTCCAAATAATGGCACTGTTTTAATTCTGGATCATCATGTGGAAACTTCCTTAGCACCGATTCTGATTAAGAGGTAAAAATAAAAATTTCAAATTCAAATCTTAAAAATTGTTTATAAAATCAAGGATTTTCCTTCATATTCAGAAATTATGAGTTTCGAATATAGAAAATGCTACTAGTTTAAGTTTGAAATGCAAAACCAAGATTCGAATCAGGGTTTTGTGTCAATGATGAAAAACTGAAATTCAGGAATAATAAACTGGATACAGAATCCAAAATCTGATCACAGACATCGAAATTTAATGTTGAAAAGCAGCTCTGAAACTAAAAATCTGTAGTAATTTTATTTTAAGCTTTCCAGATATTTTCGGCGAGTATCCGGGCTATGCCAATTTGGGCTCATTAAATTTTACCATATTTAAAACATTCAAAAAGTGTTGATGTTAATTTTGATATAATAAGGTAAATAACTTGGAAGCAAAATACATGATTCGGATGACTCAATTTAAATTTTTGTATGCTTTTGCAAAAATTCGGGCGAAATCTGGGCAATCTGACAAGCTAAGTCTAATCTCATTAAAATTCAATGTTTGGGACTAAATTTTTATCACCTAACCTGGGATAATATTTCGAGTTTTTTTTTCTTTAGTTCTGAGTCTAAAGGTTTACTCTTGAATCATTATAATTATTCATCTAAATTTGGTTAAAAATTTAAAATTTTGAGTTTAGAAAAGAACATTTCGCTATGCATATTTTTACCCTCATGGGGTAAAAATATGCATAGTGGTTAACTCCCAACCCCCATCAGGGGGCTCATTTGAGCCTTTTGGTGCGGGGGAGTTAAGTGATCCTCTACAAAAAATATTACTGTCGGTTGCTTACAAATCCTATTCAAGTTTTAATTGTTACTCGGGTTAAAGGGTTGAATTGTGAACATCTTCTAGCATAATGATTAAAAATTTATTTGAAAAATAAATCCGTTTTAAAACGAGATTAATAATATAAAAAAATGAAAATTTTCTTATGTCTTCTTACGGACTGAGCACCGTTTTTGGGCCAGTCCTAATGAAGTTTTTCCAGAGAAAGATGCTAGTCCGCATCGTTGATGTTTAGTCGTTTAAAAAAATCTTAACATCACAGTAGAATTCTATTTTGACCATTGAAAATAATATTATTGGAATTTTTCGAAAGAAAGAAAATATTCATATTTATGTAGAAATTTCATATTTTTGATCAGTATCGAAAACGATGAATCTAGAAAAGAAAACCTTTAAAACCCCTATCGTGGCACATATCGTTTGACTTCCATTTAGTTTGGCGTCAATCAGATTGAGATTTTGCGCAGTCATTGGACATGCTTAATGTTTTTGTTATTCAGTGGACCAGGATATGTCAAAAAAGTCATAAACAATGAGAAATCAGCTGTTTGTTTAACAAGCCGGGAAAAAGCTGATGTGGAAGAGTTAGTGGCAAAGACTATATGCCCTGAAGATCTCCTTAAGCTTAACGAAAGTCAGATAGATATGATCAAAAGCCTGAAACATGTTCTGGTTAACTTTTATTTTCTAAATATCGCTAACTACCCCTAACAGTATAAAGTCACCAAAACATCGTCTATCGTAGAGATTTATCGCCAAGACCCAAACAAATCTGCAATTCTTCGTTCTAAAAACGTTTAAAAAAGCTAACCAAAGAAAAAAGGGGTCAAAAAGCGCACCTAATCCAAATCCGACCAAACATAACCTTGGCTAAGAGCCTCGGTCTGTTCTATGGATTGAAGAGGAGAACCACCAGAAAAAAATATCCCCGAATAAAGAAAGGTTAAAAAACAACAACCACTCGAGGGTCTTTCTGCTCTCATTTTTTTTTATTTTTGTTCGTCTCCTTACAAATTTTCGGACAGTTACCGAGCGCGTTATTATTGTTGTTTTTTTGTGAGTATGTACTTTTCACGGCTGCTGCCGGAATAATGCGTCCTTCTGTCGAAAATTAGGCCGTTTTGAAGAGGTTTTCCATTCTTCTGGTGTTTAGTTGTTTTTTTTTTCTTTCTCTCTCTGTTGCTTCGTTTGGTGGCCCTTTTACTTTTGCTGGGCTCTCTCTCCCCGGGTTGACTTAATCTGGCTTTCGGTTTGTTCTTTTCAACTAGGTTGGTATGGTGGCTGTGATTGTTTTGTTGCCTTTTTCTTTGGGTTCCGTTTCGCCAGAACTCTCTCGGCTCAGCTGGAAGCTGAACCTACCTAATAATAACAAATATGACATTTTTCCATTCCATTGGTCCTTTGGACGATTTTGTTCCTGAAGTGGCATTAGCAATCATTACCCGTCGCGTCGTCAGGGAGCTGTTGTTGAGGTTGAGATGCTCTTAGTATTGTTCGAGGGGCTCTCTCTTTTTTTTCTCGTAGTTCAAGTGGCCCCGTTGTGAGTCAACAAAACAACTTCTCTTCAACACTGACTGGTGGTGCCTTACGTTAATCTAGATTAGTGCGTTGTCTTTTTGTGTGCGAATTCAGTTTTTTGAGCGCCCTGTTGCTCGGCTTATCCGGTTCTGTAAAAAATCTGAAGAAAAAATTAATAATGCAAAACACACCGGTGGCCCCTCGTCTACTCTTTCTCTATCTCTCTCGCCAGTGTTTACGTATTTTCCGCCCGAGCTAATCGCATCTTTATCTAAAATGTGCGCTTCATTGTTTGCGTGTATTCAATGGTAGATTACTTGTTTCGTTTTACCAGTTTTCTGTTCTTCATTCACCAACAGAAAGAACATGCCTTTCTGGGAAGATTCTCTTCATATCCGAGAACCCCTCTCGAATCGGACGCGGTGTGATTCAATGCGGTATTCTTTCGTTTTCGAAGGGGGGAGATGTGGAGGTTCCGAAACTGAACCGATCCAAACACCATGCTTAAGGTAGAACAAAAGGAAAATTACCGCACGAGACAAGGGAACGTAGAATGTTGTATAGAACGCAAGTGGGGTAAAAAGGGCAGGTGGCGGTGCAGGTTGGCCACTATCAACATTGAAAGTCAAGTACACAAACCACCTTCTGCTCAAGTGCTGTTCAAGTGATCCGAGAGGGGCTTGGAAGTTACGAGTCGGAACATGCAAAAGCAAACTTTTCCTTTGGAAGGTATTGTACTGCCTGAAAACAGCAGAAAGCATCAGATAAAATGCGCTCGATTTTGGGAGACGCACGGAGGGAACGGATTGCATTCGAATATGATAATCAACACTCGCCTGCCGTCTGGCTGGTTGATTACGATTATGGAATTTGATTCGGTTCTGGACAATTTAAGGACATCGAATCAGGCAGCTAGAGTAAGATTTTCAGTCAAAATTATTGTGATTTAAAACGATTATCAGATCATTCCGGAAGTCCCCTGCATTTCTCACGAATAAAATCCATCGGAATTTTAAAATATTTTTTTTTAAAGAGAATCATTGAGTATCACATTTTCAACCTTATATCAATTAAAATTTTTAAAACGTAAACAATTGTTTAGAAAACTTTGATCAAAGTTAAGTTTTATCAGATATATGTTAAAAGTGTACAAATTAAGGAGAAATTTTAAAGTTAAAGTAAATTGAAATTTTCGAGAAAAAAACCTGAAACACCTACAAAATTGGAAAAATTAAAATTCTTTAAAAAAAAATTAGTGGACATTTAAATATTTTTGGGATTTCGGGAAGACATACATTTGACAAAAAAAATAGGAAGTGACTGTCATAAGGTTTAGAAAATTGCTGCAGCTCCACACCTTAAGAGCAAATTGTAGCTCACCAGCTGTCTTACTCATCGGAGCTGGAACGGAAAAATCTCATCACAATTTCAGCAACAACCTTTAAAATATGTGCTTCTCCAGCTACCTTTGTATACTGGAGCCGAAACAGCTTCAAAATAAACGCAGCAAAATTTATTAGAATCCGCGCTTTTCCAGTCACTTTGTCTTATTTACCGGATTCGGAACAGTCTTAGCAACATGGTTTCAAATCTGTTTTTTCACAGCCACTCTTTTCTGGAGCAAACTTTGATACAGTCAATATTGATTTTAAGCAATTTGATAGGTCTATCATTTTGATTCTGGCACATCATCAACGTATTCAATTCTCTTATTCACTGTTCCGGCTCATTGCACCGTCAAGCGACATCCAGCGATAGATCAATCAACCGATCAATCACTTGAATCGATTCCCGAAAGAGAGACATCACAACACCGGCTTTCCGAAAACAAAGACCGAACGTTATAAATGTTTCAATTATACTTACTCGGGCGGTCGCGGCAACAAAAACGGGTAGCCGAACCAGGAAGCTCGGAATTCCAGCGGCGCACGGACCAAATCCTCCTGGAAACTGGGATTCTACCGACGTCGTCAGTCAGTTGAAAAAAAAAACGGAATCTGAAGAATGCCACTCGAAACACACAATTAATCAACCGATCTCTCCGGACGATCCGTTGATGATCAAGTCGAAATGTGCCGGCTGCGTGTTGTTGCTGACAAATTTCGGAATCTCCGGAATCGTTCCTTCATCAACCGCGGAATGTTTCCTTTTCGATTCAGTGAGTTTATCTCTTAGAGCAAACGCACCAATACGAGAGTATACGCGGCCCGATTTTGCTCATTTCAGCGGACCGATTTTGGTATACACACTCTTTCGCGCACCGGGTGGAAGCATATTATTTTTAAATTGTGCATTGCACTGAGAAAACTTTAACAGAAAATATTAAATTAAATTTACTGATCGAATAAATTTTCGGAGTCGATAGTTTTTTCGCTTCAATTTCTGTTATTATCATTTTTATTAATTATTAATTATTATTATGCACAGCGATTGTTGGAGGTTATTCGACGGGTTAACTGCTATCCGTTATGTGACGCCAAAGTCGACATGCTGGTTGAAGATGCCATACAGCAGCAACAGGGCCACGCAGTTTCGAGCGACCAGCAACCGGGTCAGGTTGCGGATGCAGCTTCTGTGCAGTGTCAGCCGGAATCATCCGAAATTCAGCGGAACTTGCGCGAAATATGCCAGCTGCTGTGGAGTTCCACGATCAAACAGGAGGTTTTCCGCCGCTAGTCCAAGACTTTGGCTTCAGTGAGTCGGAACCGTTTTCCCTGGTGCAGCGCAGCGAGAAGCAGGATTGTATGCGTCATTGCCCCGGTTCAAACTTATCTGCTAAAGATGCTGCTCATGGCCCCGGTCAGACAGTGATGTTTTTTTTCTATCTGCTGCCTATACTTTTCCAACCTGTACGGAGGGTAGAAAAAATTTTAAAAAAAATAAATTTTCGCTAAATAAACAGTTTTTTCATTTACCTTCATTGCTTACGTTGTTGTTACTCGATGCTGGTCAATTGCAAGTTCTGCACTGTTCAAAATTATGCTAATTCCGACGACCCACTCGGCTGCGAAGAACAAACCCTGGGCCACCGATTCCGAGGGCCTAAATTTTCACCTCTTTCGAGCCAGCACAGAATACTTCCAAAATGGCTCTATATAATTTTCGACACATTTCCGATCCCCCCGCGAACAAAATTCCGTCCGCACGTTCGAACGAATCAAAAGAAGAGCCACAATTGCTTAATTAATCAACAAATTGTTTACCAAAATTACAAAATTTTAATAAATATCGTTTGTTGAACTTAGCCTTAAATGGTAGATTTTTTTTCAGTGCATGTTTGCTCTCGCCCCTTTCTAGTGAGCAAATTTGGTGATTTTGTCGGTCCCGACGGCAACGGCCCTATTTTGTTCACCCACATACAAACCCCCGGTGCGGTTTAAAAGTGATCAAACGCGTGAGCATTTTCACTATACTCGCGATTGCTGCGGATGCCCTTATGTTGCTTCTTTTGTTTGTCACGGTCGCCATAGTGATGGAAAGCCACGCAGCAGCTCGGATGGCGACGGAACGTGACAACGATGTTAAACATGTTTGAAAACATGTCGGACATCACCATCATCATCATCGTGCCGTACCGTGCCTTTCCATCATCTGCCGGGTTGCTTTGATACCGTTCTTTCTCCTTTCGATTGCCGAGCCGTGTTGCATTTCTGTGTTTGTTGTCGTCGGTTTTTGTTTTGGAGCAGAATTCCGCGAGCCGCTGGAGCGCGAAAGATTTATGGCGCGGTATTTAAGTCGGGTATTGTTTTAGTTGTTTTGCTGGGGCACCAATGTCAGTTTCGCCGAGATTCGCGCCCCGGAAAAATGGCCGCAGATGTCGGCTAATGGTTCCCGGCAACGGGTTTGTAGTTTTCAACGAGGTGTTTAGCAGTCGGCTCGTTTTACGAGAACGAGCCGCGGCAGCGGCCCGTTTGACATTTGCTCATATTTTGAATCATTTTTAGCGGAACGCGGTTTGACACTTGCCGCGGAATCATCGTTACATCATTCGCCGCCAAGCCTAACCTAATAAGGGTTCGCCGGATGGCATTCGGGTTGCATAAAAGAAAGAAATGAGGCGAAATAGTGGAGAAAAAAAACCCCGGATAAGTGTCACGTTTCCGAACATGATTCTGTTGCCAGGCGGCCACCAAAGGTGTTTATCGTCGCTTTCAATGAATTTAAGTAATCCTCTTTCGGAATAGCAGCGGCTCGAGACGGCCCTGCCCGGTCCGGGTCAAGAACCAAGGGGGACAATCAATTCATCTGATTACAGGCTACTGACGCAGTATTTTCTTTTCCTGCCCACCCAGTGGCAGCCGGTATGGTGCAACAACTCCGCTCCGAGAGTCATAGTTAACCGAAACCACCGGTCAGGGACACTGGAGCTTCTGGAAACTTCTCCAGAAGGCGATTAGTATGCAGCAACGCTTAGCCAAACGAGACGCGACGCTAATTTGTTATTAAAACGAAACACTCACCTCACAACACAGCCAGCCAGCCAACAGCACCAGGAATTGGATTATCCCGAAAAGTCGCAACCGAACCCGGGCGCTTGAACTTGGTAGCATTTTTAAAAATATTATTGTAATTTTAAATCATGTGCTGAGACGGTCGTCCGAGAATCCGTCTTTGGAATCTGTTTCAATCTCGGTAATTGAATTGGAAACGTGATCAAGCGCAAGCATGTCCGGACCATGGTTGGACTAGCTAGGCAGCGGATTCAATCATGAGCGCGCCGCAGCAGCTTGAATGAAACGAACTCCAGACAAGTTTTTTTTAATGGATTTCTTTTTTGTTGCATCGCGAAAATGCAAAGTTGGCCCTGAGCGGATCTGTGATTCTATTTGTTTAAAATTCATTTGATCATTATCAATTGTCATTTCGAATCTATAAATGTTTCTTGTTTTAAACGTTTTATCAATCGCCATTCTAAAAAAAAATTGTCATCTTAAGCCTTGATCTCATTTATACCAAAATTCCGGGAGAAACTATTTAATCATCAATTTCTGCAAGAGGACACATGTGGACTTTGGGAACTCTTGGGAGCTTACCACTTGGGAATGTTTCAGTGGCGTGAAAAGGCCTTCGGTGCGGTTGTTGGGTCCTGCGGGTAGAGATGTCCTAGGATCTTCTCGGTTGGAGCCTTCAGTCGCTGACATCTCAGATGGCTCGATTTTTTCATCCTGCAGAGATCTCTGACCGAATCGTGATTCACTCCCACGTCGATGGGAGCCGGAAAAATCACTTAGAGCCCTTCTTTTTAACACTTGAGGCAGAAACGGACAAACATGTGTCTACTTAGTAGAGCACAAACTAATCCGGGACAAAACACGTCCGTTTCACCGAAAATTCTCTATCCAATCAATCGAATTAAGTGTGTTTACTTCCCAATACAGGTCCTTCAAATTATTTCAGCATATTTGTAGTTGTATTGAGTTGTT
This sequence comes from Uranotaenia lowii, assembly GCF_029784155.1. Classification (NCBI taxonomy): domain Eukaryota; kingdom Metazoa; phylum Arthropoda; class Insecta; order Diptera; family Culicidae; genus Uranotaenia; species Uranotaenia lowii. Next base: position 44,019,812 of record NC_073691.1, read on the forward strand.
TTCATTCGAGTCGTTAATATTTCTCGCCAAAACGCGACGCGATAGCGTGAAATGTTTCCGGTAGTTTTCTTTTTCTACCCTCCACTAGGTAGTGCTTTCAATTGAATTCTAGCTTAGCGATGTTTATTGGGTATTCTCGACTTCAACCTTGAGCCATTCTCCCGCGAATGCAAACCGCACTGTAGCAAGTGCGGGGGGATTCTGCGGGGGCATGAGTTATATACTGGAAATGATAAATTCTGAAGTCGTGCAGAATTTTACGGCTAATGTTGTTTTTTTGTTTTTATACGAGATAGAAATTTTACTTCAAACCATAACAGCCGGGTGTTTACTGCCGTGAGTGGATTCTTCCTTGTTGTGATATCAAATCTTATAGCAATATCAAATAAAACAGAGTACTAATTGTATAGGAAACTGATAATACAATCACTTGTATTCTCGTCAAGTAATGTTTAGAGATCAGGTTACAGTAGCGATTGATATATGCTTGGATAATCCATCCGTCTTATAGGCAACACTTCACTTATGATTTCCAACCTGTTCAACAGGCAACAATTTCAGTGAACGCTACGAATTCACTCTTCGTCGATTCTAGAACAATTGCAAATTGACGTTCTATATTACTTGCGACTCTCTGTTATTATTTACATTTGCAACGCGGTTCGTCAGTTCGGATCAATCGCCGCGGTGTAAACCTCCCATAGTTCGGTCGTCGCGAGTGTAGTTCAACAATCCCACTAAAAACACCTTGGGCTTCGTATGCCAGATGTGCCCCTTGGTTTCACCCTATGATACTACATCAAGGGGTATACTGTGCTCATGCACTTATACATCGCTACTTTTTCCATTTTCCTCTTGCTTATTTCTCATCTGTCTATCTACTTTTTATTTTTCGCCAACTTCAAATTGGTACAGAAGACCCCGAGACGTGTACCGATTAGGTAACGCTTTCAAAGTAACTCACGCCCGTCGTAGCATCCACTTCCGTAAAATTCCTAACCACCAAGGCATGGTCAGCTAGAATCCCGTCACCTCGAATAGTTTCTCTGCTTCCTTTTGCTGCAGGAATGATCGAAGCTAAGTAAGTGAGACCTTCTAAGCCCCACCACACGAATGAATCCAGATTAGGGTTATACCGCACCTGAAATCGTGTTGCTTTTTAATTTTGTAGTGTCATACGAGGCCCAAGACATTTCTTTAGCTTGTCAAGTTGATTTGCGAATTTTCATCGACTTTGCACGACACGAATGTTCGTCGCGACACGTCACACTCACAATATTCTCAGTGTTCAAATTTTGAAGTTGTTGACGCCAACAAATTCAGGGCAGAAAAAGACAGCACGTTCCGCCGATTCGTCAGCTCATGTCAGGCGTCAGGTAGAAATTGTCCTCTCTATACTTCCAATTTACCCAGTCTGAAAGTCGCGGGATTAGCTTATGCGTCCATCTTGCGTTGTCTGGTGCATCCCATTGCTCCTACCACTTGAGCTGTTTATTGAGAGCTTTACGCACTCATCTAACAGCTCTTGCTTCGTAACAATCCTTATCCCTAGTCCAGAGCCATTGCGATGGGAAACATCGTAGTTTCGACAGTGCTAACTTGCAAGGAGAAGTATCTTGCTACTCTTTGGACCATGAGAGTTCGGCATAATTCAGTCCAAAGAGTCGATGACTTTCGATACACTCTCACAACAGTATTTGTCATGCGCACCAAAACCTAAACGGTTGACGACCATTATTCCGAGATACTTAAGCTGCTGTTTCGAAGATGTGGTGGGGCCTCCAACAGTAATCTCCAATATCGGTTTTATGGTGGGCTATCTGAAGTTAAACTCCTTCCATACAGTTGGCAACCCTTTCTACAGACACCGTTGCAAGATCTTCTACCTCCTCGATTGTTTCGTTGGTGATCATGAGCACGATATCGTCTGCAAATCCGACTATCTGCGTGCCTGATGGTAGTTTCAGCATTTACACCTCATTTTGTATGGCATTCCAAAGCACAGGTCTGAGAATGGAACCCTGTGGAACACCCTCTATTAGGGCAGTAGATCACAATCCCTTGCGGAAGAAGAAACGCCAACAATTTTCCTGGCATTACTTGCCAATGTGAAATACCGGACAGCCCGTTATCAGAGTCCATCTCGAGATTGGTTCACAAAAGACATCATCGATATCTAGTCCTTTCAGGAACCAGTTGTACTAGCGATTGCTATCGCTAATTATGAGGAGTTGTCTGTTAATAATATTATAGCTGTGAAAGGCAGATGCACATCTAGAACGCTCTAAATATGCACAGGAAACCAGCATGGCTATTGGCCGATGTGTTCTTCGTACTTTGGATCTCTTGTGTTCTATCTCTTTGGCGGAGCTCTAGGCCGCTTTACGGTATGGTAAGTAGTTTCGCCAGTGTTACGCTTGCAAGGAGAAGTATCTTGCTACTGTTTGGACCATGACAGTTCGGCATAATTCAGTCCACAGAGTCGATGACTTTCGATGCACTCTCACAACAGTATTTGTCATGCGCACCAAAACCTAAACGGTTGACGACCATTACTCCGAGATACTTCAGCTGCTGATTTGAAGATGTAATCTCATATTTCGGCTTTATGGTGGGCTATCTGAAGCTTAACTCCTTCCATCCAGATGCCAACACTTCGCACAGACACCGTTGCAAGGTCTTCTTTCTCGTCGATTGTTTCGCCGATGATCATGAGCACGATATCGTCTGCAAATTCAACTATCTGTGCGCCTAATGGTGGTTTCACCGTTAACACCTCATTCTACAATGGCATTCCAAAGCACAGGTCCGAGCATGGAACCCTGTGGAACACCCTCTGTTAGGGCAGTAGATCGTAACCCGGTTTCGGTCTCGTAAGATAACACTCGATTTTGGAAGAAGCTTCCTATTGTCCTGGAGAGGGTAAGGAGAGCACGTATCCTGTGAAGCGCGTTGGCAATAGCTTCCCAGCTGGCATTCTTGAAGAAATTTTTCAAGTCGATCGTCACAATGGCGCATTGAAAAACACTTCCTTTAAGAATACTGAACTGTCTGTCTGACAGTCCACTTTCACCTTCTGTGTAGATAAATAGTCTTGACAAACGGAAAAAACGAAGTTTATGGGTCCTGATATTGTACACCTGATTAGAACCTGACGAAGTGTCATTGTATAATCCTAGTTGATGTGATCAACACCTTTGGTCTTCCGACATTTTTCATGGATACTGATGTTCATCGCCCGACACAAGTTCCCGAGTAAGTAAAGAAGTCGAAACTTTCGTGGTTTTGGCAGGCAATCTGCTAATTTGACAAATGGCAAATGCTTCCTCTGTTGAAGATTCTTGATGTCGAAGTAAGTCTGAGCCTCCAAAACTCGGAGTAGTGCGAAGCAAACCAAGTCACTTGTGCACCCATCGTCAAAAAAAGTAGGCCATTATGAAACAAGCACGATGGAAGTCATCCGAGGAAGTCAAACCGGCGCAAGACGCGAAGAAAAGGTGGGGATCTGTAAAACAGAAGCTGTACCCAGCAGAGCATTATGAGTAAAGTTAAGCGTAAGGTGCGGATTTTGACAGCTGGAAGAACAATTTGGATGAGGTTTGGAATGAAACTGCTAGCCCAGAGGGATATCCTCTAAGAAGTATCTCTTGTTTGAGCGTGAGCGATCTGCATTTTTTTTTTGTTCTAGCGTTTTTGAAGAGTTTGTTCGGGCTACGACGATCAGTTGCCAGCAATATCATGCAAACCTCGAACTTGATCGGGCTGCTTGCGGCTTTTTGTAGCGATCGAAGAGTTTAACCCACAGCGAAAAACGATGATTACTGCAAGCTGAGGCGAAGTCAAAGCCTGTTGGTTAATGATCGACCTTTCCTAGAACTCCTTTATTATAATTTCTTATAATTACTAAGCTAGGTTCGCGTTCTTAGCTGAAATCAAGGAAAACTCTTGTTTGCTTATCAGCAATTCGTTTTTTTTTTTGGTAATCGTTCGTAAATCTCGAAATCTGCAACAAGATGAAAAGAGACAACGAAAAGAAAAACAAAGTACCGTTAGACATAACATGTTCAAATTACATTCAGCAAGATAAAACTTGATCAAGATCAAGATGGCATCTAAAATAAAAAAACGAACTTAAACAAGATAACACATGACATAACTCGATGATTGAAAATAAAACTGGACAGAACAAGGGCAAACAAGAAAAATGGTAGACATAATAAGATAAGACCATATAAGACGGATAACACATGGTTTAAACAGGAAAAAAATAGTAAACAAGACAAAACTAAATCATCCAATATTGAACAAGATTGCTACATAAAAATAAGACGAAACATGATAAAAAGGTAAAACAAAGCTAAGAAAAATAAAACAAAAATAAACAAGATGAGACAAGAATCATGCTAAAACAAGACATGACAGAAATGAAGTAAAACAACCCTAAAGGAAACAAACTAAACAAAAATCAAATAGTTAAAACAAGATGTAATGCTAAATTGAAAGGCATTAAAAATAAACCAGTAAAAATATCTATCGAAAAATTAAGCATTTAGAAGAAAACGGAAGTCTCCATTTTGAATTGACCTGTTTTTTTTATAATTTTTACCTATATTTATCTAGTTTTTGAGTTTTTATCTTGTTTTTTTATGACTTACCTTTTCTATCATTTAATTTTTATTTTCCTAGATAAGTCTTGTTAATCATGTTTATCTTTTTGGTTGTTTTATCCTGTTCTTCTTGTTTTCTAGGGAAAATCCTGTTTTATTTTGTTTTGTGATGTTTTGTTATGCATTTCCTAGATTTTTTTTTATTGTTTTATATTGTTCTTTTTTGTTTTATCTTGTGTTGTCTTGTTTTACCTTGTTTTATTATACAAAACCAGTTCGTTTTTGGCAACATTCGATTTTGGCAACATACGATTTTGGAACTTGCGTCAAAATCGAACGGTTTTTTGAAACGACATTACCTTATAGTTTTCGCTACAACAGGACCAATATAATGGAGCTAAGCTTAAGCTTAGCTTGAGCTTTGATATATTGTTTTCGCTAAGACAGAACAAATATAATTTAGAAAAACACCATGAATAAATTTTTACGTTCTTAAATGTTGATTTATGACAAAAATTATAAAAATGTCATAAAAAAACAGATACAAACAAATGTCTAAAAATGGCAAAAATAACTAAACAATTATAGAGAATGATAAGAAAATATAAAATATGACTTTAAATTGTCAGAAATGACTAAGAATTTTGTTCATGATAGTTTTAATAGTTTTTTTTGTAGATTTTGGCAACATAAAGTGTTCGGGCGTGTTGCCAGAATCGAACGGGGTCTATATTGTTTCTTGTTTTTCTTATGGTTAGTCTTTCTTAATTATATTTTATTTTATTTTGTCTTGATTAGTCATTTGATATTTGATATCATGATGAAGCTTGTGTATTCCAGTTTCTTTCAAACGCTTCCTAATCTAACTAGTTTTGTCTAGTCTTGTCGTTGTTTATTCGATTTTGTTTTTTTTTTTTGTGTAACATCTTTATTTTTTCATTGGTTGTTCCTAGTTTCTCCCAATGTATTTAAGTTCGATTTTTTTTTAAAACTCTTTCTCGATTATTTTGTCATGTTTTTTTCTAGTTTTACTTTATTTCACATTTTTCTGAATAGTTTATTTAGTTTTAATGAGTTTTTAGACTATTTACAGTATTTTAAATATCTGTGGAAGTCACCATTTTGGGTTGCGCCTGATAGCAAAATTTGACTTCTATTCGTTTCGTTGTTTTGAAATTTTCTGCTATTTTCAGTTATATATAGCATTTTAAAGCTAAGCGTCTTGGATTTCAATATGCCGTCAGAATGCGAAATTCGACCTCTACTCGTTGATTCTTTTCACTTAATACCTCTTATTGTAGATGTTTCATGAGATTTTTAGTTATTTACAGCTTTTAAAGCCGCCATTTTGGATCAATGATGGCGACAGATAGCGAAATTCGATTTCTCCTAGTTTAATCCTAACACATAGTACACATATTGTGGGAATTTCATGAGATTTTCAGTGATTGAAATCATTTTAATGTTCAGTGGCAGCCGCCATCTTGGATTTTAAGATGGCGTTCAATAGCTAAATTCGACTTCTACACGTTTGGCACTTTCACTCATATTGTGAGAGTTTCATCGACTTTTAGTGATGAAATGAGTTCTTCTAATTTAGCCCTTTACCCAATAACCAATTTATTGTGGGGCTTTCAGGTGATTTTTAGTCATTTACAGCATTTTAAGGTTTAGCAAAAGCCGCCATCTTCTATTTCAAGATGGCGTCAGATAGCGAAATTTGAAAACTCACGGTTTCATTCCATCGGTGATTCACAACCGATTCCATATTAATAAAAAGTTTGTTCTCATTTACTGTACTTATGATTAACAACTCAAAAATGAGGAACTCATCCTACGCGTGTAATTGGTCGGCTTGCGAGAAAAACGTCAAAATTGAGCAATATGGCTCTCATAAAACCGTTATAAAACTAGTTAGCCATTTATTTGAGCGTAATAAAGCTATTAAGCATTGAACTAACTAACGCCATGTTTATTGCGATATCGAAATAAAGAAAATGACGCCATGTTGATGGATTCACTATATCTAGTAGCGGAAAATTATTCTCAGACTTATTTTCAATCAACTCCATTATGTTTGCGATTATTTTATGTCATTTATTATAATTATGTATTATGAAAAATGCAAAAATGCTTTTCGCGCAATTTTTTATTTTTATTGTTTCCATCAAACAATTTTTTTTATTTAGATTTTCTTTATTCTAAAGGTTTGAAGAGGCGCGTTTATTTTAAGGTTAATATTCATACACATTTTACCACCTAAAATCTTGACCGGCAACTAAACAGAGCCTCAGAATATGCTTAGAAGATAGTTTTTTTTGTTATCGTTTTCTTCATAATGCTATCTTCAACTAAAGAGACTATAGTAAACAAAGAAGCACAATCTGATCCCTTTCAAAATCATGAGCTTACAACCTTGCTGTAGAGCTGCCTTTAAGACTGCTTGGCTTTGCTTGATTGGAATGACACTGACAGAGTATCAAAAATTCCAATCGTGACATTTTTTTTTTTGCTCGTTATCATCAACCATCATGGTAGTTGGAAAAATTAAAAAAAAACCTCGGAGAACTCACGGAATCGAAAAAACAAGAATTGCTAACATGTTTTATGGAAGCTTTATAAGCGCTTTGGTGACCTCAAGCGTAATGATTTTATCGATTTAATTAGTCATGATGACGTCAAATTTTAACTTTATTGAGCACTGGTGGTGTATAGAATGTGCTTTAGCTTTTTTATGAAGATTAATACTTTAGGCTTAAATATGTTTTGCTGACCATAATAAAGCTTAAATTATTACTTGGGATGGTATATAGAGCCTCATATGACTTTCGTTCCTTGGGTCTGAGGCCTGTTTTGCTTTGTTAATTTTGGTGCGAATGTAGTTGAAATTTGGTTTTTTACCCTTATTTTAATGTTTATGTCAACTAACCTAAGCCCCATCTTTTGATGGCGTCACTGGTTGTGACTGATCAATACAAATCAGCTCCCCGAAACGATTTTTAACCAGCGTGAGCAAGAGGAACGCATTCGAAGACACTTGGATTCGATCGCTACGCATCAAGGCATTCGTAATTCTCAAAACGCTCCCCTCCTGGTCGCAGGCAGAAGGTACTTCCATTGAAACGCAATCAGGTGATTAATATTTATTGCGCCGGCTAAACGAGAACGACGAGACGACAACACCGGCAGCTCCACAAATCGATATTGAGGGAGCATTTGCTTCAGGTTCCCTGAAATTCGGCTCATCATCATCTTTTGCGCCCCCTCTCTGCTCTTCTAAGAAGACGGATATCGAGGGTCAGACGAAAAATTATGACTTTCCGGGAGCCAATAACAACAGCAGTCCTTCTTCCTATAGTGAGGCGGAATCGTTCTGCGCTCGAAATGTCAGCTTTGGACCATCCTTCGGGTGCCCTGAGGGCACCAAGCCAGGTCAGGATAAGACAAGTGGAGGGACCAGAAATCGATAATGAAAAACGGCGACTCCGAACTTCGACTCGGGTTGGCCACTGGCAATCCCCAGGCCAGGACCTGGCGTTCGGAAACAAATGAAAGGAAATAAATTTTTATTACAATATTCATTAATTTATTTTGGATTTGTTTATGCTTCGTGTTTGTGATTGCTTTCCGGGTGCTACCGGTGTTTTTCCCGTCCATTCCGTGAGCTCGGTTTCGTCTGGGTTCTGTTCGATTCTGTGCTTCTGTGGGGCTCCCAGTCGAGGGGCCGTCAAAAGAAGGTTGTATATGCAAATGTAAACATTAATTTCCCATCCTCGGACCAAGTCCGAGCTGGCTTTTCCTTCACTCTTAGAGAGAAGGTGTCAAGTGAGGCCTCCAGGGGGGGAACCTGACGCAGATGAACTCTGGTCTGGGTGGGGTAGGATATTGCTTCCTGATTTCCTTTGGGGCAAAAAAGTTTACCATTCAACCAAATCCGGAGAACCCCCGGGAGAGGTTCCCACCGGGAGCCAGGAAACAGTAATTTTTCGGACAGATAACAAAACGTGAATGGCTTCTTGTTTTTAATTTTCGGACCCCGTTCCGAGGCAAGGATATGTTTGACTCAGCACGCTGAACGAGGTTATGTTTGAACGGTTGATGTCGTCATAAATCAATTTAAATGGAAAAGGAAATCCACTTTTGGAAGCAAAAAAAAAACTCCACAACCGATAATGAGTTTGCAATCGATTTTTGGAGGCAGCTTCCCGAAATTATTTGGGCCTCCTCTTTCTCACAGGTTAATTTTTTTTTGGCAAATTAAACTGGAAAGATTTTTTTGCCAAAATATTAATGGATCTGAATTCTGAATCTGAATTCTGAATCTGAATTCTGAATCTGAATTCTGAATCTGAATTCTGAATCTGAATTCTGAATCTGAATTCTGAATCTGAATTCTGAATCTGAATTCTGAATCTGAATTCTGAATCTGAATTCTGAATCTGAATTCTGAATCTGAATTCTGAATCTGAATTCTGAATCTGAATTCTGAATCTGAATTCTGAATCTGAATTCTGAATCTGAATTCTGAATCTGAATTCTGAATCTGAATTCTGAATCTGAATTCTGAATCTGAATTCTGAATCTGAATTCTGAATCTGAATTCTGAATCTGAATTCTGAATCTGAATTCTGAATCTGAATTCTGAATCTGAATTCTGAATCTGAATTCTGAATCTTAATCCAAATGCAAAAACTGAATTCTGAATTTTCGAATTCTAGTTGATTTTGATCCCGTTTTCAATTCTGATCCTGGATACTGATTCTGAATCCTGGTCTTGGATCTTTCCCCTTGACTAGGTTTGCCAGATTTTTTTTGAGCACTTATCCAGGCAATTTTATATACAGTTGCGTTCAAAAAAGAATGAAATCGCGTGAAGCTGCGCACCCACTTCCAACTTTGACAAGCTGCCATTTTTCTCTCGGTTGATACTTTTTCATGAAAATTTCACACTATCTGGTTCAACTATCCAACTAATAATCTACGAAATTTGAAGTCTTTACAATGACGTGAAACAAAGATAGAGCTATTTCCGTAAAAAGGGAAATTTGGAATTGCTTCACTAAACTTGCTATATCTTCGACAATTTTCATTGAAAAATCTTGAAATTTGGTCCAAAGATGTAAAAATGTTTGATATAATACCAGGCCAAGTTATGTCAAAATCGATGAACGTGATCAAAAATGGTGCCGGGTATAATATCAGGTTCATTATCGCCCAACATACGATTTCATTCTTTTTTGAACGGATGTTTGTATGGAAAACATCGTAATCCATGTATTCTTGGTTTTTTTCTTTCACAAAATCAAAATTTGTTATTAAGAAGGTTTTAAATTGATAGAAACTTTATTTCTGCTTTGTTTAGAAATAGAAATTGTTCCAACAGAGCTGGTATTGAAACACAAGAGCGAATAGAATACTCCTTCTAATTGTGTATCAAATTTATTTATGGGAAAATTAGCAGATCATTTCTGGAACTCTGTTCTTCTTATTTTGAACTCTGTTGAAACATTTTCTCTTCCAAACCAAAGCACGAATGAAGATTTTATCTATTTACAGCATTCTTTTTGATAAATTTTGATTTTGTTAAAGAAAAAACAAAGAATACATGGATTACGATGTTTTTCATACAAACATTCGTCCACAAAAGAATGAAATCGTATGTTGGGCGATAATGAACCTGATTTTCTACCCGGCACCATTTTTGATCACGTTCATCGATTTTGACAAAACTTGGCCTGGTATTAGATCAAACATTTTCACATCTTTGGACCAAATTTCAAGATTTTTTAATGAAAATTGTCAAGGATATAGCAAGTTTAGTGAAGCAACTTCAAATTTCCCTTTTTTACGGAAATAGCTATCACCCTTATTCTGGTTTTCGATCGAATGGCATTCGTTCGAAAGTTTCCCCATTACGTATTCTTGTTTTCGTTCGAACGTATTAGAACAGTTCGATTTTTCGAACATAGTTCGTTCGAACGAATTAATGCATTCTCGTTTTCGATCGAACGTATTTCTGCTACCGCTTGACAAACGCAAGTCTAAAGCTGCGAACCGAATGCGTTTGATTGAAAAATTTTCACATGATGTCTGCATATTTTGTGAAAAATTAAAAGAAAAAAGAAGAAAAAAAATTATCATAGGAAAATTTCGATTTCAAATTTATTAAACCAATAGTTGACGGAGATTTTTGCCATTTAACCGGTTGTGGAACGCCAAGGTTATTTAAATTATTCAAGTTTTGCGGTGTGAAAAAAAAATTAAAAAATCGTTTACTTCAAAATTAATAATCAATAATTTGCAAATTAGAATATGAAAATAATTTTTATTTTATCCATTTGATTGCTGATTTTGAACTGATTTGAACATATATAAACGAGAATAACGCCGTACATCTTAGGAGGAACAGCAGCAACAGAAAAGCATCATTAACACCGGCGCGTGTTGGTCCCGGCTCGTTTTAGCTGCTGCTGATGGTGTTGACGGCAGGCAAGATCCGTTCGATAAAAATGTTTCCCAGTTTCCGGTTAGTTTCCTAGGTTCTCTCCCGTACGAGCAAAATTTCACAAAACCACCAAACAAACAAGAACGGTTGTTTACATTGAATTGGCTTACGAGAAATGTCATTTTTATACGCAGTGCTGCCTTAAAATTTCGAATTTCATCTGGTAACACCAATCTCGAACGTATCGAATTCGATCGAAAACAAGAATAGCCTTTTCGAATTCGTTCGAAAGTATCCGTTCGAACGAAAGCCGAAAACAAGAATAGAGGTGATAACTTTTACAAATCTTGATGAAGTTTCGCCAAATTTTGACAGAAAGTTCGATTATAGTTGAGCAACAAAACAGACCAAAAAAATTGGGAGTCAAGTGCTTGAAGCGCCACACAGCGGCCAATCCGAGAACTTTTTCTTCAAATCATCACGGCTTCGCATCTAAAATCAATAATTTCATAACGAATGACACACTTCTGCCCACCATAAATCAACTAGGACTCATTCACTCTTATTCTGGTTTTCGATCGAATCGCATTCGTTCGAAAGTTTCCCCAATTAGTATTCTCGTTTTCGTTCGAACGTATAAAAACAGTTCGATTTTTCGAACATCGTTCGTTCGAACGAATGGATGCATTCTCGTTTTCGATCGAACGTATTTCTTCTACCGCCTGACAAACGCAAGTCAAACGTTGCGAACCGCTTGCGTTTGATTGAAAAACTCACACGATGCAAACATACTTTGTGAAAAATTATAAAGAAAAAGGAGGACAAACCGAACATAGAAAAATTTCGATTTAAAACGAACTAGCCAACAGTTGGTGGGATTTTTTGCCATTTAATAAGACCGATTGTGGAGAGCCAAGGATGTATAATTTATTCTAGTTTCGCTGGGTAAAAAAGTTGTTTACTTCTAAAAATTAATTTTAATATGTCAGCTTTTTAATAAGAAGAATTATTTATACCATTTGTATATCGAAACCGAGTTCCGAAACTTATGTAGATACATCTTTCTCCTTGAGGAACAACAGCAACGCAAACGCGAGTCTGATGCCGCGAATCGGAAGCGTCTGTGAAGTTGAGAAAGTTTTGGTTCAAAATAACTGAAATGCTGGGGGGTAAAACTTCTTTTTGTTCTTCAAAAACCATAGAAATGGATAGAAATGAAAACTAAATTTAATATTCAAAATGTACTATATTTTTCATGATTAAACACTTCGGCGGGGGCGCTTTTTCACAGCACTAATAGCACCAATCACTTTCGTTATCACCTGCTGGCTTTCGGGGTTTTTTTTACCGTCGGCCATCAGGGGTACATGTTTACATCCTTTTAAATCGAACTGTGTTCACAGATAACTGTGTTGTTGCTGCTGGCCATGGTATAGTTGCTAAATTCGTTGCCGAGATCTTTCTGGCCCAGCCACTTCTGTTCCTTCCTAGGTATCTTCGACAGCATTTCCAAAATTCACCGGATGAACACAACCTAGAATCACTTATCAGCACCCTCAGCACACCGAAACTTCTAATTTTTAATCGTGTTATCGGATACATCGAATATACGTATTCCGCGTCGCGGGCCGACGAAATTTATTTTTCACAACAGTTCAAATGCATTTGTTTACACCAAGAGCTGTCATTTTGAAGCAGCGAGGTCAAAATTTTTTTATCCTCAGTTACCGCATTCTTGTCCATAAGAATCCCAATGGAACAGAAAGAGATACACTGATGGATACAGATTTTTGTGGCAACATTGCTTAGATGTTTCGAAGTTCATCTGGTAACACCATCATCGAACGTATCGCATTCGAACGAAAACAAGAATAGCTTTTTCGAATTCGATCGAAGTATCCGTTCGAACGAACGACAGATACGCCGTAAACAAGAATAAGGGTGTATATCTTTGTTTCACGTCATTGTAAAGACTTCAAATTTCGTAGAGTGTTAGTTGAATAATTGAGCTAGATAGTGTGAAATTTTCATGAAAAAGTATCAACCGAGACAGAAATAGCCGCTTATAAAAGTTGGAAGTGGGTGCGCAGCTTCACGCGATTTCATTCTTTTTTGAACGCACCTGTATAAACCTAGCAAAATCCGGTCATTTGATTTCATAGTTGATGACCAAAAATTCGGGCAATAACCGGGCAAATTTTGCCACAACAAAGAACTATGTACTTTACAAAAATCAGGAAAAACAATTAGAAATGAAGTTTTTCTATTAAAATTCATCGACAGATTTTAAATTGTACTTTAGGCTTCCAAAAAAACCTTCCATGATTATTCTTATAACACTTGTTAAAATAATTTGTTTTAAGAGTTGTGTTGTAAATAAAAAATTTTACAACACAATTTGTTTTCGTTTGATTTGCCAAATAAAGCGTATAAATCCGAGCATTTTTCAATAAAAAACGGAAATCCAGGCCGAGCCAGACTGTTCCCAAAATATTGTATTAAATATCCGGGCTAACCCGGATAAAACCGGGCAATCTTGCAACTTTATCCTTAAATCTGTTCCAGAATCCTCTCTCCAAATTCTGATCCTGGTCTTAAAATCTGAACAGATGATCTTGATCATGAATCAGGGGTCCTGATTCTAATCTCGGATCTTGATAATTTATCTGACATGTTGAAACCAGATCTTAATCCTGAATCTTGATCCCAATTTCTGACCCGGAACCTTGATGTCGGATCCCAAATTTTGATTATCTCAGGTATTGAATACTTCATCTCGATCACGATTTGTTAATAATAATCATGACCTGGAATCTTGAATGATTATTCCACAATCTGATCGTAGAACCTGATTCATGATCCAGTATCCAGATCCGTTATACTGGAATCTTGATCCTGATTTTGGTCCCACATTCTGAGTATTCGATCCTGATATTGAATCTTTGGTCCTGAAATTGGATTCTGATCGTGGATCATGATCTCGGATTCCAATCTAGAACCCAGATCTTGGATCCTGATCCCGGATTTATGATCTGATCTTGTATTCTGGACTCTGATCACGCACCCTAGCCGAGTCAGGATCCAGAACTTGGTCCCACAATCTGATCGTAGATCCTGAACCATACTACTGGATCTAGATCCCAGATTCTGGATTCTTGATCACGACCCTGATCGTGGATTCTGATCTCAGATTTGACTCTGTTTTTATATCTCCGTCACTGATCTCGGACATTTGCCGAATGAGGAACCGGATCCTGAATCTTTAAAACTGATCTCAGAATTGATGTAGGCACGTTGTCCAAACAAACAGGAAATAATGCCCGATCTCAAAATCTTATCTTGAATCCTGATCCTGGAACCAGATCCAGGATTCTTAATCCTGATAGAATCCTGATCCAGATCCCGGGTTCTGAGTACTACATCCTGAACCAAAATTCTTGATTCTAATACCAGGTCCTGATCGTGGTTCCTGATTCCGGATTCTAATCCTGATTCGGGGATGTGGATACTTGATCTTCTGAATTCTAGATCGCGACTCCTGATTCCACATTGTTCTTGCAGATCTTGATAGTGTTTCTGACGATACACGATTCATTATTTCATTTTCATGATCTATAATTTTAAAATTCTCACTGATAACTGAGAATGAAATACCTATCAAAATGGAGGCTTTTTAGAAAATTTAATGATCACTTTTTTAAAACAAATAGCTAAGTCTTATTAACGAGATCAAATTCCCTCTAAAACACAATTGTTGAATTTGACTGATCATAGATATGTTTACAAAATTTTTCATTGAAGTAAAGAATTGATTTGGGAATTTTTAAGAATATCAGGGAAAATAGTGAGGAAATTATGAAAGATTTTTGTATAGAGCTACATAATTTTCTGTATTTCAAAAATTGTTAAAATAGATTTAATGTTTGTTTAAAATTCTATGTTTCATAAAATTAAAATATTAATGCATTTCACAAAACTCCTTTCGATTATGTCAAATCTCTCGAGTTTGTTGTTCACAAGCCTTACTGTTAGGAAAGTATGTAAATTTAAACCTCTGATTAATTTGAGATTTCTGGATAGATAGCGTTCAGCCGAATTATAAATCTTGCAATGGTTTTATTCTAAATGAGGCATATGTTAGTTACACGTCAATGAACTAAAAAAAAACAGCTAATTTAATTACTCATGAAAAAATCAAGCATCTATTTATTTTTAAAACAAATATCATTGCATTGTTTCTTATTAGTTATCTCAATAGTGCCAGTCACATTCTTTTTGGATTTTTCAAAAATAAGATCCTTATAGTAAACACTAGAAGCATAGGAAAATAGGTATCGAGAACAAGATCTTCACACATGTCAAAAGTGTTTCCTGATCATATCCCTTTTCCCCACATCCGCACCAAAATTGTTTTGCTAGGATGCAGAGGTGACCTCGGTCCTAAATCATAAGTTTGATTTATTTCATCCTTTTCTCTTATTTTCCTCTCTATCTATTGACTACTAGGACGTGGCCGGCGCCGTTATTGATGTTTAAAGAGAGAGCATCAGTTTTGTTCATTGAGAATATGCTGTCAATCCCAGACACGATTCTTTTGACCTCTGGACAAAAATGATGGCCTCGGTCAATCACGGAGTAGCAACCATTGGCGATGTGTAATTCGTTTTACTTAGCCACGCCTGCGGTTATGGAATCCGAAATGTTTAAGTATTAATAATGACGGAATAGAGTCTAACACAAAAGTATCAAATCAGTTTCAGCTATAGTTTAAAGTGGCATTTCGGGTTCAATGAATTAAGGTGGATGTGAGTAGTCGATCAAGCTAAGCTAAGCTAAATATGCCTACAAAAATGTTTGCTGGGTGGATTCTGATCCGGGATTTACACTTATCCCAGATTCAGAGCATGGTGCAGTTTCCTAATCTAGATCTTTATTCTCATGCTGATCTTTAATCTTGGTCCTGAGTCTTATGTCTTCTGGATTCTGATCCTGGATTTTGGATGCCAGATTCTGATTCTAACCTGAGCCTGTCTTCTGATCCTGGATTCTGATAACCTGCGGTTTGTTTGAATACAAAGGTGCGTGACTAACTTGGTTGCTTAGAAACAGACCTTGTGATACCATTGGGCGTCTTTTAATTGAAATGTCCTTTGAAGTAACAATTTTTTATAAGCGAAGTTCGTTAGGGAAAATTAAATTAGTACCTTTTCGGGGTTGCCGCTAAAGAATCAAAAATATAGGTCACCGCCTCGGTCGATGATCGTTCCCCCAGTTGTTTAAAACTTGTCCAAAAACTTTTTCCGATGCACCGATTTCCTGCACACAGTAAATCACAGGCCCGGATCGAGATCGTTG
The DNA here is from genome assembly GCF_029784155.1 of Uranotaenia lowii. Taxonomy (NCBI): domain Eukaryota; kingdom Metazoa; phylum Arthropoda; class Insecta; order Diptera; family Culicidae; genus Uranotaenia; species Uranotaenia lowii. The sequence continues at coordinate 44,036,219 of NC_073691.1, forward strand.
ACCTGATTTCGGCTGCGGATACTGACAACAATTGGGCCTCCGGCGTTTGCGTAGCAACATAACCGGTGCTGCTTCGGCTCCATCAAAACTCGACCATAAAGATGTGTGCAGGGAATGGGCAAACCATTCCCTATCAACACCACGGAAAGCGTAAGATCCGTATCGATCCTCTTTTCCTCAGGCTGTGTGGCAGCGGCCTAAAGAATACTGCCACTGGGATACTGGTCCATGTCGTACGAGGCGACTTATCCAGTACTTCCCAGATACGTTTATCTCATATTTCTGTCTATTGGAAATCAATGAGGCTGTATCTGGGCGGGGGAGAAAATAGGTCAAGGTCAATTATTGCATGCAGAGTTCAGAAGTTTTTCAAGTTCAAAACATTGGAAGGAAATGTTTTGAATCTGAATCAGTTTTAAATTCTTGCTAGTATTTTTTAACCTTTGTACGTATTTTCTCTCGAGAAGGGTATGCCAATAGTGCATATGTAGTACTTGCATTTGCACAAGCTGTATTCTTCCATATTTTCTCGTTCTACCAATTTGGAATATGATTTTTCATTTAGCAAATCTCTTTGCTCTCCTAGTAACTCCGTTCAATAAAATCTCTTACGGTCCCATTGCTTCTGGCTATCTGTTAATATTAACCGATTTGAAATCATAGAAGCATATGATCTAAATTACGTTAGTTATATCTGTTACGTCAAGCGCAAAATTAGTGTATTTTCCTTATAATGGACAAGTATTCAGTCCCTTCTATCTTTGGATTGGCAACAGAATTTTGTGGATATAAATGTCCGTTTATATAAAGATATTAAATTGTAGAAATTGCATCATGGTTATTCAATCATTGAAGCCGTACAAATCTCGTTTCCGTGGAAAAGAAAAATTTCAAAAAAATATATTTTTTTTAGGGTTGCCTAAAGGCCTCAATGTTCCCTATTAAATCAAGTTTTTGATCAAAACTTGTACCGCATGTCGACAGTCATATCTATTTCACCTAATATATGTCACTTCTCTTGTATTGAGACATGTTCCCTTAGCTTTAGGATGGTATAGTGTTAAGAAGAGTCAAAGCTCCTCTAATATCGTACTCTGATATTCCGTATCATACGTCAATCCTGGTTCTGGAATCCACTGCTACAGCTTCGTGCAGTGTTAATATCGCCTGTTTCAAATTTGGCGTCACAGAAGCTCATTGAAGTCCTCTAACCAGAGCGCTAACTGGTCAGTTAAATAAAAATATATAAAATCAAGACTTTGTGCTCTGAATCTGCTTTATGGTTAAGCTATGATTCAGATGTACTATTGTATGTATGTATGTATGTATGATTCCCCCATCGGTAGCAAGGTCCAGCCTATGTCTGTGTGGCTTGGCCTTCGAATTGACTTCTAGGGCTTCCACGGCCGATGGTTCGTCGAGAGAAGGCATCCAACCCTAAGAAACCTACAATGGTTGGCAATCCACTCCACTTGCAATAATCGCTATGATTCAGAGGTACTGTTGTACCTATATTTACCTTCCACTTAGTGTGTACATGTCCCTCTTTTGCCCGACTTATTTTTTTTTTTTAAATGTATGTCAGAATTTAACAAAGGAAGTTTAAAAAAATGTACTTATTTCCAATATTTTGATTGAAAAAAAGCTTCATTGCTTAAAAATCCCTATGTGGATAGGCTAAATGCCAACTTTGCCATTATAAAATCGTTTATTTGCCCTCATGGTAGCATCCTGGTTAGAACATTTTCTAATCGTTGTAAACTCAAATCTCCTGAATTTTGTAGTTGTGAATCAACAATGTATGATTCTTTTAGCTCATATATGCCTGTTTTTCGAATGCTAGAAAGCTTTTATGTACTCTCGCCTATCCTGATATAAGTGTGCCTCATTCTAAGAATTTAAACTAAAATACCTAACAATCTGTCATTTTTCACCCAATGTGGTTATAAGCTTCAATGCTTCAAAATTCCTACGGGGATCGGCTTCATGCCCTAAATATTTATTTATTTTCTAATCCCTTTATGGTTTTCAGGTTTCTCAGGTATATGATGAAATCTGTAAAAAAAAGGCTAGGCACAATTTTCCCGTTTGTTTGGATAACGTGCCGCTATCAAGCCTACCCCTTTTCTGATACCTGATACCTTATGTCTTCTGGATTCTGATCCTGGATTTTGGATGCCAGATTCTGATTCTAACCTGAGCCTGTCTTCTGATCCTGGATTCTGATAACCTGCGGTTTGTTTGAATACAAAGGTGCGTGACTAACTTGGTTGCTTAGAAACAGACCTTGTGATACCATTGGGCGTCTTTTAATTGAAATGTCCTTTGAAGTAACAATTTTTTATAAGCGAAGTTCGTTAGGGAAAATTAAATTAGTACCTTTTCGGGGTTGCCGCTAAAGAATCAAAAATATAGGTCACCGCCTCGGTCGATGATCGTTCCCCCAGTTGTTTAAAACTTGTCCAAAAACTTTTTCCGATGCACCGATTTCCTGCACACAGTAAATCACAGGCCCGGATCGAGATCGTTGACCTGATTTCGGCTGCGGATACTGACAACAATTGGGCCTCCGGCGTTTGCGTAGCAACATAACCGGTGCTGCTTCGGCTCCATCAAAACTCGACCATAAAGATGTGTGCAGGGAATGGGCAAACCATTCCCTATCAACACCACGGAAAGCGTAAGATCCGTATCGATCCTCTTTTCCTCATTCCTTTCCATATTTAAGACAGTAAGCTTGTGCAACGGGTGCAACCACGATCATACCTTGAAATCGGGAGAGTGGAACGCCGAATGCAAATGCGCCATCCCTTCCGGCAGGACATTATCTCGACATCGGTTGCGCTGCACACGGGACTTGATCGCTCGTTCCCTTCGATCGATCGATCAATCTCGTTCCCATTGATGGAAGCCGTGTGGTTTACTGAAATGTTTTGACCAAAGAGTGAATAAATTACTCACCGCATCGCGCACCCTGGACTGCACCCAGGAGTTCCTCCTCCGGATGATGACGATGACGACGACGACGACATCGAAGCTGATCACGCAACGATTGAACCTTCCGGGTGTATTTGCGATTCGTTTGAAGTTGCTCCGTTATAGGATAGGATGACCTTCTCACTACTTCAGCACTACTCAGCAACATTTCGGACAACATTACATCGGAAAACTATGGCTCGTTTTGGTTGAAGGGAAGAGCGAGTGAGGGAGAGAGCGTGAGGCCTTCGGCCTTCGGGGATTTATTGCTGCCGTTTTGGCTGAAAGACCGAGAGAGAGAGCAAGCGCGTGCTGCTGCCCTCGGATCGGTATTGATTTTTTCGTCTAGGAGTTACCCGAAGCCACGCTACGGTTTTAATATAAATGTGATTAAGATCGGTATCGGGCTGCCTGCACAGTTGCAAGAGTTGGTGGGACCACGTCAGCTGCGAAAGGCCGCCGCCATGCATAGTCAAGTGATTGCCGGAGGTTCCCCGTTTTCTGTCCCTGGACCGCGATCGATCGTCCGGTTGACCGCGAATTCCAAAAGCGACACCAGAGAGCTAGATTAGTAATAAATCGTGAATAATTTATAATTATTGATCGCGATCGCGGATCCGAGGCGCATATTGCAAATCTACATTTGCAAGGTCTCACTAGCTCGGCTCGCGTTCGAATGAGGAATGTTATTCAAATTGATTTTTGCAGGTGGCGCGCGCGAGGAGCCGCGCAAATTGTGATGCATGTGCTGCATATGTTCGAAGCGCGGCAGCTCCGAGGAGGCCGGGGCCCCCTAATTAAATGGTAGTTCTTCAATCCGAGAGCGAAACATTGATCAGGACACGACATCCGCCGCTGAGTCAAATGTAACGGGCCCCGGATCGATGCGATTAGTTGCGATTCGCCGGAATCTCCGAGCCGAGTGCAGCCATCGGCCAAGATAATGGCTATATCGTGATGACCGACCGTTGATGCCGCACACCTTCTCGTCTCGCACTCGCAAAACAAGCTTCCCCTTAATGATACGTTATCGCATTTCTTGCATTTGAAAACGACGTCATCATCGGCAGGTTTCATCCCGAAGAACGCGACTGGAAACGGTGGCAGAGTTCGAATCGCAAATGCGGACACATGCAGAAACCTGTAACGATCAGCAACCGGGTGATGATTTAATTTTTCCCAGAAGAGAACCAACAATCAAGCCCTAGCTGAGGCCAAACGGCCCCAGCTTCCTGTCGTTTTTATTGATTTTGTTGCATAGACACGAACTTTGTTTCATTGAGCGTCTTTTTTCCTACCTTCCTTAGCTTCCTGAGTCTGTTTCATAACTAACGCAATTATTTCTTGTTTCTTTCCAGGTAAGTTTCCCGTCATCGACCGCAACCCTGCTCCCGGCAACGGGCAGAAGACCCGTCATCATCGGCTATAAGTACCAAACTGTTTTACTTTTCCTAGGATTCAGCTAAAGTGCCCCGTAAAAAACGGCCTTCTTATCCATTAATAACAACGTGTCAACCGTTCGCAAATTAATCATTCACTTGACAATCGCCACGAACAAGCAAGCGGTGGTTGCTTTGATTTGTCCCCGGATTTTTTTTTTAATTTTCGCAAACCCAAAACATCGACGGTGACGAAGGCATCCCGCCGGGATGATTAAACAAACCATTTCGGGTGCTACTGCTGCGAGGTGATGATACATTATGTTATGTTATGAGTGTGCCGCTGCTGCTGCTGCAACTGTTGTTAACGTTGGGTGACCCCCCGCGGTGCTACGCCCCGGGACCGAACGAAACGCAAACGCAAACGCACCAAACACCGAAAGGAACATCTGCATCTCTTGGTTTGGGAATCTGCTGAGTGCTGTGTGTAATCTGGTAGCGTTGCACTTTTGGGCGCCCTGCTGTTCCGATGATTATACACGCTGTTTTTCCGCTGCCGTTGGCCCCTAGCTTCGTTCCCGACTACTTAGTGCTTTGGCGTCAAAAAGCGAGAGAGCAATATTTGCTAACATTTGCTCTCATGGTTCGGTGGAAAATTTGTGGCCGCTTAGCAGTCGTTCAATAGACTGATGTGATTTAATTAAAGATTTTTTGGTTTTTTCAACGATTTGGCAACACTTCTTGGCTACAAAGATAACTTATTTTCAATAACAAGAATTGTAGAATGTTATCGTGAACTTTCATCATCAGAATTCTGTCTGAAACGATTGATGAAAAACTGAAATCTCATTATACATTTTTCTGGTCCTTCGAGCCGGATTCAAGTTACACGGTTTTCCATTGTACGTCTTTGCTTGAACATACATCTTTAACTGCAGCGTTTTCCGATAGAAATAAAAACTGTCGCCTTAAAACTGAGGTGGATATACTATAATTTTTCAAGGCCAACTTTGTACATATTCGACCAAATAACTCGTCAAGCTTTTCTGTTTAATATCCCCAAGGCACAATGCTTGTAGAAGCATTGCCGATTCTTTCTTGTTGCTGACCAATTCGTGTTGGATTGTTCTTTTCAAGAATCGTGATGAGCAACGCTTATCTCGACAATTTTAAACCCAGAAGCATCCGAACTTTTCCAAGAACTTCCGTAGCAGCAATCTAAGCACTTAGTTCTCGACTCGGGTCGGACTTCACTTTCACTATCTTCTGTTTTTTCACTCCCTTATTTCGTAAGTCCACCTTTCTTGATGTGGCCGTATCTTGTGATTCAACTCTTCATTTATTTACGACCGCTTAAATCACCACTAGTGTTTCTTTGAGAATTCTCGATGATTTTATTCCGTAATGTTTTGAAGAAAAGATTTGCTTTATTTTTAACGTTTCGGTCTACTTCTTTACTTCAACTATCTTTAGAAAAAAAAAGTTATTTTTCCGCCTACTAAGGTCATCTCTTAAATTGGAATTTTCAAGCTAAGCATGCGGAAATATAGCTTAATTTTTTCCTAAAATGGTTGAAATAAAATAGTAGACCATAACATTGAACATAAATCGAATCTCTTCTTCAAAACATCAACGAAGAATCCCAAAGGCAACTATTCATAGTACACCAAGGTCTTTTTTTACACTGATATACGTACCGGGTAAAAAAAAACCCTGTAAAAAAAAACCGTGTTAATTCCCGAAAACCGTGTAGACATTAGACATTAGATATTAGACATGAGAAATGAGACCTGAGACATGAGACATGAGACATGAGACATGAGACCTGAGACATGAGACATGAGACATGAGGCATGGGTCTCAGGTCTCAGGTCTAATGTCTCAGGTCTAATGTCTCAGGTCTAATGTCTCAGGTCTATTGTCTCAGGTCTAATGTCTCTTGTCTCATGTCTCATGTCTCATGTCTCATATCGAATGTCTAATGTCTCATGTCTCATGTCTCAGGTCTAATGTCTCATGTCTCAAGTCTTAGGTCTCATGTCTAATGTCTAATGTCTAATGTCTAATGTTTAATGTCTAATGTCTCATGTCTCATGTCTCAGCTCTAATGTCTCATGTTTTATGTCTAATGTCTCATGTCTCATGTCTCATGTCTCAGGTCTTAAGTCTCAGGTCTAATGTCTCATGTCTAAGGTCTCATGTCTCAGGTCTCAGGTCTCAGATCTCAGGTCTAATGTCTCATGTCTCAGGTCTCAGGTCTCAGGTCTCAGGTCTAATGTCTCATGTCTCAGGTCTCAGGTCTCATGTCTCATGTCGCATGTCTAATGTCTCAGGTCTAGTGTCTCAGGTCTCATGTCTCATGTCTCATGTCTCATGTCTCAGGTCTCATGTCTCAGGCTAATGTCTCAGCTCTTATGTCTCAGGTCTCAGGTCTCAGGTCTCAGGTCTCAGGTCTCAGGTCTCAAGTCTCAGGTCTAAAGTCTCATGTCTCGTGTCTCGTGTCTCGTGTCTGCGGTCTCAGGTCTCATATTTCAGGTCTCAAGTCTCAGGTCTGATGTCTCAAGGCTCAGGTCTCATGTCTCAGGTCTAATGTCTCATGTCTCGTGTCTGAGATCTCAGGTCTCATATTTCAGGTCTAAAGTCTCAGGTCTAATGTCTCAGGTCTCAGGTCTCAGGTCTCAGGTCTCAGGTCTCAGGTCTCAGGTCTCAGGTCTCAGATCTCAGGTCTCAAGTCTCATGTCTCAGGTCTCAGGGGTCTCATTTTTCACTTTTTTAGTCTCAGGGCTAAGATTTTCCCAACTTCAAAAAGATTCTAAGTGTTTTCCTTTGAAAAGGACTTAGAATATTTTCTCTCAAAAACCGTGTTAATTCGCGAAAACCGTGTAAAAAAAACCGTGTTAATTCCCGAAAACCGTGTAAAAAAAGCCGTGTAAAAAAAACCGCGTAAAAAAAAACCTAGGTGTACATCGTCTATTGACTTACAAGAGTCTTATGGCTCATATCTTTTCACATTTTTGTGTTTATTTGGTACAAATATTATCAATGTGGCTGTGAGAACTCTCAACTCGCTTAATTTTGGTGAGATGTCCTCTTGAGCCGCTGTCTCCAAATTTCTAGCTGTCCTCTCGAATCGCTTCAAAGTTCAATCTTACCCCAAGCTATCGTTTCAAGCCACTTGATTTCTAATTAGGTAAAATTAGAGCTGTCCTCTTGATCCGCTTTTTCCAAGTTTAAAGTTGTCCTCTCGATTCGTTTCAAAATTCAATATTATCCCAAACAGTCCTCTCAATCCATTTGATTTTCAATTTGCTTAAATATATAGACTAATCCTTCGACCAGCTTTTTACAATTTTCAAGCTATCCTCTATATTGGCTTCAATTTATGGAAAGCTGTTTTCTCAACACGCTTGATTTCTTATTCGATAAGATTTCAATCTCATCCCTTACTGTTGATAAATGATTAAAGCTATCCTCTTGAGCCACTTTTTCCAAATTTCAAACTGACCTTTCAATTCTCTTTAAAATTTACTGATTTTTTCCAATTTGTTTCCAAACTTCATGGTTAAATTTTCTTATTGATTCTACCTATTCCTTTATCGCACATGAATTTAGAAATTTTTTGTTCAGGGCGACTCCAATCAAGATTCTGTATTTTAGTTGAAAGACGAAAGTTGTTTACTGTTTCTGCAGATCAAAAATGCGATTTTATGATCATACATTTGGTCCTTCGAGCCGGATCTGAATCAAGTATCGTCTCGATAAGACGAATCAATAATTTGAGGATAAAGGTTAAGTCTTCATGTTTCAAATATAATGATGATTAACACCTACAAACTACATTTTTACAGAAATACTACCACTTTACTTAGCGAACTTGTTTACGCCAAACTGTTGATATTGCATTTTTATTTGAACTTTGGGGGATTTTTCCCTTATATTAATTTGAGTCGGAAGTTGAAATTAAACGCTAGAGCTGTCATCTGCCTGAACTACCTGCCAATCGATATTTTTCCATTTTTTTTCCAAACTTCATGATAACATTTTCTTATTGATTGAAATAAGCAGTGTTCCTTAGGGTGACTCCAATAAAAATTCTGTATTTTAGTTGAAAGACGTAAGTTGTTTACCGTATCTGCAGATCAAAATGCGATTTTATGAACATACTCTTGGTCCTTCGAGCCGGATCTGAATCTAGTACCGTCGCAATAAGTAGAGTCAATAAAATTTAAAGGATAAGTCTTCATGTTTCATGTATGATGATTTTTAGCACCTATAAACTTCATTTTTACAGAAATACTACCGCTTAACTATGGCAGCTTCTATACAACAACGATGCAACGATTTTTTACAATTAGTTTCCAAACCTTATGTTTACATTTTCTTCTTGATTCTATCATAGCACTTGAGTTAAGCAGTTTTTCCTAAGGGTGAATCCAATCAAAGTTCTGTATTTTAGTTGAAAGATGAAAGTTGTTTACCGTATCAGCAGATCAAAAATGCGATTTTATGAACATTTACATTTGGTCCTTCGAGCCGGATCTGAATCAAGTATCGTCTCAATAAGAAGAATCCTTGTTTCCACTTTTGAAACTTGGAGTCGGAAATTGAAATTGAACGCTATTGAGCTGCCAACTGATAGAGCTACTTTTCTGCGTGAATCCATTTTATTGCCTAAATTGATATGCAACGAATATCCGCTCGTGAGCATGTTCAATTTTATTCAATTAATGTTCCACGATCTTCAGCGAGCGAGTGAAGCGATCCTGAATTTTGGGTTCTGATCGTGATCCTAAATCTTGAATGCTGATCCGATAATCAGATTGTAGATTCTGATCTATGATCCTGGATTCAAATACATTATTCAAAATTCTTGACGCTATTAGATTTTGGATTCCGATCATGAGCCTGAACCCTTGGTCCTGATATCCGATCCTGAACCCGGATTCCGATTCTGATCTAGTTTTCTGGTTATTGATCTTGAATCATTGCCGATTCAGGATCCTTATCCCAAATCCTTTCTCCTGACTCGGACTTGAATTTAATTAATGTGCCACGATCTTGGATGCTGATCCCACAATCTGATTGTAGATTCTGATCTCAGATCCTGGTATTCCTGAAAAATGCAAAATTGTTGGATAAACTGTAGAATTAAGACGAAATGTTCACACTTTCTTAAGAGGTTGAATGACCAAGATGGTTAAAATCCTCTATAAATAAACAAAATAGAATAAAATAGATCTCAGATCCTGGATCCAAATACATGATTCAGGATTCTTGACCCTACCAGATTCCACCAACCAAATAATTCTTATCTAGAATTCCTGTTATTGAATCATTGCCGATTCAGGATCCTCATCCCCAATCCTCTCTCCGGAATCTGCCATGAATTCTTATCCTGAACCAAGGTTCAGACTACTTTATTTTAAGTCCAGAACCTATACCTAGATCATGAACTCTGATCTCAAATTCAAATTCCGGATCCTGATCCCATTTTCTGATTCTGGAACCTGGTCATAGAATTTTGAATCGGATCCCAGATTTCGATCTTGAATCCCAATTCCCGATTCTGATCCTTATTCAGGATTTTGGATCCTGATCATGTTCTCTGTTCCGAATTCTTTTCCTGTATCTCGAGCCGTGGATACTGATCATTCCAGAACCAGATCCTGATCCAGGATCCTGATTCGGGATTCTTCTTCCTGATCATTACCCCGATGCTAATCCCGGATCCAGGATTCTGACCTTTACCTGATCCTAAAATCTGACTATGGAGACAGATCTTGGAGACTCAAATTGGATACTGAACCGGATCGGCAGAAAAAAACAGGAAAACCATCTGAACGCTCCTGCAAAATCTGTGAATACAAACAATGTGACAATTTGTTTTGATTAGGTTGTCTTTTGAAGTAACTTTTTTGCGAATGCCACGTTTCGTTTCAATTAAGTACATTATTAATTAAGTACAATTCAAAGAGGGGTAATCTCAATTTCAGACGTTTCTGAAGCTTATTTCAGACTCAAAACTGGATTAATCGATCAGAAATCAACTAAAAAAGCCGTTTAATCAAAGCAGCAAAGCGCGTGTCGTCAATTACAGCTAAACGCCATCGCAGAGCTTGGGTTTGGGTTTCGCGCTGTTAATCGATTCCGGGAGTCCGCACCACAATCTGTAATTGCCACCGACTGGAAAACTTGAATCTAATTGAGTTATTTCTTGTTATTGCCCAGATCAATTCCGGGAATGCGCTTTAGCAAATAAATTGCACTGCCTTCCTTGGCGAGTAGATACCGGCACAAATGGTTCCAACTTCCGAGGAACTCAGAACCAAGTCATTCACAACTCTACGAATCAACAACACACAATAATCAAAACCTAATCGATCCTCATCATCAACTTCGGAATCAGCGCTAATCTAAGCCGGTTCACCGGGGTTGGATTAGATTAGTGAGCTCCGGCGGCGCACACGGGGAAACACCGGCGCGCAATCAACCTTGACCATCGCCAGGTAGGACCTACCGACTTGTTGCGCTGTGGGACCTTAATGCGAGAAACAAAACTACAGTTGACCCATAGACCCTAACCTGCTTGAGGTGCACGATCGGCTTAGCAAGGCCAAGGAATTATCGTGGCCCGGAGAGGTCCCTCGCCACAACAATAATACTTAAGGGTAAGGGTGCGCGATCAGTGTGATCGCGGCGTCGTGACAAATGGGATTATAATTGCAGCGCCGCTTCGCGGCAAATCGCATATGATGGAATTCTCACCTCAAGGGCGACGACGAACACGTGGCCGTTGATCTAGATAAGCAACCGGTGTGGAAAAGTTCCTCCACGTCTCAACGATTACACCACGTCGACGCCGGCAAATGACACAATTAGAACGCGACACTAACTAATGAAGACGCTTCTGGTTGTTGTCACCTGACTTGGTGGGTAGTAGGCGAGGGTTTCCCTGCCAATCGGAAGACGCGAAGCGGCGCGTCAACTTTCGCTTTCCGTGTTCCGGTTAGTTTTGGTCGCGCCACCTAGTGTCGCGGTGTGTGAAGGCCGTTTAATAAGAATGGGGGAGACTCGCCGCGTGGGTTTAATTGGAAATTCTTGGCGCTGGTAGATACTTGATCCACACGGAACGCCGCCACCGACTCAAGGAAGGGGAAAATTGATTTGATTGTCGTGGGAAACGGAATGTGGTTTCGGAGTCGGATCGAAAAGTCTTTGGGACACGCTAATTGCCAACGATTTTTGAGGACGACGACGACGGCGGCGGCGTCGTGTTTATCGATTCGGTCATGCATTGACATCCGAATGGAGCTAAGAAAGGAATCTCGAATCTTTTCCTGGCAATTTTCGAAAAAAGATTCTTTTCTTACAATTTCGTTTGATAGCGAGATGACGTTCAGTAGGGTGGAGGTCATTCACGAAGACTCCGCTCGGACAAATTATGATTGACGTTTTTTGTTCGTTTCGCTTTCGTCGAACAAGTTTACCGGAGATGGAGCGCTCTGTCTGGCACGTTCTTGCCGGGACGAGTTTTTTCGTTAGTCGTCCCCGGAGCACCGAGAGATGTCAGGTTTTTTTTTGCAGGCTTTCAGCACCCACCGTCAGCGACGACCATGGAAACTTATAAGTGGCCATAAAAAGTTTGGGAACATATCCTTGCATGTCCCGGGTGGCGGCACTCTGTGTGTGTGTGTATTTGTTAGACGAGGGTCGTCCACATGCAATTGGACCGGAGTTCCTGGAAGCGTGCGTGGTGCGATGCCAAATTCCCCCGAAAGTGATCCATGGGAAGATATCTTTGGCTCAATTCATTATGTCTTCGTACCGACTGATGTCGATTACGATAATTGAATCGTCGTAAAGTAAGTAACAGGAAGATTTCTCGATAAGTTGAGTCGTGTTATGCAAGGCACGGCACATAAATTTCGCTGGTCCGGCGACAAATTATGTGGTATTGGGCCAAATTCAAAGCGCCTCTGTATAACAATCGCGATTGTTTCACATTTCAGGATACAAACTCATATTTTATATTAAGAAAATGTGTGTGTATTTGTCTGTGTACATCAGTTTTTTTCACATGATTTGAACAGAAGTGGCTGGCCCGATTTTGATCAATTTAGGCTCCAACGATAGAGAATATTATACTCCAAGGAACTACCCAAAACTGTTGAAAAAAGTTAGACACAACACATTTGAGTCGAGTTTTTTTTTTGACGCGGTGCAAAGGCGACGAATCATGCGATTAATTATCGCGGCAAATTGAAAGCGCCACTGCTTAACAATCGCTAACTGCGAATTGGAATGAGCCGCATTCGTCCAACAGTGGAATGGTAGCGGCATCATCACAAGGATGATGCAGCACTTTTTTTACCCGTAGTTTTTTTTTCTTTTTTTGAAGATTGACAGTTGATGGCGGCGGCTATGGCCGTTGGCCGTCTGTCGGCGGCTAGATGCAGACCAAAGATTACTCCAACTAACCAACCTTAGGGGTTGTTTGTAAACCGCTTAGTCAGCTTCTGTAGGCCACATTTTTGGGCGAAAAACTTTACAATTGTTTCCCGGTAACGCTTTTGATACAATTAGCGGGCAAGTTTTCTGCACACCGCATGCGGGTCCCTAAATCTGCTCTACCCCGCCACATTCGTAACAATAATTCAGTCAGTTGAACCTGTTTCCGTGCCACTCGATCATTACGAAAAACCAATTTCACCCTTACCGGGGGATACTTGTTCACCGCTTTTAATGTCGAAATTTCCACGAAAAACTTGAAACTTTTTCCCTCTCACCTGAAAGATGAATCGCGCCAACAACGACCGGGACACACCAGTGCGAGCGTAATTAATTCAAACTGTCCGAATGCACACAACTCTTCAGAAAATAATAAATGAAAAAACTTTAAGCCAAAACAAAGAGAGAATGAGGTAAAAATGACTGAAGCAACGCGTTTCGCCCAATGAAGTCGAGAAGCGCCGCCACCGCCACTTGGCGATGGTTCCAAGTTCATTCGTGTTGCCTTTCGCCTTTATCCAAAACCCCATTTTTCCTGCTTGCTTCGATTCACAGAACCCACTACTGTCTACCTGTGGCAGTGCTCCACAACATGTTTCCATTGTTTTATCAACCAACATGCAGCGAGCGAATCGTGATTTGCGATCATAAAACAGAAAAAACAGAAAGGAGCAAAAAAAACCGAAAATAAAAACGATGTGCGAAACAGTTTCTTCCCGATATCGGAAGAAGGGGGGTTTGGTTAGGTTTTTTTTAACAATAAACATCGCAAAAAAACTACAACCGAAAAAGATAAGGGTACTAGTGCGAAGCGTCTCTCTCTCGGAAACATTTCGAGCGCGTCTTTTTGACTGACTTTTATTCTGCCCGTTTCTTTCGGTCTTGGGCTTTTGGGTCCAGGGTGCCATTTCCGAGAATTCAAGAAAGTAATTTGTTACCCACGCCACAGCCGAAAATGTTCCAGCACCGGGCAACGGGTTCCGCAAAAGGACCAGCTGCCGGTTTAATACTTTCGCTTGCTTAAGATCGCGGCACATTAATTGTGCAATTTTTACCATTAAAATTGAACATGCACACCGGACGATTTTCGTTGCTTATCGATTAAGGGCAATAAAATGGGTACACGACGCTAGTGGCAGATGGCAGAATCGAGGGACGATTTCAATTTCCGATTGATAACACTAAAAAAAGTTTGTATGTTTTAGGAAATGGTGATCGTTAAATATCAATAATTTACCATCAACTGTAGCGTGTATCAGAATAGTCAACTGATACTTGAGTCTTTCATAAACAGTTCGGTCGAAACTGTAGGTCAAATGGACTGTGGAGAGATTCCGAGGTCAACACCAGTTCTTGCGAGGTCAATAATTTTGGCAAGGCAGAATAAAATGAATGACAGTTGATGATCGAGCAAAGAATCCGCTGTTAATCATAGCATGGATACAGGAAAGGTTCGTTGTGTTGGCGATTGATAGCATCGTTTATGTGCAGTTTGACTCTTATAAACACTCTTTTAATTGTGTAAGAGCAGAGACGTACTTAACTCACCATTGGAAAGGTCCGTTGTGTTAGCGATTGATAACATCGTTGATGTTGAGTTTGATTGTTATAAGTACTCTCCAATTGTGTGAGAGAAGAGATTAACTTAACACATCGATAAGTGGATGCTGTAAAGGTCTGTTAAGTTAGCGATTTATTACATCGTTGATGTTGAGTATGACTCTTGTAAACATTCTTTCAATTGTGTGAGAGCAGAGACGTACTTAACATATCGATATGTGGATATTGCAAAGTTCCGTTGTGTTAGCGATTGATAACATCGTTAATGTTGTGTTTGACTTTTACAAATACTCTTTTAATTGTGTAAGAGAAAAACACATATATAGCCCTTCGATATGAGGATACTTGAAAGTTCCGTTGTGTTAGCGATTGATAAAAGACATACACCGTCATCTCCGATTTGGGCTTTACAGACCGAATAAATGACGTTGACAACTTAAGATTAACATTTAACACCCATTTATCCAATGCCATCAGTGGACCAGCGTTTACCGTCTTACCACGCTAACCACTCGACCATCGAGACGTACGTAACGTCGTTGATGTGTAGTTTGACGCTTATAAACACTCTTTCAATTGTGTGCTTAACTCACCAATGGAAAGGTCCGTTGTGTTAGCGATTGATAACATCGTTGTTGTTTAGTTTGGTTCTTATAAGTACTCTTCAATTGTGTGAGAGAAGAGACGTACTTCAGTTATCGATATGTGGATACTGCAAAAGTCCGTTATGTAAGCGATTTATAACATCGTTGATGTTGAGTAAAACTCTTATAAACACTTTTTCAATTGTGTAAAAGCTGAGACGATTGATGTTAGCGATTGATAACATCGGTGATGTTGTGTGAGTGAAGAAACATATTTAGCCCTTCGATATGAAGATACTGGAAAGTTCCGTCGAGTTAGCAATTGATATCATCGTTGATGTGTAGTTTGACGCTTATAAACACTCTTTCAATTGAGTGAAAGCAGAGACCTACTTAACTCACTGATAGAAAGGTCCGTTGTGTCAGCGATTGATAACATTGTTGATGATGAGTTTAACTTTTACAAATACTCTTTCAATTTGTGAGAGAAGAAACATATTTAACGCTTCGATATGAAAATACTGAAAAGTTCCGTTGTGTTAGCGATTGATATTATCGTTGATGTAGAGATAGACACACTCTTTCTTTCGTGTGAGAGCAGAGACGTACTTAACTCATCGATATGTGGATATTGCAATGTTCCGTTGTGTTAGCGATTGATTACATCGATGATGTTGAGTTTGACTTTTATAAACACCCTTAAATTGTGTGAAAGCAGCGATGTAAAAAACATTGTGCTTATCACTATAAAAATTGAGTCCAGGAAGTTATCCAAAGTAAATGAAAATCTTTTGTACTTCCTCAGCATTCAAGACTGCCATTCGGGCAATTTACCAAACACAGTTTTTTCCTGAATTTGAAAAACTTATCCCTGCTAATGTTCTCATCGTCGCTTGTTAAACCGAGCACTCAAAGCTATTAGCTGAATTGGCTGAGAATTGATTAGGCTCATGAATTCAATCATCAGCGAGAGGCGTTCGCACCAAACAAACACACCATTTGATGATCTCAATTACGAAAATGATGAAACAATTGCCCCTACCCCCTTGCGAGTTGTGTCCGCTAGCTTCGTCGTTTGTTTTTCCTTGCGCCTAGGCCTGACCGAGCCTAGCTAATGAACTGCACCCCCTGAACCTTCTGAAAGACTGAAGTCACGTTCGCACGGTTCAGCAGAAGAAAAAAACATCATCAATAATTCACCGCATCATCAAGCGGAGTGGTTCGGACCGGCCTGGCCCAAATGGGGGTTGGGTAAGTATCCAAGTTTCCGCCCCCAACCGATTCTATCGCGCGCCGCGGCCATCAACGTCAATTCACATTGTTGTCCGGAAGCTATCGGCACTAATCGATTACAGCACCACACTCCCTCTAACCCAAAGCTCGCTCGCAGGTAGCCTAAGCGTTTGCCATTGTTTCAAACGCCTATCGCCGTTGTTTGTACCATTTCACACCGTCGTCGCCGCACTATCTGACAGTTGTCAATCGTTAGCGGCTTATCAGCTTGGTTTCCCATCATGATTTGTTTCAGTGTTGTTGTTGTTTATTGCCGTACTCGGAAACGCAGTGACACTTTTTTCCATCCGTTCCGTCACGATCATCATCATCATCAACTGGTGGCCAGCCTGGAGGCTAGCGTTAATAAACTAATTAAAATTGTTACAATGTTACTCGGATTGGATAAGTTTTTCCAAGAACTTCGTCAATCGGCGCGGGGATTCACCGGTGTTGTTGTTTCCCAGTGACAATTAGCAGCAATCCGTTTCGAGCCGAAACCCGGCGGCGATCGACCGGTCCACTCTTGGCACAGACCAGAGATTTGGAATTGGTTCAACCGGACTCCCAGGAAAAACACTCACGCGAACCTTCTCGCGTCTGACAGCGCTTTGTTTACAAACAACACAGAAACACGAGAGAAAACGACGATGACGAACTACCGCATGCTAGCAGCGGTAGAGGTTATTATCGGTTGCTTGGACCTCGCCACAATTCGGAATGCACGCAAAGCTCTGGAGTCCCATTGATGAAGGGAACACCTCAGAGTCGAGGGATCCGAGTTTTCTTCCTCTTCAGCGACTTCCCATGGATCGGGTGGACCTTTACCACATTTCAACACTAAAACAGCTCGCTTAGTTTTTCTCTAGCATTCTCCGGGACCGGTTAAAATCTTTGTTTTGAGTCCCAATGTTGAGAGAGGAAGATACAAAGTAAGCGAAAATAGTCAGTTGCCGCGCAGTTAAACGTTTGCAGCAGCGGATTTGGCGTGAATCGGAAGCTAATCATCGGTACTTATTCTTCGCCGCAAAGCTGTCTACCACAGAACCAGTACCAGCAGATACACATACAAATTTCCCCTCGGGGGTAATGTTAGCAGATTTGAATTACAATGACCCGGCAGAAGCAGAACGGGTAACAAAGTTGCAGCCGGTCCGGTCCAGTTTGCAAATGTGATTGGGAGGAAAATTAAATTTTAAACTGCCGCTGAAGTTAGCTGGAATTGGTTGAAAATGGTTTAAAGATGAGTAATAGTTGGCGTTTAAACGGAATATTTGAGTTCAAAATGCGTTCCTGATGTAGAATATTTTTTTGTACATTTTCGTCACCTGGAAACAGTTACCTAGGTGATGGTTTAGCTGGGTGGAATGATTTCAGATCCAACACATACACTTTCTTCCGTTTAAAAGGGTAAAATAGGTGATAGCTCACAGCTCTTTTGGTTTACATCAATTTCAAATAATATTGATTAGCATCTCGGACAAAGTTCCCCACAATTTAAGCATTTATTGAGAATTATCTGTTCAGCCAGCTCCGCTAAAACCCTAGGAACAAATGCACACACAATCATAAAGGATGAAACCATTTCCAAACTAGCTTCTTTTCATCCGTTTCGTAGATTACGTATTATTCTCTAAATCATCAATAATACGTTAAAATGTTATGATTATGAGACCATGCTGATCGATAGATTCTTTATGAAAATCGAGCCTTCTGGTCCTTCGAACCGGATTGAAGCTGACATCCATGCATTTCCTCTTTTTAACATCAATTTCAAACATTATAGGTAGCTCCATGGAGGAAGAAATTCCCCATAAATCAAGCATAAAGTGAGACAAATTTGTATGTCCAGTTTCTTCAAAATCATACGAAAGTATGATAAAGGAGAAAACTGCTCCCAAACAAGTTTGTTTTCATTCGTTTCTTGGATCTTGTTCATCTTACATACCGTTAAAATGTTTAGGTTTAGGAAACGGTTCTATTCCAAACTCGAGCCTTTTGGTCCTTCGAGCCGGATTCAAGCTGGCGAACTTATGGAAAATTTCTTTCTTTAAAAACTTTTTTTCACTTATCATAGGCTAAAACACTTTAGTTGTGAGACAGTTCCGATCGAAAGCCGTGCCTTGTGGTCCTTCGAGCCAGATTTCAGCTGGCAACCTATGAAAAAAATGCGAAATTTTCGAAGAACTTTTTCCCCACTTATCACATGTTAAAACATTTAAGCTATGAGACAATTCTGATCGAAAACTGAGCCATGTGAGCCGGATTCAAGCTGGCGAACCTATGGAAAATTTCTTTCTTTAAGAACTTTTTTTCACTTATCATAGGCTAAAACACTTTAGTTGTGAGACAGTTCCGATCGGAAGCCGTGCCTTGTGGTCCTTCGAGCCAGATTTCAGCTGGCAACCTATGGAAAAATTGCCAAATTTTCGAAGAACTTTTTTCCCACTTATCACACGTTAAAACATTGAGGCTATGGGACAATTCTGATCTAAAACTGAGCCATCTGGTCTTTCGAACCGGATTTAAGCTGGACCCAATAAAAAAAAACGCCCATTTTTATATAAAGATCTGAAATACTTAGCACATGTTAAAACATTTGAATTACGCGAAAATTCTGATCGAAAACTGAACCTTTTGGTCCTTTGAGCCGGATGTAAGGTGGACCCTATGAAAAAGGCCTACTTTATTGAATGAATATTTTTTCCCAATTATCACAGGTTGAAACAAGTTATGAGACAATTTTTAACGAAAACCGTGCCTTCTAGCCCTTTGAGCCGTATTCGAGCTGGCAACCTATGGAAAAATTCCTATTTTTTGAAGCAATTGAGTTATGAGACAATTTTGATTGAAAACCAAGCCTTCTAGCCCTACGAGCCAGATATCAACTAGCAACCTGTGAAAAATGGGAATATTTTAAAGAACTTTTTTCCCCACTTATCACACGTTAGAACATTGAAGTTCCCACTTATGCCACGTTAAAACATTGAAGTTATGAGACAATTCTGACCGAAAACCGACCTTTCTGGTCCTTCGAACCGGGTTTAAGCTGGACCCATTGGAAAAACGCTTTTTTTTAAATAAAGATCTGAAATACTTAACATATGTTAAAACATTTCAATAATGCGACAATTCTGATAAAAAACTAAGCCTTTTGGTCCTTTGAGCCGGATGTAAGCTGGACCCTATGAAAAAGGCCTACTTTATTGAATAAAAATGTATCCCAATTATCAGAGGTTTTATGAGACAATTTTTAACGAAAATCGTGCCTTCTGGCCCTTTGAGCCGTATTCAAGCTGGAAACCTGTGTGTAGTGAATGTAGTTTTACAGGATGAATGATATCATTAAAAGAAGAGAATTTGATTAAGTATTTTAGCGCAAACGCTTCGGTAACAGTTTGATTAGGATGAAGTATTGTCGAGAATATTGAATTGCTGATAAGTAGAAGAGAGAGGAATAAATTATTTGGATCGATGAAAGAACATCAAACATAAAGAAAGCATTCTATCTGTGATTGTTACTGATGATAGACGCGCCGAAATAAACGTTTTAAAACGCGAAGAAATCCGTCGCGTGATACTCATTTTAGGATACGACACTATAAAAAAATGCCTATTTTTTGAAGCATTTCTCGCGTGAGCTTTCATTACGTCGTATGTAAATTTAAACAAAGAGTTTCTGTACAAGAAAAATACAAAAACTGACATAAACTAGTCGCAACTACTTTCGATTTAGAATATTCGTAGCCTTTACAATATATTCCACACAAGAAGTACAAATTTAAAAGCTGTTTTGATAACTTTTGCAGCAGTTTTCTGTGAATTCTTAAGATGTTTCATACGACGTAATGAAAGCTCACGCGAGATTTGAGTTATAATACAGTTCTGAGAGACAATTCCGATCGAAAACTGAGCCTGCTAGCCCCATGAGCCAGATATCAGCTGGCAACCTGTGGAAAAATGGGAATCTTTCAAAGAACTCTTGTCCCCACGTTAAAACATTAAAGTTCCTACTTATCACACGTTAAAACATTGAAGTTATGAGACAATTCTGACCGAAGCCCGAGCTTTCTGGTCCTTCGAACCGGATTCAAGCTAGCAACCTATAAAAACGTTACCAAATTTCAGTTATGAGACAATTCTGATCGAAAACTTGCCCTTCTGGTCCTTCGAGCCGGATTCAAGCTAGAACTGGAAAATGCTTTTCTTATTTAAAAAATAAATTTTCCAACTTTTCACACGTTAGAAACACTTAAGTTATGAGACAATTTTGACCGCAAACGAATCCTTCTGGTCCTTCGAACCGGTTAGTCAGAACCCATGGCATTGCGATGGGACAGTTAAAATTGGCTTCTTTAAGGTTTCGATCCCTGATAAAGCCTAAGTTCTAGGCGGTCTCTTCTTAACTAGTCCTACGATGAGAGTTCCCCGTTTCGGCATTCGTTTGGAACCCCCGCAAAATTCACCGTTCCCCCTGATGCTGCCGCGCCGCCAACGGCAGAGCGCCCGCTCGCTTTCTAATGGCCCATGTCTTATGTTTGGCCCTATCCATTTGCTTGGCGCTGCAATCGAACAGTGCAGAGATAGAAACAAAGCTATAAATACACAGACTGCGAGGAAAAAGGGAGAAAAAAAACGGCGGCAACATTACCGCCATTTCGCGATTGAAATCCGCCAAATGGTTTGCGGTACCCGCGTAGACCGCAAGCCGGCCAACCAGCGGACCCAAAGTGCTTTTAAACATAAATTTGAAACCTCAAGACAACATAATTATAGCTCCGCATAATATAGGTTTAAGTAATAGGAGAACCCCTTCGGACGATGGAGCCGGAGAGCCGTGCCGCGGAACCTGTGTTGTGTTCGAGGCTGCTCCAGCATTCGTACTCCGAAAGTCTGATAGGGAAAGGGAGCAGGATTGGCGGGGATTACTTCTCCAGGAGTTTGAGCATTCGAGAACACACCCTCAGCGGGAGCAGGAAAAAAAAGAAGATATATTTTTGGACCCGACACAGCCTTGAACCGATCCATTTTAATAAACATCTTAAAACAAATAAAACATATGCGTGAAATTGACCGCTGCGAGGTGACGCAACCGAGAGTGAGTTGCGAGAAGCATGACGCAGAAGGAGGAGGAGCAGGAGTTGAGTGGAAGCCCATTAGTGCGGTTATCCCCCTACTTCTGGTAGCTTTCTTTCTTTCTTCGATTGAGCAAGAGGGAGAGTTAAAAGTGCTCTGTGGCCACACAACGTTGGCCACTGAGTTGCGTTTTTTCCCCTGTTTTGGTTGCGATACCTACCGAGGGAAGTTCTAAAACAAATGAAAACATTAAAAGGTGCGGGTCTTCCTTGAGTGGAAAGAAATAAAACGTCAACAGGAAATCTATAACAGTTGGCCGTTATTGGGATCGAACTTTCCGACTGGGGATCTCAGCAACCATCTGTCGTGTTGTGACGACGCTGCCTGGCGACGGATGTCGACTTCACCGTCTGCCTTTATTCAAAAACTTTTTGACAGTTGTGCGAGGAGGCCAAAGTGAAAAGTGGGTCATTTCAGGGTTCGTTGACTCCTTTGCGGTCAAACAGTTTCCGCTCGAGTTTCCCTTCTTCCGGGTCAGATTCGGATCGATCCGACCAGCTGAGACAACAACCAACAGACAGAAGCCAACCGCAATTGTTCAATAATCAACTCAGTACCAACGTTCGTCCGTCGGTGCAGAAATCACCCCTAATTAGCTAGTTCGGAAGCATCCCGGCCAATATCGACTTGTAAACAAAAGCCTCCCCCCATCTCAAAGTCAAAAGGGTCTCATTATCCCCCGCATTCCCCTGAAACCTCAACCCCAAAGTACATGAGCATCATTTGCTTTCGGTTATCCGGAACCAGGGCCGATCGCTAGAGTTTTGCTGTAAAACTCTTCTGCGCTCGGCATCTTCCATTTTCGTACCGCAAATCAGGGGTGCACTCGTCGAAACCCGCGCGCTAAATTATAGCTATTTTCAACTTAGCTCACATTTTCAAGTAGTTCAAAGTTATTGTTGTTGGTGCCGGCAACCCTTCTAATTGAAATTACACCGGCAACGTTTTGCTTTCCGCAAAAACGTCGCCGCTTCCATCGGTTGTTTCTTCTTCGTTTTTTTTTTTTGGTGGGGAGTCGTCGTCGTCGAAGACGTCTTCGAAACGCACACCCCACACGCCTGCTTCGATTCATCGGGTGGCTTTAACTCGTTAGGCGATCGTCGGCAGTCGTCGGTTGCGATTTTAATCGATGAAAGTTTGACAGGATTTGCAGTTCGACTGGTTGATTTTTTGATAAATAGTAGCATTAGTTTAAAATATTTTTCTACAATTTTGGAAAGCTTCTTGGAGAAGGATGTTCCCCATCGTTTGAGCTGAAATTGAACGAAATCAGCTTACCCATTTCCTCTTAAATCATTTGAACAAAAGCTGAGGTACACACACTAAATATACACACACTCCATGCAAGATTGTATAAAAGCAATAGCCGTTCCAATCTGTGCTTTTCCAATCGCCCTTACTTTGTCAACCACTGCTGGAATAATCCAAAAAACATTCTGGGCAACAGCCATTCCAATCTGCGCATTTCCAGCAGCTCTATTTCGGTTTACCAGAGCTGGAACAATCCAGAAAAAAATCATAAGAAAAGTCTTCCCAATCTGTGCTTTTCCAGCCGCTCTGTCTTTGCAAACCAGAGCCAGGACAATCCGAAAACATTCTTAGCAACAGTCTTTGTTTATCAGAACCGGAATCCGGAATTCCGAAATCATTCTTAGCAACAGCCTTTCTAATCTGTGCTTTAACAGCCACTTTTTCTTTTTTTATCAGAGCAGGAACAATCCGAAAACGTTCTTAGCAACAGCCATTCCAATTTGTGTTTTTCCTGGCGCTCTGTCTTTGTTAACGAGAGCCTAAACAATCTGAAAACATTCTTAGTAACAGCCATTCCAATCTGTGCTTTTCCAGCCGCTCTGTGTTTGTTTACCAGAGTCGGAACAGTTAAAAAACTATTCTTAGCAAATGCCTTTCCAAACTCCTCAATCTGTGCTTTTCCAGTTGCTCTTTCTTTGTCAACTACAGTTGGAACAATCCAAAAACCATTCTTGTTGTTGTTTTCCCAGCCGCTTTGTCGTTTTTAACCATAGCTAAAACAATCCAAAAACATTCTTAGCAACAGCCATTGCAATGTGTGTTTTTTCTGGCGCTCTGTTGTTTTTTTATCAGAGCCGGAACATAAACAAACAATCGTAGTAGCAACCTTGAAACTCTGCGCTCCCTGAGCCAATCTGTCTTTTTAGCGGTGGCCGAATTAGAAACATTTTTTCGTCGCAGCAGCCTTGAAAATCTGTGCTTCCTCAGCCAATTCCGTAAACATTCTTAGCAACAGCCATTCCAATCTGTGCTATTCCTGTCGCTTTGTCTGTTTTTATCAGAGCCGGAACATAAACAAACAATCGTAGGAACAGACTTGAAAATCTGCGCTCTCTAAGCCAATCTGTCTTTTTACCGGTGGATGAATAAGAAACAATTTTTTCATCTTTTTCCTTGAAAATTGTGCTCCCTTAGCCAATCCGTCTTTGTGCCGGTGGCCGAATCCGAAAACATTCTTAGCAACAGTCGTTCCAATCTGTGCTTTTTCAGCCAACTCCGTCTTTGTTAAACAAAGCCGGAACAATCCGAAAACATTCTTAACAACAGCCATTTTAATCTGTGCTTTTCCAGCCGCTTTGTCTTGTTTACCAGAGCCGGAACAGTTAAAAAATTATTCTTCCCTAACTCCTCTATCTGTGCTTTTCCAGTTACTCTTTCTTTGTCAACTACAGCTGGATCAATCCAAAAAAACATTCTTAGCAACAGCCATTCCAACCTGTGTTTTTCCAGCCGCTTGGTCGTTTTTAACCATAGCCGAAACAATCCGAAAACATTTCCAACAGCCATTCCAATGTGTGTGTTTTTCTGGCGATCTGTTGTTTTTTTATCAGAGCCGGAACATAAACAAATAATCGCAGCAGCCAATCCGTCTTTTTAACGGTGGCCGAATCAGAAACATTTTTTTCGTAGCAACAGCCTTGAAAATCTGCGCTCCTTGAGCCAATCCATCTTTTTACCGGTGGCCGAATCATGAACTAACAATCGTAGCAGCAGCCTTAAAAATCTACGCTTCCCCAGCCAATCCGTCTTTTTACCAGTGGCCAAATCATGAACTTTGAACCCCGATTGGAGCTTTTCTAACAAACGGACCGATTACCGTCAAGAGAAAGCTTGTCAGTTAAAAAACGTCCGATTTTCGTCCGATTTTCTGGACCATTTCCCTGCTGTTAAAAGCATTGTCGAAGACAAGACGCGACGCGTTGTCTAATTTCGCAACGTTCCACTGCGATTTCAATCATACTCAGAAAAATACTATTATATATGCCATAAGATTCTCTTATGAAGTGGCGCCATAAGAAAAATCATTGAAATTCATAAGATTGTCTTATGATGCGAATGAATTCTGCAGATGAACACCTTCTTCAATGACAGGTTTTTGTTTTTCATAAGAGGGTCTTATAGAAACAGGATATGTCACGTTTGATGAGAATAATTCGAAACCATAGATGTTAAAACACTTCTATTTTATTGTTCGGCTTGTTTGTTATTAATTACATACATTTTAGTCGCCATCAGCAGCACATCAATACCCGTTTCCAAATAAATGGTTCGGCTGCATCCGGTCCTATTATCTTGGGTTTTTTCCTGATCAACGGACTGAAAAGTAAACAAATAACGAATTTGAGTTGACGAATATGTTCAACGTTTACTAAAAAAAACTTCAATTCAAACTCACCATTTAGAAGAATAAAACTTACTCCACAACTTCGTTAGACGGTTAAAAATGAATGATGGAATGAATGTGTTCATTATTTTTCACAATGCCGTTTTTTCTATTTTTCATAAGATCTTCGTATGAAAATTGACAGGATTTCATAAGACTCTTATGAACAATTATTTTACCCTCTAACAAGGCGCTTCATAAGACGTATCTTATGAAAATTATAATAAGAATTTGCCTGAGTGTAGCAATCATAAAGTTTGTTTTTATTTCATTTTTTCTATTACGCTTGTGTCGGAAGATTGTTCGATGGAAAGCATCGATAAACCAATCCAGATTCCAGATTCGGGGTAACGCGAGGATGTTAGCCAGCCAAAACATGTTTTGTTTCAGTGATATTTAATATTTTTAAAAATTTTATGTGTTATCTAGCTGTAAAATAAAATAAATTTATTCTGAACAACTTGAACTTTTTGATAAATCCAAATGGTATATAAATTAACTATGGCGGCAATAAAAAATGTGGTTTCGTTAAACGAACCTATTTTGTGCGGAATCCGTCTAGATACGGTCTGGGATCTGATCAATTTTGGTCTGGAATTGGACCAAAGTCGGTCTGGAAATTCCAGACCAAATTCGGTCTGAAAACCGGACCAATTGTTTTGACAGTTTGTTTTTGACATCGCGTCGCGTCATCAGGAAACTTCCCGGATCGGAAAATCGGACCAAAATCGGTTGGGTTTCGGTCCGTTCAACTCGTGAATCGGTTAGAAATCTGACCAGAAATCCAACCGAGTTCGGACGAATTCAGTGCTCTGGTGACACAACTTTCCTAACGACGATAAGTTTTTGCGATTGAGCTGTCAAAACAACCAAATGGTCAGGAAAATCTAACAGAATTCCAACAAAAACCGGACAGATTTAAACTGACAACTAATATTTTGACAGTAATCGGTCCGGTTGCGAATTCATTCCGATCCGGGTTGTGTCACCAGAGCACTATTTTGGTTCGAATTTAGTCGGTTTTCTGGTCTGTTTTCGGACCGATCTACGGGTTAAACGGACCAAAACCAAAAATTTTTCGGTCTGGGTTGTAGTAGCAGCCTTAACAGCCTCAATTCAGAGATTTACTCAGACACGTCTGTCGCTCACGAGAATAGATCAATGACTGACTTTTTATTGACTGTTTTGCTTAGCCTTAAGTCTCGTCCACAATCGGCAACTTGATCTGCAATTTAGGTTGAAGAGACTTGTTTATGTTTAAATTTTGGTTGCTTAAAGTCTCCCATACTTGTCGCGAAACTTGAGACACTGACTTGAGTTCAAACTGTAAACATAAACAAGTCTCAGCAACCTGAATCGCAGTTCAAGTTGCCGAGTGTGGATTAAGCCTAGTCCACACTAGGATACGGTTCGTCTCGAGATAGTTGCTGAGACTTGTTTATGTTTACATCTTGGTTGCTGAAGGTCTCCCATACATGTCGGGAGACTTGAGACCTGTATCTCATAAAATGTAAACATAAACAAGTCTCAGCAACCGAAATCGCAGTCCAAGTTGCCTTGTGTGGACTAAGCTTTAGAAATTTATTTTGTTTATTTATTTTCAGTGTTGCCATGTTCATCTTTTATTTATTTTATTTATTTAAAACTTTTTTTTTCTACATATCCTTCATCTCATTCCTACACAGAACTTACTCCGGATTTTTGTAAATCGCAGTAAAAAAACCCTTTTTTGCATCTCTATATTACCAGACTGCCAGTCTGAGAGCCTGGAATGAACGCATGGGTCATTAAGCGTGCCCCTCCGGGAAGGCGAAAAAACTCATTCCAACATCCGGAGCAGCAACATCAATCTGAACTAAACGTAACACATTTTACTGCGTCCATCCGCTGCTCCTGGCACAAAACAGAGACCCGAGTCGGTAGGTAATCGTCCACGGCAAATGTCACTGAAGTGTCGCTAGTCGTCGTCGGTCCGATAAGCATCTCGAACAATGTAACTCAATTTGGGTCGTCGTGTCGTCCAGCCAGTCAGACCTTCTCCGCCGAGTCTTTTTCCCTACGTTTCGTTTTTTTTTTATCGCACCAGGATCGATCTTGGAATTCTTTCGACCGACACCTCGAAACGCCACCGGATAGGCAAAGACTCCGCCTCCCCGCCCCGAAGCCAAACCGGGCTAATGGCATTATGACAAATTAGGTTTTGTTTTATTCGTCCTTAATTCCGGTGATTCCGCGACCCTCGGCTGCCTGCCGGCCTGCCTGCGAACGAATTGACATCTCGCACCTACGAAGTGACAAATTTACGAGCTTTTAATCGTCTCGTTGACGAGCTGTTGTTTCATGGAATGCGGGCCCCGCTGCGAAGTTTGTAGTTAAGTGTGTTCCGAAATTGACTCTCGTTAGCGGTTCGATGACAGACGTCGTGGACCAAGATTACGGGAACGAGGTCGTAGGTACTCGCCATAATTACAGGCCCCGACTTTTTCCCAAAAAAAAAAAAAACGGAACGGAACGAGCAGCTTTCTTCTGGATCCGAAGTGGGCGCTCGCTCTAGGAAAAGTCAAAGTCATTAACACTCTTTGCCACCGCCGCCGCTCGATGCGAAAGAGAAGGGCCCAAATTGGAGGTTACGCACAGACATGTGAGCCGCCCGGAGCTAAATTAAAAGATCAAATAAGTAATAATCGCGCACACACACATACAGAAGCTACACCCACGCCTCCGACTATCTGGTTGAAAAACCGACATCATCCGAGCCAAGCCGGGTTCCTTTCTCCGGTTATTCTGCCAATAATGGCGCTAATTATCGGCCGCTTCGTTTTGCGCACCCGAAACTGCTTCGGCAATTTGAGTCGTCATCATCATAATCATCATCGTCTTACCACGACGAACCGAGCGAGTTGCCCTTTGATGGCTTTGACTTTGGCCGGACATAACCCGATCCCTCTCTGGTCTGGACTCTCTAATTAATTCAACCCGCAATTAGGGTCGTCGTAAATCGGAATCGGATCGAGTGCGATTTCAACTACCCAATCTAACCCTTTCGCTTTCCGATGCAGTGATTCTTTTTTCGTCAGTTGGTTCAACTAGGAAGTTACTTCGTTTGTTGTTTCCGTCCCACTCCCGAAAAGTAGGCCTTTGGGCGAGGGGTATCCTAATTGGTGCTCGCAAACCCAAAAGTGTCCCTCGTTCATTCACAAAGTGTCAGATTTCGCACCGCCGAGCAACACGTCGTGATACTTTATCGGAGAAGCCGCTTCGGGTAAGTTGTCATGACGTGATGAGTGCACCGATAATTACCACCCAAACGAATAACTCTGTAATTAAAACATTCTGAGGCTACAATGTGTCTGCCCCTCGGCCCGAGCTCGATTCGATTCGAAACTAATAACAGTGCCGGGCGACGACAACGACGATGACGACGACCTTGCAAAATGTATGTCCCTGATTTGACAGTCGACTGACAAACGTACAAGTAGGCTAGAAATGACAGAAATCCAGTTTCTGTTCTATGCGGGTCGTTGACCCGCATCAGTCTATGCAAAAAAGGAAGGATTTTTCTTTCAGAAATCGTTTAAAATCTCGGCCTCCACAACATTGTAACAAAACCTCAAAAAACTACGGCGTCGCGCTAGAACCCTGGGGAACCTTTCGTCGTTCCAGAGCAACCGAGCGAAAAAAAAGTGACTGCCCTACCAACAGCAACGAGGGGAGTAAAAAATGACGTCAATTTGTTGGCAATTTTCAAACGTGGTGGTACAACACGCAAAGCAATCGACGACGACGACGACGTAGCAACCTGTTTTTCGTCTTGGAAGGTGCGTGGACACCCGGCCTTCTAGAACCACTTCGGAAAATATCTCTCCAGCCAGAGTCCAGGATGATGAGGTGCAGCACAATTAGACTGGGATGCGTGGCTTACTACGATGCAGCAGTCCTTCAACATGTGGGAACTGTCGGTTATTAGTTCTTGGATTTTTTTTTCTGGGAGTGCGTGCAACTGTTGATTTTTTTTTCTCTAAAAGGTCCCCGAGGTCAAACCTGAACCCCGAAAAATCCATAGAGCGTGTGCGTGTGACGTGGTAATTGATTAGTTTGAGAACGCATACATTGTTGCAGAAAGATAATCCTCTGCCGTAGCTGTAAGCCTTCAGGGAAACCCATCATCATTGAGTGAATCTCGTAAAACGTTTCCGCCGCGACGCCGCAGCTTCTTAATTGTAGCCCCCGGAAGGTGTCTTTGGTAATTGGTTCGGTTTTCTGCTATGTGCGGGTTTTTTTTTAATGGAACGCAGCTGAGTACTGGTTATGGATCATTACAAAATTCTGAATGAATTTTGTTTATGAAATTCTATCTGAACTGGAAAAATCAGTTGAAATGAAAGTCCGAGGAAATACAAGCCAAAACTCAATGTTGGAGCTTTTAAACGCGGGTCAAAGTGGTTCGATCAAATGAAATAGAGATGTCAGCACGTTTCTTGTTATGAGAGTTTTTCTTTGTTTTGATTGACTGCTTCGTTGCGCAAAGGTGGACTTCGGCTATTTGAGCTCTTTTTCCCTTAATTTCAGACGTTCATACGAAGCGTGGCTGCGTTCTAACTAGTGTGACTAAATTTCTGAGAAGCTTCCAAAACAAAAACAAAAAAAGAGGAAAAAACAGCATCCGTAACACATAACCATACCTTGGTTATCCTCCCTGTTCGTTGTCGTTGTCCTTGTCCTTGTCATTGTCCTTGTCCTTGTCCTTGTCCTAGTCCTAGTCCTAGTCCTAGCCCTAGTCCTAGTCCTAGTCCTAGTCCTAGTCCTAGTCCTAGTCCTAGTCCTAGTCCTAGTCCTAGTTCTAGTCCTAGTCCTAGTCCTAGTCCTAGTCCTAGTCCTTGTCCTTGTCCTTGTTCTTATTCTTGTCCTAGTTCTTGTCATAGTCCTAGTCCTTGTACCAAAAACTTGTTCGAATATTATCTTATTAGTGCCGGAACTCGTTCTAAAACAATAAAAAATTGTACTCTAAGGATCAAATAGGGGTATAAGACGAATCACCAACCAAAATGGTCTTTAGAGCCGGATCATATCAATCGCGATGAAATGATCAAATCAGACTCGATCACTTTTCCTGACAAACCATCACAAGCGAAGTTTGAACGGATCAAAACCATGAGCACAATCCGGCTCGAAGGACCATCTTGGTTAATTACTAGTTAAACTCTTACAGAGAAATATTATATTTTTTATACTCAATTAAAAATTGTTCTGAAACTTCAAACAAATAGGATGGGTCATTCGGCCAAAAATCTTGTGGTCGAAAGCTAACCGGTCAAAGATCATTCGGCAGATGGATGTTAGGCCAAATGGATTATCAGCTCAGATAGGCCGCTAGGCCGAATGGACCTTGTCCTTGTCATTGTCCTTGTCCTTGTCTTTGTCCTTATTCTTGTGCTTATTCTTGTCCTTGTCATTGTCCTAGTTCTGTCATAGATCTTGTCCTTGTGCAGCCGAAAACTTGTTCAAACACTATCTTGTTAGCGCTGGATTAACACAATCCGGCTCGAAGGACCATGATGGATAAATTCTAGTTAAACTATTATGAAGGATTATTGTATATTATCACATTCAACTAAAAATGGTTCTGAAACTCCAAACAAAAACAAACCAATATGATGGGTCACTCGGCCAAAAACTGTATGCCAGAAGGCTATCCGGTCAAAGGTCATTCGGTCGATTGATAATAGGCCAAATGGATTATCAGGTTAAAAGGCCACTCGGCCTTGTCCTTGTCCTCGTCCTTGTCCTTGTCCTTGTCCTTGTCCTTGTCCTTGTCCTTGTCCTTGTCCTTGTCCTTGTCCTTGTCCTTGTCCTTGTCCTTGTCCTTGTCCTTGTCCTTGTCCTTGTCCTTGTCCTTGTCCTTGTCCTTGTCCTTGTCCTTGTCTTTGTCCTTGTCCTTGTCCTTGTCCTTGTCCTTGTCCTTGTCCTTGTCCTTGTCCTTGTCCTTGTCCTTGTCCTTGTCCTTGTCCTAGTCCTTGTTCTTGTCCTTGTCCTTGTCCTTGTCCTTGTCCTTGTCTGTGTCCTTGTCCTTTGCCTTGTCCTTGTCCTTGTCCTTGTCCTTGTCCTTGTCCTTGTCCTTGTCCTTGTCCTTGTCCTTGTCCTTGTCCTTGTCCTTGTCCTTGTCCTTGTCCTTGTCCTTGTCCTTGTCCTTGTCCTTGTCCTTGTCCAATCTCTTGTGCTGCCGAAAACTTGTTTGAATACTAACCTGTTAGCGCCGGGACTCGTTCTGAACTAATCAAAAAACTACTTTAAGGAAAGAGGCGTAGAAGACGATTCACCAACCAAAATTTCTTTAGAGCCGGATCATATCAATCGCGATGAAACGATCAAATCATACTCGATCACCTTTCCTGACAAACCATCACAAGCAAAGTTTGAACGGATCAAAGCCATCCCGAGCAGACTTTGATGCCAAAAATGATAGCAAACTGAGACCATAATAAGATGTCAACAGCAAACTGATAGCATCCTTTGCTGTTAAATTTAGTACGAGAGCAAAATAAGGCATGATTAAGGTTTCAAATATTTTTATTTGACAGCACGCTGAGACCACATTTAGGTTTCCACAGCAAACAGAAAGCAAAATTTGGTATAGAATAATTTGATAGCAAAAATAGGCATAATGAAGGTGTTTATTTTTTTAAATAAAGTACCAGCTCGAGACCAAATTTATAGCATCATTTGCTTGCCTGCTAGCTCAATAGTAAAAATAGATGACAAAATACAAATCTGAAATCAAAATGATAGCAGGATTTACAAAAATCTGTATTCATTAAATTATTTCTACATAAAAATAAAAAGCTATCCACATTTTATAAGAATACAATTCTTCTTGAAGATTCAATACAAGCACCGGCAACTCAAATCATAATTTACAAATTGTTGTAAAAACGAAGATTTCTTTTATTATTATCTCCTTACTCAAAATTGTCGTTTGTATCACTTAAAACTGAAACCAGAGAGCAAAATGAAAGGATAATTTGGTGTTGCAATTAAACGATAATAAGACTTAGTATCTTTAGGATTTATTGGATTTAAAAAGAATAACAAAGACCAAATCATCATTATTTGATTTTTTCAAACGATTTTTAACAAACCTATCACTGTAGACCTGAACAGATTTTTTACCAAACAGAACACTCCAAGAAAAACAAAATATTTGGACTTTGAATAAGTGAAATATATTATATTGTTCATTCTAAAGCATTGAATTTAAATTTACATACTTTCCTAAATTAAATTTACAATATTAATTTTTAAAATGTTTGTATTGTTTAACTTTTTGAATAAATTTTATCCTCATTTGGAATACCTTTCAAATCTTTAAATATTTAGACTTGTTTTTTGCATGTTTAAATATCGTTATATTTCGAGAAAATCGTACAAGATAAAACCGCGTATAAAATCGTGCGATAAAGCATCCAGTGCATTTTAATTTAAAATTGCTGGATTATTCAAAATACTTATTCGAATGCATAAAAATTTTTTTTATTTTTTTACTGATTTAAAAAATAAACAAAACTTTTAAGGCGACCTAGACTTTATAAACTGAATCAAAATTGACCGTGAACCAAAATTTTAAAATCCAGTAACGAAATAAGAATTTATCTAATACTTCTGTTAACTAAACGTTCATAGTCTTTTGAATTAACTTCTTGATCACCAAAACGTACAATAGATACTTGGCCGGGCTTCGACCAGACCGTACTGAGTGCCATGAGAAAATTTTGAAACAACAGATTTAATTGATAGTTAAGATCGAAAATGATTAACTAAAATGCTTTTCTTCGATTGTCAAATATCGAGTCTAGATCATAAACACTAAAGATTTCGTCTACAGGAAAATATTTGCACATAAAGTTCAAGTGCCTTGAAAAAATGCTTATGGCGCACAGTTCGGTCGGGTCGCATCTCGACCATTTATTTTGTGTATTTTTTCACGTCATAGAAATATGTACATTTGATAATTAAGATGTTAAAATGAATTTCATATATTCACGGTACAAAGCATTCAATTATACGTGAGATTTTTGTCTGTTTCCAAACAATATGAACGTACCGCTAGGCATTTGTTAGATGTCACTGATCCAACTCCGACCCGGTCAACAGATAAACAACAGAAAAGAAAACAAGCAAAAATTTGATGATCTGTGCATCAACTTCACTTTTACTAAAGCTGTGTTCGATGATTCAATAAAAATACCATAACGTTAGTGACCAAAACGTCGACCAGAAGGTAGAGGCCATAGTGCAGAATTTGCATCATAATGCCTGCAGGTTGCTTCATGCTGGTTACACTATTTGGTTGCCAATCGGGTACAGCGCGGTAAGATTAGTCTACATTAACCTCCTGGTCCAGTGATGACAACATTCAATTATCTTCCAGAATGGCAATAAGGAGCTTGCGTTTCATGAGAAGACGTAGAATCGGGAAAAAAATCGTTCTTCACAAAATGTAACTTATCCGGATTTGCAAGACGCGCTTAACAAGGAACTTCCGGCAATCATTCCAGAAGCAGTCGACATGGTCTTGTTAGATTTTTGCTTTTTTTTGTGCTGGCCACTACTAGACATGCCACAAGATGGATTAGTATGTTTTTTTTCAATCCGGGGAGAAGCGGTAAGTAAAAATCTACCTTATGATAGGTCCAATATGTCTGTTGTTAATCGTAAAAAAATGTATTCCCACATCCCACTTCAGCAATAATATTTTGATAGGCTGACGATTATCATCTTACCGGTAGTTTTAACCTAATCGGTTTAATGCTGCTTTTCTCAACCTCAACAAGGTGTTTGGAGCCTTTAAACTAGTCACTTATCATTTATTTAAGGAAGAATTTTCTACAGACCGTGTATCAGGAATCAGAAAAAAGATAGGCTTGAAAGCAGCACTCAATAAGTTGAATTATATAAATTACGGCGTTACGATGTGTGGAAAATATTTGTTAGTATATTGACATAAATTTATAGTAGCCCTATTTATGGTAGCCCTACTATTTAAACGGCTTTTATTATAGTTAGTTATTTTAAAGTTGCTTATCATACGCAGTGTTTTTGTTCGCTATTCGAGTGTAACAACGAATAAAGGCACAGCTTTCACGGAACAAGCATTGTCAAAATGTTAACCAAGCTTATCAACCTCATTCAAGCTTTAAGCTAATTTTACTCTTTGTACTAGATAGAACCTAGTGGATCGGATTGACGTTGTTCTTAATTGTTCGTAATGGATTGAGAAGAATTACTTTTATGTTATTGATTTTCAGTTTACTTTTCTATCAATCATGATTTGGTGTTATGAAAATAACTGTTATGCATTTTCAACTTCTTAAAGTTTCACATGGAGTTTAGGTTGGATAACTCACTCCTTTTAGTTATATGTACGATAAGGCTATATGAAAAGTGAATAAAAAAACATCGTGCATGATAAGCAACTTTCGGAAAAGTTTCGATTAAGTATAAAAGGAAGTTTTTTAAATTTTAAGGTATAAAAATCCCAAAAAAGAAAATTTAAAAAGAAGTTAGTAGATAGTATACAATAGGGCTTATGAAGTGTGGTTTCAAGCACATGTCCTTCTATGAATGTTTGTCGGTGATGGCAATCACCGGTGGTGATGGGATCACAATATATTGAAATGTTCCACACACTGTAACGCCGTAATGTATGCAATCAAAGTGTTGCTTAAGTTTAGGTCGTGAACAATCGAGGGCTCTTTCTTAAATTTCCGCTTAAATTTGTTTTACGAATAGGAAAAAATAAAATGTGGAAATTTCACTTTCGACAATTCAGTTGCCATACAATTTTTTTAAATTTCTATAACTATAAAGATTTTGATATTCTTTGGTTCATCATGTAGACCTATAATTATTTTGAATGTTTTTATTTAAATAATAATCAACTTTACATTTATAATACACTTTCATAATTATGCCATAAAAATTTCTAAATTTTATTGAACCATTCCAGGCTACCATTCCCTATTCCCCAGTTCTCATTTACAAAAAATTCCCAGTTTTTACAAACAATAAAATACTATTTTAACAATTTACAATACAAAAATGAATTTAAAATGCCAAGATTTTTAAAATTTTATCACTATAAATCTGCATAAGTGATAGAGAATCCGAAATCGGAAATTTGTCTAAGTTCTGTTTGTGAGACATTCTTTCTTCTTATTAATTTAATTCTGATAATGTCATCTCATGTTGTGAAAATAGGAATTTTTAATCAGGGTAATTATTTGCTAATTGCTAGCATTTTAGGAAACGACAATTTCAAATTCGAGCTAAATTTTGCTTTAATCCAGCCTCAGGTATTTTGTGGATGAGTACTGATGACTATAATACTTTTTTCAGATTACTCGTGTCAAAAAAACTTGCGTTGTCTCTATCGACTCGTTTCAATCGAATTCGTCAATGATCTGGTCCGGATCGCAGTAAATTGCTTTCGCGTTGCATAACTGAAGGCGACTCTGGATACTCGGAAAAAACTTTAAATAGCACAATAAGATTGAATATTGCTATCACGCTTTGATAAGCAAATTCGTTCTCATTTGGATTGACTTAAGGTAGAACACAGCAAAAATTAAAGCGCAATAATTTTTATAGGGACACAAAGTTTTACCTCGCTTTGCTACAGTCTTTTTAATCTTGAAAGCAAAATGATACCAAATTTTACTGTCATGCAAAATTATGTGATGCCTTAT
This sequence comes from Uranotaenia lowii, assembly GCF_029784155.1. Classification (NCBI taxonomy): domain Eukaryota; kingdom Metazoa; phylum Arthropoda; class Insecta; order Diptera; family Culicidae; genus Uranotaenia; species Uranotaenia lowii. The sequence continues at coordinate 44,072,070 of NC_073691.1, forward strand.
ATTGGCATTATTTTGCTTTCCAAGCTCTCAGAAAATGAGGTGTAGTTAAGGTCTCAGTTTTAGCAAAATTAGGCATCACTTTGCTAACCAAGTATGAAAATTTTTGCTCTCATTTTTGCTGTGTACCACCTTATGTCAAGCAAAATGAGAGCAAATTCGGCTCTCAGGGCGTGATAGCAAAATTTGCTATAATTTTGCCGTAAAAGTCTGCTCGGGATGAACACAATCCGGCTCGAAGGACCACGTTGGTTAAATTCTAGTTAAACTCTTATGGTGAATGATATTATTTTTAAATATTAAACTAAAAACTATTCTGAAACTCCGAACAAAAACAAACAAATTGAATGGGTCATTCGGCAAAAGTCGTTTGACCGAAGGCTAACCGGTCCAAGGTCATTTGGTCGATGGATGTTACGCCAAATGAATAATCGGGTCAAATAGGCCACTAGGCCGATCGGGTCTTGTCCTTGTACTTGTTGTAGTTCTTGTCATAGTCCCAGTCCTTGTGCAGCCGAAAACTTGTTCGAAAACTATCTTGTTTGCGCCGGAATTTGTTCTGAAACAATAAAAAATTCTACTCCATGGATCAAAGCGGTGTAGAAGACGAATCACCATCTAATGGGGTGTTTTGAGCCAGATTATATTAATCGCGATGAAACAATCAAATCTGACTCGATCACTTTTCCAAAAAAACCACGATGAACACAATCCGGCTCGAAGGACCATGTTGTTTAAATTCTAGTTAAACTCTTATGGTGAATCATTTTGTTTTTTGAAAATTCATCTAAAAATTGTTCTGAAACTGAAAAAAAGAAACAAACAAATAGGATGGGACACTTGGCCAAAAGTCGTTGAGCCGAAATCTATCTGATCGAAGGTCATTCGAACATTCCGATGGATGCTAAGCCAAATGAATCATCAGGTCAAATAGGCCTCTAGGCCGAAGGGGCCTTGTCCTAGCCTTTGTCATTTTCCAAGTCCTTGTCTTAGCTCTGATTCTTTTCCTCGTCCTTGTCCTAGCTCTTGTCATAGTCCTAGTCCTTGTGCTTCCGAAAACTTGTTCGATTACTATCTTGTTAGCGCCGTTACTTAAACAATAAAAAAAACTACTCTAAGGATCAAAAAGTCGTAGAAGGCGAATCACCAACCAATATGGTCTTTTGACCCGGATCACATTGATCGCAATTAAACGATCCAATCAGAATCGATCACAAGCGAAGTTTGATCGAATCAAAGCCATGAAAACAATCTGGCTCGAAGGACCATGTTGGATAAATGCTAGTAAAACTTTTATGGTAGAAAATTGACCAAAATCGAACCGGTTATAATCGAGTACATTTATTTTCCGCGATTATCAGCTCATTTGAAAAATTCCTTTCCGGACTGCGATTGCTTGCACTCATTTTTTTTGTTTGGTCAGAACATCCCGCAGGTAATTCGGAAGAACCTCCGAAATCGGCCCAGTACCATTTTCGCAATTAATTTTTCAACCATTTGGACCGGCTCATTCGCAGACGGTTTTCGATGAGAACAAAGCCAATTTCCCTACCAACTAACTCTTCAGAGACCAGTACAGAATGACCGAACCGAAGACGTTTCGGAAGTCATTGTCTGGCGGCGGCGGCCGTCGTCCTCTTATTGTTTTGTTCTGAACCTGTGTGTCTCCGGGTTCCCGGAGCGAGCGAACTAATTCAATCGTTTTCTCGCGCCGCCGCCGCACAGCCTGGCTCAAAACTCATTAATATCTCGTCTAACTTTTTACCCTAATTTTTCAAAGTTCCTTCTCTTCCTGGGCCGGCGCGTTGCTGTTGTTGATGGCCGGCTGAAGTTCCGTCCGGATGGCACAAGAGTGTTTGGTCCGAAAATTATGAAACAACCAAAAAAAAAACAAGGGGGCTCAGAATTGACACGAGAGATCCCGGGGGACCCAGGCAATAACGAGAGAACCGACGGCGCAGGAGGAAGTCATTATTTCCCGAATGTGTGTTTGGTTTTTTCTTGCGCTGAAAGACGAGACCGTGGCGCTTCGTTTATCATCTTCGGACGGTCTTCAGAACCTCGGCCATCTCACATGGCATGGGGAAGAGATATTAATTCATAACGCGCTGGGCTCAGCCGCCACGCCGGTGTGGGCCCTTGTCCGTTAAGTGGGATCGATTTTACGATGTTTGTGGTGTCTTTTATGAGCCAATTTCTACTAGCTCTCTAACCTCATTTACAGCTTCCCGCATCGTGAATATTAATGGGCCCGAAGAGGAAACCAGTTGGGATTGAGGTAGCTTTTTGACAGCCGCCAAAGGCACCCTTTGCCTTAAGACGACGACGGGGCAATATGCCGACTTCGGCGTGGAGCTGGTCCTTTCCCGAGAATCGGTGGTCATAAATCGTGCGCACCGCACCGGTCGCGGCTTGTTCTTTCCATCAACTCTACGAAAGGCGCTGGAGTTTTGTTAAATATTTATATTATACGGTTATTGTATTGCCGGCGCAAAAAGGTAATCTCTCGCAGCTCGTCGAGCAATAACAATAAACAAATCAGCTCGAATTAACAAGTGTAGTGCGGCAACAATGTAACGAAATTGTTTCCCGTTTTTTGGGTTCTGCCTTATCGGCCGTCTGGCCAGAAGTCGTCGGCGCGAAAGCACTCAATCACGCGGCTTGCTCCAGATCGATTTCGACCGATAAGCCATCGCCATCGATTAGCCTACCGCGATAGTAGCTTTGAAGGTAGCAAAACGCTAAAAGCCAAAGGCCAACTTGGATGAGAATTGGTTTTCGATTTGTTTTGGCCGGCGTCTAGTCGGCGAGCGTCCGAACGAAACTTTTCGACTGGCTTCTGTGAGTGACTTCTGACTTTTTTCCTCTGTAGGAAGCTAACTCGTGAAAGTTTCTCTGGACCCTGGAGGGAAGAATCCTGTCCAATGGGTCCGTCAGTCAGTCGATCAACCGAGTTTAGAGGGAACAGGAGAAAAAAAAATATTGAAAGATTTGCTGATTCAATTAAAGTGGTATGCAAGGGTGAGAGCGGCGGGTGTTTGCGCGATTAGAATCGATCGATCGGTTCAGCGTTTGAGCGGCATTTAAATGGACTTTTAAAGTTTCGTTGAGACGCACAGGTCGAAAGTGTTTTTCTCCCCCGTCCGATAATGGAAAGCTTTTACGCGGACGGCAACAGTTAGCTATAATTACGGATTCCAGAGCAGGGAGATAGTTTTAGATCCATTTTAGTAAGGCAAATATTACGGTTTACGGCTTATCGGGTCATCGATGATGAACCGAAAGTTCTAATGGAAAGAAAATGGTTTCGGTGCCTAATTGAGATAACCGAATTTGACGATGAATTCGTCTTTTATCAGTCATTTTTTAGGCTACAAACCATGATCAAATTAGGCAGTTGCAAACATGTCTTTTATTTGAAAGTGTCCAAACAGCCAACAGGCAAAATTTTAAGAAACTCTGATTGCTTGGATTGTGAAACTATTTTGTTCAGAAAAAGGCATTAATTTGGACCAATTTGCAATTGTATCGAAAAGTCATTAGCAACTTTTAAAACTAGTTTACTCAAAAATGGGTGAACTTTCTTTTGTGTGCATGCAAGCAAAAGTTTGTTTACATTAGTTGTTGTTGTTTGTTGTTCGGATTAGTTTTTCTCCATCTTCACTATGGTTCGTATTGATCTTGAAACTAGAAAGAAACTTCTGCACACTTGGTGCACTTAAAAGGGTGTGATCTGCAACCAAATCACAAAACTGTTCAAAGTTCACCACAAAAGAGTGAAAAATATCATTGACAAATATGGCAAAGTGTCGTCCTTGAAGGATTTGCTCAGATCCGGAAGAAAACCTGGTTCCAGTCAGCCCCAGTTGGATGCTAAAGTAGTCACTTATATCAAACGACACCGAACGGTATCAACGTGTGATCTGGCTAAAGAGTTCAAAACTATCATTGGGATGATTCAGACAATCAAGGCCAGGAACTTCTCGAAGACGTACAGGAACCGGAAGGTACCTAAGAAATCAGTAGAGCAATAATCTCGAACAAAAATAAGGTTTCGGAAACTTAACGAACGGATTCTGATAGGGAAGCATACCACCTAGTGGTAAATTCCTGGACAAAATTAGAACCTATTCTGGGCAACATCAACAGGTGCATCTTAATGGACGACAAAACCTACGTCAAACAGGATTCAGGAACGCTTCCCGGGGCCACAATTCTACATGAAACCGACGGACGAGGAGGTGTATGATGCCGACTGCACGATAGCGATGGAAAAATTTGGGCACAAGGTTCTGTGAGTAACTGATTATTCATGGTGCGTTGAACAAAGTTTACGTGTTAAATTATATTTCTGTATGCATGAAGTACACCCCTGAGCCAATTATAAAATAGTAAGCAACCCTGCAGAATAATCCTTTTGAATGTCACACACACTGTCTCAGATAAACGTCATCGCACGAGAATGAGCCTCGTAGGCGTTCGTCCTCTTTCGTGTTTCAACCGTCGAACCGAGTGGACGCTTCCCTACAGAACAGGTGACGTGACACGTGGCGATCGGTGATTTCCTATTTCCCGCGAAGCGGAAATTTCACAATGGTGATCCTGCACTGCAAGGAAATCTCCGGTTGCTGCGATTGAATTAGTAATGGCGATTTTTTTTGTGTTCCGAACGCTTCCGTTATGAATTTGACAAATTTTGTTTGTGTTTTGCTTGTTAGTTAAAGTGTCCTGCAAATGAAGTGATTTCTGTTCAATTGGAAGCTAAATTTTCTCAATGGCAGTTTTTCGATAAAAGCTTCTAATTCATAAATTATGTAAAGTTATGTTAATTATTATTATGAAAACGATAGTTTGATAACCAAATAAAAATAAAGGCCAAAAACGCCAGTTGAGGATTTCGGTCCAGTTGAGGACTTCGGTCTAGTTAAGACCTTCGGTCCAGTTGAGGACTTTGGTCCAGTTGAGGACTTCGGTCCAGTTGAGGACATCGGTCCAGTTGAGGACTTCGGTCCAGTTTAGGACTTTGGTCCAGTTGAGGACTTCGGTCCAGTTGAGGACTTCGGTCCAATTGAGAACTTCGATCCAGTTTAGGACTTCGGTCCAGTTGAGGACTTCGATCCAGTTAAGGACTTCGGTCCAGTTGAGGACTTCAGTCCAGTTGAGGACTTCGGTCCAGTTGAGGACTTCGGTTCAGTTGAGGACTTCGGTCCAGTTAAGGACTTCAGTCCAGTTGAGGACTTCGGTCCAGTTGTGGGCTTCGGTCCTGTTGAGGACTTCCGTCCAGTTTAGTTAGGACTTTGGTCCAGTTTAGGACTTCGGTCCAGTTGAGGGCTTCGGTCCAGTTGAGGACTTCCGTCCAGTTTAGTTAGGACTTTGGTCCAGTTTAGGACTTCGGTCCAGTTGAGGGCTTCGGTCCAGTTGAGGACTTCGGTCCAGTTGTGGGCTTCGGTCCTGTTGAGGACTTCCTTCCAGTTTAGTTAGGACTTTGGTCCAGTTTAGGACTTCGGTCCAGTTTAGGACTTCGGTCCAGTTGAGGACTTCGGTCTAGTTGAGGACTTCGGTCCAGTTGAGGACTTTGGTCCAGTTGAGGAGTTCGGTCCAGTTAAGGACTTCGGTCCAGTTGAGGACTTCAGTCCAGTTTAGGACTTCGGTCCAGTTGAGGACTTTGGTCCAGTTGAGGACGTTGGTCCAGTTGAGGAATTCGGTCCAGTTGAGGACTTCAGTCCAGTTTAGGACTTCGGTCCAGTTGAGGACTTCGGTCCAGTTGAGGATTTCGGTCCAGTTGTGGGCTTCGGTCCTGTTGAGGACTTCGGTCCAGTTGAGGACTTCGGTCCAGTTAAAGACTTCGGTCCAGTTAAGGACTTCGGTCCAGTTTAAGATTTAGATCCAGTTGAGGACTTCGGTCCAGTTGAGGACTTCGGTCCAGTTTAGGACTTCGGTCCAGTTGAGGACTTCGGTCCAGTTGTGGGCTTCGGTCCTGTTGAGGACCTCAGTCCAGTTGAGGACTTCGGTCCAGTTTAGGACTTCGGTCCAGTTGAGGGCTTCGGTCCAGTTTAAGACTTCGATCCAGTTTAGGACTTCGGTCCAGTTGAGAACTTCGGTCCAGTTAAGGACTTCGGTCCAGTTTAAGACTTCGGTCCAGTTGAGGACTTCGGTCCAGTTTAGGACTTCGGTCCAGTTGAGGACTTCGGTCCAGTTGAGGACTTTGGTCCAGTTGAGGAGTTCGGTCCAGTTAAGGACTTCGGTCCAGTTGAGGACTTCAGTCCAGTTTAGGACTTCGGTCCAGTTGAGGACTTTGGTCCAGTTGAGGACTTTGGTCCAGTTGAGGAATTCGGTCCAGTTGAGGACTTCAGTCCAGTTTAGGACTTCGGTCCAGTTGAGGACTTCGGTCCAGTTGAGGATTTCGGTCCAGTTGTGGGCTTCGGTCCAGTTGAGGACTTCGGTCCAGTTGAGGACTTCGGTCCAGTTAAAGACTTCGGTCCAGTTAAGGACTTCGGTCCAGTTTAAGATTTAGATCCAGTTGAGGACTTCGGTCCAGTTGAGGACTTCGGTCCAGTTTAGGACTTCGGTCCAGTTGAGGACTTCGGTCCAGTTGTGGGCTTCGGTCCTGTTGAGGACTTCGGTCCAGTTGAGGACCTCAGTCCAGTTGAGGACTTCGGTCCAGTTTAGGACTTCGGTCCAGTTAAGGGCTTCGGTCCAGTTTAAGACTTCGTTCCAGTTTAGGACTTCGGTCCAGTTGAGAACTTCGGTCCAGTTAAGGACTTCGGTCCAGTTTAAGACTTCGGTCCAGTTGAGGACTTCGGTCCAGTTTAGGACTTCGGTCCAGTTGAGGACTTCGGTCCAGTCGAGGACTTCGGTCCAGTTGATGACTTCGGTCCAGTTGTGGACTTCGGTCCAGGGGTGAACTTTGGTCCAGTCAAGGATTTGGTCTAGTTAAGGAGAGGTTTGCAGAAAGAGGACTATCTAAAACATTAGGGAAAAGTTAATCATAAAAAAAGCTAATCATAATCAATAAGTCTCGATTACCAGTGAAAAGATCATGTTTACGATACCGTTAACTGGGGCATCATGCAAAACTTTTCACAGGTTCTAGTATGGCAAGCTGTTTTCACCTGTGGTCTGTGGTCAAGTATTTTCTTCACAAAAAGGACAATAACTAAATGCTCAAGTTAACAAAGATGAATGCTGCTCCTCTATAAAAAAGCATCAATATCCCCCTTTCTTTTGGTCGGATTTGACATCTGCACATTAAAGCTTAGTTCTTTTAGAAATGGGACACTTTCTTTTGCTAATAGCTCGTTTACTAGTAATCGGACATTCAAAATTTTGACAGCATTTTGTTGCCTGTAAAAAGTACTATCTAACCTATTTTTTTCAAAATTTAAAATTTACGCATTTTTGAGATATTTACGATGCAAGAGAAATAGGAAAAAATAATTTTGCACAGTTTCATTCAAAATCCATCATTATCAAATTGATAGCCGACAAAACCGTTGATTATTCAACGAATTATTGTGTGTGAGTGGTGGAAAAGTATGGAAATGCTGTAAAAATGTCCACAAAGTTCAAATCAACCATTGGAGTGAAGCATATGATCGGCAACTTCGGCTAAGGGTCATCAGGGAAGTCAAGTCTCATACCAGCATTTTTTATTTTCAATAAGCGAAAAACTAAGGGTAGATCGCTGAAATTTCCAAAAAAAAATTCTCCGATAAGCTGAAAATGTTGCCTCTTAATAAGTCATTCAAACCTAACCAAAAACAAAAAAATATTGCTAGATCCACAGCTCGTAAGCTGTATATCTGGTTCCGAGGCTATGGGACAGATGTTTTCTGATGAACGACAAAACTTATGAAATACCCTATTTTAAACAAATTCCAGCGTTTGATTCCTATACCATGTCTGCTCGTGGCAAGGTCCCGAGTATATTGAAGTATGTATTTGCTTATTATTTTGTATAAAATATAATGATTTGCCAAAATTCTGCTCCTGTGGAAAAAAAACAACAATTTTCAAAACGAAAACTATGGTTTTCACTCTTTTCAAAAGCCTAAAAAGAGTAATCTTTTATGTACCCTTCGCAACCTACGATCTATACTAACTGATTATACTTTAAGTTCAATCTCCTGATGGTTTTACTTCGTTATTGCCAGATTTTGCCAGCAGAAATTCCATTAAAAACGCTTAAAAAGTGGCTCAAAAATCATCAAATTTGTTAATTTCGAAACAGCTGTATCCACTTAAGTAGCCTCAGTTTCTTTTAAAAGAGAAGTATTGGTCCGAAAAGTATCAGAGATTGAAGGAGGGAGATGTAGCCACCTAAAATACAGATTAGACGAAGTATTAGTTTGAAAAACTGATCGTTATCATGACTGGAAAAAGTGTGCGCTGGCCGAAGGGAGGTACCAAAAATAAAGTAGAGTTTAATCTTACAAAAAACGATAAATATTTTTTTTCAAATTTTTTCATGAATTATGATAAGATTACCTTCATTTTCTTCATAGAAAGTATTTAGATCAAACGAAAGGTTTTTGAGATACAGGCATTCGTAACTGTCCCATTTCTAAAAGAACTAAGCTTTACGCCAAGCCTGTATTGCAGTGGCTTTCAGACAATTACATCCGATTCATCGAGAAAAACATCAATCCACAAAATTGTCCAGATCTTTGACCGACTGAACGATACTGGGCGATTGTAAAGAGAATCTTTAGGAAGGAGGGGACAGTTTCTCAAGGCATGGAAAAATTCTAAAAAAAAACATTTAAGAGCTAGAATTGTTCTTGTCCGTCATAATTGTTGATATTTCTCAGCTATTAACAGCCCCGGACCTAATTGCCTTACTGATTGTTGTTTTTTCTCCTCTTCAACCCTTGCAGGATCATCCCGGTTTGCGGAACACCCCGCTCGCGATGCTCGCCGCTCAGTGCAACAAGCTCTCGAGTAAATCGCCGCCTCCGCTAGCGGACGCCGCGGTCGGCAAGGGTTTCCACCCGTGGAAGAAAAGCCCAGTCTCACCTGGACAGCACTCGCCCAACGCTCTGTCGGGGGGCCATCCAACCTCGATCAGCAGCAGCATCAGCAGTAACGTGATCCACTCGACGCAACGGGCCCTATCAACGTCGTCTGCCTCATCGGCCTCGTCCACCGCGAGCCCCATGTCAAACGTCACTAGCAGGTAAGTTCGGCTACTTCAGATGATCGGGGGAGTTGATTCGTTTACACAGATTGGTGTTTCCATTGTTTGCAGTCGCCCAATAACTTCGTCCTGTGCGGCGTCCACGACGCCCTCCTACGGCAGTGACTTGTATTTCCCGGGAGCCACCACATCGCCGGCTTGTGCCGAGAACCCTCACATGCAGCACGGCATTCTGGGGAAGGTCGAGGGTACGACCCTGGGGTCCGTCTACTCACGGCACCCGTACGACTGGCCCTTCAATGCCGTGTCTGCAGCGACGGCTCACAAGACCGATAACATGAACTCCGCCGGCTGGTGGGATATGCACGGTGCTGCCGGTAGCTGGCTCGACATGGGCAGCGCCGGTATGCACGCGGCCACGATGGCAAATTACGCGGCCACCGCAGCCGTCAGCTCCGACTACACGACGCTGACCCACTCGTTGACCAATACGGCCCATCTGCTTGGCACCGGGCAACACCTGCTGCAGGATACATACAAAAGTATGCTGCCAAGCCAGGGCGTCGGAAGCTTCGGCTTGCCGCACACACCGCCTTCACCGGCACCGCCAACGCCACAGGCTCCGTCTCCTCGCAGTCAGCGTCGCTACGCGGGTCGGGCCACCTGCGACTGTCCCAATTGCCAGGAAGCCGAACGCCTCGGGCCGGCCGGAGTTCACCTTCGTAAGAAAAACATCCATAGCTGTCACATTCCCGGCTGTGGTAAGGTCTACGGGAAAACAAGTCACCTGAAGGCTCACCTGCGATGGCACACCGGCGAACGGCCCTTCGTCTGCAACTGGCTGTTCTGCGGCAAGCGCTTTACCCGGTCCGATGAACTCCAGCGCCATCTACGTACACATACAGGTGAGAAGCGATTTATATGCCCCGTTTGTAACAAGAGATTTATGCGAAGTGATCATTTAGCGAAACACGTCAAAACCCACGGTGGATCTTCGACGACCGGCGGCAACGGCAGTGGCAACGGCACTGGCACTGGGACGACCAAGAAAAATTCGTCCGACTCGTGCAGCGACTCCGAAGACACGCCTACGAACCAAAACCACGACCAACACCACCAACAGCAACAATCCGGCGGCGGTGGAGGAGCTGGCAGCGGGAACGGAGCACCCGGAAGCGGTTCCGGTGTAGGCGGTAGTCCTCCAGGCCCAGGTCACGTAATCGTCGGAGGCGGAGGTGGCCACACTATAGGCGGCATGCCACCCGGTATGACCGGTCCACCTCCGGGAGTCCTGGCCTCGATGGGCCATCCCGGTTCACAGCAGCACCCCGGTGCCGGCCAGCATCACCATGCCCACACCCCGAGCCCCGGACTGGAACACGTCAGCCAGCTGGACGTCAAACCGGGCATCGTCTGAGGTATGCTTGGGGCACCTTTCTTCGGTCATCACCACCAGGTTACGGGGCCCTTCTAGAGAAATCAATGAATAAGGCAAAAAGCAAAAACGGTACAAATGTTTCGGTTAGGTTTGACATAAAAAAAATTCTTTCATACGGTGGTATGACGGTTGGCGTGTTGCCAGATCAGCTATTTGTGATGTCACTAAGTGTAAATAATAATAAAAAAAAACAATTCATTACGCGTACCCGGCAAGCGGACGGTAAATTAAGAATAATAACTATTATTAAAACTACTTACAAACGTGTCTATTCTCGTAGTTAATATGTTACAAACAATTGAATCACCAACACTGTTAAATTATTTTTTTATACACACCATCAAACAAACAAACAAAACACCTTGCGTAGCAACCGAGTTTCCGATTGTGAGCGGAGTAAATTGTAAAAAAAAAATTAAAAAAAATTGCTAGGCGAAACCTTAAAATGAACTGTACAGATAAATTCGCTTCTGCAACTGTCAGGGTACATCCAAAATAAAAACAAATAAAGAGAAAATAAAAAACACTCCCCGTAGAATATCAAAGTACACAATTATAACAAAAAACACACATTCACAAAACAAAACAGCGCATTGCTATCTAATAAGCCCGGATAAATTTAATCTAAGTAAAGGCGGACGAGCGGCTTCAATCCGTCACCTGTTTAAGTGTAACATATCAACAAAAACAATCCAACAAAAGAAAGAGCTCCTAAACATTTGATCAGTAGAATGAAACCACAATAAACTATCTACAATTTCAAAACAAGTGACAACTGACAACAACAAAAGAGTTTCTGTTTTGTTACTTAATTTTCAAGCCAAATTTTGCGATTGGTGATCGGTGTCTTCTTTGTTGTTGTGCTTTTGAAACAGTAAAAAAAATTGTTAAAAAAAATTAAACAACAGCAAACCTTCGACGAGCTTTTATTTTAAAACAACAACAAAAAAGTAAACAAATGATCAATAGTGATTGACAGTAAAACGGAACACGAAAAATAAACGAACAAACAAGGACAAACTGTTTGAAATCTTATTCATAGAAAGAATCAAATGTATGTACGTGGTTAAAATAAGATAAACAATTATTTTAATAAATACCTCCCCCCCACCCCCTTCCCCCCCATTTCTACCCCTTCAAACAGATAACGAACAAATAGAGGAATAAACAAGATTATGATCTAATTAAACAAGGCTTCGTTGTTGGTATTTTATTATTTTTCAATGGTATCACAAATTCCTCTCCCAAGTTATTCTCGAATCTTCTCGATGTACTGGCTGCACGTGTTGAAAAAAAAAATTGTAAGTGTGCGGCACTGCCGTCAACCTCGTTTTTAAAGAGGAATAATTCTCAATTCAATCAAAGCTATCGAAAGATTCCCTTTATTTCAACCAAGTTCAAAGTTCAGATAGGTATTTCGATAGCAACTTGCTATCTTCTCCAAAAACGCTCACTGATGCAGATTACTTTGGAAAGAAAGTTTTGACTAGTGGGGTCATGTGAAATTTAGGGTAATTTGAGGTTGATAATATTCTTCAAGCTCTATTTAATAGAATTACTGTCGTTTACTTACTCAGAAATTTTAGCACAGACTATGAATCTATTGCTTCAGCCAATCGGAAGATTGGCAATACATTTTGATAGCAACCTACTTTGACAGTTCCTCAAGTCGAGAATTGATAAATCAGCAAATTTTGAGAGAAGTTTGGTAAGTACGAATATGGTATTGATGTAGATTACTTTGGAAAGAAAGTATTAGTGAAGTCATCTGAAATTTAGTGAAGTTTGAGGTTAAGAATATTCTTTAAGCTCTTTTAATAGAATTACTGTCATAATTAATGGAATACGAAAAAAGATAGCGTCGTGTATCTAAGAACTTATTTGAATCCCTTATTTCTTTAAGACTGTGACAGTGGTTTAAATGTTTTTATAACATTTCTTGAAACATAAAAGAACTTAGTTTTTCATATTGTAAATTTCATAACTTTGTTTGGTTTCTTTTTCTCAAAGATCAATAATCCTTGGGCCAATAACTTTCTTATTATCTAAGCCCAAAAAAATCAATTGGCTTTTCCCTTTTGGCCAAAAAATTCTTAGGATAAGCCCTAGCTTTATCTACATGATTCACGTCATACATTACCCGCTGAAACATGTCCGGACTTCTACATAGCCCAAAAGGTATTCGCTCAAACTCATGTAGGCAGCTATGGGGTGGTGGAATGTGTTGAATTTGGATGGCTTTTGAAATTCAGTTTTTACCAAATGTCATGTAATATATGAACTACAATTTAGTTGAACAATTGCTATTCATATTAAGAATAAGAGAGTAAGAATGAATTGGGTTTTCCCTTTTGGAAAAAAAATCTGAAGATAAGCCGTAGCTTTTTCAACTTGATTCACGTCATATATTATCCGCTGAAACATGTCCGGACTTTTCATTAGTCCAAAAGGTATTTGCTCAAACTCATGTTGGCTGCTTTAGGGTAGTAGAATGTTTTGAATTTGGATGGCTTTCAAAATTTAGTTTTCTACCAGTTGCCATGTAATTAAAAACTTCAATTTAGTTGAATAATTGCTAAACTTATCATGTTTGAGTAAAAACGAATGTAAATTCACAACCAATTCTAAAATGAAGCTTTGAAAAAAAAAATCGCCGTTTTCAACCTTACAGATGGTAGAGCCTGAACAAATGCAGTTAATTTTTCAAAAGATTATTACCTTGTCAGAAGGCTTTCATTTTACTTTTGGGGAATAGTTTTTTTTTTTTATGTTATCCCTAACCCACTCTTAAGTGTCAATATGACACTATTGTAAGTTTGGCGGCTTGTAACTTTATTCGGGTACATGCAAATAAAACCATTTCTCCACAAATTGACACTCCAGAGACTGTAACGGGTAAAATTTTCAGGGACGGATGAGGGTTAATGCACAAGTAAATTGCTCATAAACTTTAGTTATGGCAAACACGCTGGAAAATGGCCGTATCCAAAAGGTATTCGCTGAAACTTATCAGTCTCCACAGCTATTTAGTTACTACCCATGGCACAGTGGTCCAAAAAAGAAATTAATGTATTTGATGAGTGTGACTTATTTTACAACAACAGGTGGTCATTTCAACCGAAAAAACTATAGGGTGGTTCATAACCATTTTCAGTTGTATGCATTTTCACAATGTTTGATGAGATTCACTTTTCAATAGCCTTATAGTCGAATATATAACCTGCTTACAAAGCCTATTAAGCTCTATATTCGACTTAAGGGCTGCCCAAAAGCCACTTTTGGCGTGTATTTCGGCCGATATAGGGCTTGACCCTACTTTCGAAACACGCCAATGCGGAGCTGTCAAAATATTTTCCCTGCAAAAAAATAGAGAAAAAGGGTCGATGTTTTGTCGTTTTTCGCCCAAGCTGTTTTCTCTTTATCCTCTTCCTATCTCCCTCACACTCGTACTTTCTCAATTGCTGTTGGATAGGATCTGAAATCGAACATAGAATTTCTTGGACTATGCGTTGAGTGCTGATTTTGCTGCATGATCTATTTACGTCAATGAACGCAAATTATTCATTCTTGAAAGAAGATTTGAGGGTTACAATTCGAAGAAAAACTTCGTCAAATATAAAACAAATTGAAATTGATAAAGAAAAAATTATTGATAATAAAACCACTGGACACAAAATGTATGTACGCACTGCTATTTTATTCACAGCTCTACTTATCTGAGCGAAGTAAAAGCACGTAATGCTACTGTTTCGGCACTGCACAACCGTTCCGGAACCAGAAATCCGCACATCATCCAATGTTCCGATGATTGCCGTCGATTGCGATGAGTATTCCGAGTTAACTGACCACGAAAAAGCTAGCAGAATTCTTCATCATCATCCCCCGAACCTACAATTGCTTGGTGTGCTCAAATTTTAGGTTTACGGTGTTTTCCGGAAAAAATGTAATGCCAAATCGGGAACTCCATTGGAATAGATGCTGGCTCCAGATGCGTCGATTCAATACCTATTTTGCGAAGGATTTTCTAACCGAAATGAAACGTATCAAAAAAGAACTTTTAATCCGATCGCGAACACTTAAACAAATATTAGTACGCTTCTTCTTTTCGACTCATTTTTTTTTAACTTTCCTTCAAGACCCAGATTTCATTCATGTCAGTTTAATCCACAGGGCTTGAAAGCCCTGAAGCACCGCCTTAAAACCAATATGCGGCCTATAGTTACAATAGTGCCTAACGGCATTTAAAAACATATTTTTTACGGCTAATAGGTACTGAAGTGCTGTTATCTGTCCCTTACGCAGATTACAACTGGGTTTATTGGTTTATTGGGTGATTTTACAGCTATTAATCGTATTCTACGATTATTTTGTATGGGAGCCCTCTCTCCCTTGAGTGCGATGAACTCAAAACTCCACAGATACCTTTTCTTACTCGAAAAAATACTTCATGCCGAATTCCACATCAATCGGTCCAGTAGTTTCTGAGATTAGGAAGAACAAATATACAAATTCTTTCTATTTTTAAAGAGATTGTGACTATTTTGAGAACATTTCATACAACGATTCAATGGATTAACATATCTCCAGTTTTTTGATACTGTAAAGATTGTAACATGAGCTTTCAAATGCAATCAACGATAGAGAAAAAGAATTATTTCAAAACAAAAACAAATTATGGTAAACCGTTTTCAACAAAAGATGCGCATTATACTTATCTAAATTGTTGAGAAATAAATAATTTTCTAAAGATATCTTATGAGAATTATAATAAGAATTTTTCTGAGTGTATTTTTATTTTCTTATTTCGGATTCTGTATCCAGTTTGGGAAAGCTGCTTTGAAATCCGTTTTAAATTTGTTTTTGCAGATTGATTAATGATTTACGAAAATCATATGCATTTCCGATATTTTGATAATAATTTTCTTTCAGTGGGTTGAGTTTCGGGCTTCAGTCTCAAGTTTTTGAACTTACAAATTCCTACGGAAAATTGTTATACAACAAAAACTTTAAAACGGCGCACACAGGAGTTTTTCACCTAAAAACCTGGCCAAAACTCAAAATTTAAAATTCATTGATTACTTTTATGTTAACTTTTTTTTTGATTATTTAATAAATTTAGCAGCATGTACTGGTTTTTTTTGACATTTGATTTATTTAGAAGCTGAAGCAGCTGTCGAAACTTTAGTATTTTATGAGACAGAATTTTTCTACAAATCGTTGAATCAGCGCGACTAACTGAAATCTATGATAAAAACTTTCTTAAATGACTAGAAATGAAAATTTGAAATGGAGAACTTCAATGAAGGAATGTTTAATAATTTTCAGTATAATAGATGAAATTCGATGATTATAGAGCTAGTATTTATTTATTTTTCTTATTGAAACGTTGACTTTTGATTGATATCTTCAAAAATCATGTGCAAAAGAAAAAAAAATTGCGCATTTTTTTATTTTTAAGTTTGAAGTTTAAAAATATTGATAGTTTTTTCCCCCAAAAAAGTCACCTAGTGCTTCGTTTATTTTAAATTAAAGCCCAGTGAAATTCATGTTCTTTTTTGAATATTTTAAATTTTTATTTCACTTTAAAAAACAAATTGAATAAAAAATAAATAAAAACATAAAAAATAAATACATTATTTAAATAATGAATTCAGAAAAAAACCCACAACTAAAGAGTTTAAATTATAGATTCATGAATAAGAGCCCTAAAACATGGCATTTAACATTCTGATCTGAAATTTAAATTCGAAATTTTTTGTACATTTCAGTAATCGTAATGAAATTCGGAAACAAATGGACAATTCTTAAATCGAATTCAGGTGCAGAAAACAGATTAAAAATACAGGTTAAAAATTCAGAATATGATTTAGCTCGTAAATGAGTTTTTCAATCAAGATAAAAATATCAAATTGATTTTCTCCTTGAGGAGTTCAAGAGATCACAAACTCATGAGTTAGTTTGTAAATAGAGTTTCAAAATTTCAAATTTTTAATCAAAGTTAGTTTGTACACACAATTGAACTGATAATCACAAATATTAAGTTGAATTTCAGTTGATTAAATGTTTGAAAGGTTTGTTTTAAGCAAAAAATCTAATTTTTATTAAACTTAAACTCTTATCCCCCCCTCTTAAAGCGTTACGTAATATTGGAATGGTCCCTTATTTTATTTAAGCATAGATGGATTAAGTATTTTTAAAAGAATTGGAAGGCTTTCTTAAAAAAAAATATTTTAAACTCAAATCAAATAAGAATAACCCAACAGATACATGAACAAATTTCAAGATTGTAACCATCGATGAATGTGAAATTCATATTTTGTTACTTTAGGTTTCATAATACAAATTTAGCTCATTCGTCTCGCATCACTCGAGCCATAAAGTCGCGTTTTCAAGTTTCCCGATCTTCGCGACTCAAAGTGTAAGAGATCTCGTCCAAAAATCCGGGGATTCGTGCCGTCAGGACGGTTGGTGTTTTGTGCGGCGACATTGATTAACCCCAGCTCACAGAAGGGGTACAATCATCAATTGTTGGTGAATAAAGCGGTTTTTTCTGCCTTGCTGATCGATCACCACGAGGTCCGCCGCCATTGTTCGGCGAACTAAGAGTTTCATCATTACCTTCATCATCATCAAACTGGTCGTTCTCGCCCGAGACCGAGTCGAGAAGTGGCAACCATCTTGAACCAAAGAGGAAGGGCCTGCGCTCGTCTTGTTGGGTTCTTCGGCTGACGTTGTTTTGGAGAATCAACGGAGGACCACGTGGTTGGAGCAGTCCATATACACTGGAAAAAAATACCACTCTAATAAGTGCAAAAAATAGTGAGTTCTTTTTTTATTCTTTTTTCACTTTTACTTCCTCTATCTTATTTCCCTTTAAATATATATATTTCGATCATTTTGAGCTTCGCTCATATTTTCAACACGGAGAACATTCGTTTTCCCGTTGAGAAATATGAGCGAAGGCGGGGGACTATACCTTCCAACTGGGGATGATGCAAATGTCTCCTATGAAGATGAGGAGCATCTTGAGGATTCGGTTGATGCCGGTCCTTCAGATGCAAATCGTTCTCGGATGGATGACAATGTTGCATCATCCCCTGTTGAGAGGAGAGTCAACCGGCTCCGACAATATACAGAGGGCTCATCTTCCTCTGGGCCATGGGTGGTTTTCATCCGGCCCAAAGCGAACGGTAAACATCTAAATGTGGTTCAGATCACCAAAGATCTGGCGAGGTGGCCCTCTGTAACCAGTGTTACGAAATTGCGTCCGAACAAGCTGCGCGTTGTGGTGGCTAACTGGAAAGCCGCAAATGAGATTGTGGCCAGCAAGTTCATAAACCTAGAATATCACGTCTACATCCCGTCTCGAAACGTAGAGATCGAGGGCGTGATCACTGAAATGAGCCTACAGGCGGAGTACGTTAAATCCAACGGCGTTGGTAAGTTTAGGAGCCTTGATTCGACTTCGGTCGATATCTTGGATTGTCGCCAACTCCAAACTGCCACCGTCGTGAATGGAGTTAAAAAGTACTCCCCTTCGGCCTCATTCCGTGTGACCTTTGCGGGTACCGCCCTCCCTCACTACGTTTTGATTGACGGAGTTTTAAGATTACCTGTGCGACTCTTTGTGCCTCGCCCAATGGATTGTAAAAATTGCATTAAGTTGGGGCACACTGCGTCGCACTGCTGCAACAAGCCGCGGTGCCCCAAATGCGGGGAGAATCATGGGGATGGAGCGTGCTCAGCAATAGAACAGAAATGTGTCTATTGCGGGGGCTCACCCCATGAAATCTCTTCGTGTGAGGCATTTAAGAGTCGCTGGGATAATCAAAAGCGCTCTTTAAAGGAACGGTCAAGGCGGTCTTATGCCGCCATTTTAAAGGGCGCGGCGCTTCCGATCCAAACTCATTCGAGTAATATTTTTGCTGTATTGCCAGTTGACAATGTAGACACGGACACAGCCGACGAAGAACTTCCAGTTGTGTTTACTGCTAATTCCCGGAAACGTCCAAAACCAGCTCCTAAGAACACCAGAATCCCCAAAAAAATAGTCACGTTGAACCCTCCAGTCGTCGAAAGACAAAAAGCGCCAACTGTACAGAAAGAAAAACCATCTCCTCCTGGATTCCGAATGTGTTTTACACCTCAAAATAAACCCGAAGTAGCGGGAACATCTAATACCTTCAATCCCAACGTAGTTTCACCTGAATCAACTTCCCAAACGGGACTTTTTAAGTTGTCGGATATCTTGGATGGAGTTTTCAAGTTCTTCAACGTATCAGAATCAATCAGAAGCATTGTACTCTCAATGCTTCCTATTGTGAAGACATTTTTAAAGCAATTGATGCAAACTTGGCCTCTCATTTCAGTGTTTATCTCTCTCGATGGCTAATTTACGCCGAGAGGTCGGAGATATCACTGTGTTACAGTGGAATTGTCGTAGTATTATCCCTAAACTGGATCCGTTCAAATTTCTTCTTCATGAAACTAGTTGCGATATTTTTGCCCTTTCTGAAACATGGCTTTCTTCCGAATCAAACATCTCCTTCCACGATTTTAACATTATCCGTCTGGATCGCAACGATTCTTATGGAGGGGTGCTTTTGGGGATCAATAAGCGCCACTCCTTTTTTAGAATCCACCTCCCTTTATCAGGAGGAATTGAAGCTGTTGCATGTCATACAACTATAAGAGGTAAGGACTTATGCGTTGTCAGTTTGTACTGGCCTCATAGAGTTGCAGTGGATCGAAGTCACCTAGAGGACCTGTGCTCAGTACTTCCTGAGCCAAGGTTGATCCTGGGTGACTTCAATTCACATGGAACTGTCTGGGGAGAACAAATTGACGATAGTCGTTCTACTCTTATTTATGACATTTGTGACATTTTCAATTTAACAATTTTGAACACGGGTGAAAAAACACGAGTACCTAAACCTCCTGCAAGACCAAGTGCAATTGACCTCTCACTCTGCTCAAATTCACTATCATTGGATTGCCAGTGGAAGGTAATCTCTGATCCCAATGGTAGTGACCACTTACCAATCAAAATTACAATCACCAATGGGGCCAGCACTTCGAATCAAACAAATATGGCATATGACCTTACAAGACACATCGACTGGAAAAAATATGCGGACACGATTACAACAGCCATCAATTCTATGAATGTTCTTCCTCCTTTGGAAGAGTATAACTTCCTAGCTTGTTTGATACATGAAAGCGCAGTCTGTGCTCAAACGAAACCCATCCCAAATTCATCTGTACGTCGAAGACCTCCTAACCCATGGTGGGACAACCAGTGCTCCAAGCTTTATAAGGACAAATCAAAAGCATTCAAAGATTTTAGAAAACATGGAACCCTCGATCTTTTCCAAGCATATCTGTCCCTTGAAAATCAATTCAAAAAATTGATTAAAGGGAAAAAACTAGCACATTGGCGTACATTCGTAGAAGGGTTATCACGAGAAACGTCCTTGAATACCTTGTGGAAAGTAGCACGAAACATGCGTAATCGATCTTCAACAAATGAAAGCGAGGAACATTCACATAGATGGATATTCAACTTTGCACGAAAAGTCTGTCCCGATTCCACACCGAACCGAAAAGTTGTTCGGAATGTGTCCCTAGACAGATGCGATCTGGATTCCAGCTTTTCGATGGTCGAATTCTCACTTGCCCTCCTCTCTTGCAACAATTCAGCTCCGGGAATTGATAAAATCAAGTTTAACTTGTTGAAAAACCTTCCGGATGCCGCAAAATTTCGCTTGTTAAATTTATTTAATCAATTTTTGGAGCACAACATTGTCCCCCAAGAGTGGAGACAAGTGAGAGTCATTGCTATCCAAAAGCCCGGAAAACCAGCGTCTGACCCCAACTCGTACCGTCCAATAGCGATGTTGTCTTGTATTCGGAAATTGATGGAGAAAATGATTTTGTTCCGATTGGATAAATGGATGGAAACAAATGGTCTCCTTTCAGATACTCAATTTGGGTTTCGAAGGGGCAAAGGAACAAACGATTGTCTTGCTTTGCTGTCTTCAGAGATACAAATGGCGTACGCAAAACGTGAGCAAATGGCTTCAGTGTTTCTAGACATAAAGGGAGCTTTTGATGCAGTCTCAATAGAGGTTTTGTCAGACAAGTTGCACTCCCGGGGTCTGCCTCCTCTATTGAACAACATCTTATACAGCTTGCTTTGTGAGAAACATCTGAACTTTGCTCACGGAGATATTGCAGTTAGAAGAATCTCCTACATGGGCCTTCCACAGGGTTCATGTTTGAGTCCACTTTTGTACAACTTTTATGTAAGTGACATCGACAGTTGTCTCTCTGAAGGCTGCACTCTAAGACAACTTGCAGATGACGGCGTGGTGTCTGTCACAGGATCTTCCGAGTCTCATCTGCACAGACCTTTACAAGATACTTTAGACAGATTGTCTTCCTGGGCTTTGGGGCTTGGGATTGAGTTTTCCCCTCAGAAAACGGAGATGGTTGTTTTCTCTAAGAAACATAGACCTGCTCAACCTAAGCTTCAACTCCTAGGTAGGACGATCACTCAATCGAGGTGTTTTAAGTATCTTGGGGTTTGGTTTGATTCCAAATGTACCTGGAGAGCCCATATTGAGTATCTGAAAGGAAAATGCCAACAAAGAATCAATTTTCTCCGATCAATCACTGGCACCTGGTGGGGAGCCCATCCAGAAGATCTTTTAAAATTGTATCGAACAACAATTCTTTCAGTGATGGAATATGGTAGCTTTTGTTTCCAGTCGGCTGCCAAAACTCACCTCATCAAACTCGAGCGTATCCAATACCGTTGTCTTCGCATCGCTTTGGGCTGTATGTCCACAACGCACAACATGAGTCTTGAAGTTTTGGCAGGAATACTTCCTTTGAAAGATCGATACAATCTACTATCACTTCGGTTCCTCATCAGGTGTGAGGTCATGAACCCATTGGTGATTGTGAATTTTGAAAGGTTACTTGAGCAAAATCTTCGAACTAGATTTATGTCTATATACTATGTCCTCATGTCAATGCAGGTAAACCCTCCTTCGTATTCTCCAACTCGTGTTTGTAGCCCAGACTACGACAATTCTTCTGTCCAGTTTGATTTGTCTATGCAGCAGGAAATTCGTGGAATCCCGGTCTCGCATCGCCCTCTTCTGATTCCAAGAATTTTCGAAGCTAAATATAGACACGTCGATGCTGATAAAATGTACTTTACCGATGGATCACTTATAGAGGAATCAACAGGATTTGGAGTGTTCAACGAAATATATAGCGCCTCTCACAGTCTTCAGTCACCATGCTCTGTATATGTAGCGGAGTTAGCAGCTATTCACTGGGCTTTGGACAGTATCGCATCACGGCCTGTTGGGCACTACTACATTGTAACGGATAGCCTAAGCTCAGTTGACGCAATACGCTCAATACGACCGGGAAAGCACTCGCCGTTCTTCCTAGAGAAGATACGGGATATTTTGAGTGCTTTAACAAGACGTCGCTTTTCCATCACCTTTGTTTGGGTTCCCTCGCATTGCTCGATAGTGGGCAATGAGAAGGCAGACTCTCTGGCAAAGGTGGGGGCGACGGAAGGCGACACGTATCCACGTGAAATCGTCTTCAACGAATTCTACTTCTTGGTACGAGGGAACTCTCTTGTCAACTGGCAGCGCAAATGGGACGAGGATGACAAGGGTCGGTGGTTCCACTCGATTATCCCAAAGGTAAGCCTTAAACCATGGTTCAATAGATTGAACTTGAGTCGGGATTTTATTCGTATATTTTCCCGTCTCATGTCCAATCATTGTTCCTTAGACGCGGTACTCTATCGTTTTGATATTGCTGGCAGCAATCTATGTGGTTGCGGCCAAGGTTACCATGACATCGAGCATATTGTTTGGTCGTGCGAGGTCCATCTTGTCGCTAGAACGAATTTAATAGACTCCCTAAGGGCCCGAGGAAAACCACCCTATGTTCCAGTGAGAGATGTGCTGGCTGTGATAGATTTGGACTACATGTTCGAAATATATCTTTTCCTAAAAGCTATTGATCTTCGTCTATAATTCTTTTTATTTTCACATTTCCCTATCTATCTTCTATCTTTTCTTAAAAAAGTGAACTAGATATAAGCACACAATTGTTATCAAACAAAATGAGTTTGGCTCCTTAAAGCCTAAAGGTATGAGCCGTTTCAAATAAAGAATTTACAAAAAAAAAAAAAAAAAAAAATACAAATTTAGCTCACCATTTCAAAAAAAATTAGGACAGATAATCTAAAATTACGATTTATTATTCTATTAGACGACCCCCCTATGAGTCGGTTTTTCCTATGGCCCTGTATGTAGTTCTCTATCTTATTACAGTAAGAAAATAATTTTCAGATCTCAGAAATCTTATGAACCACCCTTAAATTTTAGTAGTCATAATGACTGGCTTTAGTCGTTGTAAAAGTTTGTCTAAGGCATCGAATACATCAAACTTAAGGGGAAGACGCGAATAATAATTGTTTCCGCTAAATTTCATTTCTGCTCTTCTATGCAGTGGTCGAAAATGGTAAAAACGAGATAGTTATTTATAACTTTTTTTGTTTAACATTTTATCTTCTAGGTGTCTTCAAAGAAGTTTTACATAATTATAAGCTCTAAAAGAAAATGTTATGATTTGTTTTTATTAATCCCTCTATGAAAGAGATAAAAAAAATCCAATTTCTAACCCGTCAATCTCTTTGCTGTCTTCAAAAAACTTATTTTAAATGAAAATTTATGAAGCTTTGTTTTGAACGACGAGTTTCTAAAACATTCATCTTTTGAGCTACAGTGTAAAATACAAAATAACCTTTAAAAGTCCGTTTTTTCATTATGACTTTTTTCTGGTAATTTTTAAATCTTTAGAGTATTCGTTTAATTTGTTCACATAATAAAAAAAAATATATATTTTTGAACAGTTGTCGAAAGTTTTGGATTGTTCATAAAGTGGAAGCTGAAATAGAACGTTTTTAATGCATTTTCTACACAAAACTCTAAAAGCTTACATTTCACATGCTTACAGTGAATGTATTTCGTTTTTTTGAACAACTTTCTTGAATGTTTTGAAGATTTTACCAGGAAAAAGTTATGACAGAAAAACTGATTATCAAAGTTTATTTTCATATTTTCCACTATAACTCAAAAGATGAGATTGGACCTACGAGGATAAATAAAAAAAATCATAACAAAAGTTAAAAGCAACGATCACGTCTTTCACATTTTTGACCATTGTTCATGAATGAGCAAACCCTCATAGTCATATATGACTAAATGTCAATTCACGATGACGTAATTCCCTTTTGTGGTGACAGTTCACAGGTTATCATTACAAATTTTAACGAACGAGAAATGAGGTGCGACGTAATTTTTCGTGTAGCTGCACGGTCAAGAAATTTTACTCAAAACTCAGTTTAAGGATAGCAAAAACCAAGTCCCGTTTTGTGAACTAAACTTTTGGTTTTTGGTTTTTTAAGGAAATTTTTTGATAATGTACAGAAAATTGAAAATTCTTAAAAAGTTCGAGAAGAACATTTGTGAAATGTTGTCAAAATCGCATGGTTTTTTTCTCAACTTTTTTTTTCAAAAATAATATTTTTTTGTTATCTTTAACATAGTTTTAAGTCAATTTTCGATAATTTTTTTTTATCATGTTTTTGATGCATTTGGCGTTTTCCTAGTTTTGTTTATATTTTTTGTTTATTTTTGACATATTTGCTATTTTTTCATTCTTAATATTTTTTTTTTTGCTATTTTTAGTCTTTGGTTTGTATTTGTTTTTTATTTTAATGAAATTTTCATCTTATTGTCATATTTGAGTACTTTATCATTTTTTGAATTTTTTTTGTTTTTGTTGGTCCTAATAAAGGAAAATTATAAGGTATCTTGTTTATGAAAACCGTTCGATTTTTGCACATGTGCCAAAATCGAATGTTGCCAAAAAACAAATGGATCTGTATTTGAATACGCATAATTTTTTTTGGTGAGCCTGCAATAGTCAAACTCTTTTTAAAGTCTTGAATTGAATGATTGAGACAATTTTCCTGCAACCTCTTTTCCGACTAAAATTGTTTTTTTTTTTTTAATTTTTTTTTTAACTGTCAAACTGTAATACCTTTATTCAACAGCTCATAACTCGATTATTCACATAATTACTAAGATACGGTCTTCCAGAGTTTAAAAAAAGCTATTCGTTTTTCAGAACAATTTTTTTTTTTGTCTGTATTATTTCAACCATGTACATCAATTTTCCCATTAAACCCTAAAAGTCTACTACTTGCTGAAATACTGCTGGTTCTTTTTCAAGTCCAAACGGTAACTCTTTAAACTCGGAAAGTCTCTTTCCCGTAATCTAAGTGTGAATTTTTCGAAAGATACGACTCCAACTCCCAATTGATTTTGATATCAACCGATCACTGATTATGAGTACTCTTGGAAGCACATTTCGCTTGTAATGCACACACACGTTCTATAATACTTCTCTGGACCATTCATGTTCGTTAAAAAGACGAAATCAGCCAATTGTGTAAATTGAAAATACAATATTTGTGAAAAATTTACGTCAGCAAATTCCTACGATGACACATTCGAGAAGTTGTCTCAATTATTCATTAACCACCGCGGAAACCAATCAATCGAAATCGAATTCCCGCTTTAAAAAAATCGCCACCACAATTAAATCATTACCCCACGCAATTCTCAACTCTCTCTCATCAGCCGTCTCAGCATTTCGTCCATCAATCGGTTGAAGGAATAACAAAACAATTACCGGCACACGCTGCGCGATTCGCGTTTCAATGCCTAGCCGTTCGATATCAATCCATCGGAAATAGGAGGGAAATTTTCATTCGTTTTTTTTTTCGTTTTCAGTTTGAAAAATTCCGGTTCAGTTTCTTGATTTTTCTCACCGATGAAGTTCGATTGTTGGCTTTTGGTTTTTCTTTCGTTCAATTTGCTGGTGGTATTTATATTAAGCAAGGAACGACCGGTCCAACCCCGTGATCAACCCTTTTTTCGGATTTTTTAATTATTTCTTATCGGGTTCCGTTAGCGCTCAGCAAAATAATGGGCTGGGGGACAAATTGAATTGATTTTTGTTTTTCGGTAAAAAAAAAAGACGGTTGAAATTCTTTCACGTGAGGTTAATGTGGTTTTTGTTTTCAAGGGAAAACAAACAATGACGACAGATGATATATACATGTTGGGGTTTTCTCAACAATATTTTTATTTTAAATAAATCAACAATCGACATTGTTCTTAGCAGGTATCGGTTGAACGGTTGAAGATTGAAGCAGTTGAGAATTGTGAGTTTGTGTTTTTTCTTCGTCCAAAAGGTGAAGTGCTAAACCATAACAATCGACACGTTCTCAGCGTGTGGCTGATAGTGATGTTTTGTTTTAGAGGAAAATCGACCGTTTTTAACGATTATTTGTGGTAAATATTGAAACTCAGATCGATTGTACTGTCAAATGTGAACAGAGCGATAGACATGAGCCGAGAATTCAATTCAAACAATTGGTGAGTTTAATTTTTTTTATCAAGAACCATGCCGTGCACACGACAAAAATTAAAGCGACAAACCTTTCAGAACAATTTAAAATTTTTATTGAAATAAAAAAGGCGGTTTAATAAAAAATGATTGCAATCCGTTTTAATTTGAAGGGATCTAAAAAAAATAACTTGACGAATTCATTGCAGAAAACGGTTACTTTTAATATTTAATATCGACAGCATAGCATTCAGGAGCTCAAGAAATGATTTTTTTTTTCTTCATTCGAGTATTTCAAGACTCTCAACTCAATAATATTCTTTTAAAAATAATATTTTCGAGAATTGGACGGAAAATCTAGCAGTGCTGCTAAATAGATTCTTATCATAAAAAAAAGAATGCTCTTTTCGGGATGTTATAACTATTTTCTAGCTTCTACACAGATCTCCTAGCTCTCCTGGGAATAAACAAAATCCCAGAAATACTCGAAGCCAATGCTAGTGTTAAATTACTAGAAAAATTTACTCGATCTAATTAGAAAAAAATGATCAGATTGAGGAAGGAAAACGATAGTTCTATCTTAATATGTATATTGTTTATTGTTTATTGTTTATTGTTTATAAAAGAACCATCTGACGTAAGTGTCTTAATGGTTTACTTAAATCTAGGTCTATCTAAACTTACATTTTTGAGTTTTCTAATTAGCTGTTTCTTAACTGGTCACTTATGTTAGATTCGATCAAGCGTTTAAATGTTGCAGTTGAGATATTGAAGTCAAAGAGAGCATAATTGCGTAAGAAGCTAATTTTTGCGGAACGTAAAGGGTCATTGCTGCCATAGCGTGTATTTCTCGATTCCAGTGAGAGCCAGTCACGGTTTCGCAGAGCTCTTTCTGGGGCATAAATATTACAGCGGGAGAGTATCCAAGAACAGTCGATTTCGTTTCTGAGAATTTTCGCCACAAATAGTGATTGACCGATAGAATGGCGATCCGACAGCGTGTGAAGGCCAAGCAGAGCGCAACGTTGTGCATAAGGTGGCAGATTTCGAGGATTATCCCACGGTAGATCACGCAGAGCATAACGAACGAATTTCCGTTGAACCGCTTCAAAACGCGCTACCCATGTAGCTTCAAATGGCCACCACACAAGATTTGCAGATTCTAGTATTGAACGGACCAGGCAGCAATACAGAGCTCGTAGGCAAACAGGGTCTGTAAATTCTTTACTCAGACGTATGACAAATCCCAGCATTCGGTTAGCCTTTTCAAGTGTAGCACAGTAGTGACGCTTAAATGTCATATGACTATCCAAAACAACGCCAAGGTCCTTTATTTGATCAACACGATGTAGAAATTCGCCCTGGATATTGTAGTCGTATAAAAATGGAAGTTTCTTGCGTCCAAATGTTATGATACTGCACTTTGAGACGCTTAAGGCCAGTAGGTTAACAGCACACCAAATTACAACCGTATCGAGGAATCGCTGTAATATCTGACAATCTGCCAAGCTGTTAACGACCAAAAAAATTTTCAAATCGTCCGCATACATGAGTACTCCGCATCCAACAAGCAGCATGTTAATATCGTTACAGAACAGGGTGAACAATAAAGGACCCAAATTACTTCCTTGTGGTACCCCTGAAGTCGGAATGAAATCTGGAGATTCTGAAGACCCAATTTTTACAGCGAGACGACGATTAGTTAGGTAGCTTTTGATCCAGGCGCATAATCTCTCAGATAATCCCAGGCGTTTTAACTTCAAAAGTAAAATTAAGTGATTCACTGAGTCAAATGCCGCAGTGATGTCCGTGTAAATTGCGTCGACTTGTTTGCCACAATCCATACTGGATATGCAGAATGATGTAAACACAGCTAGGTTTGACGTAACCGAGCGTTTCGGGAAAAAACCGTGTTGATTTTCCGAAATCCAGTTCCGGCAGGCTGAAAACATAACATCGTTGACAATTCTCTCTAAGACCTTCGAGCAGGCAGCTAACGATGTAACACCTCGATAATTGCGCACCTCTTGCTTATCACCTTTTTTAAAGATTGGGCTCATGAAGGATCTTTTCCAGGAGGCAGGAAACTGATGTTGTTGTAAGGACTTATTGAAAATACAAGTAAGGGGCTTTACAAGTAAAGTGCAACACTTTTTTAACACACACGCAGGAATTCCATCCTGTCCAGCTGAGGTAGAGTACTTCAAATTTTTTATAGCCTCGAAAACCATTTCCTCGGTAACAACAAAAACGTCGAGATTTAAAACATCGGTGGGCAATCGTGTGACAGCTGCGCTAATTTGATCTTCAGTTGGCGATTGAATTGAAAATACACTGGAGAAATGCATTGCAAAAAGATCACATTTGTCAGCAGGTGATTTAGCAATTCTGTCATATGGCTCAGTCTTAAACTTTTTTTTCATAAAACTGATTAAAACAATTAATTTGATAAAACAAGTTTTTTCGTTTGACAACAAAAAAGAAACACTACGAAAAGAATCTGAATGTTCTATTTTGCAATACTCATCATTTAGAACTTCCGTTTCGCCAGCTGTTGGCAGTAGCAAAACATCAGCAAAGAAATGACATGTTTTGAAACAATAGAATAGTTATTTGAAATATGATGAATAACCTGAAGTTTATCTAACCAACTTCTATCGATAGGGAAAATCTTTCTCAATTATTTCAAATTTTTTCAGCAAGTTCCAAGTTTGTCTGTTAAAGTACTTTGTTTTTGGGTCTTGGATTTTATAATTGCTAATTGCATTTTTTAGGCATTAAAAAAGTTTGAAATGTTTTGCAATACTTGTAGCGCGAACGAAAATAAAAAAAAAAAACCATTTAGGTAAGGTTTCATATGCAGTAGAGTTTTAAAATATTCATTTTAAATTTTTCCGGGGATCCCGAAAATTCCCTGGAAAAGAGTGGTAAAATTTTCCGATTCCCGGGATCGCGAAAATAGCCGGGCAATCGACACTATAATCCTGAAATATTAGGACAACTCTGGTTAGGAGAGCAGCGCCGTGAACATACCGAGGAAAACTGTGTTAGCTCTCAGATTTCTCCTAAACACAATGGGCAATATTTTTCCAGAAAAGGGAATTCAGCGGATGTGAATGATCTCACTTACTCTTACGCGTCAACTGTTTTTCAGAAAAGTCTGGAAGATTTTGAAAAAATGTCTGGAAAAGATGGATGGCGAACTTTAGAGGGGGCGACCTTTTTTTCTATGCCTATGGCAGTAATACTTTCCATGCTTAAATCCCTGATTGACATCCATCTACGAAGAATTCCTAACTTTAAACAAACAAACTCAAAAGTCTAAAAATATCTGGAAGAAATGTCAAAAGTCTGGAAGTCTGAAAACCAAAAAAAAATGTCTGACGAAAGTAAAAAAGTCTGGAAGTTCCATACAAAATCTGGAAATCAGAACAATCTTACTTTTGATTGCAGTGCGATTTATCTCTCCCCGCAGAGCTTGGACGAAAACAGTTGCACTGCACAGTGGACAAGCCGATCTGAGGAGTTTTGCCATCCATGCTGAAAGATAAACGAGTACATTTTAAAGACGTTCTTGCTCATGCATTTGGGTGTTTATATGGGAATCGATCTACTGAAACTTCATATAAAGTTATATAAATTTTCAACATATTCTTCTGGAAACAGGAATAAATATGCAGGTAAGACTTTTTTTTTTTTTTATTAGAGACGTTTTAACCAAATTTTGGTTATTCGCGCAGGTAAGACTTGTCAAAAAAAAAATTATGACTTGAGATTAGCTAGGAGCTCACTTCATAGCATGCGCGTTCCTATGGGGAGGGGGGAGGTGGTGAATCGCGGTGCCACCGACTGTGGTCTTGAGGATAGCATTCAAGCCTTCTAAGCCGGAGGTCATGAGATCGAATCTCGATCACGGCATACATAGTACTCTTTCTGTGGGTTGGTGGTTTTAGCATTTGTAAGATGCTAACATCATATCCTTGAAAAATGTACGCCTTAGAGTTAAGTAAAAAAGATCTCTTCAAAGAAACACGAAGTTTCACTGAGATTCTATATGCGTGTGTGTCCGTTTAAAAGAAACAAAAAAAGTGATAATTTTTAAACTGCCAAATATACAAATAACGAAAATTATCTTTTTATCAAAATTTATTCGCAGTGATTATTGAAGATTCGCAGATCGTTTCATAAAAAAAGGCAGGGGTCGGCATTCAAACGCTATTCGCTAGTTAGTCCGCTACATTTTTGTTTGTGTATTTATTTTTTAACTTTATTTTTGGAGAACTTACGGCTCAAAAAACTCCACCACTTTATAGAAAATAACATTTATCAGCATTCCTGCTTGAATAATTACACCTAGTGGAGTTTGTTTATCCGTTATTTCAACAGAAATCCCGAAAGGAAATAAATTTGCCATCAAAAAAGTAGCGGACTAATTAGCGATTAGCGATTTAACGCCAGACACTTCAAAAAAGCATGTATCCGAATTCTTCCTTGACTGATTACTTGTGGTGAAGTTTGTCTATCTGCTAGTGCAAAAGTTTGGCGAAAAAATAAATGGAAAAGATAATTATCTAACAATAACGGAGCAGACAAATTAGCGATTAGCGCTTTAATGCCGGACACTGAAAAAAGGATGTATAAGTTGAATAAAAGGATTTCAAAATATGTTGTTAAAAGTTTTCACTGTTCTTCTCTAAATCAAAATGTTTCAAAATAAAAACCTCTACTTTAGTTAAATGAAATTAAAAGGGAAGAAGGAGAGCAGTGTGCTAAATGGCCGGGCGAACAGGAGGAAGGGATGACGTTCTTTCTTAAGTGTTGAAAACTAATCTTTTTCATCTTATATTTTAATTTATGAAGAGTTTAATCACCTTGGTTTTGTTTGTTAATTCAATTTATCGACCTTATCGGTAAACGTTAAAAGAACATAGCTAATAACATTTCAAGATTATGAAAATTCTTGGCGAATAGATAGTTCGAAAAAAACCCTTAGATATTGGAAAAGAGCGAGTAGAATTTGATAAGCAGCATTTTAATCTCATGTCAACAATTTTTTCTCATGGAAAATAAACAAATAGATAAATAAAAAAGAACACATTTTCATTTCAATAATCTTGAAATGTGCTTGTGATATAACTTGGTAAGTCGGTAGTTTCCTGAGACGATGTCCGTAAGATCGAGCCCAAGCACCGAAAAAAGTTTTACAAGATAAGTTTTTATAATAACTGTCCGCCAACTACAACGTTGATATAAAGTCGCGAATGCCATCGAAATGGTAAAACGAAAAAAAAAAACGTGAAATGTTATTACTTAGAGAGATTTTTTTATCGATATACTAGCTGACCCGGTGTACTTTGTTACACCTTTCAAAATCAAATAATATTTTCAAAAATTATTCCAATTTTTATTTTTTTATTGGCATTATTTTAAATCAAACTATAGCATAATTTATAAGCAACCGCTATAAAATGAGAGCTGCAGCTGGAGTTTCGAATTGCAACACAAAGATAACTTAAAAAAAATATTCTAAATCTTGCTCTTTAAATTTGTGTTAAAGATCTGATAATTTGAATCTTTCTGGACGGTCTCAAATGAATCGTACGCAATCAATCTAACTTATGAAATATGAAAGTTTTTTTTATATCTTCTGGATTTATGCTGAAAAACTGATAAGAGAGCCTCCTGTCCTTACCGTCACCCCCTGCTGAATGGAGGTCGTGATTTTTAATAATCATACCCAATTTTTGAGTTCCCAAAAATCCTCTTATATCAAATATAGTTCCATTGGTTGATAAGTTTTTAAGCTTTACAACAAAATCTATATGGATCCTCCTCCTTTCTTCCCCTCTCTACACTGTAAAGCGTAAGGATCTATAACAATCGTAGAAACATATCTCGTAACCAAGTACCTTTCCATGCCATATTTGTTTCCATTTATTGGCTTCGTAAGCATAAATTTAGAACTAATGCTAATAAAATTGTATTGGGCTCACCTCCCTCCTCCTATGTACCTACTCACTGAAAGGAGGATGGTGTGTCAGATAATCATAGAATCATACCAAAATGATTTTCCATGTTAAGTTTTGTCCATTTCTCGGATTTTGTTAAAAAAAAAGTTAAATGTAAGCCTCCTCTTCCCTTCCTATATTCTCAATTCTATTATCCTACTGCAAGAAAGGTATTGTTTCACATAGAAAAAGTATTTTTCGTACTCAAATACTTTTTGATGCCAAATTTGGTTTCATTTGCTCGATTAATTCTCGAGTATTGAAAAAAAAATCATATGGAAGCTCCCCTTTCCCTCTTTATATCTTTCCGCTGAAAAAGATGGGGCTTCAATTTATGATAGAAACATTTCTCATATCCAAATACCCTCATATGCCAAATATGGTTCAATTTGCTCGATCAACTCTCCAGTTATACTGAAAATTGTAAGGGAGACCTCTTCTCCCCCTTTTCATCCACCTCTTTGAAGGAGTGAGGGATACCAAATATTCATAGAAGCATTTATCGTACCCAAACATCGTTCCATGCCAAATTTGGTTCCATTTGCTGATGTAGTTTTTGAGTTATGCTGTAAAAATTGTATGAAACTCCCCTCCCTCTTTCCTTTCTCCCCGCTGGAAGAAGGAAGGGGTCTCGAACCATCATTAGAACATGTCACGTTCCCAAATACTCGCTTATGGCAAATTTGGTTCCATTAGCTTCATTAGTTTTTGAGTTATGTAAAAAAATATGAAAGAGGCCCCCTCCTCCTTTCTACTGGAAAGAGGGAGGGTTCTCAAAAAATCATTGAAATATTTTTCGTATCCAAATACTTTCCCGTGCCAAATTTGGTTCCAATATCTTGATTAGTTTTCGAGTTATATGAAAAATTGTAAGGTAGCCCCCCTCCCCCCTTCCTATCAACCAACTGAGAGGAGGAAGGGGTACCTAATATTCATAGAAATATTCCTCGTACCCAAATACCACTCCATGCAAATTGTGATACCATTTGCTTGATGGGTGCTCGAGTTATGCAAAAACTTGTCTTTTGTTTGGGAGGCCCCTCCCTCCCTTATTGAGAGGGAGGGGTCTCAAACCATAATAGGAACCTTTCCCTGCCTCCAATACCCCCACCTGCCAAGTTTCACGCAAATCGGTTCAGTAATTTCCGAGTCTATAGGGAACAGACAGACAGACAGACAGACAGACAGACAGACAGAAATTCATTTTTATATATATAGATTAAATAAAGATTTAATTTAAATTGAAATTTTAATTCACTTAATTTGATTTTTATTGTCTACTTTCTGTTTTATTTTAAAATAAATTTACCGAATGTGAAACTCATAAATCTAAGTTTTAAATAAGAATAACTAAGGTTTTTGTTTATACTCTTTTCAGGACACAACATTTTAATTGACGGCGACAAAATATTCAGAGCTTGAAATTTAAAGAGATTGACTAATTTTTATTATTTTCAATCATCGTTTTTCAATCGATTTTGATTTTTATTCAATCTATGATAAATTCGAAAATTTGAAGCATAATTTTAAAGCGCAATGTAAACTCCAATTGTGTTTCCTATGTTTTTTCAATTTTCCCAATAACTCGAATCTCCTTATTTTTATAAGTTTCGTATTTGATCATTCAAGAAATCATACATTTCCAAACTTGTACTTTGTCAATCATGAAGAATTGAGTTGAATGGAGTTACTATTGCGAACTCAATCAGAAATAATTTTTTTCGAGTTTCATTTTGATACTGGTTGGAGTTGAATATTTAAAAAAGAATTTTATCTATGACTTTTATCACTGGCACTCTTGAAATAAAATGAATTATTTTCTTTTTCAAATTAAATTCAATAATAATCTACCCACCTACCGGAAATAAAATTCATGTGAAATTTCGATTCTGATTTATTTTGGTTCGTATCACTAAAATTTATTTTTTTCGAGTGTGCGTGATGATTATGAGTTTGAATATTGTTTAAGAAATCAATTTCCTTAATAATTGTGCTTTTTTTGGTATTGTTATTATATCTAGCAAAGTTTGAAATTCGAAAACAACACTTCCTCCCATAGACATGTCCTTAGCATAAGCCTGGTGTGCAGCAAATATTGAAGTCTTATTTGAAACTCTACTCGCTCTTTCAAAATGAACGTCAAAAAATGCTACAGCCTCACTGTTACACTGAACTCAAATTCTTTGCATTCGTAACTGCATCTTATAGTAAAATATTGGAAGAACAACTTTGCCCAAGATCGTGAACGTTTACGATGCGTCAATCAAAAGCTATGACGATTTCAAAATTAAATAATTTAATTTGATTTTTTTTTACATCCTTTCAAATGGCTCCCCTGCATCACATTTTGAGTTGGAGCCATTATACGTTGGCAACTAACTCACTAGCCATTTGAAAGCATGTGAAAAAAAATCAAAGAATAGAGGTTCAGTGAGGCTTCTTTGAGGATTCTTTGAACGAAAAATTCACTTCTGACCCGTCTAGTGTGTACATTACAAGACTAATTAACTAAGCTAAAAATAAGATTTCATCCAGGCAATCACATATTAAAGACCTATAGAAATGGTGCATTTTTTCCGAGTATAAACCATAGAAGTCGTTCCTGCGACGTTCTGAGAAACGTCTGAAACTCGTCAAAACTTCTGTTCATTCGTTCAAAAGCACCTACTTTTTTAAAGTTACTTGTATCATTAAGAAACATGTCTAACGGCTTATAATTTTGCAAACCCAGTTGTTGTGAAGAATTGTAATTTATGTTAAATGAAGCGGATTTCAAGTCTCTGTCATTTTGAGACATATAATTGTTATAGACATGCATTCGCCGCATTGCCGCTCATCCCAACGCAAAGTCCAGCGCTATTGTAGAAAGAATAAAACCAGCAAAACTTCTGAGGAGAACCTAGTTATGCAAAGAGTGTGAAGCGCCATCCTTCTTAAGAAGAGACCGACCGAAGAGACCCGGGACCGGGAACTGTTCCTGGAACCAATTGATTTAATTCTCAATTAATTGTAATTACAACGCCAGAACAACAACAGAAGAAAAAACAACGCCGAACGACGACTTCGAGTCACAATCTCCCACAATCTGGCCGTTGATGTCCGAAACCGCCACAGCGAAAGAGTTATTTAGTGGAACCTGCTGGGCTGGGAAAGAACCCTTTCGGAAGATGTATAGGCATAGCTTCGGTCGGATGAGTCTGTTGATATTCATATTTATATTTATTATTAAAGACAACACAATACACCAAGAAGCGAGCGAGTGCCGATGAGACGACCCTCGTTTTCATTCATTATTTTTCGCTCGGGTTTGCCGCGCTGCGTGTGGTTGTCAGCAGCGAGCGGCCGGCGTTAAGATTTTCCGTTTGTCTTGTTCCCGGTAGAGTTCAGGTCACAGACAAGAGTTCAGATCAGTTGTCAAAAAAACTTACTTCACTGATTAAAGTGGATTGAAACTTTGTTTAAATAATCTCAATCACACCTATAGATCAGGATCTACTCCAACCACGGAATAATCTTATTTGCACATACTTGGCATAGGTTTGGCACAATATTGTCGTTAAGGAGCTTTCCGACGAATGGAATTTTGTATATTTTGTATATCTGAAAGAAACAGAAAATAAAAATTCGTTTCGCCTCGGTAAGCCAGCTAGATTAAGGTTGCCAGATTGCCCGTTTTTCTCTGGGTTTGCCCGGATAAAATCTGGTAACCTTAGGCATGATAAATAAGAAACATTTTTTACTTACAATTTTTGGTTCACCGAAAAAAAACATCCGCTTATCTGTGACATTTGAAACCTGATTTTGGGCAGATATGTCAGCCCTACAAATTTGTCCGGCAAGTGACGGGGCCGAACAAAGGCTTAGCGCCGTTTTTTCCCGAAAAATCAAAAAGCATCTTCTCGGATTGGTTGGCCGGCCGGCTTGGCGGAACATTACTTTTGACACATCTTTTTCCGAAATTAAATTTATTAGCCCGGGCCCCAGGTTCGAACCCTTTCGCCGGGAATTTCGTCCGTTTTGCGCACCATTTTTACTACGACTGTGGCATGGTGGTTTGTCTGAATGGCCACGGATTGAAGTGTCCGCACGTTCTGTGTCCGGGAATTCCGGAGGGATATCTCAAAGGCGGCGGTGGCGGGCGGCGTTAGCCGTTAATGACTTTGGCGGCGCCTGCAAGTTTGAATTATGACTTTCCGGTCCAGATAAATAGAAGCGCAGTTTGATACCACCGAAAATTGTACTGGAGCTGGAGAATTTTGGCTGTAGAACGTAAAAAAGTTTTGAGCTGACATTAATTAATCTTAAAAAGAGTTAAGACGATTTTTTTTCATTGGACATTTTTAATTTGATATCAAAAAGCAGCTGTTGACAGGTCAAATCTGACTCAGTGAACGTGCAAAAGAACGTGAAGCTCAACCTCGAAGACACAATCAATTAATGACACTTATCGGCACCAGGAGGAGGTCAATTAAAAGCTCATTGGCAACTACACAACAGGCAGGCGGGCGTCCGAAACCGGTTTAAGTTAAGCGTCGATCGCTGTAGTTAATTGATTCCCAGCTATTAGGAAGCCTCTTAAAAGTTATTGCGAGCATGCACTAAAAACCGTTATTTAAGTGTACTGGGGGGAAGATTTTCTCATGAACATTTTTTTGGGTAATGAACTGTCTGCAGCTTGGAAATTGAAATATGTTAGGAAAAGTTTATTAATAGGAATTGACAAGTGTCTATTATTGTTGACATGCTAAAATTACTACGTGAATTAGTTCAAATCCTTAGGTGCACAGTAATTTATTTTTTCTCGGATAAGTCATTGATTCTTTCAATATAAGAACAACTTACGACTCAAGACAGCAATTGTGAGCAAACTTCACATGAACCTACTTGATCTACAATTTTTTTTCGGTACATATAGTTTTGTTTGATAACAAGTTGACACGGTCCAGTGTGCTTAGGAACACCTTCTGAATAATTGTTTTTTTTTTTAAACTGTTAACTTAGAACTTCTTTGCAAAATAAAATCTACTTATTTTTTAAACAACTTTTCGAAAAATTCACCATTCTGGAAATTAAAAATAGGCTATTGAAAGAATTTTCAAAGAGTGTCTGATTGAGGTTTTTTTAGTTTAATGATCAAAATATCAATTTTAAACTCGTTTTCCCAAATCCTTTGGTATAGAATAGGTTGGAAAACCTAGTTTTCGACAGGAGCAAGTTTTCGAAAAAAAAATCGTATTTGGAAGGTTTTAAGTTCAGTTGATTGTAGAACAAGAATTCTAAATTATTCTATTTTTTTACTGCTATCGTTGCATCCATAGGCCAAAGATGAAAGATTTTTAACATTATTCAAGTGAAATCTAATATATAAAAGGCTTGGTATGTCTATTTGTTCGCAATGGACGCGGAAACTTTTACTGAACAGAACGACGTACACAGAGGTAAATGCACCTAATAAGCGATCAAAATTATTTGCAGACAAACGGTAAACGGTAGACATTTGATGTCTTCGCAACATTGTTTATATTTTTTGATGATCTATCAAATTCTTGAAAGAAAAAATATATTTTTCCACCCAGAAAGGAAATGAAAAAAAATTATTTCTTGAAATAAATAGTTTAGAGACTTGATGTCTTCACAAAATTTTTAGATCCTATTATTTTAAGCAACATTGTTGAACACACCATCAAGATCGCATGAAAGTAATAGAAGTTACGAGCATTTTAAGAATAACGAGAATTTTAACTAGTCATTTTGAGTTTTTATTTAATATCATTTTTAGTATACGATTTACAACCTTGGTGTATTTCAGAAAGTTGTTCAAACTGTTGAAACACACAATTTTGTGGAACATTTAAAATACATATTTCAACAAAGAAAGGAGATACACTACAAAATATCCTAAATAATGCCTTTTTTCAGTCAGTTATAGTCTTAAGAGTTCGGACGAGTTCGCATAATTTTTTGAGTGGGTTTTGTTGGTCAAGTTATTGGCTTTCCAACGATATATAAATTTAACATTAGTTTTGGATAGATTTTTTACAAACCAGCAATCAAAAATGAGCTTTTTCCTCTAAAAACAGGAAAAATTGAGGGTTTTTTTCTTCGAATTTGAAGGCCTATTCGGCCGAATACTTAGCTCAACTATCTGGTGAACCGAACATTGGTTCTTGGGTGGTATTCGGCGACGAATATTCAGCTGCCCGAATATTCAGTACAACTCTTATTATTGATGAACAAAATCCGATATTTGAATACCTAAAAACTGTTTTTTACATCTGAAAGATATCAATTGAGTTTTGTATAACATAAGTTGTTTTTTTTTTTAATTTTTGTCGATAGTAAATACGTCATTTCAAAGAGTTTATTTGATGTGTCTGGCTGATTATAGACGAATCGTAAAATTTTCCAATAAGGCTGAGTGCTGAAATAATAAAGTATTGCAACGAGTTGTATTCAAAATTTTATGATGGTAGGCCATGACCCGTTGGCAGCGGACGCGTTTTTTCTTCTCTCCTTCGTTGAAAATTTTTATAATTGTTTATTGTTAATAGGAGTGATAAGGGCATAATGGCCACCTTAAGGAAAACGCATATTTAACCATAGAGCTATAATATGTGAATTACATCATTGTTTCGTGTTCAGACACTCAAATAGTCTATTCCCTAATTGGATGAAACTTTAAAAAGTAGCTAAAAACGTTTAAAAATGCATTTTAAAAATTTTTGCCGAAAGCTGAAAACTCGACTCCAGTTCGGTTCCTGGTCAAGGTGATTTTTTTTTTTCATTTATTATTCATGATTGACGCATTTTGCACTAAACGGTGAGGTGTAGATTCATCAAACAAAGCAATAACAAAATAATCTAGGTCTGTTTGTAGAATTCAAACAATTAACACATGTTCATACATTATGTTTCTGGTGTTTTGTTTGACGGATGATGCTTCTAGCCGTATAATGTAACAATAACAAAAATCAATCATGAATGGTATGTGAAAAAACCCCTCGAACAGGAATCGAACTCGAGTCTACTGATTACCTCTCCGACACCTTATCAATAGGCCAAATCGTCAGATGAAACAAGTCAAGCTGTAGCTCTATTATTCAGTTGACTTCATCGAGTTGAATTCGCTGCTAGATTCCCCGGCAGAAAACGCTCATCTTGCCCCGAAAAATGGTACTTATACTGCCCCAGGGGGGTTCTCATTATGCCCCTACAGTGACTGGTTTTCAGCTTTCGGCAAAAATTTTTAAAATGCATTTTTATTCGTTTTTATCTACTTTTTCAAGTTTCATGCAATGAGACAATAGACTATTTGAGTGTCTGAACACGAAACAATGATGTAATTCACATATTATAGCTGTTCTCTAAGGTTAAATCAGCGTTTTCCTTAAGGTGGCCATTATCCTCTACTATAGGTAGTACGAAACAAATCCTCATGAAAATTTGTTTAAAAAATACGTTCTTTTGTAGAAAAAAGAAGTGCTTATTATGCCCTGGGTGCTCGTTATGCCCTTATCTCCCCTATCTCTGTAATGATGATAAGGAGATTCCTGTTTTTTGTAAAAAATTAATGCTATAGGATGTACGAAACAAATCCTCATGAAAAATTATTTAAGAAAATATGTACTTTTGTAGAAAAGAGAAGTGTCAATTATGCCCTGGGTGCTCCTTATGCTCTTATCTCCCCTACTGGCTGTGCAATTCAAATTATGAACCAACAAGATTAAAATGACTTGATTATATAATAAAAGAGACACAATTGTACAATGCGAGCAAGCCAGAAGCAATAAATACCATTTTGTTTCCTTCCATTTTCCAATTTTGTAGGTGTTCATTTGTAGAAACATGATTTTTTTCAATATTCCAACATCAGCTCTTGGATCGCTGCTTTGTGCCAAAATGTTGATTATGCGCCAACTGAAATAAAGTTTTGATTAGTATCATCAGATATCCACCTATCCAATAAAAACTCACCTTTGAATTGATGTCTGGATGCAAGAATATTGAAGAAAATAAAAATAACTGTAATAATCTAACCAAAATTCGTAAAAAAAGAGTCTCACCTTGCCTCAGCGTGTGAAAACAAACAGACTCCATTTTGACAACTCGATTGTAATATTTTAAGCAAACTAGATCAACAGCTGGAAAGTTCAGCAATTTGGAAACCGATTGCTGAATTTTCAGCAAAAATAACAAGAACACTACCGAATGCTGAAAATTTCAATTTCATTGGTTTCCAGCAAATAGGGTAACGGACTTATTTCGGACCAGTGGACCAATTTTAGACCACCTTGCCTAGCTCTCTTATAAAACAACTAAAGTCTGCTTCATTTAATATTGGAACACAAACAATTGCGTGTAGTTCAGTCATTTATTAACGAATTCATAATTTGTTTTTCATACAAATGTAGCATTTTCTTTACTCTTTCATAAAAAAAAATTAAAAAAATTATGCATTGCTGTTTCGAAGAAATTCTCGTACTTTTTCCGTAATACGGCACATTAGGCGGCGCACACCCTTTTCGTCCACCGTTTTGGCGATTTGATTCCACCAGTTCTTCATTCATGTTCCTAACAAGTTTTCCCTTTGCCTTAAGCCTCCGCTTCGTGATTGCCCAGTATTTCTCTATCGGCCGGAACTGGGGGCAGTTTGGGGGGTTGAGGTCCTTCGGTATTACGCTGACCCCGTTCGTTGCGTACCATTCCATAACCGTTCTGCTGTAATGGCAGCTTGCGAGGTCCGGCCAAAAAATTACTGGACGGTCGTGGACACGAATAAACGGCAGAATCCGTTTCTGTAGGCACTCTTTTTTGTAGACTTCTGATGTCATTGTCTTGTCAGTGAGAAAGACTTTGGTTTTCTGTCCACAACTGCAAAATCATGTACTTGCGGGCGAATTTATCCGCAAACACGAACTTAAATTTTGCAGGTACATCCCCCCGAGCCGTCGCCAAATAAAATTTTTGACCTGGGATTTGCCCAAAGTCCGCCTTCACGTAGGTCTCATCGTCCATCAGAATACATCCGTCGAACTTGGTCAGCACTTGGTCGTACAGCTTTCGAGCACGGATTCTGGCCACATTGTTCTGCTTCAGCGTCCGATTTGGCTGTTTGCTGGCTCGGAATGACCTTATTCCTTCCCGGAGACGAATTCGTCGCACCGTACTGTGAGCGGCCTGGAACTTATTGGCCAAATCGCGGTCTGAAAGATTGGGATTCCTCTTGACGGCCTTGATGACTTTCCCACGCAGTTTCCGGTCGACAGTTCCACTCCGACGCTTCGAATGCGGCTTCCGAGCCGTCGTCAAGGTTTCCTTGTACTGCTTGATAACACGCCATACGGTATTTCTGGGCATTTTAAGCTGTTTAGCTAGCTTCGATGCCGACAACAATGGATTTTCAAGAAAACTGTGCACAATTTGATCTCTCCGTTCGGCTTCCATGGCGGTTGTTTACAAAATGCTATCGTTTGGTGTTATGACATAAATACATGGTGAAAGGTAATGAATTTCCCGACACGTGAGTGAAAAAAGTTTCCAAATCCGTCCACTAGGAGCGCCACAATGAGCAAAAGAATTTGTTCCAATATTAAATGAAGCAGACTTTAATAATGAAAAAAATTAGTGCATTACATTAAGTGTCAGGTCTTCAAATATTTGCTTTAAGAAATTCATGATTATTTGTTTAATTGGAGAGCTAGACAAGGTGGTCCAAAATTGGTCCACTGGTCCAAAATAAGTCCGTTACCCTATTAGGAGTGCTGGACGTTTCCAGCGTTTTTTTGCTGGAAATCGAATGAAAATGGTTGGTTGTAGGCTTTTTATGTTCCGCAGGCAGCGATTCACAAAAACTTGCAGTTTTCGCGTCGTCACCGCATATGTGCACCAAGTTTCACACCCGTACAGCAATACGGATTTGACGTTTGTGTTGAAGATTCGGATCTTAGTTCGTAGAGAGATCTGGCGTGAGCGCCAGATGTTTCGGAGACTCGCAAACGCAAATCGGGCTTTTCTGATCCGAGTTTCGATGTCCTTCTTGGTTCCACCATCAGGCGTAATCTGGCTACCAAGATACTAGAAGCACTCCACTGTGTCAACCTGTTGTCCAGTTACCACGAAATTGGAACGATTTTCTGTGTTGATTTCCATCGACTTGGTCTTTCCGACATTGATTTTGAGACCTGCTGCCTTGGAGCTTTCGGTGAGGTCGTCGAGTTTGCTCCGCATGTCTTGTTGTGTTTGGGCGAGCAAAACAATATCGTCTGCCAGGTCAAGGTCGATCAGTTGCTCCATGGTTGAAGGATTCCACGGCAATCCTCGGTTTGGTCTACAGTCAATCGATCCAGTCAAGATCTCATCTATTACGATGAGAAAAAGCAGCGGTGACAAAATACATCCCTGTCTCACTCCAGCAGTTACTGGGATTGGTTCGGACACGACACCGTCGTGCAAGATCTTGCACGAAAATGCCTCGTACTGTGCTTCGATGAGATGGACTAGTTTCTCTGGGACCCCTCGTCGTCTAAGAGCAGCCCAGATGTTTTCGTGGTTCAGTCGGTCAAATGCTTTTTCGAAATCAACGAACACCAGCAGAAGAGAGTCCTGGAATTCGTTGATTTGTTCCAGTATTATTCGTAGCGTTTTGATGTGGTCTACACATGATCGTCCGGATCGGAATCCATCTTGTTGCCGTCGGAGTGTAGCGTCGATTTTCTCCTGGATCCTGTTCAGGAT
Organism: Uranotaenia lowii; assembly: GCF_029784155.1. Lineage (NCBI taxonomy): Eukaryota > Metazoa > Arthropoda > Insecta > Diptera > Culicidae > Uranotaenia > Uranotaenia lowii. The sequence continues at coordinate 44,114,899 of NC_073691.1, forward strand.
CCCTTTGCAGAGTACTTTGAGGGTTGTACAGATCAAAGTTATGCCACGCCAGTTACCGCACTCTGTCAGGTCTTCTTTCTTCGGGACCTTTACAAGGATACCCTGCATCCAGTCGGCCGGGAATGTTGCAGTATCCAAAATGTCAGCGAAAAGACGGCGAAACATTTGTGCTGACAAGGCAGGGTCGGCTTTGAGCATTTCAGCAGGAATGCAATCGATTCCAGGCGCTTTGTTGGATTTCATGTTCTTGATTGCCGCTTCTATTTCAGCCAGCGAGGGCGCTTCCGAGTTGACGCCATTAATGCGACTTACTGTGGGCGCCTCGAGCTGCGGGTTCTGTTGGCCATTGTTATTTGTAACTCGGAAGAGTTGTTCAAAATGCTCAGTCCAACGCTTGAGCTGATCTGTTCGATCTGTCAGCAGCTGACCTGCTCGGTCTTTCAGCGGCATTCTTGCATTAGTCCTTGCACCACTAAGGCGGCGAGATATATCATATAATAATCGGATATCTCCAATGGCGGCGGCTCTTTCTCCCTCTTCGGCTAGGGAGTTCGTCCAGGCTCTCTTGTCTCGTCTACAAGCTCGTTAAACTGCCTTTTCCAGCTCCGCATATCGTAAGCGGGCGGCTGCTTTGGCTGACCCGGTACATGCCTGCTCAATTCCGACTTTCGCCTTTCTCCGATCATCGATCATCCTCCAGGTTTCATCCGACATCCATTCGCTTCGTCTTCCGGAACATCATCCGCGCTTGGTGGCCTGGCAACTGGATCCCAAACGTTGAACTTCATCGCCGGTGTCATCAAAAGGCGCTAGAAATCGAGATTCGGGAACGTAAGTGGAGATGGATTGGGCACACGCTGCGAAGAGATGAAAACGAGATTTGCAGAGAGGCGCTTGACTGGAATCCAGATGGGCATCGAAGAAGAGGCAGGCCCAAAAGCTCGTGGCGGCGAAGTCTAGCCGCTGAAATCCGCACAGTTGACGAGAACCTTGGCTGGCAGCAAGTGAAGTCGCTGGCTCCGGATCGCCAGCAGTGAAGATCTTTTATCTCAGCCCTATGCGTCGGTCAATCGGCGCCGGACCCTTAGGTAGGTAGGTAGGTAGGCTTTTTATTCAATTTTGAAAAGTATTGCAGCGCTTATGTAATTACACCATTAGTTTTGGAATGAAATTGTCTTTCTGATAAATATAATTATATAGCCAAATTCTTTCGTGTATATCACAAGTTCTATGTTTAGTTTGTAGCGCATTTTTGCTCCTTCAGATTAAAGGTGCAAAAATGCGCTACATTACGTACACTTTTCATCCTCTTGAAAAATGTATATGGTGTGACTTGAATGATGTTGGCGGTACATTGATGGAAAAGAATGATTCTAACCCCTTTTTCTTAACATTTTTTGTGGTCTTGATCATAAAAAATTTCAAAACATATATATCCTTGTGCTCAACGTTTAGCGTCTAACTTCAGCTAAGTGGACACTAAGTGAAATTAATTTTGAGCATTTCGAAGCTGATTTCCAGTCTTTTTTCCGAACGTTAAAATGAATAGTTGTAGCTGGATGTTGTTTGCAAAACATATTTGAGTTATGTTAAGAAATATTCAAAACTATAAATTTTGTAGAAATTGGTGGAGAAACAAGTTACTCCTCGCTTTAAATCGCTTTACTCCTCGCTTTAAATCGCTTTATATCCGATTTAAAGCGAGGAGTATTGAATTGACACTCAAGGTCTGATTTGGGAGTTTTTTTTGTGTGGACTTTTAGGGTGCGTCCATAAAAAAATAATGATGCAATATTTCAAAAGTTCATTGAGGGTCCCAGAAGAAATTTTAAGAAAATAAACTATTCCAAATAAGTAAAGTTTGTATAAGTGATTGCCAAGTTATAGTTGGTTGAATTTTTGACGCTGCACTTTTTAGTGTTAAAACACTCTCTGTAGTAAAGAGTATGGAGCATTAATGCATATTGGTAATTTTTAAAAGTCTCAATAGCTTCAATTAAATTTGTAACATGGAACAAGATTTCATGTTTTGAGTCCCAATAACAGAACTGAGGCCTATAAGTATTTGAAAAATACATTAAAAAGATCGTAAAATAAACAACATCACATCAGCATAACAACGCTCTGATTTTCTCTTCGATAAAAGAATAAATTTCCATTTTCCGATCTACGAGAGACAAGAAAAATCCGCCTAATTTCGGATTCAATTCAAACCAGCCGAAAAATTTGCATATTTTTCCCATTTGAGTCAGCATGCCAGCAGAGCAAGCCCAGCCGGAGTTGTCGAAGCAGCCATCAAACGTCATTGCTGAATTTCGCTGTAATAAAAAAGGACAACTTTGAGTAAATTTCGGCAGATTGTCATCCCCCCAATTCCCATCCACCCAAGCAAGGGAAGAAACTTTCCCTTTCGAGCAGCCAGAATTTCCCACCACGATAAAAAAAAAACCGAGGGAATTGAAATGATGAACCCTCCCTCCTTCATCTACATACAGATATGACTTGAACTCACAGAGCATTAACATTATCTGCGAATGATGCTTCATCTTGCGATCGTTTGCCGCGTTCATGATGTTGTGGTTAATGTTGTTGTCAGAATTATTTATGCTGCAAATCGGTAAAAACGATGACGACGCTCAGGATCATTAGCGAGGGAGTCATCAGCGATGTAAGAAACATCACACAGAATAGAAAAAAAAAAGACTTGCGGGAATCCTTCCATGTTTTGAAGCTGAGGGAGGGTGACGGCCGATGTAGGAAATTCTTGGCGATTGACAAATTTTCCGGCTGTTGGTGGAGGAGCCCTTTTTGATTATTCCGGAATCAGAGCGTATGCTCTTTTGGGGTGAATTACTTGAGATGAAGTTGACGATGTTGATGATGATGATGCCGAAAACAGAGGGCTTCGTCGAATTTGGGAGGGTAACTTAATTCAATTTGCATTGTATACTTTTTTTTATTGAGCGGCTTACAAAGGCTTTGGAATGACAACAAGCCATTAGGCAAGTGGTTTTCATTGAATTTCGAGGGTCATCGGTGTCAAGTTAAGTTGAAAACAAAATATTCTGACGACTCACAGCATCCCATCGCTATCCAAAAGTCACTGTACCATTTTTTTTTAAATTATAGATATTCTTTTCGTTCTATGGCGACCGTCAAAAATTACTATCCTAGAAGACACTTACAGTGAGAGTATCGCATGAGTTGATTACTTCAAGTCCGATCACTCAATTGAGTCTTTTGAGTCTTTTGAGACTTTTGAGTCATTTGAGCCTTTTGAGTCTTTTGAGTCATTTGAGTCTTTTGAGTCTGTTGAGCCTTTTGAGTCTTTGAGTGTTTTGAGTCTGTTGAGTCTTTTGAGCCTTTTGAGTCTTTTGAGTCTTTTCAGTCTTTTCAGTCTTTTCAGTCTTTTCAGTTTTTTCAGTCTTTTCAGTCTTTTCAGTCTTTTCAGTCTTTTCAGTCTTTTCAGTCTTTTCAGTCTTTTCAGTCTTTTCAGTCTTTTCAGTCTTTTCAGTCTTTTCAGTCTTTTCAGTCTTTTTAGTCTTTTCAGTCTTTTCAGTCTTTTCAGTCTTTTCAGTCTTTTCAGTCTTTTCAGTCTTTTCAGTCTTTTCAGTCTTTTCAGTCTTTTCAGTCTTTTCAGTCTTTTCAGTCTTTTCAGTCTTTTCAGTCTTTTCAGTCTTTTCAGTCTTTTCAGTCTTTTCAGTCTTTTCAGTCTTTTCAGTCTTTTCAGTTTTTTCAGTCTTTTCAGTCTTTTCAGTCTTTTCAGTCTTTTCAGTCTTTTCAGTCTTTTCAGTCTTTTCAGTCTTTTCAGTCTTTTCAGTCTTTTCAGTCTTTTCAGTCTTTTCAGTCTTTTCAGTCTTTTCAGTCTTTTCAGTCTTTTCAGTCTTTTCAGTCTTTTCAGTCTTTTCAGTCTTTTCAGTCTTTTCAGTCTTTTCAGTCTTTTCAGTCTTTTCAGCCTTTTCAGCCTTTTCAGTCTTTTCAGTCTTTTCAATCTTTTCAATCTTTCCAGTCTTTTCAGTCTTTTCAGTCTTTTCAGTCTTTTCAATCTTTTCAGTCTTTTCAGTCTTTTCAGTCTTTTCAGTCTTTTCAGTCTTTTCAGTCTTTTCAGTCTTTTCAGTCTTTTCAGTCTTTTCAGTCTTTTCAGTCTTTTCAGTCTTTTCAGTCTTTCCAGTCTTTCCAGTCTTTTCAGTTTTTTCAGTCTTTTCAGTCTTTTCAGTCTTTTCAGTCTTTTCAGTCTTTTCAGTCTTTTCAGTCTTTTCAGTCTTTTCAGTCTTTTCAGTCTTTTCAGTCTTTTCAGTCTTTTCAGTCTTTTCAGTCTTTTCAGTTTTTTCAGTCTTTTCAGTCTTTTCAGTCTTTTCAGGCTTTTCAGTCTTTTCAGTCTTTTCAGTCTTTTCAGTCTTTTCAGTCTTTTCAGTCTTTTCAGTCTTTTCAGTCTTTTCAGTCTTTTCAGTCTTTTCAGTCTTTTCAGTCTTTTCAGTCTTTTCAGTCTTTTCAGTCTTTTCAGCCTTTTCAGTCTTTTCAGTCTTTTCAGTCTTTTCAGTCTTTTCAGTCTTTTCAGTCTTTCCAGTCTTTTCAGTCTTTTCAGTCTTTTCAGTCTTTTCAGTCTTTTCAGTCTTTTCAGTCTTTTCAGTCTTTTCAGTCTTTTCAGTCTTTTCAGTCTTTTCAGTCTTTTCAGTCTTTTCAGTCTTTTCAGTCTTTTCAGTCTTTTCAGTCTTTTCAGTCTTTTCAGTCTTTTCAGTCTTTTCAGTCTTTTCAGTCTTTTCAGCCTTTTCAATCTTTTCAGTCTCTCCAGTCTTTTCAGTCTTTTCAGTCTTTTCAGTCTTTTCAGTCTTTTCAGTCTTTTTAGTCTTTTCAGTCTTTTCAGTCTTTCCAGTCTTTTCAGTCTTTTCAGTCTTTTCAGCCTTTTCAGTCTTTTCAGTCTTTTCAATCTTTTCAGTCTTTCCAGTCTTTTCAGTCTTTTCAGTCTTTTCAGTCTGTTCAGTCTTTTCAGTCTTTTCAGTCTTTTCAGTCTTTTCAGTCTTTTCAGTCTTTTCAGTCTTTTCAGTCTTTTCAGTCTTTTCAGTCTTTCCAGTCTTTTCAGTCTTTTCAGTCTTTTCAGCTTTTCAGTCTTTTCAGTCTTTTCAGTCTTTTCAGTCTTTTCAGTCTTTTCAGTCTTTTCAGTCTTTTCAGTCTTTTCAGTCTTTTCAGTCTTTTCAGTCTTTTTTCAGTCTTTTCAGTCTTTTCAGGCTTTTCAGTCCTTTCAGTCTTTTCAGTCTTTTCAGTCTTTTCAGTCTTTTCAGTTTTTTCAGTCTTTTCAGTCTTTTCAGTCTTTTCAGTCTTTTCAGTCTTTTCAGTCTTTTCAGTCTTTTCAGTCTTTTCAGTCTTTTCAGTCTTTTGAGTCTTTTGAGTCTTTTGAGTCTTTTGAGTCTTTTGAGTCTTTTGAGTCTTTTGAGTCTTTTGAGTCTTTTGAGTCTTTTGAGTCTTTTGAGTCTTTTGAGTCTTTTGAGTCTTTTGAGTCTTTTGAGTCTTTTGAGTCTTTTAAGTCTTTTGAATGTTTTGAGTCTTTTGAATCTTTTGAGTCTTTGGAGACTTTGGAAAGGGGAAACCGATCTGTTTACTAGCTTTGTATTAAGGTGTTTGTTTTCCAAACCCCTTTCGTTGGAAAGGAATCAATCGAACCGTATCGCTGTTTCCATAAAACAGAAACCTTCCAGCAACGGTTGGTCGGCAACTGTCAAATAGAAAAGTCACATACCAAATCAACACGACCGTTTCGGAACTTCTTTTGCGTCACCACATTTCGCAGCACATTTCCGAAAGTGTTGCTGGTAAAGTGTCAAAAAGCAATAAATTAAATGCATTGTAGTGTGAACTTTTACGAAGCCGAAGACATTAAATTCGTGTGGTGGTTCGGTTGTTATTATCGTTATTTTTATTATCATTTCTACTATACCTTCATATTTTGTGGGTAAAGTTTCACTTGCGATCGGTTTCGGGGTTTCTTTTCTCTATTTTTGGCCACTGAGTAAAGGGGGAAAAAGAAGTCATTAGCGTTTAATGAACAACAACTAGAAGTGCTTATGTTCTGTCAAATTTTATTGCGCCTGTCAGTGCTGGAAGAATGTGTGTGGTGTGGTGTGTGAAAACCGATGCTCGGCAAATGTCAGAACGCCGCTACTTATTCATCATCAGCGAATGAAAGATGATGGCGCGCGGATAATTAATGAAGTGGTTATGAATTTTTTTTTCATCTTTTGAGTCTTTCCATATTGGATGGATGGACATGAGAAAGTGCATTCGTTAAAAGGATGCCTAAAGTAAGTGATGTTTACGATTTAGAAATGCAGTTCTGGACATCAGTTGAACATAAATAATTGGCTCTCGATTCGAGAGAAAGACCAAAACCTAAACAGCTGTTACGGTTCTTTGTTGTATTTTCTCAATTCATATCTGACAAAACAACGGCGACGCTTGAAGTAATTTTTTCGCAAACAATACGGTCAATTTTCCATTGTGAGATGTTGCCTGTTTTCTTTCGACCGGAGAACGTGCCAGATAATTTAAATTTTCCAGCTTTATTCAGCCAGGTTGCCAATGAATAGCCATTGTAAAGTTGGGCGACGTGTGGCCTGACACGTGTCATGCCGTTTGTTGGCCTCAAACACCATGTCTCAGTGTGAAAGTTTTCTTTAAAAAAAAATCAAATGAATGATAATTATTGACTAACGATTTTGTAGAAACTTTCCATAAAATTCAGGTAATTCGTTAATAAGAAAGAGTTTCTCCAATTTCCCAACCGAAGTTTGTTTTGTTTTTAATTTTCTATAAACAAAGAAAGTAAACAGTTATTAGAAGAAAAGTTTTTAATTGCTGTTCCGTTTTTTCTCGGCACTTCGTGTCTAGTAGTTTAACCGCAAACTATTTACACATGAAATAATTATGCGCCACAGAAAAAAATCCCTCACCGGAGAACTCTTTTCCTCTTTAATTAATTTCACACATTTTTTATGACACTTTGTACTCAGTAAAACTAGACAGGGGTCTCATAAGCTAACTTTAAACTAACAAGCCTTATTGATCCGAAAATTGTCGTGAAAGTGTCAAATTTTAAACCTTCACAATCCGTTGGAAACAAAAATTCGACTGATTGTGGCACGTGTCCCGATCCGTGGCACATCAAAGCTGATGCATGGCATTGTGGCTGATGCGTAGCTATGTAAACATTATCTTGTGGGGTGATAAGGCGGGTGTAAATGGTCTCGCGCCCTGTCGTCATGTGTGAACCCAGGAGACATCAAAGGCGTTTTTCTGTTTGGAGTTAGTTGTCTATTCACAGTCTATTCTATGAATATTGTATGTTTGTTTGTATACTGACAGCAACACAATGGGACTGTTTACTCACGTTACCCCTATCATTTGGTTCGGGAATATTTCCTTCCAATTTTTTCTAATATTCTTCTCGAAACTTTGTGTTTCATTTTGAAACCTTTTCTTTTACTGCTGTTCCTCAGAATCATCAGGTGCCGATAATAAAAGTGACTCTACAAAAACTTACTTGGGAGCACTGAATCCAAGTGAGCATTTTATTCATCTTAAGGGGGGGGGGGGGGGTAGGGTCTAACACTTTCAAAAAATCGATTTTTTTATTTTTTTATTTTCTTATTGTGAAACATTTCAAGAATGTTGTGTCAAATTTTCAAGTCAATTGAAGCAAAACTGTAGAAGTTATAGGCCTTTATCTCCTCCTATCTAATACTGCAAGAAAGCAAGAGCAGAAACTTCAAACGCGTTTTTCTCGAAAGCACATTTTTAAAGTCCGTGGACATCATCATTTGAAAACTACTTATCCGATTCTTTTCAAATTTGGAACATATTTTCTACATATAAAATACCAGACCCCAACGTTTTTCTTTTTTGACTTTTTTACTTTGGGGAGATTTTACAGGTGAAAAATGGCGGATTTTTAAGTGAAAAATCGTAGTTTTTACTTCAAACAGCCACAAAAATTTCATAAAAATATTTTTAAGTTAAATAAAAACGTTGGGGTCCAGAAAAACATCTATTAAAAATATTTTGCTCTGATTTTTTGACTTCAGATGATTCTGTGCTGAGATACAGTGTCCACCGCAAATCCTGTTTTCTAAAAGGCATCCTCGAAAGTGCTCCGTCACCGGCTCATTTTTCAATATTTTTCTACGAAAAAATTACTAAATGTTCTTTTAACAATGCTTTGTATAATGCAACAAATTTGAATACATTTGTTTGAACGATAGCTCTAGAAAAAAATCGTGAAAATGGTGTTTTTTTATACCCGTTAGACCCTACCCCCCCCCCCCCCCCTTAATCATTTTTGTGAAAATACATTGGTATCAATCGATTTAAATAAGACTGTACACTATCTTGAGACAACTGTATAATGTTACTAAGCAATGTTCCGAAAATCACTCAGTCGAAGTCGAAAGCTGCTACCTGTAGTTCTCTAGAGAGTCGGCTGGGTTCACCCGGATCATGACTGCCCTGCAGAGGAGATGGAACCAACGGCAGTCTGCGAACGTTGTAGGATGATTCCATCGGCGGGGAGCATCTGAGTAGCGTGCGTCCGATCCCTTGATCGAAGCTACAAAGATAAGGCAACATCTTCTGCGTAGCGGAAGTCAGGGGTGCGCCGCGAACGTGTGTAGGATATCCCAATTTCGGGGGGTATCCAAGTAGTGCCGCTTCCTAAGAGGGAAACTGCGGGGATAAGACTTTATCTTCCTCGCAGAGGACCTCGAGGGAAGAGGGTTAACCACCGTCGGGGGATAACCACGGGTAGAGAGGCTCTCGATGCCGGGCGAGCCTCTCGAGTCGGAGTAGGATGTCGTCACCGTCGGGAAACATCCGAGTCGTAGCGTTCAAAGTCCCGAACGTGTGCAGTGACAGGCGCGAGTCCAGGACAAGCTGCTCTCGATCTGGCACACAACGGGCAGAAAATCCGCGGGCCAAAAATCCTAGGGTTGCCAGCCAAGGGGGATAAATAAGATCGGACAACGCGAACGGTCGGAGTAGACTGACCCCATCGACGGGGGGCTGTCGAGTAGAGTGCGTCCTACCCCACGGTTTGAAGCTACAAAGATAAGGCAACACCTTCTGCGTAGCGGATGCCGTGGGTACGCCGCGTTCGTGCGTAGGATGTTCCACCTTCGGGGATTATCCCAGTAGTGCGGTTCTCAACGCTGAAGCTGCGGGGATAAGCCTCGACCTTCTTCGCAGTGGAAATCGTTGGGAAAGGGTTATTCCACGTTCGGGGAATACCCACGGGTAGAGTGGCTCTCGACGCCGGGTGAGCCATTCGAGTCGGAGTAGGATGACGTCTTTGTCGGGAATCATCCGAGTCGTTGCGTTAAGTTCCGCGCGTGTGCCGTGACAGGCGCGAGTCTGGGATAAGCTGCTCTCGATCTTGCACACGACGGGCAAGGTAACCTCGAACCCTGAAGATAAGAGGTCGAGCCTCGAGTCGTTAGAGGAGAGGTCAGGCCTCAAACCTTCAGGCGGAGAGGTTTGTGTGGTCAACCCCGAGTCTTTATGATAAGGGGTCGGGTCTCGAGTCGTAAGAGGAGGGATCTGGCCCCTTATCAACAAGAGGAGGGGTACAAGTGGTCACCTCGAGTCATTACGAGGAGAGGTCAGATCTTAAGTCGTTAGAGGAGAGATCGGGCCTTGAATCGTGCAGAGGAGAGGTCAAGCTCGAGTCGATGCAAGGAGGAGTCGTATCTCGAGTCATTAGAGGAGAGATCAAGCCTCAAGTCGCGAAGAGGAGAGGTTTGTGTGGGAATCTCGAGTCATTGCGAGGAGATGTCGGTTCTCAAGTCGTTAGAGAAGAGTTCAGGCGTCGAGTCGTAAGAATTAGAGGTTTTGGTAAAAGTGGTCTCGTTAATGAGTATTGCCTTGGAGCGCATTAGCGCGAATAGACCGCCCACTATTGTAGCATAGTGTACTAAACAGTTCGAGGTGAGAACCAGGTCTGCGGCCCCAGGTGGACTTTATGGCGTAGGGGTACTTAGTATCATGAGTTGTTCAATTGCACCCATGGACCCAGAGTAGTATACTGGGGGAACTCGATCGCTCACCGTGCCTTGGAATGCAATCCGTAAAAAGGATTTACCACCTGGTTGGATTTACCAACTAAAAAAAAAATGGGAAGATAGAGGGGTCTAAAACTAACATAAAAACATCCAAATCGCCCCCTCCAGTGAGGGGAGCGGTCTCAAAACCATTATAGGAACTTTCCTCGGCCTCAAGAGTAGGAGTTTTCGATCTTCTGGAAAAGATCGATCTCCAAGATCGATTCAGTAAAACGCTCGTAGAATCGATCCACCAAAAAAAAACGGAGCTGAAGAATCAATTGCTGATACATCGATCTTTTCTATTGCAACCAAGGAAGCACGTTTTATTAACGTTTGAATTTAGTACTCACGATGTATCGAAATCTGAATACAAACACTCCACAATAGCTAAACAAACTCCGATATCGAATTGATTAAGGTTTCCAGAGTTTTCCCCACGCGTATCCGGGCCAAGCTATTTTATCTTAAAACCTGGCGAAATCCGGGCATGTAAATTAAAAAGTTTTCAACCCAAAATACGGGCAACATTCGGGGAATTGGCATGGTATCGAAGCAATCTCTGTTGTAGTTCCTGAAAGTAACCATCTAGAAAAAACGGTAGTGCGAATTAAGGATTAATGTCGCTACGTCTGTTTGTGCTGCGTTTATTACAGATCTAATAGCGAAGCTTCGATGTATTTGTCTTATATGTCCGCACACGATCGTCTTACGAAAATCGCATACAGTCAGGACATTACCGTCGTAGCCGGGGATCACAACCTACAAAATCTAATCTGGGATTTTGCAAATGTATTTCTGCCAGTAAACATTTTATCGGAACAGGAGCTGGCTGTTATCGAAGCAACAATAGCAGCCGGCTTCTCACCGATGTGCTCTCTCTCTCTCTCTCTCTCTCTCTCTCTCTCTCTCTCTCTCTCTCTCTCTCTCTCTCTCTCTCTCTCTCTCTCTCTCTCTCTCTCTCTCTCTCTCTCTCTCTCTCTCTCTCTCTCGAATGTCAATGGGAGAATTCTCGACTTAGTTTTTGTAAACAAACCTGATATCGCCGAAATAGTATACCCGCCACATGGCATTTTAAAAACCGACCGACATCATTGTCCTTAATCTGTTTTGTTACTCGACAAGGCTCCTGACGACTTAATAGACGCAGCTCACACTCGTGGACACAATTTAGACTTCGGGCACTGTGATATCGATCGTGTGGCAGAACTGTTGACGGTAACAGACTGGCCTACAGCATTTGAAAATCCGACAACCGACGATGCATAAGGTTGCCAGATTGCCCGGTTTTATCCGGGTTTGCCCGTATATTTCATACAAAATTTGGGAACAGTCTGGCCCGGCCCGGCCCGGTTGCCCGGATTTCATAAGAAAATGCCCGGATGTTGCCCGGATTTATTCACTTTATTTGGCAAATATAACAAAAAAAAAACAAATTGTGTTGTAAAAATTGATAATTTATGCCTCCAAAACGAAATTTTCGAGCAAGTTTTATAAAAAATAATCATGAAAGGTGTTTTGGAACCTCTTATACGATTTAAATTTGTCGATTTACTTTGATGAAAAAAATTTATTTTCAATATTTTTTTTCTTGATATTTGTTGAACAATTTTTGGATATATATTTTGACAAAATTTGCCCGGATATTGCCCGGATTTCGGTCGTCAATTTTGAAATCTAATGCCCTGGCAACCTTAACGATGCACATGCGGCCTTCTTTTGGGGTTATTACATCAGCACGCTCCTCCTAGACGATTACACCGTCACAAGTCGTTCAAATTCCCTTGGTGGAATCCTGAACTACGTAGAAGTTGTAATGCAGTACGAGAAATCCGATGAGAATAAAACTATTTAACACGTTTGTCGCCACGCTCATTTTGGTACATAGTAAACGAAAATTACCGAGTTCGGTAATTTTTTTACCGAAATCCTAACATGTGTAAATCGTTAAACTGTTCGGTTATTTTTTCGGTAAAAAATAAACGAACATCGGTAAATGCAGAATCGATTTACCGATATTCGTTTATTTTTTACCGAAAAAATTACCGAACAGTTTAACGATTTACACATGTTAGGATTTCGGTAAAAAAATTACCGAACTCGGTAATTTTCGTTTACTGTGTAGTTTAACTGGCCGGGCCCAAAGAAATACTTGGAGCGAGAAAATAAAGGGGGATAGCTTCTTAATTTGCAACGTGTGGCTAAACTGATGGGATAACTTGAGTAAGAGAGCGTCACACGCTTTTTGATGTGACGGGGCCCCCTAGGAAATGCACCCGTCGCACGAATATGGGTCCCACGGCGACGAACGTGTTAATCTAGATTGGAGATCGAGTATGCTGCTTTTCGAGACCCTGCATTTAAACGGTATATTTGGAACATTCAGCGAGAAGTTAAACAAAATCCATCGACGTTTTGGAAATTAATTAACAGCCGACGCCATTCAAATACTATTTCATCGGCTTAATAATTCCGAGGACGCACGTCAAGTTATTTTATCAAAGAATCAGCCGATTTATTTGCCGATTTTTTTAGCAGCGTATATAGCTCGATAACTCTAGACTGCTCCAATTCCTACTTTGGAACTCTGCTCAACTATGGCATTAGGTTTCCAAGCGCTTTCACTGAGCAGGAAGTTAAAACAATCAATCTCAGAAGGAGCTTTTCCGAGCCTTTGGAAAACCGCGTAAATTGCACCGATTCATAAGTCTGGAAATGCACACCGAGTGGAGAACTAACGACCGATTTCAATTCTCTGCTGTTTTTCCAAAGTGCTAGAAGTCCTGATGAACGAAAGGTTTTATGCGGCAGCTACACCGTTGCTCACCGAGGTACAGCACGGTTTTTTTTTAAGAAATGATCAACGTTGACCAACTTGATGTGCTATGCCAGTAGTGATTTACATACTGCAATTAGTAAAACAAAAAATGCAAGTAGATTCTACCCGAGCAGACTTTTATGGCAAAATTATACCTAATTTTGCTATCATGCCTTGAAAGTAAAATGAGGTATCATTTTGCCCGAATAAAGGTGGTACAATGCCAAAATTTGGGTCTCACTTTTCATATGCCGATACCACAATTATACCAACTGTAGGTTTCACTGAAAGCTTAATGATACCTCGTTTAACCACCATCTCAAAACGCGTTTTGAGAGCACAATGATGCCAATTTTTGGCTTCGATTAGATCCAAAATTTGGCATCGGTGAGCTTTCAAAATAATTTTGAAAACGCTGGCTTAACGAGGTTTCAATGAGCTTTGAATGCAACCAAAATTTGGCATAACTGTGCAATCCGTGTATGAAAAATGGGATAAAAATTGGGGCATTGTTTCACCGTTATTAGGGCAAAATGATACAAAATTTTGCTAACAAAGCATGATAGCAGAATTTTGTATAATTTTAGGTTTCATTGAAACCTTACCCGATCAGACTTTTATGCAAAATAATACCTAATTATGCCAAAATTTCAATAACAGAGCATGATAGCAAAACTTTGTGCAATTTTTCCCGAGGTCAATATTTTAATTTTTTCGATTTTTTTCTTGATTTGGTTCAATTTAATCAATCGCCTGAGTTCATATAACAATCTTCGCATCAAAATCAAAATCGTCTCCAAAAACCATCATGTATAAAGTGAAATTGCTAATTCATCAAAAACTAAAACCAATCCCCAAAATTTTTGCCTTGCCTACATGAAGGCGTTTTCACTTTGCCTTTGCAAATGTTGAGTAGTTTAGGTAGATTTATTTTAGTTGAATAAAACATGAAATTCTTCCACTAAAAAAAAATTAAATTTAACAATTTTGCGCAAAAACGAGCAGTCAGAGGACAGACAAGGATGCTTATAGTATTATAAAAATGTATTGGGAGAATCATCTTTCCTTATCGGGAAAAACCGGAAAAAAATTTTTAAATTTCAAAATGAAAAATAGCTGAAACCCTGAATTAGACTGACTTTTTTCAAATCAGTTGGTAAAAATATGTTTTGAATCAAAAAAAATTATAAAAAGCTTAAAAACGGTTTAGGTTTTTAGGTGTTTGGAGTAAATTATTACAAGCTCGTTTCAATTGATTTAACGTGTTGACTGCCAATTTCATAGTATCAAGTTATCATAAAATGTGTTTTTTTTTTTGAGTCGAAAGAAAAGCATTCGAAAACAATTTATTCAAACAGATTTCAAATAATTTCATTTAATATCCTAGCAAATACACAAAAAAAACAAATTTTAAACGCCTGAATGTATACAATACATAAGATTTCAATGAATGGTTTTGTTGGGGTTAAATCTTTAGAATGTAGTAAATTATGAAAATTCCTAGAACTCTAGGACCTACCGAGAAACTTTGGTAGTCTGCCGAGATAGAGAATTCATCAAATTGCTTATCATTATTCGTATTATAAAGACCTCAAGATTATCAGAGAAAAATTTATAAATTTTAGTTAAAAATGTCGTAGAATTTTCCAAATGTTATTCTTTCTTTGGTGACTTTTTCATATTTATCTCTTCATATTTTTTCAAAAGTATCTTAACATCTGGTTTCCTGCTTTGAACTGTTCCATTAAAAGTTATTTCTACGTCTATCCATTTCTGGTTGATCGATTTTTTTTAACATAAAGCTGATATCATAGTCATTTAAAACTCATTCAACCGCCATTCACATTGATTGAGTATTAAGCTGCTGAACAATTCAGGACCATCTCATCACTGTTATAAAAATTTAAAAAGAAAATCAGAATACGGTTTAGAATGAAATTTTTAGTTGTAATAATAAGCACACATTCTACCCAGGAAATATGAGTTCACCTTCAACTTTTTCAGGTAAAGTTCGAATTTGTTCTAAATAACAAAATTTCAACGCATAACCGTAATCGCCTGCGCTTATAATCTAACGTTATAATCTATAGGAAAGCGATGTTGGTTTATTTGAGCTACCCCAAAACAGCACGGGCAAAATTTTAAAGCCGTTCAACAAAGTTGAGTTGAGGGATTCATGAAAATGCTTCAGGTGCCAAGCTTTATCTTGAAATAATGTTCGTTTCTTGATTCGGCATTCGTTGAAAGTTTTGCAAAGTTTTGCAACGTTTACAGTTGCAAAGGCGAATTTGGTAACGCTTCGTTTAGCATTTTTTTACATGCGTTTTTGAGAAGAATAAAATTCAGTGGATTTCCAGAGTAAGTAGATTTATCCTACACTACCGTCGTCATTTATTTTCAATTCTCAATAAAATAAAATTAACTATTCATTAAATTAAAATGAATAAACCGTTTTATTTCATTGAGAATTGAAAACAAATTATCAAGTTAGTGTGGGATAAATTAACTTACTTCAAAAATATACTGCATTTAATTTTTAATTATTGTTTAACATTTAAGAGTTACAGATCAGCACTTACCGACTGTATTCTAAACAACCAGCCTTCAATGAGTGGATGTGAATTTCAAAACTGGGCAGGTTCCTTTAATCGCCATCCATGTTCCGTTTTTCCGGATGTACACATTGTTGGATATGGACCTATCTGATGGACCTCTTTGCTGCAGAATCATGCATGTTTATCTGGGAACCTCCATCTCCTCGAAATCGTCTGTGTTCAGCTCCAGGGCACAGAAGTATTGTAAGGTTGACAGTAACTAGAACCCTACCGCTGCTTGCATACACTAACGCACTATCGTTTGAATGCACTATCGCGGAACGGAAAAAACGCGAGCCACATGGCTCCTTGGACACCAGCACTTTACTAACAAGAACGATGTTGTTTTTCTTTTTAATTTTTATTACAACGAAACGAAATATACGAAATCCCCGATCACAACTGTTTGTTTTTGTTTACATCAATACACATTTGCGAAAAATTACTCAAGAAATAACAAAAACTCCCATACACGGAAAAAAATTGAGTGGTCATCCCAAAGACGCTGTCATGATAATTTTACCATTTCAGCGCTATAGTATTTTCAACCACGAAAAGATTAACATCGATTTTGTGAAAGTGCGCATGAAACAATATTGAAATTACTATGTACCTGGTAATTTACGATAACTCTCAATGTTTGTTGTCGAAAATACTATGGTCATGATAATTTCATCATCATTTCTATCACAACTACCGTCCGCATAGTAATTTTGACATTGTGGCACCAATTCATATCAACAAAATACTACGCACATCGTACTTTTGAGAACAAAACATATTTGACTCAAAAACATAAGTGCGTATGATAATTTTACTATGGTAAATATTCTTGTTGTTTACACTAATTCAGGATCATTAATCATCAAACCCGTTTGTAAAAAAAACTAATTTTGAGCTGCTTTATAGTTACATAACTTTGAAAATCATTCCAGAGCATCGGGAGAACACACTAACATTGACCGACGTGTGTCGGAAGTGTGAATTTTCATGTTTCAAATAATGTCATAATGCATGCATGCAAATAAACAAACAAACATACATAGTAATTTTACTATTTAAATCAAGCTCCTCGCTCCTCCTAATCTTTATCATAACACATACTAGTTTCATCATGAAACATATTAATTTTACTAGGGACAAAGTAAAACAATGCATCATTTCATTGACAAATTGACTAAAACGCAGTCGAATTTACTATGCGCAGCCAAATTGAGCACATGGTAAAATAGCTATGCGTATGGTATTATAAACAACAAAACATATTTGACTCAAAAATATGGTCGCCTGCTGTTCGTTTAAACCACGGATTTAGTAATTTTACTATGCTTTTTTTTTGTGTGTAACTATCTTTCGAGCAAGGTGTGTATATATATAGGAGGTGTTACCGTTTATCAAATTCCCGATTCAGCCATTTTTGCTATTTAGGCTATGCAACTGCGGAACTCAAAGAAGTTTGTTTACCAACAAACCACTAAAAAGATTGAGAGCGCCGCTCACTCCTATTCACGCCTACTTACTGTGAAAGTCGGAGAACCTCGTGTTTCAATGAAAGTCTCAGCAACTGGAGAAAAGGGACCACATGATATTTTGAATTCCGTAAACGAATGTTGTGATTGTGATGCAAAACTGTGTTTTATGTAGGAAGAAAAATCAAAATGTAGATTTTAAAAAAATGTCCGAAAAAGTACTTAGAACGAAAGAACAACAAACAGGTGGTAAAGTTTTCATCTCTACAGTTTATTAGTAGCGCTCATAATTGTTTGAATAATCTCGGTAAAAGTAAGAAGTTTATTTCAGTTTAATTTTTTATAGTTAACTTGAATTCATAGTACAATATTTAAAAAAATTTTGAGCCCTTTCAAATATTTAAAAAAAATCAGAGAGGGTTCTTTAAGGGGTTGAAACGATTAATTAGATGTGAGGTTTTGGCTCATTAAAAAAAAATATACAAATTTATTGACAGCTTGCAATCCTTAATCCTTGCCGTTGATAATGAATGTTGATCTCATTTTTATATGAAAATCTAATCTAGATGATTCCTTCATGATGTGTTAATTTGAAACCAAATTTGAAAATATGACAGATTAATAATATATGATTTTGCTATCGTCGAAAATTCAACAGCTAAAAATGCTATCAATTTACCGTTAATGTCGAGTTTATTTGTTTCCCTAGGTCAGAAGGGGAGAGGGCCGTAATAGTCGAAGCAACTCAACTGTTAAAAATAGTTAAATAGAAGAATGTGGATTCATTTGGGTTTTTAGAATAATGATACCTTAATGATGTCTATTTTTGCAATCACTGAAAAATCACCACTCAAAAATGCGCATACTGGTAACAAACAAATTAACTGTTTGTTTTCAGTTCGATTTAATTTTTAACACCTAATCAAATCATACAAATCACATGAAAAAACCTATATAACACTTATTATGTTTTTGGATAAACAATTTGAAATAAGTATACCTGAATAATAAAATAAATTTGAAACACTTGAAGTCAAAGGAGTTTACTTAGAAGAAAAAAAACGTTTGGCATGTAAAAAACACATTGCATGAAGGATTGATTTTGCCAAACATACCAATCAAATCCTATGGTAATTGTATTCTAAATTATTTTTTTTTAATTGATTTTTTTTAGAAAACAAATTTTGTCAACTCGTTACCTCTTTTTGGTCTCAGTTTATTATTGTATGAAAATTAAGAAAAGAACTTAAGAACTGAATTCTTACTGTTGTTTTTTCGCCGAAATGATAAATCAGAGATTAAAATTAATGATATCTTGATGATGCCTTGATGTGATATCACTGAAAAATCAAACACCTTTTAATGCCCGCACTTTGCTGGTAACTAATAAACTGTATGTTTGTTTTCAATTCGATCAAATTTTTGACTGTTTCATAATTTTTTTTTAATCGCAGAAAATGTTATACCAAATCATGGTATCATTCCCATCTCACTTTTCTACTAGATGAAAATAATGAAACCTTGGTGATGCCTTGTTTTGTTATCTTGGAAAAATCAAAACCA
Organism: Uranotaenia lowii; assembly: GCF_029784155.1. Lineage (NCBI taxonomy): Eukaryota > Metazoa > Arthropoda > Insecta > Diptera > Culicidae > Uranotaenia > Uranotaenia lowii. The sequence goes on from NC_073691.1 coordinate 44,133,425, forward strand.
AAAAATGCTTTCATTTAGCTCTCAATGCCTTATTTTGGTATTGGTTTGACATTATCTTTCGACAAATTGATGCTTCAATGAAACCTAATTTTACCATCGGGAAAAATACGACACTAAATTATGCTATCACTTTGGCATTGATAGCTTATTCTGGTAACTGTTTGCTATCGATTCAGGCATCAAAGTCTGCTCGGGTATATACATCGACTTTGCCAAAGCCTTCGACAAAGTTCCTCACGTTCTCGTGCAAGAATAATTGAGGCGCTTTGGATTTCCGGAGTGGGTAAGTAAATGGTTATTTTTGTACCTATTAAATCGTCAAGGCTATATAAATATTCGTGGAATACACTCCACTGTGTTCAAAATACCGTCCGGAGTTCCACAAGACAGTCACTTAGGACCTCTTATCTTCGTGCTCTTCTTAAACGACCTGGCTTCTTTCCTTCAATCGCCTAAGCTTATGTTTGCAGACGATTTAAAAATCTATCGGACCATCGACTCCAAAGTGGATTGCGCAGCGCTTCAAGAAGACATGAATAGAATAATCGCATGGTGTGAGAAATACGGAATGGTAGTTAACGTTGAAAAATGCCAATGTATCAGCTTCTTGAAAACCAGAACCACAGTTGTCTTTAACTACGCTCTAGATTTCTCCGACGAAACACTTTGAGGTTTGAGGACCCGTACGCTCTGAAAAAAGTGTTCTACTCATTAGTCCGCAGTGTCTTGGAGTATGCGGCACCAGTTCATGTAGAAAGATTTGAAAAAGTTCAGAAAAAATTAATTCGATGTACTGAAAACTCGATGTACTGATAATCCCAAATATAACTTGGAACGAAAAATATTACTTGATTCTTGCAATACAATTCATGTGAACAAAGCACAAACCTAATTTGTACCCCAGAAAAGATATTGTTATGCAAAAAAAAAAATTCAATTTTTTTTTTCATATTTAGCGTTTTTGACGGCTTATTTTAAAGCTATACAATCGTAGGATGAGAATAAAAAATCTCAAAAAACGTCTTTACATAGCCAGGAAATTTATTGAAATATAACCTTTGACAAAACATTTCATCAAATTATATCAAGCTCTAGCAAGCAAAATCTGGCTTTTTTGAATACTTTTCAATGGATTTAGATTTTTTATATTGAAATGGTTATAACTTTTTTCATTAGATACTTAGCTGCTTGAAAAAAAAGAAGCTTAAGAACAGTCAAAACCAGAAACCGTAGACCAACTTCATTTCAGGCTTATTTGAGTTTTCTGGATGATTAAACAATCAAAAATTTCTTCTTCCATACAAATTTCCATACAAAACTGAAACGAGTTGCGAAATCTGAATCTTCTTAAATTTAGCACTAATGCTAGGTGACCCAAAAGGCATCGAAAAAACATATGAGAGCAAAAAGTAATTCTTTGCAGCTGTGTAATGTGCCATATTTTGAACAAAATAGTTTCGAAAAAAAAATCGGATTCGGTCATATTCTACTTTTCAATTCAACCCACAATTTTAAAAAGATGAGTTTATCAACACTACAAACTACCGGAAAATATTTTAATTCATCCTGAAGTTTTTTTGTAGCAAATTTCATGAAAATCACTAAACATACATTTTTTGTCATAATTTGTGTCATATTTCAAATAGTAAACAGTAAAAAGTGATTGATAAAAAGCACGCTGGTTCTCTAGCTGTCAGAAGTCTGGGAAACATTCTAATTTGGTGCTTAATCTGCACTAAAGTGATCGCATTCATTGCTATTCTGCGGTTGAAGAAACTTCAACCAGATAAAAGAAATTTAGATGATTTATCTTTAGATGTTTCAACTTCTACCGGCATTCAATGTTCATTGCAAAAAAAAATCGAAACATAGAGTTATTCCAGAACGAGAATCTGAAAAAATCTCGTTCACAAAAAACTTATTTAATTTTTATTTTATAGGGGAGAATGGGCATACTTGATCCCATTTTCATATTTTCAAAATATCTATTTTGAAAAATTTTGAATCTCGTCGTCTTTCAGAAATTCTGGAAACATGTAATTCCTAGTTTCTATGTTCCAAAAATTAGAACAATATTAATACCGGCAACTGGGGCAACATGCAACAATTTTCAACTTCAATGGCTTCTAAAAAACTTATGTTCACAGTTAATCGTATCCTTTATGCATTAAAAGTTTTAAGGATGCTGGGGCATCAAATTGGCGTAGTTAAAAAAATTATTGGTCTCTTCAGTTATTTTTAATTTTCTAAAAACATGCGATTTTCACACTCCTTAGAAAATGGGGTAACTTGCAACAAACTTTGTTTTTAATGAAAAATCTTATGAACACGTACAAAAATTCATAGTTTTTAATATATTTGCGTTGCCTTAAAGACTTTTACGTATGACAGCACCAATTGCAGTAGTTTTTGGGTCTGTAAAAACAAATTTTTACATTTTTTCTGAAAATAAGGATGCTGCATACATTTAGGGGTTAAATAATACTACGAAAAATTCTACAAGCTGAAATCATAAAATGAAATGTTTATATGAATGAAATTTAAATGTTTACAAACGCGTGATGCAAAACATTCATATTCCAGCACATGGAAACGAGATTTACAAGGTATTTCTTTGATTTGCATTTTGTTGCATTTAACCCCAGACACCTAACTGAATTTTAAAAATATTAATTTAAAAAAATTGGGTGATTGTTCGAAATATATTTTTACACCAACAATGTTGGTATAACATGAGGAAACCTGTAAAAAGTTTGTAGGTAATTTTATCAATCCGATCCGTCATACTGGGTAAAGTTTTTTTCGGCATCAAAAAATGTTAAAATTTGTACATTTATTGCTCGATTTTTCAAATTTTACATAAAAATAAAAAACTTAAGACAACTAGCTTAAGATGCGAGAAATTATGTCATCATTATTTTGTTATCATTAAAAGATAACTTTATTACAATACATTAAATTAAAAATTGATTCAATGTAGTGTTATATAAATGTTGCATCGAATCCCGCTGTTGCATGATGCCCCGTTTGACGGTACCTTACTTAAATTAGAATCATTTGCGTAGAGCGAACAAAATTGTGATTTTTTTTCTAGTAAAAGTAAATAGACCTGAATATTGTCAAGCAAATCGAAAGATAAAAGGTAGATTGACGGTTTGTTGGCCATATTACTGTTTATTTATCAGATTTAAAGTCTTAGAAAAAGAAAATTCTAAACCCTATAGTCATAGCATACTTTTAGGCGAAAAATTATATTATTTATACAAAATCAATCTTTTAAGTCTATTTAACTCGGCAATCATTCGATAAATAATAGTTTTTCGGTTACTATAAGTTATGGCGTGCTAAATTGTGATCACGGTTCATTTAGTTGAAAAACATGTGTTTTTTAACTCAAGGGATCAATTGAACTCAAAGGTAAAATTTTAGAAAAAGAAATTTTTAAAAGTTTAAGTGTTATTCTTTGCTCTGGAATAATGGGATTAAGAAGTTCATACCATATCTCAACGATTGACATATTAAAATAAATGTTTTTGATAAATTTGGCTTATTTTTTTTTGTAAATTCTTTATTTGAAACGGCTCATACCTTTAGGCTTTAAGGAGCCAAACTCGTTTTGTTTGATAACAATTGTGTGCTTATATCTAGTTCATTTTTAAAGAAAAAAGAAGATAGATAGGGAAAAATGAAAATAAGAAGAAATTATAGACGAAGATCAATAGCTTTTAGGAAAAGATATATTTCGAACATGTAGTCCAAGTCTCTCACACCCAGCACATCTCTCACTGGAACATAGGGTGGTTTTCCTCGGGCCCGAAGGGAGTCTATCAAATTCGATAAATTTGGCTTATGTTAGAAAAAATAGAAAAAGATTAAAAATAGATCTTGAAGTCACATTTTGTTAAGTTTTTCATCGAAGGTTTAATAAATTTTAAAAAAAAAATCCAAGGTAACAGCGTTGTTATTTGCTCCATTTTGGCACTTTTTTGCAACACGTTAGATTTTCGCTAGAGATTCAAGTTACGAGATATTATGGCTGAGGGATTAAGTCATCCTAGCAATCAAGTATCCTCATTCTTTTTATAGTTTGACTTTCGCTTTTTCAGCTGTTTGAATTGGAAGAATTTCTTCGAATAATTTTGGAAAATGAAGCAAAGCATACTCTTTTAAGCTATAGTTTTAAATTTCAATAGATACTTCCTTATCTAACATATTTATGAACCAACAATCTGAAAAGAAACCTACTCAGCTTTCGCCATGGACTTGTGAAATACGGATAAAGCACTATTATTTTAGGGATGTGCAATTTTTCCTGGAACCCAATCATTCAAAAACTTTCTGCGGTTGAAGTTCACTTTCGGATGATCAAAAGGTACTCGATAACAAACTTGAATGAAAGGTTGAAATTTATTTGGAAAAGCTTACACTTCTGTGTTTGTTTGGTTGGATATTTCGTTATGTTTTATTTCATTAGTAATTTAAAAAAAAACTCTATGCGACATTTTAAAACTCGTTAATCATTTTTTGACAGTCGCTATAGAAAGTATGTTCAGTGAAGCATCATCGAAAAATGAAATCGACCTCAACCTACGTAAGTACCCAAACAGGAACATGTGGTTCAAACAATTTAAATAACTTACTTACTTACTTAATGATCCCGCGCCGATCCTCCGGTGCATAGGGCCGTGGTAAAAGACCTCCACTGTTGACGATCCGGAGCCAGCGGAAAAAAAAACAATTTAAATAAGATTTCCTAAAATTCCGAAAGTCCGATTTTTCTTCTGTTTTAGTCAAAACCACAAATTGGTTAGCCTAATAAAGAAATCATTCCATTTACGTTCAATAAGCTAAAACAAATATTAGCAAGTATGCCCAGATGTGGTCACAACGCTAATTTTGGCAACAGCACCGTTTAAAACAAATGTCAATTAATCATCCTACCCTTAGAATGAAACTAAGCAAGAGAAAAAAAAACCTTAGCTAGGTAGGCACTTCATTCTCAAAACCGACAACAAATCCACAATTTGTCGGACAAATAAAATAAACGACACGAACCGGAGAACTGACCACAAAGGGGCACCAGAAGTCCCGAGAAGTCTCCGGTCGAACAAAAAGCAGATGACATAACCTCAAACCCTACCTCGATCGGGAGGCTTTTCTGAAAGAATTCTTATTTTTTTTCCTTCGAAAGGCGGTTAAAGTTGTAAAATTTCACTAATCATCATTGTGTCCCTATAAAGACGGGGATTCTTCCTTTGGCTGTCCGTTTCTTTGCTTTTCTGAAAAAAAGGCAACATGCTGCTGACAAAGTAATTCTTCCAGAAAAACTGTTACCTCATTCACGCAATATGACCGTTTTTGTTCCAGGAGTAGAACCTGAAAAAAAACCCGGGAAAGATTCTGAAGGGATTCTGATTAAAGGAAATCAGAATTCCGATTATAAGTTTAGACTCTGTATTTTGATGCAGAATTCCTGATTTTGTTTTTTTTTCTGAATTCCATATTAAGTTTCGGAAGTCAATGAAATTCAATCGGTTAACCTACATATTTTAGAAAATTTCGGCCCTACTGAAAGATAGTTTCTAACGTCACATTCTTCACGATTTCTTCAGAAGTTTGATCCTCTCAGAAAGCAACAGCTGTTAAACGTGTGGCTTTGCCTTTCGCACTGTTCCATTGAGAAACATCATTCTCTGGACGATTTGAATGGAACAAAAACGTTTTCAATTTGGACAAAATCGTTCGCCTTTGAAAATGTATAAAAAAAAAAAAAGTTGGAAAGATAATGACGGAAGGTGAAAATGACGGTACGTCTCCGGTATCTTAAAAGAAGGAAGTTGAATCTAGTGCCTCGTAATACCGCAAATTGACTTGGAAGAAGGAAAGTCTTTGGAACAGCAACCGATTGTAGATATAGCTTTTGTACAAATCTGAATTGTGGGCTATCTAAGGACTGCGGAAGGCCGTTTAGGACCTTTAGCTTCCAAAGATGAACAATTAGGAGATCTATCAATTATGTCAAGGCAGAGATTCAACATCTGTTCGATGTTCCGTTGATTATTCCTACTAATTCTAGGGGGGGAATGTGGCTGTACACTGAAAAAAAAAATGTGACAATCAAACCAGTAACACCAATCATGTCAATCCGATTCTCGATTGAAGTGCAAATCAGTTCCGTTCCCCAAAATCCTTTATGGCAACTGCAGGATTATTGTAGGCAGCTACTTGACTAGTGCCCTACAATCAGAGAGCGGCAATCACATATTCAAATGAGACTGTTGATTAATGTTGGACTGCATTTCGATTGCTATTTCTGTGCGTTGAGCCATTTTCCGGAAAGCACAACAACAAGTGCACTCGATCACGGAAGTGGGATTTACTCCACCTTCTCTTTCATCAGCTCGATAGCTCTCATCGGCACAGCTGAATGGAAACTGACGATAATGGTGGTGGTGGTGGCAAATTGATGATGACAACCATAGTGTAACGGCCACTTGATTCATTTGACGTTCGTTGATGAAGTTCACACTGATTGGGGGCAATTTTTTACCCACCGGAAAATGGGATCTGTAATTTGAGCCGCGGTCGCTATTGTGCCAGTTTAACTGTTTGATTGGAAAACAGTAGATTACTGTAACTTTTAGAAAGGTACGTTCCAAAAAAAAATCAAATGTTGCGTGTCACTTTATTTCGGGCATCAAATTTTAAAGTTCTTAAAATGCATCATGGAGCGTTCTTAGAGCATTTGAATCAGTGTTCGGAACAACACGCTAATCGCTAATAAGTTATAAGTAATTCTGCTCGAAAATTTCTTTTCTCGCATTTTTTTTTGTGAACTATCGTTAAAACACACCTGATAGAGGACACTTTCGCAGGATTCCCATATTTTCTCAAAAATAAATCGGCCTCGCTTGAGGACAATTTGGCAGATTCATCTCATTCAGACTTTCATAGATTGGTACCAATTTTTTTACCACATCCCAAACTGAGACAGTCTTCTTGCTAGTGTAAGCACGCATAACTATCCGGTCCAAAGTTTTGTCCACCGGAGCCGGTTTTTCTGTCCACGAAGCTGCTTTCCTCTCAATACATTGAAATCTAATCACACTGTTTGTGCACGAAATCAGCTAAAAATGACAATAATGACAAAAATGACAAAAATGACAAAAATGACAAAAATGACAAAAATGACAAAAATGACAAAAATGACAAAAATGACAAAAATGACAAAAATGACAAAAATGACAAAAATGACAAAAATGACAAAAATGACAAAAATGACAAAAATGACAAAAATGACAAAAATGACAAAAATGACAAAAATGACAAAAATGACAAAAATGACAAAAATGACAAAAATGACAAAAATGACAAAAATGACAAAAATGACAAAAATGACAAAAATGACAAAAATGACAAAAATGACAAAAATGACAAAAATGACAAAAATGACAAAAATGACAAAAATGACAAAAATGACAAAAATGACAAAAATGACAAAAATGACAAAAATGACAAAAATGACAAAAATGACAAAAATGACAAAAATGACAAAAATGACAAAAATGACAAAAATGACAAAAATGACAAAAATGACAAAAATGACAAAAATGACAAAAATGACAAAAATGACAAAAATGACAAAAATGACAAAAATGACAAAAATGACAAAAATGACAAAAATGACAAAAATGACAAAAATGACAAAAATGACAAAAATGACAAAAATGACAAAAATGACAAAAATGACAAAAATGACAAAAATGACAAAAATGACAAAAATGACAAAAATGACAAAAATGACAAAAATGACAAAAATGACAAAAATGACAAAAATGACAAAAATGACAAAAATGACAAAAATGACAAAAATGACAAAAATGACAAAAATGACAAAAATGACAAAAATGACAAAAATGACAAAAATGACAAAAATGACAAAAATGACAAAAATGACAAAAATGACAAAAATGACAAAAATGACAAAAATGACAAAAATGACAAAAATGACAAAAATGACAAAAATGACAAAAATGACAAAAATGACAAAAATGACAAAAATGACAAAAATGACAAAAATGACGAAAATGACAAAAATGACAAAAATGACAAAAATGACAAAAATGACAAAAATGACAAAAATGACAAAAATGACAAAAATGACAAAAATGACAAAAATGACAAAAATGACAAAAATGACAAAAATGACAAAAATGACAAAAATGACAAAAATGACATGAATAACAAAAACTACAAAAATTACAAAAACTACTAAAAATTACAAAAATTACAAAATTATAAAAATTACAAAAATTACAAAAATTACAAAATTATAAAAATTACAAAAATTACAAAAATTACAAAAATTACAAAAATTACAAAAATTACAAAAATTACAAAAATTACAAAAATCACAAAAATCACAAAAATGACAAAAATGACAAAAATGACAAAAATGACAAAAATGACAAAAATGACAAAAATGACAAAAATGACAAAAATGACAAAAATGACAAAAATGACAAAAATGACAAAAATGACAAAAATGACAAAAATGACAAAAATGACAAAAATGACAAAAATGACAAAAATGACAAAAATGACAAAAATGACAAAAATGACAAAAATGACAAAAATGACAAAAATGACAAAAATGACAAAAATGACAAAAATGACAAAAATGACAAAAATGACAAAAATGACAAAAATGACAAAAATGACAAAAATGACAAAAATGACAAAAATGACAAAAATGACAAAAATGACAAAAATGACAAAAATGACAAAAATGACAAAAATGACAAAAATGACAAAAATGACAAAAATGACAAAAATGACAAAAATGACAAAAATAACAAAAATGACAAAAATGACAAAAATGACAAAAATGACAAAAATGACAAAAATGACAAAAATGACAAAAATGACAAAAATGACAAAAATGACAAAAATGACAAAAATGACAAAAATGACAAAAATGACAAAAATGACAAAAATGACAAAAATGACAAAAATGACAAAAATGACAAAAATGACAAAAATAAAAAAAATGAAAAAAATGAAAAAAATGACAAAAATGACAAAAATGACAAAAATGACAAAAATGACAAAAATGACAAAAATGACAAAAATGACAAAAATGACAAAAATGACAAAAATGACAAAAATGACAAAAATGACAAAAATGACAAAAATGACAAAAATGACAAAAATGACAAAAATGACAAAAATGACAAAAATGACAAAAATGACAAAAATGACAAAAATGACAAAAATGACAAAAATGACAAAAATGACAAAAATGACAAAAATGACAAAAATGACAAAAATGACAAAAATGACAAAAATGACAAAAATGACAAAAATGACAAAAATGACAAAAATGACAAAAATGACAAAAATGACAAAAATGACAAAAATGACAAAAATGACAAAAATGACAAAAATGACAAAAATGACAAAAATGACAAAAATGACAAAAATGACAAAAATGACAAAAATGACAAAAATGACAAAAATGACAAAAATGACAAAAATGACAAAAATGACAAAAATGACAAAAATGACAAAAATGACAAAAATGACAAAAATGACAAAAATGACAAAAATGACAAAAATGACAAAAATGACAAAAATGACAAAAATGACAAAAATGACAAAAATGACAAAAATGACAAAAATGACAAAAATGACAAAAATGACAAAAATGACAAAAATGACAAAAATGACAAAAATGACAAAAATGACAAAAATGACAAAAATGACAAAAATGACAAAAATGACAAAAATGACAAAAATGACAAAAATGACAAAAAGACAAAAAGACAAAAATGACAAAAATGACAAAAATGACAAAAATGACAAAAATGACAAAAATGACAAAAATGACAAAAATGACAAAAAAGACAAAAATGACAAAAATGATAAAAATGACAAAAATGACAAAAATGACAAAAATGACAAAAATGACAAAAATGACGAAAAAGACTAAAACTTCCAAAATTACTAAAATTACAATAATTAGAATCGACGGGTTTCTAGTTCAACTAAAAGAGTGTCCTGCTAACATTTCTTCCACTTATCCTTATTCTTATTCTTATTCTGGTTGCTACCAGAACGTGGCCGGCGCCATTATCATTGAATATTCATCCAGGAAATCCATTCGGCAAAACAATAAAACATTACAAACAAAAAAGAAGTTTTTGAAAATTTAAAAAAAAAATATCAATTTTTAATAAATCTATAGGCATTTCATAATTTCAATAATATCCTGTTGGTTGTAAATTCTTCAACAAGATTTCATTCATCATCCTCCTTCAAATCGGTTTTTATCTCAAATAAATTAAATTCCTCGCTTGTTTTGGCAATAAATCTTCAATTAAACAGTTAACAGCAAAGATAATCAAATGAAGAAAAATCGTTCCATAAACCCTCCAAGTTGGTTTAGAAATCCAGAGCCTACTTTTTGTTTCCAAATATTGGCTTTTCCAAGCAGAGGGGTGACATTCCATCCCTGCGGACCGACTGACTGATTCGATTTTGAGGGGCCAGCAGATCGTTTGTCATGATGAGCTTGTGAGTTCTTGAACGAACGAGGCTTTTGCGGTTTATCTCCTTTGATACTTTACTTGGTATTTTCACAAGGGAACTCGAGATTCAATTTTTGCTAACATGATTATGTTAAATCTGTTTTCCTTATCTCCAGTAATAAAGTTTCAATTATGGGGTTTTATGGTTGCTGATAATGTGATTTCTTTTTTTCGTTCGAATGAGGGTGCGGAATCGGGTGAATTGTGATAACCTCTTTGAATTGCAATTGTTGTTATAGATGGTTTTTTTTTTCACCAAATTTGTTAAAATTTTATTTAAGTTTTGTAAGTGGTTTTCTAACATTTTCGATTACACAAGTTATTGAATCACAAAGATGGTTATTCGAATTCAAAAAGGCGTGTTCTATCACGATCTTTCTCGAAGTCTTCACAGAAGTCCCAGTCAAAAGCTCATTTGAATGGGCAATTGGTTGAACTGCTGTTGCAAAATGGTGCACCCGAATTGGACCAACAAACCTCTAGATTATATGCTTATTTAAAACCAGAAAAAAATCGAGCAGCTGCAATCGAAAACAAGCTTCCATCTCATCAAATTTAATGTGCTCTCAAAGGTAGTGAAAAGCGCAACAAAAAACAAAACTATCCACCAATAAGCCGGCGGCGGTCGCCATCCGGGGAATGATCTATGGCGGAAAATTACCCCGCGGTAGAAAACCCCTCCCGGAAACGATAAACTATGACCTACTGACATGACTTCGGATCGGACCCGCGGCAATTTTCTAGGAGGGGAAACCGAGAAAAAAAAGTTGTTTTTTTTTTGTTTAAAAAAAAAGGGTGGCCACATTGGATAATTGCTGCCGGTTGTTCTGGCACCGGTTACTGGTGGTGACCGCCATTGATGACCGGCCTCCGTCCATTCTAAAGAACCCGAGACCCGACAAAAAGTATGAACCCCCTTGTTTTCCCGGGGTTTCCGGGTTCTGTTCCATCGAAAGATAAATTTCAATATTTTACAAATTAAGATAATTATGACGACCCGCCGAATGGAGTCGTTCGTCCCTTCTGTCTCTGGTCATTGACGACCAGCCCAAAATCCGGATAATAGCGTAACTGAATGTAGGAGGAGGAGAGAACCCGACCATAAAACTACCTACTAGACAAGCCGTTTCCCGAATTGAGCCCATTTTCGGCGGCTGCCAACGATGACCGATGACCGTGCCCAGGCGCAAGCCTCGGCGGATGAAAAATAAGGCTCGGTCAAGTCAACCGCATGGTTATGAGCCAATGATAAATTTTTTCCACCAAGAGTGATTATTTATATTTTTGTTTCGGCTATTTAAGCCGTTTGGGGTTTATTATTGGTAATAAAACTGAGCGATACAAATCGACTGTTGATCGTATATCGATCGAAATCGTATCTTGATTGTGACGGGTGCAGATAATAGAATTAATTCAAGAGTACTACACTACCGTGCCTAGCAAGACTGTCCCATGTGACTTTTGCGTCATTTCCATTTTTTGTCTGGAAATGGTCTCTTTGAGTGTTAACTTTCGAATAAAATCACAAACAAGTATACTTTGTTCTGAACTTATACGAAATTTGAATCAAGGTGGTTGTCTCTATGCTGATAGTTCTACGCAAGAATGTCACACTAGAGAATATTCTATGAAAAATGCAAGATGAGTTTAAACTGTTGAATTAAATGTTATTCAATATAAGAACACTAAAATAGAGGGCGGAGGAGGAGCGAGAAGCCTTGAGTGTTTTATTCAGAGAAATTTTCACAATACACTTTTCGGTAGGCACTACTAACAGGATCCATGCTCCACTATAAATTTTTATAAACAAAGTGGAACGTATTTCTCAAATTTCGATTAAACTTGAACTTTTTAGGGAAAAAAATAAACTTTACTTCTTGAGACTATAATTTTTATTCCTCAAGCTTCTTGTGTTTGAATATGTTATTGAATCAAAACCTGTTTCTGACTGCTAAGTAATACAGAATGTTGAATCAAATTTTGAGTTTTTGTTCTACAACGTTAACCTTTTTTATCTACTAAATTTTCTTTAATTTAAAAAGGATGTTAGCAGGAAAGGCGGAAGAGGAGCTTTTCTAATGTTTCTTATTTTCCAATTGTGTCTTTTCAAAGATAAAATTTCGTAGAATCACAAAGTTGATACCATATTCTCAAACTAAACGGATACATTCTTAACCTATTATAGAAAATCGTTAAAATCAATTTAAAATTGCCTTATACTAATAAGGTAATAATAAGAGACTCTATTGATGTTACCATAAACATGTAATGAAATATTTCATCGTTATCTGTTTAGTTATTTGGAGTACGTCAAAATTTGTACAGTTGAATAACATTCTCATGACAGTTGAATATGAAACTCTCTAATATAAACTTAACACCGAACCGGACCTGGCGAATCCAGGTTATTTTATTAAGATTCGGATTCGGTGTTTTTTTTTTTTTTTTCAAATATAGTGAAAATATCCGGGCTAATCCAAGAAATCCAGCCAACTTTGCGTAGACCATCTTAAAGAAATGTTTAAGTTACCTTGAAACAAAATCGACTATTTTCGGCAACATGCTCCTTACTGGCTTATTGCATTTTTTTTCACTTAACAATAACATCCAAGTATCCATTTTACTGGTGCCACGTGAATAGTACTCCGGCTATGAAAATGGGCGCCAAAACTTCCTACAAAAAGATGGATGAGTATCAGTAAGCCGTGATTGCTTTTGGCGTCTTCCTACTCTGGGTGATTTGAATGAAAAAAAAATGAAAATTGGGTGCCATGACTTTTATTTGATACGAATAAAAACTCAAAATCAACTATCAAATTCCACATAAACATTTTCGAAATTATCTCTCCGTTGTGTACTGCTCAGCGCGAAATCGAACACAATAAAAAATTGCATGCAAATCGGATGAACCCTGCAAGAGTAATTCATGTACGTACATATTTACGCCTACATCTATATATATATAAAACAGGGAGAAAGACAGACCATACAGAAATGTGCGAACACGCAAAACTCTTCACTGGATCATCCGATTTGCATGCGATTTTTTTTGTTGTGTTCGTCTTCATGCAAGAATAACACAACGGAGAGACAATTTCGAAAATGTTTTTGTTGAATTAGAAAATTATTTTTAGTTTTTATTCGTATCAAATAAAAGTCATGGCACCCAATTTCCTTTTTTTTTTTCATTCGAATCACCCAGAGTAGGAAGGCGTCAAAAGCAATCAAGGCTTACTGATGTGCATCCATCTCTCTATAGGAAGTTTTGGCGCCCATTTTCGTTGCAAGTGTACTTTTCACGTGGCACCAGTAAAATGGATACTTGGATGTGATTTTCCCTATGGGGTTTCGCAACTACGAAGCATTAGCAAAGCCTGTACGAAGAATATTGACAAAATTTGTAATTTTTTGCATCAGAATCAATTCTAAGATTTTTTTGAGATGTTTGTTCGTTCACCGTTAATTTTTTTTGAAATGTCATATTCTTTTAGCAACTCAAGCAATATGGCTGTAAAATTTCCAATAGATTCGAAACAACTTAATGAGATTGAATTGAAACATTTCATTATCAAATCATTTTTTATGAGTTTTGGTAACACCAATAGAAAGTCATATAACTGGTAAAAGATCACCTTAATTTATTTTTTGTTGATTTTATCCAGTTAGTTTGAGAATTGAAGGTTATTAATTTTGTGATTCCAACTAAATTGAATCATTATCATGAAAACGAATTGGAGGATCAGGAAACATTGGAAAATCCACACTACCTTTCATGCTCAGTGGTTAATCGGAACTTATGAAAATTTTAGCTATATAGGACATTATCTCGATATTAGATCCAACTCTCAGTTTCATAAGTCAGAAAAAAGGATCGTAATCAATAATATCATCAAGTACTAAAAACTTGAAAGAATATAAAAATAAATTTTAAGTAAAAAGCATGCCACCCAAAATTTCGAACATTTAAGTATAGAGAAAAATCTGAACCAATACACGAAAATACAAAAAAAGTTTCGTACCAGATATAAGATCTAAAAAATCAATCTGTCAAACATAATTAAATTAAATTTCAGCTTTTAAATTAACGTTTTAATATAACTGAAAATCTAGATTAATAAAGCCAAATTTAGAATATTGATTCAAATTAACAATAAAATTCAGAATTAATTTTAACTGTCTGCATTACAGTTTCTTTTCTTACGATCATAAACTATAAATTTAAGTAATTTGTGAATATTTTGAATTTATATTCCAAATACTCAAAATAGATTTGCTTTCATTCAGGGTTTGCCTGTTAAGCGAAAAATAATATAAATACAAGAAAGTTTAAATTCTTTTTTTTCTTAATTCTTTAATTCTTAGTGCAATTTGCCAATCCCTAACTGAAAATTAAAAAAAAGATAATGATGACGCGAATTTCGAAGACATTTTCAAACATTATATTGATTAGAAAAGTGTTGCTGTAAAATGAAATGAATAGTAACTTTTTATGATTTGTTAAATATTTGTCAAACTCAGCTCTGTAAATTCACAATGAGATTCAATTAGTGTATTTAGTGCAAAGTCCGAAAAAAGACATTTGAAATAATTAAATAAATCAAAAATTAATTTTATATTCATTATTCTTTAAATGTTCCGGGTCCATTTTTTAATTTTTCTTTTCTGACGACCATGTTTAAAGAAAACTGTAATGTATTTGAATACAGAGGTTAACACAAATCGAAAATACATCGCTATTTAAGACCACTCCAGCAAAAAAGATCCATTTTCTGTTGAAATCAATCTTCAACATTTTTAAAATACTTTATCAGATAGGAGTTTTTGAAAAGGAAGGATGACTAAACTAAATTGAAACTTGATAGATTAAGCGTTCTCAAGTTACCGGAACTGATCATTAGCAGAACTTTATTATACGCTACCTCAACAAGAAAATAAGTTCGCTAAACAAAAGTAAGCGAACTTATTAGAGCAAATATTTTGAGCGTTTTTGTGTCACGAACTGCCGGTTTCGAATATAAATTTTATTTTCCATTCCATTAGCGGTTTTTTGAATGAACTTAAAATTATGAAATTTGAATAACGAACCATAATTTCGGTTTTTTTTTCTGATACAAAGGTATCCACTAGCCTTTATACACTTTAAAGGAAGGCTGACTAAGGAATAGTGCTAAAAGATGAAAAAATACTCAAAAATTACAAGCTTAACAAAGTTTGCCGGGTCAGCTAGTTTTTATACATTAGATTTTCATGATGAACTGTTGTCGTGTAATGTCAACGGTAAGTGTTTTTTTTTTCGCTAAAAACCGATTGGATTTTATTCTAAGAGTCATGTCATTGTCAGTAAAGGGAATTTTTTATTATCATCTGACAATTTATGTCAGGGATTCGTAGAGTTTCTCCAACAATTCATATATATTTTATTTTTACAACTAAAATACTGAATTCTTTGAATATTTATTACAATTTTTAATTTCCAATATATTTGAGGTTAGATTTCAAATGCACAAAATTTTGTGATTGTTCAACGAAAATCATGATATAGCACATGGATACGCATTGAAATTTTATCAGCTTTTCAAAAACAATGTTTATCTAAGTTTCTAAGTAAGTTTCTAATTAATTATCTCTCGCGTTTTTAGATAAAAGAACATTTATAGAACACCACTTCGATTTCAAATACTTACATTACGCTTTCGCCATAAATTTATTGATTGAAAAATTCCATCGTTATCCCAAGGCAGATCGGTTACTGCGAATAGTTCGACTTCTAAATCTTCCCTGCTGCAAACCAGAAAATCTGTCCAGTTCAATCCACAAGCTGAAACATAAGAACACCTTTAAATAACTTTTTCTTACATCACGTTAAACACAAACTACCACCAAAATCGCCTAGTAAAGAATTGGGAAAATCCAAATCCAGCATAAGCTTTAAACGCTGCTCTTTAGAATTTGCCATTTTGAACTCTGAAAATAAACACAATTACAACCCGACATTCACTTGAAATTCAAGTGTTGGGGTAGTGAATATTTTTTCTCACTTCAAATTCAAGTGACGACTGAAGTGAATGTGGATGAATTCACTTGAAATTTAAGTGACTGCCAAGTGAAATCTATATGTCGCACTTGAATGGAAGAAAATTACTGGATCCTTGTTTTTAAGTGAAAAATCATGTGTATTTTAAGAGTGAATTTGGGTTCAGTGCGTTGTTTTTGAGAGGTTTGAATTGAGTAAGGTGTGGCTTAAAATAAATTACTCGGAAATAATCTTTAAGCATGCACTAGATTATTAACATGAACATTTGAATCAATGGAAATCTACAAAACTATCTCAGAAGTATTTAATATGAATAGAGATAATTCATAAAGTAATGTTTTGAGCCCTTTTACTCTTCTTGAGGAAAAAATTATCTTTTAACCTTTTTTGCAGAAAGATATAGTTATCGGTCGATTTGGGTGATCATTAACTATGGGTCTTAGACAAATCTTAATAGGTTCCTATCGTATTAGCTCGACGAGTTCTGACGATATCTATGCATTTGTGTGTATCAGTGTGAATTTTTATACCTATTTTTCTCGGCGTTTTTTGCGAAACTGGGGTGCACAATAAAATGATTTTTATCTTTAAAAAAATGTTTTTTTCTCTTCAATCTATAAGATAATGAAAAAAAATAGTTTAAAATTTTGTTTTTCATAGTAAATATGAAAAAATGATCACTCCAAAAAACATATCCATTTGGCTAGCTAGCAACATCCAGCAATCACTAATCAAGATGATAAAAAATCTAACGTCATTTTCTATGACGTCATAGGCACGATAGGCGATGGGCGCGCTTGCATTACCCTCGACTTAATTGGAAACTCTAAATTCAATCAAAAGTCATGAAAGTAAAAATCGATAGATTTGACAAAATCAAAATTTAACAATTTCCATCTTTTCTACTTAGATCTTAGTTTGTATACCAGTTTAACGTCGGCCAAATCAGTTGCAAAATTTGGAGCTGAAGCTCCATTTCCAAAAATTGATAAGATGGACTGCACCAATATGGGGTACAACCCCGAAGTCAATTTTTTCTGGGATTATCATCCTGTCGGATGATTCTTCCCTTATTCCCGAAGTTAAATGAGTCATTCATAGGGACTTGATTCTCAAATCGTATCCTACGATAGCGATTGCAAGTCTCATACTTCTTCCAACGTCTCTATTCTCACGCAGAAATGACAGGTCAGATTGGCCCTGAGAAGGGGAAAACGGCATCGCGGCATAAAGAACCCGGACGATGGATGCACACCGGCTAAACTTCTCTCACGCACGCCGTTCGTGATCGCTCACGAAGGAATACGAAGCCGAAGCCGCATACAGCGTTGTCAAACTTCCAGATTTTTATGTGTCATCCAGAAATACAGACCTCATGTCTAGACCAGAAAAGACTTTTAAAAAATTATCCAGATTTGTCCAGAAATTTCTCTATAAACTCAACATATTATTAAAAAATATATTATTGAAATCCAATAGCTCATAACGGCAACACTGAATTTACTGTGAAGCAGAATACAGAAGTTATTTTGACAGCTGAATGGGTCTAAGCTTTCCGTTGTTCAAGCTTTTGTTCACATAGACTCAGACGTTAATTATTTTCAAGTAGTGAGTATTTATCCCTTAACTACAATATTGCGATCTGGCGACCAAAAAAAAAGGTCGTCACCTATAAAGTTTGCAATCCAGACTTTTCCAGACAGTTTTTTTCAAAATCCTCCAAACATTTCTGAAAAACAGTTGGCATCACTGGCAGCATGTTCATTCCTGGGATGGGCACGAACGCCATGGGAGAAGTTGAGATAGTGTGATGAAGCGAATTGAAACAAACTAGACAAATGCTAGTCATCTGTAGACTCGAGCTTTAAGCTCTCAGGCTCGTTTTCTCAATTAATTTATCTTCCCCTCTATACAGCTTATGATGCGCAGCTTTCGTTCGCAGAAAAACCTGTGCAGTACAATTGTCCGGTTGTTGTGGATGTTGTTTTTCTTACAATCTGCCAAAGATGATGACGAGACGGTTGCCAATCCGACCTGTCATTAGCTCAAGCCAGTCGAGCATTCCCTATAGGAAAAACAACCTGCTTTTTAACTTCTTTTAGTCAAATCGCGTAGAGTGCGTCGACCGATTTTTGTTCTGACTAATCAGCCATTGCCCAGCTTGTCGAACGAACAGCTGATTCCTCATTGTTTACTCTTTTTTTAGGCTTATCATGGTCCACTAAAAAACAACAACATTAGGCATGTTCAATGGACGCGCAGTATCTAAATATGTTTGACGCTTAAATCAAATGGTCAAAATCAACTATTAAAAAATGTGAGATTTCTACTGAAAACGAATATTTAATTTGAACAAAAAAAATCTATTTCTAAAACTCATCGAACAAATCTTATCTTCACAGTTCAAAACAAAAATCAACTGTGATGTAATGATTGTTGAAAATATAATCATCAAGAAAGCGGACCAACATCTGTCTCAGGAAATACCTGAAAGGCAACTAATGGGAATTCGCTTGGTATCAGACGATTATTAAGGCAACTTCGTAGGTCTAGCAAATAGTCTGATGAGTTGGATGGTTGTCTTAGAACCAATTTAATCAGGTGATTGATATGGCGACGAAAAACGAAAATGTTCAAAATGACAAAAGTGATAAATATGACGAAAATTGACAAATGTAACGAAAATTACAAAAATTATTAAAATGACAAAAGTGATAAGAAGGACGAAATTGTCAAAAAAAAAAATATCAAAAATTGAAAATGTGCCTAATTATCAAGGTTGAAGTATTTGAACACAATTGACGTATATTTATAAAATTGACTAAATTATTAAATTTGAGAAGATTGCCAGAATTGACTAAATTGATAATACATATAGACAAAGTAGATAAAACTGCCAAATTTTTCAAAAATGAAGTAAAAGAAAAAAATGAAATAAATGACTAATTAACAAAAGTGACATAAACGACAAAATTGACACAATTGACAGAATAAACATAAATGACAAAACTGACATTATTGAAAAAATTTAAAAACAATTGTCAAAATGCAAAAGTTGTCAAAATTGTTAAATTAGCCAATTCGGAAAAAATGGACAGAATAAAAATTATTGACAAGAAGAACAAAATGAATTAAACTTATCAAATTTGCAAAATTGGCAAAATGGACAAATTTGACACATAGGACAAAATTGGCAAAATTTGGAAAAATGAAATAAATGACATAATTTACTAAATTGGCACGAGTGGCATAAATGACAAAATTAACATGAATGTCAATTTTGAAAAAAATTGACCAAATTGACAAATCTGACAACATTGACAAAATTGACAACATTGACAAAATTGACATTAACGGAAACTGACAAAAATTGAAAATATTTGAACAATTGACAAATTGATAAATTTTAAACAAAATTTTAACTTAAATAAAACAGACGGTCAAAATTGACAAAATTGCAAGATTGACAAAATTGAAAGAATTCAAAATTTCAATTTTGACAATTTTATCGACTCTATCATTCTTTTCAGTTTTATTAAATTTATTGGCATTGTGAAATGTGTCAACTATAGAAGTGTTGTTCATTGTGTCAATTTTGTATTTTTTTAAAAATAAAGTTAATTTTGCCAATTTGGTCAATTAAATAATTTTTTTCAACTCTGTGAATTTAGTCAATTATGTCAGTTTTATCAATTTTGTCGATTTCATCAGTAGGTAGGTTGTAGGTATATTTTGCTTTTTTTGAAAATTTTTCTTTATCTATTTTGCAATTTTTGTCAACATTCCCAGTTTCATGATTTATTGATAATTGGACTAATTTTTTTTTCAATTTGTCAATTGGGTCAACTTTGTCATAAAGGCAATTTGGTTAAATTTTGTCAACTTTGTCAATTTTGTCATTTATGGCAATTTTAGCAATATTGTCAATATTGTCAATTTTACTGATTTTTTTTTAGTTTGGTCATTTTTTCTCAATACTGCAAGTTTTTTTCATTTTTGATATTTTTTTTAACAATTTGAAGTTTAGTGAATTTTGTCTGTATTGACATTGATATCAATTATTGTCAATCTGCCGTATTTTGTCATTTTTGTTATTTTGTCAATAAGGTTAATTTTGTAGCAGTTTTGTCCAATCTTTCAATATTGTCAATGTTGATTTTTTTGTGTGGATTAGGTATGTCAATTTTGTAAAAATTCGTCAATTTCGTCAATTTACAAATCTTGTCTTTTTGATATTCCATTTTTACTTTATGATCTTGAAGAGTAGAGCTGAAAGAGAAAAGTTTTGTCCATACTCACATTCAGTGTTTCCATTTTAGTTGAATCAAGTTCTTAAATTTTCGACAATATGGTATTTACAACAGATATAAAAAGACAAAATGCATTTAGCGCTAAAAATGTATAAGGTTAGTGACATCAGAGTTATGGTTTTAAGTTAATTAGTTTTAAATTCAAGTTCATTCAAGCGATCGAACGAGTAAATTTAATTTTAATGCTCAGGTCATTTACGTATTTCTGTCATTCTAAATTCCAAATCTGATCTCAAATTTTTAATGTGGAGTTCTCTAAAACTGGTAAAAAAAATTTATTATCTTATCCAACATAGCTAAAGTACTCAAAAAACCTTAATCTGATCTTGTATAGGAAATTTATACAATTCGGTAATTTCTTCCAGCTTCATCTCTAGCACTCTGGCTTAACTGTCCTTGATTCATTTCCGAACCTTATAGAAGCGATTTTCCGGGCGGGAGCAAGAAGTAGGTAATTTGATCCAACTTCAAATAAACCATTCTTCTGACCATTCGTAGCCATTATTATTGATGGTCCGTAGCCCCGATTTCAGCGGGATCAGTTTCATCCCGAATCGTTTGGCTTGAATCTTCCCGAGGTTATTAAGGCCTAAAAAATGGGTGGGCGAAGGCGCTCTCTCACTTAACCCGCCCTCGAAAAATATGGTCCAACACAAAAGGGAGCGACCGGATTCGACCTGTTACAAATTCCTGAGAATTGCGCGGCGGACTGTTTTTTTTCTCGTTTGGTTTAGTTTGGAGTTTTTTTTTCTGCTTTTGGGTGTCGTCGGCGCCATTGATTCATTCATTCCATTCAGCAAAACCCATTCATAAAATTATTGTAAGCGAAACCGAGATTTGTGTTGTTGTCTCTGAAGATATTTGGATGTTTGGGCGCGCCAGTTTTTTTATTGCTCGTACCCTAGCGCGGGGTGCGTCGACGCTACTCTAAGACTTTACAAATCGGTCCCGATTAAGGGACCGAGAATGGGTCAATTTTGTGAATGGAATTCCGGAATTCTCCCAGCGAGATCAAATGAACTCGCTTTTTTGCGTCTTGAGGGCCTAATATCTTCCTAACTCATACACAGTATGTCAAAATTACTACAACGGAAAAAAATATGAGGTAAAAAATATTCGGATATCATCTAATTTTTTTTTTAATTTCAACAATACTTACTAAAACTTTAATCGAAGAAATTTATTGAATGTAACTTTTGATAGATTTGAAAGTTTCATTGTTTTGATTTGAATGTTGAACACCGATCACTATGATCACTGTACAAAGATACATACATACAAAATTTACAAAATTTACAAAATTTACGAAATTTACAATTTTTATAAAATTTTCAAAATTTACAAAATTTACAAAATTTACAAAATTTACAAAATTTACAAAATTTACAAAATTTACAAAATTTACAAAATTTACAAAATTTACAAAATTTACAAAATTTACAAATATTACAAAATTTACAAAATTTACAAAATTTACAAAATTTACAAAATTTACAAAATTTACAAAATTTACAAAATTTACAAAATTTACAAAATTTACAAAATTTACAAAATTTACAACATTTACAAAATTTACAAAATTTACAAAATTTACAAAATTTACAAAATTTACAAAATTTACAAAATTTACAAAATTTACAAAATTTACAAAATTTACAAAATTTACAAAATTTACAAAATTTACAAAATTTACAAAATTTACAAAATTTACAAAATTTACAAAATTTACAAAATTTACAAAATTTACAAAATTTACAAAATTTACAAAATTTACAAAATTTACAAAATTTACAAAATTTACAAAATTTACAAAATTTACAAAATTTACAAAATTTACAAAATTTACAAAATTTACAAAATTTACAAAATTTACAAAATTTACAAAATTTACAAAATTTACAAAATTTACAAAATTTACAAAATTTCCAAAATTTCCAAAATTTACAAAATTTACAAAATTCACAAAATTTACAAAATTTACAAAATTTACAAAATTAACAAAATTTACAAAATTTACAAAATTAACAAAATTTACAAAATTTACAAAATTTACAAAATTTGCAATATTTACAAAATTTACAAAATTAACAAAATTTGTAAAACTTACAATATTTACTATATTTACAAAATTTACAAAATTTAGCAAAATTTACAAAATTAATAAAATTTGCAAAACTTACAAAATTTACAAAATTCACAAAATTTGAAAAATTTTTTAAAATTTACAAAATTTACAAAATTTACGAAATTTACAAAATTTACAAAATTTACAAAATTTACAAAATTTACAAAATTTACAAAATTTACAAAATTTACAAAATTTACAAAATTTACAAAATTTACAAAATTTACAAAATTTACAAAATTTACAAAATTTACAAAATTTACAAAATTTACAAAATTTACAAAATTTACAAAATTTACAAAATTTACAAAATTTACAAAATTTACAAAATTTACAAAATTTACAAAATTTAAAAAATTTACAAAATTTACAAAATTTACAAAATTTACAAAATTTACAAATATTACAAAATTTACAAAATTTACAAAATTTACAAAATTTACAAAATTTACAAAATTTACAAAATTAACAAAATTTACAAAATTTACAAAATTTACAAAATTTACTAAATTTACAAAATTTACAAAATTTGCAAAATTTTCAAAATTTACAAAATTTACAATATTTACAAAATTTAAAAAATTTACAAAATTTACAAAATTTACAAAATTTACAAAATTTACAAAATTTACAAAATTTACAAAATTTACAAAATTTACAAAATTTACAAAATTTACAAAATTTACAAAATTTACAAAATTTACAAAATTTACAAAATTTACAAAATTTACAAAATTTACAAAATTTACAAAATTTACAAAATTTACAAAATTTACAAAATTTACAAAATTTGCAAAATTTACAAAATTAACAAAATTAACAAAATTTGTAAAACTTACAATATTTACTAAATTTACAAAATTTACAAAATTTCCAAAATTTACAAAATAAACAAAATTTGTAAAACTTACAAAATTTACAAAATTCACTAAATTTACAAAATTTTCAAAGTTTACCAAATTTACAAAATTTACAAAATTTACAAAATTTACAAAATTTACAAAATTTACAAAATTTACAAAATTTAAAAAATTTACTAAATTTACAAAATTTACAAAATTTGCAAAATTTGCAAAATTTGCAAAATTTTCAAAATTTACAAAATTTACAAAATTTACAATATTTACAAAATTTACAAAATTTACAAAATTTACAAAATTTACAAAATTTACAAAATTTACAAAATTTACAAAATTTACAAAATTTACAAAATTTACAAAATTTACAAAATTTACAAAATTTACAAAATTTACAAAATTAACAAAATTAACAAAATTTACAAAATTTACAAAATTTACAAAATTTACAAAATTTACAAAATTTACAAAATTTACAAAATTTACAAAATTTACAAAATTTACAAAATTTACAAAATTTACAAAATTTACAAAATTTACAAAATTTACAAAATTTACAAAATTTACAAAATTTACAAAATTTACAAAATTTACAAAATTTACAAAATTTACAAAATTTACAAAATTTACAAAATTTACAAAATTTACAAAATTTACAAAATTTACAAAATTTACAAAATTTACAAAATTTACAAAATTTACAAATTTACAAAATTTACAAAATTTACAAAATTTACAAAATTTACAAAATTTACAAAATTTGCAAAATTTGCAAAATTTGCAAAATTTACAAAATTCACAAAATTTACAAAATTTACAAAATTTACAAAATTTTCAAAATTTTCAAAATTTTCAAAATTTTCAAAATTTTCAAAATTTTCAAAATTTTCAAAATTTTCAAAATTTACAAAATTTACAAAATTTTCAAAATTTACAAAATTTACAAAATTTACAAAATTTACAAAATTTACAAAATTTACAAAATTTACAAAATTTACAAAATTTACAAAATTTACAAAATTTACAAAATTTACAAAATTTAAAAAATTTTCAAAATTTACAAAATTTACAAAATTTAAAAATTTACAAAGTTTACAAAATTTACAAAATTTACAAAATTTACAAAATTTACAAAATATACAAAATTTACAAAATTCACTAAATTTACAAAATTTACAAAATTTACAAAATTTACAAAATTTACAAAATTTACAAAATTTACAAAATTTACAAAATTCACAAAATTTACAATAGTTACAAAATTTACAAAATTTACAAAATTTACAAAATTTACAAAATTTATAAAATATTTAAAATTTATAAAATTTAAAAAAAAGTTGAAATTAAAAAAAAAAGTCTAAATAAGCATATCAAAAATTACCTAACGTAAGCTGGGAGCATTTTGATCACCGGGTTAACATTGATCAACAAAAAAAAATCATTAGATAATGATTAGTTATGTCTAAAGTTTATAGAAACTGTTTCAGAAATTATAAGCACACCTAATGTTAACGGTCATTTTGAATCGAATATTTTTTTTCGAATCCTACTGGCTGCGTCCTTTTGTTTACACATTTCTGTGACGTGATAAAAAACATTAAGTGCGTGGTTGTACTCCGGAGAAGAGAAAAAGTATCGTGCAAAAGTGGTGTACTGTGAGTGGAATCTCAGTGGAAAAATTGGCCAAAGAAGAGGATGTGAGCGTCAGAGCAGTACGGAAAGCTATCAAAAAATATTTGCAAAAACATTGTACATTTGAAGATGAACCGAAGAGGGATCGAAAATTTGGTCCTGTAGGTCCTGCTATTGACAAAAAGGTCAGGGAACCACCGGCTTCCATTCGGGATGTGGCGAGAAAAGTCGGGACCTCGACGTCTAAAGTAATGCGTGCTCAAGAACGACTTGGGTTTAAGACGTACCGGAAGCAGAAAAAACCTTAAAAAAACGAACACAAACACACATCGGATCTCAATGAAACTTGACGTTTCCTCGAAGAGTACATCTTCCGAGGATATGTTGGCTAGCATCTTACAAACGCTAAAACCACCAACTCACAGAATGTGTACTATGTATGCCGTGACCGGGAATCGATCTCACAACCGTTGGCTTAGAAGACTTGAACGCTATCATCTAGGCCACGGCGGGGGCAAAACCCAGGAACCCAAATCAATCCGCTTTTGTCAAACTAAGAGCTCGGAAACTGTATGATTCAATATTTTGCAAAAGTTCTGGATGCATTATCATGGACGATGAAACGTAGGTGAAATTGGCCTATAAAACCCTTTCCTGGGCCACAATACTTCACTGTACGCAAGGACAAGGATATCCCCGAAATTGGGAAGGTCATTTTCACCAAAAAAATTTGACAAGAAGGTGATGGTGTGACAGGCAATTTGCAAGTGCGGCAAAATATATAGCCTGTACGTCATATAGGAAACAATGAACACCCAGAACTATATCAAAGAATGTCTCCAGAAGCGTTTATTGCCGATGATCAAGCAGCATGATTGACCCGTCATATTTTGGCCCGATTTGGCATGATGTCATTACGCCAAAGACACACTAGGGTGGTACAAAATCCAAAACTTACCGCAACACAACGTCATGCTTTTTCTTATTTTGGTTGAAACATCGCCTTCTATCTCATTCGACTGATTATACGGGTTCCAAACAGGCAACCATATTTATGACTGACATTTTCTCATCTTGGCTCCCACATCTGACTAATATAATGGTCCATCTCTTATCAATTATGAAGCATGATGAAAGTGAAACTTTTGATAACCTATATAGGATGATTTGATCGATTCCAATCAGAACCTCCGTCAATAATTTCCTTGCAAATGATGGAACTGAAACCATGTAAATTCATGAATAAGCCACAACTCATAGATTCAATAGTTAGAGAGAAAATTGTCAACCCCGTCAAAGGCAAACTCTGTGTATGTTAAGGTACCGCATCGACTCATAAATCATTCATCGACCTAGAGTGGCGAGTTCGAAACCGGTTATTGATGTTTGCTTGGAGTTTTTTTTTTCTCTTCTCCAGGTTGTTCATTATTCAGCCTCTGTTCATAGATTCCGAATGAAGTCCTGCGGTGATGGCTTTGGTTGAGTGTCATTCGCCGTTTTTCTTTCTCTCTCTTCTGTCCCACCAGGGAAGCTCCGACAGTCCTGTCCCCATCAATCCGATTCGAGGGACCGACCGAAGGACCTCGTAGGACATAAATCATACAACATGATAGAAGCCAAAGCCAGCAGGAGGCCAACACATTCCGGCTATTCTTCGGCTGCAAATTCCCATCCATTTTGCAACAATTTGCGACGATTATCGACTTTTTTGTTTCCTTTGACAAATTTTATGGCATGGCATTTGTGGGTCCGGTTTTGCAGTTTTTGTCTGTGTGTCCCCCTCGTTGCACAAATCCGAATGATTGAGGGTTATTTTAAAGGAGGAAAAAAAATCCAGTGAATAAAATAACTAAAGGACAGACAGACAGTCAGACACCACCGGTTGCATCACTATCAATTGTCAAAAGTTTCCTTCCACGCGCCGTTCGGTCCTCGTTTAGGATTGGGAAGTCACCTTCTTTCAGGAAAAAAGGCCTGTGAATTGGTCCATTCCTGCCCGTCCCATGAGAATGTTGGCCGGCAAATCAATGATGACGAATGATGACAATAGATCGAAGTGGTTGCTGCACAGCGACTTGAATTATTTATCGCCGACATAACTGACCATTTACCATTTGCTGTGGCTTGCAGACTTTTGTGGCACATTGAGGTCCCTGCTACGGTATTGGAATACAAAATTTTGCAACCACGTCAAGCCGAGCCGTACCGAGTGCGATTCGGCGGATATTTGTGGCCAAAAGTTGGGCGAGCTTTTGTGGTTTCCGGGCAGGATGTGAAAGGATTTTGAACCTTTGCATGGTGGAATCTATTGGCATTAAAAAATCACTGGCGAAATAGTGCAGGTGTTTTCATTTGAAACACTAACTTTACTAACTACACAAATTTTTACAGAAATGTAGGGGAAATCAGGGCATAATGAGCCCTCGGTTAGAAACATTGATCTGAAAAGATTACACTGCTACATGATGAACACAGCGTTTCTCGATTTTACCCGTCATTAAAGTTTTGATTTTTCATGTATAATTGATATGAAAATGGGTTTTAACTGTAACTTGTCGACTTAGTTGGGGCAAATTGGACACCCTCTGCCGATAGGTCTGCCATTTTAAAACTGGCTGAGCTTCGAGGTTCATCTTAATGCGTAAATTGATTGTGCTGCGTTTTCCAAATCACTCAGAACGGCCGCTGAATTTTGTATCCAAAGTTTAAATCCATCATGACAAATAAACCAATTCAGACCTTTTACTGAAGGACCGGAAACTTGGGTGTATATCCGGAAGGAAAGTATGTCCACTTGGCCCTTCGACTACCGCTGGTATGCCATGCAGAGTGACCACAAATCGAATCAAAACGGCACAAACAAAACGAAACGGAACGAAAGGCCGCGGTCGGAGGACACCAACCAACACTGATCGTTAAACCGTTCCGATTTGCGGTCGAAAAAGGGGAGCCATTTTGCGGTGAAATCGATAAGGAAATTGCTAGTCATGAACCGCAAATTTGATTTATTGATTGGTTTATCTGTGGCGCTGCCAATTTTACGCGACTGGATAATATGTAAGTGTACCTTTATGCTTTAGCCATACGTTGGGATGCATGATTTTTTTTACCATTGCTCCGGCAGGCGGAAATATGGGTAGTAGACTGGCCCACAACAAAAAATATCCTTATATTCCACGCGGCACCCCCTAAATTTGTGCATTTAGGTGAAAAAATAACTACCTGAAAGTTTCAGGTCATTTGGCAGAAGCAAGAGCTGGCGCAAAGGACTTGAAAATTGTATGGAGATTTTGGGCAAATTGTATGAAAATTTGACATACTTTCACTCTTGGTGTTCTAAAATATGTTACCAGTATGCTAGAAAGCTCAGAATTTCAGGAATTGTAGTTCAAACAATGACAAACAGGTTTGTAGAAGATTGTGATGCGACACGAGTTGACTGTGATGAGTTATCCGCAATTTAATGTGTGATTTTTTTTCGCATTTCTTTGATATATCGTGAACGGAGTATGGGCTAATAATTGCACTAACTTGATCACATCGTCACACAATAAGAATAACAAATAGAAAATTTGTGACTTTCTTTCAACTTTTTGCAGATATTTGTTATTAAATAAGCTACAACTTTGCCTAGGACACAAACTTTCTATCTGTTATTATCATAGTGTGACAATTCGATCAAGTAAGTACTAATAATCCACCTATACACCGTTCACGATATACCGATGAAACGCGAAAAAAATTACGCATATAATTGCAAATAACTCATCACAGTCAACTCGTATCGCGTCATAATCTTCTACAAACTTGTTTGACAATTTTTGAACTACAATTCCTGATATTCTGAACTTTCTAGCATACTGGAAACATATTTTAGGACACAAAGAGTGAAAGAATGTCAATTTTTCATACATTTTGCAGGAAATCTCCATACAAATTTCAAGTCCTTTGCGCCAGCTCGTGCTTCTTCCAAATGACCTGAAACTTTCAGAAAGTCGTTTTTTTCACTTAAATGCACCAATCTAGGGGGTGCCGCGTTGAAAAAAATGTTGTAAAAATCATCCCATACAAATTTGGGCCAGTCTAATGGGTAGTTGAGTTTTCTGTCCTATAGAAAGGTGGTAATAAAAATCGAGCGATCACACCTGTCAGAAGACAAATGACCCCTGCTAGGACTAAAAAAGCTGTAATCGATTTCGGTCAGGTTCCTTCTGTAAAGTTCAAAGTTGGAATTGCTTCGGTCGCCAGCCATCTCATTTCGAGTGAATCGATATTTAACACCTGTATGGGTCATTAAGTGCCCTCGCTGCTGTTATTAAGGATATAATAACAGACCTGATAAACCTGATCATCAAGGCAACAATGCTCATGTTAAATTGGAAAACAAAAAACAGATCACAACAATTGCTGGATGATTTAATCCATTTTCGTTTCCTGTTGAATAATGAACTTTTTTTTTTCACAAATATGGGTTCTCATGTGGGTTCTCACTCACTTCTAGTACTATGTCAAGTGTTCACAGGGCAAATTTTGTTATCAAAAATTATACAAAGGAGAATGAACAATTTGGTTATCGGATGTACACGGATATTCCAAAGATCTTGACAAGACAAAAAATGTTACTATGGGGTCAAGAAAATCTACCGTGTCCCCACAAACCAGACCATACTCCAATAATGAACTTCCTTGGAGGTGGAACTATCGGTATAAGATTCAATGCCGGACCGGTATTAATCGTTCAGCTAGCCTTTTTTACACTCACCTGTATGAGTCTTCTGGACAACTTCAAGCGGTGGTTTCCAAATAATCATGTTTTTCTCATAAATGGACGGGAGATTTATATCTTTCAGAAAATTTATTTGTAGTTCATGATCTTATCTGTAAGTTTAAATGAGAAATTTCAACATAGATTTAGCCGTTATTGAAAATTTTCAAAGATATGGATGATCAAATTCTCCATTTTTTTTAAATATGTCTTTATTCGTACCAATTCATCAAAACATTTATATTACATTATTACATTAAATTAGGTGTTCAGTTCAATAATGAACTGTCCAAAGCCCTATAGTTAACTAATAACTAAAATTTATTTATTCGACTTAAATTTGCTGAGCGCAATCAAGTATTTTTATGTAGTATGTTGGGATTGAAACACGACGCGTGTGGCTTTTACGATAGGGTCTTTATTAATGATCATCTTCTTGTTCTCTCTAGTTACACTCGCATATAATGAAGGATCAGTGTTGCCAAGCTATCACAACATATCTCATATTGTTTATTCGAAGACACTATCTTCCGGTTGCATGATGTAGTCCTCGAACTTCTTGGGTGCAGATGTGATACGCGTTGGACGGGAGCGGCTGCTTCCGGACGATTCCTTATTCCACTCTTCAGCTTCAAAGGCATCCGATGACACCGGGTTACGTTCTTCTTGTGTTCGTGGTATGAGTTTAAGATGCGAGCTGTTTCGTGTGTACTCTTGTCCAGATGGAGCCTTTACGGTGATAGAGCTACCGTGCTTGGTAGTTACTGTTGTGGGAGTCGGCAAGAAAGTTGGAGACAGTTTATTTCTTGGCAGCGTGTTTTTCATTAGCACCTCATCTCCCACCTGGATAGATGCTTCTTTGGCTCCCACTCGTCTGTCCCGACTCTCCTTCGTTTGGTGTTTGATGATGTTATCTCTATCGCGCATTTCTTCGTCCAAGGGTTCAACTTCGTTCCAATGTGGAAACAGATCACGGAATCGCCTACCGAACACTAATGTTGCGGGGGCAACCCCGGTCACGCTGTGTGGTGTTACAGAGTACATATATAAGTATTCCTGTAGGGCTTCCTCCAGATTTGTACCTTTCTGTTGGCTTATTTTCAAAACCTTTAACAGAGATCGGTTCTGCCTCTCCACTTCTCCGTTTGCGCTTGGCCAGTATGGTGTTGTGTGTGACAGTTTTATACCGAAGTCAACGCAGTAGTCCTTGAGTTCCTGGCTTGAAAAGTTTTTCGCATTGTCTGTGGTCAAAACTGTTGGGAGGCCCATTCTTGTGAAGACTTGTTTAAGGAAGCGGATAACATCGGCGGAAGTAGTTCTGGTCATAAATTCAGCAATCACAAACCGACTATACAGATCCACCAAAACGAAGATATATTTTCCGTTTGGCAGAGGACCTAAGAAGTCAGCGCTTAAATGGAACCAAGCAGTGGACGGCAATTCTCGAATACGGAGTGGTTCTGGTTTGTTAGGTAGGCTTACCATTAGACATTCTACGCACCTTCTGCATTTTTTCTCCACATCCACGTCTATTCCCGGCCACCACACAGCAGCTCTCAATCGACGTTTCATTTTCTCTTTTCCAGGGTGACCTACGTGGGAAAGGTCCAGCACACCGGCTCGAAGTCCTTCTGGGATCACAATTTTGTTAGCTCGTAGCAGTACATCTTTCACTGAGCATAACTCGGTCTTGAATGGAAGGAACCCTTTAGGAACCGAGTTCCAGTCGCCATCCAGCAATGCGCGCCTCACACATTGGATTTGTTCGTCTTCCTGGGATTGACGAATGATTTCGGACATAGTCAGGGCAGTTGGTTTAGTAACTTCAACTATAGCGCTTAAAACATGTTCTGTTTGTTTGTCGAATGTTTTTGCTATATCGCATTCGGAAAGACGCGACAAGGGATCGGCGATGTTTGTCTCTCCCGGTGAATAAACAATACTGTACCGGAAAGATTGCATTCTGAGGACCCATCTTTCTTGGCGTTGGTTTGGCTTCGAAGACTCACTGAATATTTTTACTAGAGGCTTGTGGTCCGTTACGATCGTAAAGTCTAGTCCTCGAAGGTACATTTCATAGGGCTCCGTCGCCCACACTATGGCTAGTGCTTCTTTGTCTAGGGTTGAGTATTTCTTTTCGGTTTTGGAAAGACTCTTACTCGCATAACTTATGGGCCTAGGTTTCGATCTTACTACCTGTAGGAGTACTGCGCCTAATCCCGTATCGCTAGCGTCAGTTACTAATATCGTTGGGTACTGGGTACCATAGTACGCAAGGTGCTTAGGGTTGGCTAACGCTTCTTTGATTTGTGTGAAAGCAGTTTTGGCTGCTGAATTCCATCGGAATTTCGTGTTTTTGATTGTCATGTCTCTAAGTGGGGTGCTTAATGTCGATAGATTTGGTATGAATCTACCGACATAATTGGCTAAACCCAAAAAGCTTCGCATTTCGGTAGCATTTTGAGGTCGTCGAAAATTTTTAATGGCACTCACCTTATCGTCCGATGGAAGGATACCTTTGTTTGATAGCAGGTGACCCATGAATACAACGGATGATTTTCCGTATTCGCACTTGGCCTCGTTTATCGTGAATCCAAATTCCTTTAGTCGGTTTAGTACTGCCTTCAGTCGGATATCGTGTTCGCCTTTACTTGATGCGTACACCAGAATGTCGTCAATAAAAACCTTGACTCCTTTCAACCCTTTTAGCACTCGCTCTATACAACGCTGGAAAATTTCAGCTGCGACCTTCATTCCAAACATTAACCTTTTGTAGCGATAGTAGCCATCTTGAGTAACAAAGGTCGTTATGTCCCGTGAGTTGGGAGCAAGCTCGATTTGGTGGAATGCTTTCACGAGATCTATTTTACTGAATAACTTACAGCCGTCCAAGTGGGGCATTATTTCCTCGAACGTTGGCAATGGATGCTTTTCTGGAATAATTGCTTTGTTGGCTTTTCGCATGTCCACGCAGATTCGTACATCTCGACCACCGTCCTTCGGCGTTACCACCAATGGAGAAGCCCACGTTATATCCAAAGGTGCGGGTTCGATTACGTCTTGCTTCAATAGGCTTTCCAATTTCTCATCCACCAAAGGTTGAAGCGGTATTGGAAGTCGACGACAGGACTGTTGAACTGGAGGAATCGCACTGTCAATCTTTATTTCCACCTGTACATGTTTGAGCTTGCCAATGGATGGCTCACAAGGTTTCCCGATGTTGAAAATTTCGCCATGGATCTCCAGTAGTCCTAGCTCCATCGATGTTTTCTTGCTCAGAAGCTTAGCTCCTCTTCTCGTTTCTACTACGTAGATTTCATGATGCACTGTTTTGCTCTTTGTAGCAATATCGATTTTAATCACTTTATACACTTTTAGTCTTCCATCACCGTACACTTTCAGTTCTTTAGATGACCTCTCCGATTTGGTCATTATACATCCATTTTTTCGAAATAGTTTATAAGTTTCCCGGTTTATCACGTTCACATGAGCCCCAGAGTCAACCACCCAATTAAGTTTAACTCCCCCCACGAAACACGTCACCACGTCCGATGCTAACTCAGCTGCATATACTTGAGCTAGCTGATTGTCGGATTCTTCCGAGTCAGATCCCGAGGAACTCGATTTGTCACTACATCTCACTTGTCGGACCCTATTTTTGCTTCGCGATTGCTCCCCAGCACTTTTATATTTTGTTTTACACTGTTTCGCATAATGTCCCTTGCGGTTGCATTTCTTACAGAATTCCGACATAGCTGGGCACTTTTTATTGTTGGCAAAATGGCCCTGTTCACCACATCTATAGCAGTGTTCTTCTTTGTTTCTTCGTACTTGGCCGATAGCGTTTTCATCAGTCGGCTTTTTCAAAAGTTCTTTATTCACTTTTAATGTTTCCAAGATTCGACCTTCCTCTGCGATCTCTTGAACTGTCATGAGTTTCTTTTTAAGAATCACTTCTCTTAATGCGTCCGAATTACTATTGTCAAACACTTGCTCGGTTATGCGCATATCCAGAGCTTCACCATAGCCACAAAGACGTCCCTGGTCTCTGAGTCGCTGAATGAACTTATCAAGAGATTCGCCATCTTGTTGTTTAATTCTCCGAAAATTGAAACGCTCAAAAGAAATGCTGCGAAATAATTGTCTAACAAACGAACAGCTTCTCGATACACATCTGTGCCGTATGGAGCAACCGCGTCATGCCCTTCCAAATTATAAAAAATATCCTGGACTTCGGTCCCGGCATAATGCAACAAATACGACCGTTTTCTGGATGGTAGCACAATACAATTCACTTCAAGGAATAACTCTAACGATCTCTTCCACTTCGCCCATCTGATTCCGAGTGAACCAGTATCCGAAACATCGAACGGCAACAGAGCCGCTTTGGAGGGATCCATCTTTTTTTCACTTTGAGGTTATGCTACACTTCTTTAGCAACTTTAAAAACTCCAATCGAATTTAATCTTGGGTTCGCTTGCGTAGTTGTATTAATTGCACTCGAATTTAATCATTTTAACTTTTAGAACCGTTAAAAAACGAATTTAATCCCATCCTCGTCGCCAAAAATGTTGGGATTGAAACACGACGCGTGTGGCTTTTACGATAGGTTCTTTATTAATGATCATCTTCTTGTTCTCTCTAGTTACACTCGCATATAATGAAGGATCAGTGTTGCCAAGCTATCACAACATAGTAGAACATCCTGTAATGTCAAAAATATTTTAAACTTACAACTAAAAACTAAAACTATCCTAAAATTAAACTAATTATAGAGAGAACGAATATCTGCGATGGAAAACTGCATCGATTTGCCTCTGAACTTGAAGATGATGTTGTTGGCCATCTCTTCGGTAGATTTAATGCCCGCAATCCGATGAAGATCTTCGGTGCTGTGCCAAGGTGGAAGCCGCAAAATCATTTTTAGAACCTTGTTCTGAATCCTCTGGTTGGTTTCTGGATGGTTTTTTTCCTCGTCGTGCAGCAGCTAGACCAAATCGGAACTGCATACATTATCGCTGGTCGGAACACCTGTTTGTAGGTGAGCATCTTATTTCGCAAACACATCTTGGATTTACTGTTGATGAGAGAATAGAGAGATTTAGTGTATTAATTGCATTTAGATAGAATATCTTCAATGTGATTTTTAAAAGTAAGATTCCGATCAAGTGTAAGTCCCAAGTACTTCACGTGATCAGACCATTCTAATGAAACCCCATTAAAAGTTATGGAATGATTTCCTTAGGTTTTAAAAAATTTGCTCTTGGCTTATGAGGAAATAAATAAGTTGAGTTTTGGAAGCGTTAGGAGAAATTTTCCACATTCTCAAGTAATTCAAAAAGGAATTGAAATTTTGTTGCAATCTACTGCGTACCACCCGTAAATTCCGACCTTTGGCTGAAAGCAAAGTTTCATCAGCAAATAATCTTCTACCTTTTCCTTCTGTTATCCTGATGTTTCAGATCAGAAGTAAAAATATTGTATAAAATTGGCCCAAGTATACTGCCCTGAGGGACACCAGCTCTAATGGGTGTCCTTTCAGAGCATGAATTTTGATAGCTTACTTGTAAAGTTCGGCTAATCAAATAATTTTGAATAATTTTAGTGAGATATACAGAAAAATCCGAGCTAATTTAGCTACTAAACCTTTGTGCCTATCACTGTCAAAAGCTTTTTCAATATCTAGAAGAGCAACACCAGTTGAATAAATTTAAGATTTGCTAGCGTTAATCATATTAGTTACACTCAAAAGTTGATGTGTAGTAGAATGTCCATGACGAAAACCAAATTGTTCCTCAGGGAAAATAGAATTCTGATTAATGTGGATCATCATTCTATTCAAAATAACTCTCTCAAAGAGTTTACTTATAAAAGGAAGCAAACTAATTGGTCGATAACTTGAAGGCTCTGAAGCACTTTTTCCCGATTTAAAAATTGGAGTTACTTTGGCATTTTTCCATTTATTTGGAAAATAAGCAAAGTGAAAACATTTATTGAAGATTTTTACTTAAAAATTTAAAGTGCTTTCAGGCAACTTTTTAATAAGAATATAGAAAATCCCATCTTCCCCCGGAGCTTTCATATTTTAAAATTTTTTGAAAACCAATTCAAGTTCATCAATATTTATCTCACAAGAACTTTCAAATATATTTTGCTTAGAAAAAATATCATCAAATTCAAAGGAAATTTGAGCATCAATTGGACTTACAACGTTTAAATTAAAATCATGTGCAGACTCAAATTGTTGGGCTTATTTTTAAGCCTTTCTGCGTTAGTTAAAAGAAGTTTATTTGTATTTTTCAAAGTAGGAATTGGCAACTGAAGCTTTTCAAGAATTTTAGTTAATTCCCAAAATGACTTTGAGTAGAGTTTTATGTCCTCTACTGCTTTTGCAAAATTTTTATCTATATATATAAAAAGCAATTTCTGTATGTTTGTTTGTTTGTTTGTCCTCTATACACTCAGCCGTCTTTAGAGCTAGAGGTCTGAAATTTGGCATGGATGCTCATTGGGACTAGGAAAGATGAAAAATGTTTTCAGATTTTCGGATGACCCCTTCTGAAGGGGGTCGATCATACAAGACAAATATTGTTTTCGCGATATTGACGTCATTTTTTGTCGGATTGTGATGAAAATTTTAACATGAGTGTTTTGAAAGACGAGCAATTGATTTCAGGTGTTGAATTTTGTGTAAGGGGTCGGCCAAAGGGGTCGTCCATAATAACTGTTTGCTGTTTTTACGATATTGACGTTATTATACATCCTATTCAGATGAAAATTGGTGCACGACAGTTTTGAGAGACGTGCAATCGATTTTAGGTATAAAATTCGGTGTAGGGGGCCGGCAAAAGGGGTCGTCCATACTACACAAATACTGTTTTAGTTATAATGACGTTTTTATACATCGGATCGGGATGAATCTTAGCACATGGGAGCTATGAGGGACAAACAATTGGTTTCACTTATCCAAATTAAAAACAGGGGTCGATCAAGGGGGTCGTCCATATTAACTATTCACTGTTAATGCGATATTGTCGTTATTATATATCGGATTCAGATGAAAATTGGTACACGAGAGTTTTGAGGGACGAGCTATGGATTTCAGGTATTAAATTCAGCGTAAGGGGTCGGCAAAAGGGGTCGTCCAAATTTAAATATTTTTGCAATATCGTCGTTATTTGACATAGGATTGTAATGAAAATTTGCACACGGTAGTTTTCGGGGACAGGCAATCGATTTCAGATGTCAAATGTTTTGCCAGGGGTCGACGAAAGGGGTGCTCCATATTAATTAATTTTTCACTGATTCAGCCATATTGACATTATATGCAATGGATTGTTTTGAAAATTTGCACACAGGAGTTTTGAGGGAAAGGCTATCAATTTCAGATATCAAAGATTGTATGAGAGGCCACCGAAAGGGGTTTAACTTTTTGGCAATAATAGTGTTGCTATGCAACGATCGAGTCAAAATTTATACACGGGTTTTTTTTGGCACGGTCAATTAATCCCTGATTGCAAATTTAGAAGCAGACGACAGAAAAAGAATTATATTTTTGCAATTATTACTAACCAATGAACTCGGAAGTGCATCTGGAAAATTTTCGGCAATTGACTTTCATACAAACTGTTCATGACATATTCCAAGTTCAAAGCGAAACGGAGTTCGTATGGGATCAGCTAGTTACGAATAAAAGCGAAGTGAAGATATTTAGCATTAAAGTTAGCTTTAAAAGGGTGATTGCAATTAAGTTTCCGATAAACATTAGGATTTCCGAATTAGAAATCATTTTCAAAAGCTCGAAAGCTTGAAAGCAGAACCGAAATTTAAAAACAGAATCTTTAAATAGATCAAATAAATTTTATACTCACTCTCACATACAGTAGTGTATATGGAATATAAATAAGGACTGCTCACGAAAGCAAATAAACACGGGTTATTTAATGTTAGCAAGTAAGTATATTAGCTAGAATTGTAATAATCTAGTGGAATTGTTTGTGAAACTTTGCATTAAGTTGAAAAATTGTTGAAAAAGTTCAATTGAAGCTGGAATAAGTGGAGTTAACCCATCGTTGAGCGATCGAGAGTTCCACACTCGATATTTAGCCTTTACTCCAATTATGAGCTCTAGATAGTTCAACGTTATTGGCTCAACATGTGAACGCCATTGGAGCTGATACTATTTCTGATCGCTAGAGTTGTCCGAAAGAATTGTGGAGAGAATTTAGAAGGATGCGATGTTTTCGGTGTATAAAATAATTAAGGTGTTTGAAAAGTTTATTTTCTTGAACACTTACCGAAATCTGGATGGAAAGAGAGAACCAGGAAACCGGAATGAAGAGAAAGCTACCGTTCGCTTCTTAAATTTTAGAAAAAAAAATTTCGAAGAAATTTCCAAAAAAAATTTATAGTCATAACAATACAGCATAAAAAAAATGCTAAATCGATTTAGAACAATAAATAATACAAAATTTCCTTTAAAGAAATATTGTATTTTTTTCTTATATATATAAAAAATCACAATGTTTAAACGAGCTCTTCTAAAAGAAAAAATGTGAGAAAAAAATGTGGCTTCTGGAGGACGATGAAACTTTAACCGAATTTGACACGAGTTGGCATTCTAGTTAGTTTGCAATTTTTTAACGTTGTTTAAAAATAGGACATTCCTGATGGCCTACATTGCATTTGATAAAAATTAATGTGAGTGGGATACAAATATTTTATAAACGGCTTGCAGTGCTCTGCATTTTTATATTGGTCGCAATAAATGAAGAAACATTCTAGGATTTAAAGAAAAGTTATAGGGTCGTTCGACCGAATAGTCTCTAGGCCAAATGAATGCTAGATCGATAAGACACATTAACATTTGGATATAAGGCCGAATGGTCATTCGGCCGAATGGATGCTAGACTAAAGTTGCCAGATTGCCTGGTGTCTTGATTATTTGTTTGAGAAATTGCTGGCTTTTAACAAAGAATGCCCGGATTTCTGGTTGTCAATTTTTAAATTAAAGGCTCGAATTTTGCCAGGTTTTTATAAAAAATTTCCCGGATTTGTCCGGCCTGCATAAATCCTGGAAAAGTTCTGGCAACCTTCTGCTAAACCAAATGGTCGTTCAGCCGAAAAGCCGGATTATCACTTGGCCGAATGGTGGTTAGACCGAATAGATAGTGGATAAATCGAGTGGATTATAGAGATGATAAGCCGAATGGTTGTAAGGCCGAATGGTCGGCATAATAATGATTCGACCATTCGATCGTTCGGCATAACGTCCATTTGGACTAACAACCACTCGACCTTACATGCAGATAAGCGTCAACGGTGTCTTCCATTCGACCTAATGATCATTCAGCCTATCGACTATTCGACCTAACAACCATTTGGCCTAACATCAATACAATCTTACGACCAATCGGCTTATTGTTCAATCGGCCTAATGATCATTTGGCCTAATGACCATATAGCCTTATGACCATTCGTCCTAACATCCTTTCGGCTTTACGTCCTTTCGGCCTTACAGCCTTCACCTGAATAATTCGGCCTAGTGGCCTATTCGCCCTGTTAACTAGAGTGTCCTACCCGAATTTCCCGACCGGAAATTATCAGCAATAAAAAAATCCGCAAACGGTAAAAATCCTAAGATTTCCCGAAACCAATAAAAAAGTCTAATTTACTAAAATTTTACACGATTTAAATTTCAAAAATGGATCAGATTGAGCAAAAAAAATAATAGTTGTACCTTGATATATGGCTCAGACTTAGACATTTCAATTCCATAAACTGGTTAATACATATTGAATTGTATAAAAAAAAGTTTTTCGTTCGACAACTTAGTGTAAAGGTGAAAAACGACCAAGAATCTATCAAACCACACAATTCCAATACAGAAACGCTGAGTTTGAATGTTTTATTTTGGAATACTCATCATTTAGAACTTCCGTTTTATAAACTGTCGACGGTAGCAAAATTATCAGCAAAGAAATGATATATTTTAAATCAAAAGGATAGTTAGCTGAAAATTTACGAAGTTTGATGCATAACCTGAAGTCTAGCTAAGCGATAGTGAAAAATCGTTCTCAATTATTTATAATTTTTGTTACAAAAATCAGTCAAGTTTGTCTGTTAAAGTTCTTAGTTTTCGGATCTTTATAAGTGGTTTTACAATTGCTAAATTGAATTTTGGAGGCACTAAAAAAGTTTGAAATGTTTTGCAAAAACTAAAAAAATTAAAAATATCATTGATATAAAGTTTCCTATTTAGTAAAGAGTTATAATCTCTATGTTCATTTTTTCCCAGGATCCCGAGAGTTCTTGGGAGAAGGAACGCTTCTTGAGAACGCTAAAATGGCCGGAAAATGGACCCTTTACTGATAACCCATTCACCCTAACGCCCGTATGGCTTTCGGCCTCATAAATTTCGGCCGAATGACCCAACCTTGCACAAAA
Source organism: Uranotaenia lowii (assembly GCF_029784155.1). Classification (NCBI taxonomy): domain Eukaryota; kingdom Metazoa; phylum Arthropoda; class Insecta; order Diptera; family Culicidae; genus Uranotaenia; species Uranotaenia lowii. The sequence continues at coordinate 44,174,183 of NC_073691.1, forward strand.
GGTTTATGTAACAAACAATTTATGATCAATTGAAAGGATAAAAAATTCAGGGATAATCCCTAACACAGTAAATTACACAATGGCCACCTTCTTTACAGCCGTAGCTAAATTTTTCGACAGCTAAATGTTAAAATGTCATAAAATTTGCTGTTTGATTCTCAGGTCAGCCTTCCTGCAGCTTAGATTTTTTTTTGAATTTTTGGGCCCAAAATGCACAATTTGTAAAATGCGAGGTTTTCTCCAAAACATTCAGAAAAATTGCAACTTTTAAAACTACTGATAAGCACATTTTTTTTTTCAAAATTATCGGCATTTTTTCCTAGATTCCAAGAACTCTCAGTTCAAAGTTTCTAAATTTTGCAATTCGATCAATTGAAAAAGACGATAAGTTTATTATAAAACTTATGTCCGTTTTCTCCTGCTAGTTTAGTAGATCAGTAGCGTAACCTCCATTTTCCCGGGGGGTGTCCGACATTGTCTATCATAATAATTATCGTCCCAACCCTCCCAGACCTCCGCTATCTTAACCATTCTGTGTCTGTCGGAACACAATTTGGACCAAATTATTCGGGGTAGTCCTGGAAGCCGAACCTTCCTCATTGAGTCGGAACATTGGGTAGGAAACTCCATACATATTTTTGTGCAGCGCCCATTCAGTTTTTCTAACTATTTAGTTGATGGGGGAATCAAAATCCATAACGGTGGACTTCTTTTCTTTTTTTTTTCATAAAACATAAATGCTCCGGAAAGTGCACCCAAGTGATGGCTGCAGCATTTTGCTAATACCGTTAATCCCTTCTTGTTTGTCATAACTGCCAAACGCGTTGTTTGATACACACATTTAGGAGGGAGTTTTCCTCCCTCCGATGATGTTTTTGTATTCCAGTTAGGGCCGAAAATAGGAGCGATCTTTCTCTCTTTCAGTCGTTCATTGGAAAGGTGTGTGCATTTGTGCACCCCAATTTCTGATGGATTGTGTGTCGCATTGGTTCCGATGATTATATTTTTTTTGTTGGTTCCTATACCTTCAGATTTCACCCGATTTAGAGTTCTTAAAAATGATGTCGTGTTCCGAGAGCATAAAAGTTTTTAATTTTTTTTTTGTTCCACCATCATCTAAACCGGTAAAGCTAGGGATCGGTGAAAAACAGGAGAGTCGTCAACGTCGTTGTTGTTTTGTTGCGCCGCTGCTGTTTGTCGCATAAAAGTCGCATGTCAAAGGGCACAAAAGTGGGCGTGACCCGGGAGCTGTTAATCATCTTTTTTCCCTTGCTTCCTTCCGCTGCCAATTCCTTTATCCTCGTTCCTCTTTTGCCGGCTTCACTCCCTTCAGGTTTGTAGGATTTCCCGTTATTCGCGCGCGGGTTAGGATTCAAATTTCGTGCTTTGTACCCGTTCGCATTTATGTGAAACTCACCAAGCGGATCTGAAAACATATGTCATTGGTTCGCAAGAATAATAGTAAACTGATTTTTTAACCTATTTTAAATAATTCCAAGCCTAACGCCTAAATACAAGCTTGAAAGACTAACGAATTGCACTTGTATAATTGTCGAATGTAATTGAATAAAATTCAAGGATGACAAAACTCATAAGCGAGAACTTGTCTACTACCGGAAACTCAAGGTTTTTTAGTAATAACTTCAAAAATATCAATACTAATATTATAAATTCGTTCTGGTACATGTTTGTACCTGATAATAATTGAAAATTTTAAAAATATATTTTCGTTGATATTAGTTCCTGTTTCGATTTTAAAAGTATCAATATTATGATTACCAAACAATACATTTAAAAAAAATGAACAACATAAAGGGCGTCCACGATGAAATTGCCACACCATGAAATTGCTCAACCTTTTTAACGGTTGGGTAGAATTGATTAAAAATTTGGGTGGATTTAGTTCATAGAGCATTGTTTACATCCGTCAAATTTCAAAGTCATGTGATCAAAACTCGCAGAAATGGAGTCGAAAGAACAGCTCGTGCGTGATAAAATCTTGCGCATTCATCACGAGAACAAGGATCTCTTGCATCGTTCCATCGCTAAAACGCTGGGAATCGTGAATTCCACGGTGTCGCGAGTGATTAAGCGGTTCGAGGAACAATTGACCATCGATCGGAAGCCCAGAAGTGAAGGAAAAAGTATTCTGTATAACACCCAAAATAGCAACCGCTAATGATCAAATTAGCTTGAAGCAAGTCAGATTTATCATTTTTAATTCTTCATTTAATAAGATTAGTATACTGCGGTTCGATTAGTTATACAAAAATGCAAATATTACTGTTATAGAAAGCAGAGTGGCCACGGAACTGGGAAAACGAAGAAAAAATCAGGAATTGGAAATCGCACCGGGAAAACCGGGAATTCAGACCCAAAACCGGAGAAATTTTCATAAGGACACCAAAACTTAGTCTAAGTTCTAAGTTCAGGAATTGAACCGAAAATTGAAAATTTTTATGTCAGAATTTAACAGTTCAAAAATGTGTGCTAAGAAAATCTTCAGTTTTGAAATTAAAAATTACTATGATCGCTCTTCAATCACCTTTGAATTTAAAAAAAACTAAAACTAAAACTGTCTCGAAGAATGAGATGAATAATTCAAAAAGTCACTTAAAATTTGTTCAAGTATCGCATGTCATTAAAATCATAAAAAAAATTATCAATCTAATAAAAGCAAGTGAATGAAAGTTAAGTTTTGGATTCCGAACTCTTCATTGCAAACTTGGGAACGTTGAAAGAGACTTATATTATATTTTCAAGTGATAGTGTTTAATTCAAGACAGATATTAAAAATAAATCTACAAATCATCTTTATGCACGAAAAGGTGTATTTTAGGAAAACAACTTTAAAATTAATATTTCACATCCAGAATAGGTTGACCAAATTTTTTTTTTTTTTTTTTTTTTTTTTTAACAGAGCAGGGAAAAGCCCCCGGGAGTTGGTCACCATTCAAGACCATTCTCCCGAAGGCATAAAACCTCCTCACTTTTTTATTCATTTGTTTTTTTCAATATTTTTCGTACAATTTTTGTGATTACACAGAATTTTTGTTTTATAAATGCTTCAATTATTCGGGCTCATTGTTTGAGAGCTGTATTTTCTTCAAATTGTGACTGTTGTAGGTGGCGGTGGTGGGTGGCGTTGGTGGGCGGTGGTGGGCGGTGGCGGTGGCTGGCGGAGAGGGATAAAAACAAAATTTTATGGAGGCAATTAGTGGCAGGCAGATATGTTTGAAGTGAGGAACTGGACTTCTTTCAAGTCTCCAGTGAGATTACTCTCTGTTAAGGAGACTTTGAAAAAACTGGTTTACGGCAGGTTCAACGATCTAGTTTGTTTTACTGTTGTTTCATACTAAGAAGTTCTCCAAGTGGTTTTTTATATGAACTTTGAGTTGACGTTTGAAACTGGCTTTGTTCCTTATGATTTTTAAGTGCGCTGGTAGACTGTTATACTTCATTTTACTGAAGTATTCAGGGGATCTTTTCATCTTTTCTGTGTTTGGTCTTCTTTGCATTAGGTTTTCTCTCGATCTTGTGGGGAATCTATGACTCTGTTGCTGGACATGTTGATTGTGGTGACAGAGTGGATTATACAGTACGTTGTGAATCCGCACAATACTCTGTAGTTCTCTTAGTGCAGCTATCGGTAGAACAGATAACGGGGCTTCTTTAAATAGGCTGAGCGTGGAGAAGAGTTTGGGTCGTTTGTAAACTGCTTTCAGACATCGATTTTGCATGGCCTGGAGTGGTCTTATATTGCTTTTACTTGCTGCTCCCCAGATAGAGACCATGTATTGCAGTTTAGACTGTACAAAAGCATGGTAGATGTACGTCAGCTGTTTAGTGGGTACGAACCTCGAAATTTTCCACATTAAGCTGTGTATAGCACTAAGCTCTTTTCTGAGCCTGTCTACGTGCGCATCCCATTTCAGAAATTCGTCAAAGATAAGCCCAAGGTACTTGAAGGTTTTAACTTTTTCGATTACTGTTGTACCAGTCTGAAGCAGATCCTCACATTCAATGCGCCGATTGGCTGTCCTAAAAATGACGTACTTGGTTTTGTCCAAGTTGAGCGAGAGAAGATTGAAATTGAAGTATCCTTGAAGTGTGTCCAAATCCTGCGCCATTCGAGACATTATTATTTGTTGATCAGCATGTTCGTACGACAGTGAAGTATCGTCAGCAAAAAGTCGGGGTTTGCCATGTAGACGCAAGTTATGCAAATCGTTCACGTACAGGATGAATAGAAGAGGACCAAGATTACTACCTTGAGGAACTCCAACTGGCAAGTTTCCTAGTTTGCTTGAAGTATGGTTGATTTGGACGAACTGTTTCCTGTTGGCAAGGTAGCTAGCTAAGAGGGAATTTGCAACACCTCTGATTCCGTAAGCATCCAGTTTTTGGAGCATAGTGGAATGATCGATTGTGTCGAAGGCCTTTTTCAGATCCAAAAACAACACTCCCATAAGTTTGCGATTATCGAGTGCGTTGTGGATATCATCTACAAGCTCGGTTGCCGCAGTTAATGTGCTTGAACCTTCCCGGAACCCATATTGATAGTTGTAGAACAGTTTGTGCTGGTTTAGGAAGTGCAAGATCCGCTCTGCTACGAGTTTTTCAAGGATTTTACTAAAAACTGATAATATTGATATCGGGCGGTAGTTACTGCAGCTAGTCTTTTTCCCTGCTTTGAATATTGGAATGACTCGTGCTGTTTTGAGAAACTCCGGAAATTGACCTGTCCTAATACAGTCGTTGAATATGTCTCTGATCAGCGGTGCCAAGATGACATGATGAGTTTTAACAAATTCTGCCGAAATGCCATCCGGTCCAGGACTTTTAGAAGAATCGAGGTTGTTAATAAGAACAATAAGTTCTTGTTCGGTTGCTTGTCTCAGGTATATACTTCTACCATTGTGAACTGATGGAGTATTACTACTCTGCACATTTCTCGGTATCGTGGCCGCTAATTGCGTCCCAACGTTGCAGAAGTAGTCGTTGAATGCATTTGCAACCAATTTCGCATCTTCCACGAGCACTCCATTTATTTCCAATTTAATAGTTTCGCTTTGTGACATGCTACGTCCAACCAGATCATTAAAATTTTTCCACATCGCTTTCTGATTAGATTTTTGGAATAGTTTGTGGTAATAACCTTTCTTAGCCTCAGCTTTGGCGCGCTGCAGTTTTTTCGAGATGTGCGATAGGAGTTCTTTCAGGTTTTCATTGATAGGGTATTTTTTGCATCGGGCAAGAATTCTGTCTTTAATACGCATCAATTTCCACACATCAAACGACATCCATGGACAATAACCTCTCACTTTTACTTGAACCGATACTGTTTTTGAGAACCTCTCTTTCAGCAAAGAGTATAATTCTATAAGTTTGATAAGTTTCTCTGACGGATTGCACGCTTGTATGTTTTCGAATTCTATTCGGAAAGCTGCATTTATTTGCTCGTGTTGAAGGATAACTTTTTCAAGTGTTTGATACGAAATGGTTTTTTTTAAATTAATTGTGGTCAACACCAGGCTGTGGTCACTGATGTCAAATGGGAGCGTTTCATTCAATATTTGATCAGCTAATGAATCTGAGCATACCACATGGTCAAGTATGTTGCTGCTAGCTGGACGAGTTGCATGTGTGTTAGATACACGACAACCATAGCATGTTAAAAGATCTAAATATCGTTGGACAACTGGACACATTTCCTTGTTTATAGGGATATTTACATCTCCAAGCATTAAGATCCGAGTATCAGGTTTCAGGGATGCAAGAATAGAATCGATTTTGTCAAACAACAACTGCGGATTCTGAGACGGCGGACGATATATGGCAAGAATGTCGATTGGAGAGCCTCCAGGATCAAGTCGCATGTGAATAAAATGAAAACCCTCAATGTGTGTGTTCTCCACTTCCGAGATTTTTAGAGATTCTTTCACAAGAACAGCAAGACCTCCGCTACTGGAATCAGGACGACAGGAGACGAAACTACGATATCCATTTATATTTGCGTAATGTTTATTCTCTTCCTTCAACCAGGTTTCACCAAGGACTATGATGTCTACAGATGCAGGGTATTTTTCTAGAAAAATCTTAATTGTATCCAATTTGGTTGGATCATTAAGACTTCTGATATTCAGTTGAAGAGCTCTTAGAAAGTGGGGATTATTTTTATTTCGGCTATTTTTATATAAGGAATCCAGAGAATCGTGCAGTATATTATGCTTTTTATTATTCATTGTGTTCAAAAAAAAAATCAGTATCAACATAAAGGCTTAGCGAGATTTATTAATTATCTCCTGTTCTCATGTTAACCCGCTTCGGTGAAGACATCTCCGGCATCGTTGTGTTTGAAGCTTCCATATCGATCGAGTGGTTTAGAGAACGTTTCTGGGTTGATCTTGCGAGATTGCGGATATCGTTTCGACTTGAAATCTGTTCAATTTTACTACCGTCGTGGCGTTTGAAGAGGATTTTACCATCCCGACCTGGCCAAACATACTTGATACCGAGTTCATCCTGCAGATTCTTAGTTTCCGTTAGCATTTCTTTTCCAAGGTTCGTCAAATCATCTCGGATTGTGACCCTATTAGACGACCCTTTAAAAGCGTCGTCGATCTGCGCAGCTATTAAAATTCCAAATTCACGTTTTTTTTGGAAAATATGCTCTTTGGTAGTAACGCAATTGAAAGAGATAAGAAGTGGTGTGGTTCTTGTCGACGGATTCCTGCTTACCAGCCGTTTCGCTTCGACGACGTCGCCATTTTTCAGCGGACACCCTAATGTAGTTGCCAACTTATGAACGGTGTCGATTGTATTTTCGTTTGAGCTAGTCGGAAGTCCAAGCACGACCGCATTTTTTTCCACTGAAGTCCTGTTTGCTTTGTCCAGTTCCATTTCAAGCCTCTCTACTTTGTTCGACAAGTCGCAGTGTTTTTGTTGCCAGACACTAACCGTATTCCTTAACTTTTCATTGTCCACTTGCATTTCCCTAATAGCTTTACCAATTGATTTAAAGTTTCCTCTCAATTCCTCGAACTTGCTCGACAAAAACTCCTGGGATTCCTCAATGTGTCTATTCGTCTCAACCAAGTTGTCAACGACAGCACGAGTTTTCAGTAGCTCATCTCGAACCTCGCTACGAACCACCGACTGATCCTCCTTAATCCCTCGAACATATTCTGTCAACTTACGGATATCGTCACTCACAGAATCGGCACGATTCACGGCTTGATTAACACGAGCGAACATTTCGATACATTCCGGTGAACAAAAAAACGGATTTTTCTTTGTTTTGGATATGCTGTTGCCAAAAATTTTTTTGCACCTGAAGTGTACCGATCTATGACAGTGCACGCACTCAACCACTTTTGTTGAATCATGAACGACGTTTTCGCATATGAAACAGAAAATTTCTTTTTCATCTTCCATTTTTTTGCAACTATGCGAAATCTTTTGAGCTGCAGTGTAGAATTGACGAAATCAAAACAAGCGATAATATCAGCTACCAGGAACGGTCGACAGCAATTAGTGAGCAGTGAGCGCGATGAGTGACACCGGCGGCGCGAATTGATCAGTTGTTTACAATAGTATAGTAAAAGAAGAGACGGAAAAAGAAATTTTTTTCCGTAATACTGCACCGAAAATCCGATGTGTTGCCAAGGAATGTGCCTGCTCAGGTTATCCGGATGGATGGGGGATCTCTGCGGCCTCAGATTGACAGGATGCGGTCAACTCGAATATCCACAGGTGAGTTTAAATGCGATTCAGACACTTTTTGAACGGAGCGTAAAACAAACAGATGCGATGAACGTGAGCCAAGAATTATTTTTTTGAACAACAAATAACAAATATGTTGAAAAATATGCTAACTGAAACAAAGCTGCTACTGGTTTATGTAAGTTTATGCATGTTTTTGCTATAAAATTGATTGTTTACATTTTGTTTCATGCGACGTAATGAAAGCTCACGCGTGAAATATATTTGTTTTTTTAATGAAGTACACAGCAAAATATCATTGTAGGTATTTAAATGCTAAAAGAAGATTTTTTTCAACAAACAAACAAAATAACAAAATTGTTGCATAAGATTTTTTTTTACTTCTTTTTTTGCTCTTTTTTCGATAAATCAAGGCATCAAAATTTACAATTTCCCGTGCTGCCAAAGGTTTAGGAGGTAATTTTAACTAAGTTGAGGGGCTGAATCCAAATATGCTAATTATTTTTTTTCTACTAGCTTCGATGTTTGAGATTTTTAAAAAAGGTTTTGAGATTTTTAAAAAAGGTATAAAACCACTTGCTTCTGCATAACAAAGTTATTGCATGAATTATGAATAAGTTGAGAAAAAAAAATTGTCGATGGATATAATTTAATTCACCTCTAACTAAGAAATTTATGTAAATCAATTTATTTAACCTTTTATTTCATGATTTATTTTATTTTTCTTTAAAAATGATTTTTATCATTTGGAAATGATGAATACATCAAGAAAAAAATTAAAATAAAAAATTTTCACATTTTTCATACATTAATTGTTGCAAATTTGTTCCCTTATGAAACGAAGGGTTAATTATTTGAAAAGTGTAAGAAATGAAATAAATTTTCAAATTCTAAAATTAGTTGGCAACGTTTTGCATTACTGAATAAAGTTTAGAAATGCTCTACAGTCTTTTTTTTAAACTTTTATGACTACTTCAAACTTTAAACAAATGGTCATTTTTTTATTTTATAATTTGTATAAAAATTTACAACAATTTCGTCCGAATATGTGGCGCAACTGTTTGGTGTGCGGAATATTCGACAAATTAAAGATAAGGGTAATGCTAGGCCGGAATATGCGGTACAACTTTATTTGAAATCACTGATTGAAGAAACTGATCTCGGATTTCTAAAATTATACATAAAAATTTTATCTTGAACTTCAAATTTATGGGTTCTGAATTCAGTGTTCAGAGCTTTGAAATAGCACAGTTCAATTCGAGATTCAACCGATTTAAATTCCTAAATTGTGAATTACAATTTTTCTGCGCTATGAAATTAAACAATGAATGTTTTCTAATGTTTGTTGGTATACAATTTTTGATTGTATTATAATTAATTTTAAAACCATAATTTTCTTATTTTTCCGTATTTTTTCTTGAAAATAAATTTCAAAATTGAAATTCCTTGGCAAATAAAAATTGAAACATGGTCTGACTGAATGTTCATTTTTGAATTTCTCAACCCTGGGGTCTAAAAAGTTGCGTTTTAGTTCCAAAATCATCGATGATTTTTGGCAGATTTTTAAGTTACGATAGCATGAGTAAATTCAAACTGTAAGGTTTGTATGGGAAAATAGAATATGTTGTTAAGAAAATTTTACCTTACTAACCATTTCGTGCCGATTTATAAATTCCTTAACACTAGAAGGACCGGCAAATTGAATATACCTATTCGGACCGTGACCAGTCAAAATGACTGGTAAAGGGGAAATTTTTTCTATCAAAACATTTTTAATTTTTTTCTTTTGAAATTATTTTGTTATTAATTCGATAACATTTTTGTTATAAAATTGAAATATTTTTTCACCATGGGTGCCCGGAATCACCTCAGTTTGGCATAGTTGACGAATGCGTGTATGTCATAAAATGAATATGTCAAATAATTATCAAAAAATTGAAACACATTATCAATTTAATAATAAAAACATGTTAGATGGCTATGGTTATTGACCATGGGTGCACGGTTTCACTTCAGTTTTGTTTTAGTAGATGTTTTCTAGCATCCATCGCTCTGAAGTTTTTCAACCCGATGCCTATAAATTATACCTGATATTGTAGGTTTTGAAGCATATTTTTTATATAAGTAGAGCAATTCACCATGGGTGCACGGATTCACCGCAATTCATCCAAAATCAATTTTTTTGCATGTTAAAGGAAAAGAATAAGGAATTTTAAAGATTCGAATGAAAATTTGTGTTATATACATGGTTTTTCACTATGGGTGCACGGATTCACCGCGTTTTAATCAAATATTGGACTTTGCAATTTTTTAAAAAGCATTGGGGCTTATTCTGCGACGCGAGTGACGTGACTCACGAAATTTCACTTCTTCGTCCTGACTCCAGAAAATCATTCAGAAAAGATATTTGTCTATCGATGAGCTCTGAAGACCAATAACAGCTCATCCGAACGAAAATTTTGAGGCTAGAGAGACTATTTAAGCCAGCAAAACGATATGAAATTTCGTAAGTCACGTCACTCGCGTCGCAGAATAAGCCCCATTATTACAAATCTTTACTAAACCAAAGTCTAAATCATGTCTTTCATGTTGAGACATAATTATTTAAATAACGATTTTTATTTTAAGCTCCGTTTTTTCATTCCTGGAAAAGAAATATTTCAATTATATCTTGAAATAATAAATTTATTTATTTATTATTAAAAAACAGGTTTTTGCCATCGTATATTTATCTGATAAGACCTGATCAACATCCAAGAAATTGGAAAACGGTTATCATGGATCGAGTGAATTTTAGGAATTATATGCATCAAGTTATGTCGTGCGACGGAAAACAGTGGAAATAAAAATAATGAATCAACAAGGTCAAATGTACACATTGATTTGTTTTTCCTTAAAAGTTTTTCGATTGACTAATGTTGCATTTCAAATGCCTATCATATCTAACTCTAAAATATTTTGTGTTCTGAAGGAAGTTGAAAACTTTTTATTTCTATATAATTAACAACGGCGAATTTACAGCCATTCCGTGCACCCATGTTGAAAAATCTTAGCACCAATGTGGTCTATCAGATAGACTGGCGTGAGTCTAGTCTAGGTATGCCAGGTGTACTGGGTTCAAATCCCGGTATCGGCAAGAAATCTCTAGGGTTCAAACCCCGTAAGTTGCCGACAGGTAAGACGTGTTTCCTCTTATAATAAGAATGTTTAATCAGTTGCCAGCTTTATACACGGGTGCCGGAATACCTGTAAGGGAACTTGAATTGGAAATTTGTCGAACCTAATAATCTAAGAATGCATGTGAATACATACTTGGGCAGAAACTGCGGTGAATCCGTGCACCCATGGTGGATAACCAACGTATGAAGAATAGTCAAATATAAAAAAAATCATTTAAATTGTTCAGTTTCATAGACATAAGGTCTTCAAATTTGAATAAATAAGTACACAATTCATAATTATTTTACTCATATTAGTTCAGTATAAAACATATTTATCACCTAAAATTACTCGATTACTCGAATGGACATGTATTAAAACTAACATAACTTTTACAAATCTTGATGAAATTTCGCCAAATTTTGACAGAAAGTTTGATTATAGTTGAGCAACAAAACAGACCAACAAAATTGGGAGTCAAGTGCTTGAAGCGCCACACAGCGGTCGATCCGAGAACTTTTTCTACAAATTTCCATGACTTCGCATCGAAAATCAATAATTTCATAGCTAATGACACACTCCTGCCCACCATTAATCACCTAAGGCTCTTTGTCTTGAATGTAGATTTCAAATAAAACCAAAAGCAAGCGAAAAAAAATTATCTTGTTTGAGTTATAGGTTTGTGAATTTTACCAGTCATTTTGACTGGTCACGGTCCGAGTGTCCATGGCGAAATTTTTCTCGCTTATTTAAAGAGCTAGAAAAAAAAATTCACAGTTTTGTAGAGATTCAAAATTCATGAAAAGTCGTATTTTTTGTGAATTTTTAGAGGGTAGTATTTAAAAGATATTCAACAAACAAAGTGTCCCACCAGTCATTTTGACTGGTGCGGTCTTTCTAGTGTTAAAGGTAAATTTTCGCTTAAAGATTTTGTCAAAGATTGTAATTTAATTTCTTATTAATCAAAAAAATGATCAGAAATTGAATAGCAGTATTTCTTTTGCGGTCTGGCATGGCGTTGCAAAACAATCAATTCAACTAAAATGGAACAAAAGCCATAAGTAAGCTCGGATTCAAAGAAGAAACAAAAATTAGGTTGATTTTTCAGAACAAAGTATTCAATTTTCTTCGATACAATCATAAAAGTTTAACTTTTAAATCAATATGAAGTTTTTTAGACCCCGGGGTTTTAAAAGTTCAAAACTGACTTGAAATCGATTTGTCTTATGTAACACTCTTTTTTTTATCTCAAACTTTCATTTGCTGATGAAAAAAATCCCCGAAACTGTAAATGTAAATTCTAGGTTTTTTAACTTGTTGTCCATATTTATTTTTTTATTTTCGCAATCAGAGTTCTAAATTGAGAACGTGATATCCAAATTCTATAATGTGAACTTTGGAGCTATGATGCAAAATAAAGTTGTATGGATTGTTTCTTAAAAAAAACTACTTTAACAAGGAATTAAAAATTGAAAAAAACTGTAATGAAAATATTTTTCGTTCAAAAACTAGGGTTAACAACAGAAACCCTTGTTAGATAATAACTTTGGGTGTTGTCAATATTCCCAGAGGATTCTAAACACTGCGTCTAACTAGGATTTATGATCATTTAAAAATTACCATTCATTAATCATCGGGTAAATTATTTTTTGACATTTCATGTGGGTTTTTTAATATCTTGATGGTTATTGGTATTTCAATAATAAAAGATAAGTTTATATAACTAAACAATGCCTCAAATAAGTGTTCATAATTTCTATTATTTTATTTACTTTAACAATAATTTTTAAAAATATAATGCAACTATGAATAATCATCTGAGAATCTGTGAGATCAATTTTTAGTAATATTTTAATACACTTGAATGTACAACAGTTTTTTTTTAAATGAACACAAACACATACACAAGTCAGTTGAATACTTTTTGTTCGTAAAGTGGCTATGATGAAGACTGATTGTTTGTATTTATTTGTGAAACTTTTGACACGACTGATGAATTGAAAACATTATTTAACACAACGTTTTAAAATATTTTGTGAATAATTTTCAATCATTGTTTTGAAATGAAAATTAAGGCTCATAGAAAATCAGATTTTTTGATGTTACCATCGAGTCTAAAACTGTCGATAAAACAAAATCTTCTCTAAAAACTGCGCTTTTAAATCATTTTTTTCTATCATAAATTCGCTAATATCAACAATACTGTTACAATACGCAAAAATTAAGTTCAGATGATCAATGAAAAATTTATTCTCCTTCAACGTGCAAAAAAGAGGTTTTATGTTTATGTTACGCAATCCGAGATATTGGAATCTTAGTACCTACACATTTTTTTTATATTTTTTCTTTATTTCATATTTGAAGCATTTTCGGATTCAGTGCCCGATTTTACGTCATAAATATTGTAACCATCCATTTGATGGGTTACAATAACATCTTGGTTTTTGGGCCAATTTGGATGTTATTCTGTAAATATTGTATACTTCTTTTATTGTTGTTAAATATCTAAAAATAGGACAAGATGTCAGACTCAGTGTTTTATGTTTGAGTGATATCTTTTCCTGTTTTTAGCAGCATAAGGCTGGTGTCAATTCGCGTTTGTTTTGTTTAGCCATTTATTTATTTATTTATTTATTTATTTAATTTATTTATTTATTTTGTACATTTTCGTTAAATATTTATTATTACATTTACTTAGTTTTTTATTCGTAATTTTGTTAAACATTAAAACTTGTTAGTAAATTTCTTTGGAATGCACAAGATAAATATAGATGTATATATAACCGTTTGTAAGTCCGACACCAGCCATGTTTTTGTAAATAGTTGTGAAGCGTTCGTGTGCCTGATGTTCAACGAAGGGGATAACAACACCCTCCACGGGAAGTGACAAGGAAAGGGACACATAGAAAAAAATTATAAATAAGCTCTGCGCCCGCAGCTCGAGGCTTATTCTATCAAATGATAGTTCCGGTCCGGGTGGAGTGAGAATAGCGACAGCGACGTTTCCGACGAAATTGGGTGGCACAGACCCCCTTCCGTTAATTTGTAAAAAAAAAACAACGACCAGCTAGACGACTACACGCAGTTAATTCCTAGCTGGTCGGTCGAGTGTGGCCGAGTGTAGTGATTCCCAGGACATTTGTTCTTCCCAGTGCCGATATCACCATTGCCCAGAAAAAGTCACCGGTGTTCCGCGAGTGCAAAAGGTCGTGCTGTGTTAAAGTGCCCTTTACGCTACAACCCCCTTGAGGCACGGTGGCAGTGGTGAGGCCTGGTGGAGGCACGCCTGGGAGTCCATTCGCCGACCGCTTTCGTTAGTGCCCTCTCGATTGGTGAGTCACTCGCGTGGAACTTAAAGTGCACCATTACCACTCCCCGGACCTACTAAGAAACAAGGCCTACGCCCAAAAGGCCGAGTTGTCGCCGGAATATTCTTTCCAATACCAGCTACGGCAGTCCTGTTCCCGAATCCCGTTCCGTGGTTCCCAAAAGGTGTCCCCCAACGAGTCGACCATCGCAGTAACGGCCGCAACGAGATCCAGAACAGTAAAAAAAAGCGCAAGTACAAAACCCCATATAAAAATAAATTACTTAAATTTAATTACGATTATAATCACTTTTTGAAAGCACAAAGTGCTAAATTATCAATCCACCCCCAATTATTGTATGGTCCCTAACATCCAAATTGTAATGACGTTAATTGAGTGCATTCCGTAAATCAAACATTAAATTTAATCGTTTTTGTAAATATCATGTTGTATTGTTTTTGGTTAGAAGTCCGCCCATAAACCTAAATGTTTCTGTTGTTGTGATTCCTCCTCGAGAACCATCCAGTTTATTCCCCTGTTGAGCTAGCGCAGGGAAGTGGGATCTTTCGGATTCTAACAATATTAGTCGGTCAATCAAGTTCACGATTATTTTTTTAATTTTGTAAACTAGTGTAATTTATCTTCAAATTTACCTAAATCTGTATGGCTCGATTAATACCCAATAAAAGAATTTCATTCATTCGGGCAAATACTGCTTTGGATGAATAAAGCTTTGTAAACCGGTCCCTTTGCTCCGTTTTCCTATAATTTGACAGTTGAAACATAACTGTTTTTCGTGGAGGATCTTTTATTGAATTAAAATGCGGAAGCACCCCGAATCCTTAATGATCCCGAATCGGTTTTCATAGGAATATCTTTAAACAACCATAACGGAACTTTCAAAAAACTTCTCGGAAAGAAATTTCTTCAAATTAATATCAACTATTGGCGCCATCCGAATCCAATCGATCACTCGAATGAGGAGGGCCCTTAATTTAGCAAAAGCTCAATGACTTTGGAGCTACCTCACCAAAAACCCTTTCCTAAAGTTCTTAATGTGTTTTCCGAAATCAAAACCGGTGAAATTTTACCCTACGGGTGCCCCATTTTCAAAATTGGTAGCAAAATCCAGAGATGGCCAACCGCCACCGCCGGTTGGAGAATCCGATTCGGAAACCCGATCGACCCATTCTACTCTCTAGATACGTCTAATTTGCTCGCCTCCAGAGTAAGGGGGGATGACTCACCATATAATTCCGGGTGTAGTCAACCGGCTCGTCGTCCTGTTGTCCGAAAATTACCCAATTCAGACGCTCTGGATTTGAGATTATCTGAACTGTGGGATAAGCTTGTGTTATTTTGGTTAGAAAATGTGTTTGATTTTACTTTATTCACTGATAAATCAAGTCATTTATGATCACTGAAAGGTAAGATTTTCATTAATGGCATTTTTTTTTTTTTTTTGATTCCGGATTTGGCTCTGGAACCGTCAGAATAAAAAAACGATTTTCGGGTTTCGAGTTATTCCATTCGTAAGTGTGCGTGAGAACGAGCGCAATGTTTACATGCAGCTGTCATTTTGTTCTCCCTTCTAGATTTCTTCATTCGGTTCTTCACATCCGGATTGTTTTTTTTTTTCGTGTCCAGATTGCACTGGACAGCAGATAGTACGATTTTGCTTGGCCGAGAGGTTCAAAATCGCGGCAATCATCATTTTCCCGTTCATTATTTCAACTGTGTTGCTTTCAGCCAAAAACAGCTGTTTAATGTTTTGACAACAACGTTGAGAGTATTGGTGAACTTCTCGCAAAACTGACTTTCTTTTCAGGGCGACTCCGTCCGTTTTTCGAGCGAACCTAGGTTGCCTCTCGAGCAATAAATGAGCACGATGACAGTAGTTAGAGCGAACCTAGGTTGCCTCTAGTTTGCCTCCAGGTAAAAAAAATACGGTATAAGACTATCTTTTTTTGGTTAAATTCTAAAAACCAATTAAAACAAAAAACGATTTAAACAATTTTACTCAGTAAAACTGATCTTAGTCCAGTGTACGACCTTTAAAGCAATTTGAAATCACTGCTCGATAGGTAAAATCAACCACAAGGGGCCAATAATCTCTAACGGTAAAACCACCATCATCTTCTCCCATTTCGGATTGACCTCCAAAGCGCCATTAATGTGGCTCGGGGCTGACCGATCGTCGGGTCCAAAATCCTGCCCACATACGCTACCGATTCCCGATGTCTGCTTCTCGTTCGATAGAAAGAAGGGTCCGATCTGATTGATTTGGTAATGATGCGCGTCAATAAGTCAATTATTATTGCTATATTTTGCTCTCATTATAGCGCCGAATGGCCAGAAGCCGCCGCCGACGCACAGAAATGCCCCGCGCCGGAGGCTCCAAATCGGTTTGGCTTTGCCCCGGGAGAAATCAAAAGAAAGCTCAGGGAAAAAATATGGACCGAACGGTGGAGCCACTTAATGTTATGGTCCAAGATGATTGGGCAAATTTTGGGACCCAATGGCGACCGTAGATGGGTTCGAAATACGAAATTCTAATGGATCTCGATCTTGATTTTTTCAAGATGTAAAATTTGGTAGAACACATACCACCACATACAGTGTACCAGTCATTGTTTTTGATCCAAGAGATGAGCACCTGCCTTATAAATAAAACTGGTCAAAACGGTTGACTTTACATTTGGTCAATAATAATAAAAATCCTTATTTTTGGCACGTCATCAACCATATTGGTGCCATAAGTTGAAAAATTGACTTTCTGAAAGTTTCAGCTCAATTGGTTGAAGCAACGTTGACGTAATCAGAAAAATTATTGGTTTCTTCAGTTATTTTTAATTTTTTTTAAAACATGCGATTTTCACTATACATATTTAAAAAAGGGGTAACTTGCAACGAACTTTGATTTAATGAAAATTAAGCAACATTGAATAATTATTTTCCATGTGAGGTGAATTTTGAGTTGTAAAGAAAAATGTCATCTTACCCCGCTATTGGCACGTCTTGCATAGATGTCTTCTAATCAACCGGAAATCGATGTTTGGAAGCAATCGAAATTCGTCGATTGAACTAAATTTATCCTGGGCTTGAAAAGAGACGATAATTAGTATAGGTTAGTAGTTTTTTTTTAAGTTTGGAAAGTGAAATACACTGTCCTGCAAATAATTCGTTATTTAGTGTGACTGAAAAACGATATAATTTTGAAAAAAAAATATGGTGGACCGCATAGAAAAAAAAAAAAGCAAACGGCTGCAAGCGGCTTCTCACCCATGCCCTAAAAGGATGTCTTTGTTTTTTTTGTCAATCTTTATTTGAAACGGCTCGTACCTTCAGGTTTTAAGAAGCCAAACTCTTTTTGTTTTTACAATTGTTTGCTTAGCTTAACACTTTTAGTTTAAAGAAAATGAAGATAGAAAGGAAAACATGAAAAATAAAAAGAACTATAGACGAAGATCGATGGCTTTTAGAAAAAGATAGATTAAGAACATGTAGTCCAAATCTATCACAGCTAGTACATCTCTCACTGGAACGTTAGGTGGTTTTCTTCGGGCCCGAAGGGAGTCTATGAATTCCGTTCTGGCGACAAGATGGACCTCACATGACCAGACAATATGCTCGATGTCATGGTAACCTTGGCCGCAACTGCACAAATTGCTGCCAGCAATATCAAAACGATAGAGTACCGCGTTTAAAAAGGATGTCTTTTGTTGTGAAACAGTTTTGTGAGATGACATTTAAATGTGCCTCCTTTTTAACAAAAAAGTGTGTAAAATTTTTACAGAATGGGCAAGCATTAAAGTAAAAAAGGAACTTGTTTGGGCAAGTCAATCTGTGTTTCAAGTTTGGTCTGGTGACAACTCTGGCAGTATTTAGATTTTTTTTAAAATAATTCCAAGATCGCTTAATGCCTGAAACACTCTTTTATAGCTTCAATTCAATTCTTGGAATATGTAATGACATGTAACCTGTTTCTTTTACAGAAAGAAAATGTTGGGCGATCATTAAGCAGGCCCTCCGAAAGAACCCAAAAGTTTTCAAATAGGAGGCGGACTGAACTAGAATAAATTACCTACACATTGAATCTAACATCACCTTAATCGATCAAGGGTCTCTATCTAATCTAATCTAATCTTTTGTGACCTTTACACATAACATTATTTTAGAAGCATGAGCAGAGCAGCAATATCTAACTTTTAAGTTCGGTTTGCTTCTTAAAAATATATCTTAAAAAAACATAGAATAGACGGTTGAGATAAATCTTCGGGAAGAATATTGTGTAGATTTGTTTCGAAGAGTATTAAAGAATGTTGACATTAGTCTTGATGGTTACAAAAACCTTTCAAAATTCAAATGGTTGCGTGGAAAAGTCAAGTCAAGTTTTATAAAGGGACGTGTGAACTGAAGCGTTCGTTCTTGACTCGCAAATCCGTTTTAACTGCTCAACCTTAACCGAACCACATCCTTTTCCGCTTTGTCTCAGTCTGGTTCCATATATGGATCGGTTTTGTCGTCAATCGCCATTCGTTGTATTCCATTTGACAGTAGCCAGCACTTGATTGTCGGTTAGTTGGCACCCACAAACTGACAGCCACGCACAACGCATTTGACAAATACCGCTACTACTGTTCCATGCATTATTGGCTGAATGCAACATACTGTAGATTGGCGGTCGTTGCGCCAAAGTATACTTATTAAATTAACCCTTCCATCAGAAAGCCTGATCCGCCATACGGTCTCCCCGTATTACCCAAACCGTCCCAATTCAACCTCAACCGAAGTCAGGCAAAGCGGCCAATAATAGGCGCACCCGACCAAGATGACATACCTATAGCTACCTATAGCTACCCTAAAGTCAACGGCAGCGGAAAATTGTCGGGTTGATAGCACAAAACGAGGAGCTAGTCATAATTAAATTGTAATTATGATATTTGCTCGCTCCATTGTTGTGTAATGTGTTGTGTTTTGTGTTTTGTGTCTCTCTAGAGAGGCCGACTCTGACTCGTCGTTGAGGGAGGAAGATGTTGCGGTACAGCAAGCAGGTTCCGACGACCGATTATTACTTTTCAATTTTCAGATCAACGACGACGACGACGACGACGAGAGAACCCCTTTTTCCCATATGCTTGGCTTGAGACTATCTCCACCTCTTCACATGCCTCTAGATAGAGTAAGTATGTCAAAACAAGGTTAAATGACACATGACGCTTCACAAGTGACTTCGGTTCAGTTGCATATCATGAGCGGGGAATTGGAAAATGCGTTGGAATTTATTTTTATTGTTCTTGAAAGATGGGGTCCATCTTGTCTTTGTTTATTGTTTGTTTCTTCTTATTTTCTCTATTCATCCAATGTCGCAGCTCACGCACCCTCTTCTAGCAGCAGATGATGATGTGTGGTTTTCTCACAATCGGCATATGTTGGACACGACCACGACCCTGTAAAAGAAAGAGGTTATATGTCATTACATATTCCACGAATTGAATTCAAGAAATACAAGAATGTCTCAGGCATTAAGCTATCTCGGAATTATTTTTAAAAAAATCTAAATACGACCTAAGTTTTCACCAGACCAAACTTAAAAAAGTGTTTGACTTGCCCAAACAAGTTCCTTTACTTTACTCTATCTATTATGTAAAATTTAACACATTTTTTTTTTGTTAAAAAGGAGGCACATTTAAATATCATCACAGGGATGAGCAATCGCTTGCAGCCGTTCGCTTTTATCTATGAGGTCTACCATTTTTTAAAATGATATCTATTTATTGACATTTTTCCATCACATATTACAAAATAAAGGACCATTCTAATACTACGCGTTTATGAGGGGAGAGGGATTATAACAGCTTGTTACGTTTTGTGGATTTTGGATAGAAAATTTAATGCGAATGTGTTACGTAGGGGAAAGGGGTGTCGAAAATGATAGAAATTGGGATACGTAATATGCAATGTGTTTCGTGTTTGAGGGCCGATTGAGAAATCTGTTAAAATAATTTATTATTATAATAAGTTATTAGAATCAATGTTGGAGGTTTTAAAATACTTACCTACTAGTAAGGCTATGATCATTTAGAATCCGGACAGATACGAACGTGTGTATTTTAAAAACTATGCATTTGAACGAAAAACTTTCTATGGAGAAAATGAAGGTGGTTATATGACATTTAATGTAAAAATATAAAAAAAAAATATTTATCAATGATTTCAAGAAATACTCTAACTATTTCATAAAATCTCTTTTTTATCTTTGCACACTTTTTTCAGTCATGTATTGATTTATGTTTTTTACCACAGAAGCAAGACCTTTGCAAAATCATGATATTTTACACAAACTCACCTGGAAAAAGCTATTGGAATCTGGTTGGAACCTTTTCATAAGTAGGCATCTCGAAGAATTTGATCTCTTAAATCCGGTTTTAACATACATTTTTTTGTCCATCAGAACACATCTGTCGTATTGCGTAAAAACCGGATGCATAGATTGCGATCTTTGGAACTGATCATTATTAATTATTTACTTGGTAGACAAGTAGACAGGCAACACTTTTTGCCTGGCGGAAATGGATTTTTTGCATTATTTAAGAAGTCTGCTTTCAGTTATCTCCAATAACCATAGACTTATTACCATATTTAAGATCAAGGGAAGTACTCTGATGGTTCGTTTGAACTTCATGTGGATCCTAGAGTGGCTTCTTATACTTCTTAACCATTTGGTTCCAAAAAAAATTAGAAAAAATCAATAGTTCATGAGCTTTCAATTCAACAATGTAGGGTTTAGCTAGATCAGGAGGCTGCGGATTCCATAATTGTAATCGCGTCAGAATATCTCGAGACGTCAAACAATAAAGACGTAAAACTAACTTCAAGTCCTTCATTTACTTCGGCAATCCTGCAGATTCAGAAGTGGGATGGTTATAACAAGAGACCATTCGAGAAAAACCACAGCTAGGAAAAGTTTTTTCGGAGGATCCACCAGCCTTTTCAAATTCGGATCCAGCAGAAACTTCCGTCCTTGATCACGATCGAAACGTTCCGGAAATGTCGGTAGGAGCTGTAGGATCAGTCTCTCCAGGCACTGGTGCTGTGAATGCGACAGGCAGTGATGGGGCCGAAGCCGGAAGATCGATGTTTCTTCACCCGGATGATGTTAGGAGTTTGCTGCCGGAGTTTGATCCTCAATTGATTGCAGTGACTCGGTGGATACAAAAAAATCGAAAGGCTACAAATTTTATACCACTGGCGATCGGCAGAAACACTCCACTATTCTACAATGCGCCTAGGAGGAATAGCGAAACTCTGGTTTGAAGGTGTAGAGAAGCGGATCGAAAATTTTGAGGACTTCAAAAATGAGGTAATTCCCGCTTTTCCGAACCATCAAGATGAGGCGGATGTTCACTGTACGCTCTTGAGGAGAAAAAAGCTACCGAACGAAACTTATGAAAACTTTGCTTACGACATCATTTCCAAGGCGAGACGAGCGAACTTCAGTGATTCAGCTACAATCAAATACATCATCAACGGAATTCCTAACCTATCTCTTCGAGTGGCTTTAAGTACAGCGGGACATCAATCGATTGGTAATCTTCTAACAGCAATCCATCACTTTGAAAGTATATCGACAATGAGCCAAGAATCCAGAAATCGACAACAAATATCACAAGGACGTTACCCAACGGTTTGTTTTGGGTGTGGAAATCCGGGCCATGTAATTCGAGGATGCCCAGAGACGCACTCTAGAAATGGTAATTATCAAAGAGTAGCTAATCAAGATCCCAGTCAAGTCGGAGGAAGTAGAATGTTACAGCGGTCAGAATTTCCGAGAACCAATCGAGAACAAGGCAACGTAAAAAGGTCCAATAATCCAGGTGATACAGGTTCCAGAGGTGCTACCAGGATGAATTTTGTTTCTGCAGTAAGAGAAGAAGACGAAATGGTTGGTTCCGATGGTTCACAAGCGCAGCAGAATACATCTCGAGGTAGAGTAGAACAACAGGGCACAGTTAGTATTCAAAATTTATATTTTAGTATTTTAGTTAGATTTGATAAAAAATTTTTAGATTGTTCAGCACTTTTTGATACAGGTAGTCCAATTTGTCTTATTAAGCGCAGTTTAGTTCCAGAATCGTTTGATTTTCCTTCTAGTATTTGTTATAATTTTTCAGGCCTTAATCATTCAAAATTATCTATTCTAGGTGAATTTTCGACTGAAATTGTAATCAATTATTTATATTTCACAGTTTAAAATAGTACCCGACTCGACCATGCACCCTGGGTGTATCCTTGGATCAGATTTTATTGAAAAGAACGAGTTGTGCGCAGATTACGATGCCAAGACCATTTCGTTTGCTCGTTTATCTTCATCTACACTTAAGAAGCCTTTGGAGCTAGCTTGTAAAAAAGAAAAATTTAATGAAATCGATAACATTCGGGTGAGTCCAGATTTCTTCTCGAACACTGAAGTTGAGGAGTTAAATATTGGTGACAGTTGTATTGCTTTATATCATGTTAATCGAATTAAGAATCTTTTCGTTGAGGAATATTTAGAAAAATATAAACCGATAAATCCGTTGAATAAATATGTAATGCGAATCGAGCTTTCTAGTTTACAACCATTCAATTTTTCTCCTCGGAGATTGTCGTTTTCACAAAAACAAGAGATAGAAAAACAAATTAATAAACTTTTATCAGAAGCCGTTATTAAAGAAAGTAGTTCTCCTTATGCTAGTAGAATTGTGTTAGTAAAAAAGAAAGACAACTCTTGGAGAATGTGTGTTGATTATCGCGAGTTAAATAAAATAACAATAAAAGATCGGTATCCACTTCCATTAATTGAAGATCATTTAGATAGTTTGCGAGATAAAAATTATTTCACAACACTTGACCTTAAAAGTGGATATCATCATCTTCATATTGATGAACAATCACAAAAATATATTGCTGATCCACTCTTTTTTTCTATTTCTGCGATAGCTGATTTGGGCTCCCGTAGGGTACCACTGTAAAAAAAAATTACAGTATTCAAGAAAAAAATGAGCATTGTTCTACATAAGGATTATTTATCGACTGAAATTAAATCGGATGAACAAGCGGAAAACATTGAAAGATGATTTAATAAAAAGTTGTCAAACAAACATGTATACCAAATATTATTATCGGATTATCTATTGTTTACAAAACAAAAAATTGTGTTTGCCTTGAACTTGGTCAATCAGCAGTCAAAATCACGGAAAAATGAATAATAAAAAAAACCTGTTTGCGATGGGGTCAACCAGCTGACAAATTCACGAAAAAAAAATGAAAACCTGTAGTTGTTTAAATAAGTTTAGAGTTCGACGACACGGTAGCGATCATTCATTGAATGTTGGATTTCGTGCTATGTTTTGCAGTCGGAGTTATCCGTATAAAGTTTAACTGAAAAGCGGTTAGCGTGTAGAAAACCGTCAGATTTTATACTGATTTGACAGATCGCACAAATTTCGCAGTTATGAGTGCGCAGTCCAATTTTTTGCGATGCGAATGGTATTATTTCCTATAATAGACTATTCACCGTACACAACTCCTTTTTTTAACTTCTCATATACGATTTGTTACATTTTAACGACAACATAATTGAATTCGACCAGCATATAAAGTATCAAAGACGCATTTATCGCATCAAAAATCTTCGTCATGCCAAATTAGTTAATTCTTAGGCTATGGAAAAATGTGTTTTCAATAATGTAGATTGTTTTTTTGTTTTGTCTGGGATTTTAACGCTCGTAATTAATTCAATCTCAATGAATACTAAAAATAATAATATTTCATTCCGATGACTTCATGTTTTGTCCTCTCTTGCAAAATAATGATTTGAAGATTGATTCAAGAATTTACTTCTTAACTTTTCAATGAAATTAGTGAGTAAGAATGAATTTTTTAACTGTGTTTACTGCTCCGGTTAGCCTACCGCACGGAAGGCTACCGTCGCGCGATTAGAAATTTTCCCAGTAACCGCAATACTGCTTTTGTAACGCACATGGGATTATTTGAATATACTCGTGTCTCATTCGGATTGTGCAATGCTCCATCTGCTTTTATGAGATTTATCAATTCCATTTTAAAAGATTTAGTGTTAGAAGGTAAATTAAGAATATATATAGATGATTTATTGGTAGCTACAGAAACCATTGAAGAACATTTCCAAATTTTAAAAATAGTGTTTAATATTTTGAAACAGAATCATTTAGAATTGCAATTAAAAAATGTGCGTTTATGAAAACCAAAATAGAATATTTGGGATACATGATAAGTTCTAATGGAGTAAGCCCTAGTGAAAAGCATATCGAATGCATCAAAAAATTTTCTGTTCCTAAAAACATTCACGATGTACAAAAATTTGTAGGCTTGGCAAGCTATTTCCGTAAACTTATATCAAATTTTTCAACAATAGCTAAACCATTGTATGATCTAGTCAAAGTTAAAAAGAAAGATATTTGTTTTGGAGATGTTGAACTAAATTCTTTTAATACACTAAGAAACAAACTAATTGAAGAACCAGTTTTGAAAATTTATTCACCTCATGCGAGAACAGAGCTTCATACTGATGCAAGTTCTTCAGGTTTTGGTGAAATATTAATGCAAGCTCAATCTTATGGAGTTTTGCACCCTGTTATGTTTTTTAGTAAAAGAACCGATTCACATGAATCAAAATTACATTCATTCGAATAAGAAACATTAGCAGTAATAAATAGTATAAAACGATTTCATATTTATTTGCAAGGAATCAAATTCACAATTGTCACAGATTGCATTGCTTTGAAAGAAACTTTGAAGAAAAAGGATATAAATGCTAAAATTGCACGATGGGAATTATTTTTATCAGAATACGATTATGATATTGTACATAGAAGTTCATTAAATATGAAACACGTAGATGCATTATCTCGGTTGCCTTTAATAAATGCTTTAGAAAATGAGAATAGTAATTTCGAGAGAGCACTCATCGCAAGTCAAATTCAAGATTTGTGTTTTTTTAACAAATTCGTTTGGAGCTTGAGTGAAGAGAACATAAAACATAAAGAACTTCGAAATGGTGTTCTTTACAGAAAATTAAAAAATAACAAAGTTTTATTTGTAGTCCCCAATGTTATGATCAACCAAATTTTAAAAATGTATCATGATGATTTTGGACATTTTGGCACAGAAAAAGTTTATGAAGCTATTATTCAATCTTATTGGTTTCCAAACATGAAGGATCAAATTTCTAGGTATATAAAAAATTGTTTGAAATGTTTTATATTTTCTAAAAAGAATTTTAAACAAGATGTCTTATTACAAATTATTGATAAAGGAAACGAATCATTCTATAATTCATATTGACCATTTGGGACCATTTAAACTACAAAATTTTAAGTATAAATATATTTTTGTAGTTATTGATGCCTTTTCTAAATTCATTAAACTATACGCTTGCAAAACAACAAACACTAGTGAAATTTTGAAACATTTAAACAATTATTTTTCTATATTTTCTATTCCTTTCCAAATAATTTCGGATAGAGGAAGTTGTTTTACAGCCTGTAGTTTCAAAAATAATTTGAATGAAAGTGGTGTTAAACATATTTTAACAGCAACTGCTTGTCCTGAAGCTAATGGACAAGTTGAAAGATTTAATAGAATTATCATACCCGTTTTGGCCAAACTTTTAGACTCTAACCCGCGTAAAGGATTCAGTCCACTTTTGAACGATACTGAATATTATATGAACAATACTTATTGTAAATCTATTGCAAATACTCCATCACAAGTTTTATTTGGTGTTAATCAGAGAAAGGGCAATAATCTTATAACTCAAAAAATGGTTAGTAAAAATCAGGAATTAGAAAAAAATTTGGAAGAAATTCGAAACAAAGCTAATGCGGTAAATAAAGCAATACAACTTTATAATAAGAATCAGTATGATTCAAAATGTAAAATTCAGTCAGTGTATAAAGAAGAAGATCTGGTGTACATTCCACAACGTGGAATTCCAGGAGAATCATCTTAGTTACAAGCTCACTTCAAAGGTCCTTATGTTGTTAAGAAGGTTCTACCAAACAACCGTTATGTAATCAATGACTTGGATGGTTGTCAGCAAACACGAGTTCCGTTTTCTAGTGTTTTTGAACCTGTTAATCTTAAACATTGGGTCCCCAATGAAAGCTGACCTTGGATAGGCATCGAGGACGATGCATTTGTTAGAATGGCCGAGCTGTAGGGTTTAGGATCAATCACGTTAGCCTAGTTTCAGCTAGATCAGGAGGCTGCGGATTCCATAATTGTAATCGCGTCAGAATATCTCGAGACGTCAAACAATAAAGACGTAAAACTAACTTCAAGTCTTTCATTTACTTCGGCAATCCTGCAACAATGAAGAATTTTCGAGGCGCAAAATGCGTAAAAGGAGAAAATTTGTGCAAAATTATTTTTACCATATTTTTTTGCATCGTAAATATCTCAAACAACACGTTAACTTAAAAATCTATCAAAAATAGGCAAGATAGTCTTTTTTATAACCAACACAACGCTACTAAAGTTTTGCATATCAGAGTTCTATTAATGTAGCTATCACCGAAATAAAGTGCCCGGATACTAAATAATCATAGCCTTAATAGAAACCAGCTCTAGTAACTATGAAATTTATACCACGAACTAGTGAAATTTCGCAAAAATCGCCAAATCAAAGAGCTTTACGCGAGAATTATTAAAATGAATGCTAAAACCTTCTAGCAACTAGTAACAGTTATCAGCACCAGTAATCATGAAATTTTTACCATGAACCAATAAATTTTCGAAAAAAGTGCAAAACCAAAAAACTTAGGCTTTTTTCGCGAGATTTTACTAGTTGGTGGTAAAAATTTCATAATTACAAGTGCTGGTAACTATTACTAATTTTTAATGCACTCAATAATTTTCTGAATGAACGAATGAAGTTTTTTAAATAGTTGTCGAAAAAAATCTCTTTATTTTGTGAAATATGTCTGAACTTTTGCTCAAACGCAGCGTACATTCATCCTATAAAAAAGAAGTGAGCAAACCGTTAGTTTCTTTACCAATTCTCATATCTTCACAAAGAAACAGCGGAGTTTTCCTTAAAAATAGGGTTGCCTGGAGAACCCCGTTGCGAAAATTATTCATCATGATATCGACGACGACGACGACAGCGCTATTTTCGCCAAACAAACGGCACCCAAATCGAAGTTGGCCTCGGCAACGATCTTTTAGCTATAGCGCGACAGGAAATCGGTAATCAAATTATACGTTTTAAGGAATAGTTCAAAAAGCAGGCTGCGCAACGGGATCAACTTGGCAAATCCTGTTGCGCATTTCTGATCGCCGAAAAAGAAACCGACTTTGACGACGACTTTGAGCGCACGTGTTCTTGGAAGGGAAAGAAACATTGGGAAGTCGTTAACTTTCGTGGGGCCCCCAATAAAACAAGTGACATACTGTGCCAAGTGAGATGTTTTCAACTGTCAAAAAGCAGCGCCCTCTTTTTGCGGAAAGTTGGCACGTACTATGACGGCAAAATGCCGTCCTGGTAGGAAACCGGCAGAGAGCAAAAAAAAGGCAACTCCCCTTTTTCCGGGATTTATTTTCTAAACCTACCTACAGAAATGGCCGTCACCCATCGATCGGGTGCCGCGCGATCCTTTCTCTGGTTGCAATTTGCAATCACTGTGAAGGAAAATTTAATTACCCTCGTTATAATTATATGGTTCTGGTAAAGAGTTTTACCAGTCTGACAAATGGGAGCCAACGAGCGGACAAAAATCGTTAACAGTTCGTTCAGCGCGAGCTGTAAATGCGAAATTGAGAGTTATTTTTTCAGCTTTGACGGTTTTTTAAGCACAATGTTGTAGTGAGTTTTGAACCACGTTGACTTTATGTCAACTGCTTGAAAATATCTACCAGTCCTCTTTATTCTTCGCATAAACTTTAAATGAATGTGTTTCAAATTTGAAACATCACAGGTCATTTTCATATCTTATATTGACTTAAAATAGGAGCCCCTTCTCCCCTTTATAAAGTGGAAAGGTTTTGTCTTATAAAAATCGTCTTTTTATGAAAGAAAATTTGTTTGTTTAGCGAATTTGATAAAAATCACTTGAATATTAATCGAGTTGTGTCATATTTTGATTGAAATTGTGTCCAAAAATTGTTCGAATTAAGTCATATTTTGATTCTTTTTTATACCTTACGTTTTTTTTTTTTTTGTAAATTCTTTATTTGAAACGGCTCATACCTTTAGGTTTTAAGGAGCTACACTCGTTTTGTTTGATAACAATTGTGTGCTTATATCTAGTTCACTTTTAAAGGAAAAAGAAGATAGATAGGGAAATATGAAAATAAGGGAGTCTATCAAATTCGTTCTAGCGACAAGATGGACCTCGCACGACCAAACAATATGCTCGATGTCGTGGTAACCTTGGCCGCAACTACACAAATTGCTGCTAGCAATATTCAAACGATAGAATACCGCGTCTAAGGAATAATGATTGGACATGAGACGGGAAAATATACGAATAAAATCTCGACTCAGGTCCAATCTATTAAACCATGGTTTAAGGCTTACCCTAGGGATAATCGAGTGCAGCCACCGACCCTTGTCATCCTCGTCCCATTTGCGCTGCCAGTTGACAAGAGAGTTTCTTCGAACTAAAAAGTAAAATTCGTTGAAGGCAATTTCACGCTGGTACGTGTCGCCTTCCATCGCCCCCACCTTTGCCAGAGAGTCTGCCTTCTCATTACCCTCTATCGAGCAATGAGAGGGAACCCAAACAAAGGTGATGATAAAGCGACGTTTTGATAAAGCACTCAAACTATCCCGTATCTTCTCGAAGAAGTATGGCGAGTGCTTTCCCGGTTTTATTGAGTGGATTGCTTGAACAGAACTCAGACTATCCGTTACAATAAAGTAGTGCCCAACCGGCCTTGAAGCTATACTGTCCAAAGCACAATGAATAGCTGCTAACTCTGCTATATACACAGAGCATGGTGACTCGAGGCTGTAAGAGGCGCTAGATATTTCGTTGAACACTCCAAATCCTGTTGATTCCTCTATAAGTGATCCATCAGTAAAGTACATTTTATCAGCATCGACGTGTCTATATTTAGCTTCGAAAATTCTTGGAATCAGAAGGGAGCGATGAGGGACCGGGATTCCACAAATTTCCTGCTGCATAGACAAATCAAACTGGACAGAAGAATGATCGTAGTCTGGGCTATAAACACGAGTTGGAGAGAATGAAGAAGGGTTTACCTGCATTGACATGAGGACATGGTATATAGACATAAACCTGGTTTGAAAATTTTGCTCAAGTAGCCTGTCAAAATTTACAATCACCAGTGGGTTCATGACATCACACCTGATGAGGAACCGAAGTGATAGTAGATTGAATCGATCTTTCAGAGGGAGTATTCCTGCCAAAACTTCAAGACTCATGTTGTGCGTTGAGGGCATACAGCCCAAAGCGATGCGAAGACAACGGTATTGAATACGCTCGAGCTTGAGGAGGTGAGTTTTGGCAGCTGACTGGAAACAGAAGCTACCATATTCCATCACTGAGAGAATAGTTGTTCGATACAATTTTAAAAGATCTTCTGGATGTACCTTACGTTTTAGAGGTGGAAGTGATTTTTCAATATTTTAACTTTTTTTTGAACGCGCTCCATCCTCCTTTCTCTGGAAGCATGTGTAGTGTATAGTGTCGATAATAAAAGAATATAGTAATTAATGCTAAAAGAATGGAAATCAATGATTAAAATTGAAATTACTTTTTACGGTTAGTAACATTGATAATAGACACGTTATATAATGAGCGTGTAAAAATGGTATGAAAATTAAACGCTTAACCAAGCTCTGAGAGAAAGAGCGTAGGACACCACATGAAAAGGAAAACGCTGGAACTTTCTCTCACGTTTCGCAAAAAAAAACATCGCATCCATAGTTTGCGAATCGGGAATGTTCAAGGATTAGTTTATAGGAGATTCTCAATGAGAACGCACGCGTTAGGTCTTGCTATTCAATTCGAGCAAGCCCCGTCACGACAGCATGGATGGCAAAACTCCTCAGATCGGCTTGTCCAGTGAAAGAGAGTGCATTTTTGTTTTCGTCTGCCCCCCCCCAAGCTGTGCAGGGAGGGAAGAGATAAATCGCACTGCAAACAAGTGTGAGATTGTTAACACATAAGAGTGAGCGAGAGCATTCACATCTGCTGATGAAGAAAATTCCTCTAGAAAAATCTATTGCACATTGTATTGAGGAGAAATCTGAAAGCTAATACGGTTTTTCTTGGTACGTTAATGAGAAAAGACGCTGCTCTACGAACCAGAGATGGCAGAGGTGTCCTGATCTTCGAGAAGCCGTCCGAGTTTTTCAAAAACTTACGAATTGCCCTGATTCTTAAAAAAAAACAAAATTATAACTGAATTTTTGTACGTTGTATGGTAGAAGTCAAAATAATTTTTTTCTTCATCTACACTGAGGTGTATAAGTATGACTGAAACACTAGGGCGCTCTTGGCTAGAATTCTCTTTCTCTCATTGAGATGCACAAGCTCTCACACTTGCCGTCCGAGTCGCTTCCAGCTCGTGTAAAATCGGATAACGAGTGGAGCACGATCAGCGAAAGAGGAATACACTCGGAAGCAGCGATGCCAAATGTGCCGATTTATCGGTAGGGTAACGGACTTATTTTGGACCACCTTGTCTAGCGCTCTTATAAAGCAACTAATTATAAAAAAATAGTGCATTCCATTAAGTGCCCGGGTTTCAACAATATTTGTTAAAAAATTTGTAACAGTTGTATTTATTAGTCATGTATTCAGTAACGTATTTTGCGCACACAAGTAGCACAGAATTAGAAAAAAAACATATGCTGAAGTTCTCTCAGTGTGAAACTTTTCACATCACTCTCGAACACCCCTCGTACGGTGTAAATGTCAAAAAGAAGGAAACAAAAAAACGGAAAAATCATTCCTCGGAGTACCGAAAAGAAAAGAAAAAATATACGGAAAATTGCTGACGTGGTGGCTGTGAAAAAAGCGCGGACACAGTGATTTTTATCGAGCGCGTCGTTTCAACGGTAACCGGAAGGCGGAGGACAATCAGCAGAAGCCGTATATCACCACGAGACTCGATATTCTCCGGTGCCGATCCCGGATTGCACCGATCAACAGTTCCTCGGTTCTGGCGGCTGCTGGTTGTCCCGCCCATCAAAAACGGTTCGAAAAACACTACGGGGAAGGCCTTTGGACGCTCAGACACGGCGCTCCTTTCAAAGCTGCAAAAAACTTTGAGCGGGCTGATTGCCGAAGACCAACGGGCAGAGCCAGTCAGTCGGAGCGCACTACATCGCAATGGCATTAGGGAAGACCTATAAAACAGTAGCCCCAATATCGGGGCTATCTTTTTTGTTTCCCCTCTTTAGTCCCCATCAGCCAAGCCGTAGCCACGCCACGTCAACTCACTTCTGTACGCTTCACTGTTCGCCAGTCACCTGGGCCTGGTCCGACAAGCGATCCACATCCGGATCGCTAACGAGCATCGCAGCAGCAAGGTTCCATCGTCCGGTGACAACAAATCTGCCAACCGGGCGTCAGCAACAACAACAGCCATCTGGAACAGATCCGATCAGCGATCCGCATCCTGGTTGCCAACGGGTATCGCAGCAGCAGGATCCGTGGTCCGGTGACCACAAACTTTACAATCGAGCATCAGCAACAACAACCGCAACGCTTTGCAAGCCGTCGCAAGACGTCATCCCAGAATCGGACTTGGCTGGGGCTCCTCAGAGGCCTGCGAGCAACCATAGCAGCAAAATTAGATCCGGTTTCGACATCCGGCCAGCTTTGGTTCACCGATCACTAGGGAAGTACCCACCAAATGATCGCGACACCATTCTCGCAAGGCAAAAGAGCCGAGAAGGCAACCATCTCGATCCGTACTGCATCGTTAGCGGAATCCTGTGTTGTTGGATCAGCACTTTTAGCAGATCAGCAGTTTGATGGCAGTGGGCGCTAGGGTCGATGGGCGAGCAATCGCCAGTAGTGCATGTGCATGCCGCGCCGGAAGTAAAGTCAGAGTGAGTAAAACGTTTCATTGAATACATGCAGTCATGAAAACATAATTTTTAATTAGTTGTGGCATATTTGGTGATGAGGAGCTTTACCGTGTGCACTCCCACGCCGTTTCACATAAGGAAAATCTCCAACAATTTTCATGAATAGTTGATTTATAAGAAAGCTAGGCAAGGTGGTCCAAAATAGGTCCGCTGGTCCAAAATAAGTCCGTTACCCTATTTATACCGATTTTTGAGCAAATTTTTGACCTAAAGTCTGTGTATACCGAATACCGATTTCAGACAAAACATATTAATTTCATACCGATTTTTGAGATTTTGGTACAAAACATAAGATATATTTCAGTCTAAGCAAAACTCTCGTGAATATTGGGTTTTCTCTTGAATTGAAAACGACCAAGTAATGTTTGTTGTTAACTAAGTAAGAAACTCTTGAAGCTTTTATGATAAGTGAACGTGTTTCAATATTTCAATCGAATTACTCTCAAAATTTGAAGCATTTTCTTTTAGATAGTCGAATGTTCAAACTTTTAAAGACAAGTCCACTAATAAAGTACTAACTATCCGTTAGAATTAGGATTTATTTTTATGGAGAACTAGCTGATTTTACCCGGCTTTGCTCGGGTTCACATAAAATATAAATCAAACTGAAACGTTTGGCTTTCTGTAATTTTGGAAACTCTTTTTTTTTAGATTAATCACTGTGTTTATCGTTTTCATATTATTTAAACATTTATATGAAGTTTTATTAACTCTAAATTAAAAAAAAATTCCCTAGAATGCTAATTCATCCTTTAAATACAACCATAATTTTTTAGGAAGCTTGAACAGATAAAGCCTTATATTTTATCTTCAAAAGATCAAACTGTTTGTTTTTTTTTACCTTTCCCATCCTTTATCTAATGAAAATCTCTGTTGGAAATCATCCCACATTTCAAGATGGATGATCTCCTTGTACAATGAAATAATTAAGTTTTATTTACTAAGAAATTTCTAAAAAGACCTCCGAACTTTGTTGAACCATGTTGAAAATTCGCTTTGCCTGTTTTGAATTGTATGTGTGAACTTTTCCGATTTTGAATTTCACACTGTTATATTATTATTTGACCTTAAAAGTTGAAAGTTCCACTTATAGTTTTTCAAAGTTATCAAAAACAAATTATCTCTGAACCGAAATCATCAATTCAATGTTATGAAAAAAGTTTTATTTGAGTTCTGTTTCTATTTTTCTAATCTAGGGCACAAACATCCAATTGATTATCTTGAAGAGTAATCAATGTTAAAAATTCAAAATATCATTTGTTTGAATTTGCAGAACTAAACAGTTTTATAATAAATTTTCTCAAAATTTTATGGTAGAATCGACTACATTGGTCATCAATGATGAAATTGGCCAATGAAATTGAGTTGTATAAAACTCAAAAGCTCGGATTAAATTATCTAATCAATTTTCTAATCCCCCGTTTAATTTTTTGGAGGCTTTCGAAGCGTTGAAATCGCAGCCTTTGACTTATAACTCTGAATCTTATAAATTATTCTTTGTCTATGAGGAATTCCAAAAATTTGAAAATGTTTGGCTCTTAAAAGCTGGAATTTATGAAAATCGGTTCATAAGTTTTTCAGCACTTAGCCCAAGTAGTTATTCATCTGAAGATGACAATTCGTTGTTCACTGTTTAGTTGATTTGTATTTTGTAGACACTCTAAGCCTCCCAGCGGCAGAAAAGAGCACTTTAAAGCCACTAACATTCTAATCAATATGTGCCTAACAGGCGAGTTTTACTTTTCAATCCAAAATGTTGGCTGATTATTGCATCCGAATATCTCGTACCAGTACCACGTGATTTGAACAGAAGAAGGAATAAAAACACCCGCCAAAATTTCCCCATTCAAATATTTAATGCTTAGCAAGCTTTGATTTGCTTTCAGTACACGTGAACTCTGGATGGTCGTTTCTAATGCCCGGCCCATGGTGATGGTGAAAATAACCCCGCCAAAGGAAAAAAAATCGGATCACAAAATGGGTGCCATGACTTTTGATTCGTGTCAATAAAACCGAAAATTGTATGGGAGGGTCCCTTTTCTTAAGTGGGAGGGGCTCATAACTATTACTAAAACCTTACCCTGGTTCAACTACATCTCTGTACCAAATTTCAGGCTGATCGGTTAAGCGGTGTGGATTTGTATAAGGTGCATACAAACAAACAAACATATATAGTCCAACTCATCTTTATATATTAGATGTTGGAAAACTGTATTTTTCTATAATATTTATAATTGCGCCTAGATAGCCAGCACAAGTTAATCTAATGAGATTAAATATGTACGAGTTTCTAAGAATTAAAAAAAAACATAAAATGTGTAGTTTCCGAGGGCTTGCAATAAAGAGAGAATTCTTTGTAGGTATTTGGAATGGTAATGATCGAAATTTCACAACTGCTTCACGAATTGCAACAATTCGCAAATTTTCTCTCTCTGAGCACTGGTTTCTCTCTTTTAAAATCAAACCTTCTCATTTTCTCGCAAAAAATGCAACAAATTGCCACAAATCTCCACAATTTCAATCTTTGGTACATTAACGTGTGTGATCATTGACGTATATTCTCCCTTTATTGATTTACACGCTAACTTTTGGCTACCCCTTAAAGGCGTAAAATTGACCCGTTATTGAGAAGCTCCATTATCTGTCAAATAAAGGGTCATTATAACGGATCAATATTACCCTTTATTCCGAACAAGTAGCGAACGCTTCAAAAAGGGTAACTTTTGAACTTGTCATTTGATACGTTACTTTTTTCATCGAACTGTTTTTGCAGAAAGATTGTGGTAAGATTTTTTTTGTATTACAAATTCATATTTCTTGAATATTTTGCTTATTTTATTTTCATTCCAAGCATAACATGAGCACGCCGCAATGGAGGACCGGTCAAATTCAAATAAAAACAAAGAGGATTCAACCAGAATTGACGTGGTTAAGAAAGTTTTTGGTAAGTTTATTGATTTTTGTTTTTTATTTCAAATTTTGTCTTTAATCATCTCTCATCTTACTTTAGGGACATTACACACGATGGAGGAACAGCAGTATCGGCCTAAAAAGCTCCTGAAAAACATCAACATACACACAACCCAACACAAAAAAACAATCCGGTGCCAACAAATTATTTATTGAAAAAATTGACTGTCATCAAGATTAATTAAAATTATAGTCTTCGATTATCGGTATTTGAATAAACAAAATAAAATATTATTCATTTGGTTTGATTTTTTTCTCTGCGAACGAAATTGCTTTTAGCTAATACACAAACCTCCACCAAACGCAAGCGTTTCAAATAAGGGGTAATTTTCATCCGCTACAAGCGTTATCATGCTGAGAACCCCTTAAAGGGTAGAGTGACTTTATCCGTAAAAAGGAGTTCTCCCAGTCTTATCGAATAACGGGTCAAAAGTATTCGTTAAGGGGTAGCCAAAAGTTAGCGTGTATGATATTTGGTTGATTCGCTTCTCCTCGAAGAAAAGCAAATGTCCCCTGCTGAGATGTTCGGGATCTTCCGTAACCTATCCGAAACCGTAGGGGAGAGTGGGGATACTTGATCCCCTTTTCTTATTTTCACCATATCTTTTTGGAAAAATTTGGCAAATCGCACTCTTTTACATTTTCTAACAGCGTGTAACCTCAAGTTTCTATGCTCCTAAAATTAGAACCCGTAGATGAACTAGAAGCATTTTCGTGGAAGTAAAAAAATTGCGATATTTTTTAAGTTAAGGGAGACTTGATCCTTTTTCAGGAAGCCCTAATTCATGGAAAAAATCAAACAAAACCTCAAGAAAGAATGTTAATTGACTATGTTGGTCATGTTTGTTCTCATTTCACAATCTATAATTGTTAGAAAAAAAATTCTATAGCTTATTCTCAACCCTTATGACATTGCATACTTACGGGCGCAATTTTTTATAAACAAGAGAAAATCAATTATTTTAGCCCTTTTCTTCAGATAATTGATGGATGAATATTAGCTATTGGATAAATATTAGTAATCTCGTAATGATTAATCACACCTTAACCTTCAGCAGGTGTAAATTTCAGATTGAAGAACTTTATCTTCATATTTATTTTCTTTGAATTGAAATAGTAATTGAAAAAAAATATATATGACGAACGAACAAAACAAAACAAAATTTAATATTTTTAAATCAATTGAATTCATCAGTTTACGTTAGAGATGGTACCTACCAAAGCAATCATTATTTCAGATAACAGAGATGCAAATTTTAGTGTAAATGGCACTGCCAATTTATTCTGTTTTCTTACATTCCTACAATACAATGAATTGTAATTAATATTTTCGGATAATAACTGTTACGTTTCTCCATATGATTTGAAGTTGTTGAAAATCAAGTCGAGAATAGGTTTCATATCTATGTTTTAAATTGTTCAACAACAACTAAATTGATAAAAAAATAATGATGATAAAGAGTAACAATCGACAAAAACCACTGTTATGTGGAAAATCTTCGAAAACTCAATTTACAAATTGTTTGTGATTTCTTCAATTTTGGATGTGAAACGCCAAAATCTCACCGCCCCTGAGCCTTTCCAACACCCCCCAAAATTCAAAATTGGGACCACAGTCTTCTTGAAATACGTCAACGCCGTCCTGGGACCTTAACTTTATTTAATAAAGGATAGAAAAAATCTGCAAGTTTAAGAAAATTTAATTGAAAAAAAAATTATTTCTGACATCACAAAAGGAAGTTTTGAAGATTTAAATATTGAAGTTTTTATTTTATCTACAAATTTGTTGAAGATTGCAAAACGTTTTGCTTTAAAAATATCTAAGATACATTTTGGTTATAAAGTTATTTGAAGTTTCTACAAATCTCTGAATTTTCGTTGAACTGGAAAAAAAAATTAAAAAAAAACACTTAGGTTATTTTTTCTCAGTTGTCATAATCTATCGAAATCATACAGAAAGTAGACTTTTGCTTCAAAATCTTTTTTTTTTAAATATATAAAACATTTTGCAGATTTTTTTTTGAAGAATAGTGCACAAATATATTAAATGAATTTTTAACTATTTTCAAATGTCAGCAATGAGAGCTGGTAGAATGGAATTAAATGTATATTTGAATCCAACACGTCCAAACCAGTCAAAAGAAGTTTTCAAATTTTTTGCATATCGCAAAATGTGAATGTTGTTGTTTTGATCTTTAAGAGATTGATCCTTCATTTCATGATTTTTTTAATTATATCATAAAAATGAATTTGAAAAAAGTGTAAATAATATGTTCATCAAGAAAAAAAAACAATTTTTCACTTTATTAATACATTATCTGTTGCAAATTGCTTACTTTTTTTAATCGAAGAGCTTTAAGTTAATTTATTCCTGACTAAATAAAGTTAAAAATCTTGGATAAGAACTTGAAATTCTAGAGCAAACTAATGGAAGTAGAGTTCCAGAATGAAATTGTTAATTTAGGAATAGAGTTCTTCGACCAAAGTTCAAAATGAAAAATGAACTTCAGGGTTAATAAAAACAACATAATTTTTCCGATTCACTAAAAATAATAAATTATCAAAATTTTAAAATATTTTTAAATGCATAGCAATGATTTAACAAATTCTTTCAAATATTTGTTTCTTCAAACGTAAAGTTGCAAATAGTGGCCGTCCATAAATGATGTCACGCGTTAGGGGGGGAGAGGGGATTTCGATTTTGGTGACAATTTGTGACATGGGGGGGAGGGGGGCTCAGCTTGAGCGTGACATCACTTATTTTACAAAAAAAAAAACACAGCAAAACAATAACAAATAATTTTATCCTGAATTCAATAAAACTACACTTGCACCATTCATTTAATGAATAATAATACACACGTAATCACTTTTGGTAAATTTTATTAGCATAAGAAAGTTCACAAGAACACTTTCACTGCAACACTCAGGAAAGTCCTTCCCACTTAAATTGTGGCAAAATGTGAACAGGATTGCTTGGCTATTCTAACCTGTGGAGAAGATTTTGATTGCGAATGAATTTAAAGAGGAATTAGATTTGGATGGTTGGATAGACTAGATTTGGATTGTTGGATAGACTAGATTTGGTCGTTGATATGGAAAGTCATCAACATAATCCTTGGACTCATGATTGAAATGTGTTTTAAGCAATGATTGAAGGCTTGTTAAAAGTTGTTAACCTTTTTTTTCAATTCTTTGAATAAAACTGATGAATTTTAAAAAAAGCAACATTTTTAATCAAATTTCTAAGAGTTGAAAATTTTACTCCAGGGGGGGGGGGGGGGTTAGGAAAACGTGACGTAATACAAAAGGGGTTACGGAATTTGTGACAATATGTGACGGAGGGGGGAGGGAGGGGTAAATTTTTTCCAAATTTTGCGTGACATCATTAATGAACAGCCCCATAAGAACCATTGAAATTTCGTTATGTTAACCTAAATATGACGAAGCTCAGGAAATGCAGATTGTTTAAAGATATCTCAAAATGTTCTTCTTTTCAACAACAAGTGTATTATGTACTTTTATTTAATACATTTATAATTAGGGTTCGTTAATGAGCTCATAAGTGCAGGACTCCCTTCCTACCTCACGATATGAACCTTTTTTTCATTTTTTATACAATTTTTTTTCTAAATAAAATTCGTGTTACTTTATCTTATTTACAAAGTCTAAAAAAAAACACATGCTCATTTTGACCAAAACGGAGACTAAGAATCCCAGACATTTGGAAATTCGAAAAGTCTTATTTAAAAACTAAATTTACTGTATATTATGTTCAAGACAGCTTAAATCAGCTTTGCACCATGGTTGATACTAGATTCCAGTGACAAAAGTTGTATAAACAATGTATTTTTTCCATTCCATACATGATCTTCTTCCTGGTTTAATTTCAAATACGAATCAGAAACAAAACAACTATAAGTCCTATAGCTATGTTGACACGTGTAAGGCTAATGTTGTAATAGATTTTTCTGCATTGATTTACATTACACTTGTATGTAAAACTCCTTATTTTAAGGGATTTATAATTTGATTCTTAAAATTTCGTTCATTCGCCACAAGTCAGTATACGATAAAACAAGGTAATTTTCCACGATTTTGGTATTCTTCTAGGATCTTTCATCTTCTTCTATATATATAAAAATGAATTTCTGTCTGTCTGTCTGTTCCCTATAGACTCGGAAACTACTGAACCGATTTGCGTGAAACTTGGCAGGTGGAGGTATTGGAGGCAGGGGAAGGTTCTTATTATGGTTTGAGACCCCTCCCTCTCTCATGAAGGGGGGATGGGCCTCCCAAACAAAAGACAATTTTTTGCATAACTCGAGAACCCATCAAGCAAATGCTATCAAATTTGGCAGTGGGGGATATTTGGGATCAAGGAATATTTCTATGAATACTTGGTACCCCTCCCTCCTCTCAGTGGGGTGATAGGACGGGGGGAAGTGGAACTATCTTACAATTTTTCATATAACTCGAAAACTAATCAAGATATTGGAAAAAAAAATTTTACACGGGAAGGTATTTGGATACGAAGAATAATTGAATGATTTTTTGAGACCCCTCCCTCTTTCCAGTAGAAAGAGGGAGGGACCTCCTTCATATTTTTTTACATAACTCAAAAACTAATAAAGCAAATTTAACCAAATTTGGCATGGGAGGGTATTTGCATATGAAAAATATTTCTATGATTATTTGAGCCCCTCACTATTTCCACTAGAGAGATGTTAAAGGGGGGAGGGGCCTCTTTTTAATTTTTTATACAACTCAAAAACTAAATAAGCAAATGGAACCAAACTGGCATGGGCGGGTATTTGGGAGCGTGAAATGTTCTAATGATTGTTTGAGACCCCTTCCTTCTTCCAACGGGGAGGAAAGAAAGAGGGAGGGGAGTTTCATACAATTTTTATTTTGGTACGATATTTTGGTACGAAAAATGCTTTTATGAATATTTGGTATCCCACACTCCTTCAAAGAGGTGGATGAAAAGGAGAGGTCTCCCTTACAATTTTCAGTATAACTGGAGAGTTGATCGAGCAAATTAAACCACATTTGGCATGTGAGGGAATTTGGATAGGAGAAATATTTCTATTATAAATTGAAGCCCGGCCTTTTTTCAACGGCAAGATATAAAGGGGGGCTTCCATACAATTTTTATTGCTCAACTAGAGAATTTATCGAGCACATGAAACCAAATTTGGCATCAAAAAGTATTTGAGTACTAAAAATACCTTTTCTTTGTAAAACAATACCTTTCTTGCAGTAGGATGGTAGAATTTTGAATTTAGGAATGGAAGAGGAGGCTTAATTTATTTTTTTTTTTTACAAAATCCGAGAAATAGACAAAACTTAACATGGAAAATCATTTTGGTATGATTCTATGAATATCTGACACAACATCCTCCTTTCAGCGAGTAGGTACATAGGAGGAAGGAGGTGAGCCCAATACAATTTTGTTAGCATAAGTTCTCAATTTATGCTAACGAAGCCAACAAATGGAAACAAATATGGCATGGAAAGGTACTTGGTTACGAGATATCTTTCTACGATTGTTATAGATCCTTACGCTTTACAGTGTAGAAAGGGGAAGAAAGGAGGAGGGTCCATATAAATTTTTGTTGTAAAGCTTAAAAACTTATCAACCAATGGAACTAAATTTGATATAAGAGGATTTTTGGGAACGAAAAAATTAGGTATGATAATTAAAAATCACGACCTGCATTCAGCAGGGGGTGAAGAGAAGGACAGGTGAAGGGGCTCTCTTTTAAGTTTTTTAGCATAAATCCAGAACATATAAAGCAAAAAAAGACATATTTTATAAGTTAGATTGTTTGCGTACGATTAATTTGAGACCCTCCAGACAGATTCAAATTATCAGATCTTTAACACAAATTTATAGGACAAGATTCTGAATATTAGATTTAGTTATCTTTGTGTTGCAATTTGAAACTCAAGCTGCAGCCCTCATTTTATGGCGGTTGCTTATGAATTATGTTTTAATTTGATTTAAAATGATGCCAATAAAACAAGACAAATTTGAATAATTTTTGAAAATATCATTTGAATTTGAAAGGTGTAGCAAAGCACACCGGGTCAGCTAGTTATATATAAAAATGAATGTTAGTCTGTCTATCTGTTCCTTATAGACTAAAAAACTACTGAACCTACTGAGGGGGGGGGGGGGGGAAGGGAGCATACAAAATTTATAAAAATATGACACAATCGAACAATTTTCGGAAACTTCTGAACCCATCCACTTGAAATTTGGTGCGTAGTAGTTTTCAAGACCGGGACGGTTTTATAATACTTTCAAACCCTTCCAAATCCAGAAAGGGGAGGCTCCCATACAAAATTCACAAAAATTGACAAAATTTTAACAATCTTCGAAGCATTTTTGTTAAAAATTGATAAACGTTCCGACATAATGAGATGATTTATTGAATTGAAAAATAAGTTTTAACAAAATTTGATGATATATTGTATTGATAGACGCTTCCCATTTTCACGAATGAAGACTCTCATATTCAATAAATGTAACATACATATCATTATCGAAACCAATGTCTTAGTATTTTCATAAAATTTGGTACAATATTTGATTATTTACAAATTTTCCTGTATTTAAGTAATCCTCCCGCATCAAAAGGGTGATTTTTTATATAAAGAATTTATTTATTGTTCTGAAGACCCCTCCTATTTTGTTTCTAAAGGGCGGCTCTTTCAAACCTTCAAATTAAGTCGGGACTCAAGAAAATCTAGAAGCTCAGTTTGGTTGGCTTTTGAATAATATTGAAATTTAATTTAAAAGGATGTTTATTTTGATTTTATTATTTTAACGAACATTCTTTTTTCTATGGAAGGGGTGGCAAAGCACACCGGGTCAGCTCGTTTTGAATTAATATTAGTGATATTTTTTATTCCTAACAAAATCGCTTTAAAAGCGTACCTACGTCGTTACTTAAAAGTTTCCAATAGTTTTCCGATCATCTTTACTTCCTTCCAAATTTTTCATTTCAATCAACATTTGATTCAAATGAAACCGAAAAACATCAAAAGAACCACGCACACTTGCCGACCCCAATCGTTCGAAGGGAAAAACCAAACCTACAAAGTGAAAAACGAGGTGTCCTTTTGCGCACTTAATCATTCTCACTAGGCTGGCAAAAAAAACCAAAAGAACAGACACCCAAAAACTAGTTCAACCGTGAAAACCGACCGCGCAAAAGGTTTCGTTTCGTTTCTTCCGTCAGCCTGCCCAACCCAATAAATCAGTCTACGATGGCCAAAGTGCTGGCGCCAATGCCCTAGGAACCATGTCCCGAAGGAAGGGGCGACGAATTTCGAGGCTCTCGCTCGGCCATCCCGGAAAACATCATCGAATATTATCGATTGATTGAACAAAAACCAAAAAATAAAACCGGCCGGTCTTGGGTCTGTTTAAATTTGGGTAAGGGGAAACAACTTCGGGGATCTTCAAAAGGGCAAAGGAACAGAATCGAACCAGGATGAAGAGAAAAAAAAACAATTGGAAATCGAGTCTCGATTTTAATTGACCGGAACCAAATGATCGACCATCGTCCGTCGTCGGCGACCATGCCCTAGTATTTATGTTGAAAGATTTGTGGGTACTTTATAGATATTTGTTTGATTTGTTGTTCTACAACTTGACTCCATAAGATGGCATCGACTCGACACAGCCACAAATGAAATCCGATTTGGTTTGGTCAGTTTTGGTGGTTTTTTTACAAATTCTAGCCTAGGGTTCGATTCATAAATTTATGTACAATGTGGTTTTGTTTTATTTTTATGAAATATGTTAAGGGATTTCCTTTGTTTCCTTTCCGGTTTGTTCTTGTGTGTGAATGAGTTATTAGGAAAAAAAAAAATATATCAACAATATACTTCGAACGAC
This sequence comes from Uranotaenia lowii, assembly GCF_029784155.1. Lineage (NCBI taxonomy): Eukaryota > Metazoa > Arthropoda > Insecta > Diptera > Culicidae > Uranotaenia > Uranotaenia lowii. Next base: position 44,217,408 of record NC_073691.1, read on the forward strand.
ATGATCCCTTTTTTTTGTTTATAAAATTAATGGCAGTGGTTAAGAATAGAGCGTAAATCGATTGTCTGGTTCTGAATGATTTTTTTTTATAAACAATTTAATTTAGAATCATAACTTTTTAGTTATGATTTTTTGGCTGGCGAATTGTAGATACATAGATAATGTGCATCTCGAAACCTTATACACCCAACCTTCGCGTAGTGCTCATGTTTAGAGGCATTTTACAAACATGATGGAGGCATACAAAAACACTTCCTTATTCCGCTTTCTAATCGTTATGAAACCTTCATAAAAGCTTTAATTTGTTTTACTTTCAAAGTTCATTTGAATAAGAAATAAAAACCACCCAAGTTTTTGTTTTGAGCTTATTTAGGTAGATATTGTTTTTTTTATTGGTAAATTCATAAAATTCTTAAAAGCGTGTCATCCTCAAAATGCATTGATTAGATACGTTGACTTGTCAGCCATTTCGTCAAACGGCCGTAGACGCATTTAACCTGCTAGGCGCATTTAGGAACACATTCCCCTTAGGTGGAATATTGTTGATGAAACTATACTTTTTTCTCCGTTATTGGAATCTAAAATTTCTTTTTGGTTGAATATTTCGTATTTTTGTATTGGATTCTGTTTCTGAATACTTATTCATGTACTTCCTTTTGAGAATATTCCAAGTCTCCAGAAGGCTCATGACGACATTATCAGTAGCATTTTGAGTTCACATTTGAGTGTATAAAATGCTTTTCCTTTGGGTTCATGTATAAAAGTACTTCTCTGAGGGCCTTCTCGGGGGCAGGGGCAATTTTTCTTGGGGGACTCCTAAAATTTGATTTTTTTTTTCTTTCATGTGCCAACTGCGTGGATGGAAGTTTCCGGTATCTTTAAATAAAAACTGTCATCGGGTGCATACAGCGCAGAATCGCTAAGCCACTTATCAAAAAAGAAAGCTCTGATTAGGATTGTTAAAAGCAAAATTAAATTCGTTATTTATATGATACCTCTATTAGGAACTATTTAGAATTTTCTGGCTTAGAAAAAATCAAGGATAGGTTTTTAATAAGTTTTTGAATTCATAATTGATTATCAGCTATGTGCTGCATCGAAAGCAGAAAAAAATATTTCCCTTTTAACAATTTTTGAGTAACATGACGATTTCAGATCTAGAAAACAAAATAAAAAAATGAAACAAATAATTTAAAAACCAATTCCATGGAGATACAGATTAAAGTGTCCCTCCCGGGATTACCTGCCCAAGAATTTGAAAAATTCGGGAATTTCCTATTTTCGGGAATCATAGTATTATTCCCGGAAATTCACGACATCTATGAAATTATTTCTCTGAAAAAACCTGGAAGCCTCCGGAACCATTCTTAATGTTCTTTTTTCAAAATGCAGTCATTGAGAATATGCCAATTCCTGTGGTAGTAGACATTTGGCAGCCAGTTGGAGCAATTTTTTTTATTCAAATAGCTAAGTTTAAAAACATTATATGTATTTCCATACCGTTTTCATTAAACGGAAAACCACAACCCTTCGAGAAATATATGAAAAATTGCGCAGTAGGTAGGCAGATTGTGTTCTCTCGGAAGTAACATTTATGCATCTGGCTTTAAGAGTCAGATGAATTTCAAAACTTAAAAATTGCCAAGACATATTTTTTCACATGAACAGTAATTTTGTAAAGTTTTCAGAAAAACAAAAAAAAAGTTTGATAAATTAAACATATTAAAAGATAATCATTTTATTATCCCCTATTTGGATGCATAAACTATTCGTTTGACCTGCTCAGGTTATATTATAGCTCGTTTGAATGTTTTTAATTTATCATTTTTTAAAGCAGTTTAATTTATTTGATTAAAAATATGTTTTAAAAAACTTTCTAAAGAATCCATGTTGACACATTATGGGTTTGTATGCAGGAAAGGTTCGATAAGCTATATTTAAATCGAAGTGCATTTTACATATTTTTGAATATTTTCCGAAATCCCGATTCTCGGAAAATAGGCCTCTGGATTACCCGATTCCGATCCCGAATAACAAATTACAGATGAACCAACGTTTATTTCAATTTTAAATAATTATATATCATTCTTATCATATGAATAGCAGATGATTTGGTCAAATTGTTTTTCAAAATGTGGACAGAGATACATTTACAGCTCTCAGATCCAAAGGAGTATGTGCAGAACTTTTTCTAGTGATTTCTTCCTATTTTTTGACATTTATTACGCTTGAAGAAATTAAACAAAAGGTGTGGAAAATAGCAGAATAGCGTATGTTATCTTAATTAGCTTTTATGTACTTTAATCCTTTTGAACACAAATTCAAGCTGGAAATTAAATGTTAAAAAATAGATAAGGACTTCAAATGAGATTAATATCTTGAACAAAGATCTCGAGTTCTCAAAAAGTCATAAAAACTATGAAACTGAACTTCAGTTACTGAAGAAACAACACACGACCCGAAGGTCTCATTTCAACGAACTTCGAAAAAGATATGAATAAAAACATAGAAATATTCACGATTAGAGAATCACTCAATTAAATTGTCAATTCAACTAAGAGATCGTTTTCATGACAAAAAAAATTAAATGAAACACGATCAGTTGAATTCACGATATTCACTTCAGAAAAACATAACTGTAAAAGATAAGTACCTCATTCAATAGTTAAAAGCTTCGTTCAGTTGCAAACATTATAATCCGAATTTCAAATCTAAGACTGAATTGGTAATGGAAGTTCAAAAGATAAACTCAGCATTGCCGATTGACCCAGTTCAATTCAATCTAATTTAATCAAAAATAATCAATTTAATCAAAAAATTTAATAGGTTAAGTGAACGTAATGAACCTTGTTATTCTGCAAGACGATTGTATTCAATGAAAATGGGAGATGTTTTTCTTTAGTCTACTTATTTTGTTCTGAAAATCTTCTTTCAAATTTAGGCTATTACTGAAATTTATCCAAATTTATACGTTACATTTTTTATGTCGAGACGAGAACCTATTCCATAATCAAAATCTAATGTTTTGCCGGGCCCTCCTTATTTATATTCTTCATTGTAAATTAACAGAAACGATTTTTATTGTAGGGTGAGCATACCAGATTTCCCGGATTTTTCAGACATGACGGACTTTCAAAGCAAAGTTCATAACTAAAGCAAAATCCGGTCTGGATTTATTAACATTATTAAAAATAAAAGGAAAATTCAAATTAGGCTCAGTTTTTCAGCTAGCTTTATCAAAATTGTTTTTGTTTTTGAAAGTTTGAAAAACGATTTAAACTTTTGCCTGGACACGAATGCCACAAGGTGGTAAAGTGTCATAAATAAACCGATAAAAATATTTGATTTTTTTGGGACGTATGAGGTATTTTTCCAAATTTTCTTCATGATTTGTTTTAATTATTACTTAATTCTGCTAAAATTTTTCTAATTTTTGTGTTGAAAACTTTGTAGTAAAAAACAGATTTTAACAGGTTTTGAACACAATTCTATTGATCTGATCAGCTCGCAAAATGCGGGAAAACGTCTTTAATGCTTGTACTAGAAAGCTCTTTTATTTATTTGGAGAGAAACTATTCGAGATATTTTCACGGGGCTTTCTTAGCTGTTATATTTTAAGTTTTCTTTCCAATCTTCTAGTTTTGATTCCTTTTCCTTGATTTATAGAACATGAAGCATTATGATAAAAGTAATTTTAAAACTTTTTGTCATCGGTAATTATTTTTTGTAGAAGTATATTTAGCAGGTCATTTCTGAAATTTTGTCCATCTTATTGTGAGCTCTGTTGAAAAATTTTAAATTCCTGAACAAAGCACAAATATCTCACACAAAATTTTTATCAATATACTACATTCATAGTGATAAATTTTGATTTTATGAAAGAAAAAATCAAGAATACCTGGATTAGTATATTTTCCATACAAACTTCCGTCCAAAAAAAGGAATGAAATCGTCTGCTGGGCGATAATGAACTTCATTTTCTACCCGGCACCATTTTTGCTTGCGTTCATCGATATTGACGAAACTTGGTCTGGTACTAGAGCAAACATTTTTACAAATTTGGACCAAATTTCAAAATTTTTCAATGAAAATTATCAAAGATACAGAAAATTTAGTGAAACAATTCCAAATTTCCCTTTTTTACGGAAATAGCTATATCTTTATTTCTAGTCATTGTATAGACTTCAAATTTCCTAGAGCGTTAGTTGAAAAGTAGAACATGATTGTGTGTAAATTTCATGAAAAAATATCAATGGAGAGATAAATGGAAGCTTGTCAAAGTTGGAAGTGGGTGCGCAGCTTCACGCGATTTTATTCTACGCAACTGTATGTCGTGAAGTCTACATAGACATTTTGACGAATCAGATGCTACCATGAATTCGGGAAAACTTCGGTGAACTCTAAAATGTTGTTTTCCAACAAGATGGAACCCGTGCCATACCTTGCAGCGGACCCAAACATGGCTATAGGGAAATATGAAATTTTGGCTGACGGATTTTTGGCCTCCGAGCAGTCCGGATTTGAACCTCCTCTACTATTTGATATGGGCGTATGTCATGCTTGGAAAAGCTTTTATAGTGATGGAAAAATGCAGATGGGCGTGATCGGGTGTGGCTGATCGACTAACAAATGTGCCTGTCGATAATCAAGGGCAACGCCGGTTCTTCAACATCTGCATCATCAACGTGCACAGTCCTTACCTCGGAAGTACCGGTGACAACAAAGACGCTTAAAGCTCAGGTCGGCCAGGAGAAGGAATTCAAACCGACAATTGAAAGGTTCAGGGCGCACCAGCAAACCAACGAAAACGGCCTCAGACTTATTGATTTCGCCGCCTCCAAACGAATGGCTGTACGTAGTACCTTTTTTCAGCACCGCCTCCCACACAAGTACACCTGGAGATCACCGTACCAAACGCAATCACAGATCGACCACGTTTTAATTGACAGCCGGCACTTTTCGGACATCATCGACGTCAGATCCTGTCGAGGCGCCAACATCGAGTCAGACCACTATCTGGTGATGTTGAAGATGCGTCCAAAACTCTCCGTAGTAAACATCATACGAAACCGACGCCCACCTCGATTTAATATCGCAGGACTGAAGCAATCTGAAGTCACAGCAGATGGGATAACATCAAGACAGCCTTCAACAACGCTGCGGAAAACGTCATCGGACAGGTGGAACGAACTCGACGTAACGACTGGTTCGACGAGGAGTGTAGGAGGGTGAAGTATTGCAAAGAAGCTCCCGTCGAAACGTGGGAAATTACCGACAGCGAAAAAGGCAGCGATTCCGAATTTTCCAGAAAAAAGCCTCCCCTGGAAAAGTAGGAGAAGCTCGAGGAGCTGGAGCAGCTGCATCGATATCAGCAGACACGAAAGTTCTATCAGAAGCTCAATGCATCCCACAAAGGCTTCGTGCCGCAAGCAGTCTTGTAAGTGGTCACCATCGTTTGAAATTTTTCAGAGACGGTCATAAATACATCTCTCTTGATTATCATGGAATGCGCTATCGTTTGATCGGAGAGCAAAAAATGTCAAATGATATTTCGGATATTTGTAGTGGTTAGTCGTTTGACTATCATTCCATGCGTAGCAAATCAATCATTCCACATTGTTCGACCAACACATCCAAACACGCCCGGCACCAAGGATTGAAAAACTCATTCAAACGAGCGACGGAGCCTGCATCGCTGCGATTTTTGCTCATAAAAATGCCCTGGAATGCGAATGAGGTGTGAGCGAGAATCTCCTGTTCTCACGAATCAAGCCCGACCAAAATGAAAACACGACCAAGGCTCCTGATTCCTTTTTGCCTTGCTTCCTTCTCCGCACACAAAATCTAGCATCAACCCGACGATTGCGTAGCAGCGAGCCGATTCATGAAACTTTTTACCAACCCGCTCATGAGCCGTGTTAGTAATGATATTATTCTTTCCCGTGGAAAAATGTTCGTCCCTTTGCAAAGCTTGAGCTTGAACAAACATGAACAGCAACAAAGATTACGCCAAGCCGTGTTGGCTGTAAACACGCGTTGGCCAAAAAGAATGAAAAATAAGAAGAACAGTGTGCATACGCCGGCACATCCAATCCAATTTGGTGATGTTATTATTATTTTCAGGCGAAAATGCCGAGCCAAAAGAATTGCTTTGCTTCTTGCTAGTGCTGTTATTATTGCTTCCTACGAAAGAATGTGCGTCACTTTTTGAAGCTACGAGCTTGAAGGAACATCAATAACATCAACAGCAACAGTGTGCACTTGTGTAGGCCAAGCCAATCTTTAAACGATCGGTGCCCGGACGGTAGGTACGGACGGTTTGTCTCTGAGAAGGACGAACCGAAAGATTCTTTTTTCTTTTTTTCTTCCTACTTTTTTCTTCTGAACTGGCGTACTTCCTTCCCTAAACAGACAGCAAGCTCGGTATAAAAATTCTCATGAAGCAAATTCGAGTCTCTCGTGATCCCGTTTCTCAGACTCATGAATGTTTTTCAATACGAGCAGCATAGAAACCGCCGTCGTAGAATCGTTTTTGTTGCTGTTCGCGATTGTATTGAACACAAACGAATAGCGAGCCGGCGGCGAAGCATTTTCGTGTGCGTTTCGAGGAGTGAGCGATTTTTATAGTCCTTGCCCGGCACTGTATAGCTGCGGATATTTTTTACGCAGGAGAGAGTGAACAGAAAGGATTACCTTCGTTTATTGAGCCTACAGTTTCTGCTGCGTGAAAGGGACAGGCGACGTCATAAACTGTCGGGAATTTTGGTCGTTTGACCATCAAATCATCGTTCTCGTGTACCATGACACGAAATTTCATTCGACAATCACGCATAGGTAAATGCGTGACATTTCGACTGATAGTAGTCGGCTGTTGCGTTAGTATTTGGTCGCATTCTTTTGATAGCGAGAACAGTGAAACTGATGGAAGCAGGCTGTGCGACTGTCAGAGAGAATGTCGATGGTTTACAAGTCTGGCGCAAGCCGAAATGTGCCGGGATAAGGACGGGAGCATCCTGACGGACGATCGTGAGGTGATCAAAAGGCGGAAGCAGCACGTCGATGAACACCTGAACGACGCACATGCAGGGGATCAAGACGGTGGGGTAAGATATATAGTCAGCGTAGCCAAAGACGTAGAGGAGCCCCTCCCAACGATGATTAATGTTCAGAAAGCCATTGTCCAGCTGAATAACAACTAGTCGGCTGGGAAGGATGGCATCGCAGCTGAACTCATCAAAATGAGCCCGGACAAGTTGGCCGATTGCCTACACCGGCTGATGGTCCAAATCTGGGACACAGAACAGCTACCGGAGGAGTGGGAGGAGGGGGTAATATGCCCCATCTACAAGAAGGGCGACAAATTGGACTGTGAGAACTACCGAGCGATCACTGTCCTCAATGCCGCCTACAAAGTGTTATCTCGAATCCTACCCCGATGCTCAACGCCACAAGCAAACAGATTTTTCCGGATTACGACGAACCAAATCTTCACACTCCGACAAATCCTCCAAAAATGTCATGAACACCAAGTTCCTACGCACCATCTATTAATCGACTTCAAAGCCACATAAGACACAACCGACCGTGACGAGCTATGGAAAATCATGGACGAGAATGGCTTTTCCGGGAAGCTGACCAGACTGATCAAGGCGGCGATAGATGGAACATAGTGCTGTGTGCGAATTTCGGGTGAATTGTCGAGTTCATTCGAATCGCGCAGGGGGCTTCAACAAGACGATATCCTATCCTGCGTGATGTTCAACGTGGCTCTAGAAAGAGTTATTCGACGAGCGGTGGGTGAAATTCGAGGCACGATTTTCATAGTCGGCAGATGATCTGCGGTTGTTTAGGAAATCTACCGGAAACTTCAACGCGAAGCAGGAAGGATTGGGTTGAAGATTAATACGTCCAAAACGAAGTATATGGTGGCCTGCGGATCCGAGACCAACCAAACCCGCTTGTCCAGTAATAACAAGGTCACGTTCGACGGCGACGAGCTGGATATAGTCGAAGACTTTGTCTATCTCGGCTTACTGGTGACCGCAAATAATGGCACCAGCCGTGAGATCCGGTGGCGAATGATCAGCGGAAGTCGTGAAGACTTAGCCCTCACACAAAGTGTAACCTGTACACAACGCTCATTAGACCGGTTGTCCTCTATGAGACGTGGATATTGCTCGAGGGGGACCGGCGCACACTCGGTGTATTCGAGCGACGAGTGTTGAAAACCGGCGTGCAAGAAAACGCAGTGTGGATGCGAAGAGTGGATGCGTATGTGGGATGCACGAGAAGTTGGAGAACGTTTGCAATGGACCGAGTGAATTGGAGGAATATTGCTCATCAGGTTATGTCGGGAGACGGAATACTATGTAAATATATAAGAAAACAATACCCTATAAATGTTCTTATTGAAATAGGCTTCCCAAGATTAAATACTTTCTTGATTTGTTATAAAACACCATCATTTGCTTACAAAACCTATAGAAGTTAAAATTGTTGCTTTGGGAATACAAATCTGTCTAAATTTTAGCTTTTTGATCACATTGTTTTCAAAAGTGTACAATAGGATTAACAAGTCACCTATTTTATATTCAAAAAAGTTTGAAGAATTGTAAACGTCCGAATGTGGACGCGCATTTGTTTCCTAAACAAAGAAGAACACCAACGACAGAACAAAAGAAGAAAGAAAGCCCTCCACAAACAACTCGCTGCATGAATGAAGCCCAGTTTTTTCGCCAGACCGAGAGAGCGCGCGAGGAGAGCAATGGTGGATGCATGAAAGCCACAAACAAACTCGTTCCGCGAGTTTGTTTTCTTACTTTTACTAGTGTTTTGATTCTCCGCTTCAGCTTTTCTTACCAACGCCAACAACAGTCAGGCAACCAGTCGTCCGTCATCTTCTCCCGCAGTTGGAGAATGGAGAATGCTGATGATAATGGGGGGGCTTTTTGACTCCGCCCCCATAATTCGCGCTACTTGGCGCTACTTTTGGCTTCGGCCCCGAGAGACGAAAAAAAAACCCCGGTGGCCACCGACCGGCTGATTATTGCTAAGAGGCCGGCATGCATGCGATTTCGGGCCAAAGATCTCTCGGAGCGATTGCGAATTTGTTTGTGGATGGCTACCTGCCTCTCTCTGCCTGAAGCTGTGTGTATATTTATTTAGTGGTAGCCACTCTCGAAAACTACCGAAAAGAGTTGAGTTGCAGCAATGATGGTGGTGGGGATCCCCTCAAGTAGGTTCTCCCTCCACTTCCTGATCCATCGACGTGCTCCTTTTGCTTCAATCCTTCGGGCGGAGGAGGGGCCGAATCGAAACTAGATACCTACTCCAAAGATGGACGTTTGACCTCGGCTTGTTGGGCAAGAAAGTTTCCGTTTCGGGTCGATTGGAGTAGATGAGTTGAATCACATTTGTTTTGAGTTTTGATGACATATGATGAGTGACAGATAGTTTGAAACGAGACGCAAAATGAAAATGATAATGTTTATAGGGATGAATAACACGATAGTGTTAAAATCCCAGACAAATAAACAAACAAACAAACAAAACAAAATGATAATGTTGAATTTGAGCTGAAAGGTTTTGTATTATGACTGCAGAATAGAGAATAATAGCTGAGTTATAATTCAAACTCTAAGAGGTTTCAAAAGCAGATGATGATTTTTTTGAAAAACTTCTTTTTAAGATATTGCGTCGTATTTCATATTCGAAAGAATTAGTGGGGGTTAGGACAGGGCATCAAACAATCGGAAAACTGATAAGGGCATAACGAGCACCCGAGGCGAAATGCGTAGGGGAGATGGGGGCATAATGGCCACCTTAAGGAAAACGGTTATTTAACCATAGAAAATAGCTATAATATGGAGGTTACATTATTGTTTCGTGTTCAGACACTTGAAAAGCCTATTCCCTAACGGGCTGAAACGTGAAAAACTAGATGAAAACGTTAAAAAATGCTTTTTTAAAAATTTTGCCAAAAGCTGAAAACCAGCCACTGTGGAGGCATAATGAGAACCCCCCCTGAGGCAGTATGAGCACCATTAATCAGGGCAAGATGTGCGTTTTCTGCCGGAGAATCTAGCAGCGAATTCAATTCGATGAAGTCAGGTGTGTCGTAGATTCATCAAACAAAGCAATAACAAAATAATCTAGGTCTGTTTGTAGAATACAAACAATTCACGCACGCTCATACATTATGTGCTTTGTTCGGAGGATGATGCTACTAGCCGTATAATGTAACAATAAAAAAATCGATCATGAATTGTAAATGGAAAAAAAATCACCTCGAACAGAAATCTTACGCTAGTCTTTTGATTACCTCTCCGACACCTTACCAATAGGCTAAATCGTCGGATGAAAACTAGTCAAGGTGTGGCGCTATAAATCAATTTTAATTCGCTGCTAGATTCTACGGCAGAAAATGCTCATTATGCCTCGATAATATGGTGCTCTATATGCCCCTAGTCAACAAATTTAAGTAAAAACGTGTTTTAAAATTGATAAAAGTGAAAAATCAAAAATTTTATGATGGTAAAAATTGAGAAACAATGTGTAGATCATGTTGCAGTGCGTACATTATAGATCAAGGTTATTTTAAGATCATAAGAGCTTATTTCGTGGTGCTCAAAAATTATAATATTTTCGTAACTTGAGAACCAAGCTAGTTTTTTTAAATATCTCTGTAAAGATGATAAGGAGATTCCTTTTTTTTGTGAAAAATTAATACTATAGGAAGTACGAAACAAATCCTCATGAAAATTTATTTAAGAAAATACGTACTTTCGTAGAAAAGAGTAGTGCTCATTATGCCCTGGGTGCTCGTTATGCCCTCATCTCCCCTAAATGCGTATTTTTTCAAATAAATTTTCACGAGCAGAAGTTTTGTAGTTCCTATAGTATTCATTTGTCATCAAAAAAGGAATTTCCTTATCATCTTTACAGAAATATTTAAAAAAAAACATCTAGGTTCTCAAGTGACATAAATATTATAATTTATGAGCACCGGAAAATAAGCTCTTATGAAAGATAAATAATCTTAATCCATAAGATACGCACTGCAACATGATGTACACATTGTTTTTCAATTTTTACCATCATGAAATATTTGATTTTCCACTATAATCAATTTTAAAAAGCGTTTTTATTTTATTATGTTGACTCGGGGCGAACAAAGCACCATTGATCGAGGCACGATGAGCATTTTCTATCGTAGTATCTAGCAGCGAATTCAACTCGATGAAGTCAACTGAATTATAGAGCTAGTTCGAGTTGAATTCGCTGCTAGATTCTACGGCAGAAAACGCTCATCGTGCCCAAACAATGGTGCTCATAATGCCCCAGGGAGGGTTCTAATAATGCCCCTACAGTGACTGATTTTCAGCTTCCGACAAAAAATTTTTAAATGCATTTTTAAACGTTTTTATCTACTTTTTCAAGTTCCAGCCAGTTAGAAAAAATACTATTTTAGCATCTGAACACGATGCAATGATGAACACATATTATAGCTCTTTCTATGGTTTAATAAGCGTCCTGCTTAAGGTGGCCATTATGCCCTTATCTCTTCTACAATAGATTGTGGGTACAAGCCAGTCGCCAGTCATCAAAAATTGAAACAAATTTCAAAATCCGAAAAATTGGGTAAACTTATGAGTAGACAGCAATTCCGCGACGGTAATTTTCGGAACATTCGTTCAGGAAACTCACCCTCAAGATTCAGGCATTCGTCCTGGCGGACTCCTACAACATCTATAGATTCTATAGAATTGGCAGTTTGTTTAGTATTCCCGATAAGCCTGTTCCTTTATGTTACTTTTTTTCTTTTAATTCGTTTCAATTATATGGCTGTATGAATAGGGATGTTTAAAACTTTAAGCACACATCCTTGCTTCATTGAAGTACTTTTAAGTTCAAATTTGAATTTTCAAAATAATAATTTAAAAGTCATTTCTTCAGATCTTTAGATAAGACCGTTTTTTCGTTTGTTTCATGAAAACAATCGTACCTTCTACAATTTTTTATCGATTTTGATAAATAACCTCTAGAATTCTCAATTTAGAAATTATATTTAAGGTTCTAAGAAAATAAAATGTTTTCAGCGCTTAAACCTAGTCCAAAAACGATGAAGAAATTGATTTTTTTCACCAAAAACAACTTTAAAATTTGTATTTCACATCTAGATTATGTTGTCCAGATAATAAAAATTCGAAATAGAAAAGAAATTGCGACTAGTTTATTCTTAGTTTTTGTTTTTATTTGTAATAAAACTATTTGTTTTCAGTTTGTTCTATTTTCTCTTAGAAAAAAAATCATATTTTGAGCTTAAATAAAAAATTGTTCTATTAAGATTATTTTTGAATTTCGTTTTTGAATTTAGCGCCCGATTTTGTATTATAAACATTGGTCAGGCAATAAGTTTGCGATTTTTTTTTCAAATTTTTTGAACTAATGTAATTAAAAAAAAAATGCAACAACGGAGTCTTCAAATGTTTCAAATTCAGGAAAAAAGGATTGAAGTGTGTAAAAACTGAAATTAGGATCATGAACGATAAAATTTATCGTTGAACAAAAGTTGTATGTTATCATAAAACTAAACTTCTATGAATTGTTCGGAAAAACAATTGATTGGGTTTAGGTTAAATTCAGTAGTAAAACAGGCAAAACAAAAATAATAGTTTGAAAACTGCTTCAAAATGTTTGTCAAATTGACCCAACTTACCTCGAAATTGCCAACAAATTGTTTCCCAAAATTTCACAAAAAATATCTCAAATTAACCTTGAAATAATGAAACAGAACTATCTTAAAATAGTTTCAAAACTGACATGAATTTTTCCAATTTTTGTACTGAAATGAACTCGAAATAAATGTAATACTTCCTCAACATTCCCTCAAAATAGTCTCGAAGTTTTATCAAATTATTTCAAAATTTATCTCGAAATTGTCTAAAAACTTTTTCAAATCTGTCTTGAAATAGTTTCAATATGGTCTGAAAATGGCATACTATAAATTTGAAATTGTACGAAATATATTTTAAGTTAACTCAAAATTGTTTGAAAACTATGTAAAAAATAGTCTTATAATTGTCGCAAAATGTCATTAAATTGAACTAAAATAGTTTCAAAAAATAATAACGCTGTGTTAAAACTGTTTTAAAATTGTCTATTATGATAATATAATTAAATTTTTTTCATCAATTTTCAATTGATAAATTGTACGAATCCATGTGGTCTTTGGGTGAAAACCAATTGTTTCAAAATAATCTTACAATTGTCAACTGTGGCTCTGTCTGATTTTTCAACTTTAGTTGTCTTCATTCAATATCATCATAATTAGTCACAAAATTACCTTAATTTTTTCTTAAAATTACTTACAAACTCCCTTAAAATCTTCAAATTTTTAAGTCACCGTTGTTGTTATCTTCTCGTTTTTGGATTGATTTTTCGATGTGATTCAATGAACTGCCGTGTAGTTTACGTTTCGTTTTAATTATTTAATTTCAACCATCTTCAGAACTAATTATTATGAAAAATAGATTTTTTTTTTTTAATCATATATTATAAACTTTCTCATCTTTCATATCTACTATCTTTCGCTTACACTAAAAGTTAGTTCTGAAGGTGGTTGAAATTCAATAAGTAAACCGAAACGTAGACTACATGGCGGTAAATTCATTGAATCATTGAGAAAAATCAATCCAAAAACGAGAAAAAGTTCTCTTAAAATGTCTCATCCAATATCGTCTCCCAGTTCTAACAACATTCTTTTTTTTTAACTGTCTTTAAATTGCCTTGAAATCTCACAGCGTTATTGCAAAAATAATTCAAAATTACCTCAAAGTAGAAGGTATCAATATGTATCAACGTTGATTAACAACTGTCTCAAATTTGCATTCATTTGTTTCCGGAATAGCACAAAATTGTACTTGAAATGTCGCAAAATCTATGCGAAAATCTGTTTGACTGTTCAGTCAACATTCTATCGAAATTGTTTGATTTTTATTTCTCAACTGTCTTAAAATATTGACTATAGAAATTATTTCAAAAATATCTCAGATTTGTCACAAAATTTTATTCACAAATTTCACAACATTGGTGCAAAACTGCCGCGAAATGGTCTCCCAACTTTCGTAACATTTCCTCAAACTTAACCATAAATTTATTAGAATATCGTCCAAAATATGTCAAATTATCTAAAAAAAATCATTATTGACTCGAAATTGTCCTGAGAACTGACTTTGAAATTTTTCTCAAATTTTATGAAAATTGTATAAAAATGGTCTCAAAACCCAATTGTCACAAAACTGTCTAAAAATCGTCTTGAAAATTGGCCTGAAATTTTTACAGAATTGTACAAGCTGTTCAAATAATTCCGTTTTTTTTGTTAAAACTGACCAAATTCTATTATAATTGTTTCCATATTTCACATATTCCGATTCAAAAAATTTGAAATATGTAGCCTCGAACTTGTTTTGGTACTGGATCAATTTTTGTTACTTAAATAGTCTCAAAATTGTCAGCAATTTATCTTATTAATATTTTTAAATGGTTTGGATTGAAAAATAAGGAGTGTATTCGAAAAAAAAAATTATTTTTGTGAATAACTTTTGAATGCATGGATGAAAATTGATGAAATTTTCAGTGAAGCTACCTAGTAATGAATGTGTATGGGCACAAAATTTCGTGACAATATTTCAAGTGGTTTTTGAGATAGCGTCGAATACTGAGTTCACTGACACAATTTTTCGGACAGAATCGAGGAAAATCCAGAAAAGTCCCAGTGGGAGACACAAAAATAATAAAAAATCAACTATTTATCCAAAATTCACATGGTAAATTGTTTAGGTAGTTTTAGAAGATCCAATAGTGAGCTAAAATTTTAATTAAAAGTGAAGACGATTGATTCCATGAAGTGAGGGGAATGTGAGAGGTTTTTTTCAAGCTGAATCCGGTATATGAATAGAGGAAGTGATAAAAAGTCAAATTTATCTGACTGGTTCGTCTAGCTGACTTCATTTCTATAAAGTAGAAAAACTACCCACCGGTAAAATAAACAAAATGCGGTTGTCAAATCGTGCGCAAAATATTTGGACTTCTTGTGGGAAGATATTTTGAAAAATTTCGTAATGGACGGCAAAACGAACTCTATTGCGGTCACCTGGCAGGATTCCAACCAGAAACTTTTGTGAACAAGTATCGCCTGTATTTCCTGGAGCTAAACTAGAGAGGAAAAGTTTCAACACACGCGCCATTACACAAAAACAGTAGTGGAGTGATAAAAAGTCAAATAGGTATGTTGTTTTTGTGCCGAAGGAGGACAATCGGCTAAATTTGTTATAACTTTGACCAAATTTTAAAATTTTGAGTTATTAGCCTTAGCCTTCAAAGCTTCAGGAAACAGAAGAAGTAATCAAAAATAATATTGATTCAAAAAAGGAGGCTTAAAGAAAGCATTATAGATGGCGCACGTGTTGCCCAAAAATTAAAATCGAAAATTTCTTCATAGGACGCTATCTCAAAAACCACTTGACAGAACATCACAAAAATTTGCGCATGTAAACATTACATCACCAGGTAACTTTAGTGAAAAATTCATGAATCTACTTACATCCATGCATTGGAAAGTTATTAACAAAACAATGTGCTGAATTTTTTTTCGAATGCACTCCTGTATACAAATGTTGAAAATTACGAAACTGTCAAGAATTTTGGACATCTTTCAAATTTCATATTATTCAAGTTTCGGTTATTTTAACAAATTTTACACACCCGATGCCGACTTTTTTCAGGGGAAATCTTACCAATTGCACGCGTGGGTAGATTTCTAGCTCTCTAACCCTCATTGCTCATTATAAATAATTGTTTTCGTATTGCATTTGCTATCGCCGCGCCGGATCGAAACGACCAAAGGGAGGGAGATGTTGAAACCTATAACCTAACTTAGTAAGGCGGCTTCGGCCCGCACGACCTGTGATTTGGAACCAATCGTCGTGAATGTCTAATGAGGCCTCCGGATCGTGGCCGCCGGGCTCATTTGGTTGAGTTGAGGGCGCAGGCAAAACCGAAAGTCGAAATAAGGGGGCTATTTTGCGATTTCAATTTTCCTTTGCCGGCCGCTCGGGCCAATTGAAACGGCGGCTCAGCGAGATCTTTCGGAACCAGTTGTGGATTGCCAGTTGCCACTGGATAAGCGCAAATTAACACGATGGGCCGGGGAGCGTTCACAAGATGCGTAACGTTTAGGGAAAAGTGAGGTTAGTTCGCTAAAATTCCTCTCATTCATAAGTATATTGAGAGCATCTGTTCTGACAGAAAATAAATCTATCAAAATGTTTTGTCCGAAATATTGATTTTCCGGATGTCGATGCTTATTTAAAGGACAACCCCCAGGACTGGGTAAATTATTGGCGATTAATGTTGATCCCAATCTAGCCAGTGTATCAGAAGTATGTAATAATCACGCGGTTACAAATCATCAACGGCAAATCACGATTTGTTGCCTTTTAATCTGCTGAGCCTTTCGCTGAGCTTCTGGTCTCCCCAATGAAACCAAACACATGGATAGGTACCTTTAGTTGATTAGTTAGTGCCAATTGCAGCCAGGCAGCAACAGAACAGATTGATTTGAATTGATTTCAATCGGATTTGCATTTCTCATTAGTTATGACTATTCGAATGCGTTCTTTAGCCATGAGTTAGGTAACTCTCCAAAGGTAGGAATTAGGCAAACACGTGACAGCAACTGCAGGCCAGCTCAGAGCTTCAGAGTTCCGGCCCAAAGCTGCTTGCTCGTGGAATGTGGAATTTGCATAAATGTTTTTGCAATGTCATGGGGGGAGCACCACACATCTCCCCCGCCGGATCAGATTCTTATCGCATGGGTGTTTTTTTGAACGAAAAGTGTGTTAAAATAAGTGCCTTGAAATACGGTGAAATTTATTACCAAGTCTCTAAAGTATGGATACAAAAGTCCGGATTTTGCCCGGATTTATCCGCTTTATTTGCCAAATCAAACAAAAATAAAACAAACTGAGTTGATTTTTTTAAAGGGTGATACGGTCAAAATTTGGTCAAGGGAAAACGCGTGTAAATCGGTGAAATCGTGCATTTAAAAAATCAAATTAAATTTCTTTTTCGAATTTAATTAGTATAAAATTCAGGAAAAATATTCAGTTAGGCTTCCGCTTTTCCAAATCCGAATTGCCGTGCCTTACGCTTAACCCCTGCCATTAGATTTTGTACAGCCACCTTGTCCACCTTCTTCGCCGCAGAAAGCCAGTTTGTCTTGAACTGCTGCTCGTCCTTAGCAGTTTTTTTTTTGGTCTTCTTTAGTTTCCGCTTGACAATAGCCCAGTATTTCTCAATTGGACGGAGCTCTGGCGTGTTGGGAGGGTTCTTGTCCTTGGGAACCACCTGCACGTTGTTGGCGGCGTACCACTCCATGGCCTTTTACCGTAATGGCAAGATGCCAAATCCGGCCAAAACAGTACGGAACACCGTGTTTCTTCAGGAAAGAAAGCAGACGTTTGTTCAATCACTCTTTCACGTAAATTTCTTGGTTGACAGTCCCGGAAGCTATGAAAATGCTGCTTTTCAAACCACAGGTACAGATGGCTTGCCAAACCAGATATTTCTTCGCGAACTTTGACAGTTTCATGTGCTTGAAAATATCTGCTATCTTTCCCTTTCCTTTTGCCGTATAAAACTCCTGTCCCGGAAGCTGCTTGTAGTCGGCTTTGACGTAAGTTTCGTCGTCCATTACCACACAGTCAAACTTCGTCAGCATCGTCGTGTACAGCCTCCGGGTTCGCGCTTTGGACGTCGTATTTTGTTTATCATCGCGATTTGGAGTCAGTACCTTCTTGTAAGTCGATAGTCCGGCTCGTTTTTTTGGCTCGATGCACGGTTGTAGTCGATACACCCAGCTTATTTGCGGCATCTCGGAGAGAGAGGTTAGGGTTTCGCTTGAAACTACCGGCAACTCTCTTTGTCGTCTCAGCGGCTTCCGGTTTTCGATTTCCCCCCGATCCAGACTTCCTGGCTGTCGACAAACATTCCCAAACACTTTAATTACATTCGTAACGGTTGATTTGGCAACTTTTAGCGATTTTGCCAGCTTTGCGTGCGAGTATCTCGGATTTTCGCGATGCGCGAGCAAAATTTTGATACGCTGCTCTTCTTTCTTGGACGGCATTTTGACAAATGAAGAGTGAATTCCAAAATTAAAATAGGAGCAACATTCTACACACACACACACCTTCAAAATGAGGGGTGCTCAGGTTTTTTAAATGCAAAATTGAAAGAAATACGTCATGTTGATATTGATCAAATTTTGACCGTATCACCCTTAAGTCAATGAGGATAAAAAAAACTAACTATTTAACATAACATGGACGCAATTTAAATCAAATCACCACTTCGAGATTTAGTTTCAGGTAAAACAACATTTAGGCTTGGTAGCATGTTCGATTCTCACCACGAAGGTTGGGGTTCGATCCCCAAGCCCGGCAATTTTTATTTTTTTCAATAAGCAATTCGGTACTTGAGTGAGATTCTGATGCGATATATGTAGGAAATGTAGGAAAGGAGCGATTTAGCAATTTGTCGAGTTTGAAATCCGGCGGCTCCGTGTACTGAGCATGGTAAATAATCAAGAGAAGATGATATGAACCGATGCAAAGGGTGCAATTGAGATAGAGAGAGAAGTTTTTTGCTCATTTTAGGATTTTTGGAAGCTGAATAGAAGACCATTAAAACTTGTTTTGGAACTTGAAAGTATCGATAAGAACTTAAATTTTGAGAACGTACTTCATATAAATGATGGGGTTGAGTAAGCTTCTTTGTACCTCTTTTAAGGGACTTTTGGTTGCTTGAGAATGTTGTCACAAATTTAGGACAAGTTTTTAAACAATTCAAGATAGCTTTGACCGATTCAAGCCCAACAATATTTCTAAAAAAAATTTAAATAATTTTATGATAATTTCAATTTCAGAAAAAATTAATCATGATTTTGTAACAATTGGTGCCCAGGTTTGTTAGATTTCGAGACAACTAAGAGATAATTTCACAGTTTTTTTTTTACAATTGCGAAACAATTTTGTGACATTTTTTTACTTTGATACAATCATGAGATTTTTTTTCAAACAGTATCGTTACAAACTTCAAGTGTTTGTAAAACAATTTACATTTAATACTGAGCTATTCTGAGCTTTTTATGGCAATTTTAAGAATATTCGAAACATTTTTTTTACAGTTTTGAGACGAACTTCAGACAAATTTTGAGTTAGTTTGAGAATAATTTTCAAAACATTTAAGCAAACTTGAAATTGGCTGTTTAAGTTGGTAACTAAAATCAGATAATTTATAATTTGAAATAATTTTTAGACAAGTCAGAACTGAAAATTGAAACGATTTTTTTTTTCCATTGTGTCAATTTTTTAACAGTTTTAAAATTATTTTAACATAGTTTTTTGACAGTTTCGATACACTTGTGTGGCAATCCTGGGACAAATTCCAGACCATTTTTGGTCGATTCGTGATTTCAGTTGAGTTTCAAGACAAATAATATGTTGAAATTTCATGACAAATTGATAACATTTTCAGTTTTGAAAAAAAAATTATTATTTTGTGACAATTTTAAACAATTTTGCTACATTTCGGGAAAACTTTGAAATCATTATTATGCGATTTTATGATATTCTGACACAAATCGTGCCATTTTTGAACAATTTGAGACATTTTTAGAGTCAATTTATTCACAAACATCAGATATTTGCAAAAGATATAAAATAGTACTAAAACAGTTTTGAGTTAAATTTCTGAAAAAAAAGAACTTCAAGATAGTTTGAAACACCTTTTAGACAGAAATTATTTTTAGACAACTTATGAACAAAATTTGAATAATTTTGGGTCAGTCTATAAATTATTTTTGAAACATTTTAAAGCAGATTTGAGATAGTAAACAATTAATTTTGATTCCTTTTCGAGGCAATTTTGAGATACTTTTGATAAAATTTGGAGGCAATATTGAAACAACTGTAAGATAGTTTTCGAACAGCTTTTGAACAACCTGAGTAAATGAAGAAAACAATTTTGATGATTTTCAGCAGCTTTAAGATGATTTTGTAAAAAATTCACAATTATGCAAAAGAAAAATGACTTTAAGACAACTTAAAATTAAAGTTCAAATTTTAATACGATTTTTTACCATTTTTTCTGCTTTGAAACAACAAAGCAAAAACAAAAAAAAATTGAAGATCATTTTAGTTTATTTAAACAAATTTGAAATATTTTGGTTATAATTCAAAGGAAATTGTCTTGAGAGATTTTGATATAATTTATTTTTGAATTTGTCAATGAAATTTTGTCAATATTGAGACAATATACACAGTTTTGGTTCAATTTGTAATATATATTTTTATCGTTTTAGAACAGTTTTTCACCGGTCTTATGATAAATTGAAGGATAAAATTTCGTGACAATTATTAGATACTATTAAGTAAATGTAATGATAATTATAAGACCATTTTATAGAAAACAAGAAAAATAAAAAGACAATTTTCCAAAGCAAAATTTCAAAAATAGTTGGAGACAAAAATCAGACAATTTTCAGATAACTTTCTGAGAATTCCCAACAAATTTGTTACAATTTTCCTTTGATTTCAGAACTGATTCGAGAATATTGTAAGCAGAAAAAGCAAATAATTTTGGGAGAATTTCGAGACAAACTTCACAAGTTTGAGTCAATTAAGTGAAGGTTAAGACAAGGTTGTCAGAATTTTTCCAGCACGTATCCGGACATTTGTTTTCAAAAGTGAAGACCATAAATCCGAGCAATATACTGGCAAATTTTCTCAAAACCCAGGAATTAACCAGGAAAAACAAAAGAAAAAAATTGAAATAAAACATTTTTTTCATCAGAAACCAGCGACTGATTTTGAATCGTATTTAAGGCTTCCAAAATACCTTTCATGATTATTTATTACTAGCTGATTTTACCCGGCCTTACTCGGGTTCACATAAAATATAAATCAAAATGAGTCGTTTGACTTTTTGAAATTTTGAAAGCTTTTTGTTCATCATCATAACAAATTGGACCATGTTTAACCATGTTAGCTTTGTAAGATTTGTTAGTCTTCTTAAAGTTTTAATTGGGATTATTAGCAAAGTTTATTGTTTTCATATTATTAAAAACTAATAGTTTTTAGGTTTGCTAATAGAAATTTGAACTAATTTCCTTTGAATGTTAATCCATTCTATAACGAAAAACATTTCAACCTAAGGTTGCCCGGATTTATCTGGATTCGCTAGAACATTTGACTCAAAATTTAGGTAAGTCTGGTCCGGCCCGGTTTCCTGGATTTTGTTGCAAAAAGCCCAGATTTTGCCCGAATTTATTCATAACATTTTTAAAACGTAACTTAAACTGAGAAAAAAGAAGTTATAAATGGCATGTTTCAGAAATAGTCATGACTCGTGTTTGGAAGCTTGATATGCAATTTAAAATCTGCTGATGTGGTTTGTTTAAAAAAAGTTTTGCAAGTTTATTTTTCGTTATTTTTACTGAATAATTCCGCAGTTTTTACCAAGTTTGTTCGGATATCGCTTGGATATCGATTTGAACATTTTGAAATCAAATTTTGGATTTTGCTAGGTTTTTCGATAGAATTTGCTGGATTTGTCAGGTCCCGATAAGTCTGGAAAAAAAATTCTGGCAACCTTATTTTACACCCTCATTGTTTTATGAAGCTTGAATTGAATTACCCTTTTTTATCATCAAATGATAATTTTTTTTAATCTTTTCCAAGTGTTATCTAGTGAAAATCCAATGTATTAAGCTTGTTAACAAATTTCAACGATCCCTTTTTAAAATTTCCCCGTGGAATGGAATACCTATTTATGTTTTAATTTGTACTTAGACATTTCTTAATAGATTTCCGCTGAAACCTCATAAAAGACTTCCTCTGCATGTTTTCATTGTGCTTTTTTAGTTTTCTTATAATTGGATGGTATAATTGAACATATCGATGATCAATAATAGCTTAAAATTTAAAAATTGACAAATGAAATTGAATTGTACAAAACTAAAAACCCCTGATTATATTACTAACAGTCTCGTGTGTTGGATTTGGTTTAAACTTTTTGAATAAAATGAACATTTAATTGTCTAATTCCTATTGTAAATTGAATTCCTACACGGCAATCAAAGTGCTGAGATCGCAGCTTTGAACTTACAACCCTCAGTTTTATTAATTTTTTCCCTATGGGGAGTTCCGAAAATATGAAAATGGTTGGTTCCTTAAAGCTGGAACATTAGTTTTCAGTCCAAATAGTTATTCAACTGAAGAAGTCAATTCATAATGAACATGAATTAATGTATCCATACTTTACACATTTCATAAATATTCTAGTAGATCCTTAACCACTGTTCTTATCAATATATTTTTAAAAGGCCAGTAGTTTTTTTTATCCTAAATGAAGGCTCATTATTGCAATCAAATACCTCGCACCGGTACCACGTGCTTTGAACAGTAGGACAAAAAACACCCGCCAAAATTATCCCTTTCAAATTTTTAATGCTCAGCAAGCTTCGATTTGCTATCCAGTACACGTGAACTCTGGTTGGTCGTTTCTAATGCCCAGCCCATGGTGATGGTGAAAACAACCCCGCCAAAGGAAACGAAAATTGGTCGACAAAATGGGTGCCATGACTTTTGATTCGTGGGAGAAAAAACGAAAGTTGTATGGGAGGGTCCCTTTTCTTAAGTGGGAGGGGCTCAAAACTATTACTAAAACCTTACCATGGTCCAAACACATAACTGTACCAAATTTCAGGCTGATCGGTTAAGCGGTGTGGATTTGTATAAGGTGCATACAAACAAACAAACATATATAGTCCAACTCATCTTTATATATTAGATAAAACAAGCTAAAAAATTTAATTTTGATTTTGAGATGATATAGAAACAAAATGAATGCCTATCGATTTTAGACAAAATTTTCAAACATTTTGATGACATTCTGAGTCAATACAAAGACCTATTTGAACTTTAAGATTGTTTTGAGAAAGTTTTCATTAAAAAAATTCAGTCAGACAACTTTGAAACAATTCATTGAATTTCGAAAAAAGTTTCATACAGTTATTAGATGATTTGAAGAGATGAAGGGTTGAAAATGTTGGGATAATTTAAGGCAACTTGAAGTCAAATATAAGAAAATTTATCAAACTTTTCATGACCTTTTGCAGAAAGTTTCGATTTTGTTTCAAATGAAGTTCAAAACCTTTTTGCACAAGCATTTACATTTTTTGAGGCCATGTCGAAACTGTTTCTAGACACTTCTGACTCAAACAATTTTAAGGTAATTTAGAGAAAAATTTCATACAATTTTAATGAAATCATAGAAAATTGTAAAACTTTTCAATAAAATAAGGCGACCATTTTGAAACAAATGGATGATCGTGGCGAGTAATTCGGGATCGTTTGTGACATTTTGGACACAGTTTTAAGAAAAAAATGAGAAATTTATGATACAATTTTGAGTCGTAACGAGCAAGGTTGCCAGAAAAATTCTGTGTTTTTACGAAAAAATATCCTGACTTTCTGTTATTTAACCTACTATTTCTGTGATAGTTTTCTGTGATGCTATTTCCATGAATTTTATTGAAAGGTCATGAAAAGTTGGGTCTTTTTAATTAAATTAATTAATTCTATCAATCAATTAATTCTACCAATTTTCCAATAAAATATTGATAATCCAAAAATTTTATTGAATTTCAAATTATAGTTTTGGAAAAACGTACAAAATTTTAAAAATTTGTAAAATCTGTGAATATTTTGAAAGTTTGGTGTTCTGTGACACAGATTCTGTGATGAAAATTTGCTCAAAACTCTATGAAATTATAGATTTTTCTGTGATTTCGGCAACCTGACAACTAAGGCGATTTTGAGATAGCTTTCAAACCATTTTTGCCACAATGTCAAGACAAATTTTCAGTTGCATGTGAATTGTTTCAGAATCGTTAAAAGTTAACAATTCCGAAACAATTCACATGCAACTATTAATAGAGTTTAGTTTTGCTTCAAAATCAATGAAGTTAAGTTTTTAGCCAACTTTAACCAAATTTTAAACTGTTTTAAGACAAACTTTTTGAGAATTTTTTTTCAGTCAATTTTTTGGCAATGTTGACAACTTCGGTATAAGTTTCAGACAAATTTTAAACAAATATGAGATGAATGATATGTGAAAATTTTCAAAACAATTTGAAACAAAAATCAGACTGCTTTAAGAGAAGTTTTTGATTATGTTGATAGAATTTTGAAAAGTGGGGGTCAAATTTTGTTGACAAACATGCTAAAAATATTGAAATAGTTTTAAATAACTTTGTGGCAATTTAGCATAATTTTGAAACAACTTAGGGACATTTTTAATGTATATTTCTGATTTAATAGAGATATTTTGAAACAGTTTTGAGTCAATACAGAGACCTGGTTGACACAGTTTTCAGACGATTTAAGGACAGTTTTGAAACAATTTTAAATTAGTTTTTAAACAAATTTCATACAATAATTATTTTATTTAAAAAAATAAAAACCAACTTTAGCCGATTTAGGATAAATTTGAAGAATTTTTTACAATGTTCAATAAAACTTGAAAATAATGTTGTTTTAATTTTGACATTTGGATGCAATTTTGAGTCAATTTGGAAAAACTTGTATGAAAATTTGGGAACACCTTTTAAACCATTTCAAGAAAATTATGTTATAATTTGAGATTATTTCAACAACTATGATAATTTGATTCAGATTTTATGTTACTCGAAATTTGACGTATATTTTATTTAAATCAAGTGTCATACTAATTATGTTTAAGGATGTTACCGCTAAATTTGGAGGTTTTTTATACCCTTTCTAAGTCATTGATAGCAATGAACTAATAAAAGAAAAGTCATTAACTACTTACAATACGATTGTATAAACCTAGGGGTTTAACTCATGAACTTAAAACTTATGAAAATAATCTTTAAAAAATGTTCAATCATGGTGAGACTGTAGTTATTTATTCACAAAATGTACATCTCTATTCATGAACATTAAGACATGTGATAGTCTTAAAATTTTACTCAAATAAATATGATATATCTAACTGTTTTTAACAACTTTTACGTTGCTCGATTTTAGTCCCCTTTGTTACGAAGCGATCTTAACAAAATTCTTACAAAAATGGACACACTTCAGAATAGAAAAGTATCGAATTTCCGAAAAATGCGCGCAGAAGTACCGATCATAATCGATTGGAGTTGCTGCAACCTACTCGAGCAACAAACCATGGCAACAATCAATGGAAAACGAGCGGTTATTTTTTGAATAACTGCGTGTTCCGGGATACACCCCCGTAATATTTCACCGGAGTCCGGAGCGAGCAGATGAGAAAGAAAAAAAATCCAATAAATTAGTTAATATTTTTGACAACGGTAATGATCGTAAATAATTACTGCTAGCTGCCAGCCACGAATGGAAACGAGGCGCGTGTTCTAGCTAGGATTTTTTTTCCTTAATAGTTTTCCGCAACTTCGTAGGAATAAGGAATACAAGGTCCAAAAACCGATGAAACTCTCCCTCAATTTTTGAGCCGATTTTTTTTTGTTCGTTCTCCGTTCGATTGTTGGTGGCAAAAATGCCGCCTAGTTTCGGCATTGTCCTGGGGACGACCGGAACCGTATGCAATCGTCCGGGTCGCCGTTGAGAGTTTTTGCCATCCATCCCTTTTGGCTCGGAATTCGAACCCTCGCGCCTATGAATATGCAGCGCCGGCCGTTTAGGAAGGAAGGTGGTGGGTTGACCCTTAGTGCTCCTCCCTGAAATGAGTTTTTTTTTCTGGTTCTGTTGTTTGGGAGCAAGCACACTTCCATTCATATTCCGGAGATTCATTGAGGCCATGTGCCTGAAAGGACCCGCGTTCTAATGAAATCCTGTGTGCTGCCGATGATGATCTGCTCTCTCTTTACTCTAAACGCCTGCCTGCGGAACCTTGAAGAAGCTCGGAGCGCTCGGATATTTGGAAGGACGAAACTACACGGCCATGTTCCAGTGTTGTGTTGTGTTTTTTTTTTGGTCCTGTCCTGTTGTTACACATTACTGCATCTGTCACTTAATTACATGGTTTCACGGTATCGGGCTGCTTTCCCTTGTTGAGACGTGTGGTGTTACAGTTCCGAGCATAGCATCGGAGATCGCGCCCAGTTCATTCGAATCGGATCAGCCGGAACGTTTTCAGCTGGCTCCAGCCTTTGATCCGATCATTAAGAGCTTTGGATGATAAATTGTTCAACAGGTTATTCAGCTTCAGTGTGTACATTTCCATGTTAATGATATCACATTTGATTAGTGTAATATTGATTAGCAATTGCATTTTTAGTACGTTTCACAACTTCTAGTAACTTGTGAAATTCGGACATAAAGTATCGCCTTGATATCCATATTACACATGGAAGAATACGCCTAGATGTATACTATCGATCTGATGTTAACGACTTTACACGAGAATCCGAACATTTACATTACACATCCTTAAATTTATCGCTTTCACTGTTTTCTATAATTAAAAAAATCTTTTGCACACCCTAAATACAGATAATAAAATGATACAAAACAATATGAAACAAATTTCAAGCTTCTTTCATGAATTTGGAACATTCCAACCTTAAAGGAGCCTAGAAACCAGCTAACATAATTTATTTTGCTGGTTTTTCCAGCAACTAGTTCGAATTGCTGGAAAATCAGCAATCGATCTGTCAAATTGCCTTTAAATCCAAATTTTAAATTAGAAGAACATAGTTTCTACCTTCTGCCCTTTCCACGACACAATATTTCAATTGAAAGCAACACAACATTCAGAGCTTGATATTTTAAACATTAAAACCTGCCATTGGAAACTTTAATCGTTTAATTTATTTTTATTATGTTAAAAAAAATTAATTGATCATGATTTTTTAATTATCCTTTGAGAAGTTCGATGAATGATTCGAAATACCAACTTTAAAAATAAATTTTAACGCGCTAGGCATTGTCCGAAGTTTTATTCGAAATTATTATTCGCATTCTTTTTCTGGTTTTTCGGACATATAGATTTGAAATTTGAAAACTAGAATGCTTAGAATTTATTTTCAAGCCAATTTCCAGTTCAGAATAAAAAGATTATTTTGAATAATTTATCAATGACACCTGAAATAGCATTGATTTGAATCTTTCATTCTGATTTGTTTCGAAAATTTTGATTTAATTTACCAGTGTTATTTTTAATTTTTTGAATTTGCATGATAATTATGAGTAAGAAAATGGTGTTAGAAATCAATTTTCTTATTTATTGTGTATTTTTGGTATTGATTTTATTTTTACCAAAAATTTGAACTTTGACATTCATTATCCCTCATTAAATAGTTCTAAGAGAAGTTTTTTTTTAACAACTAATAAACAAAATTTGAGCAATTTAGGGTTCGTTTGAGAATTTTTTTTAACGTAAAAAAAAGGTTTGATATAATTTAAAGACAATTTTGATAGATTATTAAAACAATTTCGAGTCAATTGTAAGACGATTTAGAGATAGATTTGAGAGTATTTGCTGCCAATAGTTGTGACAGACAGATTTCGATCAACTTTTAAACAAACTTTAAGAAATTTTGAAACCATTGTGGAACAACATAAGGTTTTTTTTTTGTTTTAAGACACCAATGCCACAAAGATGGTAAAGTGTCATTAATAAAACCTTTAAAAAAATTGTCAAAAATTTCAGATATTTTGAAAAATTCTAAGTTATTATGAGGACAGTTTAATACATTTTGAACTGAAAAAATCAGACAATTTTAAAAGAATTTCAAAACCATTTTGAATTCATTTTGAGCAACGATTGAATAATTTCAAGAACTAAAGATTTTTAGACATTTTGATACGATTCCAGTCGATTAAAAATTCCTAATATTGAATTTTGGATTCTCAATTGTGATTCTGAAATAAGAATTCAAATTTCTAAATTCTGTATTCAGTATTCTAAATCCTGATATCTGAGTTTTAAATGTTGATATCTGATTTCTGAATACGGAATTTTTAATTAAATGTTCTGAATCCTTTTTTCTGTAATCTGAATTCTGTATTCAGAATTTGGATTTATAATTCTGAATTCCGAAATCAGAATTCTGAAATCTGAATTCTGAATCCTGATTTCTGATTTCTGATTTTTGAATTCTAAATTCTGAATTCAGAATTTTCAACTCTTAATTCTGAATTCCACACTCTGAATTCTGAAATCTGATTTTGGAATTTCAAATGTTGATATTTTGTTTCTGTATTCTGAATTCGAAAGTCTGATTTTTAATTTCTAAATTCTTTATTCTAAATTGTGAACTCGGAAATCTGACTTCTGGAATCTGACTGTTGAATTCCGAATTGTTAATTATGAATTCTGAACTCAGAATTCAGAAATAAGAATTCAGAATTCAGAATTCAGAATACAGATTTCAGAATACAGATTTCAGAATACAGAGTTCAGAATTCAGAATTCAGAATTCAGAATTCAGAATTCAGAATTCAGAATTCAGAATTCAGAATTCAGAATTCAGAATTCAGAATTCAGAATTCAGAATTCAGAATTCAGAATTCAGAATTCAGAATTCAGAATTCAGAATTCAGAATTCAGAATTCAGAATTCAGAATTCAGAATTCAGAATTCAGAATTCAGAATTCAGAATTCAGAATTCAGAATTCTGAATTCAGAATTCAGAATTCAGAATTCAGAATTCAGAATTCAGAATTCAGAATTCAGAATTCAGAATTCAGAATTCAGAATTCAGAATTCAGAATTCAGAATTCAGAATTCAGAATTCAGAATTCAGAATTCAGAATTCAGAATTCAGAATTCAGAATTCAGAATTCAGAATTCAGAATTCAGAATTCAGAATTCAGAATTCAGAATTCAGAATTCAGAATTCAGAATTCAGAATTCAAAATTCAGAATTCAGAATTCAGAATTCAGAATTCAGAATTCAGAATTCAGAATTCAGAATTAAGAATTCAGAATTCAGAATTCAGAATTCAGAATTCAGAATTCAGAATTCAGAATTCAGAATTCAGAATTCAGAATTCAGAATTCAGAATTCAGAATTCTGAGTTCCGAATTCTGAATACAGCATTCTGAATTCTGAATTCTGACTCCTGAGTTCTGAATTCCGTATTCTGGATTCTGAAATCTGAATTCTGAATTGTGATTTCTGACTTCTGAGCTCTGAATTCCGTATTCTGAATTCTGAAATCTGAATTCTGAATTCTTAATTCTGTGAAATCTGAATTCTGAATTTTGAATTCTGAAATCTGAATTCTGAATTCTGAATTCTGAATTCTGAATTCTGAATTCTGAATTCTGAATTCTGAATTCTGAATTCTGAATTCTGAATTCTGAATTCTGAATTCTGAATTCTGAATTCTGAATTCTGAATTCTGAATTCTGAATTCTGAATTCTGAATTCTGAATTCTGAATTCTGAATTCTGAATTCTGAATTCTGAATTCTGAATTCTGAATTCTGAATTCTGAATTCTGAATTCTGAATTCTGAATTCTGAATTCTGAATTCTGAATTCTAAATTCTGAATTCTGAATTCTGAATTCTGAATTCTGAATTCTGAATTCTGAATTCTGAATTCTGAATTCTGAATTCTGAATTCTGAATTCTGAATTCTGAATTCTGAATTCTGAATTCTGAATTCTGAATTCTGAATTCTTAATTCTGAATTCTGAATTTTGAATTCTGAATTCTGAATTCTGAATTCTTAATTCTGAATTCTGAATTCTGAATTCTGAATTCTGAATTCTGAATTCTGAATTCTGAATTCTGAATTCTGAATTCTGAATTCTGGATTCTGATTTCTGACTTCTGAATTTCCAATTCAGGATTCTGAAATCCGATTTCTGACTTCTGATTTTTGACTTCTGAGTTCTGAATTCCGTATTCTGGATTCAGAAATCTGAATTCTGATTTCTGACTTATTTATTTATTTTTAATTCAGATTTTTGACTTCTGAGTTCTTAATTCCGTATTCTGGATTCTTAAATCTTAATTCTGAATTGTGATTTCTGACTTCTGAGCTCTGAATTCCATATTCTGATTTCTGAATTCTGAATTCTGTGTTCAGCACTCTAAATTCTGATTTTGTAATTTCAAATGTTGATATTATATTTCTGAATTCTGTATTCTTAATTCTGATTTCTGAATTCTGGATGCTGAATTCTGAATTTTGAATTCTGAATTCTGAATTCTGAATTCTGAATTCTGAATTCTGAATTCTGAATTCTGAATTCTGAATTCTGAATTCTGAATTTTGAATTCTGAATTCTGAATTCTGAATTCTGAATTCTGAATTCTGAATTCAGAATTCTGAATTCTGAATTCTGAATTCTGAATTCTGAATTCTGAATTCTTAATTCTTAATTCTGAATTCTGAATTCTGAATTCTGAATTCTGAATTCTGAATTCTGAATTCTGAATTCTGAATTCAGAATTCTGAATTCTGAATTCTGAATTCAGAATTCTGAATTCTGAATTCTGAATTCTGAATTCTGAATTCTGAATTCTGAATTCTGAATTCTGAATTCTGAATTCTGAATTCTGAATTCTGAATTCTGAATTCTGAATTCTGAATTCTGAATTCTGAATTCTGAATTCTGAATTCTGAATTCTGAATTCTGAATTCTGAATTCTGAATTCTGAATTCTGAATTCTTAATTCTTAAATCTAAATTCTTAATTCTTAATTCTTAATTTTGAATTCCTAATTCTGAATTCTAAATTCTAAATTCTGAATTCTGAATTTTGAATTCTGAATTTTGAATTCTGATTTCTGATTTCTGAATTCTGAATTCTGAATTCTGAAATCCGAGTTCTGAATTCAGAATTCTGAGTTCTGATCTCTGAATTCTGAATTGTAACAAAACGCTTCTACTTTCAAAAATTTATGGGACATTCTTTTTTAATTCTAAGGCACTTTTTCGCTAACACTTTCTGGGAAACTTTCAAAAACAATTATTTTATTTACATAGTTTCCCGTCTCACGACAAAACTTATTGAACATATTCCTTTAAATTGCGAAACAAATTTCATTCAAGAAAGATTTCGAGATTCGAAATTCATAACTTTAATAAAAATTTAAGTTTGGGATCCGAAGTTTAGAATTTCAAATTAAGTATCATAAGTTCTGAATGAATCCTTATATTCTGAATTTTTAACTCTCAATCTTCAATTTAAGATTTAAGAACTCTGAATTCGGAATACAAAAAATCTAAAATGTAGAACTCAAATTTCATGTATCGGAATTCAGAAAACATCAATCGGAATTCAGAAACTTGAATTTTTAATTCATCATCAGAATTCGAAGTTCATAATCATAAATTTGGTTTAAAATCCCTGAGAAAAAAGGGAAAAAAAATAATCATAAATAAGTATCTAGAATTCAGAAATCATGAGTTCAGTAAGCAAACTCTATAATTCAGATTTGCTATTCAGAATTGTTTTCCAAACAGAAACTATAATAATTTTATTTGAACCAGTCCAATCAATCGTTCTCGATCAACAAAAATGAACTAATGAGTGCCTCAGAAGTTCACGCAACATGAACAGCATGAATTTTCCCACCCATCCAGATGAATTCCATAACGAAGCGGGCAAACGTCAAATTCGAAGAAAGAACGGGAACCAAAACAAAACTCACAATAACAACTGCTCGCGAGTCCACGTTTGATTTCCTTCCTTTGCGGCTAAAAAAAGTTCCCGGATCGCGACGATTGTGCCGGAATCTGTGACCGAATTTCGCGTTTTTCGAGTGATTTTTGGAACTTGATTGTGCTAGTTTTGAGGGTAAGTCTGGGAAATATCGTTTTAACATGCTTTTGTGTGATTTTACTACTAAAATACTGGTCAAAAGGGTAGCAATCCGGGAGACTGCTGGTTTGTTTTGAACATCTGAAGTAAGGTTAGGGTGTTGCTCGATCCGCGAGCACAAACCGTTGCCGGATGTCTATTTTTGGAAGTGGATCCACTAGAATATTCCTGTCTAATAAATGTCTTGAAATTTTATCAGCTATTTAAAATTTGAACTAATTTTTTTTAATGATTTTGGAAGAATTTAAATCTATGGATTCTGATTTTTTCTATCACTTCTAGATTTGATACCAAGTTGGTCGGCTGAAAAAAAAGGAAAATGTTAATTTTTTAGCAAAATTATACAAATGAAAAAATCAATTATTAAAATGAAAAACTGATTTAAAATAAAAATAATATTTAATATTTTGCCCTTAGCTAAAATTCAGATAGAGACAATCTGAATTCAGAGATATAAATTATTTACCATTAAATGGTAAAAAAAATAAATTCCATAATTTTTAGAAAACTGAATAGAAAAACTCTTATACATAATTATTTCATACCTGTAGAACTTTTGGTCTTTTAAAATTAAAAAAATTATTTAGCAAAAACCTTGTTAAAGACCATTTCAAGACTTTGTTGAAGACTTTTTGAGCAATGCTTTAAAGTATAACAGAAATTTTGTCATTGTAATTTTTTACCCAATTGCACGGAAAATTAAAGTGACTGATTTTTTTCTTAAACTATTTTCCATTTCCCAACTATTTTTTCCATTTCTGGACCGATAAGTCTGAGCAAAAAGAAAGAGTAACTTTTCTTTTAAACATGATAATTCTTCAGTTCATTCTTTACTAAAGATGAAAAAAAATCAACAAATGTCGTATTTTTTGAAGATTTGCATATAGCCTTTTAACTCCGCTCGAGATTGTTTAACTAAATTGAAGTCATCGCGTACTTCTACAATAAAAAATCTTAGTTTCTTCTTTTTCAGTATATTATCGATATTTGAATGTATTAAACATGAAATCTGAAGCCTGAGACTTAGGAAATGGGAAGGGAGACCTGAAACTTTAGGCCTGAGGCCTGATACATAGAAACATAGACCTAACTCCTAAGACTTGAAACCTTAGCGAGACAAGAGACATAAGACTTAAGACTTGAGGAAAAATACGTGAGACGTGAGAAGTAAAACGTAAAACCGGTCTCATATCTTATGTCTCATGTCTGGACTCATGTTTCAGGTGTCATGTCTCAAATCTGAGGTCTCATGTCCAAGATCTTATAATTTTTTTTATGTCTCATGTCATATGTCTCAAATCTCAGGTGTCAAGTCTTATGTCTGAGGTCTGAGATCTGAAGTCTAGTGTATCATGTCTTATGCATCAGAACAGGGCAGATAGTCAAGGTCTAAGGTCTCAGCCTCAGAGCTGAGGTTCTCGCAGTTTCAAAAATTGTTAAGTGTGGTCTGTTGAAAAGGATTCTCTCAGATACTGCGTTAATTGCGAAAACGGAGTGAAAAGCATATTTGAAAACTATGTAGAAAAGACCTTGTTTACTTAACATTTGAATGTGAGAAACATAAAGTTCCTTTAAAATTTGAGGCGTTACTCAAAGTTTTTCATGACGTTTTTTTTCAGTCTCGTTAGCCAAAACACCTTTAAAATATTTAATTTACACTCTTCTTTTTTACGGTTGTTTTTTCACAGCTCAGTGAACAAGCAACACATCATCATGCCTCCCAAGAAGATCCTGGAACCGGAAGTGAAGCCGCTGATTGGTCGCATCGGTACCAATCTGCGCATCGGTATCGTCGGTGTACCGAATGTGGGCAAGTCCACCTTCTTCAACGTGCTGACCAAGAGTGCGGCCCCGGCGGAAAACTTCCCCTTCTGCACGATCGACCCGAACGAGAATCGGTAAGCGCTTTTCTTTTTTTTAATTCCTTCCCTCCTCCCACCGATTGTGCCGGCCGGCCATACCGTTTAATTAATACTCCGGTAGCAGCACCATTCCGATCGCTTCGGTATTGGGAAAATGGCAAATTAGAGATGAATCTCCCTGCCACCCTGGCAAGCAAGCTAGTTGAATCATTGAAGCGTGCAAAAGCCGCGCGCCTCATTTGCATATCAAAGGTGCAGAATTGACAATTTTCGAACGAAGAGCTAACAATCATTCATTCGTCAATCGATTGATGTCGAGACGGGGTGGTTGTTTGCTGCTGCTAAAATTAAGCAAAAAGTGACTAATTAAAGAGGGAAGCTTTCCGGTTGACTCGGCATTCAGTTTTGCGCTTTACGGAATTTTATTTGTGAAGAAAAAAACAGTCTTGATACTCCCAAAACTAATTTTTAAAAATGATTAATTTTGGGGTTCAATTTAGATTAGGTTTTTACTCTTGAAAACTCCATAAAGTTTCCAAGTTCCAATTTTTCCTAAGCTTTACATATTCCCAGTTGAATTTTGCACTTCAAGATAAAGCTCTAGTTCTTTCATCAACTAAAAATTTAAAATCAATAATTTATTTCACAATTAATAAGAATCTTGTGAATATGTTTTAAAAATTGAAATCTATGTTTTTAAAGGACTCAATCTTTAAAATAAAACTTGATTTCATATTTGAGATTTATTTTTGTTTGTGGTTCAAAACAGACTCTGATTGAATATAAAATTTTAATTTCGAACCAACTCCTGCGATTTGAATCCTTAATAAAATTCTCACATTGATGTTTTAATCTTGATTATAAAACTTTACATAAAACTAAATCTCCAATTGATTTTTTATTTTTTATTCCGAGTCTGAATCCTGCTTTTTGAACCTGGGTTCAAATCTGAATTTTGAATTCGATGACAATTTTTGAATCTAAGTTAAAGATAATAATTTTAACAAACCTGGTCATTATTACCTGAGACACATGTTCAGATCATCTTAATCTTCCATTCAATATACTGATGAACTGAGATTTTTGAAAGACCCAGTATGTTCTATG
Source organism: Uranotaenia lowii (assembly GCF_029784155.1). Lineage (NCBI taxonomy): Eukaryota > Metazoa > Arthropoda > Insecta > Diptera > Culicidae > Uranotaenia > Uranotaenia lowii. The sequence continues at coordinate 44,252,294 of NC_073691.1, forward strand.
AAAAAATCAACAACAAAAAACTAAAATTTGAATCCAAAACATTGAGAAATGCGATGAAACGAAGCAAAGCCTAAATAGGATATAATTTTTTTAAGTAATATTTTTTTCTACCAGAAAATCCGGGAAAGCGGTCAAAATTTTTCATCGGTTCCCACCATATTTATACATTCGTCGGATAGTTTTATTTTTGAGAATTCTAAAGATCAAAGACACACTTAAAGTTATGAAAAAAAACACTTGATTTTTTTTTATAAAAACCTCAGTAAATTTTAAATCATATTTTAGGCTTCCAAAAAATCGTTTATGTTAATTTTGATAAAATTTGGAAGCAAAATACATGACTGAATGACACAATTTAAATTTTTATTTGCATTTTCAAATAAAGTAAAACAATTCGGGCAAAGTCTGGGCAATCTGACAAGTAAGTCTAATCTTATTTCCCAATTCAATATTTGGGACTGAATTTCTATCAACAAGTTAGGATTTTTTTTTCACAAAACTGTGGTTGAATTGTTGAGCTAAGATAAGATTTCGAGGTTTTTTGCTTTAGCTCTGAGTCAAGTTTGTTACTCTTGAATGATTATGGTCGTTCATGAAAATTTTAGGAAGAATTTTAAATTTTGAGTTTAGAAAAATAATGTTTCGCTTGACATTTTTGGACCCTCATGGGGGGTTTTAACCACCATCCAGTTCGTCTAACTGACTAATAAACTGGCCTTACTTAATTTTTCCAGGTAAACAGGCTGCCCACCGATGAAAAAAAAAACACAATACGGTGGTCAAATCGTGCGCAAAATATTTGCACCGCAAGTGGGGAGATATTTTCAAAAAATTCCAAATTTACACCAAAATGCACCTCTGTAGCGAATTCCAGCAGGTTCCCAGCCAAAAATTTTTCGTTGACAAGTCTCGCCTGAATATTCCAGAAATAAAAAAGAAAAAAATTATAAATTTTATGTCCAGTACTTGAAAATGCTGTCGATCTGTGGTCACTGCAAACCAGTCAGTGTTCCATAACGATTGACACGACGAATGGCTAAATATACCAAGAAGACTGCCTCCAATAGCACTTCTATAGGCCTCACCAAGTTTATACTCTGTTTTGATTGTGTCTGGAATCGCGCCATTACGCGAAAACTGTGGTGGAGTGATAAAAAATCAAGTACATTGCTTTTTGCCCAAGAAGCTTAATCGGCTAAATTTGTCATAACTACGACCAAATTAAAAAATTTGAATAATTTTGAAGGTCAAAGTTCAGGAAAAAGAAAACGTGATAAAGAAAAACCTTGATTTGGGAAAATGGTGATACATTTTGTACATTATAGATGCCCTAAAATTTAAGTCTTGCTAGTTTACTTTATTATACTCAAGAACAACTTATGGTGCAAAATATATTCATTAGTACTTCATACTTAATTTTTCGGTTTTCCAAAGATTATTTCACGGAAACAAATTGCAAACATATCTCTCCCGTAATCTTGGAAAAAGATACAAATAAATGAAGGCCCGTGCAAAGGAGAGCGTCCATGAGGAGGGGTTTTTCGAAGTTAAAATTTAGCAAGAAATAATAACAATACAAAAAATTCACAATAATTTTAGTAAATTTTGAAAAAATAAAGCACTTCAAAAACAATGAAATTTTGCTTTAAATTTGCTTCTTGTAATCATTTTCGAAACTTTTCATAGATTAACTAAAAAATCATTATTTTTTTTATTTACGACACTTTACCATCCTTGTGGTATTCGTGTCTGAAAAAAAATCATAATCTATTAATAAAAGATGATTGACTGAAATGTGAAACGTTTATAAACTTTCAAATGCATATTATATACTTAGTTTAAAATTTCAAGCTCTGAATATTTTTTCGCTGCAAATTAAAATATTGCGTCCTGACAAGGACAAGAGTAAGAAACTGTATTTTTCTAATTAAAATTAAAAGAAGATTTTGGTTCATAAAACAAAAATTCGGAATTAAAAACAAAGACAAACATACTATAAAATATCTCCAAAAATTAAAATAGTTTATTTAAAAAACGTCAAAAAAAGTTAAAAAAAAATTTCTTGATTTTTGTCGAGTAATTTTTATGTTTTGACAAAATTTGCCCGGATTTTTGGTCGTCAATTTTTAAATCAAATGCCCAGATTTTGCCAGGTTTTTGTATAAAATTACCCGGATTTGTCCGGCCCGGATACGTGCTGGAAAAATGCTGGCAACCTTAGTTTGCTAAGATATACGATCAATTTATTTGAAAATAAAAAAAAACCGTACTATAAATTCTGTAAATTTATTTGAAAATTCATACAAAAAATCTGAATCAATAAGATAAGTTTTAAGAAGATTTATTTTCTGTTTAAACTTCTTACCATTACGTAATGATGCGTAAATGCGTAAACCTCTGTAACATTTCATCAACCTTCTAGAAACATGCACATCACATTGAAATATTTCCTAACAATTTTCCGGCTGAAAAACTGTTTTGATCAAATTAAGTTTTACGAATTTATGCCTGTTTATATTTCCGGAAAATGAGGATCAAATAAAGCTTTACTCAGATGTCTCCGGTCTAACTCGACGGCAGATTTGAATTTCTGAGAAAATTTCACATAAGATAAGAAATATTTCGGGTCTTCCAACCTCCGACTTCGATTTTTCTGGGATTTAAGCAGTTTAAGTGACCATGACAGTTTTCAGACATTGCAAATTGCCCGACTTTCAAACATACATATGTTTTTCAACGAGTATAATGATCTCAAAACTATTTTTTTTATTTGACGGTAGAAAAAACATATTTATGAAAGCATGAAGTGTTTTTGGATATCTATAGGTTGAATTATTGAAATATCATCACATTGAGTGCAAAAAAATGTAAAAATTCTGAGTAAAAGTGAATTAATGCATAAAAGTTACTAAAATTACCCGCAATGCTGGCCTAGCATCTCCCAGGGTTAACCATTTTCAACTTTTTACTAACAATACTCCAAAACCTCCTCACGTTTATGGATGGGTCGTAGAGATCTCTGCATCTATCTGTAAGTAAACGTTGACTAACATACCTTCCCCTATCCCCACACAGTCCGCAGGGTTCGGCCAGGGCACCTTCAACATTCTGTGGGGGCTGGTTTTTCATTTTAAGAGATTTATTAAAGAGTGATACGGTCAAAATTTGGTCAAGGGAAAACGCGTGTAAATCGGTGATATCGTTTATTTAAAAAATCAAATTGAATTTCTTTTTCAAGTTTAATTAGTATAAAATTCAGGAAACATATTCAGTTAGGCTTCCGCTTTTCCAAATCCGAATTGCCGGGCCTTACGCTTAACCCCTGCCGTCAGATTTTGTACAGCCATCTTGTCCACCTTCTTCGCCGCAGAAAGCCAGTTTGCTTTGAACTGTTGCTCGTCCTTAGCAGTTTTTTTTGTCTTCTTTAGGTTCCGCTTGACAATAGCCCAGTATTTCTCAATTGGGCGGAGCTCTGGCGTGTTGGGAGGGTTCTTGTCCTTGGGAACCACCTACACGATGTTGGCGGCGTACCACTCCATGGCCTTTTTACCGTAATGGCACGATTCCAAATCCGGCCAAAACAGTACGGAACAACCGTGTTTCTTCAGGAAAGGCAGCAGACGTTTATTCAAACAATCTTTCAGGTAAATTTCTTGGTTGACAGTCCCGGAAGCTATGAAAATGCTGCTTTTCAAGCCACAGGTACAGATGGCTTGCCGAACCAGATATTTCTTCGCGAACTTTGACAGTTTCATGTGCTGAAAATATCTGCTACCTCTCCCCTTCCTTTTGCCGTATAAAACTCCTGTCCCGAAAGCTGCTTGTAGTCGGCTTTGACGTAGGTTTCGTCGTCTATTACCACGCAGTCAAACTTCGTCAGTATCCTCGTGTACATTCTCCGAGATCGCGCTTTGGTCATCGAATTTTGTTTATCACCGCGATTTGGAGTCACTACCTTCTTGTAAGGCGATAGTCCGGCTCGTTTTTTGGCTCAATGCACGGTTGTAGACGATACACCCAGCTTATTTGCGGCATCTTGGAGAGAGAGGTTAGGGTTTCGCTTGAAACTACCGGCAACTCTCTTTGTCGTCTCAGCGGCTTCTGGTTTTCGATTTCCCCCCGATCCAGACTTCTTGGCTGTCGACAAACGTTCCCAAACACTTCAATTACATTTGTAACGGTTGATTTGGCAACTTTTAGTGATTTTGCCAACTTTGCGTGCGAGTAGCTCAGATTTTCGCTATAAGGTATTTCCCGACTTGTCAACAGAACAGCTGATTTCTCATGTTTACAATTTTCGGCAGCTGGTGGTAGGCTGGGGGAGGAAGACTGAATAAAAAAAGAAAAAAAATCTTTCAAACGTCAAATTTCTCTCATCAATCTACCGACCAGTGCGAAGGTTCAAAATTTGATTTTCTTATTTAGTGATTTTTAATAAAACTTGTTTGATGCTGAAAAGCACTTGTTTTGCATAAAACGATGATTTAATTAGGTTTTGTTTTGCTCTGGCAAATTCTAGCATGAACAAGCGTATTGAGTCGCTCAAATTTCGACGAAATACTTTGAAGGTAATGTTGATGTTATGTAATGTTAATTTGAAAAAAATAATTTCTTTTGAAGAAATAATTGAACAGTGCTAATCTCCCAAGTTCAAAATGGCGACCAGTAGGTGTTTACCTTTTTCAAAACAAAAACAAAAAGCTACCCTACCACCATCTGTCTCAGGAAATGCTCTATACGCGAGCAAAATTTTGATACGCTGCTCTTCTTCCTTGGACGGAATTTTGACAACTGAAGAGTGAATTCCAAAATCAAAATAAGAGCAACATTCTACACACACACACACACTTTCAAAATGAGGGGTGTTCTGGTTTTTTAAATGCAAAATTGAAAGAAATACGTCAAGTTGATATTGACCAAATTTTGACCGTATCACCCTTTAACACACTTGGTATCTGTAACTTATGAAAAAATGATAGAATATCACAAGACTTAAAAACCCATAACAATTTTGTGTAGGATGTTTTTTTATTTATCATTTTAAGATGTGATGAAAACTTTAAAAAAGAATCAAGTTCGTCTAAGTGTTCAATGATTTGAGTGTTAGAAAAACAACCAAATCAATGAAATATGTTGAAATTTTGCTATATACCGACAAAAAATGGACAATAAAAGTCTGTAAAACCGGGGAAAACCGGGAATTTCAAAGATTGCAGCAGAACCTCTTGTTTTGGTTCCTCTTGCTATTTCCAATTCACAATCGAGAACAATAGATCAATAATTGCTGATGACAGATGATGATGATAAACGCGGTACAAATGTTTACATCATAACACGGTTAGGCGGGAATACTCGAATTGGGTTTGTGGTGACACAACAGTGTTGCCAGATATTCTGGGTAAGAATATCAAAGTGCTCATTAGGAAATGAGTACTTTCCCGGTTCGGGAATATAAGAAGTGGAAAGTGACAATTAGCTATCGCTAATTAATATAGTTGTATTCTAATGACCTAACAGACGAAACATGAATAAAGATAACTCTATTCCACCACTGAAACCTGCGTTTTTAACAGCTTCAAATTCTGAATTTGGTTGGTTTCACTTTTTAATTAAAACCCAATCTAAATACAAGCCAGTTTTTGTGTCAAGATTTGAGTTTCAATACAGATGCAGGGTTGCCACTCATTCGGGAAATGTGGGAAAATAAATGAGAAATAGATTGTAAAAATACAATATTTTTCGGATTGAATTCTTTGCGGTTTTTAATGTATCAACTCCCGTTTAACTTGCAATTTCTTTTTTGCTTAAACAACGGAATGTTCCAGCAAAAATTCCGAACATAAACTAACATATGTGTACACTAGGCCGACGAAATGACTTTTTGCTTTTTTCGATGTCTTTTGGGTCACCAAGCAACAGTGTAAAATTTGAGATGATTTGGTTAATTGCTGAATTAGCACAATGCAATTCAATTTTCTATAGAAATTTTTTTGCCTATTATTATCATCCAGAAAATTCAAATAAGCTTGAAATAAAGTTTGTCTTTAATTATTGGTTTAGCCTTTTCTTAAGCTTCATTTTTTGGTAACATGAGAAGAAGCTAAGTCTTTCATGAAAGAATTATATCCATTTCAAAGTAAAAAATCTGAATTCAGTGAAATAATAGTGAAACATAGTGAAATGATTTAAAAAATGGTAGGTTTTGCTAACTAGTGCTTTCACAAATTTCTAGATATGTTTTGTCAAGGTTAAACTCAACAAACCGATTGGCTATGCAAAGCATTTTTTGCGATTTTTTATTTTCATTCTACAGTTAAACAGCTTTAAAATGAGTAATCAAAAAACGCTAAAATTAAAAAAATATATTATGATTTTTTTTTTTGCATGACATTGAATATCTTTTTTGAGGTAAAAGTAAGGTTTAAGGTTTGTTTACATAAAATGTACTGCAAGAATCAAGGAATATTTAAAATCCAGGGATATATTTTTCAGAACTTTCAGTACAGCTCTGGCGGTTTTTTAATGAAAAATTTTGCTATCCCATACAAATTTCCATACAAAATTCAAACTTGTTGCGCTTATTTAGAACTGAATGAATCGCTTCAAAAACTTTTGTTGCTATTTGTAGCATTAAAAATCGCCAAAAAGTTATGGGAGTTGTAAAAATGTATAAATTTGAAATTTTCATACAAAATTTGCAGCGGTCTAGTGTACACGTATACGCAATCAAAGTAGCATTTAAATGAGAACTACGAATACGGTCGATATCTGCATATGAAGTGAAGTCAGAATTCGTCGCTTTAGAGAGATTTCTTGAATCGTTGAATCTTTAAATAGTGAAACGGTTCAAACAGAAACTTTAAATGAATAAACTTCAAATAAATGCCTAGCATGTTTTGGGACTTATCTTTTAATTTTTGTCACAATTTAACATTTTGAGCCTTTGAATTTTTTTCAACGAATATTTGGTTGGGTTCGACTAGATCGAGCTGAGCCGTTTGATAATTTTCAAACAACAGATTTGAATCTAATTTACAAGACCGAAAAAGCTGATATGATTGACGGAAATTAGTTTCATGCATTAAAAACAAATGGTTCTGGTCCTTAAATGAACAAATGTTGTCCCATGTATGAATATTTGTACATTAAACTTAAAAACTAAGAAATATTTTTAGATGAATTATTAAGAAGAAAGAAATGAAAATGTTTGTATCATTTTGATTGTATAAAAAAAAAACACTTCACTTAATTTCTGATCTAAATTCTCACTGTGTAATCATAACCATTTTTAAACTGAATTCACGTCTTAAAAATATTTTCATGAAAATCCTAGGGCTTTAAAAAGTTTGTAAAATACATTCAAATGAGGTTTTTGAAACAAAGAAAACACATCATTGCACATAAGATTTAAAAATCACTATTCTCTGTATTGAATCATTTAATATGCCATTTAATGAAAATGAGTTTGCTTTAAGACATCTTTTCATTATATTCATACATTTAGCACAGAATTTCTGATAAAACCAAATCTTTACAGTTTGTTTCAAATGCCTCTTTTCCTAAAAAAAACAACTATTTTTGGTTTGGCTTTTTCTTATTTTCTTATTGATTTGAAAAAATGTTTTTCTTAATAAGCAAATACGAAAACGCGCAGAGTTAGTGCCAGGCTCGACACAGTGATGTTCTGAAAATTGAAATCTCAAATATGCTAAGATGTTAGGGTTTAGTTTAAAAATTATAATAAAATCATTTATTGAAGGTAGAAAACCGTTAAATAGAGCTTCTGTGACTGAATTTAGAATAATATTTAACACCCTCTACCGAGATGGGAATCGAACGACGCTACCGCATAACCGAATTTTTTTGTGAATGAACGTGGAATATCTTTAAAAACAAAGTCAAAAATCATTGTTGTACAGGTTCAAGTGAAACATCATTGAAAATTGTGTTCTAAAAGTAAAACTACAAAAATTAAAAACTGGCAAAGTACGACTTATATCCTGTCTTTTGATCACCGATCTTTAAAAACACCTTTGTAGTAGATGAATCCCATCACAAGACAAAATCTTTGCTATGAGTTATCCCTGAGACATATGAAATTGGATAATAAGACGCATTTTCAGAGATCTTTTCAGAACTAAACTTGCGATATAGTTGTAATCAAAAAATGTACTTCAATTTATATCACGACCCTTTAGAAGGTCACATCGAGGAAGGCCTCCTGTTCTCTTTAATCGGCTGGCCCCGGTCCGATTCGTTACTCCTGCAAAACCGGTTTGTGCAAGAATATTAAATATTTGCCGTTCAACATGGCCGATCGCCATCATCATCATTATTGTTGTTGCTGTTTGTCGTGTTACAGACGGGCAGACGGGCAGCAGCAAAACGACAGGAGGTTATCACATCGACCGGGCTACCGAAATACGCAAATTGCTGACCACATCAACGGCAAACGGCGGCGGCCATTTATTGGCGAAGGATATTTCTCGACGACGAACTGCAGCAATGATTATGATGATGGGGTTCTCCCCACCCGAATTTCCAGCGAACGTGGTGGTGCGATAATGTTGCATATTGAGCGCAAAATTAAACCGAAATTATGCACGCATTTTTTCCGTTGCACGAGAAATTTATTCGGTTGCTCACGGAAAAAAAAGTATCGAAATATTAATGAAAGTAATGATCCGTATAAAAAGTGCTGTCCTACGAAGAGGCCCGGATCGATCGGCTGCGATGTCCCAGAAATGGCCGGCAGCAGTAATAGCAGCCGTAGGGAAAATTTTGACTTATTTTGGACCGAGCCGGTCGTAATAACAGATAATTTGAACTTTTATCGTTTTCCCTTACCGGGAATGTCTAGCGTACTTTTTTTTTTGGTTACCATACTTATATCTTCTTTTTCTTTCATCTTGTCACCTACAGAGTCCCGGTTCCGGACGCTCGATTCGACTATCTCTGCGAGTACCACAAGCCCGCAAGGTAAGTAATCAATATATTTTTTTGCAAAGGTCTTTTTACTCAAAGTTTAAATGAATTAAGAAAACAGCCTCACGGGGACGCCCTAAAGGAGGAATCGCATTTTTAAGATTAGAGCTGCGAAAAAGTGGACGAAATCTAACTTTTGAATTATAAGCTTAAAATTTTCTTTTTTTTGCTTGTCCCGCTAGGGAACGGCTGAGACCATTATAAATCTCAAACTTAAAAGTCTTTTCGTTGAAATGTTAAAGGCTATAATCAAAGTACTAAATTACTGTAGTATCTAAGTTGTCAGGTACATATTTCTATACTGTTTATCTTATGTCAACTAAAGATCATTATTAGTTTAACCACGGATAATGAAGGTTCTAGATGCTACAAATTGGCTACTTGGCGAATAAAAATCAAATTTTGAACATTTATGGAAGGCATGAGCATTGTTCAACCAACACCTCAGATTAATATTATAAAAAAAAAATACCACAATTTTATGTTGCGGTGTTGTTACAAATGGAAAAGGCATTAAAGCTACGAAAGTGCCTTAGACACAGCACAGGTTCTCGATTTGTGAGACCCATTGCCAAGACCCGAGAAACTGAAAGTCCTTGGATTGAAGGCCCATGATTTATTTTTATTTTTATTGTAGTCCGTCTAACGACATAATTTGATGAACAATATTCCTCCAATTCACTCGGTCCATGGCAACTGTTTGTTCATTGTTAATATATCAACGGATCACGTATTGATCCTTATGACTAAACTTAAAAGTAACATTCATATAAAATTAGCAAAACATTATTTACTACAGACTACACAGTTCTTAACATCGCTAGAATTCTTCTTTCGAACATTTTCCTAGAATGTCCTTGTAAGACCAATCAGGGCATTATTGGCTCCATAGTTGTTCTGGCGAAGAGGAATGTGAAGCTGAAGGGCTGAAGGTTCCGATCTATTAATCCTGGAGGTTTGATAGTTTCCAGCAGCATGGGGCTATATTCGAAGTCGAAGTCTATATTCGAAGCCAGAAGATCGGAGACTAATGGTAGCTCGTCCGGGCTCGGAGCGTGTCCAAGGATATGAGGTAGCAACGATTCTCGTGTCGAGGAAGGCGGAACGGATCTTGCCATTTCATGTGTCTCAAAGCGTAACGTAGAAAGCGTCTTTGGATGGCCTCGATTCGATCAGCACCATACAGCAGATGCATACTCCAAAGTTGAGCAGACAAGGTTACGATAGAGACTTTTCAGGCAGTAAATGTCTTTGAAGTCTTTAGTCACGCGAAAGATAAATCTCAAACTTAAAATCCGACTTAAAATCCAACTGTCGGTCAAGAATTACACCCAAATCATTTACGTGCTTTGCTCGAGCAATTATCTGGTTTCCAAGAAAATAATCAGTAGTTATAGGAAGCCGTTTACGGGAAAAGGTAATGACCGAGTATTTTTGCGGTTTAATGGCAGGCAGTTGTTGTCGCACCATTTGGCAAAATTGTCAAACTGTCGCTGTAAAAGTACAGTATCTCCAGAACATGTTATAGTTTAGAAAAGCTTCAGATCATCTGCATAGGCGAGTTTTGGACCGACTACTGTTAAAGCACGTCATTGAAGTAAATCAGGAACACTACTGGGCCTAAGTGGCTGCCTTGAGGCCCGCCTGATGTGCCAGAGAATTGTTTGGAACATGAGTTACCTGATCTTACAGAGAATTTACGTCCAATGAGGTAACTGCGAAACCAATCTAATAAGGATCCGCAAATTCCTAGCCTATCCAGCTTCGCAATAGCAGTTTCGTGGTTCACCTTGTCAAAAGCAGCCGACAGATCGAGAAAATTGGGTCAAAGATAACGAGTTCGAACAGTTTAGCTACTGCACACAAAGTCGATATTCCTCTGTATCAATATTCCTCCTTTCGCTTTTTTGTAGACCGGAAACATAAAGGCATTCTTCCACAACGACGGAAAGATAGCTTTGTCTAGCGATGCGTCAAATATGCGTTTGATAAAAATCACTAAATGAGGCATGAAGCATTTAAAAAAAGTAGCTGGTATGCCATCGGGGTTGGGGAAACAGTTTTTTTCAGTTTAACAGTCGTCTTCAGAATAGTTTCTTCAACAAAAGAGATGTTGTTTCAAAGGGTAGTCAAAGATGGAATGTTTCTAGTTGCACTAGTTATTTGTTCAGAGGATACGGATCCGGGAGTAAAGACGCTAGAAAACTTTTTAGCAAAAAGATTGCATATATCGTGGTCCGATGAGGCCATCTCGTCATCCAGAAACAAGTTAGTTGATAATCCAGACTTCTTCCGCTGGTTGTTGACGTGTTTCCAAAAAGACTTAGGGTTTTGTTTTAAATTCCGTTGTAATCGAGATAAGTAATTCTGGTAGCATTTGGAGCTGGTTGTTTAAAACGCTGAATTCAGCTTACGGAATTCCTTTGAGGAGGTGATTTGAGCCTGTTGTAGTTTCGAAAAGCTTTGCGCTACATAGTTTTCATACGTTTCAAACCTTTGGTGATCCAAGGCGTTCGAGCATTTTCGGCAGTTAGACGTTTCGGCATATGTAGATCTATTATGTGATTGATGATGTGTGTAAATTTTTCTGCTGCAGCGTTGGGATCTGATCGATCAAGCTCAGCTTCCCAATCAACTGAGTCTAGCTTCTGAGAAATAGCCTGGAAACCAGCGTTTTTAAAATCAAGGAAGAAAGATGTCTGTTCTCTAATTTCTCGAATTCGTCAGATCACGCTCCACTCGGTCTTACCACCTTGCGCCCCTGCTCGTCTCGTTCCTACCGGATTCGCAGCGTATCCGACCTGCCTTCATCACATTCTGGATACTGGGTTCGCCGTATAGTCGCGCAAGCTCGTGGTTCATCCTTAGCCTTCACACTGCGGACCTGCACACGAGTGCAGGTCCCCCGAGTGTGCGCAGGTCTTTCTCGAGCAATATCCACGTCACGTGCCCGTAGAAAATAATCGGTCTGAGCGCCATGTACAGGTTACTTGTGGAGTCCATAGTAGGCACGACTTCCGCTGATCATTCGCCGCCGGATCTCACGGCTGATGTCATTGTCTGTGGTCACCAGTGACTTAAGATATACAAAGTCTTCGACTATCTGCAGCTCGTTGCCGTCGATCGTGACCTTGTTATTACTGGACAAGCGGGTTCGGTCGGTTTCGGATCCGCAGGCCAGTATATACTTCGTCTTGGACGTTTTTATCATCAACCGAATCCTTCTTGCATTGCGTTTCAGTTTGCGATAGATCTCCTCCACCGCGGCAGATGAATGTCGTCGGAACCGCTCTTAGAATAACACCTTCTAGCGCCACGTTGAACATCATGCAGGATAGGCCATCTGCAGCTGCGTTTTGCTGCTATGTGTGGGTTCGTTCCACTCAAAACAACCTTGGGCTTCTTGCTTGATATACACTTGGTTACACCCTAGAATAAGGGAGGCTATACTCTCTTGCGCTCATACATCGCACTCCTTTTCATTTCTCATTCGCCAACGTTGGGATGGTACAGAGAACCCCGAGACGTGTGCCGATGATGTTACTCTTCCAAAGCTACTGATGCCCGTCACAGCAACCACTCCTGTAGGATTTCTAACCACCAAGGCTGAGCCGATCAGGAAGCTACCAAGCTTTATCCCCGTCACGACCTTCCCTGGATATTTTCTCCGCTTTCTCTTGGTGCATGAAGATGGTAGCTGAGTACGTGATACCATTCAAATCTCACCACACGTATCAGCCCGCAGTTGTAATGTTATAATTAGGTATTTGTGGTTGTTAAATTTTCAGCGTGCCAATTGGGTTAATTCGAGCCAAAATCCATTGTTTAGAATCAGGAGTGTGCTGTGTCAAACACACACAAACAGAAAAGTGAACAAAACCAAAACCATATCGTGACCAAAAATGGCGCTGAATTGTACGTCACAGTTCGTTTTGCCTCCAGTTTTACGATCGTGTACTTATTCGGTAGGAATTGCGATTCACATTAACATTATTAACGACTTTAGCTATCATTTCTAATGCGATTTAATGTTTGCTGGGAAGAGAGGTCAAGCCTCGAATCGTTAAGAACAAAGTCATAAACAGGTTTATACTGAAGGCGGTCAGTGGTTGGTTCGCTTAGATTAAGATTTCCAGTTTCGTGCCATCCGTTCATCCAAAAGCTGTTGCCCGAAAATGATCGGACCATTCCGCTTCAGCTGATTGCAGGTGAACGAATTAAAGTCGGTTAGCACGAATCGGCGGTAAATTCTTCCCAACTTTTAGGCAACGGTATAGTTGAAGGCGACAATATCCTGCCACGACGGGTCATACCCCAACAGCCACACCCAAATTTGATTCGCAAAATTCTAGTTTTTATCCGATTGCCATCAATTTTTCAGGAATAGAAAAATAACTATTGGGTAAACTTCACTTTATCATTTTACTCGTATTTTATTTACAGTCCATACGCAAATGCCCGCTCCTTGGGCTTAACCTCTGCCATAAGATTCTGCACAAGCTGCGAATCGACTGTTTTTTGCATGTAAACCCATACTTTCTTCAGTTCCTCCACTGCCTTCACTACCTTAGGTCGTTTAAGAAGGTGCTGCTTCATAATCGCCCAGTACTTCTCGATGGGGCGAAGCTCCGGAGGCTTGAACATTTTCGGCACGAAATTGACCTTATTGTCCGCATACCACTTCAGCACGTCCTTGGAGTAGTGGCATGAGGCCAAATCCGGCCAGAAGATTCTTGGGACGTTGTGGGCCTTCAAGAGAGGAAGCAGCCGCTTCTGGAAGCACTCTTTTATGTACACCTGTCCGTTCATCGTGTCCTGGGTCACAAAAGGTGGATTGCCAAACCAGGAATTTCTTCCCAAATTTGGACATCTTCTGAGTGCGGACATGCTCCGGAACGCTGAACTCATCCTTGGCCCTGAAAAACAGGTTGCCGAGGATCTGTTTGAAGTTGGCCTTCACATATGTTTCGTCGTCCATGATGCAGCATTCAACTTTCGTCAGCATGTTAAGGTGCAACTTCCTGGCACGGGGTTTGGCGGACTTGTTCTGCTTCTCGTCGCAATTAGGGGCCTCTTGTACCTTGAACGTTCGAAGCCCAGCCTTAGTTTTGGCGTTCTGCACAAAACTTCGGCTTAGGTGCAGCTACTTAGCCACATCCCGAACGGAGGCGTTCGGGTTCCGGTTGAAGGCCCCAACTAAGCAGTTGTGATTTTTGGTCTTGTACGGAATACTTTTTCCTTCACTTCTGAGCTTCCGATCGGTGGTCAATCGTTCCTCGAACCGCTTAATCACTCGCGACACCGTGGAATTCGCGATTCCCAACGTTTTAGCTATGGAACGATGCGAGAGATCCCTGTTCTCGTGATGAATGCGCAAGATTTTATCACGCACGAGCCGTTCTTTCGACTCCATTTCCGCGAGTTTTGATTACAGGACTTTAAAACTTGCAGGATGTAAACAATGCAATATGAACGAAATCCACCCAAATTTTCATTAAATTCTACCCAACGGTTAAAATGTTAGAGCAATTCCATAGTGTAGCAATTTCATCGTGGACACCCTTTAAGCATCATCACCACGAGAAAATTTTGAAACAACAGAATTTGAATCACATTTACAAAACCGAAAAAGCAACTATGATTGACGGAAATTAGTTTCTCGGAATAAAAACTACTTATTCTAGTTCTTAAAATTCAAAAACTTTGTTTCTTGTAGCCTGCAGAAATGGTAAACGGAAGTGTTTCGAAAAAATGCCGATGGCTTTAAATTCGGTTTGATCAAATTCCGACCATTCGTCTTCCGGTATATAATAAAAACTCTGGAAATATTTTCAGATGAAATATGTATGAAAAAAAAATATGCAGAAAAAAAAGAAAATATTGGTATCATTGTGGATGTATGGATAAAATAATCGAAAAACACATCATTTAATTTCTGATCCAAATTCACACAGAAAAATCAGAACACTTTTTGAACTGAATTCACGGGATTGTATGTGGTATCCCTATCCTTTGTCATTGAATTTGATAGTTTTTTGTTTTTGTTTTTTTTTGGTAGCCAAAAAAACAATTATAGTAATGTAGAACTTACTCGAAAAAAAAATGCAACACATTCGTTCGAGTATATACCTTTTGTATGCATAAGTAAAAATTGATCAAATAATTTTGAGCTGGTTTTAAGATTACGATATCTTCGAGTGACAAAGTTAAGAAATATCTGAAAGCTATTTTTCTTATAAGATCTGTTAAGCGGGTCTAATCATTACAACTCCATAGAAGAATTTCATCTGCTTCGAACGGAAAATTACAAGGCCTCTAAAATTTTATTGTTTCAAAACGTCTTCTGAGTTCGAGTGTAATTGCATTTTTTTTCCTCGATACCTTCTCAAAATTCTACAACAAGCCGTTCGTTCTGCATCCGGTAGTGAAATGTTTTTACCTTCTTATCACCACACGCCGTGTCATTCAGCGCCCGGCCCGATGAAATTGATCCAGAAGCCCTGGGCCAGAATATCTACTAGGTATACGCGAAAGTCACACACAGAAAAAATGTTTGAAGCAATTTAACGTAATTTTGTCCAATTTTCTATAATTACGCCACCCTTCGTCGTCGTCTTCGTCGCCATCTTACTTCATCGATCCGTTCCGACCTGATCGGATGGGGTCCTTCTAGCTCCCATCTGCCCCCTCAACACTTTGCGTCATCCCTTCTTCTTCGATATGGGGGAACCGGCAAGGAAAATTCGACGAAAGAAGTCGCACATCACGTACACGACGACGACGACGACCGGCCAGAAGAAAAAACCCCAAAAAAGCCGCAACACAGAGCAGGAATTTTCCTTCGGCTGCTTTTGGATCCTCTCCCCTCTCCAAAGGAAGAACCACCACACCGGGAGAAATTCGTTCACAGGATAATAATGGCGGCTGATGTTTTGCTGCTGATTTCGCAACGGCAGCAACATTCAGGAAGAAGCCGAAAAAAAAGTTTAAACAAGGGACGATGGCTTCAGCAGCCAGAGGAGCAAAAAAAAACTCGGAGCGCAACGACGAAAATACGCTAGTGCTGATTGTAGGTTACACAACAACACAGTCGTCGGAATCTTTCTGGCATCGGGAGGAATTCCGGTCCTGCTCCTTGGCTGATAAGAAAGATGCATATACTCGGGAGAAGTTGCCCCAAAAGTTCGGCCGCAATTGGTTGAGGATAATTTTCGTGGAATTTTTCCTCTTTTTTTCGCTCTCGATGCGATTTGAATAAAATCATCGTTTCACATCACGCTGGAGCTTACATACACATGAGGGTACATGTGTTCCGGGAACCGGATCCTCAGGGTTCCGCCTCCAGGGGGTTTCAAATTTGAATATGCCCGATGCCCGAAGCTCTGTGTCAGGAATACATCGCCCGATCGAGCAATGATGGCGGCTGCTGCAACTAAATTTGACCTGCAGTAGGAAGCAGCACGATCACTGTAATTTAAGCGATGTGATCGATTTTCGTTTCTTCGAATATGTAAACGTGTTACATTTCAATAAAAGTGGTTTTTAATGTTGCAATCAATCTTTGATTATGGTGTCAAGAGTCTATTTTATTTAGATCTACATACAAAACATTTTAATTTATAAATTTTGTGTGCGCTTCGAAGATTATTCTTGAGACGAACATCAAATAAACAACCTAGTAAAACTTTGGAATTTTATTGCTGAACCAGGAAGCTGATCCCAGAAGTTTTAAGCTTCTGACCGAAAACATGCGATGATTTGGAATTCTCCTATAAAACTATAAAAATCACATTTCATTTTTCAATTAAGTTTATTCAAATGGTTTGAGTTAAACCCTATCTCATTCAAGATTTTACAATTGTTTGACGATGTTTACGGTTTCAAAAAAGGTCAACTTCTTAGAAATCCTTCTCTGATAACTTTTAAAACGGTTGATTCATCCCGTTGAAAAAGAAAAAAAAGAGAGATTAGATTAGGCTGAGGCTACTTCCAACCGAGTGGTGGACTTTCACTGTGGTCACGGTAATATTATCAGGACCAGAAGGTTTATTGGAGTTAAGATTACTGATTTCTAACAACACTGTAGCAACAGATGCCGGTCTTAAAAATAAAGAAGGCAAATTTGAACTAATAGTACTGAAACGCTGAATCCCAACAAACATGAAATCGTAACAGAAATGATAACTTAAGTCGTTTACAATGGTGTTGCGAATCTTAATTCCAACTGCATAGTGAAAAGATCGTATAAAATGTCGCCTGCAGTCAGTTTTAATCGGATATGGTAGAAAGTCCGCCATGTTTGTAAATTTTGAAATAATTTTGCTTCCGCGTGGGCTTCAAGTGAGAAAATCATCTTCATGTTCTCTCTTCAACCAGCAGTGCATCCAGATGGCTCAAAATCAGATGGAAATGGAAAAGTATTGATAATTAAGAGATATGGAAAATATTGTCGCTGACAATGATTTGAAGGCTATGAGAGCAAAATCTTGCGCTCGGGCAATAAAGAGAGATTAAATTAGGCTGAGGCTACTTCCAACCGAGTTGCTGATGCAGATTAAAGTTTTTTTTTTTTCAAATTTTATCAAACTTTCTAGGCATTTTTTCTTGTGAATCCTTCAACTATATGCTGTTAATATAAGCTCACTTGATGTTTCACAGTTCAGAAACAATTGCAGAGAAAACACATTTTAACCGTTGTTAGAAACCCAAATCCGAAAAAAAGTATCTGTGTACCTTTCACTGTAGATCGCACAGAAGAGTGCTGACGAATATCGCTATTCTTTGATTATCTTTTAACCCAGATTTTCGTGATAAATCCAAGCTTGCCCATAAATGCCGAGTCGTCCTAATATTGTATTAGACTTCCCGGATTTGGGCCGAGTTTGTTCAGATTATTTGCTAAATCAAATAAAAAACTCAAATTTCTCTTTAAAAATTTATAAATTTTGTGTTCAAGAACGATTTTTATGAAATTCCAGAATGAACATGTTTTTTTTTTGTATACTTAGATACGATTTTTACACTGCTGATGTGATTTAGTGAAAACTTTAAATTTCAAGTAATTATCTTCCTTTTTCCTCTTGTGTGTTTAAGAATGGAGCCTAGATTTTATTCAGATTTTCCTTTTTTTTTTCTTTTTTTCCGAAAATCGTCCTGAATTGCCAGACGTATATGGTTGAAAGTATGGCAAGCTTAAGGTTAAAGATCATCGTTGTTTTAACAACTATTTTGGAATCATCCTGCGTTAATTCGACCTTCATCTAATTCGGTATCAAATAAGTTATTTAAAATTGCCTTGCACCTGTTTCAACATGTTATGTCCCAGATTTCACAGGAACCCAATCTCTTTGTTGACAGACACCCTAGAAACGACAAGTCATCTGATGTCCTTCCTGGTGTAAAATAATGGTCGGTACATCTCTACGAGAAATGAAACGAATATATTAAAAACTGGAGCTCACAATACACAAAGTTTTAAGTTAAACTGTAAACAACAACACACAGCTGAATTTCTTTTAAATTTTGAATTGTTTTCTCGGTCGAATGGGTGAAATGTTATATTCTTTGAGAAGGAATTATGTTCGTCAAGTTATGTCGTGAGACGGAATACTATGTAAATAAAATAAAAAATAATTCTTTGAGAAAGAATATATAAAGTTTTAAAGATAATAGACGGATAGGAGATTAAAATAAGATGAAAAGTATTGAAAAATGAGAGTTTTTCAAATTAAAATTTTTAACACCTCTAATCTTGTTCTAATCTTCTATACATCTATAATCTTTTAATTCTTTTCACATTTTCGTAGGTGATGGAAAAAATTAGTGGAACATGAGGTATCAAAAAACGAAAGAACATAAGCCGTAAATATCATGAATTTTTCGAACTAGATAAAACGGCCTCCGTTGAGCCGAATTTTAGGGTGGTTCATAAGGTTTCCAAGATCCGAAAGTTATTTCCTAACTGTGATAACTATATTATTCTACAATATTATAGAACATGATAATTCATTAAACTTGGTCCAAGACACCACAAATCTATCGCTTGAACTGAAAGTTTTTTTTCATGAAGGTAGTGTGGTCCTATAAAAATCAGTTTTTTTTGATAGTTTTTCATGGTGATATTTTATCAAAATTATTTATTCAGCAACATTTGGTTGAAAACGGATTAGTAAAATTTGTTTTTGTTTTGAAATTGTAAGGCAATATGTATTGAAAAATGGCCCTTTTCGAGCTTCAATAACTTCAAAGGGAGCAAGTCGAAATTTTGAAAGTTTGAAAGTTCAATCTTCACAATATCAAAAAAACTGGAAATATGTTTTTTGATTAATGCGTTTAATCGTTGTATAAATTTTACTAAAATTCGTCAGAATCTCTATACAAAAAGGGAGAATTTGTACATTTGTTATTAAAGAATTCAAAAACTACTGGACAGATTGATGTGAAATTCGGCATGGAGAAGTTTTTCGAGTAAAGAATGATATTTGTAGAGTTTCGAGTCCGTAGCACTCGAGGGAGGGAGGGCTCCCATACAAATAAATCGTAAAATACGATAAAAAGCGGTAAAATTCAATATATTGACAAATGATTCTTATCAAATGTTGTGAAAATGCTTAGGATTTACATGTTATGATAATTTTAAGTTTACAACGGTCCCTCCCTCCAGAAAAGGGAGGTTTCCATCCAATATACAGAAAACACGAGAAAGACCTTATCAGGAAACACATAAGAGTTATTTTTATCTATCGAATAACTAGCTGACCCGGTGTGCTTTGCTACACCCCCAAAAACTATTAAAATTTGTGTTACCTACTTTTCTTTAATTTGCAAAAAAAAAATAAATTCAATTTCAGAATCATTAAAGTGTTTTCCACAATAAAATTGCAAGTTTTTTTTATTTTGAAATCTTAATTATTTTTTTTTAATCCGTGTTGGAATCTTTTTTATGATTCTGGGTTTCTTTGCTTAAAAAGTTTATAACTTATGCCAACATATTTGTTATATATGGAATCTTCATTGTCCTGTCCCGGGACACCTTTTTGACCTATTCGGTCTCAAATTAATAAACAAATTGTGAGAGTGACCCCCTACCCGATTCCTTTATCTCTAATGGAAGGAAAAGGGTGGTCTTGTAACATCAGAACGCACCCTCTCATGACACTACCTTCATAAGTTGTTCGCTTGCTTCATTAGTTGTCGAGTTATGCAATAAAATTTGTATCGGAGTCCCACTTCCTATCTATCTTCTACCTTGAAGGAGGGTATCAAGATCAAACAATCCGTGTATTTAAATACACTCCCATGCCAAATTCTGTTCCATTTGATCGATTGTATGTTTGTTAGATAAGAGCTTGGTTTATGCAAAATATTCGTATGCGAGTTCTCGTCTTACCCAACTGTATCCCCAATTGAAGGAGAAAGAAGTCTAAGATAAGCAAATAACCATTTTGCGTATCCAAATGCTTTCCCATGCAAAAACTGTTTCTATTTGCTCGATTAGTTCTAGAGTAATGCGAAAAATTGTAAAGGAGCCCCCCTCTCTCCTTCCTATCACCCAACTGGAAGGAAGCAGTAGTACCAAATATTCACAGAAATATATTTTGAGCTTAAATACTCCCCAAGCCAAATTTCGTTCCATCTGCTGGGTAAGTTCCCGAGTGATGTAAGAAATTGTATGGGAGTACTCTCCTTTCTTAAGATTTCCCTACTTAAAGAACGGAGGGTTCTCAAAATATCATAGAAACATTTTTCGTAATCAAATACCTTCCCACGCCATATATGGTTCCATTCGCTTAATTATTCGCCCAGTATTGTTGAAAATTTGAAATAAGCCCCCTCCCCACTTTCTATCTTCTCACTGAAAGGAGGGAGGGGTTCCAAATATTCATAAAACTATTTATCGTACCCAAATACCTTTCCAAGCCAAATTTGGTGCCATTTGCTCGAATAGTTTTCAAGTTATACAGTGACAAAGAGGTTAAAGCCCCCCCTCCCTTTTTCCTGTATCTCCACCGGATGGAGAAAGGGGCCTGAAATAATCATAGAACCATTTCTCGTATTCCACGACCCTGCCATGCCAAATTTGGTTCCATTAGCTTGATTAGTTCTCCAGTTATGTTAAAAATTATAAGGTTGGGCCCCTCCCTGCTTCGTATCTTACCAGTGGAAAGAGGGCGGGGTACCAACTATTCATAGAAACATTCCTCGTACCCAAGTACCCACCCATGCCAAGTTTGGTATGATTTGCTTGATCAGTTCCCGAGTTATGAAGACTTGCTCCCTTTGCAGTTATTGAAGCTCTTAATGAGTAATTTTTCAACACATATTGCCTCAAAACTTCAATACAAATACAAATTTTCGTTAAATCCTCTCTTAGCTCTTAAAGAGTCATTTTTCAACACACATTGCCTCATAATTTCAAAACAAATACAAATACAGACCCCGTTCGATTTTGGCAACATTCGATTTGGCAACATTCGATTTGGCAACATTCGATTTGGCAACATCCGAGCAAAAACCGTTCGATTTTGGCAACATCCAAAAAAGACGGATTTTTTTTCTTCATTTTTTTATTTTTTATTCTCATTTCAAATTAATGAAAATCAATGTAAAACGTAATATTAGCATGAAATTTTTCAATTCGGCTTATTTATAATAGTTTTAAACTGTAAAAACACGATTTTTCCAGGTTTTACTGCTTAAAACTAATATAATTGAGTAAATTGAAAAATTTTATGCTAATATAAGGCTTAACATCAATTTTGACTAATTTGCAATGAAAATTAAAAATAAAAAAAATGACAAAAAATCGTTCGATTTTGGCGACATTCGATTTTGGCAACATAAAATTTACGGGCGTGTTGCCAAAAACGAACGGGGTCTGTATTAGTAATCCGTTTTCAACAAAATATGCGCATAATAGTGATCTAAATAAAATGTTGTTGAATAACTGATTTTGATAAAATATCACCATGAAAAGATATCAAGAAAAAACTGATTTCCATTGGACCACCCCAACTTCATGAAAACAAGTTGTCATAAAACTTTCAGTTCAAGAGATAGATGTGTAAGTGCCTTCGACAAAGTTTGATGAATTATTATGTTCTGCAATATTGTAGAATAATGTAGGCCTCTGTCTTATCACAATTAGGAAATTATTTTTCGAATCTCAGAAACCTTGTGAACCACCCTAAAAAAATTTATGTCAAAATGACCGCCTTTAATTGTTGTAAAAGTTTGTCATTATCAAATACATCAATTTTAAGGGAAGGCGGTCGTACAGAATCTTACCATTCAGCGTGTAAAGCCCTTGCACTAGACCCTTGTTAACCCAAGGTTCCTGGATAAAGGCAAGGTCCAGGTTTTCGGAGACGAATCTTCCCAGTATTGTACTCGAGGCTCCTACAGCATGATGAAGATTCGCCTGAACTGATTTTAGGGGGGTTAATTTTTGTGGTTTTTTTTTTGCACATGTTTGCTTATCTCGTTTTGGTTTGCTCCATGGGCTGAGGCTTCTTGAACCAGACTTAGTTGTTCTGAGTTTAGTGTTAGCAGGTTTGTTGATGGTTACTTTACCTTTAAAACTGCTCATTCCACTCGGGCCTGGTTTAAATTGATCATGTTCCAGGCATAGGCCCATGTTCAACAACCTAGTCCCTTCCGGTGAGCACTGCACTGAATTTACTGAGGTTTTTTTCTCGTTTGTTGCTGAGTCTTGTCCCTGATCTATAAGTTGACCCTTGTCCTTAGACTCTGGATCATTGAGATTGAGTGTAGCCAAAGTACTTCCTTTGCTATCGACTCTCCTTCTGTGGATTGGACCTGGTCTGACGCCAACTGGTCCTCTACAAGGCCCTGTTTTGACTGCCCGGGTCATTGAGCAGATTTATCGGTGTTGTTCCCTTCAACAGCTCTGCTTTCCGGATTTTTCTTGGTTATTTTCCAGATTTTACTGGAACAAATCCATAGCTTATAACGAAGTTCCTCTTCTTCAACTCTCTCATCGAGGTTTCGTCTACGGTGAGCTTCTTTCTTTTTGTGGATACCGTAGGATTTCCAGCTCGTCGTTTTCGCTTTCAATTGTAGCTTGAATCGTACCGATACCGTCCTCGGCAGCTCCTGGTAGGTGAGCCTTTAAGATCTCCGATCTTCGTATATGATTATCTCCGACGGCGACTAACTAGCTTAGTTCCTACCCATGGCTTGATTGTTGGTGTAAATTGCTTTAGCCAGTCCGATGTAGCCTGGTCAAGACACTTCACAACCATGAAACCAGACTTGTACTTCGGTTTAAGTTTCTTCTGCCTTTGACCGAGAATAGCCCGTTTTATCGCCTGATGTACCATTTTCAGATGTTCTATTTTCAGCTGTGTGCGGGGTAATTTTTGGCTAATATGCCTACCCACACAGAACCAGCAACCTCACAATATGAGGACCTTTGCTTGGACTTGCCTTTTGTTTTCTCTGTTGGTCTTATTGGGCGTTTGACCCTATGTTGACCTTCACGAGCCTTATTAGCCTGTGGTCGAGTTGGTCTTAGTTCATTAGAATATGGCTGTCTCGTTGGGGTTAGTGACCCTCTAGCCTTCTTGGCTTTCGATTTTTCCACACTGCTCGAACCAGCGTTATCTCCACTGCTCGCCCGTTTTGGAGTTTTTTGCAGAGGAGAACCCTTCCCTGTGGAAAATAGGCGCATTGTCTCTTCGTATGGTACGTTTTTGGCCATAAGCTTGGCACTCCCGTGAATAACTCGTTAGAGAGCTGTCTTTTGAGTTCTTCTTCTGGGACTTCCATGTTTTACGGTTTATATTCTGATCCCACGAGTAGCTAGGAAAGTAACGGTCAGCTGTGTCAGTGCCCTGCTGTAACACAGTAAGGGCTATACACTGTGGACTCACTTTGATGTTGTCAAGATGACAACATTGACCGGGCTTTGCTGCCAGCTGCGTATACACTTTAAGCTGGCTGTCATGTGTGATCATATGACTCGTGGAGGCGTGAGGTAGGAACGAGTGATTACCAGAATTATGTTTGTCATTCCTTCCAGGTTGTCAACCCACCATTTGAAGTCCATCTTGCAAGGTTTTTGCATGATAACCCAGACAACCATTTGGTGGATATTTCGAATATGCAACACAAATATACGCGCAAAAATTCGTGTAAACATATCGTATATAATGCAGCACGTATATAATGGAGGCCATATAGGTACATTAGCACACATATTCTTAGTTTGGATTGTATTGAAATACGATTTTCACGATTTGTTATGCGAATCATTTACGACTACCCTGATTCTTTTCCGAATATACTACAGGGTGGCCAGCGAACCGGAAAAAAACCGGGAATTTGAAATGAGACCAGGAAAACCGGGAAAAAACCGGGAATTTCAAACCAAAACCGGGAAAATTATTTATAAATCCTATAAAATCCTAAAATACATTCATTTCATCAAAATGGGACTTTCTCTCAAAAAAATTACAATCTATAGTCGTTTATTCCAGGATTGTTATCTATTAGGGAAGAGCAGGAAAATGTCAGGATTTTATATTAAATGTCGGGAATATTTAAAAAATTGAGATTTATCGACCACAAATATAGCTTATTTCTTAGCTCACTCACGCACTGCAATGAATATAGGGGAGATGGGGGCATAATGGCCACCTTAAGGAAAACAGCTATTTAACCATAGAACATAGCTATAATATGGAGGTTACATTATTGTTTCGTGTTCAGACACTTGAAAAGCCTATTCCCTAACGGGCTGAAACGTGAAAAACTAGATGAAAACGTTAATAAATGCATTTTAACAAATTTTGCCAAAAGCTGAAAACCAACCCCTGTGGAGGCATAATGAGAACCCCCCCTGAGGCAGTATGAGCACCATTAATCAGGGCAAGATGTGCGTTTTCTGCCGGGGAATCTAGCAGCGAATGCAATACGATGAAGTCAGGTGAGTCGTAGATGATTCAAACAAAGCAATAACAAAATAATCTAGGTCTGTTTGTAGAATACAAACAATTCACGCACGCTCATACATTATGTGCTTTGTTCGGAGGATGATGCTACTAGCCGTATAATGTAACAATAAAAAAATCGATCATGAATAGTAAATGGAAAAAAATCACCTCGAACAGAAATCTAACTCTAGTCTTTTGATTACCTCTCCGACACCTTACCAATAGGCTAAATCGTCGGATGAAAACTAGTCAAGGTGTGGCGCTATAAATCAATTTTAATTCGCTGCTAGATTCTACGGCAGAAAATGCTCATTATGCCTCGATAATATGGTGCTCTATATGCCCCTAGTCAACAAATTTAATTAAAAACGTGTTTTAAAATTGATAATAGTGAAAAATCAAAAATTTTATGATGGTTAAAATTGAGAAACAATGTGTACATCATGTTGCAGTGCGTACATTATAGATCAAGGTTATTTTAAGATCATAAGAGCTTATTTCGTGGTGCTCAAAAATTATAATATTTTCGTAACTTGAGAACCAAGCTAGTTTTTTTAAATATCTCTGTAAAGATGATAAGGAGATTCCTTTTTTTGTGAACAATTAATACTATAGGAAGTACGAAACAAATCCTCATGAAAATTTGTTTAAGAAAATACGTACTTTCGTAGAAAAGCGTAGTGCTCATTATGCCCTGGGTGCTCGTTATGCCCTCATCTCCCCTAACAAAGTTTTTAAATTAAATAAACGTTTCACAACTGAAATTCTTGAAAGTTAACTTTTAAAGCGTTAATTAATTAAAGATTTTTACCATTGTGCACTTTCTTGCGAATATCTGGAAAAAATAGAACTTTAAAATCTGAATTAAATGGAATTTAAAAAAATTCTAAATGCCGCGACTTTAAAGTTCTGATGTGAGTTCAAATGTTGACATCCGACAGTTTTCTATTGAATTTACATCTCGAAAACTAAGATTTTAGCTTATCATCTATCGTATAAATGGAATTATTATACACTTGTCCAGAATTGATGAACTTCGAGTCAGCATCAGGAGTTCATTTTTTTTAGAAAACACGTTATGCTGAAACGGAACTTGAAAAAATTAGCATAAATCTAACAAACAAATTTAAACTGGGGAAGTTATTTGGAAGAGTCCGACTAAAATATCGGATTAATTTGATGAAAAAAATTGAATTTTAATAGAACGTTAGAAGAGAGATATGAATTCGGTTATTCATGTCTTAACGCGGTCGACAGATTTTCTGAAAAGCTATTTTTGCAGAAATCTAATGATCAATGGTAGTTTTAAAATGGATTGAACAATGGGTTTTTTTTTTGACGTGACTTTACTTATTTTCAGTCGTTTTCAGTTGAGTTTACAGTACCTGAAAAATAATATTGAAAAAAAAAAATTCTAAAAAAATAAATAAATATTATGTTCGTGTTTTATAAACTAAATCAATAAAAATTGTCAAAAACTATCAAAACGTAATTTCAAAAATCAAACATCAAATTTCTGATAAAACCGGTTTCGAAAATATTTTCTTTAATATTTAGCTCAATTTTAACTTTTTGTCCCATGCAAGAAAAATGCCGGAAGAAAAGATGCCACCTTTTCATTCGGTTATTTGATAAACGCACAGATGGCAGAAGATGTAACAAGAGACCAAGTTTTTGTGTGATTATTGTTTATATTATATACAAAATCGAATAAAAACATGCATTTTTGAGATAGGACAGAAAATCAAGAACTCAGCGCATTCTAATAAAAATGTTGAAAGTATCCAAACCAAAAGATGATCCAGTATTCAATATGAAACCGAAATAAAAGATCAGATTGCTAATCATGAACAAGGTTCATCTGAATCTGTTTTAAGAACTTAAGAAGAAAACTATCAGAATATAAATCATAAGATTTCAACAGAAAAATTTAGTATTTAAACTTGAAATTTTAAAAGTATTATATTTCATCATATCCAAACTATGATATATCCATGCAAATAATGAATTATAGCAGTTTCTCTTATAAAAAGCGAGGATATTATGAAAGACTGATAAAATAACAGTTTTCGGTTAAGGTTCGGGCAACTAGACTAATTTTCTTTTCATATTACGATCACCGTAATTTGAATAACCTTTGAGTTTCAAGATTAAACTAAAAACAATTAAGTCCTCTCACACTTTTACATTCAACTTGCATAAATATATCTTCAGTTTTGGTCAAAAAACCAGATGGACATAATTTTTTGCGTATTTTGAAACGAGGGAAAACAATGAAATCTCAATCGGGAAAACCGGGAAAAAAACAGGAATGTGAAAATGGAAACTCGCTGGCCACCCTGATACTATGACAATTTACGCCATCATATACAACACGATTGAGGTTGTAATCTTGTAGGTCTTCGCTCAATGTGCGATTGGGAATAGCTTTATATACGACATTTTTTGTAACAATATGGAAAGTTTGACGACTTATTTGGTCGTCTTCTGCGACTTGAGTTCAGTGCTCTCATTTTCCGTCACTTGAATAAAAATAAGATTATTTCAAAGAAATGCGTTTTTTGCTCTAACACCTGGTTGTTATGATAATATAAATCGTATTTCATGTTAATAAAAATCTTAATTTCGAATTATTTTATGCATAGCATGACAAATTCAGTCAACCACGGATGATTATCGTATATCGGTCGATTCACGGATTTTTTGCGAATTGTTGTACACAAAGGTCGAGTTCATATGTACATAAATACGAGTCTCTATTCTTGTCGTAATAAAATCATGCAATGCATTTAAATTATTATTATTATTTATTTAATTAAGGACATTTTACCAAATTTTGGCATTCGTGTCCGAAACGCATTTGAATACAATAAATAATATGCATGGGCCGCACATTGTAGGTGCAGAAATACGGAAATGAGTTTTAATAACATTCTATACGATATAATCTGTAAAATAAAATACGACTTCTGGTTGTTCGGGTAACTTTTCATACAATCGTTTGCGAGGCATCCAGCAGTGATGCCAATTGATTTTATTGTTTTTCAATACCATAAGACATACCCCTGTTAAACAGATACTAACTTTTTGCCTTATAAAACACGAAGTTAAGGTCTTCGACAAAGATGTTCAGCGGAAAATTTCCTTTAGAAATATTTGAAATTGGCACAAAAACCATAAAGCAGGTGCGGTTTCTCAGAAGTAACAAAAATGATGTTGATTTTTCAGTACAAAATACTCAATTTTCCAATACAAATTCAAAAGTTCTAATTTACTCCTGTAAACGTTACTTAAAAATTCTGCAAAAAATCATGGATAAGTTTTGAACAAAAACGAGTTAAAAAATTACCCCAAATCGACTCAGTCTAATGGTACATTCCATATAGGAAGAAAATTACTGGGGAATGGGTCATTCTGGGGGTTGATTTCGGGTATTTGTCATTCTGGAGAAAAAATGATTCTGGGTAAATGTTTTCGGGCTTTTAGGATACGATCTAAAATTTGTGTCATAACTTGAGCTTTGAGAAAACCCACTTTCAGAATAATCTACTTAACCTGCTCGAGACCGATTGCCATGAAATTTTGGTGCCTTTGTTGTAACAATCATTCAGTGTGAGTTTACTATTGCTCGAAAAAATAATATCCCTAGACCAACAGAATTCGCAAAGTTTAGGCAAATTTATTGAGAGTTTATTTGGATGAAAATCAAACAACATAAAAGTTATCAAAGAGTGAAGTACTATGAGTTCCAATGTCGTAAAAAGGCCTCCGTCTCGAATGGGTTAATAGAGACAAACTGAATATAACTGTCTTGAACAACTGGCAGCCAGGCCATGTTTGAGTTCGTTTTCGTTGGATTTCAACGGCTAAGTTCTCCAAATTCATGTTCATCATCCTTTTCCTTAGCCCTGTAAAAATGTCTTCGATACAAAATATATGCCGCTATTGTATGGTTGATTCGGCTATGTAACTGACGTTGATTTTATAATAATGCGTAAGGCTGGTTTATCCATGCTTTTGTTGCGTTCAGTCAGCATTAATATTCAAGTCGAATCAGCTATCTTGAGATGTTGGTTCAATTCCAACGAGATTTTCCAACTGTTCATTGCATAAATAAAAGGAAGCCCGTTTAATTTAAACTGTGGTAGAGTAGGTACATAAAAAGCTTATTGACATCGATCGATACAACTGATTTCCCAATGTCCTTCAAAACCAGAAGTAGTTCATAGGGTAAATTTCTACTTTCAAGTTGTGCTAACTGCTCGGAATGACCAATATTACACACGTAATCAATAATCGTTGGTAGGTTTGAAAACATATGATCACGAATGTCCGGGAGCAACGAGAAATTTCACGCTTCGCAATTACACCGGAGGGGCGCGTAAAAGTGCCAAAAACAGAGGACCCCAAAATACGTACATTTTAAAAGTTACCATCACCGTACACTATTGGATAGCAATTTTCGGAAAGGTCGTTGGTATCCCTCAAATAAACATACAGATATATCGGCAATGTCTCGTACCAAACCGCAGCAACAATTTTCATCTTCTTGAGTAAGAGCAAAAAAAAGACAACATCCCGAATGCCGAAGGTGTAATTGAATCCGCATATTATATGGAATTACTGGCTTGCCTTATTTATACGATACTCTCGATAATGATAATAATAAATTTGCAACTGGGAGGAAAGACCCCAATCAACCCCTCCTCGGTGTTGGGCTCTGGATATCAAGGACCGGCCTCAAAGTCCTTCTCAGTGAGAGGGAGGAGGAAGAATCGACAGCCCAAGAAAAGGAACACAGAACAGTGCAAAACGCATTTCGTTCGCGCGACAGTTATCATTCCGGAGCACCGGAGGGTCAATGTGGGTCGCTCTCTGCTGGATGCCTGTAATTTTTGCCGGTCATCCTTTAATCTGCCCATTTCGAAGGAAGGCGATGAAGCTTCTGTATTTTGACCCGAGCTCTGGAGCTGGTGGCTTCTGATTGTGGCTGCATCGTATTGCTTCATCGTCTTAATTTAGAATTGCCCTATTTTTGGAATGTATTGCCCGGCTGTTAAGAATAATAATTTTTTGAACAATTACTTAAACAATGTTGAAAAATAATTTTTAAAGTTGAGAGTTGGTTGAACCTTCTTAAAAAGTAAACTAAGGTGTGCAAGGTTCAGAACACTTTGTAGCGTTGCCTCGATATAAACTTCGCATAATCGCCCGAATCGAATTGATTACTAGCTACCGGCAAAATTAATCACAATTTTCCTCCACCATACCATAGAAAGCGAGCAAGTCGTGCAGCAGGATATCTGCATCTGAAACAATGTTTGCAATTGCGTCTTTCTTAGGACTCTCTACCTTCAACTAGAATGCGGGAGACTAAAATTAGCGGCAACGATCGGCATAAACAATTTTGTTTTTTCATCTCGGCTCCCAAGCGTATGAGCAAGGATAACAACCGATAAGTACGCCAACGCGCTTTTGCTGTCTATAATAAGCGACTATAGTTATGCTTGGTCCTGCTAAGCATCTGCATAATACGATGCCACGATCATCTTCTCGATCTCGGCCATTATCTTTCATTACCCGTCGTCGTCGTCGTCGTCATCGCCATATTCAGATTTGGTCCGCCCGATCGATCTCTGGTTGCCTTGGATCTGATACCGAAAGGAGCCTCTGTCGTTATGCCAAACGGATCTCGGAGGAGCAACCAAGATCACTCCTGGAACCGATCTAATGTTTTGAAATGAAATGCGTCCAGGGCCAAAGAAATTGGCACATCAAGGAGAAAATAATTCCACCGTCGGTCGTCGTCGAGGGCAGATAGTTATTTGATGGTGGGAGTCTGATAGCAGTAAAAGATTAGTTTCCTGGAACAAATGCGAGTTATGATATTTTTCGTCACAATTGGATACAATTTTTAAGACATGGAAAAACACCTTCAGAGAAAGAAATTAGAAGCCATTCTTCCATCAAAAACGAATTGTAGAATCAAAAGTTCTTTCATGAATAATCTTTGTTTTTTAAAACTTATCGATTATTATTTTCATGCGCCCATTTAGCGTAATTCATATTAACAATTTTGAAACCTACTGGTTTAAAAGAAAAAAAAACATGAGTCTCAAATGAAAAATGACAGCAGAAAAAAGTGTTGCGATGTAACATCTAAACGATGCAATAACTCAACACGTAGGGGGGATCAGGGCATAATAATCACCTTAAGAAGGACGCGTGTTTTTTCAGCACTGTCACTGTAGGGACATAATGAGAACCCCCTCTGGGGCAGTATAGGCACCATTAATCGGGGCACGATGAGCGTTTTATGCCGTAGAATCTAATAGCAAATTCAACTCTATGAAGTCAACTGAATTATAGAGCTATAGCTTGACTCGTTTCATCTGACGATTCGGCCTATTGGTGAGGTGTCGGAGAGATAATTATAAGACTCGAGTTCGATTCCTGCCCAAGTAACGAAAGGTTCCATAAAACAGGCTCTTAAAAGCTTACTCAGCTTTGTTAAACGAATTAGTTGCATTCTACTCAGCCTCAAATTTAAGTTCTTATCGATACTTCTAAAGTCCATAATAGAAGCTGAGTAGAAGGCTATTCAGCCTCCACATGAAACCTCGAAAAAAAAATTAATTAATGAAAAAAGAAAAATGCTTTTCTTGCTATGGGAATTTATACCTTTTAATTTGAATATGATGTTTGCTTTAACTGTGAATGATTTTCATACTTACTTTAAAAATTTGCATGCTTGAAGATTTGAACCTGAACCAACAAAGTGAAAACTGAACACGTTACCTCTGTACCATGGCCAATGCTTAGATTGCTGTTATTTTAAACATCAATATGAAATAAACTTGGAATTATCGACTTTTTCAAAACAAACTAGGATTAATTGAAATTGAACGTGAGTGTTTTTATGTTTTAAGTTGTTTTTTGTGATTCAGTTTCTTTCTATCTATTTTTTTTAAATTTTAGTTTCAAAAATGGAGAGCGCTTAATTCCTCATCAAGGGTTCTCCCAACCACGATAATGAAAATTTGCGGACCTTGTTCAACTATAAAAAAGGCATAGAGAAATTTCCAACCCAGCTTATCCTATTGAAGAATAAATTGCCACTAGTTGCGAGAAGCTACCGTCGATACAAGCCGGTTATTACGTTGCTCTAGGTGCAAGAAGAAAAATCGAATTGCAAACGAAAAGATGTGTTTTTTTCGCTTAGTTAAATATTAATATTGTTTAAAATGCAAAATAATGTGAAAAATATATTAGATTTACGTCATTTTTCTATTTTGATTAAAACAGTTGAGTTATTTGTGCGTTTAATTCGTTGTTCTTGTAGAGACGAACCAGCTAAAGGCTGAAAGTCTCTCTAATAAAAACAAAAAAAGCGTAGCTCGTATATTCGAAGTTCTGATATTCTGTTTTTCAATCTTGTAAAAAATCTTAACGCTAACGTTTGAATTGAAGTTCTATAAAGTTCCTCATGGAACCAAAAAGTTCGTAACAAGTTCATTTTGGAACCAAAAAGTTCTTAAGAAGTTCTGCATTGAACCAACAAATTCGTAAGAAGTTCGAAGACTAATTGAATTCTGGATTTTTAAAGATCCTTGGAACGCACAAAAATGTTCTATGCTACTTGTTTAGACTTTTTATGCTCGGTCAGAAGTCCAAATCAAGCACCTATTTTCATTTCTCTCGAGTACCTTTTATTCAGCCAAATGTGAACTTCTAATGCACAGGATTAAGTATCTATGTGACTTTTGGTTACTTGGGCTGATCGAGGCGAGTTTTTTTTCGTTTACCATTCTCGATGCATTTTGCACTAAACGGTGAGTCGGTGAATGGCTGTTTGTAGAATACAAACAATTCACACACATTCATACATTATATATGTGCCTGGTGCTTTGTTTGCAACAATCAAAATGATCGACCATGAATAGATCGACCATGCAGACAAAAAAATAGCACTCTTTTTCACTGGACAATACACTGAGTCGATTTGGGGTCATTTTTGAATTACTCAAACCTGAGGTCTTAAAAGCTTCGTCTTTGTCCAAAACTCATCCATGATTTTGATTTTATGCAGAATTTTTAAGTAGCGTTTACATGAGTAAATTTGAACTTTGAAGTTTGTATGGGTAAATTTAATATTTTGTACTGAAAAATTAACATCATTTTTGTTTCTTCTGTGTGAGCCAGCTTATGGTTTTTATGCCAATTTATAAATTCTCTAAAGGAAATTTTTTGCTTAACAACTTTGTCGAAAATCGTAATTTTGTATCTTATTAGAAAAAAAGTTGTTAGGTGTTTAACAGGGATATGTCTTTTCGCATTGATAAACAATAAATTCTGTTGACATCACTGCTGGGGCCTCGTGAAGGTTCCATGGAAAGAAGCCATACCTCGCTAGGCATCCAGCAGTGATGTCAATTGAATTTATTGTTTATCAATGCGAAAAGACATACCCCTTTTAAACAGCTTATAACTTTTTTGTTTAATAAAATACGAAGTTACAGTCCTCAACAAAGCTGTTCAGCGGAAAATTTACTTTAGGAAATTTATAAATTGGCACAAAAACCATAAGCTGGCTCAGTTCCACAGGAAATACAAAAATGATGTTGATTTTTCAGTACAAAATATTCAATTTTCCCATACAAACTTTAAGGTCCAAATTTACTTATGTAAACGTTACTTAAAATTCTGCTAAAAATCATGGATGAGTTTTGAACCAAGACGAAGCTTTTTAGACCCCAAGGGTTTGAGTAATTCAAAAATGACCCCAAATCAACTCAGTCTGCCAATCTGCACAAGCCAATCTGAGGAGTTTTGACAAACAAAAACCATACCTTGCCTTTAACTTAACCTTCAAAAGCTGTTCAGGTCAATATGACCCGAAGTGCAGATTCCAAGCATCTTAATTATCATTCCAATATACTGAAGAACTGAGATTTTTAAGAGATGAAAATAATAATCAAATTAACAAGAAAACACTCAAAAATTTGAGTCTAGAAAATCTTTTCATTGAGAAATGAGAAACAGCGAAGCAAAGCCAAAATTTGATGTTTTTTTTTATTAAGTAAGTTTTTTTTATATCGGAAAATCCGGGATAGAGGTAATTTTTTTTAAATAAATTTTGGTTTTGATAAATTTCACAAGGCCACGAAACTCACATTTATCTGAAGTCTGAGGTGGAAAGAATTTGAGTGCTAATTTTGATAGATGTTGATGCCCTGAAACTTTTGGAAATAAATAAAAACTATTTAAGAAAATTCTGCACTTTTCAGACAGAAATTTAAAACATTACAAAAAAAAATTAAATAAACGTTTACTTAACCTTTACTTTCTCCAAGACCTCAAATAATTTTGTCGTCTGCGAAAATAGTGTTTTCGTTTTGTTCACCTTTCCCAATTTTGTGCAATAAAAAGATTTCTAACAAAGAAGTAATACTAAATAGGTAAATAGAATTAAATATTTTTTTAAAAGCAAAAATCTAATCGTTTTGTAGACTTCAACAAATTAGTTATATGAAATAAAATCTTTCTCGTTTTAAAACTCACTTCAGTAATGTCAAAAATACTTGTCTTTCGAAATTTTTAAAAACTGTAGAGTTTTACTTTTTCAGATCATGCAGCATCACCATCAAAATATTATTAATAAATTGAAAAGAGTATAATAAACAATCTCAATGATTGATAAAATCTGACAGAAGGTTCGAGTTCAATACGCCAAAATCTACCAAGTCAATCATTAAAATATAGGCATCAAAAAATTTTCTTTTTAATCTTCATGTAATATTTTCATTTATGAAAAATTTAATCACCGTTTGTTATGTTTGTGAATTTCAATTATCGACCTTATAGGTGAAAGTCAATTCTGAGTTTTTGTGTTCTGCAAACATTTTCTTTGAAGCCTACGAATCTAGATTTTTGATGAGAAAAATAGTTTCTTCCTTTTTTCCTTTCCAGGTCCAGTACCCAATATTTCAATTGACGACGACAGAATACTTAGAGCTTGGAATTTTAAACTATGATTTCGCTTGAAAATTTAATTTACTTGTATTCTTTCAATTCATCTTTTTGGAAAAGATTATTACTTATTGAAAAAAAAATATTTTGATAACTGGAAGAATTTGAATATAAAAAAATATTTAATCTCTTAATTCAATTCAATCATCATCTAAGTCAGGGGTGAGCAACCTTTTGAATCAATGGGCCAATTCGAATTTAAAATCCTTTCGGCGGGCCTCACTCAAAATATCACTAACTAACAATTTATAAAGCCTCATGGATAGATATAGAGATGTTTTGAAATTAAACACAATTCTTCTATGATTACACATTTTTTAAGAATAAAAATTTAAAAAAAGAAAGAAAACCCAAATTCGTGTATTATTTATTTGAAATGTTTGATATAAAATTTAACACGATTTATCAATAAAATGCAGACAATACCAGCTGAAATTGATAAGTAACAACACTATCTTAGTGATTTTTCATGGAAATTTGTTGATTGATTTTAACTTTTTTGTAAACATTTGTTCTTCCAAACAGAGCCATAATTTTATTTGCTTTTCTTCAAAACCAAAAATTTGTCGAGGCCTTTGTAATGTTCAAAAAAAATTGTACTTCTTCTCATCAGTTCAAAGTCTTCTGGAAAAATATATTTCTTTTAATAATCACTCTGTTTTAAGCGTTTGACGTTGAATCTTTATCGAAATGTATTGGCTTATTTTTTTCCCTAATTTAAATTTTCCCGAAGGCCTTATTTTACACTACAAACGGTGAAAAACTTATTTTTTAATTCAAAACTCCGTTTTATATTTGGAGTTGAGCAAAGTTGAGAAAATTCACACATTTGTAAACGAATTTCGTCCACGTTTCAATTCACAATATTGATTTCTTGAATCCTAGGTAAATTTCCATGCCATTTTTTTATTAGGAAAACCGTTATCAGAAACCTGATTTCAGATCAGAAACCGCCTTTGGAAGGGTTTTCCATAGTACCAAAATCATTTCCAAATTATATCTCTCTGGATAGCCATCATTTGCTTCCCTTTTAATGTTATTAGGAATTTTTTGAAGGCTTTTTTTCTGGTTCGTATAACAGTTTGAACAGTTTATTCGAGACAAGTCATTTTTTTATCAAACAGAATGTTTTTTTCTCCATAATTTACTTTTAAAGGTTTGAAGCTTTATCACAGAGATGACAAAGAGCGTGATAAATATATTTTAAGTCTCCTCAGCATTGAAAATTATTGAAATATATTTAATTAAATTTAATTCGGTGCGTATCTCCGAGAAATTTTTCCACAATTTTACTTTTTCACGAAGTGCTGATTATTTTTTACAAAACTGTTTTTGAATTCAATGTTCTGTATTTATATGTTTTTTTCATTGAGATTTTTAGTAAAAAAAAACATTACTAGAGAAAATCACAACTTTACAGATTTCCAAACAAATTTTTGCCAAAAATTTTTTACTGTAAATGAATTTTACAGATGGGATTTTCTTTACTTAATAAATTCAGATACTACGGGCATCGGATTTCTAAAGCTAATCTAACTTAGATAATATGGATTGCTTATTTTAAAGTAAAATGGCACAATTTATCAATGTTTGGCATGATTTCCGAAAATAGTCGTCCCAAACTTCTTTAGTTAAACCACATTCTGCTCTTCATTTGGAGTCATATCAATTGGAATCACATGTCGATCATGTCAACAAGTGCTGAATATTCTAGAGCAAAAATATTGCTCTTGTTAATGGTTTTATATTTTTGCCAGTTTTAGAGCAACGGACTTAGAAATGCTTGTGATAATTTGTAGCCTACCGATTTTTGGTTTGTTCTCCCAGTCCGCTTTCATATTTTTTTTTTTTTATTATTTTAAAGTGATAGTTGAATAACCGGGAAAAAATGTCGTCTTAATAAAAACAACTTCAATATTGTGTTTCGCCTATTTATTTTATTGCACTTTTGCCTTTAAAAGAACACAAGAAATGCCAGAAAAAAGTTAACCATCTGAATAACCGTGGGGCAAGTTACTGACATGTCAAATTTTTATGGTTCAGTATGGACTAGTTATTTATGACAATCGAAGAAAAAAGTCGAAAAAAAACGAAATTTGAAAAATACCTTCACGGGCCGCGTGATTTGTCCCTGATCTATGTATATTTAATAAATCCTCTCAAGTTCAAAATGGTTTATTTCCTTATAGTAAATTCACATTTCAAATCATGATTGATTATCATTCAAATTTTAGAAAAAATACGGAGGAATTTTTCAACCAACCCTTCAATTGAAAATTAAGAAAAAAATTAATTTGATATGATCAATAATAAGCAATTATCATTTTGCTTTATAATTTTTAAACTTTATTTATTTCTGACCTGATCTGAAATATATTTTAGAATTTTGATTTAATTTCTTATAAAATCTGGTGTTATATTTTATGTATTCCATTTCTTTACACTTATGCTTATGTCTAAAGCTTAAAATTCTATTTTGATTCAAAATATTGATTCGCACTCGTTTTCTGTATTTCGAAGATATTGTTTTAAAATATCTAGAATAAGAATAATCATTTTGAAATATTCATTAATAACTTACCAGGAATAACATTGATTTGAAACTTCGCTTCTGATAAAATTTGAATCATATCAGTAAAGTTTATTGTTTTTTTTTTCGAATTTGTGTGATGGTCATGAGTAATAAAATGGTTGAGAAATAAATTTCCTTTTTTATTGTATACAGTGAGCGAAATAAGAATAAGAAATCAAGCATAAGTTTACTTTTTTTGGACGTTGCAATTGGCGTGGTGGACCAAAACTATGGAAAAAGGGTGCGAAATAAGAATAGAACCACTTGTGTTTTTTCAATAAAAACAAGATTATTTCTAAAAATTTACTATGTAATAGTGAATAATAATGCTTCTACGAATTATTTGAACAGTTTACTGTATTTTAAGGAGTTTTCTAGAATTTCAAAGATTTTCAAAGGTTTTAAAACGGGGTTTCAAGAGATGCTCCTCTAGCGTTTTGGAATTTGATACTTGAGCTATAATACTTTATCAAACTGCTTTATTTCTTCATCATCATTCATAAGTATGATGCAAATTGACGAAACATAGATTTGATGCTGAATTTGAAGAAAAAAACAGGCTTCAAATTCAAAAATACTAATGTTTTTAAATAGCCAAAGGCTATTTCTCTAGTTTCAAGTCATAGATGGCAGCACTATCTTGCAATTAAACCGAATTGATGCCCATTTTCGAATATCTGGGATTAATTCAGGTGTGCTGGATGATTTTGGTCAAGAAATAAGTACTTGGTACCGTGTGACCGCCTTGGAAATTCTAAGATCATAATATCAAAAAATAAGAATTTCATCATGAACCCATGAAAGTGAATTTCTTGGACAGATAATCAGAATAATTTTGTACTTTCCGATGGAGCTTGATGAACCAGATAAATAGCAGTTTTATTGGTATGATTTGAAATTGAATCGGAAGTTAAGATGTGTAGGAATTTTGGCGGTGTTATATTCTTGTGCTGGTGTTTTTATTTTGCAAATCCGGAAAAGATTTCTGTAGCGTGAACTCCAACAAAACTGTGTTGGAAAACTACATCGAAAAGATGAATATGGGCCTAAATAAACCTGAAAAATCAATATTGAGACTTAATTTGGTATTAACGGCAAGATAGTGCTGCCATCTATGACTTGAAACTGGAAAAAGTTATGTTTATTGAAAAAAAATCTAAGTTTATGAAAACCAACCTGTTTTTTCTGATTTAAAATAAACCGAAAAGGTTTGATTCATCATTTCACGTCATTTTAATGAAGAAAGTAAGTAGTTTGGTAAAGAATTACAGCTCAAATATAAAATTTCTTAGTTCTAGAAAAGCATCTCTTAAAACACCATTTTAAACCCTTAAAATGCAGTGAACTATTCAAATAATTCATAGAAGCATTATTATTCACTTTTACACAGTAAATTTTTAGAAATAATCTTGTTTTTGTTGAAAAAACACAAGTGGTTCTATTCTTATTTCGCACCCTTTTTCCATAGTTTTGGTCCTCAACGCCAATTGCAACGTCCAAAAAAAGTAAACTTATGCTTGATTTATCCGTTAAACAATTCAAAACAATTTATAGAAGAAAATTTTGGTGATTTTCAAACATTCATATTTTAACAAGCAAAACACATAGTGGTGCTATTCTTATTTCGCTCACTGTACTAGCTGACCTGAGTCCTTTGCTACTACTTCCAAAAATAAATTAAATGTTGTAAAATGCGGCAGCGCTCTTCATCTGGTTCCTTCTTCCCACTAGAAAAGAGAAGAAGGGTCTTGAATAATCATTAAAAAACCCCTTACCCCAAATACATTCCCATGCAAAATTTGTGTTCATTTGCTTGATTAGCTCTCGAGTTTTGCAAAAATTGTACGGGAGCCGCTCTCTTCCCTTTATATGTTTCGACTAAAAAGAGAATAGGGAGGGGGTGCCAAATAATCATAAAAACATTTTACGTACCCAGATATCTCTCCATGCCCAATTTGATTCCATTTACTCGATAAGTGTTCGAGTTACGCAAAAAATATATCGGAGCCCCCTCCTCCCTTTTAATTTCTCCACTGAAATGAGAGAGGAGTACCAAACCATCATAGAAACATTCATCGTATCAAAATACTATTCCATGACAAATTTGGTTTCGTTCGCTCGATTAGTTATCGAGTTTTGCAAGAAAATTATATGAAAGATTCCCCCCCCCCCCCCTCCGCCCAATTGGAAGAAACAAGGGAAACCAAACCTTGATAGATAGAAACATTCTTCATACCCAATTTGCATGATCAGTTCTCAAATTATGTTACTTTTGTTTGGGATACTCCCTCCCTCCTTCCAGTGAGGGGGGGAGGGGTCTCAAACCATAATAGGAACCTTCCCCGACCTTCAATACCTCCACCTGCCAAGTTTCATGCTCCGAGTCTATAGGGAACAGACAGACAGACAGAAGTCCATATTTATATACAGACACCGTTCGTTTTTGGCAACATTCAATTTTGGTTTTTTTTTGGAACGACATTGCCATATAGTTTTCGCTTTAACAGGACCAATATAATTTAGAAAAACTTGAATGTTGTTAAAATATAACAACAACAAAATAAAAAATACTCTCAAAAATGACTAAAAATTAAAAATTTCAAAAAAATTAAAAAAAATACAAACAAAAGAATGGAAATAATAAAAAAAATATCTAAAAAAAGATGCAAAATGACAAGAACAACAAATATGATGAAAATGACAGTCAATCGAAACATAGCAAAAAAAATCTGAATGTGTCAAAATCATGATAAAAATTAACAAAAAGTGACTAAATATTATCAAATGGATGGATAGAATGGATATCAAAGAGAAGGTTTGAAGAACCTCTTATCTAAATGAAACTATGATTTCAAAGGAATCATCGACTGTTTGGAAATCATAATAAAAATGGCTTCTTTTCATGAATAGGTAAGGAAAAAGTTGATGAAAAAACCGTTCGGTTTTGGCAACACAAAATACTCGAGCTTGTTGTCAAAAACGAAAGGGGCCTGTGTATAGATTTTCGGCACTGTTATTATTTCCAGCTAAATTTGAACTTAAAAACTCCTCCCACCACCACTCCTGCCCTTATGGACGGGTAAGTCCTTCGCACGGGCTTGGTTCTGTGGCTTTTAATAGAATTTTAAAAATTAGGGATTGTTCATGATTCGTTTGTTCGTGATTAAGAAAATGCGTAAAAGTTTATCAAATTTCGATCGCTATTAATCTCCCGTAATCCCGTAATCTTTTTGGCAGCATGTTAAATGCGGCTTCACTTTCCAGGAACCTATCAACATGGGAAAAACCATTCAAATTTTTATTTCATTATCACAGAACGCTCTGTTGAGCCTTAAAGTTTCACACACCGTCCTGCATTTCCCGAAAACCCAAAATTTGCATACCGCTGTTCGTTGTCCTCCAAGATGAAAGAGCAGTAATAGCAGCGGGAGAGCGATTTGCAAAATTTTGAGCTTTTTCTGGTCTTGTCTTTACCATCGAAAAACGAAAAAATGGGAAGGGGTTTTTTCGGTTAAACTGCGCCCCAATATCTCAGT
The DNA here is from genome assembly GCF_029784155.1 of Uranotaenia lowii. NCBI lineage: Eukaryota > Metazoa > Arthropoda > Insecta > Diptera > Culicidae > Uranotaenia > Uranotaenia lowii. The sequence goes on from NC_073691.1 coordinate 44,293,372, forward strand.
AACAAAAAAAAGTTCCTTAGGATTTGTGCAAATCGGTTCCGACTGGGCTGCGCTACGTGTCTTTAGGTATACACCAGCTCCATTGAATGGCGAATTTTAATACTTAATCACCCTGATTATCGTAATAATTCGCAATAATGATAATGATGGCCTCCACTGCCGGCAGGGATTCTGTTCTGGAGCCATCGATTGCTCGGGATCGTGGATGGACGACGCTTCATGCGTTTCCGAGTTGAGGCGTTGCGTTGAGGCGTAGTGACGTCTATGTAGCGAGAGAGGACTGTTCCCCCGGAAGGGTATAGGGTGCGGTCACTTAACGTTTTAATACGATCTGCGTGATTCGGCCGAGCCAGGGCGGCCACGACGATAAGCATCACTCGATGCATGAGTAAAATATTTAAACCACACGATCCTCGATCGATGTTCATCTTAGTCCTCAACGTATGGACCAATTGTTGTTGCGCGAGAAGGGCAGGAAAAAGATCAAGTACGCAAGACGAGACAAGAGCAGCTCAATTGCAGGGCGTACCAAGGCTACCTTTAAAGTATACGGTGCGGTTCCAAACAGAAGTTGCCAGTTGAATGTGATGATCACATGGTTCGGGCCAGTTGATGGGCCATAACGCCAAGCGAATGGCCCCCCTCTTACAGATTCATCTCCTGTTCCGGGCGCTATCTGCGCGAATAAGGTGCCGTTTTGTTTGCTCTGCGTCTGGCTCCGAATGGGTGGTAGATTGTCACTATTTATGTTCGATCCATTTGCACCAACAAACGGGATATCCGTCGAAATAGTCGCGTCCCAGGAGTAATCCGATCGGGTAGCTCAGGTGGCTTCCAAGCGGTAAAAATAACGGATTATGTGTTTGAGAAGCGATTTTCATCGCTTGCTTGTAATCCGAAACTCCGCTACGAGTTCTTTAATTCGTTTCCAGGCTACAATTATATGCGTATTTTTTCTGAGAGATAGCATGTTTGCAAAATGGGTACGTTCAAGCTCCGGATCTTTTCTAACTGTGTTCTGGGTGATATCTCAATATTTGCAGATTTCTCTGAAATCATTGTCATTGTCCAGGTCAAGATCATCCAATTCCGGCTTTCCATTTTTACGAACTGCGTAGATTCTACTTGTAAAGTGTCACAAAAAAACTAGCTTCAAAAGTACCAAAATAACGGACTATTCAAAATAACACTTCTTATTGGAAAACCCCGTAAATACAGTTTGTCCCAAAAGTTCATCTCCTCCAAATGAACAATTGATTTCTTCCAAAAAAAACTCATGACTATCACTATTGTTTAAGTAAGAAACTTCCCTGTTACACCCATTGCAAGAACCACTAAGTGGTCCATTTTGTAGTTGATTATCCACGTGGGAAATCTTCGTTTACGGATTGTATTCCAAGGAACAGCGGGACACCGCATCTCCCCAGTCTGCTACTCTGGATCCATGAGTACAATGGGCGGACTCATGACATACCTCCACGTATATCCCTTCTTCCTAAACACCACCTGGAGCCGCAGACCTTAGATCCCACCTCGAACAGTTTAACACCATTCTTTAATGTCGGGAGCTCCTCGTTCCACGACATACTCATAAACGAGACCACTTTCAGCAATCCCTCTCCTCACTACAACTCGAAGTCTAACTCTTCTTTAACCAACATCTCTAACGACTCGAGATCCAACGCCGCTTCGTAGTGACTCAAGGTTAAAACTCTGCACGACTCAAAGCCTGATCTTTCGTCTAACGACTCGAGATATGATGATCTGCCCTCGTAACAACTCGAGGTTAACACGGGTACCACTCCTCTTGTTGACACTCAAGGCCTGATCTATGTTCTTGCAATTTCTCTTGAGGTTAAGAGAAGACTCGGGGCTAAACACGGTTCGTTTGTCGGGCCAGAGCAGCTTAACGTAACGACTCGGTGATTCCCGACGTAGACGTTACTTATACCGACTCGTCCGGCGTCGAGAGCCACTCTACTCCGCGGGTAATCCCCGCCGATGGAACAACCCTTTCCCATCGACCTCCACTGCGAAGAAGATATAGTCTTATTGCCGCAGCTCTGATCATCAGGAAACGCGCCACTCAGATACTCCCCGGTAGTGAAGTATTCTACGGCATCCACTACTCAAAAGGTCTTAGTCTTATATTTGTAGCTTCAAACCGTAGGATCGGATACACACACTACTCGACAGCTCTCGCCGATGGGGTCAGTCTGTTCTGACGGTTATCCGGTCTCCTTTTCTCCCTTGGGCTTGCAACCCTAGGGATTTTTGGTCTCGCGGCATTCTTTTATCTTTCTAGGCCTTCTTGTTTCTTCTCTCCGACGGCGTATGCCGGTCGAGTGTCGCTTTGCGTTGACTCACACCTGTCGCAGCACACGTTTTGAGCGCTCCTACACCGTCGGGATGTTTCTCCACGATGAGGACATCCAACACCAACTGTGAGGCTCGTTCGGCGTCTCGTGGGCCTCTCTACTCGAGGGTTTCCCCGACAGTGGGGATACCCTTGGGTAGAGAGGCTCACGGGCTGCTACTCTTTGTTTTATTAGTTGATCACCAAGGTGGTAAATGCTTTTTACGGATTACATTCCAAGGCACGGCTGGCTACCGCGTCTCCCCACTATGCTACTCTGGGTCCATGAATGCAATTGGTCGGCTCTAGATACTATGTTCCTTTACGCTATAAAATCCTATGTCCAAAATTCCCATCCAGACCTGCAACTAAGGCTATACCTGTGCTGGGAGACCGAGGCCATGCTTCTGCGCTCGTCGGCTTACTCGGTTTCAAGTCATAAATCCAGCATATTGTAAATGTCAAGGAAGTGCTGGTAATTAGGTGCCTTTCAACCCCGAAAGAAAACCTCGGACGCAGCTAACCAACATAATCGTCCGGAGATGTTGGTGCGCTTTAACAGATGGCCGCACTTGATAGGCTTCCGAGTCTAGTGCTGAATATAGTAGCAGAAAATGGGTGCTGAGCTGCTGAGGGGAATCCGGAAGAAAAGATAGAGGGGCATGAAGGGTCAATGGTCGGGTACGGGAGTCATGGACCTTTAAGAATTGTGTCATTCTTCGTCACAACTCTGAGCGAAAACTACGAAAAACAATGCGCCAAAGTATACTTCGTTCCAATGGCCAAGTTCCTTTTGAAAAACACATTGAAGTTACGATGACTTTAGCTCGAGATTGCGAGAAACCAATAACTGTGGAGCAGGATTCCCAGGCAACCCAAGGCTCTGAATACCATGAAAGTACCTAACGCTATGCCGCAAATTTGATCCCTCTTTTATCAGGACCTCGTATTTTACCCTTTTGAAGTCCGGTAAGAGTACCCCAAGCAGCTTTCCGGAGCGTCAATCTTGTCTTTCACCTGCGACGTGACCGGAACCGTGAATGCCACCCAAGGGCGTCGCCAACTACCGTCATTGCCTGTGGGAGTATGAGAGCCGCTTACCATCCAACGAGACCGTTCGATACAGCAGGCAGCACTCTGTACATCGGAGTCGTGAGACAAGTGGGCGAGCAGAGCTCGATCCTTAAAACGCTTAGTGTTTCCTTGAAGTTATTGAATTCGAAAATCCGACCCTGAGGCAAGGATTGGGGGAGTCTTAACAGTGCTGGGTAGTGACTCAATCATGGGTTAAAATATATACCCTGCATCTTATTATGATTTAAGACTTAGGATCTCTCCTCTGACAACTTGAGGCTCGGCCTTTTCTAGTAACTCGAGACTCGCTTGGTTACCACGGCTATCGTGTGCTCCGCCTCTACTCCGAGTCTACTACTAGAGACCAGAGACCTCTTTTAACAACTCGAGGTCTTGACACTTTCCTTTTTGTCCGTCCGTGTGTCAATCGTTCGTTCAGAGTTCGTCTGCGGAGAAGGTATTGAGCGCGTTCTACTCGGGTACTCCGCGGCGGTGGTGGTATCCTACACAGTGTTCGCGACGTACCTAGCAGCTCGGCGTTTGCAGAAGGTATAGTCTTATCTTTGCAGGCTTTACTGCTATCCTGATGATCCCCGACGAAGGAGTCATTCTACACCGGTCGCGGACTGGTGCTGGTTCCAACTCCTCTACAACAGGGCAGTCATGATCTGGTGATCTGCTCTGTTGTCTAAACTATATCATCGCAGGTTGGGCCGAATGGCAAACCCACATGTCCAAACCGATGATGCAGTACCACCATAAAGCATCCGTGACCACTAAAGCACTGCGTCATGCAGAAATCCACCTCTCCATGTTTTCAATCCACCCAAAATTCGACGTTAGAGATCTAGCGATGGGTCTTTTTTTTATTAGTTGATCACCCAGGTGGTAAATCCTTTTTACGGATTGCATTCCAAGGCACGGCGAGCCACCGCGTCCCCCCAGTTTGCTACTCTGGGTCCATGGGTGCAATTGGACGACTCATGATACTATGTACCCCTACGCCATAAAGTCCACCTGGGGCCTCTGGCCATAATTCCCATCCGGACCTAGCAACGAAGGCTTTACCCATGATGGGAGACCATACTCGCGCAATGCGCTCCACGGCAAATACTCGTTTTATTCGTACTACACCAGCAATTAACGTCCACTCTTTGTCACGATTCACGACTTACGGGTTGGCAGTCCGTTAGCCGCTACTCGTGACTCGAGTCCCACATGCGGCCTCTCGTCGCAATTCGTGACGTCATGACACGCCCCTCCTCACGACTAGAGACCCTCTCACATTCGGTCTCTTGTCACGATTTGAGCCGTCTTGGCCCGTCTCTCCTCGTGACTCAAGACCTCCTCACATTCCTCCTCTTGACACGAATTGAGGCGTCTATACCCACCTCTCCTCGTGTCTCGAGAGCCCTCAATCGTTCCGTCTCTTGACCCAGTTCGAGACGAGAACAACTCGCCTCTCCTCGGGTCTGGAGATAACCGCACATATCCTTTGTTCTCCATCTCGACTCTTCGAGACCCAACCTGAGGCCCATCCACTGGGCGCCACATGTCACGGCACAAGGCCCCTCTGTCTGTCGTGAGTCAATCGTATCCGCGAATTGGGGCTAGGAACCTCCCCAAAAGGCAGATCGATCGAAACTCGCCAAACATTTGGTCGTCCCGCATATCGGGGTCGCGACTACCCGATACACGTTACGACCCCTCCCTCTTGCAACTGAGCACTGGTACCAGGGTGCCCAGTCGCACCACGTTTTTGCCACACTCGGCACGCAGCTCGTCGCAACTGACTGTACCAAGTGTGACGTGTAGTTCTCTTGGCCGTACATCTACAGCTGGTCAATTCTGTAGACACGTTTCCACTCTGCACCACGGGGAGGTGGAACTACGTCGCAAAGCTAGCGATGGGTCTAGCAAGACCGAGATGGGCATGACCCCCGCCACAACATCAGCTGTTACCGAGAACAATGTCCGGTATAAGCGGATCATCGGCAGGTTCATCACCCGCTGCACGCTGCAGAACTTCTGCAGATTACACTGCCTGCTCAAGGCTGCCATTCCGTAATCGCAGAAGGTCACGCACGCCAGGACCCTCCTTCCACTGCAGCGGATCGCTGAGTTGTCCGACATGGCTGCTGAGAGAGCTGCCGCTGCCATTGCCGCTCTCGATTGCGCACGGTCGATCTGCAATAGTCCCTGTTTGTGCTGATATCAGGTTTGTGATCTGTACCAGGTCTTCTAGTGAGCCAGACGCAAGCTACTGTGGCGAGTAGCTGGACTTCCTCTGTTGAGGGACCCGATGCCAGAATAACCACTTCATCGGCGAATCACACTAGTTCACAATACCGGATGACGTTGTTCCACAATACCGGGCCAAGTATCGATCCCTGTGGAACCTCTGCCAAGACGCTCACTGTTTCTAATCCCTCGCTTTTCATATAGTGCAGTTGGCGGCTACGGGAGTAATACTCCACCATACTACAGATATACGCCAGGATCTTCATACGAATGATCTACGACACAGTCGTTGCCCAACTGACACTGTTAAAGGCGTTCCTCAAGTCAAGTGTGGCCACTGCGCAAAATCAGTCTCTTCTCCTGTTTTTTAGCCTGGCTTCGCCTGCTTCTTCGATGACTGTTTGAATGACATCCACCGTGCTGCGGCGTTTCCGAAAACTAAACATTGGTTCGGACCGGGTTGCTATTCTTGGTCCACGGGTACGTATACCTTCTACGCTCCAAAATCCACCTGGGTCCTGTAACCTTGATCTGACCCAGAATCGCGGCGAAACTTTGCTTCAAAGTGAAAGGCATAGATTCATTTATGACCTCTTTTAAGAGACTCAAGGTCTGGTCTTTCTAACTTCTTGAACACCCAAGGTCCGATTTTTTAGCCATTGTATTCCGATCAAGCGTCGCTTATCTGAACTCTCCCACCTCATTTTTTAACCTTCCTTCCGGAATTGTTCCGGAGATATTCCATAAGTTGTGACAGGCCATAATCGGGCTTTTGCGCTCTACTGTACATAATACTCTCTAACACCACTCCCTCTATCTAGCAAGCCCCTCTTAGCATGCCTGGGATATCCACGTACACAACACAGATGTGAGACACTTCATAAGCTAGCTGTAGTTATTCTCGACGTGGCCGGTTTCACCACAAACCTAACCATCTTCATAAAATATTCGAGCGCATTACTACTCTGAACCGAATTTGTTGGAAAAATACGAACTGTAGTAAGCGATTTCTGGTCATTCAAGTCGCTATTGAAAGTTAACATCTGTGGACATCGGTTGAAGCTTATCACTTGTGCTTAACTTAAAACCCGTAAACATCACTACCGATTAAGGCAGAGCCATGAACTCAAGGCGCACACCTTCTAAGTCACTTACGTTTCGTTGAAACTTGGATTACGTCACTGGCGTAGCAAACTCAGATATTGCGTTCAAATGTGTTAGTTGGAAACAGTGTAGGAGTTCTCCGTACAAGACAGATATACCATGGGTCTATACTGGCGCTATGGATTTCTTCGAAGTACTTCAGATAACGTATCTTGGCGAATGCTTTTCTTAGCTAAGCGTCAGTGTCGGAGGGCTTTTCAGAATTTCACCGCACACATGTTGAATCTTTCTTATTCAATCTGCTGAGTAACCATTAAAAAAATTAAAAAAATGATTTTCCATGGGAAATTATTTGTTTTATTCAAAAAATTAAGTAAAATATCTTTGAAGAAGTTAAGCTGTGGAACTTTATGACTGCTTTCTAACGGACACTTAAGAACCTACCCTAATCGGGTCCGTTCCACTTGATAAGCCTACAGAACTTCGGTTTCACTTGATAAGTACAAAAACAAACAGAAACTACCTTATCTCTTCGCAAAATATAAGGCCCTTGTCAACGTGGAATAGAAGCTTGAGATTTGCTTTTTTCTGTCCATTACACCTTCGGCACTGGAAACGCGTTTTGAGACAGCCAAATTGGTTTCCGTGAGAATATCGTAGATTGAATCCTGCTCGACTTGGCAGTTGTCCAGTACATTACAGAACTCCTGAATCAACCAGCTTCCCTGCTCGTTTCGGAACGAGAAGTGTCCTGTGGAGAAGATTTTAACGCGGTGTTGGTTGGGTTTTTTTTTTTGTTTTTGCAGAGTCAATTTCGATTGGACTTACCGTGGTGGGAGCTCATGACGATGAGAAAATCAGCACATTCTGGATACGTAAAGATTTCCATATCCCCAATGGTGTCCACACTGTCCATCACTAATCTCAATGGGCTTAAACTTATTCCATTATCAAGTGATCTTCCCCTGCAAGCTTGAACGATGAACAGTTTCGGTTTGCCGGCCATGCTGGGCAATGCAGTAGGAGTGAAGTTTTCGATGAATTGGTAAAGATGATAACTGGTGTCTCTGGCCATCAATCGATCGTCCTGTTCGCCATGTGTTAGGATAACCGTTATGAGACAATCGCAATCAACCAATGTTGGATCAGTATCAACTAGAACAAATCGAGAATAATCGTTGAAAACTTTTCTAAAACACCATGTGGAATAAATACATACGTTGCCTAACAGTACGTTCAATCTCTTTAGCGGAGAAATCTTCATGTACCAATATATCTTCTGGTAGAAAACCTAACTTAGGTAACGAATCATATAATCTTTGAACATCTTTTTCCGTTCCAATGCGAGCGGCATAGTTTTTGTCATCGAATGTCACCTGATTAAAAATCAGAACTTTACCACGCTTCTTACCGTTCATGGCATAGAATCGAGAGTTCTGATAGATTGGTGCTTCCAGAAAAACCGACCCTTTGCGTTTGGTTATCGGTGTTGCAGGAGGGTCCGGATAGCCTTGCGCATCGAATATATCGACACTGGAGGTCCGTTTGTTATCGACAAAGTCCTTACTGGTACCCGGCAGGACCTCTTCGCTACGCCATCGATCGTCCATTGCGAATTTCACAATTTTATTTCTTTCTCCGTAACACGAAATGCACCTTCAGCGCGAAACAACGAACAACAATTGACCGTGCTTCGCCAGCAGCAGTTCATTGAATAAGGCTGTAATCTAATCGATATCTTGTCATCGGAAATCAGCGATACGAACACAGTAAATTCAGTGATGAAAAGTACCTGTAGATTGGTTTAGGAAGTTCTTATCTGGCTCGCGACAATTGATAAGCTTCTTTGTGCTACTTGGAACGCCTGTGTAGTAGTAGTAGTACGTCACTTTTCTTACTTTCTCCGCGTTCGTAGATATTAGATAACATAGTATTTACAGCGATATGAATCACTTCGTTATCTATCGGCGATGGACAATGGCAATGGCAGACAGTAAATAGTCTTGTTACAACCACTTGTTGTCTAAAAGTAAAATTGATTGAAGCGCGCCAACGTACTGTGTGCGGATTACTTACATTATTGGTATCAACTGTCGTCGGAAGTTTTGTGGACTGTCAGACTGTCAGAGTTGAACGTCCGTTTATATTCGTTGACATAGGTTCAAACTCGTCTGTTATGCAATACCAATTCATCGATAAGGATAGGCCACCAAACTTAAATCCGCTCATCGGCTCTCAGTCATTCTGTTTAATTTTTATCTTATCGACGCGTGGGTTACGTCGATAACTCTTGACTGAATGTAATTTTCAACCCTCTGAATAGCTAGTGGGCCTCTCTAGGTTAAACACAATCTCAAGAAGATAATGGATTTTTGCCAGTAAACGCTTCCACAGAACAAGAACTCGCTGTGGTCGAATCAACAATAGCTTCCGGGTTATCACAGATGTGTTCCTTCGTAAACGCTTGACCTCATTTTCATAAATAGACCCGACCGAGCTGAACTCATGCACCCACCAAAAGCAATTTTAAACACCGATCGTCATCATCATCCATCAATTTTACTCCTTGAGTATAGTTCTGATGAGCCTATGGATACGGGTAGCAATCTCAGACAAAATTTAGACTTTACGCATTACATTGCAATCACATGAGACAAACTGGCAATCAGCTTTAGAAGTTCTAAATGTCGATGAAGTGGTTTCTGCTTTCTACGGTCAGCTTTGGAGCGTACAACGCGACCAAACTGCAATCTGGTCCGAGCTCGTAAACGCTACTTCCGAAGTGAGACGAATAATAATAAAGCACACCTATCGAGACTAGAGGACAAACATTCGGCTCTGTCCAATTCCATCTTTGGACGATACATTCAAAATATTAAACGTGATGTAAAGCAAGATCCCTCTCCTTTTTTGAGATACAGTGGTACCTCGACATACGAGTGTAATTCGTTTCGCAACATTGCTCGTACAAATTACTCGTATCTCGAAGATCCGGACAAAATCAGGAAGGTTGACATCACTGGTGGTACTACCGAACCGAACCGAACTCGTATCTCGAATTTCGCTCGTAACTAAAAGCAAAAAATCGCTTGCCCGTCGGCTCGTATCTCGAAAAACTCGTATGTAAGCCGAGGTACCACTGTATGTCAATAGCCTCACAAACCTTGTTCCTTCATCTGTCACGTTCCAAGACCGAATTTTTGTGAATCGCTGCCTGCGGACCATCATCCGCGCTTGGTGGCCTGGCAACTGGATCTCAAACGTGGAACTACACTGCCGGTGTTATCAAAAGGCGCTAGAAATCGAGGTTCGGGACCGTAAGTGAAGATGGAGTGAGCAAACGCTACGAAGAGATCAAAGCGAGATTTGCCCTCCGTAACAAATAGAAATAGGTCCTTGATTGTTTCAATCCTTTCGAGGAAATGGTTGCTCATAGAGTATTGATAACGAAGTAAGTTGCGTGATCTTGAAAAACTCACTATTTTACATTTTTCAACATTCACCAGCATACCGTTTGTCATGCACCATCTCGTAACAGCGTTCAGATCATTCTGTAGTAAAATATAGTCTAGCGGTGACGTAATTGACCGAAAAAGTTTCAAATCATCTGCGTAGAATAGTCATTTTTTTTTCTTAGCGGCCCACCACACTCCCCCACTACACCAAGAAGCTCATTAGAGCCCCCTGGTAATGGACGCTAACTGTTCTCAGCACGTCTGGCAGCAAAAGGGAAATAAAACAACTCGCGATCAAGATTTAATCATGCTGAGAACCTAAAAAAATTATTTAAACGAGGGAATGTAACGATACAACAACTAAACTACAACATGAATCTCAGTGGAAAGATATTTTCCTTTGAAGAGATACATGCGTTTCTATTATTAAAGGTACAAGCTAACAATAAACAAATTAAAAATTTAGCTTAAGATTAGATTAATTAAAACTATTAAATGAATTATTTATCCAGCTAAGAAAATTTCAAAAAGGTATCGAATTAACTCTAAAAAAGTGGTTGGCTGAACATCAATTTATATTTTCTTTGAAATATTGCATTAGTTTGTTCTTGAAATGGGTCCTGTATGTTATGTTTTTTATATCAGAGGGAAGACTATTAAATTTTGTTGGTGGTGAAATTCGTCGCTGTCCACGAGAAGTGGAGGACGTGCTGCGTATCAAATGATTAGAGTGTCGGGTATTATGGATGCGTATTCCTGGAGTGAACCTTAAACTTTGATTTCTATTTAATGAATGCAAGTTATCAAATACATAGATAATAGTTTGAAGGTCACAAAGTTTAGTGAGTGGTAAAATATTGTGTGAATTGTTGGAATAAATTAAATTGGTTGAATAAAGCAAAGGGAGATTGAAAATAGTTTTTAAACAACGGTTCTGTAAGTTTTGTAATCGTGATAAAAGGGACAATGATGCCCTTCCCCATATAGATATTAGGTAATAAAGATGAGAGTGTATGAAGGCAAAATAAAACTTGAGCAAGACATGACGTGGAACAAATGCTTTGACCCTCCATAGAATTCCGCTATAAGATGATATCCTTTTTTGCAAATGATGTATGTGATTGCTCCATGATAAAGTTTCATCAAGAATTATTCCCAAACATTTAAAGTTCGTTACTCTTTCGATTGCAATACCCGCGAGTTTTGGATCATTATGTTGTTCGATTTTTTATGAAAAGAGCGGAAAATCATGTACTTTGTTTTAGTAAGGTTAAGTGTCAAAAGATTTGAGGAAAAGTGTTTATGCAAAACTTTCAAATCTTCTTCCATATGCATAACCACGTTGTTTGGACATACGCCGGGATAAAAAAGAGCTGTGTCATCAGCAAAAAGGCGTGGTATTCCGTGCAGGGGAAGTCGACTAACATCATTTATGTACAGTAAGAAAAGAAGAGGCCCTATATTGCTGCCCTGCGGAACACCGACTTCCAATTTTTCGAGAGAGCTCGTTGCATCTTCTAAACAAACAAATTGTTTTCTATTTGTTAAATAGCTTCGTATCAATGTATTAGCAATACCTCTTACTCCATAACATTCTAGTTTCTTCAGTAAAATTTCGTGATCGAGTGTGTCGAAGGCTTTTTTTAAGTCAAGGAAAAGACCACCTACAATATTCCTTGAATCTATTTTTTCCATCACGAAGTCCGATAACTCACAGATAGCTGTCAGTGTACTGGAACCAGATTTGAAACCGTATTGCAGATTGTAAAGTACGTTATTGCGATCCAGAAAAGTATTGATTCTATTTATCAGAAGTTTTTCAAAAATCTTACTGAAGACACTGAGTGTTGAGATTGGGCGGTAATTACTAACTTCAAGAGGGTCACCGGATTTTAAAATTGGTATAACTTTTGCGGTTTTCAAACATTCAGGGTATACACCTGATACTAAAATCTTATTAAAACATTCCGATAGGATGTGTGAAAAAGATAAATAATGATTTTTCATCATAAGTGTAGGGAATTTATCGGGCCCACCGCTTCTTTTATTTTCAAGTGATTTGATGACATTGATGACCTCATAAGCTGATGATGGAAGCAGGAAAAGAGAATTTGAAACACGGTCAACATTTGATAGACTACTGCTAGTCGAATTAACAGTAATATTATTTGCAAGCGATTTCCCAATGCTGGTGAAATAACGATTGAATATATCACATACTTCGGTTTGATTTTCTACAACTTTATCGTTGTCAGTTAAGTTTATAATAGGATTATCACGTGACCTACCAAGTATTGAGTTGATGTTTTTCCAGATTTTAGAATGCGGTGTATTGTTCAAAATATTTCCATAATAAGTTTTTTTGCATTTCCTTTTAGTAAATTCAACTTTTTTCGTTATATGGCTGAGCATTTCTCTTAAGTGAGTATCTTCAGGATTTCTTTTAACTCTTTTGATGCAGTTGTTTTTTATTCTCATTAAAGTCCACAAATTAAGAGTCATCCATGGGCAGTAATCGCCCTTCACTTTTACTGATTTTGTTACTTTCTTCGAACAAGCAGTAAGCAATGATTTGTAGGTTGAAATAATATTTTGTATGCATAGACCAGCATCATCAACTTCATTAATTCCCCTAAGAAAACTCCCAAATCTTTCATTTAATTCAGAATGTCGTATAATAGTTTTGCTTAATTTGAGGTGTTGTTTGTTTGAGTTAAGATTGAAGGTGGTAACAACTTGGAGATGATCACTAATATTAGTAAAAATAGTATCGTTTTTCAATTTTGATGCATCGATATGCTTGCATAATGCATGATCTAAAATATTGCCACTACTGGGCTGTTAGAAATACCCCTGGGTTCGACGACGTGAGTGGTGTGAGTCCCAGCAGCTCCCACAAGTGACATCCTCTAATATTTATAAACATTTTCTTAACACGGTTTGTTGTTGAATGACTTGCAGTTAGGCAGTAGGCGAATCGAGAAATATTGTAGTTCGAGTACTATAGTCATTCATTTAGTGATTTCACTTTAAAGTTCCCGCTTGAAAGCATTATTAATAAATCCAACTGGGTAAGAATATACATAATCATAAACGAGATAGGTGGTAATTCGAGGAATGTATTAGAATAACATCACCGTTATCTCATCAATGTAGGTTAAGTCACAACGCTAGTACGGTGCTCCGTGATTTTCCTTGGATCTGCAGGACCAGTAGTCCATCAAATATTGACAGTGAGTAGTCACAGATCCTTTAAAGGTATTTACACTAAATCCACATATTTTACATACTATATAGATACAGATAGTCTGTGCTAACGGGCTCAAATAGGATTGATTCGAAGTACTTCAAGAAAGACCAAAATGTAGGTTATATTAAAGTTTAAATCCATTTCCGTAAGTCGCTAATAAATCTTATATTTGTAGCTTTGAAGCGTACAAAACAGTACTGCTATTGAGATTAATTTCTTCAGTTCCGAATCATCCGCAACAATCTTCAAAGATTTTGTCATGGCATCTGCAGATCCAACTAACAACACGGCATCCAATTGTGTAAAATGTGACAAGCCAGACACGGAACGAATGGTTGGATGTGATTTGTGCAACAATTGGGCACATTATGAATGCGCAGGTGTATCGGATTCGATAGAGAACCCCGACCGCACTTGGAAATGTCATGTGTGCAGACCGAAAACGGCTGACGAAAATGTACGCACACGAGACCCTGAAGTTCGATCGAATTGTACACGTCGATCGCGAGTCGACTATGATCTGATGATGTTGAAGGAACAGCATGAACTGCGAATGAGAGCTTTAGCAGAAGAAGAAGAAGCCAGGAAGAAACGATTTGACGCGGAAGAGGATTACATCCGGAAAAAATATGAAATGTTGAAGGAAGCAAATGAAGCAGGTGACGGAAGTGTCAGCAGAAGTAGCAGAGAGAAAGTCTCGGAGTGGTTAGAAAGTGGAACCACTGGGAATAACAGGCAAAATATGCCAGCCGGATGGGAGTTTCCGATGCAGCCTGTTAGCAATGCTCAACCGTCTTGGACCACTACATCCAATGCTCCAAATAACACGTTGGCCGATTGCAATCCGCAAAATATGACGACCCCGTTCTCTTCCTCCACACCTCACGCCAGTATGATAGTTTCATCCACGATTCCAACTTCTACTCATGTTCCACTTGGTACACTGAACCAGAACCAACGTTTCGGAAACAATCCTGTGGTAGTTCCCCATGCGGTGAATCTTCCGCCAACGATTCGTTGGTCCTCGACAGAAATATCACCTACAACAATGCTCCAAATGATCAGGAACGAAAGGCATGAACAATTCAGGGACAAAGTTGTTCCCAAGCCGGTTCTACGCAGTACACCTAGACCGCTTCCCCCGCGTTTAGCAGCGATTAGAGCTGAATCAAATATCCTGACAGCCGTATGCCGAGGATCTATTCCATCTGCAACAACATTCGGCACGAACGTTACTGGAGCCGTGCCTAGGTCTCACGATTATATCGAGAATGCTCCCACAGTTTCGTTGACGAACAGCATTCCGAGTTATGACAAGGCGAACGTCGCAGTATCGTGCCCGAATGTGATCCCATTAAATTCAAACAATGAGTATTTCGCCAAACCGAATCGAGCAGCCCAACCGACGTCGGATATAGTTCAAGACATCTCGTCTATTGTAGTTTCATTGGGTCAACTAGCAACGTGTCAGCAACAACAAGAACCCGTAGTGGTAAATAACTACCCCAGTTTACCTAGTTATGGTTGTAATATGAATCGGGAAGGCAGTTTTCACCCTCCATCGACCCATCTAGACCCATCGCCGCCTACGGAAAAAGACTTGAGAAACACTAACGAATACAAAATGCCATCAGCTGCTCAACTAGCTGCTCGACAAGTAATACCACGTGAGCTGCCATACTTTGAAGGTGATCCACAAGACTGGCCACTTTTCTACGGCACCTTTCAAAACAGTACCAAAAGTTGCGGTTTTTCTGATGAGGAGAACTTATCTAGGCTACAGCGATGCTTGCGAGGACCAGCTCTTGCAGCGGTTAGAAGTCGCCTCATGATTCCAGAGTCCGTACCACTAGTGATGGATATTTTGAAACGCCAATTTGGTAGACCAGACATTCTTATTCACGCACTACTGAACGATCTTCGAAGGATTACACCACCAAAAGAGGATAATCTACAATCTATCATCAATTTTGGCCTGGCTGTTCGTAATAGTGTGGATCATATGATCACTGCAAACCTGTTGGAGCACCTTAGTAACCCAACTTTACTGCAGGAACTCGTGTCGAAGATGCCAATACAAACGCAAATGGAGTGGTCTCGGTTTAAGCGCCAGTATACTACAGTAAACCTAGAAGTATTTTGCCATTTTACTAACGAGTTGGCAGACACAGCCACCGACGTTATTATGCCACGCTTTGTACCTAAACACGAGGGTATGAAGAAAACCGGTAAGGATAGGCAAACACTTTACGCACATACACTTCTTGAAGATGCAGCTCGTGATACGGCAGAAGAAATGCCAAAGAAGTGTTGTGTTTTCTGTGGCTACCCCAACCACGTAATAGCTACATGCGAATCGTTTCTAAGGTTGGATCATGATGGGCGAAGGAAGGCCGTCGAGGAGAAAAGGCTATGTCGCACTTGTCTAATACCCCATAAAAGATGGCCATGTCGATCGGCGAATGAGTGTGGCATTAACGGTTGTCGAATTCGCCACCACGCCTTACTACACTCGCAGACGGCCTCCAATCCAAGTTCTTCTCCACATGTCACTATTGCGCATCACCATACCAGCCTATCGTTTTCACTTTATCGCTATCTTCCCATTGTATTACAAGCCAACGGTAAGTCAGTCGAGATAATTGCCTTCCTGGATGACGGTTCATCTTCTACATTACTTGAGACGAGTGTGGCGACCAGCCTCGGAGTTGAAGGAGAACGTGGGACATTATGGTTGAGTTGGACGAACAATGTATCGCGAGAGGAAAAAGGTTCACAACGAATTTCAGTGACAGCTTCCGGTCTGGGAAAGAAAAAAATGTTTAAAATGAACAATGTTCGCACAGTAGCAGACCTCCTTCTTCCATCTCAGACCTTCGACTATGAAACTATGCAAAAAGCGTACCCACATTTAAGAGGCTTGCCAGTGACTAGTTACAAAGATGCTAAGCCAAGGATGATAATAGGTATTGAACATGCCGCCCTTTTAACATCGCTTAAAACACGAGAAGGCTGTACTAATGACCCAATCGCAGTAAAGACACGCCTAGGTTGGTGTGTTTTCGGCCGACAAATGAACGGCGTACAAGCGATCGAAACCGTTAATGTACATTGCGCCACAGAAAATTGCGATCACGAACTGCACGAGTTGATAAAACTGCTGCTCAAATTGGAGGATTCTAAAGCAAAAGCTCCGCTGTCAGAATGTGACAAACGGGCTTTGGCCATTTTAGAAGCAACCACACGGCGTGTCGACGGAAGGTTCGAAGCTGGCTTGTTATTTAAACACCCGGAACAGCGGTTTCCCAACAGCTTCCCTATGGCCGAACGTAGATTGCAGGCACTAGAACGTCGTCTGGCTAAAAATTCCTTTCTGGGCCAAAAGGTAAAAGAACAAATAAACCTATACCTAGAGAAAGGTTATGCTCACCTTGCATCAACAGAAGAGTTACATGAAACAGACCCTGAAAAGTCGTGGTACCTTCCACTAGGAGTGGTACAAAATCCCAAGAAACCCCAGAAGGTCCGCTTAATATGGGATGCTGCTGCTCGAGCTCATGGCGTGTCGTTCAATGATGCCTTACTAACAGGACCTGATCTTCTGACTTCTCTACCGGATATCCTCATCAGGTTTCGACAGAGAAACATCGCCTTTACCGGCGACATCAAGGAGATGTTTCATCAAGTCAGGATTCGAGACTCTGATAAGCAATATCAACGTTTCCTGTTCCGCGAAGATCCACAGCAGCCACCGCAAGTCTATGTTATGGATGTAGCTACGTTTGGGGCAACATGCTCTCCATGCATAGCCCAATACGTAAAGAACCTAAATGCCATGGAACACGCAAATGAATTTCCACTTGCTGCCGAAGATATAATTAAAGAACACTATATGGATGATTACTTGAAGAGCGTAGATACACCAGATGAAGCTGTGGAATTGGTAAACCAGGTGAAATTGATTCACTCTAGAGGGGGTTTCGAGATAAGAAACTTTGCCTCTAATTCAAAAGAGGTCCTAGATCGATTGGGTGAGGTCGAAGACTTACAACAAAAGGTGCTAGGTGTTGAACCAGGACTCTGCACCGTTGAAAAGTCTGAACGAGTGTTGGGTATCATCTGGAAACCGCAGACTGATGTTTTCACCTTTGATGCTTCGATGCAAATAGAAGCGATACGACACATGGACGTTAGACGACCTCCCACCAAACGGCAAGTATTGAGCATTATCATGTCGGTATTCGATCCC
This sequence comes from Uranotaenia lowii, assembly GCF_029784155.1. Taxonomy (NCBI): domain Eukaryota; kingdom Metazoa; phylum Arthropoda; class Insecta; order Diptera; family Culicidae; genus Uranotaenia; species Uranotaenia lowii. The sequence goes on from NC_073691.1 coordinate 44,311,101, forward strand.
TTGGGGCTGATAGCCCATTTCGTCGTCCACGGCAGAATCTTGATGCAAGAGATCTGGAAATATGGTTGTGACTGGGATGAATGTATACCTGTAGAACTACAAGAAAGTTGGTTTCAGTGGAGCAATAAGTTGATGCAACTGAATCAAGTAAATATTCCTCGATGTTATTTTAAGAACTCGTCTTCCGCCTCTCTAAATGCAATACAACTTCACGCCTTTGTAGACGCTAGCGAATCGGCATATTCCTGCGTCGTTTATGCTTGTATTATTGACGAAGGTGTTCGAAAATGTGCAATCGTAGCAGCAAGAACGAAGGTGGCTCCTTTGAAGCCACTTTCCATACCACGCTTAGAACTACAAGCGGCCGTGGAAGGAAGTCGTCTCATTCAAAAGGTAACGAACGCACTCACTCTACCAGTTATCCAGAGATTCGTTTGGTCAGATTCGACCACGGTATTGTCGTGGCTACGATCGGATAGTCGGCGATATCACCAGTTTGTGGCGTGTAGAGTTGGCGAGATTCTCCGTACGACTTCAATCAACGAATGGAGATACGTGCCGACGAAACTAAACGTAGCAGATGAAGCCACGAAATGGAAAACGGAGCCTAGTTTTGACCCTCAGAGCCGGTGGTTCACTGGACCCGAATTTTTGAGAAAACCTGAGAGCGAATGGCCATCAAAATTTCTACCAACGAGTAGTCCTGAAGAAGAAATGCGAGCGACATTCGTACATCATGTTCACGTCTTTCAACCACAGATTGACTATTCTCGGTATTCACAGTTTAACCGATTACTGAGAGCTATGGCGTATTTTTTTAGAATAATTTCTTGGTTTAAAGGTGATGCCGAAGCTCTCGAAGCTAGAGTCCTCGAATCTGAAGAACTTGAAAACGCTGAAAACTTCCTATGGCGACAAGTCCAAATGGAAGCTTATCCCGAAGAGTATAATCACTTAGTACAGCAATCTCAAGATCTCCGAACAGAAAAGGTAGGCATAAATAAGAGAAGTTCTTTGTACCAGATGGCACCGTTTATGGACGAAAATAATGTGATGCGCATGAGTAGTCGAATTGGGGCGGCACCGAAAGCAGCATACGAAACTAAATATCCGGTATTTTTACCTAAGGAACATCGTGTAACATACCTTCTTGTACATTTTTACCATCGTCGCTTCCTGCATGGGAATCATGAAACGGTGGTTAACGAGTTGAGGCAGCGGTTCCAAATCCCTCATTTGCGAACGTTAGTGAAACGCGTTGGTAAAGAATGCCAGATGTGTAGAATTAAAAAGGCTGTTCCCAAAACTCCAATTATGGCACCTCTACCGGCAGTTCGCCTAACTCCTTTCATTAAACCCTTTACGCACACTGGTATAGACTATTTTGGCCCACAGATGGTTAAACAAGGCCGCAGTTTGGTCAAGCGTTGGGTGGCACTTTTCACGTGCCTTACAATAAGAGCAGTGCATCTGGAAATTGTGTCCGGCCTTTCCACTCAATCATGTGTAATGGCAATTCGCAGGTTCATCGCACGAAGAGGGTCTCCAGCTACCATCTACACAGATAATGGTACGAACTTCCTAGGAGCGAATAATCTTCTAAAAGACCAAATAAAAAATGCTCACGAAGGTTGTGCCAGCGTATTCACTAATGCCCAAACACGATGGTACTTCAATCCTCCTGCCACTCCTCACATGGGGGGTCCATGGGAACGCATGGTTAGGTCAGTGAAGACAGCGATGGATGCTATAGCGGATCACCCACAACATCCCAGCGACGAAGTGTTAGAAACAGTGGTACTAGAAGCAGAATCAATCGTTAATTCCAGACCTCTCACCTATGTGCCTCTAGATGCCGCTGAATCGGAAGCCCTGACTCCAAACCACTTTTTGCTGTATGGTAGTATCGGCATCAATCAACCTCAAAAGCCGTTAATGGTTACAGATAGGGTTTTACGAGACAGCTGGAACCTAACCCAAACGCTGGTGGACAAATTTTGGGTAAGGTGGGTCAAGGAATACTTGCCAATGCTGACCAGGCGCACAAAGTGGTTTTCACCAACTAAACCTTTGAAAGCGGGTGATTTAGTGATAGTAGTCAATGAACAGAAAAGAAACGGTTGGATTCGAGCACTCGTGGTTAGTGTTATCACCGCTCCAGATGGTCAAGTACGTCGAGCTGTGGTGCGAACAGCTAACGGAGAGAGCATCAAATCAGTAGCTAATTTGGCCCTACTAGACATCGAAACACCACAGACTGGCATGTCAACATGTCCACAGGAGCTTCCGGAACTACACGGGCGGGAGAATGTTAGAAATACCCCTGGGTTCGACGACGTGAGTGGTGTGAGTCCCAGCAGCTCCCACAAGTGACATCCTCTAATATTTATAAACATTTTCTTAACACGGTTTGTTGTTGAATGACTTGCAGTTAGGCAGTAGGCGAATCGAGAAATATTGTAGTTCGAGTACTATAGTCATTCATTTAGTGATTTCACTTTAAAGTTCCCGCTTGAAAGCATTATTAATAAATCCAACTGGGTAAGAATATACATAATCATAAACGAGATAGGTGGTAATTCGAGGAATGTATTAGAATAACATCACCGTTATCTCATCAATGTAGGTTAAGTCACAACGCTAGTACGGTGCTCCGTGATTTTCCTTGGATCTGCAGGACCAGTAGTCCATCAAATATTGACAGTGAGTAGTCACAGATCCTTTAAAGGTATTTACACTAAATCCACATATTTTACATACTATATAGATACAGATAGTCTGTGCTAACGGGCTCAAATAGGATTGATTCGAAGTACTTCAAGAAAGACCAAAATGTAGGTTATATTAAAGTTTAAATCCATTTCCGTAAGTCGCTAATAAATCTTATATTTGTAGCTTTGAAGCGTACAAAACAGTACTGCTATTGAGATTAATTTCTTCAGTTCCGAATCATCCGCAACATGGGCCTTGTAGGTAAAGTGTTTGTGCAAAGAAAGCCAAAAGATTCAAGAAGGGTTTTATGTTTTATCACAGAGTTGTTATATATTGCATTAATGGGAACGTTCAAGTCTCCTACTATAAGACAAGAATGTTTTTCCGGAACAGCGGCAAACAGAGACTCTAGTTAATCACAGAAAGTATTGAATGGAAAAGAAGGGGGTCTGTAGATGCCGTGCACGTCAATGATTTGTCCATTGATGGACAATTCTACAGAGATTTATGGTATCCATCGATATGAAAATTATCAATGGTTTTAAATTTCAGATTATTTTTTACATACATGGCCAACCCACCATTTGGTTGATTGCGGCACGAGAATATTGATGTGTACCCAGGAATTTTATATAGGGGAGATGAGGGCATAACGAGCACCCAGGGCATAATGAGCACTACGCTTTTCTACGAAAGTACGTATTTTCTTAAATAAATTTTCATGAGGATTTGTTTCCTACTTCCTATAGCATTAATTTTTCACAAAAAAAGGAATCTCCTTATCATCTTTACAGAGATATTTAAAAAAAACTAGCTTGGTTCTCAAGTTACGAAAATATTATTATTTTTGAGCACCACGAAATAAGCTCTTATGATCTTAAAATAACCTTGATCTATAATGTACGCACTGCAACATGATGTACACATTGTTTCTCAATTTTTACCATCATAAATTTTTTTATTTTTCACTTTTATCAATTTTAAAACACGTTTTTACTTAAATTTGTTGACAAGGGGCATATAGAGCACCATATTATCGAGGCATAATGAGCATTTTCTGCCGTAGAATCTAGCAGCGAATTCAAATTGATTTATAGCGCCACACCTTGACTAGTTTTCATCCGACGATTTAGCCTATTGGTAAGGTGTCGGAGAGGTAATCAAAAGACTAGAGTTAGATTTCTGTTCGAGGTGATTTTTTTCCATTCACAATTCATGATCGATTTTTTTATTGTTACATTATACGGCTAGTAGCATCATCCTCCGAACAAAGCACTTAATATATGAGCGTGCGTGAATTGTTTGTATTCTACAAACAGACCTAGATTATTTTGTTATTGCTTTGTTTGATGAATCTACGACTCACCTGACTTCATCGAATTGAATTCGCTGCTAGATTCCCCGGCAAAAACGCACATCTTGCTCTGATTAATGATGCTCATACTGCCTCAGGGGGGGTTCTCATTATGCCTCCACAGTGGCTGGTTTTCAGCTTTTGGCAAAAATTTTTAAAATGCATTTTTTAACGTTTTCATCTAGTTTTTCACGTTTCAGCCCGTTAGGGAATATTATTTTCAAGTGTCTGAACACGAAACAATAATGTAACCTCCATATTATAGCTATTTTCTATGGTTAAATAACCGTTTTCCTTAAGGTGGCCATTATGCCCCCATCTCCCCTAAGGAACAGATATCATCCACAAGCCATGTTTCACAAATGACAATTACATCAAACACAACTTTGGACTGTTCAATGGTTTCTAATAAATTATCAAATTTTTCAAGATCGTTCATGCTTCGTATATTCCATTGAAAAATTCTAAACGTTTTGAAATTATCATGAGTTATTGAAGTATTAAATTCTAAAATATTATAATAAAAGTTATTGATTAAACTATCCATTATATTAAATTAAAATCAAGACATCACAAACTAAAATAATAAATTAAAAACTTAAAAACAATTAAAAACTTTAAGCCTTCTTACGCTTAGGCGATGGGGTTTCAGTGCAATTTGAAGGTACATTTTTGTCGGCCAATAATAGATACTTGCTCATTACGCGACTTAAGTCGTTTCTATGTTTAACAATATCAGGTTTTGAATTTTCTTCTATTTTAATCAAAATTGCACCTCCTCTTCCCGGCCAGATATATTTTACTCCTAGTAAGTTTTGAGATTCGCGTAATTCATTCAGTAGCTCAAGTGAGAGGTGAGTCAATTCATCCCTCAAAACTACGTTCCCACACTTTCCATTGATAACCAGAGAAGGGTCAACTGCAGTAGAACTCAATTTACCATGCGTGCGTTTTTTTTTAAATATTTCCTCCTTAACCGAGATATCTTTAAAGGTTAGTTTTATTGGCGCAAAAACGTCAGCTCTTGTTCCAGATGAAAGCAATCTACCCGCAGAATCCAGTTGATCAGGTTGCAAGTTGTAACCTATTCGCTGACACGTTTTACATACAAGGTCCATTGTATTTTCACTACTTAACATTGGAAGTCCAAAAATCATGGCATTTTTTGAGATTGCTTCTCGGTTAATTTTATCTAAGTTACCTTCGAGTCTGTCTACTTTATTTGCAAGTGATGATTGCGAAAGTTTAAGGTCAGAAACTTCAACTTTGAGATTCTCATTTTCGATTTTCAGATCTTTGAAGTCTGATTGAATGTCATCAAACTTCGAAGACAGAAAATCTTGAGATGCCTCAATAGCTGCAGTCACCGCCTTAAACTCCGCTTTCATCACCTGCATTTCGTTCACAGCAGCGCCCTGAACAGCCAATTTTAGATCCTCTGTTATAGCATTCATCATATTGGATTGATTATTTTGCATCCCCACTATTTTGAGTAGATACCCGCGCAGTTGGGGTTGCAGAAAAATGGTTGAGATTTCATTCTTCGGGCGGTACTTCCTAACATATTTTTACAACGAGGGTGAACATTAGTAAAACAATATGAACATGTTAAAAAAGCTTTGGGATTCGTCTCAACACCTTTGCATTCCACGCATATCAACTGTTCCTCCTCAAGATCCATATTCAAGAACAAAACCAATGCAAGACTTCAAGAGCAGCGGAAAACTTATTTGAACATTTTATTACTAAGCTCTAAAAAATCAAACGAGTATTAAACTGACAAAAATATTATGAATCTAATTGATCGGTAAAAATTTAAAAAGATACAGTACACAGTAGAAATATGATCGATAATGACAATTAATGATAACTGCCCAATGATACAAAATGACTGAGTGCAAAAGCAATGACAACAGCAGAGCAAAAGAAGCAACGATGATTACTGGCAAACAAAAATAAAAATAAACACAAAGACCAATTAATGACCTGATGTATGTTCTTCAACGTATCGTGTTTTTTTTTTTTTTTAATTAAGGACTGATATGTAGTTTTGAAAGGGATTGAAGCAAAAAAAAAAAATCACACTATCTGTGCGGGATACATGTATCCGTTCAGCACCAGATAAGCACTCATTCGCTTCTATGCCAGGTATTCAGTATCCATTCAGCGTCGAAAAAAAAACAATTTCACGCGAGATGCCAAACACCCACTCAGCACGAGAAGCACAAGCACACCACTCTACGCGAGATACTGAGTATCCACCACTCAGCGTCAGAGCCACAAACACGCGAATAATAATAAATATAATAAATCTTAGACCACTACTCAGTTCTGGGCTACTAGGAAATGAAACCACATGCGTTCCATCTACTTGCACGGGAAATCAATCTGTTCGCTAAATCAAACGTATTGAATCCGTCAATAGCAATTTTGTGAAGCCTTAAATGTGCCAGAACCACAGATGTGCGCTATCATGGGGTGGCACGGAGCCACAAGTGTGTGCTACTTGATGAGATCTTTTCGCTAAATCTACACGGCATTCGGTGGCGCATCAAGCAGATTCAACATAGGTTTGAACCATGTACGTGAGGATAGTATTTCGAGAGAAAGAGAAGTAGTAGTTTGTGCTAACAATCCCTAGGCTTGAGTAATCAGTTTGTTTACAAGTGGTACGCCGAAGAGAATTAACGGAACTCACAAAATGTGCTGCCAGTAATTCACCGAAACTACTCGAAAACTGCTAGGACTGATGTTCACAGCTTACCTGTACTTGTCAATGCGTCAATACATTTACCTAACACAAACTGTCCACCATTGGACTAAAAAACCACATTCACTGAATTTTATTTTTAGATTTTACGCTATTTTCGAATGAGACACTAACACACAGTAACTTCACAATATTATAAACGATGAATAGTGATTTAAAAAAACATTGAAACGAATGATTTGAACAACTTCTAGTAGAGCTAGCAAAAAAACACAACCAACCACTAATTCAGCGCTGCCAGAGGTGAGTCATTCGATCGCACAAATCGTTCACGAAAAGAATGAATAGTAACGGTCCAAGATGACTGCCTTGTGGTACACCAGACGGTATTTCAAAATTCGAAGAGCAGTAGGAGTTCACTCTGACATATGCTGTGCGGGAGTTCAAGTACGACGCAAACCAAGTTGTAATCCATTCAGGTAGTCCCAAGCGTCGGAGTTTCTCTATAAGTAACCTGTGACTGTGAGGCACTCGATCAAAGGCTTCAGAGAAATCAATGTATACAACATCTACCTGCTGACGTTTCCCGATTTTTAGCATCAAAAAATTAGTAAATGTCATCAGGTTCGAGGTAGTTGATCTTTTTTTCATGAAACCGTGCTGGGCGTAACTAATTAATTGTTTCACGGACGGGTAAACAGCATCGTAAACTAAGGTCTTGAACACTTTCGCCAAACAGTTAAGAATAGAAATAGGACGATAATTTTCGACACTATGAGTGCTTCCGTTCTTATAAGCATGTACAAGGACCCAGGCTAAAGTGAAATTATTGTTAGCCAACAAAGTAATTAGCTGTTGAATCCAAGGGTTTTTTTTTCTAATTTCCCAGTTGAATTGCATCAATGCAATCAGTTAAAAAGATGGTGTTTTCGTTTGGATTTGAATTATTAATTGCATGTTTCAGCGCAAACGCCTCTGCCGAAAAAAACGCTACATATACCTGGAAAGCAGAAACTTTCACCAAGTTCACCTTTTAAGATGCCTGCTCCGACACTGCTGTCTTTCTTCGATCCGTCTGTGTAAATTTGAACGTGGTTCCTATAATTTGAGATGAAGTCACAAAATACGGGAAACACAATCGTGCTAACTGTGCTAGCTTTTATATGCTTACGCATGTGATGGTCAATATTTATGTTTGGTGAGTACCATTTACGTTGCTAGTCATGTTCCACTATGGCAACTTCAGGAAAATTCAAATTTGCAGTCGTGTGTAACAAATTTTTGACTCGATGGTGTAGTGGAAGATTCTCAGAAATAAAATCTTTTTCCAAAAATCGTATCGATAAGAATGACAAACGTTCAATCATTAGATAATGGGACGATAAGCAACCAGCTTCGACAAGGATAGATTCGACAGGACTGGATCGAAACGCTCCAGAGGCTAATCGCACTAGTTCCCCAGATAACCAGAAATCGTAAAATTGTGTTTATTGTAGATTGTATAAGCATCCAGTATAAATTGGAATTGTATAAACATCATGCTGTAGCTAAACCAAGTTATATTTTATAGTTTATGGTTTGTATAGTTCATTATATACGATAACATTTTGTTAATCGTATAGAAAGATCAATAAAGTTGTTTTGAATCGCAGTAGATTTGTGTAAAGCTCAATATTAAAGTCCACTGTACAATTAAGAAATCTTTTATGTTTGCGATCTATGATGACATATTATTTCCATGAAAGGTCGTACAGTAATTGTAAGAACATCGTATAATGGAATTTAAACAATCTCAGGGTGGCCACCCATTCGGGAAAAACGGGAAAAGCGGGAAAAAGACGGGAATTGAAATCCAACGGGAAAAAGCGGGAAAAAGCCGGGAATTTTTTAAATAAGTCGTGAATTTTTGGCTCAGGGAAAGTCTGTTTAATGAAGTTTAGTCGAAAATCGAAACAAGTGGAAATAGATTGACTGGTGATCTCTTTCCAATTGACTTCTACCGATTTCTACCAGGTCCAAACGAATCTTCCTGCAGAGCTGGATCGGTTTCGATTAGTTTGAACTTGCTTCATTGAACAACAAAAGGATGTTCCCGGACAGCCAGATTGCTAATCGAATAGAAATGGGAAGAACAAAAATAAGATATTTTATTCCACACAGTATTGCTCCCTATTTTTCGAATGAAGTTTTCAATTTACTACAGAATTGCAGCGAGTTAGTATTAGGATTTGACGAAACGTTAAATAAGATTGTGCAGAAGCAACAAATGGATATTGGTGTGCGCTTCTGGAATCAAAACTCAGACCTAGTTGAACCTATATGAACAGCAAGGTACAAGAACTTGTTTCGAATCCGCCGTACGAGATTCTCACGACTGGACTTCACACTGTACATAACTCGTTCAAGGAGGGACAGAGGAAAAGTGAATGGAATTTGGATGAATTTTTGAGGGCGCCTGTTCAAAAATATTCCACATAGAAGGGCAGATTATACCACTGAACATACTGACTGGACACTCGATTTCGTTTTCTGGATAATTTTTCCAACAGTACGCTATGTCGATTCCAGAGTGCGCATCGATCGATTTTAAGAAATGCTATCCCAGTAAGGAAATGCCACCCAACTTTAAAAATAAAACAGGAAATTTCTACGATAAAATCGGGCTAAACCGGACCATTTTTCCTACAGGGCATTTTTTGTCAAATTTTTCAGGTTCGCCACCTGCCGTCGGTATTGCGAACCTGCAAAATCTGACAATAAAAAATTAGACAGAAAATCGTTGAATTTTTGTTCTAAGTGTCATGTCAGTGTGGTCAGTGATTATACTGCAGTAACGGGCTCAACTACATATATTTCCGTTAAATTTTGTTACGTTCGGTGGATGAAAAACAAACGTGCTGCCAAAATGCTACCGTACCTCAAAGGGTTTGTCGACGAGGTAAAAAAACAATAAGATAAAAAGATTAAGGAAAGCCATTCAAATTTTAAGCGGAGTTTTCCATCGATTTCCCGGTCGAGGTATTCGACATTGTTGCTTAAGCTGTAGGTGATGATTTGCTGGGACAAAATTGAGTTTTTTTTTCTAACGGCCGCTTCAACTGTTGAGTCCTTTTTACGCGAGTATCAGACAGAAGCACTGATGGTTCCGTTTCTCTTCGATGATTTAACCGGGCTTGTAAGAGCATTGATGGAGAATGTTGTAAAGCCTAAACGTAAAATCAAAAACACTTATTGGAATTGAACTCTCAAAAATAAATCTTCTACCTCCTGGAAGCGTTGAAATTGGATTCTCAACTAAATCGGCAATTAATTAAGAAAGCAAAAGAGTCTGGTCATGTTTCCGACAAGGATATCCTTGTATTCAGAAATAGCTGTCGTTCGTTTCACTATGGATTTTTGAATAAAAGGGCTATGCGATCTCCCTTGTCTTATCTCATCACTCGGTATTTATCGTGCATAATCCCGATGTGATTGCACACAATCCAGATATTGACAACAAACATTAATACCTGTGTTTAGAAGTACTTGTTGACAATCAACACTTAAGTAGAGCTTGTGCCGATAAAATTAAGGACGAATTCGGACAATTATATGCAATACCTTCAATAAAAACATCATTTCCGGATATCGAAGAAAAACACAACGATTGGACATTCTTTGGATGGAACTTATTAGCGAATCGAAAAAGGAATGAATAAGTTAACATGACTGAAACAAAAACCATGTAAAAGATCATAAACCACCAAAAGAAAGCTTAAGGGGGGGGGTAGGGTCTAACGGGTATAAAAAAAACACCATTTTCACGATTTTTTTCTAGAGCTATCGTTCAAACGAATGTATTCAATTTTTTTGCATTATACAAAGCATTGTTAAAAGAACATTTAGTAATTTTTTCGTAGAAAAATATTGAAAAATGAGCCGGTGACGGAGCATTTTCGAGGATGCCTTTTAGAAAACAGGATTTGCGGTGGACACTGTATCTCAGCACAGGATCATCTGAAGTCAAAAAATCAGAGCAGAATATTTTTAATAGATGTTTTTCTGGACCCCAACGTTTTTATTTAACTTAAAAATATTTTTATGAAATTTTTGTGGCTGTTTGAAGTAAAAACTACGATTTTTCACTTAAAAATCCGCCATTTTTCACCTCTAAAATTTCCCCAAAGTAAAAAAATCAAAAAAGAAAAACGTTGGGGTCTGGTATTTTATATGTAGAAAATATCTTCCAAATTTGAAAAGAATCGGATAAGTAGTTTTCAAATGACAATGTCCACGGACTTTAAAAATGTGCTTTCGAGAAAAACGCGTTTGAAGTTTCTGCTCTTGCTTTCTTGCAGTATTAGATAGGAGGAGATAAAGGCCTATAACTTCTACAGTTTTGCTTCAATTGACTTGAAAATTTGACACAACATTCTTGAAATGTTTTACAATAAGAAAATAAAAAAATAAAAAAATCGATTTTTTGAAAGTGTTAGACCCTACCTCCCCCTTAATCGATATTCGTTCATATGGTTTCAAAAATGAATATTCGGAAATTTATTTGGTTTTCTGTTGTATAAAACCGGGAATTTCGTGAGACCATGCGGGAAAAAACGGGAAAAATGCGGAAAATCAAAAATTGATTTTGAGTGGCCACCCTGCAATCTGCAGATTGTCGGATTGTTTAACAGTACAGTAAATAGCTAGCTCAGATCGCACAGCACTGAATACAATTATTGATTGTAATAGAGTCAGTGGTATTTTATACGATCAACTAAATTTTAAACGGCACTTCCAACTGTACATGAACAAATTTGCTTGTTTGTATCAACATGAAATGGTGCCGAGGAAGTATCGAAGGGCAGGGATCGGAACGTTGTGAGTTCGAGACTGAGGGAAGATTGATCAACAGCGTATGCATTATTAAACCAACAGTTAAAGTTAAGGACGTTCACAAGATGACAATGTTCATACGCAGTATTTGGAAATTGGCATTCAGTATTTTTATAACAAGGTTCATCAATTTTATCAAAAACACATAAAGTTGTATATGGTTCCATTTTATTGGCAGTAAACATTAAATTCTATTGTATTTATGTTCACGCCGATTAATAGTAAAATCGTAATAAGGGCAAAATATAATTGCTTTAGGATACAGTAACAATAAATTGTACTAAATGGTGAAGAAAATTGTACAAACCTGAAGCTACCTGCAAAAGGAAATTGTAATCAAATTGTAAGACAGACAATAGATAGTTGTAAGTTGTACAATCCTAAGATTTTATGCAAAGCAAAGCTGCTATCAAATTGTTGTAAATGCAATACGAAGTTTTATATTTTCAAGGTGATCAAAATTTGGTCCGTATATTGCCTCCACTTTGGTACGTACAAGCTCATATAGAATATTCTATACAACTTTTTCAGATTGTACAAAACTATGTATATCTCAGAAACAACTTAAATATACAGACCAAAATGTTCACTGGGTCATTATACTTGGTCGTAAGCGTTTTTTTTTATAAATTTGGCTTTATTAGAGTCCAGGTGATGTTATAGAATGCGCTTTAGCTTTTTATGAAGATTAATGCTATAGTCCGAACGAAATTTTGCTGACCCTAATAAAGCTAAAATTGTTACTTGGGATGTCACTTTCATGAAACCTGAGACTTGAGATATGAGACCTGCGACATGAGACGTGAGACATTCACTTTTCTTGTCTCATGTCTCACACGTCTTACCAACCACCTCCCACATCTAACGTCTTACTTTTCACGTCTCGATTCTCATTTCTCACACCTCACGTTTCACTTCTTACACGCCGCACGTCTCACTTCTTACGTATTTCGACTCGCTTCTACCGTTCTACGTCACACGTCTCACAGCCCACGACTTACGCAACACTTTTTCTTGTTTTCCTATGTATTCATTCATTGCCATCATCATACCACTTTTTCACTTTGTGTCACACTCATTTATTCTCCCGTCTCACTTTTCATTTCTCTAGTCTCGTGGGTCAAGTCTCAGGTCTCGCTCAGGATCCAAATTTCAAATCTCATGTCAAAATACTCCTGTCTTAGGTCTCATTTTTTCAGATCTACATAAGATATTGCATCACAAGTTCCGAGTGTTTGAACTCGGCTGTCACGTCACAAGTGTAATTGTCTCAAGTTTCGGAGCTCCAGAATTAGCACGGTTTTTTTACATCGTTTTCCAAAATATTCACTTTTTACACGGTTGCAATTTAAACAGTTTTCGAACATTAGCACGGTATATGTAGGTATAAGTATCTCTATCATCGATGAAGGCAGAATTTCCAACTCGGACACCGTCCTAATCACATAGTTTTAACTTTTCACTTGTAGTATAGACGTAAAGTAAAAATCGATCTTTCATGGGAGATTATTCCTTTTATTTAAAAATTTTCTAAACTTTTCTACATTGTTGGAGTAAAACATCCTTGAAGAAGTTAATCCCTGGGGCTTGATAGCTGTTTTGTGGCGAATACTTCAGAACTTATTTAATAGATTCGGTCTCACTTGATAAGCCTTCATAAAAAATATCGATGTACAGGGATAAACAGAAAGTATCTCATTTCCTAGCAAAATACAACGATCTTGTCAAAGTGGAATAGAAGCTTGGGACTTGTTTTTTCTTGTCCAATTCATACTCTTCACTACAAGAGTTGTGTTTTGAAACAGCTAAATTGGTTTTCGTGAGAATGTCGTAGATCGAATCGTGTTCGACTCGACAGTTGTTCAACACTTTACATAAATCTTGAATCAACCAGCTTCCTTGCTTGTTTCGGAACGACATGTGTCCTGCGGAGAAAATTGCAACATAGCATTGGTTGGGATCATTCAATATTGCAGAATCGTTTTCGATAAGCCTTACCATAGTGAGAGCTCATGACGATGAGAAAATCTGCAAATTCTGGATACGTGAAGATATCGCTGGTCAGTGCGGAAGGAGTGAAATTTTCGATGAATTTATTAAGATGTTCCACACTATCTACCCCTGATCGACGTCGTTTTAAATTTCTTCCACTGTCAAGGAATCCACCTCTGCAAGCTTGAACGATGAACAGTTTCGGTTTTCCGGCCATGCTGGTCAGTGTGGAAGGAGTGAAATTTTTGATGAATGTATAAAGATGATAGCCCTTGTCCCGGGCCATCAACAGATCGTCCTTTTCGCCATGCGTTAGGATAACCGTTAAGAGACAATCACAGCCAACCAATGTTGGATCAGCTTTAACTAGAACGAATAGTAAAATAATCGTTGTACATTTTTTCAAAGCACCCTGAAAAATTAACACATACGTTCCTTTGCCTTCAATAGAATCTCTCTAGCAGAGAGATCGTCATATGACACTATATCTTCCTTCAGAAATCCTAACTTCTGTAATGAATCACGTAAGCTCTGCACGTCTCGTTTTGTTCCAGGGCGTTTTTTATAGCGTTTGTCTTTGAATCTACTGTGATTAAAAATCAGAACTTTACCACGCTTCTTGCCGTTCATGGCATAGAACGGAGAGTCTTGATCAATTGGCACATCCAGAACAGATCCAGGACATTCGTCATTCGATGTTGAAGGAAGATGTCCTTGCGCATCAGAAGCACATGGAAGGAACTCTTTTCCCAACGATTCGTCCATACTGCCCAAACGAAATCACAACACGACGACGATTAACCGACCATGCAACGCATTAACTGAATTCTCTGATGGTCGTGAATTAGTTTTTAATGTAACGCGAATGCTTATCTGGTTCGAGTCAACTGCAGTTGATAAGCTTCATTTTACTATTCAGCATGATTTAAAACGCGCCTCCCTGTTCTTAAATTTTCCTTTATAGATAAGATGCTTCGTCATAGATTTTCAATATTTTATAATCCAAAGATTTTAGTGATGCATTCACCATAATGGCAGCTGTTTTGTTGCGCTATCATTTCGCTGTTTATAGCAATTTGTAGCGAGAGTGTATAGTCTTGTTATGAGTATTCTTTGTAGCTTCGGTATTTTTTTTATGCCAGAGAAATGAAAGCTGGCAAATATTACGAACCTTTTTCGGTAGGTCGTAGGAACGGGGGGGGGGGGGGGGGTAGGCCCGTGCGAAGGGCCCGTCAATGGGGGGGGGGTTTCGAAATTCAAATTTAGCTAAAAAAAATAACAATACCAAAAATGAACAATAAAAAAGGAAAGCAATTTATAACACCGTTTCTCACTAATAATTTTTTTTTTTCGATTATGGTTGTTTTAGCATATCTATGGCATTCGCGACTTTATATCTACGTTGCAGTTGGCGGACAGTTATTGAAAAACTCATCCGGTAAAACTGTGTTCGATATTTACTCTCGGGCTCGAACTCGCGGACATCGGCTCAGGAGACAACGGACTTGCCAACTGAGCTATATCACAAGCCCACTCATGATTACCAAACAAACTGAAAAATTGATATTTTTGCAAAATGTTGTTCTTTATTCTAAACTACAAATTTGTTTCAAAAGAATTCCGAAGGTAACATATGATAAACGTTTCCAAAACACAGTTTTAAAAAGAAATGTGAATGAAAAATAAATGTAAAATCAGGTGAAAAACTAACCATGATAAGTTGTTAGGAAAATGATAATAATTGTTAATTTTTATTCATCTTAATGAAAATTCTTTTCTCCATTTTCAACTGAAAGGTTGATAGAAAAATTTCGCTGTACTTTTTTTAAATTTGAACATAAAATATTTAGTCGCGATGAATAATATGAATTTTCGATAACTGAAAAAAAACTATTTTGAACTTTGAAGAATTTATTCATTGATTGATGGTTTAATTGAATTTGATAAAAAAAGGTATATATTTATCATGATTTGAAAAGTGTCAGTCAGTTTATATAAAAATCTTCCAGCTTTCAAATTAAATGGCTTGAAAAGTTCATTTTTGAAGTTCAAATAATAACTTTATGTTCAATGATACTTACAAGGAAATGTTGGGAAATGGAAAATTTCGTGAATGATCAATGAAAACTGATAAAAATTGAAAAATAAGGAGGTTGAAACTATGTTTTTCTTATAAAAAATAAAGACAAATCCTGTAACATTATTTCTGAAATTTTAATAGTTTGACTAAAAAATTCGGCAAGTTAATAAAAGAATTAAAAAAAAACTGTACTTTAAATTTGGTTAATTTAAATTTAAACAAAATATGAAAATAAAAAAGATTTAAAAAAAAAACATTTCAGGAGGAAAGTGTAAAAAAATTGATTTCATTTAACACATTTGTTGAAACCTACAAAAAGATTACATGTATGCTTAAAAAATATCTTAAATTCATTTTAGTTTAATACTTCTTAAAAACTTTATAAATGAGAAAAAGTAAAAAAAAAACATACAACTTAAATAACTTTTTTCGCAGAACTCACAATTATTTGAAATCTTGTGAAAAGTTAATAATTCATTCAAATGATGTAATACTTTTCACTAATTTTCTAAAGTCATTTTAATAACAAAAGCTGATAGAAATAATGCATATACATTTTCAGGGTATCCAAATAGTCGAAACTTAATTACCTTTTTAATTCAGTGTATCTCAGAAAAATGTAAATTTTGTGGCCGTGTAAGTTATGTATTGTGTTGAGCATTTAGAAGAACATAAAACACGTAAAAAAATTTAGACCGAAATTAGTTTCTTGAAGAATTTTTCATATCAGCATAACATTTGTAATGAAATAAACGATTTATTTCAACCTTCATCCGCATTAGGGTGCCATTGCAAGTTTGAAGGCTTGTAACTTTTTCCAGAAGCTTCAAAATACAAAAAAATCTTCGAGGACCCTAAATGAATTCAAAAGTTCTTCAATATTGCATCTTTTCTTTTTTTATGGACGAACCCTGGAAGCCTGGACAAAAAAACTCCCTTTTCCGACTTTTGGTGTCATTTTGACACCACAACAGTAAAATCTATTTAAGTCGTTTGAATTATTATGAACTTCATATAAAACTTATATCAATAAAAACCTTGTAATGTCAGTAAAATATGTTTTGAACATTATATACAGCTAAAGTTACAAGTTTTCTCGTTATTCAGCATGAAAGAAAAAAAATCCGGAAAAACATGCCTCACGAAAACTGCTGTAGTTCATATGTTACACGTCCAAAAAAATATTTGCCTTATGCATATGAAAGCTGAAGTTAATGTCTACATCATGAAAACATTTTTTTAAATTTTTTTTAATGAAATGGTCACAAAAAGATAAAAAAAGTGGTCTAAAAAACCTACTTTATATTCGATTGCTAGTAAATACTGTTTGAGCGATGGTAGAGTTTTGAAAAAAATATTACTACAAAATGTATTAAAATTCCAACATATTGATGTCTTTAGATTTTTGATGCAACAAAAATTGAATTTACTGGAATTTTTCAAAGTTCACTCGGGTCATTTGGGGCACTCTAATATTTATTGATTGGAGGTAGAACTGATAACACGACAATGCAAGGTAATAATTCCAAGAAGAACACTGGCGGAATGGAAACATCTCGAGCGACAAGTACTCGCACTCAAGTCTTCAAGCACCTTTAGACAAATTGGCGCAAATTCATAGGTTTGTCATGATTATTATCTAATCGCCAGCACTCGTGTGGTTACTCGCGTGAGTGTCGAGTTGTGAGGATTCAAGAATAGGGAATCAATGCAAAATCGTGGGTTCGAGTCCGTGGCCCACAGAAAACAACATACCGATTTTCAAGCTTATTGGATCAATTCTAAAATTTATGAGGACATGTCTTTTGGCATTAACAAACAATAAATTCAATTGCATGAAAAATAGTTATGCAATACCTCGCAAGGCACCCAACAGTGACCCAGCAACCCAGCAATTGAATTTATTCAATAAATTTTCCCATACAAACATAAAAGTTCAAATTTGTTCTTGTAAACGTAACTTAAAAATCCCAGCTCTAGAGTTGAACATAGCCTCCTGCAAATGTTCTAACACTCCACTCTAGGCTCCCAGCTCTTGAGTTCAAGCTAAGCCACTGCTCCACTTTTTTGAAAAAATATTTGCATTGAAAAGTATGTTTGACTTCCAGTGTACTTCGACTACTGATTCACTGAAAAGTTTACATCTCACGAAAATCGTTTCCATTATCAGCACCGCAGATTGTTTTTTTTTCCCAATTTAATTTTTAGAACACTCAAATGACTTTGTTGATTTATTTACCATATAAATTCAGTTAACCATTTTCTAAATAAACACTTTGTAGTATAGACGTAAAGTAAAAATTGATC
Organism: Uranotaenia lowii; assembly: GCF_029784155.1. Lineage (NCBI taxonomy): Eukaryota > Metazoa > Arthropoda > Insecta > Diptera > Culicidae > Uranotaenia > Uranotaenia lowii. The sequence continues at coordinate 44,329,128 of NC_073691.1, forward strand.
TTTCATGGGAAATTATTCCTTTTATTTAAAAATTTTCTAAACTTTTTTACATTGTTGGAGTAAAACATCCTTGGAGAAGTTAATCCCTAGGGCTTGATAGCTACATATTTTATGGTGAACACTTAAGAACCTTCTCTAATCGATTTGGTTTCACTTGATAAGCCTTCATAAAAAATATCGATGCACAGGAACAAACAGATAATATCTTATTTCCTAGCAAAATACAACGATCTTGTCATGGTGGAATAGAAGCTTGAAACTTGTTTTTTTCCGTCCCTTTTCTTGTTTTTCCCCGTCCTCTTTTCAATACAAAAGCTGCGTTTTGAAACAGCTAAATTGGTTTTCGTGAGAATGTCGTAGATCGAATCGTGTTCGACTCGACAGTTGTTCAACACTTTACATAAAGCTTGAATCAACCAGCTTCCTTGCTCGTTTCGGAACGATACGTATCCTGCGGAGAAATAGCAACATAGCATTGGTTGGGATCATTCAATATTGCAGAATCGTTTTCGATTAGCCTTACCATGGTGAGAGCTCATGACGATGAGAAAATCTGCAAAATCTGGATACGTGAAGGTATCGCCTTTTGCATCCACACTATCCTCTAATGATCGACGTCGTTTTACAGCTATTCCTCTATCCCAGAATATTCCTCTGCAAGCTTGAACGATGAACAGTTTCGGTTTTCCGGCCATGCTGGTCAGTTTGGTAGGAGTGAAATTTTCGATGAATTTATAAAGATGATAGCTCTTGTCCCGGGCCATCAATCGATCGCCCTTTCCGCCATGCGTTAGGATCACCGTTATGAGACAATCACAGCCACTCAATGTTAGATCAGCATTAACTAGAACGATTAGTAAAATAATCGTTGAACATGTTTTCAAAGCACCTTGAAAAATTAACACATACGTTCCTTTGCCTTCTTTTCAATGTCTTTAGCAGAGAGATCGTCATATGACACTATATCTTCCTCCGGAAATCCTAACTTTCGTAATGAAGCACGTAAGCTCTGCACATCTTGTTCCGTTCCCTCGCGTTCTTCATAAGTTTTGTCATCGAATTTTTTGTGATTAAAAATCAAAACTTTACCACGCTTCTTGCCGTTCATGGCATAAAACGGAGAGTCTTGATCAATTGGCACTTCCAGAACAGATCCAGGACATTCGTCATTCGATGTTGAAGGAAGATGTCCTTGCGCATCAGAAGCACATGAAAGAAACTCTTTTCCCAACGATTCGTCCATACTGCCCAAACGAAATCACAACACGACGACGATTAACCGACCATGCAACGAATTAACTGAATTCTCTGATGGTCGTGAATTAGTTTTTAATATAACGCGAATGCTTATCTGGTTCGAGTCAACTGCAGTATTTAAGCTTCTTTTTACTATTCAGCTTGATTGGAAACGCGCCTCCCCGTTCTTAAATTTTCCTTTATAGATTAGATGCGTCGTCATAGATTTTCAATATTTTATAACTCATAGATTTTAGTGATGCATTCACCATAATGGCAGCTGTTTTGTTGCGCTATGAATCATTTCGCTATTTATAGCAATTTGCAGCGAGAGTGTTCACAGCAAAAAAAAAATTGCGATATTACATCAAAAACGTGCACATAACTTGAGTCGCAAATGCTACCTAATATTGCATTCTTTTGATGTATCAGCTGTTCCGTAAATGTGATGTAGTAGACAAATCAGAGTATGAGAATAATGTTCTAAGCGCTATTATTTAACATTTTCCCTAGACTTTATCATACATTTATTGATTCAGCATTCAATTAAGGGTTTTTATCAAGTCGAAAAGGGTTGTCGAAATACAAGCCAAAAACAAGCTGAGTCAACGACTTTGAAGCAACTAAAAATTTATTATCAGTCGATGTGTTTAGTTTATATTTGTTAAAATTACTTATCCTATACAAACTTTAATCAACATTTTCGGTGCAGCATTCCCCTTATCTTGAAGTAGGACTTCCATGCTGGAGTTGCTCGAATATGAGGCCATAAGTTGAATCATCGCAATTTTCGGATTCAGATTTCATGTTGGAACGATCACTGGACACTTATCTTCCCAAGTTTTGTTTCCAAATCGACTGGTTTGAGTCACTTCGTTTTTCGCAAGCTGGAACACATCATTTTATCAAGCTTTAAATGAAAAAATCACAGGAAAGATTAATAAAACAAAATGCTCCCTTTATCATCCTAGTGTTTCAAATCATTAAATTTTCTACCGCTGATTCAAATGGGCCAAATTCCCTAAAAATAAGAAATAGTGCAATGAAACTTAAGCAATAGTTTTGCTTAGAAATTTACTTGATTTTGGTAGTACTTACAAGCCAAACAAATACTGCTGAGTTCCGTAATCCGTTTCAAACTTTCGGAAATGAATTAAAATTGAGGAAAACATTGACTACTTGAGGAGATATCACATGAAAATTTGTGATATTACATCACACGACGTGTTCGCATTGTGTTCATCGTTTTGATGTAATATTGCAAAAGAAATCCCTAATACTACATCATTTCCAGAAATTACATCGTCCATCGTTACATTTTTTTTGCTGTGTAATCCACCTCTGCAAGCTTGAACGATGCACAGTTTCGGTTTTCTGGCCATGCTTGGCAGTGTGCTAGGAGTGAAGTTTTCGATGAATTCGTAAAGATGATAACTGGTGTCTTTGGCCATTACTAAATCGTCGTTTTCGCCATGCGTTAGGATTATAGTTATGAGACAATCACAATCAAGCAATATTGGATCAACAGCAACTAGAACGAATCGTTAAATACACTTTTTTTCTTTTTTCGTAAGCTCTCATTGAGAAATAAATACAAACGTCTCCTTGCCGTCCCCTGAATCTGTCCAGCAGTTAAGGCATGATATGAAAATATATCTTCCTCCAGAAATCCTAAATTAGGTAACGTATCATACAACTTAGCCACATCTTGCTCCGATCCAAAGCGATAGGTATAGTTTCTCCAGTCATCAAAGCCCATCTGATTGAAAATCAGAACTTTCCCTCGCTTTTCGCCGTTCATGGCATACACACAAAAAAAAGCATAGTAAAATTACTAGATCCGTGGTTTAAATGAACAACACGCAACCATATTTTTGAGTCAATAATGTTTTGTTCTTGATATTACCATGCACATAGTAATTTTACTTTGTGTTAGTTTTGGCTGCGCGTAGTAAATTCGACTGCGTTTTAGTAAAACTGTCAATGAAACGATGCATTGTTTTACTTTGTGCCTAGTAAAATTGATATGTTTCTTGATGAAACTAGTATGTGTTATGATAAAGATTAGTATGCGTGAGGAGCTTACTAAAGTAAAGTAAAATTACTATGTATGTTTGTTTGTTTATTTGCATGCATGCGTTAAAACATTATTTAAAACATTAAAATTCACACTTCCGACACACGTTGGGCAATGTCAGTGTGTTCTCTCGATGATCTGGAAAGAATTTCAAAGTTATGAAACTTGAAAACAGCTCAAAATTTGTTTGTTTACTCACGGGTTTGATGATTGATGATCCTTCATTAATACAAACAACAAGAATGTTTACCATGGTAAAATTATCATACGCACTTATGTTTTTGAGTCAATAATGTTTTGTTCTCAAAAGTACCATGTGCGTAGTATTTTGTTGATATGAATTGGTGCCACAATGTCTAAATTACTATGCGGGCGCTAGTTGTAATAGAAATTATGATGAAATCATCATGACCATAGTATTTTCGACAACAAACATTTACAGTTATCGAAAATTACCAGGTACATAGTAATTTCAATATGTTTCATGTGCACTTTTACAAAATTGATATTATAATTTGCGTGGTTGAAAATACTTTAACGCAGAAATGGTAAAATTATCATGACGACGTCTTTGGAATAGCAACGCATTTTTTTTCCGTGTAGAACCGAGAGTCTGGAGCTACCGGCACACTCAGAAAAACATTGCGCCTGTTGGTCGATATTGAAGGAAGATTCAGATATCCTTGCGCATCGGAAGCATCTGACTGGGACCCGTTGCTCGACCATTCTTCCATGGTGCCCGAAAAATTTCACAACTTATTTTTTTCTTTCAGTAGAACAGAAAATCGTCCTCGTCCCTTAGCCGTCCACAACGATCGACCGATTGAGGAACGATTTGATCTCAGCGATACGTTACACTGAATACTCTAATGTCTGGCAGATTGGTATTTAAATATAACGCCGATTCTCATCTGTTTCTTATCAAGATTCTTTCTGCTTTTTGGTTTGATTGAAAGCGAGCCCCTCTGGGCTTAGGATTGTCGTCATAGATTAGATTCATTAGATGCTTCGTCATAGATTGGCATTAGTGGATAACCCGAAGATTTTAAAGATGTGTTTTATTACATAATGTCAGCAATTTTGTTGGGCTATCACTTCGCTATTAATAGCAACACCCTCGATCCAGTATTTTTACTATAAGGTATCATGCTTTGAATTACCTACTTCGTTAGAAATTCGCGACCAGAGATCGATATTGACGTATAGGGTGTCTCATTACGTCTAAGCACGATTTAAAATGAACAGAATGCACACTATTTAGGAGCAAATCCGAATTTTACTTCACTTTTATGTTCTGTTTAGACTTTTACAGAAATTCGAAAAAAATAGATTCCAGATTTCAATGACTTAAGGTGGATGTGAGTAGTCAATCAAGCTAAGCTAAGCTAAGCTAATTCGAAAAAAATTGATTCCAGACAATCGTAAGCCAGTGATCGAGTTTTTGATGGAAGACTTCTTTTTAGCCTCAACATAGACTGATTTGGGATGATTCAAGCCACTTTTTTCCAGTGATTTGCAAAGGTTTCGATAGAATCTGCTGGTTTTACAAGTTTTCTCAAACATTATTTAGTAATGGCATCAAGACAATTTCGTGGATTCATCTCTTCCGGTACCATCTGGACTTTGTTGGATTTATACCAAGCCGTCGGTCAAAATTGTACTGGGGTGATCATGCTTGCGGACCATGGGCAGCAGGCTTCGCGTCCCCCCAGTTTGCTACTCTGGGTCCATGGGTACAATGGAAAGACTCATGATATACTCCGTGTATACCCCATGTATGATGTATGATGTAATCTTCCATCCTATGTAGCGTGGCACAGCCCGTTTGCAGCGAACTATCGCGCATCACAACTTGATCCGATTTAACTATTTATTAGTTCTAAACTGCCTTTGAGTGGACTATTTCAAGGGAGTGAAGGTACAGGTAGAATAACCTGTACGATTCGTTTGGGGTAGGATAATTTGTCTCCACCGAAAGTACAATTTATTGCAAATACATAGGAAAACCAGCCATTGTGATGTGGAATGTTCCATAGGATGTGTATAGACGAACCCGCCATCTCTAACGACATGTTGAAGGTAACTGCCCAGTGCACTCTACCTTCCACATCGCTTCGATATGGTGTCCGGACGCCCCCTTAAAGGAAAAAAAAAACCTTCTCAAAACAATTGAAATTATTATAGAAATACGAAAGGCATTTGTGTTATTACTGATAGTTTATGCTCCATAATCTGCATACGATTCCAATGACTGAAAACAAAAGTTATAGTTAATGTATTAAAATCAAAAATATTCAACAAAGAATTCAATATATTAATTATAATTATTACGATGACATTGCAAAACTTGAAACTGTAGTAAATATGTGGCAATTGTATGTTCTGGAATAAGAGTTTTATGTATAAAAAATATTTATAAATGTAACAACACTAAAGAATATATGTATATACATTTAGATAATATCACGATCTGCTACGATTGGATAAAAGTTAAATTTTCATTATGATAATACTGATGGTGATATGTAAAACTGCAAAGAAAAAAAAAATGCTGCAACTCAAGATTGTATGCTCCAGTAAGGTCACACTGCAGATAAAGTCTATGCTGAAAAAACAACAACAATTAAAATGTCACTAAATAATCAATAACCTTAATAAAATGAAGTAATTCAACACAGCTCCAAGACACGCTAGAAAAGCTTTAAATTCAGATGACAAATCACTGTGATCCGTTAAGCGGGCCATAGACTACACAAATGGCCTGTACAAATTCGATGATTACACGACGAATTTTTTATTCTATGCTCGCCCTCACACGATACAAACATATTTCACGCGAACACAAACGATTGCTGGCGAAAACAGCAACAGCAACAAGAAAACATCTCCACTCCCTCTGGGAGGATGGTTTGTACAAAATATTTCGATCCCGATCGATTTTACTCAAACCGTTTGGGCGCTGTATGAGCGCCATACACGATGCAAATCGTCAGCGACAAAATTCATCGCACTTGTACAAATGTTGTGTGGTCTGTGGCCAGCTTTATACGAATACTCTGGTTGCTGCTGACTTAATATAAAAAAATGGCCAAACATATGCAAAAAGTTGTTGAAATAATTGAATTTTATATCGACAAATTATTACAAACGACTGCGCGACGCCGAAAACGCTCGCGGCGAATGGCGAATGGGTTTTATGAACGTATTCAATCGAAATTGACAACACCGCGCCGCAAAACTGCCCAACCGTGTTCTCGATCTGCTAGTTCATATGAATGAACGTACATTCATAAGTCAGACACGTTGCAGAAACCCAATTCTCTTTTTAAGTCTCCCACGCGTCTGTATTTGTATATGCTTTGAGCTTCACTAATACTTTTTTCCATATACGTATAGGGCTAGAACAATATTCACTTTACGAAAATCCAACACTTGATGTATCCTCTCTTTGCTCTCCGGCCAGAACAGCCAACAGCATAAGGGGGCATCCATAAATTACGTAACGCACCTAGGGGGGAGGGAGTAAGCTCGATCGTTACGAATTGTGACATAGGGGAGGGGGGGAGGTATGCTCATCGTTACGTAACGATTTTTTCCTTAAAAATTTCAGCTTCATCGCAACTATTTAGATGTCATGCAATTATAGCAGAATGATAAGCAAACCCAAATCAGCCTAAAATTTGTCAGCTTCAATATGATAGAAAAGGGATTGTAACCTTTGCTTTTTAATGATTGTGAGATAGATTCCTTAAAATGTGAATTGAATATCCGTGAAATAACCGTTGGAAAACCGAATATTGGGTACATTTATCCCCAAGAACTCAACTGAACCTTAAGAAAGAAAATTTTACTATTTTTTTCAATTGATTTAAAAAACGCAATTTTGATTATTCCGACGAATATTAGGGGAGAGGCGGGCTATATGCGCATATTAAGGAAAACACTCATTTTCTCCCATATTCCGATAGATAGGAGCCTGAAAACTATATGCACATGAGCGGACATCTGTTTTCTATACTTAAGAGCAATTTTTCTGTTAAAATCTTTTACAGTTATTGTGAAAATAATTTTATAATAAAAGAGGTCAAAATTGCCGATTTCCGAAACCGGCGGGCTAAATGCGCATATTTATGTTTTAAGCTATATTTCATTTACACTCGCAATATTTTGATTTTATTGGTAGAAACGGATGTTAAGCATACGTCAAGGCTGAAATTTTGGTGAAATTTTTTACATCACTAGTTCTTTTGCATGAAACATAGTTAAGTATGCCATATGGCCATATTTCATGGTAATATTTTGTTCATATTGTATTTTTATCGGATCAATATGAAATTCTTCTTTTTTCGCTGTAAGATCGTAAGTTGAGCGTAGATTTAATGTTTAAATGATAGAAAGTAAAAAATTTATAAGAATAATCTATTTTTCTTGATATAGGCATTTAACCTGCCTTGATATGGGCATTCAGAACCTGCCTCGTATTCCAATATCTTATCATCTACAACTTTGCCAAAAGCTTCAACTTGTTGAATTTCCGATTTCCAGATGAATAAGAAAGAAAAACCATTAAAATTTTTGTTCACAGAATCTGTACGCACGATAATTAAAGTTCAATATATTATAACAAAACTGACAAAAATCTTGCTTGAATTTTTAAATTTTTTAGACTTTATATAACAATATAATTTTTTCTTGCCTTGTGTTAAAAGCGTACTGCCCTCAAACTGCACTGATTAGATATGATGAATCTCTAGCCATATCGTCAATCGGCTATATGCGCATATTACCTAACATGCGCATTTAGGAACACTTCCTTCTACTGTAGCAGTCGCACCATTGAAACTTCGATATAATTCTCCGAACCAACAATGCTATGTTGGTTCAGCCTAGAGGGTATGCAAACAGGTCAACACTGTTTCGATCCCTTGTCTTAATCGAGTAATCGACGACCTAAATGTCTGGCTCTCTCACTTTAAGATCGTGTCCAGACAATTATTCGGAAGGGTTGGGATGAGACATACAGGCCCAGAAGACGATCGGAAAACGAGCGACTTATTTGAATGGCAATTTCACGAAAATTTTCTAAAGACCATTCGGGAAATGACGTACTTCCGTCCGAGATCATTTGCCCTAATATGAGGCTGCACACCATCGATCACTTCAATCTGGATCGTGATCGCGTGTGGAAGTAGTTTTGTTCGCGCCGTTTTTCTAATTTGAATTTCAGTAGAGGTATAAGTGATGTGGAATCAATAGTTCTGAGGCTAAAAATCTTTCTTTTTCGTTCAGCAGCAAGTAAAGAAACTGCTACGATAGGGCTAAAGTGCGTGAGTGCGTGTATTCAAAACTACATAGCAGGTAAAGTCGTGCTTAGGGACCAAACCGTGCTCGTGCTGTGCTAACTTTTCTTGCCTGATTAGGCACACCCTTTTCGCCAACAGCAGCAGCCTGCACGAGAATCCACCGCCCAGCAATCATCGTTAAGACGACCCGCGATCCGGAATTGAATCTCCGGTTGATTTAAAGGGACATCTTCACCCCGAAGTCAACCCGAGCCCAGCCCAAATCGACCACTTTTATGCTGAAGCATAAAACAGCCCCAGCATCATCCATCCTCGGGATTACCAACAGCCTCCCGAGCATCAACCGATTGCGATCAGCGATCTGATCACACTAAGCCCCGAGACGGTCAACGACCCAGCAGCGCTTGGGTAGAAATCAACTGTTGGAGCAGCGGTAGCCGTAGCAGCCAAACAAGCAGCACACACGGCCTCTGCCGTAAGTAAGCTACAAGCAAAAAGAATACAACTCCGGTGAGTCAATCTATTGATCTCCTTTTGTCCCATCAGCAGCATTTATGTTCGTCCACGAAAGACGAACCACATTGTATATCCGACATATTTTCCACGGACCACTTATCCGTTGGACGCGTCCAAGATTTTTATAAAGTGGATGGCATAAAAAGTATGCATACTAATTTCGAACATAATTTATGAACGCCCCACATAAAATCTCAAAGCATAACACTCGAGTGTGGTAAGCGTTACGCTTTCCAAATGAACTTCTGGCCCCTTCCTTAGCACAGCACGGTTCCAGCTACTGAAATCTGAAAGAGAGTTAGAGAGAGAGAATTAGTTGCACGCACTGGTAGGAGAATGAAATAGATAGGAAACGAGAAACATAGAATAAACACAAATGTACATATCATATAGCTAATAATCGTTTGCCCACTGAATTCAATTAAACGAACATGAAGTAAATTGAAACGATCGTACTTACCTGAAATACACTTTTGAATTCACTATGTTACTACACTAAATCATTGTATTTCAATTCTAAGTTGAATATATTATGGGCTTAATTCTCCTACCTGAAAGTTTTTAGTGGATGAAACACTGATATCACATCACTACGCGTAACGTCGTCCATGTGTTCCGAGCCATGTGCTCTGATTTTGAATTTGCTCTTCCACTACCGTTCGCTTTCTAGTGCGATGTTTTCTTTGGTCCTATGATATTAACTTTAGGTATGGGTGATCTCTCACCGGATGTTTTTAGGGAGTTCTAGGGTTTTTGAAATTCATTTTGAGTGAGGCCGAGTTTCACTCGAGTTTTTCGTTCCTCTTTGCAAGCCTGCCTGAATCGATCCTCATAATCTTTCCGGACTATCTTCTTGACTCGCCCTGAAGAGAGTACCAGCCGGGCAATTTAGACGTGGTGTGCAATCTTCGGTAACGAAGTGGCGCATAAGTTGCATACTTGCAAGGGATCGATACAGTGCTGGCCACATTTTGGCGCCCAACGAAAAGGTTTTTAAGCTTATTGGAAATTTCTTTTCGGAATTTTAGGCAATCTCAAGACCCAATTGTAGGTTCAAGCTACGTTTTTTCTTCTGTGGGTATTCTTGTGGAGAATTTCTTTCATTTATAGAGTAAATTGGACTTATTTTTGTATTTTAAATATATTTGGTACAGCATTAAATAATTGATTAATTAGTTCTTCTGGATTAAAATTATTCTGTTCACTATTCTGCGTATGAGCTCAGCTCATACAGTTTTGCGTACGGTTTTACTGTACTGTTCTGCGTACGGCTGTTGGTTTCAAACCACACCGTACAGATCACGTTTCTCAAGACTGCTTGAAAATTAATTTAAAGACTTCAGTATAATCGTAGTATTAGTGTAATTTTCTATTCATAATTTGTGTCGCTATAGTTTGTTCTTTACATTAAATATTTTACCAAATTTATTTTTCTTTTACTATAACTTGATTTTTTTATAATTTTATTTACTATTTTATTTATATTCTTTAGATTTTTATTATTTATTTATTAGTATATTTTTATACTATTTTTTTTCTGAATTGTTCAATAAATTTGCCACAGAATTTGATTTTTTTTTAACACCAATCGGTCAAAATGCCTTCTAATTTTCCGCGAGTGGATCATCTGACTAGTGAAGAAGTTGACTACGAGTTGATGATTCGTGGGAAAAAGGATGAAATAAAGCAGAGTATGGAAGAAAAATGTCGACTTTTAGGGAAACTGTTCTTTCAAGACGTAAAAGAGGGCAACAAATATACATCGCCTTACACGATAGATCAAGAATTTGATCGTATTGCAGGAATAGTTAACGATCTTCGTAAAAAGTTGGAAGGTGGCCCTGACGAGAAATCAGTTTCTCGTCTGAAACACTATTGGCATAGGACCTCAAACTGTACAGCATCTGAGGAAGCTTCTAAGGAGATGAAGAGGGAACTTTGCAAGGATATCAAGGACATTCTCAGCAAGTTTTCCTCTACCGGACCTTCGAAAAAGAATTCAGTTAGACCAGAGGTAGACACAAGTCAACAGAAGAGTTCAGAGACACAGGACAAATATTTCTCCATGCATATCGAGTAACGAAAGAGTTGGGAGAGACCCTTTTCAAGCAGGTCAACCGTCTGCATCGTGGGCAGGAAGTCCTCCTAACGGGTCAAATCGCATCAGCAGAACGACAACCGGTTACATTCAGCAACCGTTGTACAGCCAAATGCCATCGCAAATGGTTTGCACATCACCTGTGATGCCTTATTCGATGGTGTGTCCGATGGTTCCATCAATTCCAGGAAACGGGTGGCCAACGCAGCACACTGGGACGATCAAAAAGGAGTTTGGTTCGAGACAAGAGGAAACTGGCAAGGAAAATGACTTCACACTGATGATGGAGAGGATTAAAGAGCTAGAAGCAGAGTTGGCCAACTACAGGCGACCGTATCAGAATCAGCCGGAGGAAAATCCGGGAGTAACGTTCAGGAGAAGAGAGGCGGGTGAACAACGGGTCAACGAAGATATCCTAAACCCATCGAGAAGAAAGGGTGAGAATTCGGAGCGTACACACCAACGGAAACGTGACCCACAATCGAAGATGGAACGGAAATTGGGCCAGCAGAAAAACGTCTATTCTGACGAAGAGTTCGACTTTTCAAACTACGACAACAGATCTACTTTCAGGCGTTTAGGGGCAGCTGAAGGAGATCGACGCAAAACGAAATCGCGATATCGGGAGGAGAGCGGAAACGAGTCAGAAGCAGATTACTACGCGCAAGAACGAACAAGGTATCTTCAGCGAACAGAGCACCGTCATTCCAGACATAGGCCGGATTTAGATAGAGACTGTCGAAACAATTCACAAGCAGCGTGGAAAGGGCATCGTGGAACCCGAAGTCGTCTCAGCGAAGCATCGAGCTACGTTTCATCGTCGGACGAGGAGATCTACCCTAGACGGAGGGAAAGCAGACCAGGTTTTAGTCGGAGAATTCACGACTCAGAGATCCAAAACGCGGACCGAAGAATGGAGAAGTGGCATCTTACGTTTGATGGCGATTCTCGGCACAGGTCACTCGAGGATTTCTTACACAAAGTAAGAATGCTTGCCCGCATGGATCGAATTCCTGAAGATGTACTTCTGCTACGCATACACACTATTTTGAGGCGTGAGGCGTACGACTGGTACTTATGCTACTCAGATGAGCTCAAAAGTTGGGGTGATTTCGAGGAACGGATCCGATACATGTATGGCAATCCCTGCAAGGACCAAGGAACTAAACAGCGTATTCAGGAAAGGAAGCAGCAACGTAACGAAACGTTTTTGGCGTTTATGATGGAGTTGGAAAGGTTAAATAAAATGCTGTCCAACCCTTATGATCAACAGAATTTTTTCGAAATCGTTTGGAACAACATGAGACCACATTATCGTTCTAGGTTGGCGTTGAGAACAGTCACTGATCTTCGCAAGCTATCATTTTACGCACATCGCATCGATGCTAACGATCCTGCGTTCCGTGGTTTTGGGAGTCAAAAACGAGAAGGAGGTTCGAATCTTCACAACTTGGAAACTGCGGACAAATCGGACACGGTTGACTCAGAGTATTCGGGGTACGAGATGAACACCATCGGTAAACAGTTTGACCGGAATAGAAGTCACCAGGAGAAACCAGGATTGAAACCAGATATGATGGAAAAATCAAGGATGACCGAGAAACCTGTTTCACTCTGTTGGAATTGCAGAAAGCAAGGGCACACGTGGCGTCAATGTAAAGAGGAAAAAAGAATATTCTGCTATATTTGTGGAAACCCCGGGAAGACGTCCACGTTCTGCGACAGTCATCCTAAAAGCTCGAAGGCACATATGGGAAACTAGAAGTGGAATGCAGCGCAGGGAACGACAGCATTCCAACCACTAATCTAGTTCCCGAAGACCCTTTTGAAGATCCTTTCGCTAAAGTATGTGAAGTCAATGTTCACACTGAAACATGTCCTTACATATCCGTAAGAATCTTCAACACAAAATACGATGCGCTGTTAGACTCAGGCGCAAGCGTGAGCGTCACCAGTCTAACAGATATTGCCACGAAAAACGGCCTTAAGTTACACCCAAGTCCTTTGAAAATAGTTACTGCCGATAAAACAGTCCATGAGTGCCTTGGCTATATTCAATTACCAATCGAGTTTCGAGGAATTACAAAAGTTATTCCGACACTTGTTGTGCCTCAAGTTTGCCGGAAGTTTATCTTAGGATATAACTTCTGGAAATCTTTCGGTATCGAGCCTATGATGGTTGGAGAAAACGGGTACGAACAAATAACGACAGTAGGTACTGAAAACGCGAAAGAGGTGGATATTGGCATGGTCCAATACTCTTTGCTGCCTATTGAAACGCTTCCTGTTATCAAACAGGTTGAGCAGGATGAGACACTGGATATTCCAGCGCTGGAATTACCAGAACCGTCAACCAGTTCACCGGAAACGATTGAAACTGAGCACGTGTTGAACGCAGAAGAAAGGGGGATGATAGTCGATGCCATACGACAGTTTCCGGTTACAACGGAAAATCGGTTGGGAAGAACAACGATCTTAGAACACGAAATTGTTCTAAAAGAGGATGCGAAACCTCACCGTCAACCATTTTATAGGTGCTCGCCTGCTATCCAAGCTGAGATGGAGTTGGAATTAGAACGCTACAAGAAAATAGACGCCATCGAGGAGTGTTCAGGGGAATGGGCTAGCTCATTGGTTCCAGTTAGGAAGTCTAACGGAAAACTGAGGATTTGCTTAGACTCTCGTAAGATCAACGCCCTGACGAAGAAAGATGCCTATCCGATGAGAGCGATGGGGGACATTTTTCATAAATTAGGGAAAGCTAAGTATTTTTCAGTAGTAGATCTTAAAGATGCTTACTTCCAAATCCCTCTGAAGGAAGAATGTCGAGATTACACGGCTTTCAGAACCCCAACCGGCCTTTGGAGGTTCAAAGTCTGTCCATTCGGATTAACCAATGCTCCGTTTAGCATGTGTAAACTGATGTCGATCGTTATTGGATTTGATTTAGAGCCAAACGTTTTCGTTTACTTGGACGATATAGTCATAGCGACTAACTCGTTCAGTGAACACGTTAGACTGCTCAAACTAGTAGCAAAACGGCTTCAGAAAGGAAATTTGACTATATCGTTGGATAAGAGTCGATTTTGTCGGAAGCAAGTATCCTATCTGGGGTATCTATTGACCGAGGAAGGAATCTCAATAGACAATTCGAGGATAGCTCCAATCCTAGACTACGCGAGACCACGTTGCGTAAAAGATATCCGCCGTTTGCTCGGACTTGCGGGATTTTACCAACGTTTCATCAAAAATTATAGTCGGATAGTTACACCAATTTCAGATCTACTCAAAAAGAGCAAAACTAAGTTCGTTTGGACCGAAAAAGCAGAGGAAACATTTGGGGAATTGAAGTCAGCTTTGATTTCGGCTCCAATTCTAGGAAATCCTGATTTCCAGTTGCCGTTTTCCATAGAGTCAGACGCCTCCGATAACGCAGTAGGGGCTGCTTTAATCCAGCATGTAGAAGACCAACCTCGAATCATCGCATACTATAGCAAGAAACTGAGTAGCACACAAAGGAAGTACGCCGCCGTGGAAAAAGAGTGCCTCGGAGTGTTGCTAGCGATCGAGCATTTCCGCCACTATGTGGAAGGGACACGCTTCAAAGTCGTGACCGATGCCAAAAGCCTTTTGTGGCTATTTAAAATGGGGGTTGAGACGGGAAATTCGAAGCTTTTAAGGTGGGCTCTTAAAATACAGTCGTATGACATAGAACTAGAATATCGAAAGGGAAAGAGCAACGTACTGGCAGATTGCCTATCCCGTTCAGTTGAGACCGTTTTGACAATTTCCGTCGATGATGAGCATCGAGAACTGATGGATAAGATTCAGAAAAATCCTGCTGACTTTCCGGATTTCCTTGTTGTTGATGGACAGGTTCTAAAGTACGTGAAGGTAGACGGCAAGATAGAAGACCCGAGGTTTCAGTGGAAACGATACCCTCCAAAGGTAGATCGGATAGCCATTGTAGAAGCCATTCACAACCAAGCTCATTTAGGATCTGAGAAGACGCTAGCTGCAATAAGAGAACGCTACTTTTGGCCATTAATGAGAAGTGAAGTCAAAAAGTACTGCCAGACTTGTCTCCTATGTCAAACTAGCAAAGCCACGAACCAGAACACAACAGCACCTATGACAGGCCAGAAGAAAATTGCTGAGTATCCATGGCAATTTCTCACCATGGATTACGTGGGCCCTCTGCCAGCCTCGGGAAAGCAGAGAAGTACCTGCCTATTAGTGGTTACAGATTTGTTCTCGAAGTTCGTCCTCATACAACCTTTCCGACAAGCTACTGCTGATTCCCTAGTAAACTTCGTTGAAAATTCTATTTTCCTGCTGTTTGGGGTACCTGAGGTCATCTTGTCCGATAATGGAAGTCAATTCGTTTCTAATCCTTTTTCGAATCTTCTCAAGAAGTATGGGGTAACTCACTGGAGAACTCCTTACTACCACCCTCAAATAAACGATTCGGAAAGAGTTAACCGAGTTCTAACCACTGCAATCAGAGCTTCTATCAAAAACGACCATAGGGAATGGACCAACAATCTTCAGGTGATAGCAAACGCGATTCGCAACTCTGTACACGAAGCCACACGATACACGCCATATTTCCTCCTATTCGGCAGAAACCAAATTTCGAACGGTTTAGAGTATCGCCATCTACGAGATTCTCCGGGAAACAGTAACGGGCAGCTAAACCAACCGGAACAGGAACAACTGTACGAAGAGGTACGAAAGAATCTGAAGGCAGCCTACGAAAAACACGCTTCTTATTATAACCTGCGATCTAACTCGAACTGTGCTACCTACTCGGTTGGAGAAAAGGTCCTAAAAAGAAACACGGAGCAGTCAGATAAGGGGAAGGGATTCTGCGGAAAACTTGCTCCTAAATATATTGAGGCAATAGTGAAGAGGGTGGTGGGAACAAATTGTTATGATCTCGAAAGTCTCGATGGAAAAAGGTTAGGCATTTTTAACTGTAAGTTCCTTAAGAAACTTACAAGCCCATCATAAAACTCAAGGGTAACATTTTCACAGCTATGAAGACCTATCATGTTAGGAAGGACAATGCACCACAATTAACAAAGTCTGGTAGCAAAAAAATATTAAAACCGTCCTAGTCTAATCAAGCAAGTTCAGACTGCATCCTACCACAAAACCTTTAATTACTGGAGGAAGATTAACTAGTGTGCCGGGAAATAATTAGAAAATTTACCACAAAATTGCTTGGGTTTTAAATAATTTGTTCGTTGTTGAAGTAAAAAGCGTTCCCCTCGACCAGAAGTAAGAGCGAGTTCTAAGGTTTAACCTGAGAATGATGACCTAACTACCATAAAACTCGGAGCCATACGGCGTTGAAGAGGAGTACTGTTAAAGGAAACATAGCGTGAGTTTAGCTGTGGGGTGAGCTAGACGCTGATCGCGAAGTCTCAGAAGTTCTCGGAAGAGAACAATGTTGAGCAACCCGAGTTAATCGAGCTCACTTCAACAATGCTCAAAATTAATTTGAAATTCTAGGAATTTACTAAAATTAAAAAAATGGAAAAAGAGAAAACAAACTAAACAAAAAGACCTAACACCTAAACGCGACAAATTCAAGTTAATTGATAGGAAACGAGAAGAGCTCCTATGCTTGCATACGCTAAATTTTCCCTAATCTTAATTTTCATAAGCTCTTCCCGTTATTTTTCTCATATTTTTTTTTTGTAAATAATGTTAGTTTTTGTAGTTCACAATAGTTACTTATATCTAGATTAGTACTTAGCCTATTTTTTATATTTTTATCACAATTTATTTATACAATTCATTTCTTCCCTTATTCTAACTTTACCATAATTTACAAATTTCTTAACCTATAACATCGAGTGCCTTATTTAATCTAATATTACCATTTTTAGAATTTTAGGGCTATATTTTAAACAAGCAAACACTTGGTTTTGGTTGAAATATTGGAGTATTTTTTTTTTTTTTTTTTTTTTGGTTAACGGTTGGAGTAATTAATTAAGGGTGATCGTGCACCCGCGCATGAGAAACTTCGCTCTCGTTTGCGCAAACGCTTATTTGCGTTTCCTTTGCTGCGACTCCGTTTTTCCCGTATAGTGGCTCGGCTAAAGAACGGCATTCGTTCGGGATTGTTCGGATTTGAGAACGCTTCCTTTTGCCGGAAATTCTTCAGTGGTAGAGAATTTGGTAGGGGAATTTGATCTCGAGAACGATATTCCGACCGGTGGCACTCTTTGGTAAACCACCGAATTCACATCCTAACGGGTTCAGCAGGGGCGAACGAGGCAAGCGGGGATCCACTCTCGACACGGGGACCTCACTTGGGAGCGCACGTTGTCGTGGGTGGAAAACTGTCGGCTAAGCTCCTTCTGCTACGAACCTTGTTGGACAGCTCATATTTCCAGTGAATATGTTCCGGGGTCTGGATTTCAGTTCCTTTTTTATCGGCCTGCACCTAAAAGAAAGAATTAAAACAAATATTAGAATTATACTTACCTGAGAGCTCCTTCCATCCAGCGAATTTTCTTCAAAACATTCGATTTTCAATTCCTTTGGTCCGTCGTAGTTCCTAAAAAAAATAAACAAAACATTAGTAATTTACATTTTAACTAACCAGTTTAACTTCGCGCTTCGTTTGAGATCCTTTTTGTAAAATTGTAAGGCCATTTTGCTGATGATTTACCTGAAAACCTAAAAAATTTTTGCCGAGAAAAGCACTTTGCACCGATTATGCTGTTTGATTTTGTTTTGACATTTCTCTCCCACCGGCGGCCTGCTTTGGTTCATTCGGATAGTAAGCGTTACGCGTAACGCTTTGAAGATTAAGGTGGTGCGGTATATTGATTGCATTTATTATTCAAAAGTTTTACTTTTGGAGTTGAAAATGTGATGACATGAAGTAATACGGATTGCTTTAAAGCAATGTAGATATTTTAACCGAGTAAATTTCGGTGTTGTATGATCTATTGCGGATATTTGTTTGTATTATGAAAACTGTTTGGGCAAAATCTTGCTATCCAAAAAACATTTGGAGTTGAAGAAAATTGCTGTTATATTGAGAAAGAATGTAAAGGAGATATGCGTTTTATTTGAGGAGATTTGTCCAGTAAAAGTTGGAGTTGCTCTTGCAAATTAAACTGATTTAGATTAATTTCGTACCAAAATTGGTTCCAACAAATGATTGGACGTTTTGTGAAGAAAACTATCGTTGATTCTGAATGGAATAACTGTTATATGGTCTGAAAATTATCCAATCCTATTGGAATTCGTTCAGTACCGGATGATTTACGAGAAGTATTAGTTGAGTGCAATTGTGAATGAACTAAAGGGGTGAAAGGTGAGAAATAATGTCAATTCAAGAGCTTTGCATTAGTTTTATTTTGTAAATAGTGAAAACAACAATACGTATTAATTTGAATGAATAGTTCCTAGTTTGTTATACAAAATTCTTTTGATGTACCTTAAGTTTCAATGTAGTTTCCCTTTACGAAAATTTGGTTTAATTTCTTGAACCAAATTTTCGTAAAAATAAGTCCGGTGTTATGTAGCAGTCGCACCATTGAAACTTCGATATAATTCTCCGAACCAACAATGCTATGTTGGTTCAGCCTAGAGGGTATGCAAACAGGTCAACACTGTTTCGATCCCTTGTCTTAATCGAGTAATCGACGACCTAAATGTCTGGCTCTCTCACTTTAAGATCGTGTCCAGACAATTATTCGGAAGGGTTGGGATGAGACATACAGGCCCAGAAGACGATCGGAAAACGAGCGACTTATTTGAATGGCAATTTCACGAAAATTTTCTAAAGACCATTCGGGAAATGACGTACTTCCGTCCGAGATCATTTGCCCTAATATGAGGCTGCACACCATCGATCACTTCAATCTGGATCGTGATCGCGTGTGGAAGTAGTTTTGTTCGCGCCGTTTTTCTAATTTGAATTTCAGTAGAGGTATAAGTGATGTGGAATCAATAGTTCTGAGGCTAAAAATCTTTCTTTTTCGTTCAGCAGCAAGTAAAGAAACTGCTACGATAGGGCTAAAGTGCGTGAGTGCGTGTATTCAAAACTACATAGCAGGTAAAGTCGTGCTTAGGGACCAAACCGTGCTCGTGCTGTGCTAACTTTTCTTGCCTGATTAGGCACACCCTTTTCGCCAACAGCAGCAGTCTGCACGAGAATCCACCGCCCAGCAATCATCGTTAAGACGACCCGCGATCCGGAATTGAATCTCCGGTTGATTTAAAGGGACATCTTCACCCCGAAGTCAACCCGAGCCCAGCCCAAATCGACCACTTTTATGCTGAAGCATAAAACAGCCCCAGCATCATCCATCCTCGGGATTACCAACAGCCTCCCGAGCATCAACCGATTGCGATCAGCGATCTGATCACACTAAGCCCCGAGACGGTCAACGACCCAGCAGCGCTTGGGTAGAAATCAACTGTTGGAGCAGCGGTAGCCGTAGCAGCCAAACAAGCAGCACACACGGCCTCTGCCGTAAGTAAGCTACAAGCAAAAAGAATACAACTCCGGTGAGTCAATCTATTGATCTCCTTTTGTCCCATCAGCAGCATTTATGTTCGTCCACGAAAGACGAACCACATTGTATATCCGACATATTTTCCACGGACCACTTATCCGTTGGACGCGTCCAAGATTTTTATAAAGTGGATGGCATAAAAAGTATGCATACTAATTTCGAACATAATTTATGAACGCCCCACATAAAATCTCAAAGCATAACACTCGAGTGTGGTAAGCGTTACGCTTTCCAAATGAACTTCTGGCCCCTTCCTTAGCACAGCACGGTTCCAGCTACTGAAATCTGAAAGAGAGTTAGAGAGAGAGAATTAGTTGCACGCACTGGTAGGAGAATGAAATAGATAGGAAACGAGAAACATAGAATAAACACAAATGTAGGGGAGAGTGGGGTATCGTGGGCCATGGGGAAACGTGGGCCACTTTTAATATCTCAGATGTGTGTTGAGATAAAAATCTCAATCTAACTGTCATCGACGTCGCTTTGCGTGAGCATATATTCCTATATGTTGTTGACTGAAATACGCAACATATGTTTCTTTTTTTTATTAAGCTAAAAAAAGTTAGAAAAATTTACCTACATAATTAAAAAAACACCCACTAATTTCATCGATGGGGAACCTAAAGTGCATGACAAAAATATACTCATACGCTTATGATCTTAGTTTTGTCATGATCTTTCACGTGGAAAAGGAATTTTTGATGAAACATCAATAAGTCACACAAACGCAACCAATTTGCAAATCATAGCTTGTGGGGAATCGTGGGCCACACATTTTGAATCACCTATATTTTTATGTTTTTATACACATTCAGAACTTAAAATACGTTTTTTCCTATCTGTAATGTTTTCTTATGCCAAATGAAGAGTTATGAAAAATATTTTGTCCATCCTACATGAAAAATTTTGCCAAAACGTTCGCGAGACAGGTTTTGGAATCTATGCGATCATACACAGCTCTCTTTTTTTATTTCATCATCTGAAATTGCTTTAACATAACAAAATGAATTATTAAATCACAGTTTTGGGTCAACTCATAAACTTTGCATGTTATTTGGTCAATTTGGATTTGGTGGCCCATGATTCCCCACCATTTTTCAAAATCCAAAAAATACTGCATTTTTTCAAACAGTAAGAATTTGGGGAAAATAAATAATAAAAATTAAAAAAAAAATATCTTATGATACCTTGAAAATGTAGAAAACCATACCATTTTTTATTTTCATTTTATCTTTTATAATAAAGAAGTTATGGAACAACGAAAAAAAGTGGCCCATGATTCCCCACTCTCCCATACATATCATATAGCTAATAATCGTTTGCCCACTGAATTCAATTAAACGAACATGAAGTAAATTGAAACGATCGTACTTACCTGAAATACACTTTTGAATTCACTATGTTACTACACTAAATCATTGTATTTCAATTCTAAGTTGAATATATTATGGGCTTAATTCTCCTACCTGAAAGTTTTTAGTGGATGAAACACTGATATCACATCACTACGCGTAACGTCGTCCATGTGTTCCGAGCCATGTGCTCTGATTTTGAATTTGCTCTTCCACTACCGTTCGCTTTCTAGTGCGATGTTTTCTTTGGTCCTATGATATTAACTTTAGGTATGGGTGATCTCTTACCGGATGTTTTTGAAATTCATTTTGAGTGAGGCCGAGTTTCACTCGAGTTTTTCGTTCCTCTTTGCAAGCCTGCCTGAATCGATCCTCATAATCTTTCCGGACTATCTTCTTGACTCGCCCTGAAGAGAGTACCAGCCGGGCAATTTAGACGTGGTGTGCAATCTTCGGTAACGAAGTGGCGCATAAGTTGCATACTTGCAAGGGATCGATACAGTGCTGGCCACACTACTAAGTGGAGTAAATTTTGCGTAGCAAGCTATGCTCTTTGAACAAAATAAAGTAAACAAGGTAGATCATCAGTTAACAAGCACAGAGCAACTCGTAATAAGACATTCAATTTATTTTATCAGAGAATTATCATTAATGAGTACTAAGAAGCGATTCTGATCGATGATGTTCATTCCGTTTTAAAGAACGATAAAAAATTTCTCTGTTTTGACCTTCGAAAATCAGTATTTTTAAACATGAGAAAATCGGAGGAGGGGGGGGAGTTATTATCAGCGTTACGTAATTTTCATAGGGGGGTACGTCAAAGCGTTACGATTTGTGACATACGGGGGGGAGGGGGTCAAAAAAGTGCATTTTTGCGTTACGTAATTTATGGATGCCGCCTAATTAAAACACACAAAACACACGGTATAACCAGATGGCTGCAACGTTACACGATTTGTCTATGTATCGTGTGACCAACATCTTTTAAATAAGTGGTCGTGAATCTCGTTTTTAAGCTTTTTTTCCTCAGATTTAAGCTTTTTTTGAGCATAGGAGACGAAAGCTCAAATCTGAGGAAAAAAGCTTAAATCTGTCAAAACGAGGGGAAAAAAGGGGAAATCTGAGAGATGTGCTCCATACGGTTTGAATAGCGTTGCCGCCGCCTGGGTATAACATGATAGTAAAATGCTATTGAACACTTCTGCTTTCAACCCCATACTTCTGGAAACAAATAACAAAGTGCAATCAATAAAAAAAAAATATTAAGCATCTAGACAACAGCTGTTTATTTTCCATCTATATCTTCAAACGGCAAAAGGAAAATACGTAAGTCAATTTTACAAGAGTTCGAACTACAGGCCGTCCTCGGTGAGGTCTCTAGGAAGCAGTATACCAATACTATGAAAACAACTCTGCAATGTTTCACAAAATTGAAATATTTCACAACGATACAATTTCAAGCCGGTCCAAAGTAAAGAAGTGTTGATCTTTGAAGCATTCGTTTTGGTTATCACAACCACAAGCGCAAGAATCTCACCTGTTCCTTCGATTTTCACGTGAATGTCCATTTTTATTCCCAGGATCCTCGCCAACCACTTCATTCTCGAATTGACGACCCCCACTACCGCTTGCTTCCTATAAAATGCGTTGAGATACAGAGTAACAGGTGCATATAATATGGATTATCATAAACATAAAACACGTGAACCGAAGATTTAGATGACATTACGATGCTGAACCTAGGGGAATGGGGGGGGGGGTGTATTGAAAATTAAAATTCATAAAAGTTTCAAAAACAATGCTGCACCTTTGGGCTGGAATATGTTGGAGCTGTTATTAAAGGTTTTCTTTTTTTCACATCAGAGTATTTTCAACAATACACACAAAAAAAAAGCATAGTAAAATTACTAAATCCGTGGTTTAAACGAACAACAGGCGACCATATTTTTGAGTCAAATATGTTTTGTTGTTTATAATACCTTACGCATAGCTATTTTACCATGTGCTCAATTTGGCTGCGCATAGTAAATTCGACTGCGTTTTAGTAAAATTGTCAATGAAATGATGCATTGTTTTACTTCGTCCCTAGTAAAATTAATATGTTTCATGATGAAACTAGTATGTGTTATGATAAAGATTAGGAGGAGCGAGGAGCTTGATTTAAATAGTAAAATTACTATGTATGTTTGTTTGTTTATTTGCATGCATGCATTATGACATTATTTGAAACATGAAAATTCACACTTCCGACACACGTCGGTCAATGTTAGTGCGTTCTCCCGATGTTCTGGAATGATTTTCAAAGTTATGTAACTATAAAGCAGCTCAAAATTAGTTTTTTACAAACGGGTTTGATGATTAATGATCCTGAATTGGTGTAAACAACAAGAATGTTTACCATAGTAAAATTATCATACGCACTTATGTTTTTGAGTCAAATATGTTTTGTTCTCAAAAGTACGATGTGCGTAGTATTTTGTTGATATGAATTGGTGCCACAATGTCAAAATTACTATGCGGACGGTAGTTGTGATAGAAATTATGATGAAATTATCATGACCATAGTATATTCGACAACAAACATTGAGAGTTATCGAAAATTACCAGGTTCATAGTAATTTCAATATT
Organism: Uranotaenia lowii; assembly: GCF_029784155.1. NCBI lineage: Eukaryota > Metazoa > Arthropoda > Insecta > Diptera > Culicidae > Uranotaenia > Uranotaenia lowii. Next base: position 44,352,884 of record NC_073691.1, read on the forward strand.
GTTTCATGCGCACTTTCACAAAATCGATGTTAAACTTTTCGTGGTTGAAAATACTATAGCGCTGAAATGGTAAAATTATCATGACAGCGTCTTTGGGATGACCACTCAATTTTTTTCCGTGTAGTTATGAATTCCTAGAATGTAATGCAAAATTTCGTGGCTCATATTAAAAAGTATCATGCCATAAGAGATTAAACCAAAAACAGGGAATAATCGGAAGTGCCTCACCCGAGTTCCAGCTTTCTAGCATGTTGACCTCCTTCGCTGACGCAGATTCCGAAAACCACGCTCGGGCATTTCTAGAAACATGGAACATCGTCTCGTCCTAGTGTGTGATCCATGTCTGGTACAAGCCTCTCCGACACAACCTTCACACGAATCAAAAATTTTTCACGAAGATCCCCTTTTCACACACCTGCGGCCCCGCTCGCAACGCAATTAATCAATCAACTGCACTAATACATCCAAAACGAATAAGCACCTACAAAATCATGGCATGGTAGCCATTTTCACCACTCTAAGGCTTCCATTAGAAAAAAAAAAACATTTACATCACTGAAGCCCCAAAAGAACTTATTGAATTAGCCTCTATGTTACTTGGCCATTGAATTTGCATAATCTTCCAGACGCCCCGGAAACCCCCGATCACTTTACCCCACGCAACTATATTCTTTCAAATTGGTTCCAATCTTCATCAAAGCCCGCTCCCCGGGACCTCCAATTCCATGTAAATTTTCTAATTTAACTTTTGCGGTAAAATAACACTTATCAATAAGAAACTTAGCACCGCCGGCACACTATTACGATTGAAGCAGTAACAAGAAACGACTGCCATTATTAGAGCGGGAACATTGAAAATCGAGCAACACAACGCAGGTCAGGAAAAAACACAACCGCACTTAACGAAAGCCCGCACTGAACGTATATACTCCGTGTATACCCCATACTCCCAAACTCCATCTGGGGCCGCAGACCTTGTTCCCACCTCGAATTGTTTAGCACACTATACTTCAATAGTGGGAGGTCTATTCGCGCTAGTGCGCTCCAAGGTAATACTCATTAACGGGACCACTTTCAGTAAAATCTCTCATCCTTACGACTCGACGCCTGAACTCTCCTCTAACGACTTGAGAACCGACAGCTTCTCGCAATGACTAGAGATGACTAGAGACCTCTCCCCGTAATGACTCGAGGTAACCGCTTGTACCCCTCCTCTTGTTGATAAAGGGCCTGATCCCTCCTCTTACGACTCGAGACCCGACCCCTTATCATAAAGACTCGGGGTAGACCACACAAACGTCTCCGCCTGGAGGTTCGAGGCATGCCCTCTCCTCTAACGACTCGAAGCCCGACCTCTTAACTCCAGGATTCGAGGTTTGCCACCTTGCCCGTCGTGTGCCAGATCGAGAGCAGCTTATCCTAGACTCGCGCCTGTCACGACACACGCGCGGGACTTAACGCAACGACTCGGATGATTCCCGACGAAGACGTCATCCTACTCCGACTCGAATGGCTCACCCGGCGTCGATAGCCACTCTACCCGTGGGTATTCCCCGAACGTGGAATTACCCTTTCCCAACGATTTGCATTGCGAAGAAGGTATAATTTCATACCCGCAGCTTCTGTTGTTGAGAAACGCCCTACTCGGATACTCCCCGAAGGTGGAGCATACTACGCACGAACGCAGCGCACCCACGGCATCCGCTACGCAGAAGTTGTTGCCTTATCTATGTAGCTTCTACTCGTCGGACGCACTCTACTCGACAGCCTCCCGTCAATTTACTTACTTACTTAATGATCCCGCGCCGATCCTCCGGTGCATACGGCCGTGGTAAAAGATCTCCACTGTTGACGATCTGGAGCCAGCGTCTTCACTTGGTCCCAGTCAAGATTCTCGTCGACAGTTCGGATTTCAGCGGCTAGGCTTCGCCGCCACGAGTTTCTGGGTCTGCCTCTTCTTCGATGACCTTCTGGATTCCAATCTAGCGCCTCTCTGCAAATCTCGTTTTCATCTCTTCGCAGCGTGTGCCCAATCCATCTCCACTTACGTTCCCGAATCTCGATTTCTAGCGCCCTTTGATGACACCGGCGATGTAATTCCTCATTCGAGATCCAGTTGCCAGGCCACCAAGCGCGGATGATATTCCGCAGGCAGCGGTTTACAAATACTTGCAGTCTTCGCGTCGTCACCGCATATGTGCACCAAGTTTCGCACCCGTACAGCAATACGGATTTGACGTTTGAGTTGAAGATTCGGATTTTCGTTCGTAGAGAGATCTGGCGTGACCGCCAGATGTTTCGGAGACTCGCAAACGCAAATCGGGCCTTTCTGATCCGGGTCTCGATGTCTTTTCTGGCGTTATCTGGCTACCAAGATACTGGAAGCACTTTCTCAACTTGCTGCCCAGCTACCATGAAACGGGAGGGATTTCCTGTGTTGATCTCCATCGACTTGGTCTTTCCGACATTGACTTTGAGACCTGCTGCCTTGGAACTTTCGGTGAGGTCGTCGAGTTTGCTCTGCATATCTGGTTGTGTTTGGGCGAGCAAAACAATATCGTCAGCCAGGTCAAGGTCGTTCAGTTGCTCCATTGTTGAAGGATTCCACGGCAATCCTCGGTTCGGTGCACAGTCAATCGATCCAATCAGAATCTCATCCATTACGATTAGAAAAAGTAGCGGTGATAGAATACATCCTTGTCTCACTCCAGCAGTTACCGGGATTGGTTCGGACAAGACACCGTCGTGCAAGACCTTGCACGAAAATGCCTCATATTGTGCTTCGATGAGATGGACTAGTTTCTCTGGGACCCCTCGTCGCCTTAGAGCCGCCCAGATGTTTTCATGGTTAAGTCGGTCGAATGATTTTTCGAAATCAACGAACACCAGCAGAAGAGAGTCCTGGAATTCGTTGATTTGTTCCAGTATGATTCGTAGCGTTGTGATGTGGTCCACACATGATCGTCGAGATCGGAATCAAGCTTGTTGCCGTCGGAGTGTAGCGTCGATTTTCTCCTGGATCCTGTTCAGGATCACTTTGCAGAGTACTTTGAGGGTTGTACAGATCAACGTTATGCCTCGCCAGTTACCGCACTCTGTCAGGTCTCCTTTCTTCGGGACCTTTACGAGGATACCCTGCATCCAGTCGGCCGGGAATGTTGCAGTATCCCAGATGTCAGCGAAAAGACGGTGCAACATTTGTGCTGACAGGGCAGGGTCGGCTTTCAGCATTTCAGCAGGGATGCAATCGATCCCAGGTGCTTTGTTGGATTTCATGTTTTTGATTGCCGCTTCTATTTCAGCCAGCGAGGGCGCTTCCGAGTTGACGCCATTTATGCGACTTACTGTTGGCGCTTCGAGCTGCGGGTTTTGTTGGCCATCGCTATTCGTGACTCGGAAGAGTTGTTCGAAGTGCTCAGTCCATTGTTTGAGCTGATCTGTTCGATCGGTCAATAACTGATCTGCTCGGTCTTTCAGCGGCATTCTTGCATTAGTCCTTGCACCACTGAGGCGGCGAGAAATGTCATAAAGTAATCGGATATCTCCATTGGCGGCGGCTCTTTCTCCCTCTTCGGCAAGGGAGTTTGTCCAGGCTCTCTTGTCTCGTCTACAAGCTCGTTTAACTGCCTTTTCCAGCTCCGCATATCGTAAGCGGGTGGCTGCTTTGGCTGACCCGGTACATGCCTGCTCAATTCCGACTTTCGCCTTTCTCCGATCATCGACCATCCTCCAAGTCTCATCCGACATCCATTCACTCCTTCTTCCACAAACTTTACCGAGAGTACCATGGCTCGTCGTGATAAAGGCATTCTTGATTCCACACCACTGTTCTTCGACTGTTCCGTCTGTCGGCAGCTCTGAGGCTCGGGATTCTAGCTGTTCAACGTATGCCCTTTTCACCTCTGGATTCTCCAACCGGCGGACGTCGTATCGACACCCGACTTTCTCCTCGCGCCGTTGGACACGCGCAACTCTCAGTCGTATCTCGCCAAGGACGAGGTGATGGTCAGATGCAATGTCTGCGCTTCGTTTGTTGCGGACATCAAGAAGACTCCTTCTCCATTTTCGACTGATGCAGATGTGGTCAATTTGATTTTCTGTTCGGCCATCTCGGGATACCCAAGTGACCTTATGTGCTGGTCGATGGGGGAAGAGCGATCCACCGATTACCATGTTGTTGTTGCCACAAAATTCTACAAACAGCTCTCCGTTTTCGCTCATCTGTCCTAGGCCATGGCGCCCCATGATGCGCTCAAGGTCCTGATTTTCGGAGCCAATCTTTGCGTTGAAGTCGCCCAAATGGATTTGAATGTCACCCTTCGGAATTCTCTCAACCACGCTGTTCAGTTGACTGTAAAACTGCTCTTTCTCCTGCAAGTCGGCAACGTCAGTTGGCGCATAACACTGGACCATTGTAAGGTTTCTAACCCGTGTTCTGAATCTGGCTACGATTATTCTTTCGTTTATCGGTTCCCATCTAATGAGGGCCGCGTAGGCCTGCGGGCTTAACAGGAAACCAACTCCTCGTTCCCGAGTAGCATGTTCTCCTCGTATGCCAGAGTAAAGCAGGACTTGCCCGGACTGTGTCTTGTGTTCTCCAGTGTTAGGCCAACGGACCTCGCTCAGTCCCAGAATTTCAAGCTTGAGGCGGCTAGCCTCTCTAGCAAGTCTGCAGACCATGGTTGCTATAATATAGAGGAAAATAAGAATAATTGATTAATCTATTCAAAGTTCGTGAAATAAATTCTCACCTTTTTCCGCGTACGAAAACAAACCGACTCCAATTTGACAACTCGATTGCTGATTTTCCAGCAAACTAGATCAGTTGTTCATCCGGATATACACTGAAAATCAGAGATATGAAGTTTTCATTTGAAACACGAGGAAAGCACACTGAAGTGTGCGGAAATGTGCACTGGAACAGGCGGAAATTCACATCCGGATATACACTGAAAATCAGAGATATGAAGTTTTCATTTGAAACACGAGGAAAGCACACTGAAGTGTGCGGAAATGTGCACTGGAACAGGCGGAAATTCACCAAATATGCAGCAAAAGTGTGAACAAAATTCACCAAGTGTGCGGCAGAATTCACCAAGTGTACAGAAAAGTTCATCAAATGTGCGATCCATCTTTGATTTTCGATTTACATGGGATTCGATGAATACTTCATACCTCTGCTGAAAATATTCTCTCGGGTATTTTTCATCGCAAATCATAATTTCTCAAAAAATCGTTTTCAAAAGTATGTATATTTGATTATCTTCGCCGTTTCTTTGGTGGTTATGAAAAACGCGCGGTTTTTCGCGAGTAACGCGGTATCAGCCTTTTTCAATGGGAACAAATTGGAACTGGAAATTACCGGTGTCATGAAACCCTCATAATATGGGTATAAGGTAAAGGGGCTGAACAGATAGAAGTTGAAGTTCGTTGTTCGACGCCATCCTGAAATCCAATATGGCGGTTTTCGCTCGACCTTAAAATGCTGGAAGTGACTGAAAAGCACGTAAAACCCCCACAATATGGGTATTTGATGAAAGGGCTTAATAAGTAGAAGTAGAATTTTGCCGTCCGACGCTATCTTGAAATCCAAGATAGCGGCTTTCGCTTAGCTTCAAAATGCAGTAAATAACTGAAACTTGCATGAACCTCCTACAATATAGGTATTGTGTGAAAGGGCTCAAAAAGTAAATGAAAAATGACTGTCTAACAAAAATTTATCAAGAAATCCTTAATATTAATAACAAATTAACTGAGACTCGGTGTCGCCCAATCGAATATTTTTTCGGAACTTTGAGCTCATTGGTGTACAAAAATAATCGGAGACCCAAGAACTGCAACCAATTGATTTGTAGAATCAAGAGATGTATTCACAAAATTGAAGGCCGTACAACGCTTCTGTTCCGACATCAAATGAAAGCTTCGTCGAACAGCCAATTATGGACCATATTAAACTGTCCACTAATTTTTTTTTCAACAATGGATAATGTACCTTTAATTCCAATAAATCAAATCGTCTTCAAATACACTTCCAACAGAAATTCCAAAATTTTAGTTGCCAGCCGTTACAGTTCGAAAAGAGAGAAATGATCTTTCAGGGTTTTTTTTTCAATTTTATTCAAAATTATTCTAAACATTTTTACATTTATGAAGTGAGACATCCTCGAAGAAGTTTATCCGTGAGATTTAATAAATGTTCTGTAATGAACACTTGAAAACATTTTTTTAATTCATTTGGTTGATAAGCCTGCAAAACACATATCGATGCACAACAACAAACAAAAAGTACCTCACTTCCTGGCAAAATACAACGACTTTGTCAAAGTGGAATAGAAGCTTGAAACTTGCTTTTTTCCGTCCAGTTTACCATCGGCATTACAGGATACGCGTTTGGAAACAGCCGCATTGGTTTTTGTGAGAATATCGTAGATCGAATCCTGGTCGACTCGGCAGTTGTCCACCACATTACAGAACTCCTGGATCAACCAGCTTCCCTCCTTGTTTATGAACGAAACGTGCCCTGTGGAAACAATTGCAACGCGGTACTGGTTAAGATAATTTTGTTCTGCTGAATAGTTTTCCATTGAACTTACCAAGATGAGAACTCATGACGATGAGAAAATCTGCATATTCAGGATACGTGAATGTATTTCCTACTGAATCCATACTGTCCATTAGTGATCGGTTTTCCAAAAAAATTCTTCCACTATCAAGGTATCCACCTCTGCAAGCTTGAACGATGAACAGTTTCGGTTTTCCGGCCATGCTGGGCAGTGCGCTAGGAGTGTAGTGTTCGATGATTCGGTAAAGAGGATAACTAGTGTCTCTAGCCATCAAACGGTCACCGGTTTCGCCATGCGTTAGGATAAATGTTATGAGACAATCACAATCAACCAATGTTGAATCAGCATAAACTAGAAAGAATCGTGAAATATACGTTGCAAATTTTTCTGAAGCACTTTGAAAAATAAACACATACGATTCATTGCCTGCAATTCTATCTCTTTACGAGAAAAATTTCTGTACATCGTTATATCTTCACTAAGAAATCCTAACTTAGGTAATGTTTTACGTAACCTTATTACATCTTCTTTCGTTCCAATGCGCTCTTCATAGGTTTCGTCATCGAATAACCTGTGATTAAAAATCAGAACTTTACCACGCTTCTTGCCGTTCATGGCATAAAACCGAGATTCTTGAGCGATTGGCACTTTTAGAAAAACAGATGCTTTGCGTTTGTCGTCAGTCGATGTCGAAGGAGGAGTCCCTAGGGAATGATCGCACCGTTCTTCCATAGCGCCCAAAACGAATTTCAACTCTTTTCTCTGCCAACAAAACTTTGTCCTTTCGCCGCAAACGAGCAACGATTGACCGATCCAGCAACGATTTGAGATCAGCAAAATGTAGACTGAATTCTCAGATGTTCGTGGATTGGTTTTTATTATAACGCGAATCCTTATCTGTCCCGCATCAATTGCCATAAGCTTCTTTTCACCATTTGGTTTGGTTGGGAGCGAGCTGCTGATCTTAGATTGGCCGTTATAGATATGATTCTGCGTCATAGATGGAAGCTATTTTGTTGCGCCATTAACCATAATCCGCTCTTGAGTGTCAATATGACATTATTGGAAGTTTGGCGGCTTGTTACTTCATTCGGGTGCATCCAAATAAAAAAAAATCTTCGTGGACCCTCAATGAATTCTTGGAACATTAATTATGCATTATTATGTTTTTAGGACGCACTCTGAAAGCCCAAGAAAAAACTCCCTAAAGTCTAAGAAGAAAAAAAATCCAAAAAATCATGTTCCGGAAAAACATGCATGATCAGCTATTGAATACTCAATATTTCACTTATAGACTGTTCCAAAAATAATAAGCATATAAGCAATAAATTTTATTTAAGGTACATCGGGGTAAGTGTGGACGGTTTTTCGTATAGTTCAACTTAGAAAAATGTTGAAAAATCAGCAGTGGAGCAATTCTCATAAAATTACATTCAATGTGATGCAGAACATGTTGTTTACAAACGCTGAAGAGATGAGCTCGATAGAAGCAAAGCGAGAAAAGTTATCACGTAAATTGTAATGAACTGATGGTGTCTTCACTTACCTCGCTTTATGGGGTAAGTGTGGACGGTAGATTTTCCCTTTGATTTCTCAGGAAATTTTCAAAAAAATTGTGTTTTCTTGGTTGAATACGTTATTTTATTGCTCGAACCGTCCAACATTTTGAAAAAAAATTCATGATACTATAAGTAAGGCATCTTTCAATAATTATTGTGTGTAATTTATGTTGAAACACACAAGATCCGATTTTATCAAAAACACAGAACAAACAAGTATTTTACCCAACTTTTCATGATCCGAATGCTAAATATAGCTAAACAATATTCATAAAGGATGAAGGACAGAAAATTGAAAAATATGTAAAAATCAAGTCTTTTTAAAGCCCTCCACACTTACCCCAGGCAGGGGTTGGAGACAAAATTTTAGTTTTTTGTAAATAAACTCTTTTTTTTTTATTTTAAACCGCCGTTTCTTTTCCTAACCTGGTTGTTTGGAATGTAAGGATTGTTTCAATGTAGAGTTTTTCATCGAGAGCTAGTTTACGAGAAATTTGAAATTGAAAAAGATGCACATCAACTCGACATAGTAGTTGAAAATAGAAAATTCCAAAAAAGTCGCTGTAAACATCCGTTATTGTCTGAATCGTATCTTTTTCACAGTTATTGGATAGATAACAAGTAAATTTCACATGCTGCATTAAAAGTTTGAAAAAATAGTGCACAGTATTGTTTTAATAGCCATCGTCCACACTTACCCCGGTGTACCTTATTTTATTTGGCATACTATTCTCTTATTTGATGAAAATCTTCAATCATTAGCCATACTTCGCACTTTGCCTCGAACATGACTCATAAGCTTCTGCACAGTTGCATTACCCACCATTTTCACCACTTTTGGCCAATCCTTTTTAAATTTTCCGTTGTCATCAGCTGGTTTTATGTATTTTCGTAGCTTTGCTTTGGTCAAAGCCCAAAAAGTCTCAGGTCTCGGGGCAATTTGGTGGATTCATGTTTTTTGGCATAAAACAGACATTTTGGCTTTTGTACCACCCTTTTTTTTACGGATTGTAATCCAAGGCACGGCGATCCACCGCGTCCCCCCAATTTGCTACTCTGGGTCCATGGGTACAATGGAAAGACTCATGATATACTCCGTGTATACCCCCTACTCCCTAAACTCCACCTGGGCCGCAAACCTTGTTCCCACCGCGAACTGTTCAGCACACTACACTTCAATAGTGGGAGGTCTATTCGCGCTAGTGCGCTCCAAGGTAATACTCATTAACGGGACCATTTTCAGGAAAATCTCTCATCCTTACGACTCGAAGCCTGAACTCTCCTCTAACGACTTGAGAACCGACAGCTTCTCGCAATGACTCGAGTTTCCCACACAAACCTCTCGTCTCCGCGACTTGGGGCCCGATCTCTCCTCTAACGACTCGAGATCCGACCCCTCCTCGCATCGACTCGAGGTTGACCTCTCCTCTGCACGATTCAAGGCCCGATCTCTCCTCTATAGAGATCTGACCTCTCCTCGTAATGACTCGAGGTGACCACTTGCACCCCTCCTCTAGTTGATAAGGGGCCTGATCCCTGCTCTTATGACTCGAGAGTCGACCCCTTATCATAAAGACTCGGGGTTGACCACACGAACCTTTCCGCCTGGAGGTTCGAGGCCTGACCTCTCCTCTAACGACTCGAAGCCCGACCTCTTATCTCCAGGGTTCGAGGTTTGCCCGTCGTGTGCCAGATCGAAAGCAGCTTATCCTAGACTCGCGCCTGTCCCGGCACACGCGCGGGACTTAACGCAACGACTCGGATGATCCCTGACGAAGACGTCATCCTACTCCGACTCGAATGGCTCACCTGGCGTCGAGACCCACTCTACCCGTATTGCTCGAACGTGGAATGACCCTTTCCCAACGATTTCCCCTGCGAAGAAGGTATAGTCTTATCCCCGCAGCTTCTGTCGTTGAGAACCGCCCTACTCGGATACTCCCCGAAAGTGGAGCATCCTACGCACGAAGGCGGCGCACCCACGGCATCCGATACGCAGAAGATGATGCCTTATTTTTGTAGCTTCAAACCGTGGGGTCGGACGCGCTCTACTCGACAGCCCCCCCCGTCAATGGGGTCAGTCTACTCCGACCGTAGTCCGGTCTTCTTTATCCCCTTTGGCTAGCAACCCTAAGATTTTAGGCCCGGGATTTTTCTGCCCGTTGTGTGCCAGATCGAGAGCAGCTTGTCCTGGACTCGCGCCTGTCACGGCACACGTTCGGGACTTTAAACGCTACGACTCGGATGTTTCCCGACGGTGACGACTCCCCGTCGATGGAGTCATCCTACACCGTTCGCGGACTGTTGTTTGTTCCAGCTCCTCTGCAGGGCAGTTATGATCCGGGTGAACCCATCGCTGACCGCATGCCAAGTGTTGGAATCCGCACACATCCTCTGGACCACATCTGCTGTCGTTTCGGGCCCACCGGCGGCCTTTAGCCTAGCCTAAGATATCTTCCTCTAGCAAGACCGAAATGGACATGACCCCGCCACAACATCAGCAGCTACCGAGGACACCGTTCGGTATGCGCTGGTAACTCGCAGGTTCATCAGCCGCTGCACGCTACAGAGCTTTTGCAGATACATTTCCTGCTCAAGGCTGCCGTTCCGTACCCCAAAATGGACAAGGTTACACTCGCCAGGACCCTCCTTCTGCTGCAGCGGATCGCCAAGTTGTTTGACATGGCCCGTGAGAGGGTTGCTGTCGTGATTGCCGCTCTTTTGCAGGCGTAGTCGGCATAGGCCGTAAAGGTCTGCCGGTCGTAGGTCATCACTATCAGGTACTTGATCGCACGCTTGGATTCGATTGCACACGGTCCAGCTGCAATCGTCCCTGATTGTGCTGAAATCAGGTTGGTGATCAGCACCATCTCGGTCTTGTGGTGAGCTAGACGTAAACTCTTGGTGCGCATCCAACTTTCCACCTTCTCAATCGCTAGTGTGGCGAGTAGCTGGACCTCTCCTGTTGATGGGTCCGATGCCAGGAGAACCACGTCGTCGGCGAATCCCACAAGTCTCACTCCCGTGGGGAGACCATCTTAACTGAAGTCGCTCTTCAGCACGCATCCTGAACGGAAGCCGATGGTTTCTGTTTGTAGGCATCCCTGACCTTTTTGTCGATAGCAGGGCTTACAGGGCCAGATTTTCGACCATTCCTCGGTTCATCTTCAAATGTATTATGTTCACCATATTTTTTCATAGCTGTCCGTACCGCTCAAACGCTCACATCCTCTTCTTTGGCCAATTTTCTCAATGAGATTCCACTAACAGTACACCACGATACTTTTTCTCTTCTCCGGAGTAAGACCACGCATTTTGAAATGTAATCACAAACTAAATGTTTTTTTATGTTATCACGTACAGAAATGTGTAAACAAAAGGACGCAGCCAGTAGAATTCGAAAAAAAAAATATTCGATTCAAAATGACCGTTAACTTAAGGTGTGCATATAAAGGGTGTCCACGATGAAATTGCCACACTATGAAATTGCTCTAACTTTTTAACCGTTGAATAGACTTTAATAAAAATTTGGGTGGATTTAGTTCACAGTGCATCCTGCAAGTTTTAAAGTCCTGTGATCAAAACTCGCGGAAATGGAGTCGAAAAAACAGCTCGTGCGTGATAAAATCTTGCGCATTCATCACGAGAACAAGTCTCTCTCGCATCGTTCCATCGCTAAAACGTTAGGAATCGCGAATTCCACGGTGTCGCGAGTGATTGGTAAGGTAAAGTAGTGAAGACAGTCGAGGAACTGTGGCAATTTCATCGTGGACACCCTTTAATTGTATCGATATCGAACCAGATTGAGGTCGAGATCAAGCAAAACGTCAATCAAAAATCAAGTCAAGATTTCCTGTAGGCAATCCTCGTGCTGGTTTACAGTGGATCGATCCAGTCGAGGTCTCGGTAATGAATTAAATTCTTATCGCACACCAGCAGCCACCGTGATCGGATCTGATAAGTGGAACATCCCAGATGCAGAAAATGTTGAATCTAACCTTTCTTTTTTTTTTTTCAAAATAACACTAATTGAAAAAAGCCAGACATAATCAATATGTTTACTTTTATAACGTACGGTCAATCGGCCCACGGGAAAGCAATAAATATGAATTACTTTCACTGCGCGACCCTCCTCAGGATTACTTATTTTTAGCTAGAGTGTTTACTTGAAATACGTGTGTTGTCAATTAGCGTCAACCTTCCCATGGACGCGGTCGGTGATGGTAGCATCAAGAAGGCTCTCCTCATCCATTTTTTTAAGTGTAAATATCTGTCCACACGTTGATATAAACAAAAGTATATTGTTTATTTGTTCGGTGTTTGTTCGGTGAAATTGAGGTGCATAAAAATCTGCATATTTTGATGGTATCTATACCCACATATCAGACTCTACTCCAATAATAAACTTCCTTGGAGATGAAATTATCGGTATAAGATTCCATGCCGGACCGGCATTAAACACCCAAAGAATCTAATATTGCCTTACGAAGTATAGCAAGCCAGTAAAAGTTATTAAATCTTTTTTTTTATAATTGTAGAATCTTTTTGAATTTGTGAATATTTTTTTTTAAACGAACACAACACAAACACATACAGGATCTCAATGAAACTTAATGTTTCCTTGAAGAGATTCCTTTCACTGAACTCTAAGCTTACATCTTTCGAGGATATGATGGCTAGCATCTTACAAATGCTAAAACCACCAACCCACAGAAAGTGTACTATGTATGCCGTGACCGGGATTTGATCTCATGACCGTTGGCTTAGAAGACTGGAAGGTTATCCTCTACGCCACGGGCTGCGGCTTATTTAGAACAACCATTCGCTTCGATAACCTTGCTGCTTCAAATGATAAGTGGGTCTCTCTAAAAGTCAAACGAAATCCCACGCGGAAAGCTCGTTGCTATATTTAGTAAAATAAACACCACATCAGAGTACGTCCCAGCGGGGGAAGTAGGCCTTATCAGTATGTGTACAAGGTGTTCATGAGAAAAAAAAACTAGTTTTCAGATCATGAGAGATGAAAAATGGGACTTCACACCAGAGACCTGAGACTCGAGATATGAGGTATGACATACGACATGAAACTTGAGGCTTGAGATATGAGATATGACATACGACATGAGACGTGAGACATTCACTTCTCTTCTCTATTGTCTCACAGGTCTTACCAACCACCTCTCACGTCTCACGTCTTACTTATCACGTCTCGATTCTCATTTCTCACATTTCGCGTTCACTTCTTACACGTCTCACTTCTCACGTATTTCGACTCGCTTCTCACACGTCTCACAGCACCACTTTTTTTTATTTTCTTATTTATTTAATCATAACTTACATGGCTATTAGCATACCACTTTTTCTATATGCGTCTCACTCATCTATTCTCACGTCTCACTTTCCATTTCTCAGTCTCACGTCTCTAGTACCATGTGTCAAGTCTCAGGTCTCGCACCAGGTTTCAAGTTGAAAATCTTATGTCAAAATACTCCTGTCTCAGGTCTCATTTTTTCAGATCTACATAAAATATTGGATCACAAGTTTCAAGTATTTGGACTCGGCTGTCACGTCACAAGTGTAATTGTCTCAAGTTTCGGAGCTCCAGAATAACCACGGTTTTTCTACATCGTTTTCGAAAATATGCACTTTTTATACGGTTGCAATTTATATTGTTTTCGGACATTAGCACGGTTTATGGAGGTATAAGTATCCCTATCATCGATGAAGGCAGAATTTGCAACTCGAAGAGCACACCGTCCTAATCACATAGTTTTCACTTTCACTTTTCCCTTGTAATATAGACGAAAATAGAAAAAAGATCTTTCTTGGAAAATTATTCCTTTTATTTAAAAATTTTCTAAACTTTTTTACATTGTTGGAGTAAAACATCCTTGAAGAAGTTAATCCCTGGGGCTTGATAACTACATATTTTGTGATGAACACTTAAGAACCTTCTCTAACCGATTCGGTTTCTTTTGATAAGCCTTCATAAAAATATCGATGTCCAGGGACAAACAGATACTATCTTATTTCCTAGCAAAATACAACGATCTTGTCAAGGTGGAATAGAAGCTTGAGACTTGTTTTTTTCCGTCCAGTTCATCCTCTTCATTACAAGAGATGCGTTTTGAAACAGCTAAATTGGTTTTCGTCAGAATGTCGTAGATCGAATCGTGTTGGACTCGACAGTTGTTCAACACTTTACATAAATCTTGAATCAACCAACTTCCTTGCACCTTCTTTCGGAACGATCTGTATCCTGCGGAAAAAAATTGCAACATAGCATTGCATTAGTTGGGATCATTCAATATTGCAGAATCGTTTTCGATTAGCCTTACCATGGTGAGAGCTCATGACGATGAGAAAATCTGCAAATTCTGGATACGTGAAGATTTCGCTACTTGCATCCACACTATCCTCTAATGATCGACGTCGTTTTACAGCTCTTCCACTATCCAAGGTTCTTCCTCTGCAAGCTTGAACGATGAACAGTTTCGGTTTTCCGGCCATGCTGGGCAGTTGGGAAGGACTAAATTTTTCGATGAATTTATAAAGATGATAGCTGGTGTCTCTGGCCATCAATCGATCATCCTTTTCGCCATGCGTTAGAATCACCGTTATGAGACAATCACAGCTAACCAATGTTGAATCATAACAAACTAGAACAAATAGTAAAATAATCGTTGAACATTTTTTCAAAGCACCCTGAAAAATTAACACATACGTTCCTTAGCCTCCCATTCAATCTCTATAGCAGAGAGATCGTCATGTGACACTATATCTTCCTCCAGAAATCCTAACTTCGATAATGAAGCACGTAAGTTCTGCACATCTAGTTCCGTTCCCTCGCGTTCTTTATAGATATTGTCATCGAATTTTTTGTGATTAAAAATCAGAACTTTACCACGCTTCTTGCCGTTCATGGCATAGAACGGAGAGTCTTGATCGATTGGCACTTTCAGAACAGATCCAAGGCGTTTGTCATTCGATGTTGGAGGACGATGTCTTTGCGCATCAGAAGCACATGAAAGGAATTCTTCGCTTTCTTCCATATTGCCCAAACAAAATCACTACACGACGACGATCAACCGACCATGCAACGAATTGACTGAATTCTCTGATGGCCGTGGATTAGTTTTTAATATAACGCGAATGCTTATCTGGATCGAATCTACTGCAGTTAGCTTCTTTTTACTATTCAGTTTTATTGGAAGCGAGCCTCTCCGGTCTTAAATTTTCCATCATAGATTAGAAGCTTCGTCATAGATTTTCAATATTTGATAACCCGTAGATTTTAATGATGCATTCACCATAATGGCAGCTATTTTGTTGCGCTATGAATCATTTCGCTATTTATAGCAATTTACAGCGAGAGTATAGTCTTGTTAAGAGTATTTAGTTATTTCTAAATGGTCCTCAACGAAACTCAAGTTTGTATGGAAATTTGACATCATTTTTTGTAGCTTCGGTATTTTTTTTTTATGCCAGAGAAATGAAAGCTGTCAAATATTACGACCCTTTTCGGTAAAAACTAACCGCAACTCGGCTGATCATATCTCGGATCATCTGTCAAAATATTAACCGTTGTCGACGGCTCGTTATATTATTGAACAACCAGTATTGTTGAACCGAAATGTCTTTAATTATTACCGAAGGCCTGTTATTTTTAACCGGAAAACTATGAAAGCTCGGTTATATATACCGAACAACCGGTAGAGTTAACCGATATATCTGGAATGATTACTGAAATACCTAGAACTATTACCAAAATAATTTCAATTTGTTCGTATTCGTAACTATCGG
Organism: Uranotaenia lowii; assembly: GCF_029784155.1. Lineage (NCBI taxonomy): Eukaryota > Metazoa > Arthropoda > Insecta > Diptera > Culicidae > Uranotaenia > Uranotaenia lowii. Next base: position 44,368,809 of record NC_073691.1, read on the forward strand.
AAGAATGCAAGAGAGCGCAAAATTTTGCTCTCATAGCCTTCAAATCGGTGCCAGTTTTTCAGTTCTCTCATTGGTCAATATTACTCAATTCCCATCTGATTTTCAGCCATCTGGATGCATTGCTGGTTGCAGAGAGAACATGACGATGATTTTCTCATTTCAAAATTTACAAACATGGCGGACTTCCAATCATATCCGATTTGAACTGACTTCAGACGACACTTCATACGATCTTTTCACTATAGAGTTGGGATTGCGATTCGCAACACCATTTTAAACGACTCAAGTTGTCATTTCTGTTGCGATTTCTTGTTTTCTGGGATGATGCCCAGCACCTTTAGCGGGATGATCCAAGTCTCGAATCATTTCGTGTGATATGCCGTGATCATATGACATGATCATAAGCTGAAATTACCGAACGTTTCACGGTTTCCGGTAAAAATTACCGAAAAATTTACACTTTTCGGTAAACACTGTCGGTATTTCCAGAAGGCGCTCGAATAGCAGAGGATCAATCTACAAATAAAAATGAGCTGGATCTAATTATTTTCAGTTTATTTTCTGCATTAGAGCATCAAAGTACCGTCTCGTGGCTTTTCAAGAATCCCTGGATAGAGTTAATGTCGGCCATATCTTTTTGTCTGGTGTTGTGGACAATTTAAGTAAAATTTAATTTTTACCTATAGTACGGAAAAAAACTCACCCGGTGTACCTTCACTGGAGCAGCGATCAATCCAGCAATCCGTTCCATGCGAAGTGCCGGTGCTGGTGATGTCCCAAATGCGATCGTCTGTGGGGCCGTTCACATACCACGTAGACAACTTAGAGGGGGGAGGGGGGTATGGAAATGTCAATCAAGTTCTTAAAATGGCATACTTTTCCAGTTCAAGTTTTAACAATAAGTAGCTACTTGAAAGCATGTGATAAATATGATAATTAAGAAATTAAAAATTTTAATTTTTTTTATATGAGGATATTCTTAATCGGTTTTACAAAATCAGCCATTTCTATCACAAAAAGGCAAAAAGTGGTGTTTTCTGTCAAATTATAGGTATTTAAAATAAAAAACACCCGGGGAGGAAGGTAGGGGTTAGCCAAATGTCCACGCTTGTCCACGGAGGGGGAGGAGGGGGTAAAAAATCTCATTTTTCTGTCCACGTGGTATCTGAACGGCCCCTGTGCGCGTTCAAGAGCATGGAGGCAAACGAAGCAAAAAAATACAGCGCAAAATACGCGGAACCGAAATTCCGAACAATGGCGACAACTGGATCAAATTCGAGCACACGAAAGAAGTCGAAACGATTACTCTCGGTTGCAAGAGTGAAAAGAAAATCTCGGAGTACCCAAATGCCAAAAAATGACAATAGAATTCCGTCGTCCGTTTTGACAGCTACACTGACTGCAGTTTTATTTCTGTAATTGTTTACCAAACACTGATGACATTGAGATCTATTTTCATTGAAATAAACGAACTTCGGTAAGGCCAGAACCGATTCACAGAACTCGATAAAGACAAGACGTCAGATTGATCAATTACCGAAAATTTTCGAGTAAAATAAATTACCAAACTCGGGAATATTAGTTTATACTGCGTACACAGTTAACGAAAATTGCCGAACTCGGTAATTTTTCTTACCGAAATCCTGACATGTGGAACAAGGTAATCCGTTCGGTAATTTTTTTTTATGACAGAGAAGTGAGAGCTGTCAAATAGTACATTTACCAAAACTCGTCTTAAATCATCTATCAAGATTTTGACAGTTGGCAACGTGGCAACTCGTTCAATTACCGAACAACCCGGTAGTATTTACCGAAATGTCGGTCATGTGAAAGCAAAAACTTGAAAACGCACGGTAATCAGTATATATCGAGCAACCGATAAAATGATGAAATATCGGCTGCTATTACCGGAACACCATTTTTTTCACCGATAAACTGTAAAAGTTCGTTAATACCTACTGAGCGACTGAAATATCGATATAACTTGTAATCATTATCGAAATGCCGGCACGTAATCGAAATGTGGGAAATGTTTACCGAAAATCTGTAACATTTTCGGTTATTTTCAACTGGTAGTCATTACCGGTAGTCATTACCGGGAAATCGATCATTTTTACCGAAATAAATGTATTTTGAAAGGATTAGCTTCATCTAGGGATTTTTTTGGATTTTCTCACAATGAAACCTTTTTTGGACTGAAACTTTGCTCTCGGCCATATTTTTATTTCATCCTAATTTACTTCAAATCGACATCTAATGTGGTGAAAGTCCAGCCGGCATTTCTCGTATAAAAGTCGAATTTTCGTCGTTTATTATTGCTCTAGGCCATTGCGATGCTTAATTAAGCGATTAAGCACATTTAGTCAAATTTAAAAAAAAAGAAAGAAAACAACAATTTAAAACTGTTTTTTAAATTAATTTTAGAAAATTTTTATTTTTTCAAATTTGATTGAAAGTGCGAAAAATGTGCTGAATTATTTATTCAAGCAACAATCAATGGACTCATCCAATAGCTGAACGATGAAAATTCGTCTTTTCTACGAGAAATGCGAATGTTTTCTTTGAAAAAGGTCTTGGAATATGTGAATTTGTATTGAAAATTAACCAACTTTATTTTATCATTTGGCAAGGAATCCACGAGAACCCACCGACATTTTTTACATGCATTTGGATCATAATCACAACTGTCACTTCTCGAAAAATGAGGTGCGCCAAACTGCTCGCAAGCCATTTATTGCAATTTGAAAAATGTATAATTTTAACCTATTTTTTTCAATTTTGACAGAAAAAAATCTGCGAAGCGAATAAATTTTCCACTGCAATATCTCATTTGAGTCTATCCCAATCGAATACTGTGGAAATTTGTGGTATTGTAAAGCTAAAAACAAAAATAGATGAAAAAACCATTTTTTCCAAGGTTTTCTTAAATTATTATTTTTGCAAGGTACAATGTACACAACATAGAGCTTAACAATGTTCTACAAAGTTGATGTGAAAGGTATAGTAAACCGTAGAAGAAACCATGCCTGTATCTTGCTTTTGTAAAAAGTTAGATTTTGGCGCCACCCTGCGGACCAAAAAAAAAAATTCAAATCTATCAATAGATAGCACAAATATAGTCGAGTAATTTTGTCGAAGACACTACTAGATGAGCTACAACGAAGCCTCTGGCCTGCAGTCAATTTTGACCGCAAAAGTATGGTTCCTGGCCCACTGTGGCGTCGCCATTTTCGCGCAAAACAGCTCTTACGGTTAAAAAATAACCACTTTCTTATTTCTACGGTAATCTTCCTTACGGTTTAAAAATTATCATAAGTCATATTATAGGTTCTCAAAGAGAAGTCATAAAAAAACAGAACGCGGAAAAAGGTTAAATATGGTTATTTTTTAACCAGGGGGCTACTTTTATGGACATTCGGTAACAAATAGGAAAAATAGGGTTTTTTTATAAGTTAAGTTTAGGTGTACTGTGCACATTTATTCTTAACAGCATCAACGATCGAATGAATAAATCCAAAGCAGCTTTTTAGTCCAAAATAATTGCTTTATTTTTTCTTTGACAGTACCTACTAGCGGTGTAAAATATTTGCCTTTAAAATGGACTATTTGGCCCTTGTTCTGCGCCGCGCGTGAGGTGACGATACTCAAGTCTCCTCACCTTCATCGTGACTTTCATCATCAGCGTGGCCAGATTTCAAACCGCTCTAATCCGTACTAATTTTGGTTGAATGAGATTTGATGATCTTTTTTTTTTGTCGTCAGTTCGAATTTCCGTTTATTATTATAATTTATTTTATAATCCGTAGAAAATCCGTAAGAAATGTTGGAAATCCGTAGATTTCAAGCATCGATCCTTAGATCAGTAGAAGTGCTCAAAATCCGAAGATCTACGGAGAAATGCGTAGATCTGGCCACGCTGCTTGTCACCTTATTCTGGTAGTCGATGTCGGTGAAGTGACAGACAGGGTTCATTTGCTGTGAGTGACCAAATTAACTCAAATGTCAAATTTGCGCGTACTTTGAAATATACAAGCTAGGCTATTCTGCTCTTTGTAAACGTATTGGTACAAAAAAATCTGGAAAATGTATGGAATTTATCAGAAAATCACATTTTTCTAAAAATTGACTAGCATTAAAATTATGAGAAAAATATGCACTGATGCATTTTAATGCAACGAACAATATTTGACTTTTTAACACAGGTGGAGTTAATATACAATGGACTTTTTTCTTTCTTATATGAGCAAACAACACAAAGAAAATTTTGAAGGTACAAAAAAAATAATGTAGGTATTATTGGAAATATTTCTTTTTATTCGACAGTTTCATGAACGTTTTTTTTTTTTTCCTTGAAGTAGTTCGTCCATGAGACTTGATAAACGCTTTGGAAGGAACAACAAACTATTTTGTTTCACTTCAAAACAAAACTCAATGCACAAAAACTACCTCATCTCCTCGCAAAATACAACCTTCTTGTCAACGTAGAATAGAAGCTCGAGATTTGCTTTTTCCCGACCAGTGCACTATCGTTACTATCGGCAATGCGCGTAGAAACTGCCAAATTGGTCTCCGTGAGAATATCGTAAATCGAATCCTGTTCCACTCGACAGTTGTTCAGCACATTACAGAACTCCTGAATCAACCAGCTTCCTTGCTCGTTTCGGAACGAGAAGTGCCCTGTGGGAAAGATTGCAACACGGTATTGGTTGGGAATATTTAGTTTTGCGAAATCGCTTCCCAATTGATGAACTTACCGTGATGAGAGCTCATGACGATGAGAAAATCTGCAAATTCTGGATACGAGAAGATTTCCACATTTCCTCTTGTATCCAGAAGGTCCGTTCGGGATCGGAAATGCAGAAAGCTACTTCCATCATCGAGTAATTCACCCCTGCAAGCGTTAACGATGAACAGTTTCGGTTTTCCGGCCATGCTTGGCAGTGCGCTAGGAGTGAAGTTTTCGATGAATTCGTAAAGATGATAACTGGTGTCTTTGGCCATCACTAAATCGTCGTTTTCGCCATGCGTTAGGATAACCGTTATGAGACAATCACAATCTATCAATGTTGGATCAACAGCAACTAGAACGAATGGTTAATTTTTTTTTTCTTTTTCGTAAGCTCTCATTGAGAAATAAATACATACGTCTCCTTGCCGTCCCTTGAATCTGTTCAGCAGTTAAATCATGATATGAAAATATATCTTCCTCCAGAAATCCTAAATTAGGTAATGTATCATACAACTTAGCCACATCTTGCTCCGATCCAAAGCGATAGGTATAGTTCCTCCAGTCATCAAATCCCATCTGATTGAAAATCAGAACTTTTCCTCGCTTTTCGCCGTTCATGGCATAGAACCGAGAGTCTGGAGCTACCGGCACACTCAGAAAAACATTGCGCCTGTTGGTCGATGTTGAAGGAAGATCCAGATATCCTTGCGCATCGGAAGCATCTGACTGGGACCCTTTGCTCGACCATTCTTCCATGGTGCCCGAAAAATTCCACAACTTATTTTTTTTCTTTCAGTAGAACAGAAAATCGTCCTCGTCCCTTAGCCGTCCACAACGATCGACCGATACGTAACACTGAATACTCTAATGTCTGGCAAGTTGGTTTTTAAATATAATGCTGATTCTCATCTGTTTCTTATCAAGATTGCTTCTGCTGATTGGTTCGATTGGAAGCGATCCTCTGTGGGGTGGGATTTGTCGTCATAGATTAGAAAGCTTCGTCATGGATTGACATTAGTTGATAACCCGAAGATTTTAAAGATGTGTTTTATTACATAAGGTCAGCTATTTTAATGCACTATGAATCACTTCGCTATTAATAGCAACTCCAGCGACCTAGTATTTGTACCATAGGGCAGGCATGTCAAACTGGAGGTTCGCGGGCCGCATGCGGCTCGCGTCCTAGGTCAATGCGGCCCGCGTAGCCCAGCCTTAAATTGTCACAAAAAAACACCACTGATTTTTATGTAAAATATTACTGCAAAAAAAAAACTAAAGCTCATTCTCTCGCAGTCGTTCGATCAGTGCGGATGTGCGTTATCACTGCTGATCAAAGTATAATATATTTTCCTCGCCGTATCAAAGTGGTCAATTTCGTAAACAAAGAGTGCTTCAAGCGGAGTGTTTTTTTTTTCTCGCTTTATGGTTCGGTCGTTACCAAAGGACTTTTTGTGCTTGGAAATTTTGATCCAGCACAGACGCCATCGCCATCTTACATCGAGGCCGTTATCATTACCACACGGCGCCTTCCTGATAGCTCCTGATAAAGCCGGGTATTGGACACCGTAGGGGCATAACTAGGCTGATCCGGATTTGAGTGCCATAACCGGGTGAATTCGGAACGGATCGATTGGTCTCGCTCTCCTTTTGACGCCGCCATCTTTCTTCAGAGGAAAACCACGTGTTTGGACAGCGGACGGTGGAAACAAAAATTAAAAGAAAAATTGTGAGTTCTTTTTTCATTCTTCCTTCACTTTACTATTTCTATTTTTTCCCTACATTAGTTTTTGAACTTAGTTTGCATCGCTCATATTTTCAACACGGAAGACATTCGTGTCTCCGTAAGAAAATATGAGCGATGGCGGGGGGTTAAACCCGTCTTCGGTGGACGAAGAGGAAGGTATGTTCGAGAATGAAGAGCATCTGGAGGATTCAGATGATGCTGGTCCCTCAAATGCTAATCATTCTCGGACGACTGTTAATTTCTCATCACCCACAGCTGACAGTGTAGCACCCCGGCTCCGAACCTACACAGATGGTACGTCTTTTTCTGGGCCATGGGTGGTTTTCATCCGGCCCAAAGCTAACGGTAAACAGCTCAACGTAGTGCAGATCACGAAAGATCTGGCTAGATGGTCCTCCGTAACCAGCGTGACTAAGGTGCGACCCAACAAGTTGCGCGTTGTCGTGGACAATCGAAAATCCGCTAATGAAATTGTTGCCAGCAAATTCATTACCTTGGAGTACCACGCCTACATTCCGTCTCGAAACGTAGAGATAGAGGGCGTGATCTCTGAAATGAGTCTGGAGGCTGGGTACGTTAAATCCCACGGCGTTGGTAAGTTTAAGAGCCTTGATTCGACTTCGGTCGAAATCTTGGACTGCCGACAACTCAACACTACCACCGTCGTAGAAGGAGTTAAAAAGTACTCGCCTTCAGCCTCATTTCGAGTGACCTTTGCGGGTACCGCCCTCCCTCACTACGTCTTGATTGACGGAGTTTTGAGGCTTCCTGTGCGGCTCTTCGTGCCTCGCCCGATGGAATGCAAAAATTGCATTAAATTGGGGCATACAGCTTCCCATTGTTGTAGCAAGAAGCGTTGCCCCAAATGCGGGGAGGTTCATGGGGATGGAGCGTGCTCAGCAATAGAACAGAAATGTGTCTATTGCGGGGGCTCACCTCATGACATCTCTTTGTGCGAGGCGTTTAAGAGCCGCTGGGATAGTCAAAGGCGCTCTTTGAAGGAACGATCAAAACGTTCCTATGCCGCCATACTAAAGGGCGCGGCGCCTCCGATCCAACCTCAGTCCTCAAACATCTTCTCAGTGCTGCCAGTTGACAACGAGGATACAACAGATGAGGAGAATCCATTTATTTTCGTAGCGAACTCACGAAAGCGTGCTAAAACGAATACCAAGACCCCCAAGATTCCGAATAAAATCCCGACGGTCAGCCCTACAACTAACATCACCAAGAAAGCGATTGCTACAGAAAAGAAGAAACAAATTCCTCCTGGATTCAGCGCGACCTTTTCACCACAGAATAAATCAACAGCAGCGGGGACCTCAAACGCCCCCATTACTGATGCAGTAGGCCCAGAATCAACTCCTCAAGCGGGACTTTTTAAGTTTTCTGACATCCTCGATGGAATTTTTTCGTTTTTCAACGTATCTGAATCTATAAAAAGCATTATTAGTGTAATGCTTCCTATTGTAAAGACACTTTTGAAGCAATTGATGCAAACTTGGCCCCTCCTTTCAATGTTTATCTCTCTCGATGGCTAATTTACGCCCAGAGGTCGGAGATATCACTGTTATACAGTGGAATTGTCGTAGTTTAATCCCTAAATTGGATCCGTTCAAATTTCTTCTTCATGAAACTAGTTGCGATATTTTTGCCCTTTCTGAAACATGGCTTTCTTCTCAATCAAACATCTCATTCCACGATTTTAATATTATCCGTTTGGATCGCAACGATTCTTATGGAGGGGTGCTTTTGGGGATCAATAAGCGCCACTCCTTCTATAGAATCCACCTCCCTTTATCAGGAGGAATTGAAGCTGTTGCATGTCATACAACTATAAGAGGTAAGGACTTATGCGTTGTCAGTTTGTACTGGCCTCATAGAGTTGCAGTGGATCGAAATCACCTAGAGGATCTGTGCTCAGTACTTCCTGAGCCAAGGTTGATCCTGGGTGACTTCAATTCACATGGAACTGTCTGGGGAGAACAAATTGACGATAGTCGTTCTACTCTTATTTATGACATTTGTGATAGTTTCAATTTAACAATTTTGAACACGGGTGAAAAAACACGGGTACCTAAACCTCCTGCAAGACAAAGTGCAATTGACCTCTCACTCTGTTCAAACTCACTATCATTGGATTGCCAGTGGAAGGTAATCTCTGATCCCAATGGTAGTGATCACTTACCAATCAAAATAACAATCACCAATGGGGCCAGCACTTCAAATTCAACATATATGGCATATGACCTTACAAGACACATCGATTGGAAAAAGTATTCGGACGAAATAACAGATGCCATTGATTCTATGAATGTTCTACCTCCTTTGGAGGAGTACCACTTTCTTTCACGTTTAATCCATGAAAGTGCACTTTGTGCTCAAACAAAACCCATCCCAGATTCATCTGTACCTCGAAGGACCCCAAATCCATGGTGGGACCAGCAGTGTTCCAAGCTCTATAAGGACAAATCAAAAGCATTCAAAGATTTTCGAAAACATGGAACCCTCGTCCTTTTTGAATCATATGTTTCCCTTGAAAATCAGTTCAAAAAATTGATCAAAGGGAAGAAAAAGGCATATTGGAGAAATTTCGTGGGTGGTTTATCACGGGAAACATCCTTGAGTACTTTATGGAAAGTTGCACGACGCATGCGTAATCGATCATCTACAAATGAAAGAGAAGAATATACACATAGATGGATATTCAACTTCGCACGGAAAGTCTGTCCAGATTCTACACCTGTGCAAAAAATAATCCGGAACGTGCCTCCTGATAGGTGTAGTCTGGATTCCAGCTTTTCGATGGTCGAATTTTCACTTGCCCTCCTCTCTTGTAACAATTCAGCTCCGGGAATTGATAAAATCAAATTTAACTTGTTGAAAAACCTTCCGGACGCCGCAAAATTTCGCTTGTTAAATTTATTTAATCAATTTTTGGAGAACAACATTGTTCCTCAAGAGTGGAGACAAGTGAGAGTTATCGCTATCCAAAAGCCCGGAAAACCAGCGTCCGATGCGAATTCGTACCGTCCAATAGCGATGTTGTCTTGTATACGCAAATTGATGGAGAAAATGATTTTGTTTCGTTTGGATAAATGGGTAGAAGCAAATGGTCTCCTTTCAGATACTCAATTTGGGTTTCGAAGGGGCAAAGGGACAAACGATTGTCTTGCTTTGCTGTCTTCAGAGATACAAATGGCGTACGCAAAACGTGAGCAAATGGCTTCAGTGTTTCTAGACATAAAGGGAGCTTTTGATGCAGTCTCAATAGAGGTGTTGTCAGACAAGTTACACTCCCGGGGTCTGCCTCCTTTATTGAACAACATCTTATACAGCTTGCTTTGTGAGAAACATCTGAACTTTGCTCACGGAGATATTGCAGTTAGAAGAACCTCTTACATGGGCCTCCCCCAGGGTTCATGTTTGAGTCCACTTTTGTACAACTTTTACGTAAGTGACATCGACAGCTGTCTCTCTGAAGGCTGTACTTTAAGACAACTTGCAGATGATGGCGTAGTATCTGTAACAGGTGATACTGAGTCACATCTGCACAGACCTTTACAAGATACTTTAAACAGATTGTCTTCCTGGGCTTTGGGGCTTGGGATCGAGTTCTCTCCAGAGAAAACGGAGTTGGTAGTTTTCTCTAAAAAACATAGACCAGCTCAACCACAGCTCCAACTTCTTGGCAGAACGATCACTCAATCGAGGTGTTTTAAGTATCTTGGGGTTTGGTTTGATTCCAAATGTACCTGGAGAGCACACATTGAGTATCTGAAAGGAAAATGCCAACAGAGAATCAATTTTCTCCGATCAATCACTGGCACCTGGTGGGGAGCTCACCCAGAAGATCTTTTAAAATTGTATCGAACAACTATTCTTTCAGTGATGGAATATGGTAGCTTTTGTTTCCAGTCGGCTGCCAAAACTCACCTCATCAAACTCGAGCGTATCCAATACCGTTGTCTTCGCATCGCTTTGGGCTGTATGTCCACAACGCACAACATGAGTCTTGAAGTTTTGGCAGGAATACTCCCTTTGAAAGATCGATTCAATCTACTATCACTTCGGTTCCTCATCAGGTGTGAGGTCATGAACCCATTGGTGATCGTTAATTTTGAAAGGTTACTAGAGCAAAATCTTCATACCAGATTTATGTCTATATACCATGTTCTCATGTCAATGCAGGTAAACCCTTCTTCGTACTCTTCAACTCGTGTTTTCATCCCAGACTACGATAATTCTTCTGTCCAGTTTGATTTGTCTATGCAGCAGGAAATTCGTGGAATCCCGGATTCGCATCGCCCACTTCAGATTCCAAGAATTTTCGAAGCTAAATATAGACACGTCGATGCTGACAAAATGTACTTTACCGATGGGTCTCTAATTGAGGAATCAACGGGATTTGGAGTTTTCAACGAAACAACTAGCGCCTCTTATAACCTCCAGTCACCATGCTCTGTATATATAGCAGAGTTAGCTGCTATTCACTGGGCCTTGGACAGCATCGCCTCACGGCCTGTTGGGCACTACTACATTGTAACGGATAGCCTAAGCTCAGTTGACGCAATACGCTCAATACGACCGGGAAAGCACTCGCCGTTCTTCCTAGAGAAGATACGGGATATTTTGAGTGCTTTAACAAGACGTCGCTTTTCCATCACCTTTGTTTGGGTTCCCTCGCATTGCTCGATAGTGGGCAATGAGAAGGCAGACTCTCTGGCAAAGGTGGGGGCGACGGAAGGCGACACGTATCCACGTGAAATCGTCTTCAACGAATTCTACTTCTTGGTACGAGGGAACTCTCTTGTCAACTGGCAGCGCAAATGGGACGAGGATGACAAGGGTCGGTGGTTCCACTCGATTATCCCAAAGGTAAGCCTTAAACCATGGTTCAATAGATTGAACTTGAGTTGGGATTTTATTCGTATATTTTCCCGTCTCATGTCCAATCATTGTTCCTTAGACGCGGTACTCTATCGTTTTGACATTGCTGGCAGCAATTTGTGTAGTTGCGGCCAAGGTTACCATGACATCGAGCATATTGTTTGGTCGTGTGAGGTCCATCTTGTCGCCAGAACGAATTTAATAGACTCCCTTAGGGCCCGAGGAAAACCACCTAATGTTCCAGTTAGAGATGTACTAGCTGTGCTAGATTTGGATTACATGTTCGAAATCTACCTTTTTCTAAAAGCTATCGATCTTCGTCTATAATTTCTTTTTTTATTTTCATATTTCCCTTTTCTACCTTCCTTCCTCCTCTCACAAAGTGTTAAGTTAAGAAATCAATTGTAAACAACAAAATCGATTTTGGCTCCTTAAAGCCTAAAGGTATGAGCCGTTTCAAATAAAGAATTGTTAAAAAAAAAAAAAAAAACTAAAGCTGAATGTACCGATTTAACTGATGTTGGGTGCGGCCCTCTACGTCATAAAAATTTTTTAATGCGGCCCGCTCACCTAAACGAGTTTGACATGCCTGCCATAGGGTATCAGGCTTTGAATTACCTACTTCGTTAGAAATTCGCGATCAATGATCGATGTTGACGTATAGGGTGTCCCATTATGTCTAAGCACGATTTAAAATGAACAGTATAATACACACTATTTAGGAGCAAATCCAAATTTAATTTCATTTTTATGTTCTGTATAGTCTTTTACAGGGATTTAAAATAAAATTAGATTCCAGACAATCGTAGACCAGTGATAGAGTTTTTTATCGGACTGCTAATAAGCCTCAGCACAGAATGATTTGAGATGATTCCAACCACTTTTTTTCCAGTGATTTGCAAAGTTTTCGATAGAATCTGCAGACTTTGCATGTTTGCTCAAATACTATTTAGTAAGAGGAGATCCTACTTTTTTCCACATCCCGAACTGAGGCAGTCTTTTTACTGGCGTAAGTACGCATTACTTTCCGGTCCAAAGTTTTGTCCACTGGACCCAATTTTTTGCCCGAATTTTTTGTTGTCCATGAAGCTGCTTTCCTCTCCATACTTCCGGATCGTATTTCGAACCACTTCAATGCTAAGGTTTCTTCCATTTTCGCTATCTGAGTCGGCAAAATGTTGTGGGGGAACAACATTTGTGCACGATATTTTCGCGGATTTTTTGGGAAAATGCTTCTCATTTTAACGAAAACCATGAAAACTGGACGATACACAGATTCTTAAATTGTACTGTCTACAACAACAACAACAACAACAACACAAGTGCACTGCAGAAATCAGTTGTTTAAACGTCATCCAGAATGAGCGGGGTTGATTCAAAATCGTACTTAGACATAATGGGACACCCTGTATTTAGTTGTTCAGCATTTCTTTACATAGTGCATAGCAATTTTGACTGAAAAAATTTGAACTGGTCAGTTTGTACACTATCAATTAAAAAACATTATAATCCGGGCCGGATTCGATTCTTCGTTCACACCTTTTTTTTTCGTAACATATAATCTAGTCATATTTACATACGAAAACTTTTTTTTTGCAATTTCTGAATGTCATGCACTTTTTGGTCGTTGCACCCGTTGAAAAAATTCCAAAAATAATTGCAGATGAGAATTTAGTTTTTTATTTATTAATTTATTTATTTTAATGTCTTTGATAATCACAATACAGACATATCTTAAACTAAACACAACTTATGTTCTAAGACTACGAATAATATTTTTAAATACATCTTTGGACTGAATAAAATTCAAAAACGTTTGACACTTCGTTAAAAACACGACAACAATTATAAAAGGGGTTGTTTTCTGCAAAAACGGTGCGGCTAAGTGGTATCCACAAAAATTCTGTTGTCGAAGTCGTCTCGTTAGTGCGTGAATGTTGATGTTTTGTAGCAGTTGTACATATATTCTTTGAATGTATGTCCGTCTGCAACGAAGGATTTCGAGGGATAATAAAGTGCATCGTTCTACGTACGGTGGTAGTCTAACGGCATCATTCCATGGCATTCGTCGGAGTGCATATCTTAAAAACTTCTTTTGAACCTTTTTAATCCTTTCGATTTGTCCTTTTTATAAGGTGTCCAGACTACCATGGCATATTCCAATACACTACGAACCAAGGCACAGACGCCTAATTTTTTTATAGAAGTCACTCTCTCGACTTCTTCTGTGTCCAGGGTGTACGCAAAGCGAATGTATTCTCTTGATTTATGGAAAGTTATACATTTACACCTGTTCGAGTTAGCTATCATCCCATGTGACCTGCACCAGTCCAAGAGTATCAAGATGTCAGCTTGAAGTGCTGCACAGTCCTCAAGTGATCCAATAATTCGGTATATTTTAAGATCGTCGACGTACATCAACTTCGAAGATTTGAGTATCCAAGCAAGGTCGTTCACGAAAAGTATAAAAATGAGTGGGCCTAAGTGGCTTCCCTGAGGGACGCCACCGGACGGAACGTCGAATGGCTGAGATCTGATTCCTCGTAAGTTCACAAATGCTTGGCGTTTCGTTAGGTAAGAGTACAGCCACGATGTGGACCACTCGGGAAGCCAAAGCGTGCGATTTTTTTTAATAGCGAGCTCGTGCGGTACTTTGTCGGATGCATTAAAGAAGTCCACATAAATAGCATCAACTTGTTGTTTTTTGCTCATAGCCGAATGCAGTGTATTAGATATTATTGCCAATCATTCATCTTTTTGAAAGCAAAAAACAGAGTGGTGCTAATTTTGTTTCGCTAAGTGTATCAACGATAAGTCAAGCCAAGTCCTAGGTTCGGTTTACGGTGGATCGATCCAGTCTCGGGTCTCATCAATTACGATGAGACAAAGTAGCGGTGATGAAATAACATCCTTATCTCCCTTCAGCAGTAATCGCGATTGAATCAGAAAAGAAAAGTAGGATGCTGCAGGAATTTGCGAGGCTCGAAGTATAAATTACTTTCACTTGCGCGACCCTCGAGGTCAGTTATTTTAAACTAGAGTTTTTGCTTATTTAAAGTCAAATGTTGTTCACTATAAGGCATTTGGTTGCCGGGCAGTTAGTACACTGAGCGAAACATTAATAGGATAACACTTTTTTTGCTTGTCGAAAAATGCATGGATGGCTGTCGACTAAATTTTCTTCGAAAGTCATTTATAATCGTTCGACGAATAATTGAAGCATGAATTTTATTTATTTCATTGAGTCGATTGAGCTTATCTGAGTGCTGACCGAAATATGCAAGCAAAATTTAATTAACTCTCTCAATTTATTTTCATTTTTACATGTTTTAAAGGGTGTCTACGATGAAATTGCCTACCTATGAAATTGCTCTAACTATTAAACCGTAGGGTAGAATTAAATGAAAATTTGAGTGGATTTAGTTCATAGTGCATTGTTAACATCCTGCAAGTTTTAAAGTCCTGTGATCAAAACTCGCTGAAACGGAGTAAGAACAGCTCGTGCGTGATAAAATCTTGCGCATTCATCATCATTCGAGGAACGATTTATCAACGATCGGAAGCCCAGAAGTGAAGGAAAAAGTATTCCGTACAACACCAAAAATCACAACCGCGTAGTTGGGGCCTTCAACCGAAACCCGAAAGCCTCCGTTCGGGATGTGGCTAAGAAGCTGCACCTAAGCCGAAGTTTTGTCCAGAAGACTTGAACTACGGCTGAGCTTCGAACGTACGCTTCAAGGTACACAAGGCCCCTAATCGCGACGAGAATCAGAAAAAGTCCGCCAAACCCCGTGCCAAGAAGTTGTACCTCAACATGCTGACGAAAGTTGAATGCTGAATCATGGATGTCGAAACATATGTGAAGGCCGACGTCAAACAGATCCCCGGCAACCTGTTTTTCACGGTCAAGGATAAGTTCAGCGTTCCAGAACATGTCCGCACTCAGAAGATGTCCAAATTTGCGAAGAAATTCCTGGTTTGGCAAGCCATCTGCACGTGCGTGAAGCGAAGTGCACCTTTCGTGATCCAGGACACGATGAACGGACAGGTGTACATGCAAGAGTGCCTCCAGAAGCGGCTGCTTCCTCTCCTGAAGGCCCATAACAACCCAACAATCTTCTGGCCGGATTTGGCCTCATGCCACTACTCAAAAGACGTGCTGAAGTGGTATGCGGTCAATAAGGTCAATTTCGTACCGAAAATGTTCAACCCTCCCAACAATCCGAAGCTCCGCCCCATCGGGAAGTACTGGGTAATTATGAAGCAGCACCTTCTTAAACGACCTAAGGTAGTGAATACAGTCGAGGAACTGAAGAAAGTACGGTCGATTCACAGGTTGTGCAGAATCTTATGGCCGGAGTTAAGGCCAAGGTGCGGGCATTTGCGTATGAACTGTAAATTAAATACGAGTAAAATGATAAAAGGAAGTTTAATAGTTATCCCTGATCCAGTCCAATCCCCGAAAGTTTGATGGCAATCGGATGAAAACTCGAATTTTGCGAATTAATTTTGTGTGTGGCAATTTCCTCGTGGACACCCTTTACCTTGAAAGGAGGTCAATCGCCGAGAAGCCATTGATCGGTGGCAGAAAGCCTTTGACAAATATCCCTCGTCCTGCATCAAGCTTAGATAGTACACTGGTTAAAATGTCGGAATGGCATGACGATTTAAAAAGGATGTTGTGAGTTCGATTCTCACTTCCCTACGGCACTGTGTTTTTTTATGTTTTCTTGTTTCTGGGATGAATTATCCAATAGGATGAAAATCTCAAATTATTTTTCTAGGTTCGCTTGAATGTAGTGGTCATGAATCATTTTGCTCGGGAGCTCGAGTCCTTATACCAGTAGTGCTTTTTCAAACATATCATTTTTGGCATAGTACACCTTTCAGCGTATTTTCGGCACAGAGTTTTGCTAAATTGGCATTGGATTTTTGCACTTCTTCTATGGGTGCCTTCCAGATCTTGTCTGCATCTTCCAGACCCTTGCCCATCAAGGCAAGTTGGCTCAACTTGCTAGAGAAGCAAGCCGCCTCAAGCTTTAAATTTTAGGACTGAGCGTAGTCCGTTGGCCTAACACTGGAAAACACAAGACACAGACCGGGCAAGTCCTGCCTACTCTGGCATACGAGAAAAACACGCTACTCGGGAACGCGTTCGAACGAGGAGTTGGTTCGTTGATATTGGCGTCGAGGAATGTTTTTCAGTCGTATCAAAAACTGAAGATCATCATCGATCAAAGGTTGATTAAATTTATGTTTAAATTTAGGTATTGAAGCGGCTTTGGCATTGACCATTGAAGTTGGCAAATTTTCTACAGCCAAGTCAATATCTTCTATTGAATTCAGTGGAACGTGTACATCCAAATTACGTTCAATAAAACTCCTATATTGAAAGTTAGATGTTGGTGGGGTTGGTGGGCTCGCCTAAATCCGTTAGAACCAAATCAATTGTAGAGGGATGTCTAAGTGAAGAGAAACAAGTATGCCCATTAGGATATTCAACAGTATAATAACCTGTAGAACCACACCAGGTACACGCCAGAGTTAAGTTCATCGTTCAGTTCAGTCTATCGCAGTCATCGGGCTTTTTCGTTAGTGGCAATTTTTATTCGGTTTTGCGGAAATTTCACAGCATTAATTGCTACAAAGTGTTCAGAATTGTAGTTTAATATCTGGAAACCTGTCCAAAAGTGGGAACAACTTTGTTATACATGTGTAAAAGTCAATATCACTGCTTAAAGTGCTGTGAAAATAACGCCATAAGAACAAAGGCCATAGTGTCCTTCGTAGTGAACCTATTCGCTTTATAGCCCTTTCATTCACTCTTGGCTTCGTGTGCCATGTAAGCTGTCATACTTCACACCGTGGATGTAAACGACAAAAACGATCAGTTGAACTGTCACATCATAGTTTTGCCATAATTTTTTTTTCTCTCTATCTCTCTCTAAATTTTATGAACGTAAAGAAAGAAAAACAGCAACTGCACAACTTGTTGTTTCAAGATATTAACAATTTAGACTTTTATGCTGGTGTTCATATCTCAAAGATTCATAATCTCATAGAAATTAATATTTTCAGTTCTACGATCGTCAGTGGAATAGTTAGTGTCAGCGCCCGGAATTATAACGGAATTGCGAGAATTCTGTGGCAATAAAGTCTGATCGGTTCGGAAGAACGAATCGAACAAAAAAAAATAGTGAGAACATCACAACATCGTTGGTGCTCACGTCCACCAAGGCTTTTAACAGCTGATCGGTGAATTGATCCCTCGTAGTATTTTGCCGGGGATTTTCATCGCAATAAAAAGTTCGGACAGACAGGAACGAACCAATAACAGACTCTATCAGTAAGTTCACTCTGTAGCATATGTGTAGAAATTCAGTTTGATGCATGCTATTCATGTATCAATTAATTTATTTATTTTTCTTATGTTTTCTATCAAGTATGAGTTTCATCACATCAAAAGAGCCATAAGATGGCTAATAATAATCTACAACCAACCGATTCATTCAATTAAGCAATCTCACAATAATGTACACTGTTTCTCAGTTCAAATTTCCAGAGGAATAGCCAGTTTTAGTGCGCCAAAAGATCAGCAATTTGTGGCAATTCGGGCACTAAGGAACGAATTGAACTGATCACAAAAGTGTAAATATCACGAAATAGCTAGTGCTCACGTCCATCAAGCGAATCAGCTGATCGGGAAATCGATAATTGAATCGTTTTCACTACGATAGCTCATCATAAAGGAAAAGTTCGGACAAACCGGAACGAACCCAGAACTAAATACTACCAGTAAGTTTCTACTCATGTTTTTTTTCTTTTTTTTTAAGATTTGATTAAAAATATCAATTAATTTTGTTCTATTGATAATGATTATCATCGGTTCGAGCGTTCATGTAATTTGCCAAAAATAATGGTAAACTTTTCACTCTTCTAACCAATCTTCGGAAAATCGCTCAAGAAGAGCAATCAGGAATGGTTTTTAGCTAGAATGATGCTTCCTCCGAGTGCTGTGATACGCACGTGGTAAAAGTACCCATTGAACATATGTCGAAAATCAACACTAACTTGATACAAGAAGATATATCATGCCCCATCGTAGGCTACCGTTGCTATTCGTCACGTGGCTAATCGACGGTGATCGACATACTTGGTGATACATTTTGAACGTCGCTCCCTCAATCATTCCCGAACGTCTATCCTCGCATCATTGTTGATAATGCTCGTTATTGATAGACGATCATTAATGTTTCAAAAGGAAAAATCTGAATAAATACCAGGACCACATGTTCAAAAAATCTGTAGCACATGCTGGACAGTTCATTGCGGTTACCTAGTCATGTTTTTGTCCTTCTAGGCAAAGCGAAAAATAAAAATCATCTGATAGCCTACATAGATCGCTCAGAACTGATACATATCAGTTATGATCCTAAAGGTTGAAAGTCGTCAAGGGAAGGAAATCAGCATAGAGACGTTCGTTGCTGATAGTCTGCGTCCTTTTTTACCTCATCATGTATGGCAAAAATGTTTCAAATACGGAAGCGTCGTTGTCATGCATGATTGTTTGTATGATTTGGTTGAAGAAGGAAAATTTGACTGCTTTGATTTTTTGGCTCTGAATGTAGTCAAGCATGACTCGGTGAAAATGATTGATATTCGGAACACTACTTCTAACGAACCAACAGGCATGAATCCAGAAGGTTCTAAAGTAAATAATCAACGGAATAATGCTGACACGGATAAACAATCGGGCGAGGATGCTGATATGTTGGAATCCCTATCAGCAGATGATGTTCTATCGTGTTCCTCTTCAATCTTGAATAGCCCGCTGCCATGTTATTCAAATGATGAGGGAAATATCAACACTAATGATCCAGCAAACATTACAATCCTCAACACTCCTATGAAAATTAATGCTGTTGATGTTCAGCAGCCAGGGACTCAAGAAGGGCCCAGCCAATGGATTTATCTTAGCGGTGCAGGCAAAACACGCCTGAAAAAGTTAATTGCAGAAGGGCACAGCACGGAAGTGGCGCGCCAAATTGTGCAATCTTACTCTTTTACATCGATCAACACTCCTGTTCTAGTAGTGGAGGAAACCCACAACCCAAAAGATTTTGTGAAATTCGTAAATTTAAACGCACGCACAGGAAGTACACTTGTGAAAATATCGAGAATACATGCGAAGTAGCACGGCTACAAAAAGTTCTTTCTAAAGATCACTGTAATGGTTTGGGTACTATTAAACTGGCTGACGGCAGTTATACCAAATCCGTAGAAGAAACTCTGAAAGTTTTGATGCAAACTCACTTTCCTCAATCGATAGAATCTGCTGTATGCAGGTGCTATGCGTAGTACACCAACAAAATCCATGGAAGCGATGCTGTGGCTACCAATGGCCTACCAATTCACCAATGCGTACGACTAGAAGTTAAAAAACAAGCTCTAAGGCTAGAACCTATGTTTGGAAAGAAACTACAGGTATGCAAATATGGAAATTTTTTCAGATAGTCAAGCAGCACTTACAGTCAATGAATGTTCATCAAAATTAGTTTAGGAATGTATTGAGACACTTGACAAACTTGCTCAAAATAATTCAGTTACTTTATATTGGGTACCAGGACACTGTGGAGTTGAGGGTAATGAAAAAGCTGACATGCTAGCTAGACAGGGCTCCTCAACACCACTTTTAGGTCCTGAACCCTTCTGCGGCGTTTCTCGCTGCTTTCTAAAAATGGAATTAAAAAAAAATGAAAAACGAATGGTTGAAACAAACTGGAAGAACATATTAGGAGCAAGACAATCAAAGCGTTTGATTGTTCCAAATGTTTACAAATCGGAAAAGATTTTAGCATTATCAAAAAAAGACCTAAAAACGTTTACAGGACTAATAACAGGACACTGTGAATGTCTATCACTTAAAACTAATAGGCAAGAGTCATTCTGACGTATGCCGATTTTGCAGGGCTGAGAAGGAATCATCTGAGCATCTTCTGTGTGACTGCCCTTGTCTTATATCAAAAAGAACAAAACTACTCGGAAAAGGTATATTGGATCCTTCCGAAATATATTCTATTAGTTCCAAGAAAGTTGTCAACTTCATTCGTGAAGTTCTTCCAGATTGGGAAAATGCTAAACAACTAGGAAGGGACACTGTTGAAATCCAGCAGAGTGATCTATCTTGATTAGCCACATTAAACAGGGGACAAATTCATTAAATAAAATATTCCCATTAGAATTCGATGAAATATTATTGCAAGATCGGGGTTTTGCATTAAAGTCACCAATAATTAAAAATTTAGCTTTATTTTTGGTGAGTTTTTGTAAATCTTCCTTCAAAAATTTTTTCTGTTAGCCGCTACATTGGAAAGGCAAGTATTCGGCAACAATTATAATTTCCCCCAGAGAAGTTTCTAATTCAATTCCAATTGTTTCTAAGACTTTTGTATTGAAAGAAGGAAGAAGTCTAAATTTGTATTGATGACAATAGCTACACCCCCATCTTGTCGATCAAGACGATCATTTCGTAAAATTCTAAAGAAAGCATTGCTTTTCAAGTTATTGTCCGACTTTAAAAAAGTTTCAGTGATGGCTCAAAATGTATGTTTTGAGTTTTCAAAAATAAAATGAATTCATCTTGGTTAACCAACAAAGATCTAGCGTTCCAATTCATAATATTTAAACATCTATTTGGATCCATAAGGGAATTGCACAGTCATAATTATTTTGTTAGCATTATGAAAAGAAGTTTAGAAAGCTTTAAACATAGAATTTGCTTGCATCATTTCCATTAAATTTTGATGTAAAAATTTTAATTTTCCCTCGGAAATTTCACCCAAATCAACATAATTGTTGGGATCACAAAATGAAGAAGAAGAGAAGGTATTTGGATTTCTGGGACTTTCCCAAGCCTTGTACGTTGAGACTTGGTTTTTTTTTCCATTAGCAATACCCGAACCAGGCAACCCATTTTCAACCACCTCTGAAAACGCCAAACAACGAGTCTGAGGCGCTGAATCAGCCCAGGTAACATTAAAATCACTTCGAGCATTACCAAGACGTGATTCCGAAGGAGGCCGAGGCTGACCGCGAACCGGCAGATTGTTTGCCGGCCTGACTTGTGAAGACGAGAAAGAGGAAGGAGAATGAATTAGAGGAATGATTGTCTGCGCAATTCACACTCTTGCAGAATTCAGATTGTGGTTCATCACCACCAAAAAGGCATTTAAAATTAGTCGTAAAGCATGCCTCTGGCATTCATTACAGATCGAAGTCTAAATAAAAACCCTTTGTAGATTTAATTTGGTGGGGTCTCCGAATAAATACATGTTCAAAAAGTCTTATTTGCTGTGGCACAATTTGCAGATTCAGATCACCTTGGCTTAAGTATGAACCCGACGGCTAAGCATATTTGAGGCGAATATCTTAAAAGCCATTTCTAAAAATATATGAACGCTTCCCCGTCGTCACTCGACGACATCTTTTCCCGAAAGAGCGCCATTACGACGACGAACCTCCCTTGCTTCGAGTTGCATGCGTGCATCGTTATCAACAGACGCAAATCCGCCCGGGCATGATGGTTAGGTGCCTTGTTTGCCTCCGAATAAAAGGTGTTGCATTAATTACCCTCTCATTAAAGCGATTTTCCACTAGAGACTCTTGTATGTACTAGATGTAGGTACCTGTACATACAACTACTACTTTTCACGGGGAAGCGAAAGGTGAGGG
Organism: Uranotaenia lowii; assembly: GCF_029784155.1. Lineage (NCBI taxonomy): Eukaryota > Metazoa > Arthropoda > Insecta > Diptera > Culicidae > Uranotaenia > Uranotaenia lowii. Next base: position 44,390,903 of record NC_073691.1, read on the forward strand.
AAGCAACGTCGAGTTTAAAGTAACAAATTTGCATTCCAGATCGGGATGGTGCCTGCTCGACTAACTACTCCTCAGTCAAACTACACCCTCAATCGAGCGTGTATGTTTGCCCTGGGAAAACGAACTGGAGGCAAGGTTGCTGAAAACACAGAAAAATATAAAATTTCACAGAATTTTGAGCAAATTTTCATCGCAGAATCTGGTGTCAACTAACACAGAACTTTCAAAATATTCACAAATTGCACAGATTTTTCGAATTTTGTACATTTTTTCAAAACCATAATTTTTAATTCTATAAGATTTTTGGATTTTAAATGTTCAATTAGAAAAATAAGACAAAATTGGTTATATTAATTGGTTTTTCTGAAGTAAAATGTAAACCACAGAAAAAGGCAGAAAATCAGAATATTGTTTCGTCAAAACACAGAATTCTTTTCGGCAACCTTGACTGGAGGAAGTGTATTTTCTAAGGGACCATACCAAGTTATTGTGCACGGAGGAAAAGTTTACGTTATCATGAAAAGTGCCAGAATGCACCGGGCAAACAGAATACACACGCGGCTGTCATAATTAGGTTTGTATAAATATTTTTACATCTGACAGAGTATGGTAGAAATGCTGCGTGTGGTTTTGCAATTCAAAACGGCTGAATAAAGCTCGCGATAGTCGATGATTGCAGGCTGACTGACTGGCAGAGGTGCATCAAAATTCAGAGAATGCATCAGAGACGAAGTACCAAATTCAGACGTGCGTGTCATTTTGATATGCATCGAGGAAAAGGGAAAACTTAGAATTCAGTCCGCGTACGGTAATTAATCTTCCGAGAAAGTTTTGTCAGGGAAGGTGCAATTCGCTCCATTATTTCCCATGTTCATTCGTTTCAACTAAAATTGTGTACATATGTTAGGGTGGCAGTCTAGTGGGTCATGTCAAATTTCGCAAACCAACCATATACATTTTGTAGATTAGCCCGAAAAACTGACCCGTGCAAATTTCAGCACAATCGAACTCGATTTAGGGGTGTCTCAAAGAGCTCGAAGTTATACCCTGAAAATCACCAAAGGAAGGACCAACGGAAATCGAGAAAATCGACATTTTTATTTTGATGCCAAACGACTTAGAAATGCATGAAACGTCAAGATCTGGTGTTATCTCGAAAAAAAAATTTTGTTTTTCAAAATTCGACTTTTTGGGACTTGGTCGTTTTTCGGAAAACCGAGCCTCAGAAAGACGACTTTTTGGCAAAAAAAAAAAAAATCGAGATAACACCACATCTCGACGTTTCATGCGTTTTCAAGTCATTTGGCATCAAAACTAAAATTTTGATTTTCCCGATTTCCTGGGGTCCCCCTTTGGTGATTTATGAAATTTATAAGTCAATTTTTGACAAATAGTTTTGTTTTCGAGAAAATACCAGATTTCCACATTTTCATTTGGCATCAAAATTCAAAGATTTTTTTAGATTTCCTTTGTCCCCCCTTTGGTGTTTTTTGAGGATAAAAAAACCGAAACTGTAAAAAAAGGATAAAAAAAAACTGTCTGACTGTCTGACTGTCTGACTGTCTGACTGTCTGACTGTCTGACTGTCTGACTGTCTGACTGTCTGACTGTCTAACTGTCTGACTGTCTGACTGTCTGACTGTCTGACTGTCTGACTGTCTGACTGTCTGACTGCCTGACTGTCTGACTGTCTGACTGTCTGACTGTCTGACTGTCTGACTGTCTGACTGTCTGACTGTCTGACTGTCTGACTGTCTGACTGTCTGACTGTCTGACTGTCTGACTGTCTGACTGTCTGACTGTCTGACTGTCTGACTGTCTGACTGTCTGACTGTCTGGCTGTCCGACTGTCCGACTGTCTGACTGTCTGACTGTCTGACTGTCTGACTGTCTGACTGTCTGACTGTCTGACTGTCTGACTGTCTGACTGTCTGTCGCTGACTGTCTGACTGTCTGACTGTCTGACTGTCTGACTGTCTGACTGTCTGACTGTCTGACTGTCTGACTGTCTGACTGTCTGACTGTCTGACTGTCTGACTGTCTGACTGTCTGACTGTCTGACTGTCTGACTGTCCGACTGTCTGACTGTCTGACTGTCTGACTGTCTGACTGTCTGACTGTCTGACTGTCTGACTGTCTGACTGTCTGACTGTCTGACTGTCTGACTGTCTGACTGTCTGACTGTCTGACTGTCTGACTGTCTGACTGTCTGACTGTCTGACTGTCTGACTGTCTGACTGTCTGACTGTCTGACTGTCTGACTGTCTGACTGTCTGACTGTCTGACTGTCTGACTGTCTGACTGTCTGACTGTCTGACTGTCTGACTGTCTGACTGTCTGACTGTCTGACTGTCTGACTGTCTGACTGTCTGACTGTCTGACTGTCTGACTGTCTGACCGTCTGACTATCTGACTGTCTGTGTGTCTGTCTGTCTGTCTGTCTGTCTGTCTGTCTGTCTGTCTGTCTGTCTGTCTGTCTGTCTGTCTGTCTGTCTGTCTGTCTGTCTGTCTGTCTGTCTGTCTGTCTGTCTGTCTGTCTGTCTGTCTGTCTGTCTGTCTGTCTGTCTGTCTGTCTGTCTGTCTGTCTGTCTGTCTGTCTGTCTGTCTGTCTGTCTGTCTGTCTGTCTGTCTGTCTGTCTGTCTGTCTGTCTGTCTGTCTGTCTGTCTGTCTGTCTGTCTGTCTGTCTGTCTGTCTGTCTGTCTGTCTGTCTGTCTGTCTGTCTGTCTGTCTGTCTGTCTGTCTGTCTGTCTGTCTGTCTGTCTGTCTGTCTGTCTGTCTGTCTGTCTGTCTGTCTGTCTGTCTGTCTGTCTGTCTGTCTGTCTGTCTGTCTGTCTGTCTGTCTGTCTGTCTGTCTGTCTGTCTGTCTGTCTGTCTGTCTGTCTGTCTGTCTGTCTGTCTGTCTGTCTGTCTGTCTGTCTGTCTGTCTGTCTGTCTGTCTGTCTGTCTGTCTGTCTGTCTGTCTGTCTGTCTGTCTGTCTGTCTGTCTGTCTGTCTGTCTGTCTGTCTGTCTGTCTGTCTGTCTGTCTGTCTGTCTGTCTGTCTGTCTGTCTGTCTGTCTGTCTGTCTGTCTGTCTGTCTGTCTGTCTGTCTGTCTGTCTGTCTGTCTGTCTGTCTGTCTGTCTGTCTGTCTGTCTGTCTGTCTGTCTGTCTGTCTGTCTGTCTGTCTGTCTGTCTGTCTGTCTGTCTGTCTGTCTGTCTGTCTGTCTGTCTGTCTGTCTGTCTGTCTGTCTGTCTGTCTGTCTGTCTGTCTGTCTGTCTGTCTGTCTGTCTGTCTGTCTGTCTGTCTGTCTGTCTGTCTGTCTGTCTGTCTGTCTGTCTGTCTGTCTGTCTGTCTGTCTGTCTGTCTGTCTGTCTGTCTGTCTGTCTGTCTGTCTGTCTGTCTGTCTGTCTGTCTGTCTGTCTGTCTGTCTGTCTGTCTGTCTGTCTGTCTGTCTGTCTGTCTGTCTGTCTGTCTGTCTGTCTGTCTGTCTGTCTGTCTGTCTGTCTGTCTGTCTGTCTGTCTGTCTGTCTGTCTGTCTGTCTGTCTGTCTGTCTGTCTGTCTGTCTGTCTGTCTGTCTGTCTGTCTGTCTGTCTGTCTGTCTGTCTGTCTGTCTGTCTGTCTGTCTGTCTGTCTGTCTGTCTGTCTGTCTGTCTGTCTGTCTGTCTGTCTGTCTGTCTGTCTGTCTGTCTGTCTGTCTGTCTGTCTGTCTGTCTGTCTGTCTGTCTGTCTGTCTGTCTGTCTGTCTGTCTGTCTGTCTGTCTGTCTGTCTGTCTGTCTGTCTGTCTGTCTGTCTGTCTGTCTGTCTGTCTGTCTGTCTGTCTGTCTGTCTGTCTGTCTGTCTGTCTGTCTGTCTGTCTGTCTGTCTGTCTGTCTGTCTGTCTGTCTGTCTGTCTGTCTGTCTGTCTGTCTGTCTGTCTGTCTGTCTGTCTGTCTGTCTGTCTGTCTGTCTGTCTGTCTGTCTGTCTGTCTGTCTGTCTGTCTGTCTGTCTGTCTGTCTGTCTGTCTGTCTGTCTGTCTGTCTGTCTGTCTGTCTGTCTGTCTGTCTGTCTGTCTGTCTGTCTGTCTGTCTGTCTGTCTGTCTGTCTGTCTGTCTGTCTGTCTGTCTGTCTGTCTGTCTGTCTGTCTGTCTGTCTGTCTGTCTGTCTGTCTGTCTGTCTGTCTGTCTGTCTGTCTGTCTGTCTGTCTGTCTGTCTGTCTGTCTGTCTGTCTGTCTGTCTGTCTGTCTGTCTGTCTGTCTGTCTGTCTGTCTGTCTGTCTGTCTGTCTGTCTGTCTGTCTGTCTGTCTGTCTGTCTGTCTGTCTGTCTGTCTGTCTGTCTGTCTGTCTGTCTGTCTGTCTGTCTGTCTGTCTGTCTGTCTGTCTGTCTGTCTGTCTGTCTGTCTGTCTGTCTGTCTGTCTGTCTGTCTGTCTGTCTGTCTGTCTGTCTGTCTGTCTGTCTGTCTGTCTGTCTGTCTGTCTGTCTGTCTGTCTGTCTGTCTGTCTGTCTGTCTGTCTGTCTGTCTGTCTGTCTGTCTGTCTGTCTGTCTGTCTGTCTGTCTGTCTGTCTGTCTGTCTGTCTGTCTGTCTGTCTGTCTGTCTGTCTGTCTGTCTGTCTGTCTGTCTGTCTGTCTGTCTGTCTGTCTGTCTGTCTGTCTGTCTGTCTGTCTGTCTGTCTGTCTGTCTGTCTGTCTGTCTGTCTGTCTGTCTGTCTGTCTGTCTGTCTGTCTGTCTGTCTGTCTGTCTGTCTGTCTGTCTGTCTGTCTGTCTGTCTGTCTGTCTGTCTGTCTGTCTGTCTGTCTGTCTGTCTGTCTGTCTGTCTGTCTGTCTGTCTGTCTGTCTGTCTGTCTGTCTGTCTGTCTGTCTGTCTGTCTGTCTGTCTGTCTGTCTGTCTGTCTGTCTGTCTGTCTGTCTGTCTGTCTGTCTGTCTGTCTGTCTGTCTGTCTGTCTGTCTGTCTGTCTGTCTGTCTGTCTGTCTGTCTGTCTGTCTGTCTGTCTGTCTGTCTGTCTGTCTGTCTGTCTGTCTGTCTGTCTGTCTGTCTGTATGTCTGTCTGTCTGTCTGTCTGTCTGTCTGTCTGTCTGGGGGAGGGCCCTGTTTGTCGAACTCGAGAACCCATCAAGTAAATGGTATCGAATTTGGCATGGAAGGGAATTTGGGATACGAGAAATGGTTCGATATACCTCCGAGCAAATGGAACAAAATTTGACATGGGGGGATATTTGCGTACGAAATATGCTTCTATGATTATTTTAGGCCGCTCCCTCCTTCTAATGGAAAAGTAAGAAGGAGGGAGGTAGGCTCCCATATAATTTTTTGAGGAAGAAGAAGGAGGCCCTTCACAGTTTTTTTCCATAATTCGAAAACTATTCATGCCAATGGAACCAAATTTGGCATCGGTGAATATTTGAATACGAGTATATGTATTTCTTTGATTATTTGAGACTCCTGCCTTCTTCCATTGTGAAGATTGAAAGGGAGGAGTGGGGCTCGCCTACAACTTTGTATTGAATAACTCGGAACTATTCGAGCTAATGGAACAAAATTTGACATGGACAGATTTTTGAGTACGAAAAAGCTTTTTATTGATATTTGGAAAGCCAGGTTTCTTCGACTATTTGAGACCCTTCCATCCTTCAATTGTCGAGAGAAAGGGATAAGGGGGGCTCCCATACAATTTTTGGCACAACCCAACTACTGATCTAAATATAATTTTGTTGTATAGCTTAACAACTAATTGACCAATGGAACCAAACTTGTTATGAACGGGGTTTTTGGTTCGAAAACATAGGTATGATTTTTAGAAAAGCCTACCTCCTTCCAGCAGTTGAGGATGGGTAGGGGAAGAATAGGGGCTTCCGCATGAGTTTCTTGGCATAAATCGACAACTTGACAAACAAAAGACCGAATTTTATAAGAAAGATTGTTTGCATACGAATCTTTGTCATAACTCGCAAAAATTATCAAACAAATAGAGCCAAATGTGACGAAATTTAGACCCTAACAATGTAGTTATTTGGGACCCCTTCCCACTTTAGAAAAGGGAAAGAGGGAAGAATCCATTCCAGTGATATTAAAATGTGAGCTTTTCTTGGTAGCAAATCATTTTTGAAAGATCAAAAAATGCAACACCAAGTGTTTGATTGCAACTCTGATAATGGATAATCAGCCGTTAAAAATCATTCTTCCTCCATCGCAAACATGACTCGAACGCATCTGTTTTGCTATCTTATCAGCTCGGTACTGCTTTAAAAAATCCTCGAAAACCGAACGATCATTGAAATGCTCACTCTATAACTGCCGGCGGCGTTTGCATTTTTATAGGAAATTTATAATTTCAGAAATAAGTTCAGAAGATAGAACTTCTGTAAACTCTGTGAAAATAAAATCTGTTATCATTAACTTTCCCTCGAAAATTCGCTTGAAGTCCCATATCAGCAAAAATTAGGCTCAATAATGGAAAAAAAAAACATAACACTGAAAAATATATTCCATTTCAAGATCATCTGGCTTAAAATGTATGATGTGAAGCCTTGTGTTTCCATAAACTTTTGAAACTTTTTGACCTAACTCAGAAATCAACCAAAAAATCTTCTTAAATAGTCGTTACCTTTAACAGATGATAAACAAAGTTTGATTTTGCTCAAAATATCTTCAACTTCAAATATACCATTGACCCATCCCAATAACTCAACCATCAAGTTGAACACATTAATATTCTACACGGGCGCACCATCAGCAAGCACCTTTTTGCAGCCCGATGTGTGTCATTCAACTGCATAAAACTGCAAACGAACGCCATGTTTATCTTTCGTTGTTTGGCTTTTATTGCTTCCTCAATGGTGTGCTCTGTTAAAACATGCTTTATATTTTTCTGTGTTTCTTCGCACGACTTTGACGTCCATCTTGGGCTAAATGGGGGACCCGTATCATCGTTCAGTGTTTAGCGCAGCCCCAGTTAAACTGGCCAAGCCAAAGAGTCGTTCTTCGTCTTCCCGTATCGTGGAACGACCCATGGATGAAGAAATGTGTAGGACTGCGCATAAATATTAAGCGGTAGCCGAAGCGCGAGTCCGCGAGCCCGCGAGCGGAACAACAAATAAAAAAATGCATCTCTCGCTCGTTTTCCTTTTTTTTGTTTAACCTTTTGATGTCTTCCATCTTTGGGCGAAGGCGACGTTTAGCACTCCCAGAAAATACATTTTGATTCCGTTATACCTAATTGTAGGACTTTTATCAGAACATTCTCACATTCTGTTAAAAGTTTATCAAGAAAATTCGGAAAAATATTACAATTTGAAGCAATGTCAGCACAATTCTACATGGAAGAATTAACAGTTATTTTGGCTAACCTATAAGCTAAGAAGATCTCTGCCTAACCCTTTAAAACTTTTCGTCTTAGTTCGAATCTTTTGACAATTCATCCATACACACTCCAATTTGAACCAAAAAAGTGGTTTTTGTACTTTTTCTAGAACAAATTGTTCTCAAATCCCATACACATTTTGGTATTTCTTAGGCAACCCCCAAGAATTTATCCAATCAGCTTGAAATTTGACATGTTGTTTTCTGTTGGGCCACGGAACAAGATTATGTATTGATTCCCAACTTAATGAACCCGGCCCTCTTGACACGCACGCGACCAACCACACGAGTGCTGGTGATAAGGTTCTAATAATCATGACATGACAAACCTCTGAAATCGCGCCAATTTGTCTGAAGGTGCTTGAGGACTTGAGTGTGAGTACTTATCGCTCGAGAGTTATCATTCCACGATAACCTTTCTACACGATCCAGAAGTACCTATCAATCGTTAGTTTTCAAAGGATTCCGCAAGGCTACCGTTATCTAATTTCTTAAGATTTCTCATCGCCCTTTGTAGATATCACCAGTGTTGGGTATCTTCTTGGAATTATTGCCTGGCATTAATGCGTTATCAGTTCTACCTTCTTTCATTCTTTTTTTTTGTTTAACGTGGTTTGGTTTGAGTAAACATCAAAATTAAAATGGTAAAATTTTAGATCTCAGCCAGTTAATAAAGTTTAGCAGCTTCAATCTGTTAATCTCAATGGCCATCATTCCTAGAGAGAAGAGAAAAAAATGTGATAGTTCTCTTAATGGTAATGAACCACCTTAATCATAATCCGCTCTTAAGTGTGAATATAAAACTATTGAAAGTTTGGCGGCTTGTAACTTTATTCGGGTGCCTCAATTCCTCTTGAAATCTTCATTTTTGCATCATTATTTTTTCATGGACAAAAAGCAAAGTTGCCGAAAAATTCTGTGTTTTGTAAAAAAAAAAATCTGACTTTCTGTGATTTAACCCAAAAATTCTGTGATGGTTTTCTGTGATGCTATTTCATTGAAAATTCATGATAAATTAGGTTCTATTTTTACATTTTAGTTAGGAAAAATCAATTAAAATCAATAATCTTATCATACAAATCTAATTCAAAGTAATATATAAAAATCTTATATTGGCACAACACACGTATTTCCGAGACACAAGAAAACAAATACGAATCAAGATATTGAATTAAATCAAAATTTAAAGCTTCGAATATAATTAGCGCTCAGAACTCATAAAATAGAACATCAGATTTGAAAAGAAAACATATCCGAATTCTAAAAAAAATCAGATGAGGAAAGAACTAGTTAATGTTTAAGAATTGTTCATCGAAATGATGTTAATTGATAGTTATTAATCAACTTTATTTACAATTCTTTTCTTCATTTTCAATTGAAGAGTTGATTTGAAATTCCGCGCTAATATCTTGATTTTGAAATATATAGGTATTCAACCACAATTTGAAATATCAATTCTCTATTAGAAAAAAAAATTGTATCCATTTTGAGCAAAAGAGAATATGTTCAAAATGCGTAGTTGGTAATTGAATTTATTTTTTTAAAGTAGAAAATGTTCAATTATATTCCAAGAGAGCTAGTGATAAATGGCAGAGATCAAATCATATATTTTCAAAATAAAATCTTTCAGTTATCGAACAAAGGCTAAAAAAGTAAATTTTCATAATTCATTTTATAATTCATCATTCTATGCTTTTACTGGCAAAATAAACGTTTGGAATTTGTATCCCACAATGAGCAATAAGAAATTGAAAAGAATAAAAAAAGGAATACCAAGGTTTGTTTGTAAATATTGAAAGCACAAAGCATATACTAAAACAGTTTAAATTACGCATTAAAAGTAAGTTTAAAAATTGATCATGAAAAGGATTTGAAATAAAATGTTAAATCAATCGTTGATAACTGATGATCCAGCAAACCTACATGAAAAACAAAATCTGATTGTGAAACTGTTAATGTTCTTATTTCAGAGATTCAACGATCTTAAAAGCTTAACTATATGCTAGAAACTTAAAAAGACATCATAACACGTATTCCTGACATTACTAAAAGTAAAAGATTTGATTTAATTGAACACAGTATTTGAAGACTTTAACAAAATTTGTTTTTTTGCTTTGAAGATGTCAAAAATATAATTTGGTTTGAAACTTCTCTCAAAAAACAACTGCTATAACATTTTCCTCAGAAGTTAAATTGCGGTTTTGGGGAAAGATGATCATTGATTCGAAACATTTATTTTGATTTTTTTACGCTTATGTCAGAAATGTGAAAAATTCTCTTAAATGATGATTACCTGTTTAAAAAAACAAAAGATGATGCCAAAAAAAACTCATTGCATATTTGGATTCGGGACACACAAATCAACCAAAATTAGCTCTTATTTTCTTTGTACCTCGGAAAAATGTTAATTTTTTTTGTGTAATTTATCTAAACCCTCCGGATGTGGCGATCAGCATTCAGAAGAGGAACAAGAAACACAAAATCAGAGACAAGCCAGCCAAAAGATGAAAGTCTTTATCATAAAGACAATAATAAAAAAAACAATATAAAATTAAGGTTGAAATTGGTTTTTTTGAAGGAAATTTCGAATTAGCCAAAAATTTGCAATGGCATAAACGATAGTTTTTACAATATAATACACTGAAAATAATTTTCACTTTAAAGGTAAGTGACATCTGGAGTGAATTTTCGCCATACGTAAATTCATGTGAATTTTAAGTGACCGTCAAGTGAATTCACTTAAGTGAGAGATCAAGTGAATTTCAAGTGAATGGCAAAGTCAATTTCAAATGTTTGCTCAGGTCATTGATATCTTGCAGTTGTAGTGGTTTTTAGGTGAAATTTCGGAATATCAAACATTAATCAACTTTGTTTCTTCAAAACAATTATTTATTAAAAAATACAACGTAAAAAAACGTCACTTTTTTCCTTATTTGGGTTCAAAAAGATTTTTCGGCTTCGAAAAATCATTGACTTCCTTGCTTTAACGAGATATTCGGGTTGATCTTTTCTGAAATAATAATAAAAAAAAATTAAATTTAACTAGTATTTATTGTTTTGCATGACACTTACTTTAATTTCACTGCACTTGAATATTTCCAAAATAGATCATCATCGGAAAACGTATCCAAAACCTGATTGCTTTAAGAAAGGTCACTGCGGCGTGTTAACCGGTTCACACGATGTTTCTGTCGGTCGACCTATGGAAAATATAATTGTTTAATTACATATAAATTACTTTAATTCGGCACCTACCAACTCAAACAAACCTCTGTTGTTTCTTTTCCAAACAACAATAAAACAATCAATACTGCAGTCATGACATTGTTGACGTTCGCTATGCTAAAAATCACTTGAATTTTAAGTGATGGGCAAGTGAATATTGGCTTAAGTGACCGGTCAAGTGGATTTCAAGTGAGCATCGAAGACATTCAGTGCCAGTGAATATTGATTCGGTCACTTAAAACTTAAGTGAGAGGCAAGTAAAATGTACATGAGCCACTTGAAATGAAGAAATTCACTGAGTTTTCACTTTTAAGTGAATCTTCTAGTGTTTTTTAAGTGTGATTTTGGGTTCAGTGTAGTGATTAGTAACCAAGTAATGGATACTGGAGTTTTGAATTTATTTTGCTCATTCTGTTGAGTATCGTGGATTTAGTAAACACGTGTCACACGGCTACCAGATTGTTTATGTGATAAAGAAATAATTAATTAATAATTTTTTAAGTTACAATGGTTGGTTTCAAATTCTGAACTTGTTTAGTTGCACTTCTTAGAAAAAAACCCAGCGCAAAGCCGAGGAAGGGGTTTGAGTTTCAAGTTTCATTCCAAACAAACGTTTTATGGAATTGCGGCTGACTTGAATTTCTGAGAAAATTGCACATGATAACTTCGAGTTTTTTGGGATTTAGGGTCGAAGTTTTCTAATGCACAATATTTTGACAACTCTGACAAAATACACATTAGTGTGTGGAATTTCACACATTTAGGAAATAAGTAGACCAACACATTAAATGTGTAAAGGTACTGCTGCACATTTTTGTGAAACAACAGCGCTTAAGAAACGAAATGTGAGCGTTTCACACTAATGTGCAAAAATGTTTAAAACGGGAAAATTTGTGAAATAATGAGGCGCTTAGAGAGGAAAATGTGTAAAATCAAGAAATATGGAAGATAAGAAATATGAATGATTGGAACCGAATAAAATGCAGGTGGTTTTTAAAGTGCTTCTATTTATTAAAATGAGGATTCTAAATAATTTTTATTGTTTTTTTTTAACTCCTCTTCGGTTTCTGCCAAACAATTCAGTTGATTTAGTCCGAAATCTAGAAAAGAAACAAAATAATCTAATACATAGTATGATGTTTATAGATTTAAATAGTGGCGGCAACTTACATTACTCGTTACGACGATCCAGCCGTATGAATTCTTCGACGTATTTGGTTGTACATGGCTGATTGATTGAGAAAACAACAAATGTGATTTCACACACTTTTATCTCATAAAGACTGATCCGGATAATGTTTAAATTTTGAATCTTCAAGGTGTGTAAAAATCACAAAACGGTTTGACAGCTCCATATATTTGCCAAAAATGTGTGGAATATTTTGCAAAATGTATGAAATGATTTATCAGTGAATACGAATACGATTTTTCGTCTCGAAATTTAAGAAACAGGTTTTTATAGAACAATCATTAGATTCTTTGCATAAAATGTTGAATGAATGGTCGGGATAAAGAATTTCTGTTTAGGCAAATGGACTGTATTTTAGGATTGTGGTATTGAAGAACGACACAACACTTCAACTTAAAGGCTTTCTCTATATTTCTTTTCTTAATTATAAAGGGGTTACATTACTTGGAAGGTTTACCTTACGATTTACAAACGATATAAACGCGCGCGATTCTTAAATTGAACTAACTCGCATCGCAACGCGAGGATCTTTTTATAAGCCTATCGAATGTTCTGGAATATTCCCGGTAAGCCAGCTAGTACATAATAAGGAAGGTTCTGGAACCTTCCGAGAGAACAAATTGAATCAAATGAAGTGGAAATTCTAGAACATTCGATAGCACGTTGCTTATTATAACGATAGAAATTTCGAGAATGTTCTTTTTGGAAGTTTTCCACAAGATTCTTCAAGCTAATGATAATTGGCTTGAACAATTTCAAAATAAATCTGATAAAAAAAGTAGTCCCTCAAAGCCAAAGCAGTTTAAGTGACTTTGACACTTTTCAGACATTGGAAGTTGCCAGACTTTTTAATACATATATATGTTTCTCAACGAGTTTATTAAACTCAAAGCTTCAGTTTTGATATTTGAAGATATAAAAAATATATTTATGGAAATACGAAGTGTCATTGAATAAAGGTTGAATCATTGAAAATCAACATTGAGTGCTTCAAATATGAAAATTCTGAGTGGAAAACAGTTTATTAAAGCACAGAAATTACTAAATGTAATTGTTAAATATCCTCTTATTATGCAAAAATAAACAAGTCATATTAAAAGTCAATCCGAGTTATTTTTTCAGTTGCATGTAATCAATGGACGTGTTCAATTTTGTATGGAAGTATGTATGGAAGAAGAAATTTTTGCATATGAAATCATCCAGGAAATTCAAAAAAGCTTGAAATAAAGTTTGTCTTTGATTAGATATTGATTAAACCTATTCCTAAGCTTTATTTTTTGCCAACATGAGAAGAAGAAAAGTTTTTCAAAGGTGATGGGAGGTATTAGAGAAACATGAGCCGTAAATATCATAAATTTCTCGAAAAAGATACAACGGCTCGCCGACAGGACTTGAACCCGCAATTTACGCTTCAGTACAACGGCGCGTTAGCCAATTACACCACGATGAACATGACGAAATAAAGCTATAATCATTTAGTATCCGGGCAGTTTGTTTCGGTGATAGTTACGTTACTAGAGCTCAGATATGCAAAAATTCTCGGGTGTTTGAGATATTAACGATGCAAAAAGACATGATAAAAATAATTTTGCACAATCGCCTTGAAATTTCTTCATGGTCGATTTGAAAAACTCATGAACTGTAGTTTTTTTCTGAAATTTTTTTTTTTTTGGCCCAAATGGTTAAGAAGTATTAGAAGCCACTCTAGGATGCTCTCGAAGTTCAAACCAAGCATCGGAGTGGATTGATGTCAACTATGGTAAAAAGTCTATAGTTATTGGGGATAACTTAATGCAGACCCTTTAACTATGAATTAAATCCGGTTCCGGCAGGAAAAAGTGTTACCCGTCTAGAACAGGGGTGAGCAACCTTTTCAACCAACGGGCCATTTTAAATTTGAAATCTTGTCGGCGGGTCGCACTTAATGTCAATTTTTTTTAATGATTAGCAGAGCTTCACGTCAATTTTATAACAACAATTTTTTTGCGAAAATGAATCTGAAAAAAAGAATTCACGTGTTTAAAAACAGAAATTCAAAACGACTTTTTAAAAACCCGATATTGAAAAGGTACATCACTACATCTTTGTCATTTTGAAATTCTCTCAATTGTTTAGTAGTAGGTACTTTTTAGCGAACATTCGTTCTTACATCATTATTATTAAAATCAATGATACTATTTGTCATCCGTTCCGTTCAACAGTGTTAAAAAATATATATTCAAAGAAATCGCAGTCTTATTAGCGTTTGTCGTTGAATCGCTAATTGATTTTCTGTTATTCTTTTCCACAAGTAAAACTTGTCCTCAAAGCATAGATTTTTTTCCTACAAACGGTGAAAATCCTGTTTTATAAATTGAAGTTCTGTATTTGATCATTGCATTGAGATGTTAAGGAACGTTGTCGAAATAACAGAAAAATGTTCAATTTCACATATTTTTAAACAAATATCTTTAAAACTACATTCTTGATTCTAGATTTTTTATCCATATTTTTTATTTTTTTTAGATATCATTGGGATAGGATTTCTAAAGATATAATATGATTTCGGTAATGTGGAATGCGACTTATATGTAAAATAACTCAATTTATCGATGTTTGATTTAAATTTTCAATAAAATTTCTAAAAGCTTCACAGATAATCGTCAAAGACCTTTTGGTCGAATCACAGAATTTCAGATATCTATTGTTTGTAACAAGAACTAATAATTTTTGTTGGTAAATTTGATGCCGGCTGATTCATGTTGATAAAAAAATCTAAAATCGTTCACTCAGGCTTTATTTATTTAACTTTTTCAATTTATGGCAATATTCAGAAATAAAAAATAATTCACAAAAAATATTTTTTTCTGTTAGTATTTGAAGACTTTTTGCCGAATTGGATTGAACAATTTTTTTAAAATTATCTGCTTAGCATGTTTTTTCACATATAACTTTATTTTTGCTTGAAACAAAAATAACGACTTCACTAACGCACTTCGAAATTCCTTTGATCATGGGTAGCTTCCGATATTTGGCTGCTCTTTCGACTCACTTTAATGGATTTTGCTTTTCAAAGTGATATGAGTTAAATTATAAAGAAAAATGTATTTTCAATAAAAAATACTTAAATATTACGTTACCCAAATAGACAATATTGCATTTATACCATTGAACAGAACATAATAAATGCTTAAAATGCCAAAAAAAAGTTCACAACCTGATGATTGTGGGGCAAATGCAGATAAGTTAAGGTTGCCAGATTTTATTCAGCACGTATCCGGGTCGGACAAACCGAATTATTTTCTATAAAATCCTCGCAAAATCCGGACTTTTCATTTCTAAATTGACGACCAAAAAGCCGGGCAATAGCTGGGTGAATTTTGTCAAAACCCAAAAATTACTCAACAAAAATCAAGATAAAAGAAATTGAAAAAACACACATTTTTTTCATCAAAACGCATAAACGGATTTTAAATCGTATTTTAAGCTTCGAAAAAACCTTTCATGATTATTCTTGCAAAATCTGCTTATAAAATTTGTTTTGGTGGCTAAATATATTAGAACAAGTTCACTGGTGTTGGGAAAAAGTGGTAGAAATTTTATCACTTTTTGCACATTTTGAAAATTTTGCCATGCAAAAGCATTTTCAAGATCTGTGGCCTTCAAGTTTTTCTACAACACGTGTTGTATTTTCGCATGCTGTGATGCAAAAATAGCAATATTTCTATCACATACGGCTGAAATAGAAACAGTGCTATAAAAAAATACAACGCCTCTTGAAACATTTTTACATGGTAAAATTTTCAAAATGTCAAAATTTCTACCACTTTTTCCCAACACCAGTGATTTTGCTCTTATAATAATAATTTTAACAACACATTTTTTTTTATTTGCCAAATAAAGTGAAAAAATCCGGGTATTTTTCAATGAAATCTGGGCAACCGGGCAGGGCCGAACTGTTCCCAAATATTGTATCAAATATCCAGGCAAACCCGGATAAAACCGGGCAATCTGGCAAGCTTTAGATAAGTGCATATTTGATCAAGTCAAATAAATTTTTCTAACAATGCATTGTTAAGAAAAGTTAATGCATTTAAAATTGAAAAAAGCTTCGCGGGCCGCACAAAAGGGTCTCGCGGGCCACTTGCGGCCCGCGGGCCGCGCGTTGCTCACCCCTGGTCTAGAAGACTCCCAGCAAATAACTAAAAATGAGCAGTTCCATGGATTTCAATCTGTGCAACCGGTTTTTACGCAATGTTACGCTAATTCTTTGTGATGCCTATACTCATGAAAAGATTCCAATAGGTTTTTCCAGGTGAATTTATGTAAAATATTATGATTTTGCAAAGGTTTTGCTTCTGTGGTATATTAATACATGACTGAAAAAAGTGTGCAAAGATTAACAAAAAAACAGATGCTAATGCTTAATTGGAATCAGCGTCCTCAATTTCTTCAAAATTAGCTGTTAAATTCTTTGCACCTCGGAAAAATGTGAATTTTGTTGCCTTGTCTTATCAATCTATGTACTTATTTCCTTTGTCGTCTACGTGGTAATTCTTCCATGACCAATTTTCTGACCTCGTTAAGGACATCAAAATGACACCGGCCGATGCCTCACGACAGGGTCGTTATTATTAGAATCATGAGAACCAGCACCCAAAAACCCTACAAAAATGCACACGACAATAATGGTTGCAGTGTTCTGAATATCACTCATTTTCAATGAATGTTTCTGATTGCACTTCGCACCTGAACGTACAGCGGTCGGGTTTCGTTATTGATTGCTACTGGACCTACCCGATCATCGATCGTTCAATTCATCGCTAAAATACAGATCACCTCGCACGATGCTTGCTGTCAAAACAGTGCAGCACCATCATCAAATTGGAATATCACCAATGCGCAATGCATATGGCGAATCTTGTTGGTCTTCGATCAGGAGTGAATGGATCAGGCAGTGAGTGAATGATACATGAAGCCGATCATTAGCGTATTTTGTTTGATTTGATATAAAGCAAATTAATAAATTTATTTGTTGTTATAACGTTTTTTAACATCAGTATGATCAAAATCAAATTGCAGTTGTGTTTGTGAGGGAAAGATGTTCACTTTCGCCGTGTTTTTCAATTTTTACAAGTTCTCTTATTAAAATGTCGTACGTCACGTTAAAACTACTGAGAATTTATGGTGTCCCGCACAACTGTTTGATTTTTCTCGTCCTGCAAAAAATAATTTTGAATTTCATATAATTCAGGCAGATACTGAGTGAGCTACATTCAGAATGGATCAGTTTGTATCTCACTCATCTCCGATATGCGATGTTTGCTGAACCGATGATTCTGAATGATGCGACTCGGTTTGCATAGCTGATAGGAGCGCTGATCGAGATTGCATACCAGCCAGGCGAAGCAGTAGCGAGAGGCGCTATCCCATTATACAATCGGAATGTTTCCAACAGGAAACGCATCCTGAGTGTTTGTTTTGATTGATTTTCGGACCATTGAATGGTTGTTTCCAAAGCCTAATCAAACTGCGAAACCGCCTCAATAAAAACGAGAATCAAATATGTAGCTACTCGGCCTCAGTCAGGTGTATGAAAAAAAAACAAGTAGCTCCGCCCATTTGCGTCACATTCACACCGAACTTGCTCTGTTGTACGACCACGAGCGAGCGAGCGAGTGACGATAGAGAGAAGGAGGAGAGCGAGACTCGAACAACAACAAAGACTGAAGCTGTAAATGGGGGGCAAAACGACGACGACGACGACGAAGACGACATCGCTAGACTGGACAAGGAAGGGCGTTGCCGGGAGCAGGCTGCCCGCCCGCCGCCAGTAATTATAATAATTGCTAAATTGTTCAGATTTGTTTCTTGGAAAATAGTAATTTCGTTCGACCCAATACCGGGGCGCATGCAAAAATATTTCCTGAACTACCCTGCTGCTTCTTGGCTTGGCTGAGCTCAAGTTCGGGAGCGCAGCAATTACAAGTTGCAATGTGCCGATCAACTTTAGTAGGCATTAAAAGCAAAATAGAACTTGACTAAACCAATCTCATACTGCCGGACTGAAATAATACTCATTTGCATGCATGCTAATGCGGCAGCAGCGGTGTCGCTATTTTCTTATACATATATGGTCAGCACAAGTCCAGAAAAAACTCCTTGTTTCTTGCAGCCATTTTTTTGACGAGATGCACAATGTACCTATAGGAAGTTATTGATGCAGGTGCCATTGTGTTGTTCTGACCCCATTGTTGGCATTGACGATCCCAATTTCAGTAGTAATTAACTCCCGTCTTCTTTTCTTTCTTCCTCTGATCTTTGCAGCAAAGTTCCGGCCTACCTGAACGTGGTGGACATTGCCGGACTGGTGAAGGGTGCCGCCGAAGGTCAGGGACTGGGCAACGCTTTCCTGTCACACATCAGCGCCAGCGATGCCATCTTTCATCTTTGCCGTGAGTATTATTAGTATTTTAGTGTTCTTTGCTTTTCCAGCCACACATAAGACTTTAACAGGAGACTGGAACAATATCAAAGCAATCTAAAAAACTATCTGTGTCAATTCTGTGATTTTACTCTCTTACTTACTTACTTAATGGTCCCGCGTTGATTTTCTGGCGCATAGGGCCTTGTTAAAAGACCTCCACTGTTGAAGATCCGGGGCCAGCGTCTTCACTTGGTCCCAGATTCTCGTTGACAGTTTGGTTTTCGGCGACTAGGCTTCGCCGCCACGAGTTTCTGGGTCTGCCTCTCCTTCGATGTCCTTCTGGATTCCGTTCAAGTGCCTCTCTGCAAATCTCGTTCTCATCTTTTCGCTACGTGTGCACAATCCATCTTCACTTACATTCCCGAATCTCGATTTCCTTTGATGACACCGGCGATGTAGTTCCTCATTTGAGATCCAGTTGTCCAGGCCACCAAGCGGATGATACTCCGCAGGCAGCGATTCACAAATACTTGCAGTTTTCGTATCGTCACCGTATATGTGCACCAAGTTTCACACCCGTACAACAATACGGATTTAACGATTGAGTTGAAGGTTCGGATTTTCGTTCGTAGAGAGATCTTACGTGACCGCCAGATATTCAGGAGACTCGCAAAAGCAAATCAAGCCTTTCTGAAACGGGTTTCGGTGTCTTTCTTGGTACCACCATCAGGCGTTATCTGACTACCAAGATACTGGAAGCACTCCACTTTCTCAACCTGTTGTCCAGCTACCACGAAAACTTTTCAGTCATTAATACGACTCCAGTTAGTATTACTTCGGCCATCACCCGCCCAACGAGAACAGCTCCAACTATTCTGGGATTTCTGCAATGGGACGAAACGAGCTAGGCACTTTGGAGATCCCTAAGACATTCGACCCAGTCGCTCTGATTCCAGCCAGCGTAATCAGTCGTCCCGGCCCTGAGTTCGTCTTGAAACTTTACTTTTCCCCAGGAACGGGTCAACCCAGAAGGGGCTGCCCAGCAACACCCAGTCCCTGGTCTAAAGCCACGTGGACTAACGGGTTTAGGCACTCAAGGCTTCTTTTGTTCCTGGGTCTCAGGGCGTATGTTAGGCTGGGGGAGTTTTCGGATGGGTGGATTCCTAAGTAAAACTAAATACCTTGGTTTTAAATCAGCTGTATTCGGCGAATTCTCGATGGGATGTCACAATTCAAGCACACGGGGTCGGGCTGGTAGCGGGGCAATCGGTCCACTCGGTCGAACGTTGGAGTCGCCACGGGCCGGGCGACGCCTGGATGGAACGGAATGAGCAGTGCGGTACCATGCACCACACTCACGGCACGGTTGGTCCGTTCAGTCTCTCTCCTCGGCTTGGGTAGATCGACCACGTGCTTAAGGCTAGGGCTTAGCGCGCAACTCGAGTTTCGGCGATGGGATGAACTAGTGCGGTACCATGCACTCTTGGCTGGATGATGCTGTCTCTCTCTGGTTAGACTAGACGTACAAATCAAGCACGCGCTACTGGCTAAGCGCGTACCTCGGCTGACCAAAGCCACACACACCAATCTGCTCTCGGCACGATCACGCTGGCGGCGGGCACACCAAAGCGGGTCACGCGCTGTGTCTCGTTTCGTTGGACTCATTCACGCGCTTTTTCTTCGGACTAGATGGTGCTTCGTCTTCTTCTCCCGGCGGGCACTCCACGGTATCGGAACGTTGGAACTTGTTCGGACCTTTTTCGATTTACGTCTTACCACTTTGCGGAGTACTTGCTGGGCACGTCTGTCTTCGATCGTTGCCGGGAACCAAGAGACTTGGTGATTTGTCTCGCCTCAGCAAGAAACCTCGGCTTGGCTCTGTTCGGCTATGCGTTCTACCAGAACGCGTGTACTTTGAGGCGTTGCGTCCTAGGCGTACGTAAGCCATCCATCCCATGTGCGTTTTGATTTTTGCCTACTCTTCCGCACTCCATCACGTGATCGAATTTGAATTCGCCGTTTACTTTTTAACCTACCTATTTACCATATCTTACCCTAACTCCAACCCATCAGTTACTTCAAATAAAAAAAACAAAAACAATGTTACCGAGTTGGTAACAGTCTGCGACGAAGGGATTGTCCAGCCTGTGAGTTCAGGCAAGTATGGTACCACTGATTGCTTTCCTGTGCCTGATGGTGTTCTACCTTCCAGTGTACGTCTCTTCAGATCCGCTCTGGGACCTTTAGATTCCATAACCCTTTACTACCAGAATGTCGGGGGTATAAATTCAAGCCTGACCGACTACCTGCTCGCGACTTTGTGTTTCTAAAATGATGTCATCGCCTTCACGGAAACACGAAACATGGCTGAACGACCGGACACTATCAAGTCAGAAGTCAGATCATCGGCCCTGATTACGCAGTATTCCGCTGTGACCGTAGTGCCCGTAACATCAAAAATCCAGTGGAGGCGGGGTGCTACTTGCCATGAAGTCGAATCTCCCAACACAGCTCATGGACAATTATTCCTGGTGCGATCTGGAACTTGTATGGATTCGCATTGATCTTGTAGGCCGAAAATTGTAGGACGTATGTGTACTGTACCTGCTACCCGATCGCTCAAGAGATGTTGCCCTCGCTGAGTCGTTTTCTCACTGCATATTCGAAGTTAGTTTCATCTGCGCTCCAGAAGATGACTTACTTGTCATTGGCGACTTCAATATGCCCGGTTTGGAGTGGTGCTCCAACCATGGCAGCTTTCAGTACCCGGACCCGGCACGCTCTACTTTTTCGGCGCCTACAAACATCATATTGAACTCCCTGAGTGCAGCGACCTTGCGCCAGATTAACGGCGTGGTGAACGAATGCAGTCGTACGCTTGACCTCTGCTTTGTCAATGATGGATCTCGTTTACCGATCATTGAATTCGCTCCTGCACCGCTTGTTAAAGTAGTCCCGCATTACCCTGCTCTATTGGCAACACTTGAAGTAACTAGGCTGAACGCTGCAGTAGAAAAGCCAGCGACTTCGACGACATCTTTCACGCTCTGGCCACTATCGACTGGGTATCTGAGCTTGATCTTACAAATCTCAACGCTGCCGCTGATACCTTCTCTCACATTCTGAATTATGTCATCGATCGCCACGTGCCAAAACGCTCTAGCGGCGGAAATATGCGAATCCCCTGGGTCACGACTGAACTGAAGACGGAAAAAAGGTGTGCCGTTCGAATCTTCTAGAAGCAAAAATCATCCTACACTAAGGATATAAATATATCGTAAACTTAACTCCGTTTATAAAAAAAAAGCCAGTGAACGTTGTTACCATAACTACTTACGTCGCGTACAACGTAACCTCAAGTCTTGCCCAAAATCGTTTCGGAAACACGTAAATAGTCAGCGAAAAGAACCTGGTATACCTTCAGACATGTTTCTGGACGGCATTACGGCAAACTCTGATCGTGGAATCTGCAATCTCTTCGCCCAAAAATTGCCAGTACCTTCAACTTCAGCTTCAACATCCCCAGAACATTCAGCTAGCGCTGTCAGGAACGTTACGCCATAGAGCTTTTCAATAAATTGTATAGGAATCGAGGAGGCAGTCATCTCTATTGCAGCATCGAATCTTAAGAATTCCTTTTCTACGGGCCCGGACGGGGTACCAGCTGCTTTTTTTAAAAAAGTTTCATGCCTGTTTTGCTGACCCCTATTCACAGGGTTGCTAGCGAACCGGGAAAACCGGGAAAACCGGGAAAAACTTTGGAATTTCATCACGCCACCGGGAATCTCACCGGGAAAATTGACATAATTGAAATTTTTTCACGGAATTTCAAAAATAGTTTTATAATTATTTCAAAATTTAAGAATATTTCTCGAGTAGAGTCTCGATGTATATTTATCTCATAAACGCTTATTTTCGTTCATGAGTAAGCAAACGAAGTTTGAATTGCTGTTTTAACTAATTGCGGAGAAATATGATTTATCTCATTTTTTCACTCTCTGCAAGTGGCTACACTTACAAGCATTACTCAAATGATATAAATTTAATAATGAAACTATTATCGACAAAACTAAACACAAAACTAACTACAGTCGAACCTGCTTAAGTAAGAGTCCAAAGTACTGAACTTTTTTTTTTCTCGCTTAAAGATGTTTCTAAGTTAACCAGGTTCTCTTTTATAGAGGGTCAGCAACAAACAAATGCATTAAAGTGATCTAGAAATGCAACTATTTAATATGAGACCCTTGGAGCCAAAGGGGTATAAGTGACAAAATGAAAAAAATCGAGATAACCATCTAGAACGAATCCTTGACTATCAAACATCATATGTTATTTTAATCATAATTTTATTTCACTATTTCGTTATGTTTTGATCTCGTTGAAAAAATCGTGTTAACTGAACTTTCCATTTTGTTTGGAGCCAAAGGGGTATAAGTGCAGCACTTATACCCCTTTGGCTCCAAAGTCCAGCACTTATACCCCTTTGCCACCAAGTTATTTACTTATACCCCTTTGCCACAAACCCAAATGTCATTTCCAGTAAGACGCGTTTTTTTTTCATTAGGACGAAAAATTAAAAAAAAATGGAATTTAATTTGATTTTGAAAAGTGAATCATGTTTAAAAATTTATTATCAACAGTTAATCATTTCAATGCTTTTAGTGATAATTCTAGTGAACAAAATATTATCAAATTTTGTATTTTATCTATTCTAACTCCAATAAATGAATTCCAAATCCGTGATTTCTGGTCATAATTCTATGGAGTATGCCACAAATTTTGGGCTTGGCTCAATATGTATTTGTATGAGATGATTGGGTTAACGATGACGCGCTAGTCATAAATGTACTGTTCATAAACTCATAAGAAGCGGAAGTCCATTTCCAATGTCCAATTTATCAGGAAAAGTCTCAGGAAACATACAACGATTGGAAATTCATATAGAAATACCTTTCATGAATTATTTTTATAATTATTCGGATGAAAAATTGTTGTTTGAAGAGATTTACTCCTACTGACAAAACAAGGTTGATCTTTAGACATGAAATCTCTCGATTAACTGCACCAGGGTACATTGCCAATCATAACAGTAAAAAATGAATATGTTAATAAATTATTTGACTTCCATCTTGTTAAATCCCTTTGTTTTCTGAATCATATAACAAAGCAAAATCACCTAAAAATGGAAATTTGTTGGTGGCAAAGGGGTAAAGTGAATTTATTTGGTGGCAAAGGGGTATAAGTGCATGTGTTTGGAGTAGGGTTACCATATCCTTCAACGCCAAAAAGAGTACGTTGAAATCATATTTCAAAATATTTAAGAGAAATGGGAGAAACCAGGAAATCAGGCCATTCAAATTGTGACAATCAGTTGCTAGTTATGTGACTTACCTGGCAATTATGATTTTTCAAAAAATACTTCTACAAATAATAAATTATCGTTTTGAATTTTTGTTCATTTTTTTGCGGATTTTTAGTGAAAAGTCAAAGAGTCGTTGGATTATTTGAAGAGATAGAGATAAAAACATCGCAAACATGAGAAAGTGTTTCATTTCAAAAAGAGTTCAAAGTGCTGTTGTGCTTTTTACCAACTGTTAGGGCTAATTGCATATTCAGGCGCTGATTGCCTGCACAGTTTATTTCGACGTCTGGAAGAAGCTTTTCTTTAAAATGGTTTAAAAATTTCGTAACCGTTGTATTTTACTGATAGAAAAGTACTGCTGATGAAATAGCAAACTTGTTTCTAACGAAAAATTTAGATTTTAATCGATTTGTGATGCTTTTTATTTTTATTTATCGTTTGAAAAACTCAACAAAGTAGAGAAACCTGGCACGGTACCATGAATGCAAACTTAAGAACTGGAAAAAATAAGTTCGTTTCTCTTATAAAATGTCTTTCAACAAAAAAAAGAGTACATTTCACAAGATTTTACAAAAAGAAGAGTACGCTCATTTCTTGATCGAAAAAGAGTACATGTACTCTTAAAAGAGTACGTATGGTAACCCTAGTTTGGAGCCAAAGGGGTATACATATGTGCAAAAATCAAAAATCATGTGTCGCCTCAATTAACGTCAAACAAACGTTGTTTTTCCCAAAAATTATGCCAAATGATTTATTTTTATTTTAAAAGATCAAACTCATAGAAAAATTTCATAAAAAAATATCTATGGAATTTATTGGAATACAACAAACTTAAAGTGCTTTTTTCTCGAAATCAGCTTTTATGCACTTATACCCCTTTGGCTCCAAGGGCCTCATATGTATTTGATAAAAATCCACCTGACATCAGTTCGAAGTTTTCTGAGTTAGTTTCAATATAGTACAAAAGTGTTATTTTTTCTAATTTACTTTGTCTAATCAGGAAAACGACTCTAGCTTATAGAGGTATTACACTCTCACTTGAAGAGGTTTTGTGTTTTGCAAAGCTTGAAACTTGATGTTTTCTCTCACAATAGAGGTTTCTTGCACATCCAGTTTCGGCTGTACCAGTTTTAGTTTCGATGCCAAATTATTCAGTTTTCGATATACATATTTCATAAAATTATTTTATGCAAAAAGCAAATAATTTGGCAGCGTGAGACGTTAAGCAGGATTACGCCTCTTTTGCATAAGAAATATTGGTTTTCCAATGTTGTTGTTGTTGTGTCGTTTGAATTGGCACGAGGAACGAAGCATTACATCGCAAGTGTAAAGTTTTTTATTCATTCTACGTTAAGCTGTTGCTTAAAGTTTCTGAAATCTAGGGCCTTAACCCTGATGAAAAATAATATCTTACACTCAAACAATTAAAGCTCAGCCCTGTCCTGTTCACGATTTCTATATTTTCATAAATCTTTAGTTCAAATGACTATTGCTTAAGTTATTCATTGTTTTGTATTAAAAAAAAATTTTTTTTAAAACATGTCTTTGGATTTGTACAAAAAATATAACTGTATTTAGAAAATAACTAAATATTTTCCTGCAATCTGATTATTTTAAGTTTTGTAAGACAAATCCCCATTCAAGTTGATTTTATAGTATGTTTCGATGTATTGTTTGCATATTTCTATACAAATTATACTTTTTTTCTAGAACTCTATAGACATTCTTAAAAATTTATATTGGTTGAAAAGTACTACATTATAGTTTCAAGATCAATTTAACCGGACTTATTTTTGCAAAATTGTTGAAATTGTGGAGCAAAACCACGAATAGATGCCCAGTTCGTTATATTTGTTTAAAAAAATTCATGAAACCTGTCAATTTGTTACGAAAAGACTACGTGTTAGAAGACGCCGAAGTGTTTGCCATGATTTCTAACCAGTTAACAAGTTTTGGGGTACAATTATTAGAAATTTGAAGCCTTTTATATTGATTCTTTTTTATTCACCATGATTTTATATAAAAAAAAGTATAATAAATATCGGGAAAATCATCATTTACAACCGGGAAAAAAACCTGGGAAAAACCGGGAAAAACTTTGGAATTTCAAAACGAAAAATCGCTAGCAACCCTGTATTCAGCTCATTTTTCAAGCTTAACACTAGAAAGACCGCACCAGTCAAAATGACTGGTTGGACACTTTGTTTGTTGAATATCTTTTAAACACTACGCTCTAAAAATTCGCAAAAAATATGACTTTTCATGAATTTTGAATCTCTACAAAACTGTGTATTTTTTATTTTACTAGCTCTTTTAATAAGCGAGAAAAATTTCGCCATGGACACTCGGACCGTGACCAGTCAAAATGACTGGTAAAATTCACAACCCTATAACTCAAACAAGATAAATTTTTTTCGCTTGCTTTTGGTTTCATTTGCAATCTATATTCAAGACAATGAGCCTTAGTTGATTTATTGTGGGCAGGAGTGTGTCATTCGTAATGAAATTATTGATTTTCGATGCGAAGTCATGAAAATTTTTAGAAAAAGTTCTCGGATTGACCGCTGTGTGGCGCTTCAAGCACTTGACTCCCAATTTTTTTAGTCCGTTTTGTTGCTCAACTAGAATCAAACTTTCTGTCAAAATTTGGCGAAATTTTATCAAGATTTGTAAAAGTTATGTTAGATTTAATACATGTCCATTCGCGAATTCGAGTAGTTTTAGGTGATAAATATGTTTTATATTAAACTAGAATGAGTAATATAATTATGAATTGTGTACTCATTTATTCAAATTTGAAGACATCAGCTATAAAACTGCATAATTTAAATGATATTTCAACATGGGTGCACGGAATATTTTTTATATGTTGGTTATCCACCATGGGTGCACGGATACACCGCAGTTTCTGCCCAAGTATGTATGTATGTATTCACATGCATTCTTAGATTATTAGGTTCAACAAATTTCCATTGGAAGTTAACTTACAGGATTCCAGCACCCGTGTATATACCTAGCTAGCTGGCAACTGATTGATCATTCTTATTGAACATTCTTGTTATAAAAGGAAACACGTCTTACCTGTCGGCAACTTATGGGGTTTGAATCCAAGTGTTTTTTGCCGATACCGGGAATCGATACCAAGACCAGACTTGCGCCAGCCTATCTGATAGACCACATCGGCGCTAAGATATTTCAACATGGGTGCACGGATTGGCTGTAAATTTGCCGTTGAAAATTATATAGAAATAAATAGTTTTCAACTTGCTTCAGAACACAAAATATTTTTGAGTTAGATATGATAGGTATATGTAATACAATATTGATCAATCAAAAATCTTTAAAGGAAAAACAAATCAACGTAAACATTTGACAATGTTGATTCATTATTTTTATGTTCACTGTTTTCCGTCGCTCGACATAACTTGATGCATATAATTCCTAAAATTCACTCGGTCCATGGTAACCGTTTTCCAATTTCTTGGATGTTGATCAGATCTTAACAGATAAATATACAATTGCAAAAACCTGTTTTTTAATAATAAATAAATAAATAAATGTATGTATAAAGAAAAAATATAAATTTATTATTTCAAGATATAATTTAAAAATGTTTTTCCAGGAATGAAAAAACGGAACTTAAAATAAAAATTGTTATTTAAATCATTATGTCTCAACATGAAAGACATGGTTTCGACTTTGGTTTAGTTAAGATTTGTAAAAATGTTTTTTAAAAATTTTCAAAAAGTCCAATATTTAATTAAAACGCAGTGAATCCGTGCACCCATAGTGAAAAACCATGTATTTAACAAAATTTTTCATTTGTATCTATAAAAGTCTTTATTCTTTACCTTTAGCATGCAAAAAAATTGATTTTGGATGAATGGCGGTGAATCCGTGCACCCATGGTGAATTGCTCTACTTATAGAAAAAGTATGCTTCAAAACCTACAATATCAGGTATAATTTATAGGCAACGTGTTGAAAAATTTCAGAGCGGTGGATGCTAGAAAATATCTACTAAAACAAAGTTGAAGTGAAACCGTGCACCCATGGTCAATACCCATAGCCATCTAACATGATTTTATGATTAAATTGATAATGTGTTTTAATTTTTTGATAATTATTTGAAATATTCATTTTATGACATACACGCATTCGTCAACTATGCGAAAATGAGGTGATTCCGTGCACCCATGGTGACAAAATATTTCCTATTTATAACAAAAATGATATCGAATAAATAACAAAATAATCTTAAAAGAAAAAAGTTAAAATTATTATGATATAAAAAATTTTCCCTTTACCAGTCATTTTGACTGGTCGCGGTCCGAATAGGTATATTCAATTAGCCGGTCCTTCTAGTGTTAATAGAGCTACTTTCCCTCTACTATGTAAGGAAGTTTAAATGTTCCCGGAGAGGAGAGATGTTAACAATTACCGTGGAATCTCTGCCTTATTTTCGATTGCCAAACTGTTTTAAATGGTGGTTTTGGATCCTTTTTTCACGTCCTGCAAAAATAACATCTCCAATGATCACCACGGATTCATGCTCAAACGCTCTACAACAAGTAACTTACTAACGTTCACTTCTTCCGTGCATAAAAGGTTTGCTGCCAAAGCTCAAATTGATGCAATCTATACCGATCTGTCCGCTGCATTCGACAAGCTGAACCATGAGATTGCCATCGGAAAACTCGAACGCTTAGGATTTTGTGGTACTCTAGTTGGTTGTTTCCGCAGTTACTTAACTGATCGTAAACTGATTGTTCGAACGGGTGAAACCTTTTCCAGGCAGATAACTGCCACCTCCGGTGTGCCCCAAGGTAGCCACCTTGGACCGATTATTTTCTTAATTTATTTTAACGACGTTTTGTCAAGGTTGCCAAAAAAAATTCTGTTTTTTGACGAAAAAAAAATCTGACTTTCTGTGATGTTACCCAAAAATTCTGTGACGGTTTTCTGTGATGCGTTTATTATTAATATCATTCAAAAATCATGTCAAATTGCGTCTTTTTTACATTTTACTTCAGAAAGATCAATTAACATTTCCAATTCTATCACATTTTTACAATTCAAAGAAAATTACCAAACATTTCTATTGACATAAAATTCTGTAAAATTATATATTTTTCTGTGATTTCGGCAACCTTGCGTGTTGTCGCTCCTCGACGTCCCCAAACTTTGCTATGCCGGTAACCTAAAACTGTTTTGCACCATTAACGGTCACGACGACATAAATTCCTGCAATGTCAATTCAACCAGTTCGCTGATTGGTGAGAAATTAACTGCCGGCCATTAAACCACAGCAAATGTTCAGTAATCAGCTTTTCTCGTAAGCGGCAGCCTTTAATTGTGGAATACTTCCTTGGAGACGAACCCATCTCACGTGTGAACCACGTTAACGATCTTGGCGTAATCTTAGATCAGCGCCTGGAATTGAGGGCACACACCAACTACGTAATTGACAATGCATCCAGAAGTCTCGGTTTCACTTTTAGAGTGGCGAAGGACTTCAAGGACGAGTATTGTCTGAAAAGCTTAAACTGCAGCATTGTTCGTTCCATCCTTGAATGCGCATCTGCTGTCTGGTGCCGCTACTTCCAGAACGGTGTCGATCGGCTCAAGGATATTCAGCGGCGATTCTTGCGATACCCTTCAAGCCTCTTTCGTCGCCGACCTCCTGACATCGCGAATCGACTGTCCCACGCTACTGGAGGCTATTCCGCTTAGTGTACGACCCCGTGGTTTTAGAAATCAGGATCTTCAATTGTACATTCCCATTCGAATAACCAATTACGGAGCTAACAGCGACCTCATTGGTGCAATGAGATCGTTCAACCGTTTTTCGGAGCATTTTGACTTCGACGTTTCGAGGGATGTTTTCCGAAGAAAAGTGATAAGGGCCTTGGGAACCCCATAATTAGACCTAATTGTTTTGTTTTTAATTTTAATTTTAAGTAATCATTTGGATCTTCATGTGATCCGTTGATCAGAAATAAATAACAAATAACAAATTCCACGGCAATCCTCGGTTTGCTCTACAGTCAATCGATCCAGTCAAGATCTCATAAATTACGATTAGAAACAGTAGCGGTGGTAAGATACATCCTTGTCTAGATATTGCCTCGCCTCGCCAATACATCCAGATAATGCCTCGTATTGTACTTCGAAAAGATAGACTAGTTTCTCTGGGACTCCTCGTCGCCTCAGAGCCGCCATGTCTTTGATTGCCGCTTCTATTTCAACCAGCGAGGTCGCTCCCGATTTGACGCCATTTTTTGTGACTTACCGTTGACGCTTCGAGCTGCGGTTTCTGTTGGTCATCGCTATTCGTGTCTCGGAAGAGTTGTTCAAAATGCTCAGTCCAACGCTTGAGATGATCTGTTCGATCTGTCAACAGCTGACCTGCTCGGTCTTTTAGCAGCATTCTAGCATTAGTTCTTGCACCACTAAGGCGGCGAGAAATGTCATAAAGTTATCGGATATCTCCATTGGCGGCGGATCTTTCTCCTTCTTCGGCAAGGGAGTTTGTCCAGGCTCTCTTGTCTCGTCTACAAGCTCGTTTACTGCCTTTTCCAGCTCCGCATATCGTAAGCGAGCGGCTGCTTTGGCTGTCCCGGTACATGCCTGCTCAATTCCGACTTTTGCCTTTCTCCAATCATCGACCATCCTCCAAGTTTCATCCGACATCCATTCACTCCTTCTTCCACAAACTTTACCGAGAGTACCATGGCTCGTCGTGATAAAGGCAATAATGTTCAATCACACCACTGTTCTTCGACTGTTCCGTCTGTCGGCAATTCCGAGGCTCGGGACTCTAGCTGTTAACTTTCTCCTTTCGCCGTTGGACATGCGCAACTCTCAGTCGTTTCTAGGTGTGACGAAGGACGAAGGTGATGGTCCGATGCAATGTCTGCGCTTCGTTTGTTGCGGACATCAAGAAGGCTCCTTCTCCATTTTCGGCTGATGCAGATGTGGTCAATTTGATTTTCTGTTCGAGATACCCAAGTGACCTTATGTGCTGGTCGATGGGGGAAGAGCGATCCACCGATCACCATGTTGTTGTTGCCACAAAATTCTACAAACAGCTCTCCCTTTTCGCTCATCTGTCCTAGGCCATGGCGCCCCATAATGCGCTCAAGGTCCTGATTACCGGAGCCAATCTTTGCGTTGAAGTCGCCTAAGTGGATTTGAATGTCACCCTTCGGAATTCTCTCAACCACGCTGTTCAATTGACTGTAAAACTGCTCTTTCTCCTGCAAATCGGCAACGTCAGTTGGCGCGTAACACTGGACCATTGTAAGGTTTCTAACCCGTATTCTGAATCTGGCTACGATTATTCTTTCGTTTATCGGTTCCCATCTTATGAGGGCCGCATGGGCCTGCGGGCTTAATAGGAAACCAACTCCTCGTTCCCGAGTAGCGTGTTCTCCTCGTATGCCAGAGTAAAGCAGTACCTGCCCGGACTGTGTCTTGTGTTCTCCAGTGTTAGGCCAACGGACTTCGCTCAGTCCCAATATCTCTAGCTTGAGGCGGCTAGCTTCTCTAGCAAGTTGAGCCAGCTTACCTGGCTGGGCAAGGGTCAAAACATTCCAAGTTCCAATTCTAGTCCGTGTTTTCATGCTAAAAGTCGTTGCCAAAGTTCCAATTCGGTTATTGCTTCTCTCAGTTTCCGTAACAATACAAGATATCAGGAGCAGTAGGTTGTTAGCCTAAATTCCCTATCCCGCGATGGGGCTGCCATCTTGGACTTAGCTGGCGAGAGCCGCATTTCATAAATTCAGCCGCTCGCTGCGAGACAGACGCTGCTTGAGCCGCCCCTGACCTGGAGAGCAGACGCTCGGTTGTTGTTGCACGCCGCCCCTGACCTGGAGAACAGACGCGTGCGGCCACCTTCTCAGTCTGCATGCGACCAAAGCATCCACCGGGGTTAGGTACCCGATCTTCGCTTAGGTTACTCGCATCCCAGCCGGTACCACGGGGAGGTAGAGATAGGAGTTATGAATAAGAGGTGATTTGACCACTATGGGGTCTCGTGTTGCACATTATCCACCGTTTACCAGCCAATCGCATGAAACCCCCACAATATTGGTATTGTTTCCGCTGAACTTTAAAATGTTGTAAATGACTCAAAATCGTATGAAACCCCAAAAATAATGGTAATGGGTGAAAGGGCTAAACAAGAAGAAATCAATTTTCGTCCTTTCCGATGCCATCCTGAAATCTAAGATGGTGGCTTCAGTTGAACTTGTAACCGTCTGTTACATGTTTTTGTGTGGCTCCGCCACAAAATCAGATTATCCCTGCACAGTAAACTAAAATTACCGAGTTCGGTAATTCATTTTACAGAACTAGTTCTGTAATTAGAAAATTTTCGGTAATTGATCAATCTGACGTTTAGTTTTTACCGAGTTCAGTAAATCGGCTCTTGACTTACCGAAGTTCTTTTATTTTGATGTAAACAAATCTCAATGCCATCAATTTTCGGTAAAAAATTACAGAAATTAAACTGCAAACAGTGTAGCTGTCAAGACGAACGTCGAAATTCGATTGTCAATTTTTGGCACTCCGGGTCTTCCTTCTCATTCTTGCAACCGAAATTAATCGTTTCGACTTCTTTCGTGCGCTCGAGTGTGATGGTTATCTTTTAACCGGCCAGTCGTCGCCATTGTTCGGCATTTTCGGTTTCGCGTTTTTTGAGCAATGGAGCAGCAGTTTTTTTATTGCTTCGTTGGCCTACATGCATGCACTTGAACGCACATAGACCATCGGATTTGGGACATCACCAGCACCGCGGCTCTTCGCATGGAACGGATTGCTTATTTGATCGCAGCTCCAGTAAAGGTACATCGGATGAGTTTATTTTCTGCACTTTAGCAAAAAAAATTAACTTTACTTCCAGGTCCCGTGGCTGTGACAACCTTCCTCCAGCCACCTGTGGCAGATGGCCATTGTCCACAGAATGTAGGGGAGGGGGGAGGGGATTAGGGGATTCCTTGAAAAGCCACGAGACGGTATCATGTTGCCATAAACAGAAAATAAAGTTAAAATTATTTGATCCAGCTCCACATTTTTATTTGTAGATTGAGCCTCTGCTATTGAGGCGTCTTCTAGAAATGCGATAGTATTTAGCAAAAAATATTTTTTTCGGTAATTTTTGACGAAAACCGTAAAACGTTTGGTGGTTTCAGCTTATACATGGTATTCAGGTTTCAGCATATTACATGAGATGATATTCGAAACTCAAATCATCTCGTGTAGTATGCTGGGTATCGTACACCGAAACTACGGAACGTTTTACGGTTTTCGGTAAAAATTAGTGAAAAATTTAGTTTTTGGTTCATGTTATCGGCGATGCGGTAATAACAGATATTTCGGCGAAAAAAATCGGTTTTTCGGTGAAAACAACCGAGTTTTCGGTAAAAAGTAGTGGAATTTTGTGAAAATCACCGGTTTTTCGGTAAACATTGCCGAACTTTTTGAATTTATCTGGTAAAACTGACCGATTTTTCGGTAATAATTACAGATATTTCGGTAAACTCTTCCGATTGTTCGGTAAATATTACCGAACTTTTACAGTTTTTTCGGTAAAAGTTATCAGTATTTCGATAATAATTACAGGTATTTCGGTAAAAATTTCAAGTATTTCGGTAATAGTTTTAGGTATTTCGGTAATGGTTACAGGTTTTTTCGGTTAAGTCTACCAGTTGTTCGGTTTATATAACCGAGCTTTTTAGTTTTTCGGTTAAAAATAACCGGCCTTTCGGTAATAATTTAAAGACATTTCGGTTCAACAATACCGATCGGCCGGTTATATAACGAGCTGTCATGTTGACAACTGTCAATATTTTGACAGAGGATCAGCCGAGTTTTGGTTATTTTTACCGACAAAGGTCCGTAATATTTGACAGCTGTCACTTCTCAGCCATGAAAAAATTACCGAACAGTTTAACGATCTCCACATGTTAGGATTTCGGTAAAATAATTACCGAACTCGGTAATTTTCGTTTACTGTGTGTCCTTTAAGGAAAAACAAAAACAAATCTTCCAAACAGAATGGCTAACTTCACCCCACTTCACCCAAATCATCTGTCATCCCGCACAGGCACTCTCTTTCTCAGAGAAATCCAGGGGCGTCGTGCTCAACCAGGGCCGTCATGGGGAAGTGTGGGCATCCAGAGAACGATGCACCATGTAAATTTGCCGTATGTATGGGCGTCGGCCAAAAATCAAGGTCTATCGAATATCGGCAATGTGAAGCATGTTCTTTCTGTCTGTGATCTCGTTAGGAGTAAGAAGTGCGCGTCGTCTGTAGTTCATGTAATTTTGTTTGTTTAAAATGTTGTGGTGTAAAGTAATTAAATTATTCCTATCTATTCTAGAGCTAAAAGTACAAAACAAACACGTATTACAAAAATACAAATAGTAGTACGGTGCGCGGTTCGAAAAATATAAGTACGGTTAGTAAACGAAAACATAGAGTGTAAAAGCACATGTTAAAACTTAAATGTAATCATTGTTATAGAGTAAGAAATTGTTACAAGAACAGATAAAGTGTGAACCGAACTAAACAAAAAAAAAAACAACAAAGAAAAGGTAAATAACTGAACAACAACAAAAAACTAAATTTGTAAACCACGTGGACTATGTAAACTTGGATGTCACTGGTAGTATAACCCTTCTTGGCAGGTCCCAGAGGGCCTTTTCTTGTTTTTGTCAGCTTATTCTGCAGCTACTTCCCAAACTACAACCGCACGGCGACATCTAAATACGCAAAATCTACCAGACAGAAAAACAACACAACCTAACCTTGTCGGCAGACTATCGACTGAGGCCATCTGTTGGCACTAGGTCCGATACATCACCTAGTTTTTGTCATTGTGAGGTTATCAACGGAGACGAGGCTCATCACATAACCTTGTCGGGCGAATAAGAGGCTATCGTGAAGGATCATCCGGTAGTACGACGCCGGAATCACAATTCTCAAGTTCCAGGCCTTTCCGGGACGCCGGAAAGTCGCCTGTTGTGAATTCCGCCTGGCTGTTCAGTACATCACTATTATACACCGATCTAGCTAACGGTATGGCAGCTCCAGACAAGTTCCGTACACACAAAAAATTAACCGCAAGTATGCCAAAAATGTGACGTCACCCTTGAAAGATTTTGTTAAAATAAAACCCCCCCACATTATGTAAAATTGTAAATCAGGGAGAATACTTTACTGGAATATTTAGTTATTTTACACCTTATCGAAAATCGTTCCCTCCATCATTCACTCTAACATTACCATTCACGAAATTATATGCTTTGCCCGCCTCGGTTTTAACATTTCTCATCGTTTGGACTGGTTGCTAGCATGAGAGGTAATCACCCATGCTTACGACCCTGGTTGGTTCGATTCCCATTGGATTCCTCTGCTGCGAGTTCCGCGGAAAGAAAGTGTCGCGTTGCATCATAAAACGACCCTGAGTTCCCATTTATTTACCTTTCCCAAATCCCCACCCACTGAGGCAACTCCGTGTTACAATTGGCGCCCGCAAAAAAAAAATTAGCAACGGTACATTTTCCCGGAGGGAGGAATAGTAACAGTTCCTGTTAGCCTATTGGATCGTTCTCCTAACGATTGTTAATCCGATAACCATAAGTTTTGAGTTGGAGTTGAGGACTTTTACATCATGCAAATAAGTTTCAAAATCAAAATTTTGGCCTTGATGGAACTTCAGAAAACTCTGAAGCTTTCCCTTTGCCGCTGATTAGAAAAAATCTACCAATAATGGAATACTGTTTTCCCTGTTATTTCTTGAAAAATTTACTAATATTTTCTTTTTGTTTTCAGAATTGGAATGCAAATAAATAAGAACGGAAATGAATTTAAAAATTGAATCAAAAAGTGAAAAACACTACACGGACATAGATGATTTTTTGTACAAATTATTCAATAAGTTCAAACCATTTCAGTGCATGTTAAACATGCTAAGTTTGATGCAAAATATCTGTGGAAATTTGAAGATGATTCTAAGAACACCACACAAGAAAGCACCAGAATTGTATTAGAATCCAGAATCACCAGAATTTATTATATTTTTGTTTTTTGCTTTAATTTATTACTAGTTACTATTATTAAAAATTTGTGAATATGTAGAATAAGAAATTGTGAAAATGTTATAGTTTTGAATCGTTATTTACCAGTTGGATTGGCAAAGTAAAAAGCCACATTTTCTCTAAACTTTTGTACATAGTTCTTATTTTCTTCACCCAATTCACCCCTAGGAAGTGAAAAATTTTTAGTTGTGGAATTATGGATGTTTTCCCGCAGTTTAAAATTCTAAGTAAAACAATTAGTTTCTTCCACAACGAAAAATTTAGTTGTGAAGAGCCAGTATATAATTATTATAATTTGATTGTTTTCCCCAGGAATTTCAAATACTTCCTACACGGATTTGAGATTTGTCATTGTTCGAGCCTAAGCCTGCATCAATTATCTAATTCGAAAAAATGAATAAAAATACATTATGAATGATCATATCAAGAAAATGAACCTCGTCATAATTGAATATGTTCCAAACTACGTTACGCTTAGAACTATCGAATCTTTTCCTGATATAGGAATTGTATTTGTTATGAGAATTGTTAAAATTGGTAAATTTGCATTGAAGGAATTTCGGATTGAAAAAAAAAAAGAAAATCATACAAACTTTTTAAAGTAATTTATTTGGAATTTGAAACTCAAAATACAAAAATAAATCGAAACACTTACGTTTTTAAGAATGGAATATTTTCCACGGTTTAATTTTCACCTAGGGTGCCATTTATTATCAATCAATGGACCCATGCAAATGGAACTAGCATAAAAATGATGACTCGCTTTTCCGGGAAGTTAACTTGGTTCTTCTCCGTGACTGACTTGAGATTCACCACCTACAAGAAAAAAAAATAAGAATATTACAAAGTATCTATTCATCAAATGTGACGATACATAAAACCTACCTGAAACTGATTGTTGTCGTTTTTCTTCCGTCCCTGCAACCGCGGTCCTTGTGATGAGAAATATAGAAAAAGGCACATCGAAAAACAACCGCAAGATTGCCCAACTTTTGTTATCCAAAGATTCGGATATGTTGAAGCAAATCTCCAGCTGAACGGATCATCTGCTTCGTTAAATTTCTGCTTCTTCCGGACTTCTTCTCTCCGCAATTTTAGCTGAAACAGAAAAGAGATAGAATAACTGATTAAGCTTTGTGAGAATACTTACCGTGAAATATGAACAGATTATTTTCCCGAAGATTGATCAACAATACCAGCTCCAATGTTTACATTGAACTCTTTGTTATTGACGTTTGTCGTGAGTGACCGTCAACAAAACACTCAGTAACTTGACGTTGTCGTGAGTGACCGTCAGTAAAAGTGCTACACTGAAACAAACGATACTGTTCCAATCTAGTGATGATTGAGATAAAGGTACTTCGTTTAAAAAGACACCATAGTAAAGAAATATTCTTTTGATCAGATCAAAATAAATTATTTCAAATGGACTGTTGCATTCATCTCCCTCATAACAAAATGAATGAAAGTTCATTCATTTTAAGAAGGGACGATGGGGTAATGTAACCGTCTGTTACATGTTTTTGTGTGGCTCCGCCACAAAATCAGATTATCCCTGTCCTTTAAGGAAAAACAAAAACAAATCTTCCAAACAGAATGGCTAACTTCACCCCACTTCACCCAAATCATCTGTCATCCCGCACAGGCACTCTCTTTCTCAGAGAAATCCAGGGGCGTCGTGCTCAACCAGGGCCGTCATGGGGAAGTGTGGGCATCCAGAGAACGATGCACCATGTAAATTTGCCGTATGTATGGGCGTCGGCCAAAAATCAAGGTCTATCGAATATCGGCAATGTGAAGCATGTTCTTTCTGTCTGTGATCTCGTTAGGAGTAAGAAGTGCGCGTCGTCTGTAGTTCATGTAATTTTGTTTGTTTAAAATGTTGTGGTGTAAAGTAATTAAATTATTCCTATCTATTCTAGAGCTAAAAGTACAAAACAAACACGTATTACAAAAATACAAATAGTAGTACGGTGCGCGGTTCGAAAAATATAAGTACGGTTAGTAAACGAAAACATAGAGTGTAAAAGCACATGTTAAAACTTAAATGTAATCATTGTTATAGAGTAAGAAATTGTTACAAGAACAGATAAAGTGTGAACCGAACTAAACAAAAAAAAAACAACAAAGAAAAGGTAAATAACTGAACAACAACAAAAAACTAAATTTGTAAACCACGTGGACTATGTAAACTTGGATGTCACTGGTAGTATAACCCTTCTTGGCAGGTCCCAGAGGGCCTTTTCTTGTTTTTGTCAGCTTATTCTGCAGCTACTTCCCAAACTACAACCGCACGGCGACATCTAAATACGCAAAATCTACCAGACAGAAAAACAACACAACCTAACCTTGTCGGCAGACTATCGACTGAGGCCATCTGTTGGCACTAGGTCCGATACATCACCTAGTTTTTGTCATTGTGAGGTTATCAACGGAGACGAGGCTCATCACATAGCCTTGTCGG
Organism: Uranotaenia lowii; assembly: GCF_029784155.1. Taxonomy (NCBI): domain Eukaryota; kingdom Metazoa; phylum Arthropoda; class Insecta; order Diptera; family Culicidae; genus Uranotaenia; species Uranotaenia lowii. The sequence goes on from NC_073691.1 coordinate 44,428,974, forward strand.
GCGAATAAGAGGCTATCGTGAAGGATCATCCGGTAGTACGACGCCGGAATCACAATTCTCAAGTTCCAGGCCTTTCCGGGACGCCGGAAAGTCGCCTGTTGTGAATTCCGCCTGGCTGTTCAGTACATCACTATTATACACCGATCTAGCTAACGGTATGGCAGCTCCAGACAAGTTCCGTACACACAAAAAATTAACCGCAAGTATGCCAAAAATGTGACGTCACCCTTGAAAGATTTTGTTAAAATAAAACCCCCCCACATTATGTAAAATTGTAAATCAGGGAGAATACTTTACTGGAATATTTAGTTATTTTACACCTTATCGAAAATCGTTCCCTCCATCATTCACTCTAACATTACCATTCACGAAATTATATGCTTTGCCCGCCTCGGTTTTAACATTTCTCATCGTTTGGACTGGTTGCTAGCATGAGAGGTAATCACCCATGCTTACGACCCTGGTTGGTTCGATTCCCATTGGATTCCTCTGCTGCGAGTTCCGCGGAAAGAAAGTGTCGCGTTGCATCATAAAACGACCCTGAGTTCCCATTTATTTACCTTTCCCAAATCCCCACCCACTGAGGTAACTCCGTGTTACAAACTTTAAAATGCTGTAAATGATTGAAAATAGCATGAAACCCCCAAAATATAGGTATTGGATGAAAGGGCTAAACGGGTAGAAGTCGAATTTCTCTTTTCGCTTTACTCTGAAATGCTGTAAGTGACTGAAAATCGCATAAAACAACAACAATTCAGTAAAAAAAATGTAGTATTAGGTGAAAACAAAGTTGAGAATAAAATCGTTCGATTTTGACAACACAAAATGTTCGGACGTGTTGCCAAGAACAGACAGAATATGGTTCTTCTAGTTTGACACTTTCAACGAATACCAATATTGTAAAGCTTTCGTGCGGTTTTTAGTCATTTGCAAAATTTTAAAGTTCAGTGGAAGCCGCCATCTTGGATTTCAAGATGGCGTTTGACAGCAAAGTTATACTTCTACTCGTTCAGCCTTTTCACCCAATACCCATATTTTGTGAGTTTCATGTGATTTTCAGTGATTAACAGCATTTAAAGCTCAGTTGAAGCCGCCATCTTGGATTTCGAGATGGCGTCTGATAGCAAAATTTGACTCTTGTTAGTTTAGCTCTTTAGCCAATAGCCTTGTTTTGGAGGTTTCATGCAATTTTTAGTTATTTACAGCATTTTAGGGTTCAGCGAAAGTCGCCATCTTGGAATTCAAGATGGCGTCTGATTTTTAGTGATTAAAATCATTTCAATGTTCAGTAGAAGCCGCCATCTTGGATTTCAAGATGCTAAATTTGTCGTCTACTCGTTGATCCCTTTTTACTAATACCCATATTGTGGGAGTTCGGAGCAATTTTCAGTGATTAAAATCATTTCAATGTTTAGTGGATGCCGCCATCTTGGATTTCAAGATGATGCTTGATGGCAAAATTTGTCTTCTCTTCGTTAATCTCATTCAACTTATTGTGGAAGTTTTATGCGATTTTCAGTGACAGACAGCATTTTAAAGTTCAGTAGAAGCCTTCATCTTGAATTTCAAGATGGCGTCCGATAGCAAAATTCGACTTCTTCTAGTTTAGCCCTTTCACGAAATACCCATATTGTGAGGCTTTTATGCGATTTTCAGTGACTTACAGCAATTTAAAGTTCAGCGGAAGCCGCCATCTCGGATTTCAAGATGGCGTCAGAAAGGAAAATTGGACTTCTTCTTGTTTAGCCCTTCCAACCAATACCCATACAGTGGCGGTTTGATGCGACTTCTGTCATTTATTGCATTAAAAGTTGAGCGAATGCAGCCATCTTGGATTTCAAGATGGAGTCAGATAGCAAAATTCAACTTCTACTCGTTTAGCCCTTTCATCCAATACCACTATTGTGGGGGTTTCATGCGATTTTAAGTCATTTACAACATTTTAAAGTTCAGCGGAATTTTAAGATGGCATCTTGGATTTTAAGATGGCGTAAGAAAACGAAATTTGATTTCAACCCATGGTTTATTCCACTGGTCATTCACAACCAATCCCATTTCATTTAAAAAGTCTGTCCTCATTTATTGTATTAATGTTTAACAATTCAGAAATGAGGAACTGATCCTAAGCGTTTAATTGGTTGGCTTGCGAAAGAAACGTCAAATCTTAACTTTTTATGTGGTCATCATTAAACCATAATAAAACTAATTAGCCATTTATCTGACCATAAAAAAGCATTGAATTGACTAACGTCATGTTGGTTGCAAAATCGAAGAGCACAAAATGACGCCATGTTGATGGATTCACAATGCAAGCATTCGAACATATTTTTTAGGCCTATTTTCTATCAATTACATCATGATTGAACATCAGATTTGACGAGGCATATTTATTTTGAGATACTATTTCTTGCACATTTTACCTAAAATCTTAACTGGCAGTAGAAAAGTTGCTCATAATATGGTTAAAACATTGGTATTTTGGCTATTAATTATACCAGATCATATTTAAATAACGCAATTAGGTACCGTTCATCAACCATCATGGTTGCTGGAAACAATAAAAAAAAACTCCGAGAACTCACAGAATCGAAAAAAAATAAATAACATGTTCAATAATAGCTTTTTAAAAGCTAGAATAGGGCCAAATAGCCTAATTTTGGCTTTATTGGAGTTCTGGTGATGTTATAGATTTTTATGAAGATTAATGCCAAAGGCCCAACGAAATTTTGCTGGCCATAATAAAGCTAAGTTTTGCTAGTTAAACAAAAGATTGACTGATATTCATTAAAATTTTCTTCTACAATTCGATTTTAATTGCTCAATGGATAAATCAATAAGTTAACTTTCTTTTGAAAAAGCAATTGGCGCCGAGGGCCAAGAATAAGAAGAAAAAAAAGTGCGAAATAAGAATGGTTTTCTTAAAAAATCACGATTATTTCTTAGAATTTACCGTTCAAAAGTGAATAATAATACTTCTACGAACTATTGGAGTAGATCGCTTTTTAGTGCGTTTTCTAGTATTCCAAAGGTTTTAAAGGGGGTTAACAAATTTTCCTGTAGCATCAAGTAATTTGACATTTGAGGTATAGTTCTTGGTTCCTTAATTAACATGACGTGAAATGGTGTGAAACAAACATTTGGGTTTATTTTTAAACAAAAAAAATGAGAAGTCAAACTTTTTTTCAGTTTCAAATTGTCTTGACACGATTTTGCAGTTACAACATTCAGTCTCTGTATTGACTATTCAGGTTTATTTAGGTCTATATAGATCATTTCGAGGTACTCTTCCAATACAGTTTTGTTGGAGTTGACGCTCGGCTGAAGAAAGCTTTTCTGGATTTGCAAAAACTCACCAGCACAAGTATATACCACCGTCAAAGCACTGACCATACTGACTGGACACTCGATTTCGTTTTCTGGATAATTTTTTCAACAGTACGCAATATCGATTCCAGAGTGCGCATCGATCGATTTGAAGAAATGCTATCCCAGTTAGGAAATGCCACCCAACTTTTAAAAAAATCAGGCAATTTCTACGATAAAATCAGGCTAAACTGCTATTTTTTGTCAAATTTTTCAGGTTCGTCGCCTGCCGTCGGTATTGCGAACCTACAAAATCTGACAAAAAAAATAGACATAAATGCTTCAATTTTTGTTCTAAGTTTCATGTCAGTGTGATAAGTGGTCGAAGTTTTTGCTCATCTCAACTTCCGAGCCAATGGCAAATTATACCAATATTACTGTTAGACCAGATGGCTACCAAGCTCCATCGGAAAGTACAACATGATTCTGTAAATCGAAGAAATTCACTTTTTAGTGACCTTGATGCAATTTCAATTATTTGATGAAATGATCCAAGGCGTTCACGCGGAACCGAGTACTTATTTCGTTACCGAAATTGAATTAATACTGGATAATTGCAAATGGGTCTCAATTAAGGTTGCCGAAAAAATTCTGTATTTTGACGAAAAAAACTGACTTTCTGTGATTTTACCCAAAAATTCTCTGACGGTTTTATGTTATGCTTTTTTCATTAATTTGATTTAAAACTCATGTCAAATTGCGACTTTATACATTTTACTTAAGAAAAATCTATCTACATTACCAACTTTATCATATTTTTCAATTAAAAGAAACCTAATTATTAAAAATTTTTAAATGAAATAAAAAATCAAATTTTGAAGAAAAAAAAATCGGCAAAAGTTTTAAAATCCTTTAAGATTTGTAATTTTTTTCAAAATTATGTGTTTTGTGACACATTTTCTGTGATGAAAATTTTCTGAATATTCTGTGAAATTTTAGATTTTTCTATGATTTCGGCAACCTTGGTCTCAATCCCGTTCAACAGCAAGAAAGTGCCATCTACGAATTTATACAAAAAAAAAGTTATGCTGATTAAAAACATTTTTTTTTAATGAGAAGTCTGTTGTTTTATTTTAATTCAGTCTATAATCTATGTTTCATCTTTTCACGTCATGTCAATGAATAAATTAAGCAGTTTGTTAAGTGTTATAGCTCTAATGTCAAATTCCTCAAAGCTAGAGGAAAGTCTTTTAAAACCCTTTAGAAAGCTTTGAAAAACTAGAACGCCAAAAAATGCAGTTATGTATCTTTTGAAATAGTTCGAAGTATTAGAAGTATTCTTATTCACGTTTAAATAGGATTTTTTAAGGAATTATCGTTATTTTTGTAGCAAAACATGAGTGGTACTATTCTTATTTCGCAACCATATTTTCATATTGGTCCTCAACGCCAATAGCTTCATCTTAAAAAAAAGTTAACTTATGCTTGATTTATTCGTTGAACAATTTAGAACAAGTTGTCGCAGAAAAATTTCGACGATTTTTAATTATTCATATTTTAACAAGCAAAATTCACCGTAGATAATGAATAATTCAAATGTTGGATAAAAGGGAGAGAAAATCAAAGAAAAATATAGATAAGTTGTTTGAAATAAAGTTTTTTTTTAAGATTTTCCTATATAAACCCATTTGCCTTTAATAATTATTATTTATGATAAAGAATAAATTTCGCATTACCTATCCCACATAACTCCCAAATCGTGCCGCCAACAAAATTCGCTACATTTTATCAATAATTGGGAAAGACACTCGCAAGAAGATAATCACCATCTATCTCTCCTCGGTATGAAATACTATGAATGCTCAACGCGGTCAACCCAAAACCGGAGCAAAGACAGCAAAAACCACCGCACCCTGACCCGGGGACAATCTCAATGGGCCATAAAAACGACACGTTCTCACCACCATTATCGGTTCCGGTCGGCCCCAACGGCGGACTTTGTCGCTTTTTTCATCGTTTTTATTTCCCAGTTTTGATCCATCAGCAACGAAAACCAAGTCAAGTACACTTTGATTGTGGGGACCCTGTTTCAACTTTTTCAAATAAGTAGAAAATTTCACTTCGCTTTCCAGATTTCCAGCTAGTTTTTGTCCACACTTCCTATTCCATTTTTTGTTCTCATCTCGTCGTCTCCTTCGACTGATTCATCTGACCGTCGTCGAACATGGTAATCCAAATCCAATCCGGCGATGATCGTAATGATAGTAATTTGACACTCCGCGCGCCTAGTCAGTTTCAATCGGTGGAACACAATTCTTGATGATCACAATATAGTCTCACGTTAGGATAATTTTCTAGAAAATTGAAAAAATCCCATTTTCCACAATTTGTCTGGATAGAATTTCCATAATCGGATCGAATCCCAGACTTGTGATTCAGCTCGAAATTTGAATTTTTCATCACTTCACTCTAAGGACATTCTTGCGATTGAGTTGAATCCGTCATTTACAACAGTGTTGCAAATCGATTAGTTGTAAAATTTTGTTCCGAAAATGAGAGAAAGACACAAAAAGCGGTTCGTTTGTCTTATCCACCTACTTTTATTAATATCTTTTTTTTTGTAGAGAAATGAATCCAACTTAGATGAAATTTCAGGGACTAGATAAGGGAAAATTGATGTTGAAAAACATGCGAAAAAAATTCGCCTTGTCTCCCGGTGAGACTTGAACCCACATCTTGCGCCTCTCCGGGGCCCATGTATTAACATTCTACTACAGGAGACCAACCTGGCGTATGAATATTATACTGGTTGAGTGTCGATGTCTATCGGAATGAAGGGAATAGTTCTCCCATGTGATCATAATCATTTTCCTGGTCTATTTCTATTCCCATCTTTTCATCTTGTGGTAAAAAATAGAAAATAAGGCGGTGCCAAACACCGAATTTGGTTGGATATCCAAATACGGCAAAACGCATCATTTCTCATCATAACTGACAACCCGTGCAGTATATGAGAAGGCAATGCAAATCTTGCCGTGCCTAAAATATCCAAATTTGAGTCCAACTACCACAAGATGAAAAGATGGGAATAGAAATAGACCAGGAAAATGATTATGATCACATGGGAGAACTATTCCCTTCATTCCGATAGACATCGACACTCAACCAGTATAATATTCATACGCCAGGTTGGTCTCCTGTAGTAGAATGTTAATACATGGGCCCCGGAGAGGCGCAAGATGTGGGTTCAAGTCTCACCGGGAGACAAGGCGAATTTTTTTCGCATGTTTTTCAACATCAATTTTCCCTTATCTAGTCCCTGAAATTTCATCTAAGTTGGATTCATTTCTCTACAAAAAAAAAAAAAAAAGTTTCGCTGACTGAATGTTTGAGTCAAGACCCATCTTTGGGTCACAGTTTAAAAAAAATTTATTAATATCATTTATAATTTTTGAATGCTTTGAATAATCCTTTTTTAAATACTTAGCATCCCCGTGAGTTTTGAAATTTAAAAAAATAATAAATTCTAATTTTCACAGGCGCATTCGACGATCCGGATGTGACGCACGTCGAGGGCGAGGTGGACCCGGTCCGGGATCTCGGCATCATCTCCGAAGAGCTGCGGCTGAAGGACGAGGAGAAGCTGCTGGTCAACCTGGACAAGCTGGAGAAGCTGGTGACCCGAGGGGGCGACAAGAAGATCAAGCCTGAATATGTAAGTATTTTGTTGTTTTTTTTTGTATAATTTACTAGCTGACCCGGTAAACTTCGTTTTACCTTCTAAAGAATAAATCGTAATAAATGTTTGATTTCATCTACACGTCCTTAACTGCACCGTGCTCGCGAATAGATTCTTATGGAAATTATAACAAATAAAGTTGAATTTGTATGGGGACCCCTCTTTCATAAAAAGTGAGATTCTTGAAACTATTATACAAACCATCTCTGACCCAAAAACCCTCGGATACCAAATTTCACTTCATTCCGACCGACCATTCATTCGTGATGTTGTTACAAAGAAAACGCCTCCATTTGTATATATAAGATAAAGTTGAATTTGTATGGGGACCCCCCTTTCATAAAAAGTGAGATTCTTGAAACTATTATACAAACCATCTCTGACCCAAAAAACTGTCGGATACCGAATTTCACTTCATTCCGACCGACCATTCATACGTGATGTTGTTACAAAGAAGCAGGCTTCTTCGAATCTCTTTATTTTGGCTCTGTTTTTATCATCTCCTTGTCAAACGCCTGGGAGAAATATGCTTTCTCACACTTAAAATGATCAAGCAGTCCATATTTTGTTGAAGAGCATTTCAATCACGTAGTCACCCGATCTCATTCTGGCTAGGAGGAATTTTCATTAGCTTCTCAGTAACTGGCTGAGAAATCAACGATCGCAATTCATTTCACTGATCACACGTAGCCCTGGTTAAGTGTTTTCAAAGTCACACACCAACATTGCTCTGTGAGTAGAAGAGTGATCATTTGTTAGAAAAAAAAATCTCCCCACTCTCTCAGCAGAAGAGGATAAATTGCTCATTAAAAATTAACTCATAATTATTCGGAGCGAAAAAGTTCACTGTCTCCTTTTGATCAAGATGAGCAAAATGAAGCCTGCAAAGAAGACGCCTCCATTTTTATATATAAGAAGATGTGAAGAGATAATTTTGTATGGGGACCCCCCTTTCATAAAAAGTGAGATTCTTGAAACTATTATACAAACCATCTCTGTCCCAAAAAACCCTCGGATACCAAATTTCACTTCATTCCGACCGACCATTCATACGTGATGTTGTTACAAAGAAAACGCCTCCATTTTTATATATAAGAAGATGTGAAGAGATAATTTTGTATGGGGACCCCCCTTTCATAAAAAGTGAGATTCTTGAAACTATTATACAAACCATCTCTGGCCCAAAAAACTGTCGGATACCGAATTTCACTTCATTCCGACCGACCATTCATACGTGATGTTGTTACAAAGAAAACGCCTCAATTTTTATATATAAGAATAAAGTTGAATTTGTATGGGGACCCCCCTTTCATAAAAAGTGAGATTCTTGAAACTATTATACAAACCATCTCTGGCCCAAAAACCCTCGGATACCAAATTTCACTTCATTCCGACCGACCATTCATACGTGATGTTGTTACAAAGAAAACGCCTCCATTTTTATATATAAGAAGATGTGAGAGATAACTTTGTATGGGGACCCCTCTTTCATAAAAAGTGAGATTCTTGAAACTATTATACAAACCATCTCTGACCCAAAAACCCTCGGATACCAAATTTCACTTCATTCCGACCTACCATTCATACGTGATGTTGTTACAAAGAAGACGCCTCCATTTTTATATATAAGAAGATGTGAAGAGATAATTTTGTATGGGGACCCCCCTTTCATAAAAAGTGAGATTCTTGAAACTATTATACAAACCATCTCTGACCCAAAAAACCCTCGGATACCAAATTTCACTTCATTCCGACCGACCATTCATTCGTGATGTTGTTACAAAGAAAACGCCTCCATTTTTATATATAAGATTTTGAAAACCTACCTGAATTCAAAACAAGAAATGTGTAGGTTCAAGTTAGAATTTGTTCAAATGCAAAAAAAAAGTCACTAAAAGGAATTTATCTTAGTGTAACAAGAAAAAAAATCATGGAAATGCAACAATGTAAATGAAATCGTAGTATAGCACAACACTAAAAGTGCAAAACGTTGAATCAGCAAAGATAAATGCAATAACGCCAACCATCATGCTTCCAAAAAAGCCTCGGGCACCGTCATGAAGTATTTCTGTGCAAAATGAAAACAGTAAAACGGTAAACTCCTCAAGAGGTCGGTCCCTATAATGACGCAGCTCAGCCGCTGCTGCTGTTTAACCAGCTTTGAATTTTTCTGTTTGATTTTTCGAAAGGAGTTATAACAAGCTTATGGTTCTAGTTTTAGGCTTAGAAGAAAACCTTTTTTTTTGTTATCGAGAGTAGGAATTGTCCTCCGAAAGTCTTTTTTCAGCTGACGGAATGTGGGAGGTCTTGAAAACTTAACCGGAACCATCAGGGACAGCTTCCGGCTTTTGCTTTCAAAACTACTACAACACCACACCACGACAATCTGGCTGGTGTGGCAAATCTCCAAAAACAAATAGTAGGGGAGAATGAGGATACTTGATCCCTGGGGATACTTGATTCCTTAGCTATATCTCCAAACTGGAATGTCGTACAAAGATCAAATGTTCTAGAAAAATGTGCCAAATGGAACAAAACAGCAATGGTAGAAGCTCAAAAAGTTTTAACAAAATAAGTTTTTGGGTTATTGAACTTTGTTTGAAAAATTTCACAAAATGTGACTTGAAGATCTTTTTTCATCATTTTAAAATGTTCCTCACATGGAAATATTATAACAAAAATATTTATTCCAATACATCAATCTTTCGGGTGTAAAATGAACTTCATAATACAATATTTTGAAATCGATGGAAAACTCCCAACTTTTTTCAAAAAAAGTTTTCTTAAATGTTGATTTTGGGTACAATTGATCCCTAATATATGGGTACAAATAATCCCGGAATATTCTTCTTCTCAGTGGATCGTGGTCATTGCTGATTACGAGATTGTTAATATTTATCCAAAAGCTAATATTCATCTATCAATTATTTGAAGAAAAGGGCTAAAATAATTGATTTTCTCTTGTTTACAAAAAAAATTCCCCTGTAAGTATGCAATGTCATAAGGGTTGAGAATAAGCTATAGATTTTTTTTTCTGACAATTATAGATTGTGAAATGAGATCAATCATGACCAAAATAGTCAATTAACACTCTATCTTGGGGTTTTGTTTAATTTTTTCCATGGATTAGGGCTTCCTGCATAAAGGATCAAGTCTCCCTTAACTTAAAAAATATCGCAATTTTTTACTCCCACGAAAATGCTTCTAGTTCATCTACAGGTTCAAGTATCGTTCTAATTTTAGCAGCATAGAAACTTGAAGTTACACGCTGCCAGAAAATGTAAAAGAGTGCGAGTTGCTTATTTTTTCCAAAAAGATATGGTGAAAATAAGAAAAGGGGATCAAGTATCCCCACTCTCCCCTAAAGCTAAAATCCACGTTTGCGATCGGTACTGCTCTCGATTTCCCACTCTCATTATCAATTGTCCCCGTGGGGAACAGTTGTCTGAATTGAAAGAAGTAAAAAACGATCACGAATAGGGAGCTTCATACAAGGTGGCCACCGAACCGGAAATTGAGAATCGCATCGGGAAAACCGGGATTTCAGATCAAAAACCTGGAAAAATACAAAAAGATACCAAAATCTGTTATCAAGAAAACTTTACACTTTTTCAAGCTTCATTATGTTACGAATCCTTTTAAAATTCGCAAAAATGTAGAAAACTAGCTGACCCGGTGCTCTTTGCTACACCTTCCAAAAATTATTGAAATTTTTGGTACTTAGTTATTTGACTTTTAATTCAATTGCACAAAATTTTAAATTCAATTTCAAAATAATCAATTTTTTTTCAAAATCGCAGATTTTTGAATATTTTTTTTGTCATATTTGGGTCCATTTGATGGATAAGTTCTTGGTTTATGCAAAACAATCGTATGTGACCCGTTTTCCCTAAACGTATTCCCAATTAAAGGAGAAAGAAGTATCAAATAAGCAAATAACCATTTTACATTTCCAAATGCTTTCCTATTCCAAAATTGTTTCCATTTGCTCGATTAGTTCTCGAGTTATGCGAAAAATTGTAAGGGATCATCCCACTGGAAGGAGACAGTAGTACAAAATATTCAAAGGAACATTCCCCAAATACCCTCCCAAGCCAAATTTCGTTTCATTTGCTGGGTAAGTTCCCGAGTGATGTGAAATATTTTATGGGAGCATCCTCCGTCCTCAAGATTTTCCAAGTGGAAGAACGGAAGGTCTCTCCCCACTTTCTATTTCCTCACTGGAAGGAGGAAGGGGTATCAAATATTCATAGAACTATTTATCGTTTCCAAATACTCTTCCAAGCCATTTGCTCGAATAGTTTTCAAGTTATCCACTACCCTCCCATGCCAAATTTGGTTCCATTAGCTTGATTAGTTCTCCAGTTATGTAAATAATTGTAAGGTAGGCCCCCTCCCCACTTTCTATCTTCTCACTGGAAGGAGTGATGGGTACCAAATATTCTTAGAAACATTCCTCGTACCCAAATAACCACCCATGCCATGGTTTGATTTGCTTGATCGGTTCTCGAGTTATGCAAACAATAGTCTTTTGCTTGGGAGACCCCCTCCCTCTTCCGGTTAGGGGGAGGGGTCTCAAATCATAATAGGAACTTTTCGCGGCCTCCAATATCCCCACCTGCCAAGTTTTACGTAAATCTGTTCAGTAGTTTCCGAGTCTATAGGGAACAGACAGACAGACAGAAATCCATTTTTATATATATATATAAATTTCTATAAACAGATTTTTAACCTGATCCGTAGCAAAAATTTGAAGAAAACTTAAAAATTTCCAGTACAAAATTACTCGAAAAAGCCAGAGCAACACTTTCAAGGAGTGTATTCGAAAAAAATGCAACACTTTGTTTTGTGAATAACTTTTGAATGAATAGATGGAAATTGATAAAATTTTCAGTAAAGCTACCTAGCAATGTAAAGTGTACGTGAGCAAAATTTGGTAACAATCTGTCAAGTGGTTTTTCGAGATACCGTCCAATACTGAAGATCATTGACAATTTTTGTTTGGGCAAAATCGAGAAAAATCCAGACAAGTTCCAGTGGAAGGCTGAAAAACAGCTGGAAATCAACTATTTGACCAAAATTTACATGGTAAATTGTTTAAGAAGTCTTAGAGGATCCAATAGTGAGCAAAATTTCAAATAAATGTGAAGATGATTGATTCCATGACGTGAAGGGGAATGTGAGAGGTTTTTTTCAAGCTCTGTCCGAAAACATGAATAGCGGGAAGTGATAAAAAGTCATTTTTTCTGATTGGTTCGTCTAGCTGACTTATAAATAGGCCTGAATTCATTTCTGCAAGGTAAAAAAGCTACCCACCGGTAAAATAAACAAAATACGGTGGCCAAATCGTGCAGAAAATATTTGGACTTCTTGTGAGATATTTTGAAACATTTCATAATGGATAGCAAAACGAACTCTTTAGCGCTCACCTGACAGGATTCCAACTTTTCGTTAACTATAGTTTCGCCTATATTTTCCGGAGATAAACAAGAAGAAAAAAAAAATGAAAAAAATAATGTCTAATATCCTTGAGGTCGTTAACAATCTGTGGAAACTGCAAATTACTCAGTCTTTCATAATGATTGACACTATGAATGGCAAAAAAAATACAAAGAAGACTGCCTCCAAATGGGACCGTTTTGCCAAAATCTTCAATAGGTCCCACAAAGTTTTTACTCTGTTTAAGTTGGATGTGGAATCGTGCCATTTCGCAGAAACGGTGGTGGAGTGATAAAAAGACAAATATGTTGATTTTGTGCCGAAGAAGGACAATCGGCCAAATTTGTTATAACTTTGACAAAATTCAAAATTTTGAGTTCTTGACCTTCAAGCTTCAAGAAACATCGAACGTAATAAAAAAAGCCTTGATTTGAAAAAAAGGTGGTTCAAAGTATGCATTATAGACAGCGCACGTGTTGCCCAAAAATTAAAGCCAAAAAATTTCTTATGGGTCGCTATCTCAAAAACTGTGACTGTGACAGAACATCACAAAAATTTACACATGTAAACATTACATAACCAGGTAACTTCGCTGAAAATTTCATCATTTTAACATCCACGCATTTATAAGTTATACACTGTTCAAGCATTTCCTATAGCTTTGTGGGGTTGTATAATGTATGGTTTGTATTTTATATATATTGAAGACAAAATAACTAAAATTCTTTAAAAATGTTACCACAACTCAACATTACGTTGCACCTCACTAAAACACATTAAGTGAAGTGTGTTTGTTCCCCAATGTTAACAAACAAAATAACAAAATTATTGCATTAGAGTTGATTGTTTTTTCTCTTGTATGATAACACAAGGCAACAAAATTCACATTTTTCGTGGTGCCAAAAGTTCAAAAGCTGATTTTGACTAATTTGAGACTGCTAAATCTAAATTTAAAAATTGTTTGAAGAAACTTAGTTTATAAGAAAACTTAGTTTTTTCTTATAGTTCATAAATCACATTCTGGTAAAATATGAGATGTTTTTAAGCAAAAGTCAAAACTATTTGCAAGCTGCAAAAAAGATTTTAATGGAACTCCAATCTTTTATATCGAAAGCTTAGAAATGTTTTTTAGTGATATCAAAGTAATACATTGTTGATTTTCATTTTTTTAAACTTATGACTTTTTTTTATTTTTCCAGCATTGTTTCCGTAAAACTGGAATAGCTAGGCAAAATATGATTTCTTGATCAAATGGAACAAATTTTTAAACAGTTTTTTTTAGAATTAATTTTCACTCAAAAAACTAAGCAATTTAAAATTTCAAAACGTAATATCATCAACACTAGAAGTTCTAGTCTAGAACTTCTAGACAGAATCTGACAAATGAATCGTTTAACTCTTAAAAATTTGCCTTCCCGTTTCCAAGCAAACGTTACACAACCGGAATATTAATTTTATCATAAACTCGGGTAATGTTCAGCCTTAAAATTCGGTACAGCTTTACTCTGAATCAATGATTGAAGAAAATGATATTGGGTCTCTGAAAATAATATCTCAAAATTTTATTTTGAAGTTAAAATTCATGGGTTCCAAGTACCTAGATTCGAGTGTCAACCGCTTTGATATTAAACCATGAATGTTACTAATTTTTATTGGTTTACGAATCTTCTTATTTCATTATCATAAATTTAAAAATCAATGTTTTGAATTCCTTTTGCATATTTGTTTTTAAATTTTCATTCCAATCTTTTTCGTTCTAAAACTCAGGATAACGTCCTTCGGAAAATGGTAGGGTCAACTGGGGAAGTTATAAGCCGCTACTGGTCTTAAATATGTCTGTTTAAAAAAAAGTTTAAGAGAAAAGTGAAGAATATTTTCTAGAACAGGCTAGAACAGATATCAATTTCTTCTTTTGTCGCCCCCCCCCCCCCCCCCCCTTTCTTCGAAATTTCCAAAAACCCATAGGGGGGAATAAATAAAGTTGTAAGTATTTTATGGAAATTTTGAAAAATTTATCAATTATTCGAAAGATTGCAAGAGCATAAAACAAACTGTGTAAGATGGAAACATTGTGACCTTTGGTTTTGTTGATTTAATTAAACTTTTCGATAAAAAAAATACTTGATTTTTAGTTTTGTGCAATTATATTGTATGCAATTTTGTTGTGTACAAGCTTTCTTGCAACATATTTTAATTTTAAATTATAATAATAATATTAATTTTTCGCATTATTTTTTAATATCCCCCCGCGCGATGTTCAAACTACGATAGACAAAAGAAGGATTAAAAATTGGTTCTGCTGGCCTTATTTGAAATTGATTTTTTTAAGAACATCAGTGTAATGTTGAATCCGTGTTTCAGGCATCCAGAAAAATGGGTTTATTTTTACAAAACAAACTTTCACAAAACCGTTTGTTCGCGAAAAATTTAAAACTGCGTCTGTGATTTTAGTTTGATTGTCCAAATAATTTGAATAAATCCGGGCAGTTTTCTACAATATCCGGGCATCCAGGCCGAACCGGACTTGTCTCTAAAATTCCATTGAAAAACCGGAGTATCCCGTATAAATCCTGGCGATCAAATCCAAATATATCGAAAACGTGTGAATATTTTTAGTGATCTATCCACAAAAAATATTTTAGAGAATTTTACACCATGGTATTTTTGTAACGGTATTGTATGTATGAGGTATCGAACAAAGTATGCGGAAAAAATGCAAAAGATTAAACTTATTTTTTTTTTTTTGATAAAAAAAAGTAGTTTTTGAAAAATTGCTGTTACTTCTTTAGATTTGCAAATTCTAACAATTTTTTTTATCTCAATCAATCACAAAAACCTTCCTGAACCCAAGTAACAAGGTTTTGAAGAAATAAGCAAAATCGTTTTGAAATGAGAGAGATCAAAGCAAGCCCTGCTAGAGGTCGGACGTGTTTTTCCGACCTCGAAATTTTCTCGTTTATTTTCGTGAAAATACAATCATTTTTATCTGTTTTGAAGCTTCTTTTTCAAAATCTGTGTAAGGATAGCAGTGACGATTGTGTTAAACAAAATATCAGCAGAAGAAAAGAGCACTCATATTCCAAAAAATGATTCATAAGCACTTGCTGGATTATCAAACAACAGTAATTGGAAGATGCAGTACAACAGGACCATCAAATTCAAATCATTCCATGCTGCCTCCTTCCCTCATCGCCTATCAATGGACTTTGGTGAGATTGTTTCATTTTATTTTGATTATATTTAAACATTTTTCGTCAATCCTATTTGCCATGTAGGATTTCCCACTAAAACATTCCTTCCCATTCCTTTCTGAAACAGCTTTATGGGTCGTATGAGTTCTCTGCACCTAAAGAGTTATTTTTGCTGTTTCAGATAATCCCTTCTATGACTACATATTGACTGGTCACGGTGTGCATCATGGTACCACACTGATCTTCAAGAGATCATTTTCAAGACTGCGTTCTTTGAAAAACCTAAGTTTGAATTTATTTATTTTTTTTCACAGGATTGTGTTACTGAAATAAACTAATAATGATAAATTATTGTTGATAAAATAACTTGTACTTGATCTTCAGGTTCAGGAAAAAATCAGCAAAAAATATACTTTATTGATTAATTTGTTTAGTGGTATTTATATTGTAGATACTTCAAACACAAACATTTCAACTAAAATTTGAATGTATCGAGTTTACATGAGTTGAAAATAAATCTGATTTGAACCCTAAACAAGTTTTTCTTTCAGATGAAACCATCAAGATCTTTCATTCATTTTTTTCATTAAAAGCTTCAAAAAAACTGAACACTTTTAAGACATATTTTTGAAAGTAATGATTTTAAATGAATAACTAGGTAATTAATATAAAAGAACTGAAACCTGAATAATGAGATACTTTTAGTATCATTTTTTGTAAGCTTTTTTCAAGCAAGAATGTTATGAGAAACATTTTGTCACCTAAACACCCCCGATTAGACAGTTCTTCCTACGGCCCTGCTCTAGTAATTTTTTTATAAACCACTCTAATTAAAAATTAAGTATAAGACTCCTCGTACACTAAATAATGGATCAAATATGGATTGGAGCGAGTTGTTGTTTTCTTTTTACGAGCGAATTCTTTAATATTCCGTATAAATTCAAAGGTTTCCAAATTATTTCACCTGGACTTGTCCTTATTTTTAATATAAAATTTGGGAAAGTCCGGTCCGACTCAGTTGGCCGAATTTCGTTGAGGAAAGCCTGAGGCTGGCCCGGATTTATTGTAGGAATTTCTCCTTTCAAGATATTTATAATCTGGTGCAATTTTGAATGTTGGAAAAAACTTCTTCAAAAAACTTTCTTGAAAACGTTTCTTAAATAGAACTGAAGACTCATTTTTCCTCTAGAAATTTATTGTATTTAAATTATTTCGAATGAGCTTCCCAATAGCACTCGTAGCAAATTTTCTAGTCTCTCTATACCAAGTGCCATTACTCGATGCCACTCGATTGAGCCGCGGGGGGCGACTCCAAACGATGAGCCTGATCACTATCATATCGAGACGGCAAGCGTTCTTTATGAATTACTAATAATAATGACGACGATGATGATGGTGATCTTGTGGAAACTTCAATGGGCTGGGAAGGCGGAACTCGATAGGAATCTTCACAAATCTGCCGCGGTGTGGCGCGATTTTTTTCCCTCTGTCGAACCGCTTCAAACCGGGGAGTCCGACATAGACTTTTAAGCGCAAAAAAAAACTGCTGCCAAGGAAATGTGATAAAAGCTACCCTCCAGATGTTAACAGTCACTGTGACTAGCTATGGTTCTGTGTTGCGTACCTACTTGGAAATTATCTGATAAAGAAGAAAAAAACAGAAACGTCGAACTAACGACGGACTGTTTCTGCTCTTGTTTTGATAGGGATCAAGTCTAGTTTTTTTTCCTCCTACTAGAGTCTAGGATGATTATTATAGTTACATTGAACTAGACGATGATGGTTAGATATGCTTTTTCTGCTTCGTCGGGTGTAATCATATTTGGTTGGAGGCAAAGCTATACAACCTAGCATCATCACAGCTCGAATTGAACTAAACCAGCTGCTGGAGCGGAAAATTCTGTACAGGTGATCTTATTTCTCCTTACAGAACCATAATCCGTGATAAGAAGCTTGACGTTTCAACATATTTAGAATACAATCATAAAATTATAGATTTGGTGAGGTCTCATTAGGTTCCTACAAGCAAAAAGAAATTTGAATTGCTTTTTCCTTCTTTTTTCCAAAATCCTTGATTCCGCCTAGGTTGCCAATTTTGCAGTTGGCAGAAACTTGGCTCTGAGACTTGAAAGATGATACCTGAGACCCAGGCCCGTGCAAAGGACTCGTCCATAAGGGGGTTTTCAAAATTCAAATTTAGCTAAAAATAATAACAGTACCGAAATTACACAATAGATAAGGAAATGGATTTTTAACACCATTATTTTTGAGTTTGTGTGGTATCATGAGTATACCACACAAACTAAAAAAAAAATAATAAATTTTAATGTTAAAAAAAATCAAAATTTTCAAAACAACTCACAATGAAAGTTTCAAATCAATTCTATTTTCTGCAAGTTATTTAATAATTTTTCAAAAAAGGCTGTTCCTTATTCTGAACTAGAAATGTGCTTCAAAAGAATTGCTAAGCAGTCTAGTTTTCAAACTTGAAATGAATGTTTTCAAAATGCAGATTTAAAAAATTCTGAATTCTAAAATAACTATCCGATCACTTAAAAAATAATCATTATTAATTGTAAGGGAAATGATAATAATTGTTTTTTTTAATGATTCATCTTAATTTACAATTCTTTTCTTTATTTTCAATTGAAGGGTTGATGAGAGATTCCGCTGTAGTATTTTGAATTTGAACAAAACATATTTAATTGCGATTTGAAATGTGAATATTTGACAAGGGAAAAAAATCCATTATGAACTTAGAAGAATTTATTCAATAGTCAATGGTTTATACAAATTCATAAAAAGAAGAATATATCTATCTAATATTATTTCAAGAGTGTCAGTGTTCGAAGCCAAAGATACAACCTTTTTTAATTAAATTAAATTCTTCCAGTTGTCAAAATAAAAGGCTAATAAAGTTCATTTTTAATTAAACTGAAAAAAAAATCGTGGAAATTGGTGATTTCGTGAATTTACTATAATAACAAACTGATAAAAATTAAAAATAAGGAATGCCAAGCTTTAAAATATTGGAAGCACTAAGCAAATACAAATTAAGTTAACATTGCGCATCAAAATCTAGCTTCGAAGAAACTAGTTCGAATCATTTTTCGAATTTTGAAATGATTAATTGAAAAAATCAGGATCGATTCAATAAAATGATTTCATACAAAAAAAATAAATGAAAAGTTTATACATTTTAATCGCAGATTTTAAAGATTAAAATTACAAGATTAAAGATTTTGTCACTTTTTATTGAAATATTGGATTTCTGGAAAGAACAGAAAATAGAAACTACGTTTTTCTTACTGAATCTGATTCTAATTCTGTTTTTTTTTTTTCAACTTCATTCAATGAAGGAATAATATTATAATGATGTATGTTCTTTAAAAGTCAAATTCGATTATATTTATGCTTTTTAAAGTATTTAAATTCAATTTGGTTTAAAACTTCTTTAAAAAAATTTAAATGAGGAAAAATAAACAAATATAAAAGTTTAATAACTTTTTTACACTGCTCAAAATTACTTGAAGTCTTGAAAAAATTTGATAATTGATTTAAAACTTTTATTATAATTAATATGTTCAGTTTTTGTTTTGAAGTTTTGTCAAAAAAGTGTAGAAATTTCTTGAATGCATTTTTACCTATTTTCAAAAGTTATATCAATAGCAAAAGCTGATAGAAATATTGCATATTTAGAATCAGGGCTCCCAAATTGGTCGAAATCACCTTTTAAATTCATTGCACCTCAGAAAAATGTAAATTTTATGGCCTTGTGTAACTTATTAACACCTTTTAAAATATTATCTTGAGCATTTATGATTTAGAAGAACAAGAAAGGCGAAATAAAATTGAGACTGAAATTGGTTTCTTGAAAAATATTTCATACCAGCATATCATTTGTAATAACATAAACCATGAACAAAAGTTATACTAATAAAGTAGAGGATATTAGATTTTTTTTCTGCTTATTCTGTTGACCATCGTGAGCGTTGAATTTAGTTTTGAAGTTTTGAGTTCCAAAACAAAAGGTTGATTGAATAGCAATTGAACTTTACATTGAAGAATTTGTTTCAATTGGTGAACGTCTAATATTTAGTGTTGTAAAATGAAATGTTTCAAGCCTACGGTGATTTAAATCTAAATTGACAATTAATTGACGGGTCAAGTGATTTTTAAGCGAGCATGTAATGTAATTGAAGTGAGCGGTGAAGTAAGTTGACATTCAGAGGAATTTCAAATGCCAGTCACTTGAAACTCGAGTGTTGAGTTAGTGAACATTGATTCGGTCACTTGAAGTCAAGGGTAAGTAAGTTCACTGAAATTCCACTTTAAAGTGAAACTTCAAGTGTATTTCAAGTGTGATTTAAGGGTTCAGTGTAATTTTTTTTGTCGTGGACATTATTTTTTGTAGCAGTTGTAAATGTCTCATATGCACTGGTGCCAGGTTTGTTTTTTTACGGACTGGATCTGATTTTCCAGAGACCGTCCTGATTTTTCAAAAACACTTGAATTTGAAAGAATTTGATTAACTATGAAAATTCACAAAGAAACATATTCCTACTCCAGAATAAAACTATTTTTACCAACTTTATAGGAGATAACCTTGATAAGTCAGAAAAAAGTTAAGTTCCTTGGACACTAGCTTATCCTGGTTCGACTGTAATTGGAATTCTGTTTTGCATATTATGTTTTTTCTTCCAAATTTGTATTAAAAAGCTCAAGAATTAGAATCGTATTCATAAATCTCTGACGACTCAAAAATGATAATCAAAATTCAGACTCAGCAGCATTCTGATTCTGAACCCGAAATTGGATTAAATGTTCTATTTTTGTATTTCACTTCTTAACGAAAAGGATTCAGGTACAAAACAAGAATTCAGGAAAATAAATTTAAACTTAATTCTCGTAACAAAATTTCAAATTAGGAATTCAAGACATACAGTTTCTAGAACGGTATATGTGCTATGTTAAGATTCAGCTTAAAAAAGTGAAATATGAATAGCAACAAAGTTTAATCAAATACAATAAAACTAAATTTCTCAGATCGAAACTTAACATTCGAAAGTGAATTTATTAATCAAACTTAAAATGCATGCTGTAACCGTCATTAAAAATGCTGAATAAGTTTTTGTTAGCAATCTGATCATAGCAACACAGAATGCATTTATCCTAATCGCAGCAACTCAGAAACTCATGTCAAACAATATATAAAATGAAAAGATTGTAATAAAGTTCATTCCTTGTCTGGCAGTCATTAAATAAAGTAATAACTTCAAGAGTTAACAATTGGCGACGAGAATTTCGAAAGAAACCCACCTGCACCTCCATTCAAGATGGCCCAACCACCAACTGAAGGAAGTTTTGGAAGCTCAAACCGCATGGAGGAAATCTTCAAAATGATCCTGCATCAAAATCGACAGATGGCGGAGCAGAATCAACGTTTGATGGTAATCATGGAGCGTTTCACCAATCAAGCAGCCTTCCATCAGCCATCAAACAATCCGGAACTGGTCATCGAATCCCTTTCATCGAACATCCGGGAATTCTGCTTCGATCCGGACAGCGGTCTGACGTTTGACCGCTGGTATAAAAAAAATACGAAGAGTTTTTCCTCCAGGATGGTTCCAAACTAGACGATGCGGCCAAGGTTCAGTTATTGCTCCGATGTCTCAACGTTACCGTCCACGATAGGTATCTCAACTTTATTCTACCCAAACATCCGAGGGAATTCAGCTTTGTCGAGACAGTTGAAAAACTCAAACAACTTTTCGGAACCCGAATCTCCCTGTTCAGTAGAAGGTACGACTGTTTCCAAGTCGTGAAGCAGCCGGACGTGGACTACGTTACCTACGCTGGGACGGTGAACAAACGCTGCGAGGATTTTGAGCTTGGCAAGATCACACCGGACCAGTTCAAATCGCTTATCTTTATCCGAGGCCTCCAATCTTCCAAGGATGCCGACGTCCGAACACGCCTTCTGTCCAAGCTGGAAACGGATGAAGCGGATTGCAAACTGGAAACACTTATCACCGAGTGTCAGTGGCTCCAGAATCTGAAACAGGATACGGCTTTGGTTGAGCGTAAGCAGTCGTCAGCGACTTCGATCTGTGCTCTCAAGCAAAGAAAGCAGCTGTCGAAATCACCGAATCAACCCCCGAAGAAAGGCAACCAATCAACACCCAAGACACCATGCTGGCTGTGTGGTGCTATGCACTACGTCCGTGACTGCACCTTCACCAAACACGTCTGCAAGTCCTTTGGTAAAGTTGGTCACAAAGAGGGATACTGCGATTGTCTTCCGGTGAAGCAAACTAAAAAAACAAAACCGGTTCAAGAGGATGTTGCTATCAACCACATCAGCAGCGAACTTCGAAGAAAATTCATCGAGGTCACCATCAGCGGCGTGGTAATCAGACTACAATTTGACACAGCGTCTGATATCACCGTGGTCTCGAAGCAATTTTGGAAGAAGCTAGGATTTCCACCACTGCAACCGAGTTTCAAACAGGCCAAAGCAGCATCTGGCAAACCCCTCCAGTTCATTGGCAAAGTTCAACGCGACGTTACTGTGGGAGACCAAACAAAGTGTGCAACTTTTTACGTTGTAATCAACCAAATCTCAATCTTTTTGGTCTTGATTGGATCGAACTATTCGGTCTATGGTCACTTCCACTCTTTTCAATCTGCTACAAAGTGGAATCAAACCAACTGGTACCGATTAAATCATCTTCACGGCGTTTCAACATTGGTGATGCAGTTTATGCCAACGTTTCCGCAGTCAACGGTGGAAAAAAGGTACCTGGAAGTGTGATCGAAGCTTTCGGTAGCGCTCATTACAACGTGCTACTGGATACCTGGAATGGGCGGCGAAAACTAATTCGCTGTCATATCGACGAGTTGAAACCACGAGCCAATAGAAATCAAATCAACAGCAGTTCCAGCGCTCCCCTCAACATTTTGGTGGACATGTTCGGACTTGAATCTAAACCAAAGGTTCCAACAACACCGCCGGAGGAAGGTTCTGACACTTCATCCGAAGTTTTCGATGATACCGTGGAGTTTTTGGAGGATCAACACCCTGAAGAATTTGAGGACGCAGTATCAGACAGAACTAAACGAGTAGACGAACCCAAATCTTCAAGCGTTCCTGAACGGGTCAGACCGCGGCGTACCATCCGGATGCCTTCCCGTCTGGAACCATACATCGTGTTCTGAAGTTAGGAGGGAGAAATGTTAGCAATCTGATCATAGCAACACAGAATGCATTTATCCTAATCGCAGCAACTCAGAAACTCATGTCAAACAATATATAAGATGAAAGGTTGTAATAAAGTTCATTCCTTGTCTGGCAGTCATTTAATAAAGATTAGCTTCAAGAGTTAACAGTTTTCGAGAGCACATACTAAGGAACTTTTTGGATGTCACATTGATTATTGTAGTACTTTCTAGTTTCGTGTAGCACCATTTTGGAACTTCTTTGCACTTTGATCAACTTTTTTCGTTTTAATTTTTTTCCAAACTCTGTCGAAGATTGAAAGATAAAGAATCGATCCTGGTTCTGTATAAGCGTTTCCAATTGTTCAATAATAAATAAACATTTCAAACAAAAAGGCTATGTTATGTGACTTAAAAATATCGGAAGAGACTTAATTTGCAGCTGAGAAGCATGCTTCCAGCGTGCTTAGAAGTGTTTAGAAAATGTTAAAGATTTAAGTTTCATGGTACTTTTGATTAGAGTCTACTCTGTACTGCTTTTGACAAACAAAGGAAGACACTTTTAACACATTAAAGACAGCAAAGAAATTTTAGCTGTGCACACTTAAGTTCGGCAGTGTATACGTCAAAAACCACTGAGCGAAATTCAACAAATTTAGTAACTTTTAATTACCAAAAGAGTTGGTTTTGTTTGGTACAAAAAAGTTTCATTATAAAATTTATAATATTTGAGTTATATACTTCTTAGTGTAGCCATCTTGCAACAGGCGAAAAACGAGATTTCTCGTATTTGGTGCGCTTTTTAACATAATTTTACTTCTCACTTCTGAATGCGATAGATATAGACTAGGATGGAAAAAAATGGGTTCAATCGAAAATGATCAGTCAAATCGCTGAACAATCTCGTCCAACAAAGTGATTTAGAAATGCTTTCTTCTGCGAAAGATTTGGTTAAGTTGCGTTTAACAATCATTTTGTTTAAGAAACCACTCCCCACCAGTCAAATAATGGCTTGGCCACGCTTAGATTCCTACCAGTTCATTAATCATCTCGCAGGCACAATTTTTAAACTTATTCTTTTGTAGGACGCGTGACATCGAACCACAGCTTCGTCTAGCTACAGATCCGTGAAGATTCGAGAGACAATGACACCTTCAACAAGAGACCAACTTGGTGGGTCAAAGATCGAAGAGTATCATTCGACGGGGTCCCGAAATGATTATCGAAAGGCATTCTCCCCGTCGATTGATGATAGATGAATTACCTACACCGCTTTTTGGAACTTGAACCGGACTTTCGGGGAGTGAAAATTGATTTTTTTTTGTTAATTTCTTCAAACTGCGGGGCGATATAATCAATCGCTTTTGATTGGAGGTGTTTATTGAATTAGACCTCCCACCTTGATGGTCGGCACATTCGAAAGTCATTTCACACCACAAAATACACTATCATGGTGATGTTTTTTTTTCAGCTTATATCAAAACAAAATTTACTGCGAATCAATCTGCATAGAAGCATGATCAACAACGATAAATAGAAAGGAAAAAAAACGAATCGCGGCACTGGGAAAAAATAATAATGATAAGCCTTTTTTTCTCTAGCTAGATTGAGATTCATTGATTGATTCATTCATGCTGAGAAGACCACTGCTGGTTGGTTGTTGATGGTAATGCTGTGATGATTTCACACCTCGAACGAGCCGGGCGAATAGGAGAAAGATCTCTTGTCCCGGCAATCATGTTTCGATCCTTCCCCTTCCCCAGAGAAAGGTGTCTTAACCTAACCACCTTTAGGTGATCTATCGAACCGATGATGGATGAACTTTCTTCTCGTCTAAAAATAACATACTGTTTGTCATAGTTGACCGATGATAAAACCCTTCAGAGGATCATGATGTCTGTCGTTAATCGAAGTGCAATTCAAAATTTCAATTCAATAAAACGAAAACGAACCATTAATCTTAAAACGGTAACGATTCCGAGAAAAAATCTATGCTGGAAGCATCATACCGGGTGGTTCTTTATGGGTTTTTTAAGCTATTCTTCATAATACTGGTTCCAACCTATTAAAGTAGGATGTTCCCTGTTTTTAAACTTTCAGAAACCCTAGCTCCCTAATCTTAGTCCAATTAGTTGCTTGAGAATCCCTGTTAAGTTTTAGCTCAATCGGATTACTTTTTTTTTTTTTTTTTTTTGTTTTTTTTATTGGCTTTACCTCTATAACATAACCGGCCAAGTGTTGATTACTGTTCTACTTACATGTCTAATTCACATTCAATTACAAAATTAGCTATCGTTTTATATAATTCAATGTCTTTCTTTTTCAGTATCAAATGTATATCGGGTGGAATTCCTTTTTTCATTAAAATTCGCCAAATAGGTCTACGAAGATTTTCAAATCTGCTGCATGCGAAGATAATGTGATCAGGATCTGCGATGGATTCGCCACAACTGCACGTAGCATCCAATAGGATACCATTCCTAGTGAGATGAGCAGGAAGTCGTGAATGATTTGATATTAATTTGGAAAGGATTACAATTTGTCTGCGGTTGAGATCCAAGCTACTAAACCATGGTTGGAGCGAAACGTTAGAGATGATGCTATGACAGAAACGTCCTTTAGTTCCTGAATTCCATTTTGCTTGCCATTTGTACATTGTTGTACGCCGAATCGGAAACTGGATGTCGAATGATGTTAAAATATAATCTGCTGTACCACCATTGATGCACGCACTTTTCGCCTCTTGATCTGCCAACTCGTTCATTGGAATACCTCTGTGAGACGGAACCCATATCAGATGGATCTCGTACCCCATTCTTTGACCTTCAAGAATGGATTCTTTTATATCGTACCAAGCAACGGGATATTTTTGATTGATGTTGATTTTTTGCAGGCTCGTGAGACAACTCAAACTATCGGTTAGAATAATATACTGAGCAACAGGAAGACTTACGATCATTTTCGCAGCATGCCTGATTGCCAGAAGCTCTGCCATATAAACGGATGCTTTACTATCGAGTTTGATTCCTTCTGCAGGTGTTCCAAAGTTATTTACCACAGCATAACCTGTCCCGTGTATATCTTTCGACCCGTCAGTTGCCAAGATTTTCGCGTTGGCATACACTTCCAAGAGATAGTTTGACACCAAATCAGCTGCCGATGAGTTCTGGTGTTCTAAACATAACCGTTTAACAGTGAGATCAATGGATATTTTTGTTCTTACAACTTCACGGTTGAACATGTAGCATGG
This sequence comes from Uranotaenia lowii, assembly GCF_029784155.1. Taxonomy (NCBI): domain Eukaryota; kingdom Metazoa; phylum Arthropoda; class Insecta; order Diptera; family Culicidae; genus Uranotaenia; species Uranotaenia lowii. The sequence goes on from NC_073691.1 coordinate 44,455,114, forward strand.
GAGATTATTTAGAGGCTGTTCAAGTGGAATGAATTCGTTTAGCATTCTTGTTGCGCGGTGTATTCCCGTATCCACTAAGCCACTGTCCAAGATCGGTCTGGAATATTGTCGATGCCAAGAAAGGAGTGATGCTCTTTTATTTACAAAACGCATGACCGCAAGTTCTCTTCTTTGTTGCAGCGGAATAATACCAGCCATCACTTCGAGTGAACCTGTATGGGTGGTTTTTGTGGAGCCCAAACAGATTCGAATTCCTGCCCATTGTAGTCTATCCAAAATAATGGCTTCTTTTTGTGTTAGCTCCGTCATAAATATGGAACCGTATTCCAATATTGATCTCACACATGACTTAAAAATAACTAACATTGCTGCTGGATGTGCTCCCCATAACTGGCCCGATATGCTTCGTAAAAAGTTAAGATACGGAGCTGTACGTTTCTGAACCTCTCTAATATGACACGACCACGACAGATTTCGTGTGAGGTACATGCCGAGTAACCTCAGGGATCTGACGTATTCCAAAGTGCAACCGCCGATGTTTATTTCTGGAGGATTATCGCATTGTTGTTTCGAGATCAGGAGGCACTTACATTTCGTCGGCGAAAGTTCTAACCCAAGGTCGAAATTATTTTCCACAACTATATCCACTGCCCTTTGGAGAGATTCGCAACTATGCTCCAGTGAGGTTCCTCTTACAGCAATTGTTGTGTCATCGGCGTAATTTACGGTTATCACATCAGGAAGGACACTGTTGATCAATCCACTGATCACAACATTAAAGCATAACGGACTTAGTGGAGATCCCTGAGGAAGGCCTTTCCACGTTGTCCTAGATATTGAATCTAATCCACTTGAAATGCACAAATTCCTTTCTTCAAACAGATGGAAGATACTTTTTACTAGACATTCGGGGACTGTTAATGAGCGTAATTCTCGGACCAGAACATTAATTTCCACGTTGTCGTAGGCGGCTTTGATATCGAGGCTACATATCACCACATGCTCTCTTCTTTTCAAAGCTAAGGAAGCTTCGTTAATCAGTGGAAACAACGCATCCATAGGCTATGGAAGCACAAAATCTGACAGCGATTTTGGGTGAAGACGAATGTAAACAAACTGGTTCGAAAAAAAGTGAATTTTGAAAAATATTTTCTGCCTATATTGAGTGTATTTGGGAAAAATGGTAAGTGAGATAACGTTGTTAATAATGTGTTTTATGATGTGCGTCATTTATTTGCACGATTTGCGTTTATATCCAGCTTTAACGCGTTTATTAAAGATGGTGAGAAATTTGAACTGGTAAAAACTACAATTTTAAAATAGTGATTTCTCATTTAAAACACAAGATATTGGAAATCCGTTTCAATCAAAAGAAACACCAAGAATAATTAAACTTAACCATACTAGAGATTGAAAATAACAAATTTATTATTGCTGATAAAAATACCTTTTAAATAAGCACTTTTTGTTGTTTTAGGACGTAGATGAACACAGTGAGACGATAGCATTAGACTTCGCTGATGTCCTGTCTATTGCTGATGGTGGAACAAGAATCGTAGAAGAAGGAGAAAGGGTACTTAAAGCTGGTCATTTGGTCATGGTTGGGATCGAGGAAGTACATCCGGACGGGTTTGGCATTTTCCGTTCATGCCTTTCTTCTTCATCTCCTGGAACAAAGTTACATGAAATAAGAATCCGAACAAGGCTCGAATTTGTAAGTTGGAGTTTCAAATGCTCCTGCAAAGCTGGCCAAGGAAGGTGCAAGCATATGATGGCCACCTTATTTCACATATTGAGGTACGTAAAAATTTTCCTGCTTTGAATGATTTTCTTCTATCCAAGTTTCTTGACTTGTTAAAATAATTTTATTATTTATAGGAATCCTGAGCTTTCGGTTTTGTCGCCGACTGACCTGCAACAAAAATGGGGCAGAATCGCAGCTCGTCTAGCGTCCTAAAAATATAAGCCTACAAAGCTTACGGAACTCTGCTCAGTTAAGCAGAAAATTCAAGGAAACGAGACAGCTGAAAACTTTCCGAAACCACTAATAGACCAGTTGGAGCGTGAAGAAGTGTTAGAGCTTTTCGGGAAAGGTTGATAAATGAGAATATATTTTAAAAATAGGGCAAATTTGCAGCCTTTAATTCTCGCCTTATTCATGTTGAACAATATCAATTTAAAAATATCCAAATGTCGAAATATTCCCGATAAAATGTCAAAAAGTTAACATTATACATAATTGAAATTTTTCTCTCATCTTGATGCAACCAAAAGTTTTCTAATAACTAATACTAGTTTCAATGAAAGTTTTATTTTAATACTAGAAACGATTTTTTGCTAATATTGGTTGTGAAACATTGACAATACCACATGCTATAGTCACTATGTCATCTAAAACTCCAAGAATATTAACATCTACTTTAACGGTTAAAATGTTAAAAATTTTGATGCGTTGTATTGCACGTTCAACGTGAACCCGAGCAGCAGCAATGGACATGTTTTCAAAAGCTTCGGTTCTGCTGAGTTGGTTTTGTGGAGAACGCAGATATGGTAGACGGACTAATTTGATGCCTCTTGCTGCACATTCCGCGTCAATCCGTAATCCTTTGTCAGTCATAACGGCGTCTGCTGGATGCAAACGATCTAGCACTTTCTCTTGATTTACTATTTGCTTATCAGAAACCTTTCCTCCATAACCGTGACTTACAAAGCAGATAGTGCTGCCTGGCGTTACACCTACTAAATATTTGGCAGTTTCTCCGCCTTTGTAATGGGAGTAACATGTAATTCGACAGTGGAGACATTTTGGCTTCTGGATAGGGATCTCAGTGCAGTCAAGAACGATGACAACATCACTAAACTGCTCAAAACAGAGTGGTCTGTTCCGTTGAATTTGTTCCTTGGTTGGCCATGGTATCAATGCTGAACAAACTGCTGCCAAAATGGGTATGGACCTGTAAAAAGCAGTTGATATGGTTTTTGAATGTAGATTAAACAAATTTGCCATACACGAGATGGTTAAATTTTTATTCATTTTAACCAAAACTATTAATATCTCGTCTTTTAACGTAACGGTAGACTTGGTACGGGTTTTAAAAGCAGCAAGGCGCTGAATAGCCAACTCTAGGTTTTCCAGCATTGAAAATGATGACAATCCGGTCCAGGAACATAGTTCAGCATCCGTGTTGAATTTTATGGCGCATTGCCTCCGCCGACCAAGAAATATTCTCTCCAAATCCGTAGTATCGACTTGGACTCCACTATCTACTTTTTCTGGGACTGAAGCCGGTTCATGACAGTCGTAAGAAGCAGAAATATTTGAAATATCTGCTAAGGCTCTGCGTTTCGCAGACCTAGCATTCCTATTCTCAACACGTTTTGCTCGTTGAGAAGCTAGTTTTTCTTGCTGTTTTTCACGATCTGTGCGGGGAAGATTTGCATCCGGTACAGCAGATTTTCTCAGCACCATTCTATCGCTTATTCTGGCTGTGGCTAAAAAAATTAAATTATTACCTATCAGTTCTTGCACAGATTTAAAATTCAATATAATTTTAAATATTACTGGGACTTATAAATTGCTTGATGCTAAAATGTTCACTGCAAACTCTTGACGTTGCCGATGGTTCATAGATCAGGCACAGTGACTTGATCCAGATAGATCTTCTTTTGTCTTTCTCCCCTGGAAACGAATGGAACGAGATTCCATGATCACGTCGCTTTTTGCAAGTGGGTACAATGCATGTCGTCCGGTTTATAGTGCTCTCACATGACATTTTACAAGGGTATTGAAACAGCTGTTTTTATAAAAAAAAACAATCAGTTTTCAACAAACACGTCAACTCACAGATATTTAGAAACTTGATTTGCACTTCATTCATTTAATTTAATGATTTTAGGCACTTTTTAACACAAATGAATGAACAGCAAAATACTTACTTCTAACGAGTTCAAATTTTCATGAATTTCCTTCTTGATTTTACAAGGACTAAGCAACTTTTCTATCCCCAGATTGAAGCCTAAAACATAAGCGAAAATAGCGGAAAACGATGGTATATAACACTGATACTAATATGGTTTGTTAAGTGCAAAATAATTACAAATTAAATTGTGTAAATTCCTATTCGTTTGTTTACGTTTTCATCACCCAATTTTGAAACGTACACAGTTAGCAGCAGCGCAGCTATTCCGCCTCCTATTGTTCCTCGTCCTTTCCTAAAACCGTTGATAGCTGAAGGGAACAGGTTGTTGTTTTCGATGAAATGTTCTAGTCGATCTTTGATTATGAGTTCATACACTTTGCGAAAACATGAAGCTAACGCGATTGGACGAACAGCAGAAGGAGAAATCGGATCATGGCCACTTTTAGGAATTGGTACAATTTTACAGGTTTTCCAGCTTTCCGGAATTCTTCCTGAAGCAAAAATTTGGCAATAGATTTTTCGCAACTGACTAAGCGCCGCCCATGGGAGACGATTTATGACGGAATATGGAACACCATCCAAACCAGGAGCCGAATCTTTACCGGTTTTCAAAACAGCTTGAATATCCGATACTGAAAATGGAAAATCAATTTGAGAGCAACACGAACATTGTAGAAAAACCGGGGGTGGATTTTTGGCAGATGAGGGAGCCACCTTGTCCAAAACATCGTTGGCCAAATTGTCCGAAATTCTGATGTTTTTTGATGGCTCTCCGCGCCCTTTAAACCTTCTGGCCATCCTCCATAAGGTTGTGAGGGACGTAGAACTATCACAGCTATCACAAAAATGTTGCCAACTTTTCCTCTTCTTCTCGCGTACCAAATTTCTGAACCTTCGTTCTGTATTAGCGTACCCTTCGTAAGCTTCGGTTGACAGCTCCCGTTTCCAAGCGCGGAAAGCAACTCTGGTGGCTTTCTTCGCTTCTGTTAGCTCTTCGTCCCAATAGGGTTGCGGTATTCGGCGGGTGTGGTTCGAGTTTACTGATGGGCAGGATCTGCGCAGTGCTTGCCAAATCAGCTCAAAGAAGACATCAAAGCTATCCGGTTCTCCATTTTCGACGAATGATTCCTCGAGGCTTCCGGCAAAACGTTCCCAGTCGATTTTCCGAACATTGATTCCAGAGTAGAATTTCATCGCGCATGTAGTACTCGAATGAAAAACTATCGGAAAATGATCGCTTCCATTTGGTGAATCCAAAACCTCCCAGTCGAAGCACAAACTAAGGCTCGAAGAAACCAGCGTGATATCAATTGCGCCCCACGACCGGTTTACATCAAACCTAGTTGGCTGACCGTTGTTGAGAATGACGAGATGAGATGTTTCGATGGCTTGATGAAGACGGTCTCCACGTATGTTTCCATGCTCGCTTCCCCATAGGTGATGTTTTGCGTTAAAGTCTCCTCCAATGATGCACGGTTTCGGAATGGTTGATAAAAAAATTTCAAACTGAGCCTGCGATATGTTGGCTTGCGGGTGTATGTACACAGATACAATAGTGATCAACCCGGAGATGTATTTGATCTGGCAGGCAACGGCTTGAATATCCGCTGACAGTGCAATAGGAAATGCTACGGGATTTAGTTCTGAACGAATCGCGATGGCTACGCCCATCGAGTTTCGTCTGTGATCTTTACGAAACATGGTGTGCTGCGGTAGACTAAAGTTTGTGTGACTGTCGAGATGTGTTTCACTCAAAAGCGAAATATTGATATTGTGTGTATTTATGAGCTGGATTAAGGATGAGCGTTTACTATTTATTCCTCTACAATTCCATTGTAGACATTGCAGAGGAACGGTGGTTGTTAAAGTTCTTGGTGTGGTCTTTTTCATAATCTGAGATTAGCAAAATAGCCTTTCATTTTATCATTAACAACATCCGAAATTCTCTCCAAAACCATTTGTTGGATTTTTTGTCGAGTTTCAATATCTTCCTCAGGAACTTCCAGAGCATCTGCAACGATATCGCGATGACCTCAGTAGATTCAATCGTCGAACGGATCGAATCGCAAACCCCGTCAGAAATGTTAACTTCAAGTTGGGGAAGCTCATCGTCCGAATCGACATTATAACGACGTTTGCTGGAAGGATTAGATCCATTCTGATCAACATTATTTGTTTGGCAAGCTACTGCCACGGTGGATTTTGTTGTTGGTTGAGAGATGATAGGTAGTGAGTTTGATGAATCATTAGAATTTGTTCCACAAAACCAATCGACACGTCCTTGTGAAAAAGTGTCACGCCGCTCTTTATCGGTTTTCTTTTTATGAATTATTTTCGGACATAGCTTGTGATCATTGGCCCGATGGGAGCCTAAACAGTTAACGCACTGTGGCTCACTATTTTCACACGCATGATCTTCGCCGCCCACTTGCTCCAAGCATTGATTACAGCGTTTAGCACTCTTGCACCCTTTTTTGTCATGTCCCAAGCAGGGATGCTTTTCACCGTGGGGTTTTTACGGAGCCGGAGAATTTCAACACCGCACTATTATTGCCACAAACTCTCCGGAGAGATTGTTAGTTTTTCACCACTCTCTATCTGCTTTCGATGTTTTCGAGTGTCATAACACTAACTCAAACTCGCACCGCCACCAGATCCTAACATTCGAGCATAAATGTTTACACCGTAGAGCACCATAGAGTGGCACATTTCCTCACCGACGAGAATCACCTGCGTTTTTTGGTGACTTGGCTTTGCCGAACGTACGGCAAGCTGGAAATTGAAAGTAATGTGCTATAAGACGTTAACCATTCCTTAGTGATTTTTACAGGTGTTCATCAATTGATCGTTTTGAGTGATGCATCAGTTGATCGATTTATTTTAGTTGATATAAAAAAAACCTTCAAAAACATTTGTTTTTAATTCAAAAAATCACTTCGCTCAAAAACATCACATAATTTCTAGGATTTTTACCACTCAGTGCCATTTTTCCCGTTCAAACCAATTTACAGACACCCTGTATAATAAGGTTGAAAAAATATGTAATCTTATGAATATGAAATTTTTTTTTTACTTAAATCTTTATTTTACGTGCATCTAAAACAACATATCTTTAAACACTCGGCCCGAACTTTAAAGAAAGTTGTTATGATTAAAAAATAGGTTTTCACTAAATAAACATTTTTCATTTATAGAGATCTTAAATATGATATGACAGCAACGGATAAGTAAACATTTCTTTTTCAGATAAACAAACTTTTTCTTTGTTGCTAGTCCAATTGGAATTGCCCCTTCAAGTATACTATCACACGTAATACCCCTTAATGTATGCAATCACCTGCAATGTTTTCGTGTTCAATAACTGGATCGATCGGTGTTCTCGGTGGTGAATGTGGGGAACATAAGAGCTCTCATTCTCACGCTCGTTGGTGCTGAATTCCAAAATTCTCTCCAGTGGTGTTAGTTAAACATCTCCGTGGTGAAGTTCAGAGAATCTCCGCGGGGATTAAGAAAACCCGCACCGCGGAGATTCTCCATGGAGAAAATGCATGCCTGGTCCCAAGCGCCAGCAGTTACCACACTGGCGGACAGGATAAATGTATTGCTTAACAGCATAAAGCACTCTATTTAACTCGATGTGAGTAGGTAAACTCTGCCCAGCGAAAGTAAAAATCACCGTAAACAGGGCTTCCTCTTTATCATCAGCCAATTTTCTAAGCACACGACGAGCATGAACTATCTCCGGGTTATCAACTTGATTCGACTTGCGTTTATCGTAAGCATTAGCAAACTTCAATTCTTCATCGCAAATATCCGGCTCAATATAGGCTACCCCCAGACACTCCACCAGCCGTTGGGGGATAAAAAAACGCACTTCATTTGAGGTACCGATGCCTGCTATTTCATTAGCAGCATCCCTCGATCGCATCAAAATTTTCATTTTGGTTTTAGAAACCGGCATAGCACGAATAAAATCGTCACCAAATTTCTTCACTAGACTTTTAGCAATCTTCGCAGCAGATATATTCCCGACATTTGTTTCAGCCATAACAAGATATGGCCCAGCATAATTTTCGTGATATTTCCGTACTCGAACTTCATTTTTCGATGACCTTGGTGTATCGTTGTGGGTCATTGCACCGCTCGACAATAGAGTGTGGAAGGAGAGAAGAAAAATAAATTAGATTTCGATTCAGCTCACACACACGATGTGCAACGTACCGTAGTTCAAACGAGACTGACAATCAATCGGATTACTTAAAGGCGACCCTAAAAGCCCATGGAATTTGTATCACAGAGAACACTGTATGGAATTTTTAGAAAAGTGGCATTTTCAGGAAAAAAAAAATTTAAATTGATTCTGGCAATAGAACAATCTTATCACAGCTCGGTTTCTTCAGGTATCACGGAAGCAGCGATGTCATATTTTTGTCTGTATCATCAGTGTATCTCTTTCTATTTCATTGGGACTCTTATGGACGAGAATAGGAAAGACTTATGATACCGATTTTTTTAGCATCGCTGAACGGAAGTATCACAGGAATATCTGGTTTTGTGGCAGCCCTTCCTGGCTGCACTGCTCTACGTGTGCATGACAACGATCCGGAGCACCTCCGATGTCTGCTTCCAGCTGGATCTGTTCCAGCTTGGTCATGTGACGGCTGATCGGCTCACAGAAAGCGATTTTAGTTCCCCAAACAACGACCTGCCAATTAATAACCATGGCTTTACTTTTCGCTTCTCATCAGACACACAAAATCGCTACTCACCCACGAGGGTCCGTTGTCTTCTTCCAATTAAACCTTCCATCGGATGATTTCCGAGCTAGTGTTTATGTTCCGGTACTGAAAATCGAGATGATTTGACACAATTTGGGGGAAAACTTCAGTTGGATTGACTCATCTTTGCATGCGATTTTTCTTTCGTCTTCCAATTTCCTTTTCATGAGCGACACGGAAATACCTTCGGCCTACGACTTATTCTTTTCCGCTGGCGATGGTTCTGTTTGCTGCTGTTTTATGATAGCATCGTTCGCTATCTTCCGTTGCCTAATTTGGTCCAGTTAGAGGCTCTCGTATTGTCGCCAATTTTGCTTCCAGTTTGTTGGCTTTGACTGCGGGATGTAAGCGACGGACTGTAATGGCGCTGGCGCTTATTTTGTTTCGTTCCACAGATTTTGTTTTGCTTTGCCGATTCTTGTTTATGTTTTTCACCACATGTGTGCGTTTGACGTTTACACTCTTAACTAGAAACACTGAATGTTGGTTCCAATTAACACAATAACTACACGCTCAAAATTAAATAAACACAAATACTTAAATAAAACGCTACAACTTTTTAGAAAACGTATATTTATAAACTTAAAAATTCTTGAAAGTCTTACACTTGGCGAGATCCTTAATAAGGTTTCGCCTCATATAGATATCTATTTAAAAGCACATTCCTTTGCGCGCTTCAAAGATTATTCAAGTGATAAAAACGAAAGAATAGAATCAAAGAATAAAAAAAACAAAAAAAATCGGGTTTCAACATTTAGGACCAGAATCAAGATCAGGGTCCAAGTTTCGGATCTGGGATCAGGACCCAGAATCAGATTTTTCAGAAACTGAAATCAGGATCTCTATCTTCCAACGACTTAAACTTTCCTAGATTTTTTTTATTATAAATGAGTCCATTATTTTTTTCTACATTTTCTAGATAAAAAGTGTTTTCCTTTTTTTTAAGAAATATAGAAGAAATAAGAAATCAGGGTCAAAATTTGGGATTCGGTTAAGGTTCCACGACTCAGAATAAGGATCAAGTTTTCAGAATATAGCATGAATATAAATATTTGAGATGAGAATCAACATCAGGATTTGGGATGAGTTTCCCGGATTCGGGATCAAGGTTTAAAAATCATGATCATTACCCAATATCTGGTGTATAGAGTCCGAGATTAGGATCAGCAAGGACTCGAGATCAGGGTCTAGATTCATGGATCAGGATTTCAATCCGAGATCAGCATCCACGATCATAATCGAATTTCGAAAGCAAAGTGCAGGATCAAAATCTGGAATCAGGATCAGGATCCAGGATAAAAAGATTATGATCAGGGGTCCTGGAAATAAATCAAAATCCACAATCATTAGTTAAGATCTGGAATTAGCTAAGATCGATATCATAATATCAGATCAGTGTTCAAGATCTAAGATCTGGATCAAGACCTTCAATAAAAGATTAAGATTAGTTCCTCGGGATCTGGGAGTACCGTCGAAGATCAACACTCATGAGCGGGATAAAAACTCGAGATCAGGGTCCAAGATAAACATCAAAAGGGGTCAGAATAAGGGATCAACGTCGGGGATCCGGAAAAATGGATCCTTGTATCCGGGATTATGAACCAGAATCTACGATCAGGGTCTCTATCCAATTCCAAGATCCGTGATCAGATTCGGAAGCGTGATCCAGGATCTAAATGCAGGATTATAATCGGGATCTCATTTATTACAAGAAAATCATTGTCAAAAGCCAGGTTGTCATAGTTCTACCACTGATCACGTTCTACGTTAATCCAGCTGTTGTTGTAACTGAACTAACTATTTATTTCCATTTTCATCCTTCTTCCTTTTTCCCAGGAAACGCTCCTCAAGGTCAAGCAGGTGCTGGTCGATGAAAAGCGGCACATCCGGTTTGCCGATTGGAGCGCCCACGACATCGAGGTGCTGAACCACTATCTGTTCCTCACCTCGAAGCCGTGCATCTATCTGGCCAATCTGTCCGAGAAGGACTTCCTGCGCAAGAAGAACAAGTGGCTGCCGAAGATCAAGGAGTGGATCGACAAGAACGATCCGGGCGCCTCGCTGATTCCGTTCTCGGGCCTGTTCGAGCACAAGCTGGCCGAGTTCGAATCGGACGCGGAACGAAAAGCGTACGAGGAGGAAACCAAGTGCACCTCGATGCTGGACAAAATCATCACGACCGGGTACAAGGCGCTGCAGCTGGAGTACTTCTTCACGGCTGGCCCGGACGAGGTGAAGGCCTGGACCATCCAGAAGGGCACCAAGGCACCGCAGGCGGCCGGCCGCATCCATACGGACTTCGAGAAGGGCTTCATCATGGCCGAAGTGATGCACTACAACGACTTCAAGGAGGAGGGCAGTGAAGCGGGAGCCAAGGCGGCCGGCAAGTACCGCCAACAGGGACGGAACTACGTCGTCGAGGATGGTGACATCATCTTCTTCAAGTTCAACGCCGGCGCGGGCCTGAAGGACGCCAAGAAGAAGTGATACCACAAAATGGCCACGGTCATCATGGTGTTGCTGTATCTGAACATGATTTTCTACTCGCAACTGTTTCTGCCTCAGCTGCATTAGATTATTAGTTATGGTTAAGAAAGATTGGGACAGTGGCGGGAAAGCATGGCCGGAATCACGTGATTTTTTTTTCAAAATTTGTTTTCAATAAAACATCTATTGCAGTTCATATTCAAAACATTCAAGTTTTTAATGGAGGGATTCCCAAATGGAATCTTTCACACACAAAACAGGACTAAACACATTAGCGAGATTCAACATAATAAAGAGAACCATTCAATAACATTGGATAAGACATAACAATAATTGTGAAACATGTTTAATGCTAAGCTAATATATTATTCGTTTTGTGTAAAATTTGCTGGTGTATAAAAGAGTTGTTTTTTGAACATTTAAAAATATCCGAAAAACCTTCAGGATAGAATTAAATTGAGAATCAACTTTTAAATCCCCCCAAAAAGCTGGAAATAATTCAAAACTCATTTTTTAAAAACATTTTTTATTCGGAACATAAATCTTCAAAAATATTCTTTTTCATCCGATGAAGATTTCTCCTCAGTGATTTTGACTCTACCTGGCGGTGACTAGTAGAAGCAAGGAACTCAGTTCATTTCCATCCCTCAGAATTCAGGATGAATCAACGGGGTTGATGCATTCGCTTCATGAATAAGTTCATTTGCTTCGGTCAAGCCTGGGCTGATCGAAAAAGGATTTGGACGAAACTTGTTATTGAATTAATTTTTAAATTACAGCAAAAGTTTAATGTGTCAACCTATAAAGAGATAAACAAAATAAGTTTAACCTTAGCTTTCTATTCCAATGTGATTTCACAAATATTTTACATTAACAGTTGATATATTAAAAGGGGTATACATAAAAAATAAACTAGAGCAAAGTTTTTTCTTAGTTTATTAACTATCCTATAAAAACTTATTCATGTTTAATTCTATGTCATTTTTAGCAAACCAATGTGGAATTAATAAATATCTTCGATAATTTGTATGAAATTCTATAAAAAAAAACGTAAATTGTTTTCTTTCTCCAAGATCTGGTTGTTTAAGTATAGGTATTATTTGTTTAATTAAGGACATTTTACCAATTCATCTTGTTTATGCTACACGTTTAAACTGTTTCATCTTGTTTTTTTTTTATTTTATTTTCTTTTTTATTTCATTTATATCTTGATTAAGGTACACCGGGGTAAGTGAGGACGCGGGGTAAATGTGGACGGTGGCTATTAAACGAATAGTGTCAACTATTTTTTCAAACTTTTAATGCAGAATGTTAAATTTACTTGTAATCTATCCAATTACTGTAAAAGAGATACGGTTCTGACAATAACGGATGTTTACGGTGACTTTTCGTTAATTTTCTATTTTTAACTACGATGTGGAGTTGATGTGCATCTTTTTCAATCGCGAATTTCTCGTAAACTAGCTGGCTTTTGACGAAAAACTCTACATGGATTCAACACTGATTCAATTCATACATTAGAAACAACAATTAGAAAAAGAAACGGCGATAAAAAATTTAAAAAAAGAGTTTATTTTCGAAAATCTAAAATGTTGTTTCCAAACCCTACTTGGGGTAAGTGGGGACGGCTTTATATATACTTGATGTTTAGATATTTTTTCAATTTTCTCTCCTTCATTCAATGCATTTCAGCTTTATTTAGCATTCGAACCATAAAAAGTTGGGAAAAGTACTTTTTTTTTTGTTTCTATTCTAGACGTTTTACCATCTTTGTGGCATTCGCGACTTTATCAACGTTCCAGTTGGTGGACAGTTATTGAAAAACTTATCCGGTACAACTGTGTTCGATATTTACTCTTGGGCTCGAACTCACGGACATCCGCTCAGGAAGCAACAGACTAGCCAACTGAGCTATATCACAAGCCCAGGAAAAGTACTTGTGTTTTCTGGAATAAGCATATATTTTCGATTAAATCAGATCTCGTGTGTTGCAACATAAATTACACACAATTATCGCTACCATGAACTTTTTCCAAAAATTTTTTACGGTTCGAGCAATAAAGTAACGTATTCAACCAAGAAAACACAAATGATAACTTTTTTCGCTTTTCGTCTATCAAGCTTATATCTTCAGCATTTGTAAGCAACATGTTCTGCATCACATTGAATGCAATTTTATCAAAATTGATCCACTGCTGATTTTTTAATGATTTTTTAAAGTTGAACTATACGAAAAACCGTCCCCACTTACCCCGGTGTACCTTATAAAGATTTTCAGTTTTCAGCTGGTTCCACTTTTCTACACGGAAAAACTCAGCTACTCACAAAATGTGTTGTGATTACACCTTCATTTTGACTTATCGCCTGATGCTCAAAATATGTATAACCCCAATTCAAATTTGGGTTGCTAAAATACAGAAGTAGCTAAATAATTCAAATCGTTTAGGCAATTCTGTATAAAAAGTTGTTTTTGTTGGAATTTCATTAAAAAGGGATGCCATGTCGAGCATATTGCGAACAGATTGCGAAAGCTTTCAGATGGTGGCAGAAATTATTAGCAGAAGCAAAACGCTGAAAAGAAATTGTTGACGTGGTAAATTGTTATATCAGTCATCAAGTTGATCAGTAATTCATTGACCGAACCGGGTAAGTAAAAGTAAAAAAAAAACGAGCTTCTGCCATTGCATTTCCGCCGCTAAACGAATCAATTTTAAACGATTCCAATGTTTCTATTACTTCATGTAGAGCTCGAGGGACAGCGCTTCCCGCTTTGCGGTTGTTTTGCGGACAGCAACCGAGATCCAATACCAGCGGATCGGAATTTTTAGGAGAGCCCAATATGCGCTGCTACCGTCAAGATTCCAAACAAGGAAGGAAGGTCAGGAAAGGTTCAGTTTCACCAACAAAAAGGTTTTCTATGATAGGATCTTAATAGCAAAATGCAACTAGAAAAAGTCCAGAATTCGTGGAAAATATGACCGAAATGGAGGAACTCAAGGTTAGTATATGTACGGGATTTTTAGTTTCTTCATTCGTCGTTATAAAACTCATTTATGTCGATAAAATTACAATATCACTCATCTCTTTCTTTGTAGGCTCTACGACGAAAAGCGACCAAAAAAGTGAATCAGCGGCGCCACATGTCCATCGGATCATATAGTGGACCCAGAAATCCATTGCTCAAATAGGTTCCGACGGAACCTGATAATTGAGGACGACCCAGCAATCACCGCTCAAGTGTTTTTAAAAATTAATATTTATGGCATATTACATATGCATGCTTTGTATTTTGCATGTATTTTGCAATGTAGTGTTTATTTGTCAAAATGAATTTATAAATAAAGAATTAGCATTTAGTTTGAAGAAATTATTTCTTGCTGAAATTTATTATTTATAAGAAAACATCATTATTGAAATTCTGGCATCCCTTCAAAATACACAGAATTGACTAACTGGTCGAAAGCTCAAAATGTATAAAAGCTTTTTGCTCACGCTCTGCGTAAAGGGCCCAAACTTAAAACTAAGTGGAAACACTTTTCTCGAATCTGTATGGATTTTTATACAGAACAGAGTAACTTTGTTTACCGTGCATGGGGATATTATACGTCAGTCTAGCACATTTAATTTTCTTGTTTTTTTATTGTTTAATCTGGTTTAACCTTTTACACAGGTTTTGTGATTTATGAACGATATTTAGATGCATGGTAATTTCTGTTTCTATTGAAGTGAAATTAAAGATCAGTAATCATTAAACAAAGCTTTTTCAATTGCTTTTCGACCTTCCAGGACCAAATCCCCTATCGAGTCTTCTCGCCATTTTTCTGACGTTCGTATTCATCCGTTTCTTTTTTTATGTTTTTCGGGTTTTTCGTTATTCCCTTTTGGGAAGAAATGATTCATCACATTTTGACGTTCTGTTTTGCCGCCCGATTCGTTCATTCGTACACTCGAAATCGAATATCAACTTTTTAATGTTACACTTTTTTTACTCTTTTCCCTAATTTTTTAAATTGAAAACTTGCCCGATGTTTCTTGAGTTTTTATTCGAAAATTGAAATTGATACTTTTCAGACGATATTATCATAAAGTTTTTGTATAAAATAATTCTTGATCCTTTTACCGCTTTTACCAAGTAAAATGAATTCATCGTGTAGAAACCAAACCCGCAGATCGCGGATGAACACAAGTAAAAAAACGCACAAAGGAAAAGCAAAAAAGGAGAGCCCATCATCGCAGTCGCATCAGAGTCATAGGTTCCGATTAATGAAGATTCGTAATTCTTTTCGCGAGACACTAGAGATTTTTTTTGTGCTGCTCCCGCTAATTGTGTGATTAATTTGTCCGCAGCCAGTGCGCTAAAGTGAAATCAATTCCGGGAAAAACTGTGGTCATCCCTGTTTGTCTGTGGCCGCGGAATTGGCATTCGATTTTGGATAAGGCAAAATTGGTGAGATCCGTCCCTGCCAGATATAGGTAAGAAGAAGCAACAGCAAATTGTTCAATGTTTTAAATTCTGTGTAGAGATTGTAGGGGCAATTGTTAATTTTCTTTTGTTTCGCTTTTCCGGTATCGCCGAATTTGGGCAGCCAAGTGCTCCGAACGAAATCGGAAGGACGACCGCTTCTACAATTACGGAATAATCAAAACACTAGGACTAAACCCTAGCTAGAGGAATAACAAAGAGGAAAGCAAATCGCGTAAACGATGGCCAAGAAAACGTACGATCTGCTGTTCAAGCTGCTGCTGATCGGAGATTCCGGCGTAGGAAAAACCTGCATTCTGTTCCGCTTCTCCGACGATGCGTTTACCTCCACCTTCATCTCGACCATCGGTGAGTATTGTAGTTGATTGAATGCCAATCGAAGTTGTTACTGCTGCTTATTGTTATTTGTATCGGCTATGATCGTTTGCGTTCGGTCACGGGAATGTGAAATTTAGCTGATTTATTTACGTTGCGAGCTGTGTGTGGATGGGAGTAGAAAAAGAGGGTGGGGTTAACTCTTATCAGCTAGACTGGTGGAGTTTTGACTGAATGAAGCAGCGCAACAAACATGAATAATTGTCAGATGAGCCTTGGGTAATGACCTAGCATCATATTTTGTCGTTTCTCGATGAAGATCCCTTTTGAGAACTGTAATATTTAAATGCCTTAGTTTCTGTAACTGATTTTGAAAGATTTTTCTGTCCTGAACCTGATTCTTTCATCAGGTTTTATATCACCTCTCGTTTTGATCATATGGCTTTGACACCAGATCGGAACCTGTGTGCCAGGCACTTTGCTGATTTCTCACTCACTAAACTCGCTAAGTATACTTAGATTTTTTTAAAGTTGAAACAAATCTTAGTTCTAAAACTTGAAAGGAGCGACCTTAAAAAAATACATGAGGCCTGAGACTTGGGATCTGAAACATATTGGATGAGGCGTGAAGCATGAGACCAGACTCTGGTACCTTAAAACTGAGAACTGAGATCTGAAGGCTAAGACCTAAGACATAACACCTTATGCATGAGACATGAGATCTGAGACATCTGAGACAAATTAGCCGTGGGGTAGCTGCCCAAGAATACTATCCCTGGGTCACTGGCCCATGTCGTAAGAGGCGACTAAATCCATTATTTTTTTTTATTTACAACTAGTTTATTAAAGGCCTTTTACTTTTATAAAGTTTAAATGTGCCGAGGGTATTTGTTTCACTGGTTAGTAGGGAAGGGGGCCGTAATAGTCGCGGCGACTCAACAGTTAAAAAAAAAAAAACTTTAAATAATGGAAAAGGAAGGGGTTTATAGGGGTTATTCTCCAATATCAGTTTTCCTTTAGGGTCCGGTGGTGGCCTCCTGTAGCTGTGGATTCGGTAGCTACGGTTTGGTATCGGTTTCCGACCTTCTGGCCAACCTTCTTCAGGAATGTGTCGAACCCGTTGGATGAGAGGTGGTACTAATAAATAAACAACAAAACAGACATTAAATGAAGAACACACAAGGGGAGAGTTTACGTGGGTAAGCGGACTAAACGACCAAATCAGACAGCTTGAGATATTTGTAAATTGGGAACAAATATCCAAAATCTAAGTTTGCCAGAATGTCTCGAATTGGAACACCAGGTAATCTACCTCGGGCCCTAAGGGTATCCAGTAGCCAAGCCCTCGTTTGACCATACCTTTCACACGTCCATACAACATGATCGATGTCGTGGTAGCCATCCCCACAAACGCAAACATTGGTTGCAGCAAGATTAATACGAAACAAGTGCGCGTCAAGCCGGCAGTGATTTGACATGAGCCGAGAAATCACGCGAATGAAGTCGCGACTCAAGTTAAAATGCTTAAACCATGCCTTCGTCCTTAGAACCTTAGGGATAATCGTATGGAGCCAACGTCCCTTTGTGCCATTATCCCAGCTAGACTGCCAAGCGTTAATCGCTAAAGTGCGAGGTATTGAAAAGTATTCATTGTAAGTTATAATCCTCTCAAAGATTTCACCTTGTAACGCGCCCACCTTAGCCAATGAGTCCGCCTTCTCATTGCCTTGTATAAGACAATGAGACGGGATCCAAGCTAAGGTAATCCTATACGAATTTTCGATCAGAGCGCCCAATATCCCTGAAATTTCCAGCAAGAAATGGGAAGAGCGCTTCATCAGTTTCATCGATCGAATTGCCTCAACGGAGCTGAGACTATCCGAGTAGATGAAATAGTGGTCTACGGGCAGTGTGCGAATGTGTTCCAAGGTGCAGTAAATAGCGGCTAGCTCAGCAGTGTAAACGGAGCATGGCTCTCGAAGCTTGAACGAAGCTTCAAAGCCCTCATTATACACTGCGAAGCCAGTCGCGTTGTCGATTCTAGAACCATCAGTAAAGAACATGTTTATAGGATCAATTTCACGTACTTTTGAAGCAAAGATTGAAGGAATGATGTTGGGTCGGACGTGATCTGGAATTCCACGGATGTCAGCGGTCATGGACAGATCGAATTTTATCAAGGAACTGCTAATCGGGTAAAAGTGACTCATGTCCGAATTTAATAAAGAAGGATTTATTTCTAATTGATTAAAAGTTTTATAATTATTTACATATTTTACTTGCGGATTAATATTCATAAGCCTTTCCAAATTTTCTATCACCAAAGGATTCATAGTTTCACTTCGAATTAGGAAACGTAGCGATAAATCGAAGAACCGATTTTTCAACGGCATCACTCCCGCCAGTACTTCGAGACTCATCGTATGTGTCGATTGCATACAACCCATGGCAATACGCAAACAACGATACTGTATTCGTTCTAGTTTGGTAAAGTGAGTTTTCGCAGCGGACTCAAAGCAAAAGCTTCCGTATTCTATGACCGACAGTATCGTTGTTTGGTATAACCTGATGAGGTCCTGCGGGTGAGCACCCCACCAGGTTCCAGTAATCGTTCGAAGAAAATTGATTCTCTTTTGGCATTTTTGAGTCAAGTACCTAATGTGTTTTCCCCAGAGACATTTAGAGTCGAACCAGACGCCCAAATATTTAAAACTAAGAGATTGAGTTAGAGTTCTACCCATCATAAGGAGCTCTATTTGAGGAGGGGAATGCTTCCTTGAAAAAACTACTAACTCGGTTTTACTAGGTGAAAACTCGATACCTAGATTCCTGGCCCAATGTGATAAGTTATTTAGAGTTTCTTGCAAAGGAGGTTTTATTTGAGTGTTTGTTTTACCTGTGATATGAACAACACAGTCATCCGCAAGCTGTCGTAGCGTGCAATTTTGTGCCATACAACTATCGATTTCTCGGACATAAAAGTTGTATAGCAGGGGGCTTAAACATGAGCCTTGGGGTAGACCCATGTAACTAATTCGTTCAACTTTGGTTTCTCCATGGCTAAAATGCATGATTTTTTCAGACAACAGGTTATATAGAAAATTGTTCAAAATTGGTGAAAGTCCGCAAGAGTTAAGATTACTAGATAGCACTTCTATGGACACCGAATCGAATGCCCCTTTGATGTCCAGAAATACTGCCCCCATCTGCTCTTTTTGGGCAAACGCCAATTGAATGTCTGATGAAAGTAATGCTAGACAGTCGTTCGTACCCTTGCCTCTACGGAATCCAAATTGTGTACTTGACAACAGATTGTTTGATTCAACCCATTTATCCAGCCGAAAGAGAATCATTTTTTCGAGCAATTTCCGGAGACACGAGAGCATTGCAATCGGCCTATACGAATTGTATTCAGAAGCTGGTTTTCCCGGTTTTTGTATGGCGATGACTTTCACTTGTCTCCAGTCATGCGGAACAATGTTCAGTTCCAAACACTTATTGAATAAATTCAATAGACGTTTTTTAGCGGAATCTGGCAGATTCTTCAACAAGTTGAATTTGATTCTGTCCAGTCCGGGAGCTGAATTGTTGCAGGACCAGAGCGCAAGTGAAAGTTCGACCATCGAGAATTTATCCTCGGTTTCGGAACTATTCTCTGTATCCCGATATATTTTCAGAGCTGGTGCTGCGTCCGGGCAGACCTTTTTCGCGAACTTTAATAGCCATCGACTCGAACTTTCCTCACTTTCGTTCGAGGGAGTGTGATTACGCATGTTTCGTGCTGTTTGCCAAAGTGTGCGCAGAGACGTTTCTCGAGATAACCCATCCACGAATCGCCGCCAGTACCCACGTTTCTTGCCCCTGATCAGGTTCTTGAACTTGCGTTCCAAGGCCAAGTAACGTTGGAACTTTTCTGGCAATCCGGTTCTGCGAAACTCGACAAACGCCTTGCGCTTTTCATTTCCCGCGCGAGAACATTCACCGTCCCACCACGGAGTAGGAGGTCTATTCAGTATCGTCGAGTTTTCGTTTCGTCTGATCTGTGCCCCGATTGCACATTCCACTATCGTCCCGGAGATGAAACTATACTCTGCCTCCGGAGGCAGTTCGTCCATTAAGTCGATGGCTTCGCTTATACCCGATGCATACTTTTTCCAATCAATATTCTTTGTGAGGTCATAAGGAATATTGATCTCTTCGGGTGGACTACGACCACTGGTGATAGAAATATGTATAGGCAAATGATCGCTTCCCTGAGGGTCTTGGATTACCTTCCACGTACAATCCAAGCTCAGAGAGGAAGAAGCTAAAGAAATATCTAAAATACTATGCTGTGTTTGGGATCCATTAATTCGAGTCACTTCCCCATTGTTTAAGACAGTCATGTTGAAGTCGTCGCACAGCTCATAAATAATGTCAGCACGATCATCATCACGTGAGCTACCCCAGCCCACGCCATGGGAGTTGAAATCTCCCAGAACTAACCGGGGTTCTGGGAGAAGTGAAAGAATATTCGCCAATTGGTTCCGGCTCACGCTTGAATTTGGCGGAATATATACCGAGGCTAGGCAAAGGTCTTGGCCTTTAATTCTAGCTTGGCAACTGACGACTTCAATACCTGGAGATGGTTGTAAGGGAATACGATAGAAAGAGTGGCATTTCTTGATCCC
Source organism: Uranotaenia lowii (assembly GCF_029784155.1). Taxonomy (NCBI): domain Eukaryota; kingdom Metazoa; phylum Arthropoda; class Insecta; order Diptera; family Culicidae; genus Uranotaenia; species Uranotaenia lowii. The sequence goes on from NC_073691.1 coordinate 44,475,767, forward strand.
CAAAAGAACTATAACTCGGAGAAAGCTCAGTGGGTGGTTTGGTGGGTGGGTGGTTTGGTGGGTGGGTGGATGTAATTAGAGGTAAACAAGGGAACTCAGGGTCGGGATAACACAGCACTCTCCTTCGGAGGAACTCACCTTAGGGAAACCCTCGGGGCCAAGACAACCAAAGGCGTAGACGGGTGGGTACCTCTCATGTCACCAACCGTTGCAACTGAATTTTAGGATCAAAGTGGGCGGAGTCGATAATTCCCAGAACGGACCGATTTAGAGAGAAGAGTAAAGGGGGGCTTTCAGCCACAAACGGAATCACGAGCAAAAGTAGTGTAAAAGGATCGAGATTATTCTACTAGCTACATTAAGGGTACCAATGGATTCAATTTGTACATTTTTGGGGTTTATTGACAAATATTTCCCTGAAGACGTCACATGGTTTGTTTATACTTGCGATTTGCTACGGGCACTTAACAGGCAGATGGACATTCCGTTGTTTTTAATGTTCGGGGTGTGGTGATGCGACGAACGATGACACGAGGGACGACTCGATGAGCTTCTGGAGTGTCACAGGCTCAATTCCGGCGTCCCGGAAGAGCCCACGACCAGCGAATGTCGGTCTCCAACCTCGTCGTCCGGTTGCCAACGGTGGATACTGCGTCGGTAAACCTCGTCGTTCGATCGGATGTTTTTGGGGTTCCGATCCGGTGTCGATCGGATGTTGTTGTGTTCCGATTCGATGTTGATCGGATGTTGATGGGTTCCAAATCGTGGTTAAATCGGAAGTTTTGGTGGTCCGATTAACCCTTTCTGTCCGTTTTTAGGTTAGGCGCGTCGAGAGCTTTTTTTACAGTTTTTGTTTGTATCGGCTTATTTCTTATAATTGTGTTTGTAATTTTAACCACTGTTTTAGCGTACTATATTTATTTTTATTTTACAAATCGCACACTTTTAACTTTTATTATGTTTCTGTTCAACTAGCTTTGTTGATTATGCTAACTAGCTCTAAAACGCGCGCACTTCCGACATCTAAAACGGTCACGAACAGAAAGCACCAACTCTGCAATGCCGATATGTATCAAGACGTCGGCAAAGATTGCGAGAATTGAGAAAAGGGCGCCGCTCTCCGGGTGGTAACACTTCCCCGTCACGCCAGTGGTTGAGCACGACGCCTATGGATAACCCAGAAAGAGAGTGGCTGTGAGATGACAGATAGGTGGGATGTTAGCCGTTCTATTACTGAGCTACTGTTGTGGTATTTTTCCTAAAGGACAGGGATGACTGGATTTTGTGGCGGAGCCACGCACAAAAATATGTAACATGCGGTTACATTACCCCATCGTCCCTTCTCAAAATGAATGAAATTTCATTCATTTTGTAATGAGGGAGATGAATATAACAGCCTAATTGTTTTTCTTTTATTTTGCTTGAAACAAAATAAGATTTTTGTTCTATTGTTGCAATTTTAACGAGCTGCCTATTTAATAATCATCACATGATTAGAATAGCATCGTTTATTTCAGTGCATTACTGTTGTTGCAATTATTTCTGACGGTCACTCATGACGAACGTCAAATGTTTGAGATTTTTTTTCAGTCACTCACGACAAACGTCAACTCGAGAACACGAATCCAAGAAGAGTAAAATTATCAAAATGTAAACACTGGAGCAGAGGCGGGTCAGTTCATGGAAAAGGTTTCGGTAATTATTCACGGTACAAGTCCTCAAAGCGCTAATTATTGGCAAATTTTAGGTAAATATCAATGTTAATCTATCTCTTTTCTGTTTTCAGCTAAAACTGCAGGAGGATAAGTCCGGGAAAGGCCCGAAACTTCTCAACAAGAACGTGAGCAACGTTCATTATGTCCAGAGTTTTTCTACACATCCGAAACGGTTCGAAACAGCAGGTTATCGCGAGTGTTAATTAATTCATGTGGCTTTTTCCGATCTTCACATCTCGAGGGCCCGCGGTGCCTAGAATGGAAGGGAATCAGCACAGGAAATTGTTTCAGGTAAGTTTTATGTATCGAATAAATTAGTTGGCAGTTACTTTGTTGTTGTTTTCTTTTTCTTTTCAGTTACTAGGCTTCAAGTCGTTTGTGGAGAAAACACCGATGGATTTTCCAGCTGAATCAGCCAACTCGTAGGAGTTGGTTCCTACTCTTGCTAACACCGTGCAGGGAAGGTAAACTGGACCCAGCTTCGCGTTATACCTGGCAGGAAAGGAGGATTGACGAAAGTTTCGCTTATAGACCTGTTGGCCAACCTCGTAAACCGGAGCAGTAGTTTTGGATCGTAAGTTATAAATTTTCCTATTCTTTTCGTAGTTCCTTTTGATATTTTTCGTTACTAAATCGCGAATAAATTGATTAGTACGCAATTGCTGATCTTGTCTTTCGACATCCGAAATTCCTTTAACGTCTCTATCGATACGATGTTCTTCCCCTGAGTTTACAATTTCATGACCGAATATGATTCTAAACGGAGAGAATCCTGTGGCACTGTGCGGAGTGCTGTTCAACGCATGTTCTATTTGCGACATTCGCGTGTCCCATTGCGTTTGATCAGACCTCACGTAGGTTCTGATACACGCGTTAATAGTGCGGTTGAGTCTTTCCACCGGGTTGGATTGACTATGATGACGCGGATTCGTCCAGTGACGAATCTTATACCTGTCGAGGAAGCTTTTGAAGTCCCTAGATAGAAACGTTGATGCATTATCAGAGATTAAACATTCGGGGGTGGAATATCGAAGAAACCAATTTTCCTCAAGCAACTTGCACACCTGAGAAGTGGCTATCTTTTTTACGGGAAAAAGGAGACACAATTTGGAGAAAATATCCATAATAACAAACAGATGCGAATTACCTAGTTTGCTTCTCGGAAGGGATTGAATAAAATCTATGGCTACAATTTGAAAAGGCTTATAAGCAACCCTTTGGTTCCCCATTGGGGCTTGTTGTGAACGATTAGGGGGTTTGCATTCCTTGCAAATAGAACATTTAGCAATGTAGGATTTCACGTATTGTGCCATTTTAGGCCAATAGTAAAGTTTTCTAATTCTGGCGAGAGTTTTATCACTACCCAAATGTAGAGCATCGTCGTGGTGTTCTACTAGGATCTGTTCTTGCATGTCGGGTGGAACACAAATTTTCCAAGAAAATTGATAGTCTGTGTGGGGTTCTGGAGAAGATATGAGTCTTTTCAAGATGCCGTTTTCTAATCTGTAGTCTTTGTTATTCTCAGGATCTTTTCCGACTTTAGCAGCCATTGTGAGGTACCAATTAGACAGGCCAGGTGAAGCATTGAGCTCTTCAATAGCACGAGATAGAGCATCAGGCACCACGTTGTCGGAACCACGGCGGTGCTTGATTTCCAAATCGTACCGCTGCAGTTCGATGCTCCATCTGCACAGTCTCGAAGAGGTCCTCCAACTGCTTCTGAGAATGTAGGTGAGTGCAGATGCGTCCGTGTAAACGGTAAATTTCGATCCCTCGACATAACATCTAAATTTTTCAATAGACTTAAGTACTGCAAGGGCCTCTTTTTCAGTGGCGCAGTACCGTTGCTGGGTAGTTCCTAACTTTTGAGAAAAGAACGCTATAGGTTTTTCTCCTTCGTCGTACAGCTGAGTTAACATTCCAGCTATTGCCAAGTCACTAGCATCACAATGGATACAAAAAGGTCTGTGAAAGTCAGGGTTCGTTAAAATAGGGGTACTAATTAATAGCTCCTTTATAGTAACGAACGCTTTCTCAGCCAGATCGTTCCATTGGATGAGTTTTGGTTTCCCTTTGAGAAGATCTGTTAGGGGCTGTACAACTGCACTGAAGTTCGCAATGAATCTACGGTAATAGTTGCACATCCCTAAAAATCTTCTCACAGCTCGAAGTGACTTGGGTCTTTCGTAGTTAACGATGGATTCGACCCTATCAGGATTTGGTCGCAATCCATGGTTACTAAGAATGTAACCCAAGTAACTAACTTCGGAAACACAAAACTTAGACTTGGTAATATTGATGGACAAGTTGGCTACGTTTAATCTCGAGGCTACTTCGCGGAGTCGAGCCAAATGTTCCTCGAATGTGTTGCTTACCACGATGATGTCATCGAGGTAAACGAACACAAACGGTTCCAACTCACTGCCACCAAGTATCCTGTCCATTAAGCGAGCCAACGTCGCTGGGCTGTTAACTAAGCCGTACGGCATCCGTCTAAATTGGAAGAAACCGCGACCTAAAACGGAAAAAGCTGTGTATTTTTTCGATTTGGGATGTAAAGGGACTTGCAAAAAAGCTTTTGATAAGTCGATTGTCGAGATAAACTCGCAAGGACCTAAGCGACTTAAGATTCTGTCGGCATGCGGAAGTGGGTACGAATCCCTAACTGTTACTTCGTTGAGTTTACGGGCATCAATGCAGAGCCTTACAGTGCCGTCAGCTTTGTCAACTGGGACGAGTCTTAAAGCCCAGTCACTGTAAGACTTTTCAATGATCCCGCAATCCAACATCCTGTTTAACTCAGCATCGATTTGCGTTTGTCGCTTTGGGGATACCGGAAATGGATTAATTCTTACCGGTGGTTTCTTTTTTGCTTCTTCAGTCAGTTCGATTCTATGACAAATCAAGGGGGTGGCTTCGAGTTTGTCGTCAACGGCAATTTTAAAAAGTTGTTTCACCTGTTCCAATTCTGCTTGTTGGTCTCGGGACAACTGTGGTGCGCCCTGTGAACAATCAACTTCTTCAACTGAGGTGGTGAGCAGTGAGGGTACAATCCCAAATATGTCCCAAAAATCGGAACCAAGCACCAAATTTTGTTTCAACGAGGGAATGACCAACAAGCTCACCATCTTAGTTAAACCGTTGAATGTCACAGGAGCATTCACATAGCCTGAGACTTCTAAGCATTGTCCGTTTGCCGTAGCCACGTCTAGGGAGGTCTTGTGGACTTGAAGACGACATGTTTTGAGAACTTTTTCCGCTCCTAAGCCTAGCACGCTTCTGTTAGCTCCACTATCGAGGAGTCCGATAATAGGCAAGCCAAGTATTGACACTTTGGCAAAAGGGCGACCATCTTTCTTAAGATTTAAAAGCAATTCGTTGACTTCTGTTTCGTTTGAGTGGACATAATCGGTTGGATCGACCATTTGGTATCCCAATTGAACCAAATCAATTGAGTGGTCGGGGGTTTCTAAGGGTTTTTGTGGATTTTGAGAAACTGCTTGCCCTTTCAAGCAGTTTTGTGAAAATTTTTTGAACAAAATGGGCAATTATCTGTTTCGAAGTTCATAAAACCACATCGGTGGCAAAAGACGTGAGAAGGTCTGTTACAATTCTTATGGTGATGGCCCTTGAGCCTACAATTGTAGCAGATACCCTCAGGTAGGGGTGAATATTGAGAAAGCAGTAGTTCCAGACCATCAGGGGTGGCAACTTTCTTCGAGGAGTGTTCTTGAGATGGCTTGATTGAATCTTTATAACCTTTTTTGTGCTTTTTATCTTCATTTCCGGAATCAAATTTTGAATTACCGTAAAAATATCGAGGTTTTTGGTATTTATCCGAATCGATTCGCGTTTTAGGTTTTGTACCGGTACAAATTTCGTTAACCTGATTTCGCGTTCGCAGATTTTCCTCGCCGGTTTGAAATTTATACCAAAATGTCGCGTCTAACTGTCGACCGAACGTTTTGAGATCAGCAAGATTGTCAATCTTGGACGCGATAGCATACCCTCGATAGTCGGATCGCATGTTTCGAAATATTATTTGGAATTTCCGTTTCTCGGTAAGACGTTTCGTAAATCCGTTGAAAATTTTGAGCATTTCGGTGAGGTAGTTCTGAAATTTTTCTTTCGGACCTTGCTTTCTAGCAATTGCGCGCATTTCACTCGCGTGATCATGATCGGGAGAAAGGAACTCGTTTTTGATTTCGCGGACCAATTGCTTCCAAGAAGTAAACTCTTCATTTTCGATCCCGGACATAAACCACGTTTTTGCGGGGCCACGAAAGAGGTTGATAGCTGATCGAAATAGTTCTTGACGAGAAACGTTCTCGGAATCCGCGGTAAACTCTACTTCGCGCAAGAAAACCATCAAACCTTGGCCGTTATCCTTGCCGTCGTACCAGAGGTTCCAATCAGAAACTGGCCGACCTCTACGCGAACGGTAAAATTGCTGCGGTGACCTATCTTCGCGTCGTCGAGCTTGTACCGGTCTAGAATCAGCATCAGATTCTGAATTCGAGTCGCGAAAATCTGAACTGTCGAGAAGAGAAGGTAGGTGTTTGGTTTTGGTCCTAAGTGATACTCGATTAACGAATCGTTCGTTTTCCTCAGAATCCGACATCCGTTTCCGCGACGAGTTTCTGACGGGTTTTGGAATTCGCGGCTGATTACTAACGGATTTTAAAATTCGCGGTGGAGCAGACGATTTTTCGCCCCCGAGGCTAAAACCAATCGCTCCTTCTTCCTCCGAACTATCAATTTCAGTTTCTCGATCTACGACACTTTCGTTTTCCGAATTTTCAGGTTCCGTTTCTAATTTCTTATTCTTCTTCTTACAGGGTGCTTTCTTCTTCGGTCTCGAAATCGCGCTTCTGGACAAATTTAATTCTGCTAACGAGCTAGCAATGTTCGCCATCAAAACCGATTGGGCTTTTTGGAGTGCAGCAAATGGCGAAAAGAAAGTAATTATATGCTCTCTAATTGAAGCCTGAAGTCGGTCTAAATCCTTTAAATCGACATCCGCTTCCGCTACTTCCAGGACCCTAGTACATCTCACATAATAATGTGCAAGCCTGGTTCTAAGAGTATCTCGGATACCATCGAAAGGAATTCTACATTCTAACAAATCTATTATGTACTTTACCTCTTTGTCAATCTTCTCAATTTCTTCGTCCACGCTGTTATTGGAACGAGTAAAATCAATATTCGGATTCGTTTCGTTTTTTTCCGTCTTAAGGCGATCCTTGAGACGTCTCATCAGAGCAGCTTTGGAGTCCCTATCCGTACACTCAACTGCTCTGATAGTTAATTCGTAGAGAATCTCCTCTCTGTCCAGATGATGGACCATCATATTCCGATACAAATTTTCTATTTCCAAATCCATTTTTCGAATATAAATGAAACCTTATTCTGTAAATAATAACCAAATTAAATAAATCTGCGGTAAATGCTGTTCGCAGGAGGATGCTGTGAAAGCTGCAAGGCCTTCGCCTCCTGGAAGATGTTCCAAAATACAAAATTCAAATTAGCTCTGCCAGTGAAGTCGTTAATCAACCATAATCGCCTGAACTTGTTTCGTATTTCGCAATATTGTAACACAATATCCGTCCAAAACTTTCAGGATCTTCTAATCAGAATATCTATTCTCGATCAAAACCTTTCAGCATACTAACTTTCAACACATTAAGCCGATCGTTTGGAGAACGATCCAATAGTCTCAACAGGAACTGTTTTTATCCTTCCCTCCGGGATTTTGGAAATGAACCGTGTTGACAATTTTTATGCGGGCGCCAATTATAACTCGGAGAAAGCTCAGTGGGTGGTTTGGTGGGTGGGTGGTTTGGTGGGTGGGTGGATGTAATTAGAGGTAAACAAGGGAACTCAGGGTCGGGATAACACAGCACTCTCCTTCGGAGGAACTCACCTTAGGGAAACCCTCGGGGCCAAGACAACCAAAGGCGTAGACGGGTGGGTACCTCTCATGTCACCAACCGTTGCAACTGAATTTTAGGATCAAAGTGGGCGGAGTCGATAATTCCCAGAACGGACCGATTTAGAGAGAAGAGTAAAGGGGGGCTTTCAGCCACAAACGGAATCACGAGCAAAAGTAGTGTAAAAGGATCGAGATTATTCTACTAGCTACATTAAGGGTACCAATGGATTCAATTTGTACATTTTTGGGGTTTATTGACAAATATTTCCCTGAAGACGTCACATGGTTTGTTTATACTTGCGATTTGCTACGGGCACTTAACAGGCAGATGGACATTCCGTTGTTTTTAATGTTCGGGGTGTGGTGATGCGACGAACGATGACACGAGGGACGACTCGATGAGCTTCTGGAGTGTCACAGGCTCAATTCCGGCGTCCCGGAAGAGCCCACGACCAGCGAATGTCGGTCTCCAACCTCGTCGTCCGGTTGCCAACGGTGGATACTGCGTCGGTAAACCTCGTCGTTCGATCGGATGTTTTTGGGGTTCCGATCCGGTGTCGATCGGATGTTGTTGTGTTCCGATTCGATGTTGATCGGATGTTGATGGGTTCCAAATCGTGGTTAAATCGGAAGTTTTGGTGGTCCGATTAACCCTTTCTGTCCGTTTTTAGGTTAGGCGCGTCGAGAGCTTTTTTTACAGTTTTTGTTTGTATCGGCTTATTTCTTATAATTGTGTTTGTAATTTTAACCACTGTTTTAGCGTACTATATTTATTTTTATTTTACAAATCGCACACTTTTAACTTTTATTATGTTTCTGTTCAACTAGCTTTGTTGATTATGCTAACTAGCTCTAAAACGCGCGCACTTCCGACATCTAAAACGGTCACGAACAGAAAGCACCAACTCTGCAATGCCGATATGTATCAAGACGTCGGCAAAGATTGCGAGAATTGAGAAAAGGGCGCCGCTCTCCGGGTGGTAACACTTCCCCGTCACGCCAGTGGTTGAGCACGACGCCTATGGATAACCCAGAAAGAGAGTGGCTGTGAGATGACAGATAGGTGGGATGTTAGCCGTTCTATTACTGAGCTACTGTTGTGGTATTTTTCCTAAAGGACAGGGATGACTGGATTTTGTGGCGGAGCCACGCACAAAAATATGTAACATGCGGTTACAGAACGCCACCCCCTCTTTGCCCATCTCGATCCAGGCGAATTATGTTGTGGCTGTGGAAGAGAAAATCTACATTTGGAGAGAGCCAAGTTTCGCATAAGGCGAACACATCACAATTCAAATTGTGTACCAATATTTTAAATGGGTCTAATTTTGGTAAAATAATTCTGCAGTTCCATTGCAATACAGAAACAATTTCTCTCCCCTCATTGGATGAATTATCCATCGAAAGAAATTGCTTCTGCGATGAGGGTCATAGTGAGAGCTTTCTTTTTCAAGAACTCTCTCAAAAGGGGTACAAACATATTTATCATAGTCCTCCATCCTGCTGGTACACTGAAAAAGTCCAGGATGAACGCAACAATTTCCGAGAATTTCATCTTACCATCAGCCGAAAAGCTGGGAAAACCATTTGACGATGGGTCAGATGTAGTTTCTCTGGGAATTGATGCATTCCTGTTAGCTACTGGTGGGCCTGGATTCTGAAGGAAAGCCTGGGGTTTTGGCTTTCCAGAAAGTGGAGGAAAGTCCTTCGGGGACGGATTAAAACCCGGAGGACTTTGAATAGGAGGGGTAGAATTACTATTTCCACTTTGAGGATTTCTGTTAATTTCAACTTTGCTGGCAGCTAATCTGGTTTGGGGCCGTTCAGATACCACGTGGACAGAAAAATGAGATTTTTGACACCCCCCTCCCCCTCCGTGGACAAGCGTGGACATTTGGTAAACCCCTACCCCCCTCCCCGGATGTCCACGTGGACAGATTTGAAATTGTTTTTTTTTTTTCAAAAACTCATTTGACAGTTAGAAAACACTACTTTTTGCCTATTTGTGATTGGAATGGCTGATTAAATAAAAAATAGCATTGCTTTGATATAAAATAATTTTAAAATTTATAAATTTCTTAATTATTATATTTATTACTCGCTTTCAAGTAGTTTTTAATTGTTTAAACGTAAACTGGAAAGCTTTGTAATTTTAAGATTCCAACAGAAAGTATGTCCACGTGGACATGACCCAAACCCCTACCCCCCTCTCCGTGGACAAGCGTGGACATTTCCATACACCCCCCTCCCCCTAAGTTGTCCACGTGGTATGTGAACGGCCCCTTTGTGTCTTAGTGATGCGTTTCCTTTTTGGAGCCTGTGAAGCATTATTTTTTGAAAATGGCCCAGTTGATGTTCCTTCACATGGGTCCTCCCCTTCGGACTCATAATCACTTAGAAGGTCAAACTGGTTCTCTGAGACGATTGGCAAAGACTTCAGAACCATGTCTCTATAGGACATTTTTACTCGATTTTTTAAAGAAGTTTTGATTTTTTCCCGGCGCGATATGTACTTAGGGCACGCCGAGAGAGCATGAGATGCTTCCCCAGTGCAATACAAACACCTGTTTGCTGCTGGTGTTGTACACGAAGCTTCCTCATGCTTCTCCCCGCACTTAGAGCAGCGTGCCTGATTGCAGCAGTAGGCGGTCGTATGATCCAACTGCTTGCAATTCTGGCAGAACATGACCGAAGGCACATAAAGTCTCACAGGTAGACGAACCTTCCCGATCGCAACGTAATCAGGAAGTGCAGTGCCGGAAAAGGTAACCCGAAAAGAGTTCGACAGGGAAAACTTTCGTTTTTCCCCCTCGCCAGATGCTGATTTTAATTGTCGCGCGTCCAACACCTTGACCGTTGGAAGAGCAGGATCCTTGAATCGGCCAACCCCTGATTCCATTAGGTCATCGACGGTCAAACCCTCTTCGGTTACCACTCCGTCGATTTCCACGTCACGAGCGGGAACGTAAACGCGGTACTCGATCGTAAATCTCTCGTCACAAGCAATGGCGTTTGCTTCCTTCAAGCTACCAACAACAACGCGCATTTTGTTCCGACTCATCGGCTGGTAGCTGACTACGGAAGGGTACGATCGGTCGAGGTCTCGGGAAATAGATATGATGTTTAGAGGTTTTGCTTTGGACCGGAAATAGACCACCCAGGGTCCCGTCGATTCATTCTGGTAAACCCGACGGCGAGGGGGGGATTTCGGCAATGTTGCAACATTATCGGAGGGGGAATCAGATTGGTCTGTTGAGGGAGTACCGAACATAAATGGTTTGGCTTGGCTTGATGTTCGGGGAAGAGTTTCATTGATTGACAGGGAATTGCCGAATCTAAAGGGCTGTTGAGCTGGATTGAGAGCGGGGGAAGGGGAATCTTCGGTGTCCGATAGGTACATCGGTTGGATAGGTGTATCTTTAGATTCCACGGGAGGGATTTCTTCCCGATATGGAGGGTGCTCATCATCCTCGCCGTCGTCATCCGATAGTCGGTTGCTTTCCGACATACCGGGCTAACGTGGAGAACAAAACCTTATTAACTCGATAATAAGCAGAGAAAAAAAATTGTGACAAAAAACACAAGGAAAAAAACTTATATAGAAATCAAAAAAAAAAATTATTAGGAAGAAAGTGAAAAGTTATACTTATTCGGTACACACTGTACCGATCTGTATTCGAACCAACAGCGAGGCCTATTGTGTTGAATGGCTGGCGATTATGCACGATGCCAATGTCTATTGTCTACAAGACGATGATGGTGATGATAATGGCGGCCAGCTTCGAGGGTGATGCGATGGATGAAGAATCCTTTTAACCTTGGTCACAACACACGCGGATAACTTTAATAACTTATCGCACTTGCTCGTAACTGCAAAATTGCTCTTACGGTAGCTATACCCGGATTTAAAAAAAGCAGATAAACTTCTCGCACACGATAGCACTTGAATGCAAACTCGACTGTCTTCTACAAACGGCGCAGAACGAATGAGGCGACTAAATCCAGCAACCCCCCTCTCGATGACGACAATGGCAAACGGAACTGGATTTCTCTACCGGACCTATTGGAAAGGAAACAACCCAAGGTACCCAAGGTGTGCTGCTCATGGGAGCGCTAAAACGGTCCTTGCTGCGCTAAAGCAGGGCACTAGCTACTCGTGGGATTCACTAATGATTAAAAATACTAAAACTAATAATGATAAGAGGAAAAAGGCGGAGAGTGCGGAGAAGGGTGCAAGCCCTAATCCGTTCGGTGGCAGGAGTCTTCGGCCGGCTACGGTCTCCAGCTCGGCAGCTTGCTGTCCAACTGGTAGAAACTCCAGAAGGCTCCATAGCGCAAGAAGAAAGAGAGCCAGGGTTGCTAGCGAACCGGGAAAACCGGGAAAAACTTTGGAATTTCATCACGTCACCGGGAAACCGGGAAAAAACCGGGAATTTCGGCACCTCACCGGGAAAATTGACATTTTTTTAATTTTTTCACGAAGTTTCAAAAATATTTTAGAATTATTTCAAAATTTAAGAGTATTTTTGAGAGTCACGATATATGTAGATTTATCTCATAAACGTTTATTTTTGTTCATTAGTAAAATAAACGTTTATGTTATAACTTTTTTAACTAATTGTGTAGAAATATGAGTTATCTAATTTTTTCGCTTTCCGCAAGTGTGCTGCACTTACAAGCATAACTCAAATGATATTAATTCTATAATGAAACTATTATCGACAAAATTAAACACAAAACTTAATTTTTTTTTCTTTTAAAGAGGTTTCTAACTTAACCAGGTTCTCTTATAGAGGGTCAGCAACATTCAAATGAATTAAAGTGATCTAGAAATTTAACTATTCAATATGTATTTGATAAAAATCCACCTGACACCAGTTGATGCATCAGTTTGAATTTTTCTGAGTAAGTTTCAATATGGCACAGAAGTGTTATTTTCTCTAATTTCCTTAGTGTAGTCAGGAAAACGATTCTAGCTTATGGAGGTATTACACTCTCACTTGAAGAGGTTTTTTTTTGTTTTGCAAATCATGAGACTTGTTGTTTTCTCTCACTATAGAGGTTTCTCGCACATCCAGGTTCGGCTGTACAAGTTTCAGTTTCGATGTGAAATTATTCAGTGTTCGATATACATATTTCATAAAATTATTTTATGCCAAAAGCAAATAATTTGGCAGCGTGAAACGTTTTTAAGTAGAGTTACACCTCTTTTTCATCAGAAAAAAATATTGGTTTTTCAATGTTGTTGTTGTGTTGTTGTTGTGTATTTCGTTTGAATTGGCCTGAGGAAGGAAGCATTACATCGCAAGTGTTAGGTTTTAATTCATTCTACGTTAAACTGTTGCTTAAAGTTTCCGAAATCTAAGGTTTTAACCCTGATAAAAAATAATATCTTACTCTCAAACAATTCAACCTCAGCCCTGTTTTATACACGGTTTCTATATTTTCACGAATCTTTAGTTCAAATGATTATTACTATAGTTATTCATTGTTTTGTTAAAAAAAAAAAAACATTTTTTTCAAAAACATGTCTGTGGATTTGTACAAAAGAATATAACTGGATTTAGAAAATAACTATATATTTTCCTGCAATCTGATGATTTTAAGTTTTTTAAGACAAATCCCCATTCAAGTTGATTTTATAGTATGTTTCGATGTATTGTTAACATATTTCTATACAAATTATACTTTTTTCTAGAACTCTATAGAAATTCTAGAAAATTTATATTGGCTGAAAAGTACTACATTCAAGATCAATTTAACCGGACTTTTTTTTGAAAAATTGTTGAAATTGTGGAGCAAAACAACGAGCAGATGCCTAATTCGTTAGATTTTTTTTTTAAATCATGAAAACCTGTAAATTTGAAACGAAAAGACTACCTGTTACAAGACGCCGAAATGTTTACCATGATTTCTTATCGGTTAACAAGTTTTGGGATACAATTATTAGTAATTTGAAGGCTTTTATATTCATTTTTCTATTCGCCATGATTTTAAATAAAAAACGAGTATAAAAAATATCGGATAAATCATCATTTATAACCAGGAAAAAACCTGGAAAAACCGGGAAAAACTTTGGAATTTCAAAACGAAAAATCGCTAGCAACCCTGGAGAGCCTGTCAGCTCTCCAGAGAAGAAGGAAGTTCCTATGCCGAAGGCAATGAAGGAAGCGATGACAGAAATGAAGTCTTTGACTAGTTTGGTTTTGAGCAAGCAAATAATTCATAAGGAGGTCAAGGACAAGCTTGTAAAGGCTATGGCTATTTTACAGAAGCAAACAAAACAGTCCTAGAGATGGTAAGAGCGCTAAATGGCAGTGCTACTATCAGAGGAACAGAGGCGGAGAAACCCTCTATGGCGAATTTCAATCGCCCGAAACGGATCGATGCCTTCGTTCAAACGATGAGGAATGAGCTCAGTACTCCGAGAAGCTCTAAGAGTGTAAAGAGGAAACGAGGGTCGCCAGGTGATCCAAGACTTGGCACCTTAAAGAAGAGGGCCAGAAACCCGATGGTTCGACAGGACCATGGTCAACTGAAAGGCAAGGACGACAGACCCAACGAGGGAGCGGCTTCCAAATGGCAAACATTGACGCGTAAGCACCGTAAGGAGAGAGCTACGAAAACAAACCCCAAGCCCAAAAAGCAGCAAAGCCGCGTAAGGGGAAAGGGTGAAGCTATCGTAGTTAAGGCGCCAGAGGGTACGTACGCGGACGTGCTTCATCAGATGCGGACCGACGACAAGCTTGCTGGACTAGGTGAAAACGTGAGAAGAATCCGTCGTATTCGTTCCGGTGAGATGATCCGCGAATTGAAACGAAGTTCAGCAACAAAGAGTGCATCCTTCAAGGAGTGCGGAGAATCCGGTCACATAGTGGCTAGTTGCACTAAGCCGGCGAAGTGTGTTATTTGCACTGGTGACCATGTAACTGACAACCCAAGGTGCTCTGTCTACCAAAAGGCGCTAGCAGCGATACCAAGAGCTTGGAAGTAATCCAAATCAACCTCAACCACTGTTACGAAGCACAACAGCTTCTGCGACAGATGGCGGTGGAAGAGAAGCTAGACATTGCGTTACCCCTATTATAGAGCCCTGAATGGCACAAATTGGGTGACCGATAGTGCCAAACTGGCCGCAATAGGGGTGATAGGAAAGTTTCCCATACAAGAAGTGGTCACATCGAATGAGGAAGGCTTCGTGATAGCCAAAGTCAACGGGATCATCTTCTGTAGCTGCTACGCTCCACCGAGATGGACCTTGGAGAAGTTTAACGCTACGATGGATAGGATAGTCGAGTTGCTCACAGGCCGAAGCCTCGTTATTATCGCGGGGGATTTCAATGCGTGGGCCCAGGAATGGGGTAGTTCCCATACGAACGCCAGAGAACAGAGTCTACTTGAAGCACTTGCAAGGCTGAATGTGGACCTGGCGAACGTAGGTAATAATAGAACCTACCATAGAGAGGGACGTGAATCCATTAGAATTGGAGGGTGATGGAAAACTATACTCATAGCGACCACTTTGCGATCCGTTATCGTGTGGGTGAAAGTGCACAGTCAGTCAGAGGAGAGGTAATGGCAGGTGAACGACGCTGGAGAACAAAAAAATTTGACCGGAATGTCTTTGTCGAGGTTTTGAAGTGGGAGCAAAACCTGTCTAACTTGTCAGCGGAAAACCTGACGAAAGTACTCATACGTGCTTGTGACTAGGAGAGCTAATCGTAGAAACCTACATCCACCAGTTTATTAGTGGACTGAGGAAATCGCGAATTTGCGTGCCAGCTGCCTTCGCGCTAGACGAAACATGCAGAGAGCACGAACTCCTCAAATGAAGAGAGACGAGCGTAGGATGCTTTTCAAAAATGCAAAAAGAAACCTTTGCAAGGCAATTAAAGAGAGTAAAAAGGCATGTCTAAGGAAACTTTGTCTTGATGCCAATGACCGACCATGGGGTGATGCCTACAAGATAGTCATGACAAAAAACAAAAGCGGTAGCACACCACCTGAAATGTGCCCCAACAAACTGAGGGAAATAACGAGAGAGCTGTTCCCTCATCATAATATCATTAGTTTGCCGCAAGTCCCGTACGAATAGGATACGAGCGAGGAGGAGTTAATATCGTTGGAAGAACTGCGGGACATCGCCAAATCCCTTCAGCTGGAAAAGGCTCCGGATCCAGATGGTATCTCGAACATTGCAATTAAGGCCGCGATTATGGAATTTTCCGAAATGTTCCGATCGTCACTGCAAATTTGTATTAGAGGAAAGGATGTTTCCAGATATTTGGAAACGGCAGAAGCTGGCTCTGCTGCCCAAACCAGGAAAGCCATTGGGGAACCCATCGGCATACAGGCCAATATGCCTACTGGATACGGTTGGAAAGGTTCTGGAAAAGATGATCTTGAATCGTATCCAGCAGTACACCGAAGGCGGATTGTCCAACAATCAATTCGGCTTTCGAAAAGGGCGATGCACAGTCGACGCCATTCGAACTGTCATCGTAACGGCTGATAAAGCCAGACAAGAAGAGAAGAGGGACCGTTTTTGTGCGGTGTGCTAGTAACATTGGACGTGCGCAACGCCTTCAATAGTGTCAGCTGGGCAGCGATTGCTTCTTCGCTAATAAAAATGAGGATACCGAAATATCTCTGCAAATTAGTGGAAAGCTATTTTCAGAACCGCAAGCTAGTATACATGACGAGCGAAGGAGTTTAGGAAATGGATGTTACAGCTGGAGTACCGCAAGGGTCGATACTGGGCCCGGTTCTGTGGAATATAACGTATGATGAGGTGCTGTCATTGAGCCTGCCAGAGGGAGTAAAGCTGGTTGGTTTCGCGGACGACGTCGTGCTACTAGTGACGGGTTACTCAACAGAAATTGTCCAGCTAAGAGCTTCTGAGGTTGAAGAAGCGGTAGAGAGCTGGATGCACTCCAAAAGTTTTTTTTTTAATTTCTTTATTTGAAACGGCTCATACCTTTAGGCTTTAAGGAGCCAAACTCGTTTTGTATTTTTACAATTTTTATGCTTAGTTTAACACTTGTTTAGAAGAAAAAGGAGGATAGAAAGGGAAATATGAAAATAAAAAGGATTATAGACGAATATCAATAGCTTTTAGAAAAACACGCAGAAAAATGGAAATTAGTTTCAAAGGAAAGTGCCGCAAAAACAAAGGATTTTTTCCTTTGATTTTGGGACAAATAAAAATTCCTTTGGTTCGAATGCATTTTCTTTTGTTTCGAAGAAATGCTTTCCTTTGAATCAAAACTTTTTCTTTGTTTCAAAAAACAAAATGCTTTTGATTCAAAAGCCTTTTCGTTTAATTTTATGAACTTTTCGTTTACTCCAACGGTATTTGGGTTTCAATTTAAAAGCATTTGTTCTTCAATTCTTCTTTTTGTTTCTAAAAATTCTAGTACTACATATCAATTTTCGTCCTATTGGAAATGAAAAGAAATCAATTATGGTTTAAAATATTTTATTTATTTTGAAAGTTCATGCTGTGATTCATGTTTACATTATCGATTTTCCCTATAATTAGAGTTTTGAACCGGTACATCTGTAAATAAAGAGGAGAACAAAATGTACACATGAAATTTTTACATAGCGCACATAATACAAATTTTAGACAAAAATGCTTCTCTTGTTATGAAGCTCACAAAAAACGATATTAAGCAAAATAATGCTAACAATGAAAATTTAAAATTGCATGAAAAGTACTTACTGAACGATGTTTGTTGGCGACAGTTCGTTCCGAACAACTCATGAAGGGTTTCGGTGCCAGATGTCTCCTTGGACCGGATCGGAAGGGATTAGTTCAGGCATGTCAAACTCGTTTAAGTGTGCGGGCCGCATGAAAAATCTTTCATTTCCAAAAATAATATTATTTCCTCTCGTAGCAAAAAAATTTTTTTTTTAATATTTTGTGGCAGAAAAGCCAGCGTACTTCTGTGTAGTAAGGAATTTTGTGATAATTTAAGACGGGGCAACGCGGGCCGCATGCGGCCCGCAAACCCCCAGTTTGACATGCCTGGATTAGTTGGATGAATGGTTTCCCTGAAAAAGTTTGTTAGGTTGGTTTATTTGAAATTAAATTGATTTTGAATGACCTACCTAGGAGTCCACTATCGTTTGCCCTCTGTCAAGACTTTCCTACGCCGGATCTTTTGATTCCGGTGCTGTCTGGCTGTTACGCGGAAAAGCTTCTCGCCGTCCCGTTCACCAAACAGAAGCTAATAAAGATGTGTCGACTGTTTGACGAAAAAACACTTTGATTCAAACGAAAATTCATCTTAATCAATAATTTTTCACATTGATTCTGAGTCCAAAAAAAAAATTCTTTGAATTCAAATTAAATACTTTGATTCAAAAATTTGGAACATTGGTTCAATGTAAAAAAATTTCGGTTCAATATAAAATTTACTTGAATCAAGGAAAATGGATTTTGTTTCAATGTACACGAGGTTTTTGAATCAAAGATGTAATTTTTTTAGCTCAATGGTACTACTTTTCGCTGCGTGAAGATAAATTTCGAACATGTAGTCCAAGTCTAGCACAGCTAGCACATCCCTCACTGGAACATTGGGTGGTTTTCCTCGGGCCCGAAGGGAATCTATTAAATTCCGCACTCACGAGGATAATGGCGAAAAACTCGGGGATCCGAAGTAGTAAGCGAAGGATAATTTCGAGTGTAGTTTCGTCAATTCTTCGGTACGGAGGGGCGGTCTGGAAATCTGGCCTTGACATCAAGTGTAACCAGCAGAAGCTGAACAGTGTACAAAGGCGAATGAATTTGCGGGTCATCAGTGCATACCGCACCGTTTCGTCGGATGCTGCATGCGTTGTAGCGGGAGTCATGCCCATCTCGGTTTTGTTGGTGGAGGACTCCTATTGCTACGAAAATAGAGGCACGCAAAACGCGAGATAGCTCCATGGCCAACTGGGAGCAGCTGTGGGACAGCTCAGGAAGAGGAAGGTGGACCCATCGTTTGATCCCAAACATTAAGGAGTGGATGGAGAGAAAGCATGGCGAAGTGGATTTCTACATGACGCAATTCCTGACTGGTCATGGATGCTTCATGAAGTATCACCACAAGTCTCAAGTCTTAGGTCTCAGATCCCATCTCATGTCATGTCTCAGATTTCAAGTCTCAGGTTTGATGTCTCAGATCTCATTTCTCATGTGTCAAGTCTCAAGTCTTAGGACCCAGCTTCAAGGTCTCAGGTCTTTGTCGCAGATTTCATGTCTTATTATTTCAACTTTCAGAATAGTTCCCTCCGGTCCCAAATTCCAAAGTTTTCTTATGCGGTTTTCCGGAATAAGCTCATTTTTTACAAGATTTTCGGAAATTAACATGGTTTTTCACGCGGTACGCCAGTGTTAAAAAAAAACTTACTTTATGATGGGTACATAATTCAGATACGTCATAGCTCTCTAGTGTAATACCATTATGGTGGGCTCTCCGACCTGTCTTCGTTACTTTCACCGGAATATTACTCTCTGTTCATAGTTTTTTTATGACCAATGGTTACATTTCTCCCCCTTTCCGAACAGGCATCGACTTCAAGATCAAAACGATCGAGCTGCGCGGCAAGAAGATCAAGCTGCAGATCTGGGACACGGCCGGGCAGGAACGGTTCCACACCATCACCACCTCCTACTATCGGGGCGCGATGGGCATCATGCTGGTGTACGACATCACCAACGAGAAGAGCTTCGACAATATCGTCAAGTGGCTGCGGAACATCGACGAGGTGGGTTTGGCCAGCGCTTTTGTTGGAATTTTCTTTATAACTGTATTTTTTTTTAAATTTTAGCACGCCAACGAAGACGTCGAGAAGATGATCCTGGGCAACAAGTGTGACATGACCGACAAACGCGTCGTCAGTAAAGAGCGTGGCGAAAGTGTAAGTTGTTCTTTTTTACAATCTATCGTTAAATGTTTTAACGGTTCATTAATACGCATTCGCAGATTGCCCGGGAGCACGACATCCGCTTCATGGAAACATCGGCCAAGGCGAACGTGAATATCGAGAAGGCCTTCCGGGAGCTGGCCGAGGCCATCCTGGACAAGACGGCCGGCAAGGAAACCACCGACAATCCGGACCGGGTGACGGTCAATCGCAGCACCGGCGACAAACCGCCGGCGTACAAGGCGTGCTGTGCGTAGGTCTACCGCGCCGTAGATAGATAGTATCATCAACTACAACAAGAGGGTATGTGTGCTGCGTTTGTATGTGTACAACTCACGTATATATATATATATACATATTAACTATAAATAATAGGGTACCTAAGTGTGATTGCTAACTCTATGCGCTGTTTAGGGAAATTAGAGGGTATTCGGTTGCATGTTTTTTTTGCCGAAGAACCACGAAGTTTTCTGGATTTTTTTTTTCGTTCCTCGCCAGTTATTCAACTGTGGTCAGAGGAAAAAATCGGTTAAAGTCAAACAATCACATTTTCTACTCTTTGTTGTAAAGATAAAAAAAAACAAATAATTTGAAGAGAAAACTTTACAAAATAAACCGACAAAAGCACGCTTCGCAATAGGTGTTTAGAATGTATGTTCACAGTACTTTTTTCGACTATTCTATTACTAAAATGAAATGTTGTCCCCACCCGAGAAGGTTCTGAGAGCAGTTTTACTGTTTACGGTCGATTCAAAGGTTTATATTAATGTGTAAATTAGACAAGCAACTGTCTCTATCATTTCGACTCTGTATATCAGAAACACAATATGGAAGTTAAACAGGCATATTATATATGTGAACTTACAAACCCTGTTTCGTGAAATATAAATATTTTTATACCATATCATAAATTCACACACTCGGTAGAGCTACTCAATTTTTCATATTAAAATGCTTCTTATTGTGTTTTAAGGATATACTTACTTACCATAATCAAAAATAGAAAGTAAACATGTTCAGTTGAGCTAAGTTTAACGACTTATCGGAAAAGGAAAAAAAAAAACAATATTGTTACTGCATGTTTTAGAATATAACTAGAAGAGAGGGAAAACAGATATTTTCTCCCATTGTCATACTTATAGCAAAGCGTCTCCATCACTGCACATCTTACAAAAAAGGCGAATTAAAAAAACTACATTAAAAAATATAGCAAAAAAAAAACTAACGCGAAACATTGTGTTGCTTCTGATTGCTGTAGTCGTTGTCAAACTTCGTACCTACCTAGTTTACCTTTCCACCTTTTGTATACTAAATCTGAACATAACGCAATCACTCTCCCCCAAACTTTTCTTTCAATACTGTTGTGTAGATACGAATAAGAAATGTGACATTAACTAGGACAAAATTCCAAGAGAAAAAAAAAACATAAAAGCACATACCTACACAGTTATGCAAGGCGTTCGATTGGGTTGGTTTTTTGTACCCCAAAAGAAATTTCATCCCTTGCTGTTGTAAGCAGGAGAAACACAGAAGAACCATATATTGAAAGAGCCAGTATACCTCATACGATGATCGAATTTTGAGAATGTCAGATTTTTGCCGCCGTGAGCATCCTTGAATGATTTCTTTCGATTTTACCTAGCGTAACTTGAAGCCTTGGTTTGAATTTTTTTCCTTAGAATTTCAAGGAATCATTTTTAAGGCTCGCTTCATTACCTTTTCATGGTTTAAGAGTCTTTTTGAGTCATGTTTTTATCATGAGTCAGACTCGTGAAGTCTTCGTTCATTTTAAACAGTAGTTTTATCATGGGTCAGACTCGTGAGATTTTCGCTGAAACGACTAATCCGTTACCACAAGTCAGACTCGTGGCGGAAGTCCAGAAGGGTTTTACTAAATCGTAATGAAGGGATGGATGCTCACATTTATGTGCTTTTCCAACAAATTATCAATAGTATTGAAGGTATTTGGCACATGTTTTATCTTCAATTTAGGCTTCACCTATCGTATAGAGATTAGATGTATACTGACTACAATAGAAATCCAATCCACCTCAAACAGTAATGGTAAACCGTAAAAAGGGGGAGATCACTCTTCGCCAACACGTATGAACAATGTGAGACAGATTTCAAGCACCAGAACAAAATTGCCAAACAAAAACTGGCGCAAAACCCATCAAGAGCAATCACTTGGCATAAGCTAGGCGTAAAACAATAAAAAAGAGAAAAAAAAAACCAAACTGCATTACGAAAACGCGAACTTCCCGCTGCAACTCGCTGTCATCATCAATACATAAATAACAATTTCATCAAATCAAACAACCAAAAAAGTAAAACATGCAGATCATTGAGCATGTGAGAAAGAAGTATGTCGTTTAGAGAAATTTCTTAAGTAGAAATGTGTTTTAGTCAAAAATTAGAGCGCGAGAAACCCAGTTGAAGAAACGAAGCAAAAAAACTTACCTAACTAATTTTAAAATTGGATACGCATAACAACCAAATTCATTGAGAAATAAAAATCTATAATAGACATTAGCATGAAAGAAAGCAAACAGGAAAAGAAAAAAATCGTTTTGTTCGGGTATAATTCGGACAAACCAATAGAGACAGAGAGCGCGTTTAGAGGATTAGAAACATTGAAATTATAGAAACCTGTTTAGTCGTTTATATCTCTATCTACTTTTATATAGTTTTTTCATTATTTTCCAAAACAAGAAAAAAATGGAACAAAACACGCAACAGTAAAAGCAAGCAAGTAACTAAATATGTGTAGTTTATATAGTTTAGGAACGTGAATATATAAATAAAAAATAGCTTTTCTAATCAGTTATCAAAAACAAATTCTTTATTGAAATTTACTCCTATGTTATTTTGGTTTAACAATTTCTATTAGTGGCGTAAGAGGCAAGATGTGCTTTTAAAAACTGAACAGTGACATAACTGTTGGAAGAAAAAAAAACGAAAACTGAAATACCTCCACGGTATTGAAAAGCTCCCGCCAGTGAAAACCTTAAATTGGATGGAAGCTTAGTCAGAATAAAAAAAAACTTCAAACAAGTTAAAAATAAATTAAAGAAAAAAACAAAATCGAATATAAAAATCTAATGAAATTTCATTGCAATCCCTTAAGAAAAATCTTTAAATAAAACAAAACAACCAAACATCATCGAGGGAGCAGAAAAAAAAACTCGCACACACCCACAACTGTGTGGTTCCACCAAAAATTTACCCAGGCGGTTGAGATGGTCGGAGCAAGAACCGCATTTTTCTTCTTTTTTTTCAATTTTGCCGGACAGAACAATTTAGAGAAAAAAAAATTAACCTACAAAAACATTCGAGACCAGAATATGGATCTATAGAATGATCTATAGAAATGGATTGCGAGATATGGTAGCAGATGGAAAAAAAAACCTTAGCTGGGCTATTGCGCGGATAATGATGAGAACGAAACATTTGTTGAGAATAAAATAATGCAAATATTGAAACAAAACAAAGGTTTTGGTGAAAGGTTTTCAGTTCCCTTTTTCAGAAAGCTTCGAATGCCTGCCATTGACTCAAAAAAGTTTCAGCCCCCTATCAATAAGAAAAAGTTGTTACAGCAAATTGAGACTTCTACTTGTTGAAAATGGTTGAGCGAGAGTGAGACTTCTGCTAATGGAAAAGTTGTTTAAGTCGGCCGAAATCTCTGATTGAGACTTCTTTGAGTATTCTATTTTTGGATAAAGGACTTGTTAAAGTGTGATTGGGCCTTTTGCTAGTGTTTGGGTCTCCTGCAAGTTGAAAAAGATTAAAACTTCTGCTTAAAAGATAGTAAAGTACAGCATATTGATACTTCTGCTTATAGAAAATTAAAAAAAAAGTGTTGTTTTGGATTGGGATTTAGAAAATTTACATTGTCATTTATTTTGATTTAGACTAATGCTTATGAAAAATATGTTGCCAATACTGGAACATCTGTCAGTTGGAAAACATGAAAGCGGATTGACAGTTTTACTAATGAAAGAATTGTCAACGTCTGTCGAAACCTCTGATTGAGACTTCTGTTTGTGAAAAATATGTTGCAGACAGAAAACTAAGACTTCTGTTGGTTTTTAAAAAGTTGAATATGAATTGAGTCTTTGCTAGTTGAAAAAGATAAAAATGGATTGAGACTTCCGCTTGTAGGATAGTTTTAACAACTGATTGAGACTTCTGCTATTTATATATATTTTTTAAATATGTTTCATTTATTTGAAACGTCTCATACCGAAGGTTTGAAGGAGCCAAAATCAGTTTTTTTTGTATTAACATTTCATTGTTAAAACTAGAATAGATGTAGGAAAAAAGACTTCTGCTAGTTATAAACAAAGAAAGTTTATTTTCATCTTTCGCTAATGAAAACTTGTTGCTACGGACTGGAACTTTTGCTAATCAAAAATGACGAAAGTCGATTGAGGCTGCTTATGGAAAAAAGTATTAAAAAGTTTGAACATCTGCTAGTTTAAAATGATGAAAGCGGATTGAGACTTTTACTGCTTTTACTAATGAAAGAATTTTCAACGTCAGAATGAGACTTGTAAAAAAGATGTTGCTGATAGTAAATGAAGACTTCTGCTGGTTTTGAAATGATGAATGCGAATTGAGACTTACTGGTACTACCGGTATACTGGTTAAAGTATTTGGGTCTTTTGCTAGTTGAAAAAGATAAAAATGGATTGAGACTTCCGCTTGTAGGATATTTTTTCCAGTAGTTTGAGACTTCTGCTAGTTTTTTTTTTTTTTTGTAACATCTTTATAACTTCTGCTAGTTATAAATAAAGAAAGTATATGTATTTGAATCTTTAACTGATGAAAAATTGTTGCTACGGACTGGGACTTTTGCTGATTAAAATGGCCGAAAGTCAATACAGGCTGCTTATGAAAAATTTGTTTTATAAAATGTTAGAACATCTGCTAGTTTAAAATGATGAAAGTGAAATGAAAAAAAAAGTTTTTTAATTCGGTCGAAACCCTTGATTGAGACTTCTAAAAATACGTTTCAGATAGAGGATAAATACTTATGCTGGTTTAAAATGATGAATGTGAATTGAAGCTTCGTTTTGTGGAAATATGTTCCAAACAAAGGATAAATACCTACATATGCTGCTTAAAAATGATGAATTCGAATTGAGGATTCTACCTTTTGGAAAAAGAAATTGGTAAAGTGTTTAGGTCTTCTGCTAATTGAAAAAAAAATGTATTGAGACTCCTGCGGATAGTTTTTATAGCAGTTGGAGACTTCTGAAAGTAGAAAATTATTGAAGTGAAGACTCATTTTGCGCTAAAAAAATTGATGTTTTGGATCGGAACTTCTGCTATTTAAAAAAGACGAAATTCGGTTGAGACTTCTGCTTATGAAAGAAAAAAATAATGCAAAAGATTGAAACATCTGCTAGTTCGAAATAATGAATGCGGTTTGAAAATTTTGCACATGAAAAATTTGTCAGTCTGTCGAACCTTCTGATTGAGACTTCTGAAAATACGTTTCAGACAGAGGATAAATACTTATACTGGTTTAAAATTATGAATATGGATTTGAGACTGCTTTTTGTGAAAATATGTTCCAGACAGAAAATAAATACTTACAAATGCTGGTTAAAAATAATGAATGCGAATTAAGGATTCTAACTTTTGGAAAAAATATATATTGTTAAAGTATTTATAGGTCTTCTGCTAGTTGAAAAAAAAGTTGGATTGAGACTCCTGCTTAACGATAGTTTTTCTCAGCAGAATGAGACTTCTGGAAGTAGAAAATTATGGAAGTGGATTTCAATCCACTCATTTCTCGCCAATGAAAAATTGTTACTGTGGATTGGAACTTCTGCCATTTAAAGAAGACGAAAGTCGATTGAGACTTCGGCTTATGGAAGAAAAAATTATGCAGAAGTTTGGAACTTCTGCTAGTTCGAAATGATGAATGCGGGTTGAGACTTTTGCTAATGAAAAAGTTGTCAATATCGATTGAAACCCCTGATTGAGACTTCTGTTTGTAAAAAAATATGTTGTAGCCAGGCAGAAAGAAAGTATAAAATGATGAATGCGAATTAAGACTTCTGCCTATTGAAAAATGGTTCAAGTGTTTTTGGGTCTTCTGCTAAATGAAAAAGTTTTAAGTGGATTGAGACTTCTGCTTATACACAGAAATTTTTTTTGACTATTACGTGTCACTGAAAACTGCAACCTTTAAAATAAATCACCTTGAGACTTCTGCTTATGAAATAAAAAATAATGCCAAAGATTGCCATGAAACATCTGCTAGTTCGAAATGATGAAGGCGGATTGAAACGTTTGCTAATAAGAAACTTGTCAAAATCGGTCGAAACCTCTGATTGAGACTTCTGTTTATGAAAAATATGTTACAGCCAGACCAAAATAAAGACGTTTTATTGTAAATTCTTTATTTGAAACGGCTCATACCTTTAGGCTTTAAGGAGCCAACCCAATTTTGTTTGATTACAATTGTGTGTTTATATCTAGTTCACTTTTTGAAGAAGAAAACAGATAGATAGGGAAATATGAAAATAAAAACAATTATAGACGAAGATCAATAATTTTTAGCAAAAGGTATATTTCGAACTTAAGACTTCTACTGGTATAAATTGATGAATGCGAATTGAGAATTCCGCCTATTAAAATCTCAGACAAAACAAAAAACAATCAGCCTATTAAAAATTGTTCAAGTAGTTGGGTCTTCAGCTTGTTTAAACAGATTCAAGTGAATGAGACTTCTGCTTATAGAATAGTATTCTACATCAGACGTTTGCCAGTTGAAAATAAAGACAGTGCTTATGGTAAATTGTTACTTCGGATTGGGACTTCTGCCGTTTAAAAATGGCGATAGTCGATTGAGACTTCCTTTATAAAAAAAAGTTGTTGCAAAAGATTGTAACATTTGCTAGTTGAAAACGTTCCCATTACAATTATGATTGCGGATTGAGACTTCTGCCTATTGGAAAAGAATTTATTAAAGTGTTTGGGCCTTTTATTAGTTGAATGGATTGAAAATTCTGCTCAATATTTTTTTTACAGCAGATTGTGATTTTTGCTAGTTGAAAACAAACAAAGTGGATTGAATCTTTCGCTAATGGAAATTGTTTGTTTTTTGGATTGGGACCTATGTTAGTGAAAAATGACGAAAGACTATATTGAGACTTCTGCTTATGAAACAAATATTGCAAAAGATTGAAACATCTGCCAGTTGAAAAAGATGAAAGCGAATTGAGACTTTTGGTAATGAAAAAAGTTGTTACAGTCAGTCGAAACCTCTGATTGAGACTTCTGTTCCGAAAACTATGTTACAGACAGAGATTAACGACTTCTGTTCGTTTAAAATGTGGAATGGGAAAAACTTTGTTCAATATGTTCTACAAGATGAAAATAAATTACAGTGGACTGAGACTTCTGCTTATCGGATTGTTTTTCACAGCAGATTGACGCATGAAAATGAAGAAAGTGGATTGAAAGAATGATTTGTTTTAACTTTGTTTTAGGACTTATTCTGTTCAAAAATGACAAAAATCGATTGGGATTTCTGCTTAAAGGGCGAACTCGAAATTATATTGCGACACATTTAACAGGGCATAACTTTTTTACCATTGGGTGAAAACCAACCAAATTTTGCACACTTTCTCATTGATGTGTATTGTTTACATGCTGTTAAATTCGATTTAACGAAAATGAAGGCGAACCAACGCGAATCGAAAGAACAAATTCTTTCCAAACACCTGTAATTTCCTGACCTGTCGCATCGGCAGTTGGGAAAAATGTTGAACATTCACCATTCAACCGTTTCCAGAGTGTTGAAACGGTTTACATTGGACAACGGCAGAGAAACTGGAAGAAATCCGGAGAACTAAAAGACGGAGGGAAGGGTGAAGCGGATAATTAAAGCAAATCCCAACGTCACAAGCCGTGATTTGGCTAAAAAGATCGGCATGTCGCAGAGCTACGTCCAGAATGCAAAGAAGAGAGCTGGACTACATACATAAGGTACAGAACTTCCCAAACCGTGATGAGCGGCAACAATCGACGGCTAAAACTCGGACACGGAAGCTCTACGAGAAGATGTAAACAAAATATGGCTGCTGTGTGATGGACGACGAATCGTATATAAAAGCCGATTTTAGGCGAATTCCGGGGTTGGAGTTTTTCTCCGACAAGAGCAAGTTCGATGTGGACGTCATATTCAAGAAGAAGAAAATGTCGAAGTTTGCCTCCAAATATTTCGTTTATCGGGCCATCAGGTCTTGCGGACTGAGAAGTGAGCCTTTCGTGACAAAGGGTACAGTAAATGGCGAGATCTATACAAATCTGAGCGCCTCGAAAAGCGCCTTTTGCCGTTCTTGTAGCAGCACGACGAAGCTCCGCTATTTTGGCCAGATTTCTCATCATGCCACTATTCTAAAAGTGTCCTGGAGTGGTATGAGGCCAATTCTGTCCATTTTGTTCCAAAGGACATGAACTCGCCAAACTGTCGGGAGCTGCGCCCGGTGGAGCAGTTCTGGGCAATAATGAAGTGGGAACTTCGGAAGAGCAAGAAGACAGTCAAAGACGAGAAGGACATGTTAAGAAAATGGGAAAAAAACTGCGATACTGGTACCGGATGACGTAAAGACTTTGATGGAGGGCATCAAGTGAAAATGCGTTCAAATTTACACTCAAGGCTCCATCGATTAACTTTTCTTTTGATTTTTGAAGTAAATATATGTATAAAACTACCCTAAAGGTTTGGTTTGATTCGAAACATTATAAAAAATTGGCAGGACATTTTCGGTGTCGCAATAATTTCGTGTTTGTCCTTTATTGGAATAGCTCAAGTTGAAAAAAATCGACCAATTCTGCGCAAACCGCGCTGAATTATGGTCCTAGCTGCGCAAAATTAGGGCCGTTTACGGTACATTATTGATTCGAAAACCTTCGTCAGGCAGCAGATTATTGAAATGGGCCTAAATTTCTCACGCTGTTTTTCTTATTTCCTGATTTGTGACTCGGAGTCAGACATCGGTCTTCTGAATATTAAACCAACTGAAAAAAAATACTATTAAGGAGTTTTCTCACCATAAAAGCTTCCATCAACATTGCATCAATTTATTTTATTCAATTTCGCACATTTTGTGAGTTTCTTTGCTGCAAACACTTATCTGATGATACGCCACACGAATATCGTGTCGAAAAGGCTCTCGCTACTTCGAGTGAGGCCTGCTGGCTAATTTACTGAGACTTCTTTTCCGAGCCGGTCTTTCCGGTGACGCCTTCGTCCTTGAAGTGCAGGAACAGGAACGAAAATAGGAACACGCCCACCATCATCGAGAAGGCGCTCACGTAGTACGGATAGGCGCTCGGAATGAATCGCTCGTACTGGGTATGGGTAAGTGGTCTCACGCTGACCTGGGTCGTCGAGTACAGCTGCGTGTAACCGATCCGATCGTAGTTGACCTTGAACTGGTACACCCCGTAAACGTCCGGAATTTTGAACTTGGCCTGGTAGCGACCTCCGCCGATCGATTTCAGCGTGGTGCGGACGAACGGATCGATGCGGACAAACTCCAACTGAACATCGTTGGCCTGGAAGGGTTGCCATTTGCCACTGGCCGCGGCTAGAGTCTCGATTTCGATGGTGTACACGACGGGATCGGTGATGGTGTACGAAGCTGGCGGGCTCGATTCTCCCTCCTTGTGATGGGTAACCGATTTAACTCGGATAACGCCATTTTCGCCAAACACCCATCCGCTGATAGCATTCGCTACATCCTGATTACCGGATTTGGAATGCAACTTTCCATCCTGAACTCGAGTAACAGCCGACAAGAAAGCTTCATCCGAGAAGAAGTACAACGATCCGGAGAACACAACCCGAGCATTGTTTCGGGCTTGAAGGGCTGCAATCAGCAGAGTTCCTTTGCCAACAGCATGTGGGTACTCCTTGATCGGAGAATCCGGAATGTAGCTATACGCAGTACTATCGGCCGTCAACAGTTGCAGCACCAATGGATTTTCCTTATCGGCCAACAGTCCGGTTCCCTTGTATAGCAACGGGCCAACATTCTTTTTACCGACAATGATCTCCGAATCGATCAGATTTTCCGGTGAAGCCACAATCAACGTGTGATCCCCAGCATCCGAAACATCGTAGTTCAGATGATCGATAACGGCTGCGTTTTCCTCGTCCACTTCGAAGCCACATTCGCTGGCCAGCTCCCTCAAGGCATCCCCAGCGCTTGAACTACCGGCCACCAGCACGTTCCCTCCGTTGTCCACGAAATCGGTAATCGTTTCCACGCTCAGGGATCCTCCAAACTCTTCCACCGAGGGAGCAAACAGGATCAGATGCTTGTACAAGAATTCCCCGTACTTGGACAAAACCAGGTTGGCGTCATCGGCCAGTTTGTAGGTCAGCTTATAGCCGCGTTCTGTAAGAGATCAGATATGAAAAAAATGAAACCCTCAAATCCAGAATCAACTGGTACAAGATTAATGGACACGTCACGCCCTTGCCGGCGATTTGAACCAGTCTAGTAAAAGCCATTATCATCAATCATTCACTCACCTTGCAGTCCTTTGAAAAAAATCGAGTGCGTTTCCCGGATAGCCAGATTGTCCAGCAGCACCAGCGTTTCACCAGGTTCGGCTCGAGCGGGTCTGGCACAAACCAAAAGCACCAATCCCGTTACTAATGTCCAGAGTGGAGACATTTTTCTAATGGTTTTTTGATCCGCAAATCGGAACGGAATCGATTGCGGCTTGCCCGTGATTTTCGAATGACGATCGATGATGAATTAGGGTACGAACACAGTGAGCGCGAAGCGAACTGCGAAGCGAAATATTCATTCACCGGATGAATTTCGCAAGATCGCTTTTGAAGGCCGGCCACAGTGCACGCGAATTGCGAAGCGGTTCAACACTGAAAAAAACCTTCGGTGTTGCAAAAATTAATCACATGTGAAAAAATCTTTGCAAATTAACAAAACTGTGAGCGAGGGATACGCACCGCGCAAAAAAAAAAACCAATCCGCGTTAATTCCGAAAAACTCAATCAATTAGTAACAGTCGAATTTTTCTGACGCTATGAAACACCATCTTAAAATCCAATACGGCGGCTTCCGTTCAACTTTAAAATAATTTTAATGACTGAAAATCGCAAAAAAAATCTTCTAAAACTATGACATAAATATAACAAAATTTTGAAAAAAAAAAAATACAATATAATAATAACAAATATTACGAAACGCTGACAAAACTTTAATAAAAATATGGCAATGGTGATAAAAATATTACAAAAATATTAGAAAAATATACCAATTCTATGATAAATTTGACATTGAAATGGCAAAGCCATGACCAAATTTAAAAAAAAAAACTGACAAAAATTAATAAAAGTTGAATGAATAATAACAACAAATTAGCAATAATGCCAAAACTCGAAATTAAAAACTTTGACAAATATTTGACAACATTATGGAAAATATGAAAAATGAAATAAAAATATGACAAATATAATAACTAATCAAAAATTACAAATACAGACCCCGTTCGTTTTTGGCAACACGCCCGAAAATTTTATGTTGCCAAAATCGAACGGTTTTTTTTGTCACTTTTTCATTTTTGATTTTTAATTCAAATTAGTCAAAATTTATGTAAAACCTTATATTAGCATACAATTTTTCAATTTCACTCAATTATATTAGTTATGAGCATTAAACATGGAAAAAATCATGTTTTTACTGATTAAAACTATCATAATTAAGCCGAATGAAAAAATTTCATGCTAATATTACGTTTTACATTAATTTTTATTTGTTTAAAATGAAAATAAAAAATAAAAAAAAGACAAAAAAACGTCTTTTTTGGATGTTGCCAAAAACGAACGGTTTTTGCTCGGATGTTGCCAAAATCAAGCGGGGTCTGTATGACAAAATTTTGAAATAAAATAACATAAATCTGGCAATACTATGACCAAAATCTTACAAATGTGATAAAAATATATGCAACAAAAGTATGAAAAAATGTTACAAAACTATGATAAAACAAAACTATGACAATTGACAAAGGTTGTCATAGTACTGTAAGATTTTTGTCATTTTATTTTAATTTTTGTTATAATTTTGTCATGTTTTCGTTTGTCATATTTTTGTCATAGTTCTGTCAGATTTTTTGTTCATTTGATTGTAAGTTTTTTTTTTATAGTTTTGTCTTTTTTCGTTCGATTATATTCGTTTTACCACCTTCTCTTCATACTGAAAGTCTTTTCCAGTACAAATGCATTCGATGATTACTCTTGTATTTGAACTCACGGACATTGGCTTAGGAGGGAACTAACATGCCAACTGAGTTACACATATCACAAGCCCATAGATTTTTATAGATTGTGTCATTTTTTCGTCGTATTTGCGATATATTTTTTACATATTCATCATTAATAAATTATTATTATTTTTATTATATGTTTGGATTTGTCTTTTTTTTTTGTGATTTTTATGTCGTATTTGTCATCATTTTGTCATTTTTCTTACATATATTTGAAAGTATTTTGTTATATTTTTATCTCATTTTTCATAATTTTGTTAGATTACTGTCATTATTTTTGACAATTTTTTGTCATATTTTTTTCAAAACTTTATCATATTCTAGCCATTTTGCCTTATTTTTTGTCAGATTTTTGTGATTTTATTGTAAATTTGTTGTTATTATTTTGTCATTTTTTGTAAATTTATTGTCAAATATTGGCCCTTATATTAGTTCTGTCAGCTGACAGACCTAGGTCATTTCATTATCAAATTTTGATTATAATTTTATCATAAATTTTTTTTTCTCATTTGTCATAGTTTTGCCATTTCTGTGATTTTTTTCTCATATTTTTGTCTAATTTTGTAATATTTGTCATATTTTTTGGCTTAATTATTTAACCACATTTGGCGTGTTTTATCCAAAGTTTTGTTATTTGTCACTATTTTTTTGTCATATTTTTTAATTTTAGTAATAGTTATTCATATTTTCCCACAGTTTTGTATTATTTTTGTCAATATTACTTTAGTTTTATAACACTTGTTATATTTTTGTTTATTCTTTTCAGTGCTTTTTTGCAGTTCTCTCAAAATTTTTGTTAAATTTTTGTCAGTAATTTTTCATCTACTTTTTTATCCCTTTTACTGATTTCTTATATTGTGGATGGACCTTACGATTTTCAGTTATTTATTGCATTTTGAATAAAGCGGAAACCGCCATCTTGTATTTCAAAATGGCGTCGGACAGCCAAATTCGACTTCTACTAATTGAGTACTTTCATCCAATACCCATATTGTGGGAGTTTCATGTGCTTTTCAGTCACTTCCAGCATTTTAAAGTTGAGTGAAAGGGGCCATATTGGATTTCAAGATGGCGTCGGATAACAAATTCCAACTTCTATCCGTTCAGCCCCTTCACCCTATACACATATTGTGGGGCTTTCATACCACCGGTCGTTTATTGCTAGTTATAATTTGTTTCAATAGAAAAAGACTGAAACCGCGTTTGTTTCGAAAATCCGCGCTAAAAAACCGTGCATTTTTCATTACCAAAACAGAAACGGCAATGATAATTAAATAAATAAACTTTTGAAAAAATTTTTTTTGATAAATCATTTTACGATAAAAAATATCCGAGAGAATATTTTCAGTGTATGTCCGGATGAACAGGATGAATTCGCGCGATCCAGCCAGGTGTTCGCACGAAAATTCGCTTGCACTGTGGCCGGTCGATGTTTTTTTCAACGTGTTTCAATGAGAAGCGGTTTTTCGCGCGAATTGGAAATTCGCTTCGCACTTCGCACCGCGCTCACTGTGAATTCGACCTTATACGCGACAAAGCGATGACGTTGCACCGAAAATAATTTTCACTTTAAAGGTAAGTGACATCTGGAGTGAATTTGCGCCATACGTAAATTCATGTGAATTTTAAGTGACCGGTCAAGTGAAATCACTTAAGTGAGCGATCAAGTGAATTTCAAGTGAATGGCAAAGTCAATTTCAAATGTTTGCTCAGGTCATTAATATCTTTCAATTGTAGTGGTTTTTAGGTGAAATTTCGGAATATCAAACATTAATCAACTTTGTTTCTACAAAACAATTATTTATTAAAAATACAACGTAAAAAACGTCACTTTTTCTTCTTCAAAAAGATTTTTCGGCTTCGAAAAATCATTGACTTACTCACTTTGACGAGACATTCGGGTTGATCTTTTCTGAAATAATAATTAAAAAATAAAATAAATTTAACTAGTATTTTTTGTTTTGCATGATACTTACTTTAATTGCATTTGAATATTTCCAAAATAAATCATCATCGGAAAACGTATCCGAAACCTGATTGCTTTAAAAAGGGTCTCTGCGACGTGTTAACCGGTTCACACGATGTTTCTGTCGGTCGACCTATGGAAAATATCATTGTTTTATAACATATAAATTACTTTAATTCTGCATCTACCAACTCAAACAAACCTCTGTTGTTTCTTTTCCAAACAACAATGAAACAATCAATACTGACATTGTTGACATTCGCTATGCAAAAAATCACTTGAATTTTAAGTGATGGGCAAGTGAATATTGGCTTAAGTGACCGGTCAAGTGGATTTCAAGTGAGCATCGAAGACATTCAATGCCGGTCACTTAAAACTCAAGTGATGAGCTAGTGTATATTGATTCGGTCACTTAAAACTTAAGTGAGAGGCAAGTGAAATGTACATGAGCCACTTGAAATGAAGAAATTCACTGCGTTTTCACTTTTAAGTGATTCTTCTAGTGTTTTTTAAGTGTGAATTTGGGTTCAGTGTGAATGTTGGCAGGGCTGTTCACGAAGCTGAGCTCGCGATCAAAGCTGGTATAAAAAATACACTGAAAAAATCGAATTGAAATTATGCCTTGTCCACACTCGGCAATCTGAACTGCGATTTCGGTTGAATAAAACTTGTTTATGTTTTTGTTTCCTATAAGCTCGCGTTAACTTTATTATTTCTGGAAATACAGTGGTTGCAATTTATTTTCATTTTTCAGTAGAAAATTTGATACAGTATTCAGTTAATGCTTGAGAATTCTGAAATCATCAGAACTCGAATTTTTGACTATATTTTGTAATTATTTTCACAAATGATTTAATTAAGCCTGAAGATTGGAAATCAAAATGGTTTATTCAAAAATCTAAAATTACAATTTTAACAAAAAAAACAGAACTCAGACTTATAGTCAGCATTTGGTATAACGCTTTCGAAATTTCAATATACATAAAACAAAGATGAAATACAGGGCTTAATAAGATTTCAAATTTTGAAAATTATGATTTTTATGAGAAATTTTAGATTTACAAAAAATAAAATTTACATCTCAAATTTCAAAGTTCTTTCGAGAATTCTAACATTCTTGATTCTGAATTCAAATTTGACATCCAATTAGTTCCTTAATTCAAAATATCAAAATTGAACGTCAACGTAAAATGGAATTAGGCATTTTATTTAAAATGTTAACAATAAAATTTATTTATGTTTATTATTTGTACTAGCCGAGACATTCAGTTTTTTTTACTACAACAGATGCATCCCGAACATTTATCAGCGTTGGACAAGTTTAGGCTGTACTTAAGCGATCAACGGAGTCACATGGTGGTAGCTATATTAGTGTCAGTCCTATAGAAACTTTCCACAGACTGACATAGTTCCGCTTAGCATCGATTCAAGGAAGCATTGAGCTTACAATTCCTTTTTATATGTGTGCTTCCGATTGTTTTAAACTACACTTTATTCAACTTCAAACGGAAAAGCGAAGTTTTGTGCAGATGCAATCGAGGAACAAGATTGAATTCATCAATTTGCAAAACGACGTTTGCGCCAAACAATCAATGCGAAAAGTTGTAAGTACTCTTTGACAGTAAAAACGAAATTAATGTCCTTATCGAACACACAGGTATATTCTTTGTCTATTCTTTTAATGAATACCAAGTTTTCAGACAATTCTGAACGTTAGTTCTAAAACTAGAATTGAAAACGTATATCGAAACTTCCACTGCTATTTTCTCGGAACTCGCCAAGTGGTTTATACGACGTAATCAAAACAAACTCTAGAAATATTCATCGCAGTAAAGTGCAATATAAAAAAAGTGTGTATTGTATCAAATTGGTGTAATATATGATTTAAAAAGTAAGTTTTAGCCGTACAAACTTATTGATTCGTCTTTTAAATTTTGAAAACGTAAAGGCCAAACCTCAGTGGCCTTTTTTATTTTATTTTTATTTTTTCATGAACTCGTTGATTTGAAATTAATCGTGTTTTTCGATTATACCAGTTGATTCCACTGCCAACCTCGAACACAGCCCTGACATTTCAAGCGCAAAACACGAAAACAAGAAAAGAAAATGTCAAAAATTGCGAGCAGTATCATACCATCTCCCTCTATCACGATCAGAGCGCTCTCTGTCCCTCCCACACATTTGAATCAGGCTTTCAAATAAATATGCACACACTCCCATCTCCACGCAAACACGCAATCTTGCTGCTGGGAAAGATTTTTTTGGGCTGCAGCCCAGTGGTGCCATGCGGATTTATGCTTTTGCAATGAGAGTTTTACTCTCAAATTTTAAGAATTTCGTTGGAACCTTAAGAATTTTAGGCTGTCAAGGATTTTTTTTAATATTTATCACTATTTGAGCGAATTGTTTTTTTGATTTCCTTCATGATTTTTCAAAAAAAAAATGGTTTAAATGAATTTTTAAAAATTTAAAAATTGATAAAAATATAAAAAAATATTGAAAAAACAACCCAAAAAATCCTATTTTGGGGGAGAAGTTCTCAGCATTGATTTTATTTTATTTTTCAATTTTGAGAATAATTTGAATTTCGGCAGCACTTCCGGTGCTGCTGCTGATTTTTGAATGGTTCAAAAATGGCATCAATTCTGTACGTGCGAATCGTCTATACGGTATTCGATAATCTGTGAAGTGTACGGCCGAGGAAGAAAAAAACCTGAGCCAAGACGTCGGTTTTTGGCAGCAGCAGTACTGCTACATCGATTGGCAATCAAGCAATTGTGGTGGCTCTTCTTTTGATTCGGCCGAGTGCGCGGACGGAATTTTGCTCGCGGGGGGACCGGAAGTGTGTCGAAGATTGTTCTTCTATAGAGCCATTTCGGGAGTATTCTATGCTGGGTCGAAAGAGGTAAAAATCTGGCCTTCGGATTCGGTTAAAGAAGCAGCCAGGGATTGCGGCGGAAGGTTCGTTCTTGGCAGCCCGAGTGGATTTTCGGAATCTGCGTAATTTTGAACGGTGTGGAACCTGTGATTGGCCAGCTTCGGGCCACAGATTGGAATGTGATTCGAAAATTTTGAAAGTTCGAAGGTGACCATCAATAAATAATAAAGGAGCTGTGCAAGATCGAAGCAGCAGCTCAGCAGTGAATTTGGTCAAGGTTTCCTACACGAGTGGAGTTGCGTTTTTTTCCTTCTCTTGTTTGTTATCGATCGATTCCGGAAAGTTGCACCTGTCAAATAAGTGGCCGCTATTGTTTTTGTCCTCACACCCGGGGAAGAAAAAGTAGGCCTGTGAGTCTTCTATCGTT
Organism: Uranotaenia lowii; assembly: GCF_029784155.1. Taxonomy (NCBI): domain Eukaryota; kingdom Metazoa; phylum Arthropoda; class Insecta; order Diptera; family Culicidae; genus Uranotaenia; species Uranotaenia lowii. The sequence goes on from NC_073691.1 coordinate 44,512,916, forward strand.
GCCGTAGCTTGGGCCCGATGGTGTAAACATTCCATTTGCCACCTACTTTGATTGTGCTGAACGGAATTAACAACAGTCAGTGGGGGAAGAAACGAGTTTTTCTGTACATTTCGTGAATAACCATCACCCAGAAATCTCGGGCTGCTGCTGTTGAGGGGGCGCAGCAAAAGCCAAACCGGGAGGAAACAGGAGAAGGTGGAATAGGTGGTACTTCTTTTTGAGCTTTATTTTGTTCCCCGCAACATACTCAACTCTAGTCGGCTGCTGCATAAGAAGAGCAGCAGCAATAATAATAATCACCTTACAGAGGAGGTAAAGCAAGTGCCGTTTCTTCCTCTGTTGTTTCCAATCCGGGTAATCCAACGAGGCCCAGAGGGGGTGAAATTACTGCCAATTTGCATTTTGGAAGTCGGCTATCGGACCGCCAGAAGAAAAGCCACTGTGAGGGTCAATCGGACGGCGGAGATTTTCCAGTGCCTGAGCTACTGCTGTTAGCCGGAAACAAACAGCAACTGTTAATACTCAATCGGCAATTAAACGAGATTACTCCGGCTCATCTGTGATTCATTCGCAGCAGGTAAGACATTGAGTTTTCCAATATGAAAAGATAAAAGTCTAATTTATCGGGTTTGTATGAAGCTTTTGTGGTAAAGCTGCCAAATCTACTAATCACCTTAAGTCGTAAGTTTCTAGTTATAGCAACTAACAAAATTATAAAAACCAATTAGTAAAGTTCCAAGAAAAAACTTATTTAGTTTTTAAAAGTTGTAATCCGAGTTCAAATTCTCAGTACATCGTTGAACTCTGATTATGAACCGTTGATGTTTGGTTTTGAAACCGAAATTCAGCGTTTCTGAAATCGAATTCTAAACGTGATTCTGAATTTTGAATTTCAACTTAATGTTTGATAATCCTAATTATGTTTCTAAATTATTTTCTCCCTATTTTGATTCTGAATTTAGAATTATGATTATGAATTGCAGTGTTCATTCTGAACCTTATTCTGTATTCTTATTGATTCTGAATTTTAAATTCTAAAACTATATTCTGATACTGAATTTCACTTTTAGATCACCCGGATGTACAAAGATTTATTTACAAACTTGAATTGTCCTTAGACATTTGTTAATACGTTTTTATTATCAATTCAGGCTATTTATCATCAAGTAAGCAAATTTAATTACTAAATTAAAACTTCATTCACGACTGAATTTGACCGAAGGTCTCGAATGAAAAGGAAATATTGCATGGTTGATTTAAGTTGTGATTTCGCTTAATAATTCAACATCAGAATAGGCATAAGATCAGTCAGGAAATATAATATGTATCTTCTGTATAGAAGCTATTTAACAAATCGTCGTCTTGCTGTTAAAATCGGATCATCTGAATCTTCAGATTTCATTCCGGCTTCAATAGTACCACAAGGAAGTAATTTGGGTCCTTTATTGTTCATCCTGTTCTGCAATGATATTAACATGCTGCTTTTTGGATACGGAGTACTATTGTACGCGGATGATTTGAAAATGTTACTGAACGTTAACAGTTTGGCTGATTGTCAGATACTACAGCAATTCCTCGATGAAGTAGTTAACTTCTACATTGTGTTGATCAAATAAAGGACCTTGGCGTTGTTTTGGATAGTCATATGACATTTAAGCAACACTACTGTGCTACACTTGAAAAGACCGACCGAATGCTGGGATTTGTCATACGTCTGAGGGAAGAATTTACAGATCCTTTTTGCCTCCAAGTTCTGTATAGCTGCCTGGTCCGTTCAATATTAGAATTTGCAAATCTGGTGTGGTGGCCATTTGAAACTACATGGGTTGCGCGTTTTGAAGCGGTTCAACGAAAATTCGTGCATTATGCTCTGCGTGATCTACCGTGGGATAATCCTTGAAATCTGCCACCTTATGCACAACGCTGCGCTTTGCTTGGCTTCCACTCGCTGTCGGCTCGCCATGCTGTTGGCCAATCACTGTTTGTAGCGAAAATTCTCAAAAACGAATCGATCGTTCTTGGATACAAGTTGGCCGATTGCCTACACCGGTTGACGGTCCGGATCTGGGACACAGAACAGCTACCGGAGGAGTGGAAGGAGGGGGTAATATACCCCATCTACAAGAAGGGTGACAAATTGGACTGTGAGAAGTACCGAGCAATCAATGTCCTCGATGCCGCCTACAAAGTGTGGTCCTGAATCCTATTCCGCCGCCTAACGCCACAAGCAAACAGATTCGTGGGAAGTCATCAGGCAGGCTTCATGGAGGGACGGTCAACGACGGACCAGATCTTCACACTACGGCAAATCCTCAAAAAATGCCGGGAATACCAAGTCCCTACGTATCTATCTATTCATCGACTTTAATGCCGCATACGACACGATCGGCCGTGACGAGCTATGGAAAATCATGGACGAGAACGACTTTTCCGGCAAGCTGACCAGACTGATCAAGGCGACGGTAGATGGAATGCAGTGCTGTGTGTGGATTTCGGGTGAATTGTCGAGATCATTCGAATCGCGCAGGGGGCTTCGACAAGGCTATGGTCTATCCTGCATGATGTTCAGCGTAGCGCTAGAAGGTGTTTTTTGACGAGCGGTGGGTGATATGCGGGGAACGATTTTCAACAGTCGACTTATCTGCTCTACCGACGACATTAATATAGTCGGCAGATCAACTGCGGTGGGAGGAGATTGGGTTAATGATTTATACGTCCAAGACGAAGTACATGCTGGCCTGCGGATCCGAGACCGACCGAACCCGCTTGTCCAGCAATAACAAGGTCACGATAGACGGCGACGAGCTGGAGATAGTCGAAGACTTTGTCTATCTCACCGATGACCGCAGAAAATGACACCAGCCGTAAGATTCGCCGGCGAATTATCAGCGGAATTCGTGCCTACTATGGATTCCCCAAGCAATTACGGTCGAAAAGATTTAACCCTCGCACGAAGTGTAACCTGTATATGACGCTCATTAGACTGGTTGTTCTCTACGGGCACAAACATGGATATTGCTCGAGGAGGACCATCTTTGGCTTCGTGCAGGAGAACGAAGTGTGTAGGCGACGGGTGAATCACGAGGCTCGCGCGACTCTACGGCGAACCCAGTATCCAGAAGGTGGTGAAGGCTGGCTGGAATCCGATAGGAACGAGACGAGCAGGGGCGCCACAAGCGAGGTAGTTAGACCAAGTGGAGTGTGATCTGGCGAAGGTGACATATCCTAGGAGTTGGAGAACAGTTGCCATGGACCAAGTGAATTTTAGGAATTATGTTCGTCAAGTTATGTCGTGAGACAGAATACTACGAAAATAAATAAATAAAATAATTAAAATCATGGCTAACATAAGTCAAAGAATTATGTTCTAAAGAATGATTGGTGATATTCACCCAGTGGCAAACCTTTCCCAAAGTTTGGAGGAGGGAGTGGAGGGGTTTATTTCCTCTAAGATTTTTTTTCCAACTGTCGAATGTGCTGCCTTGTATTCGATGAGGGCAGCTTCCATGCGGGGATCGTCGCAATCGAGACGTTTAAGGAATCTCATCTTTTTTCGACGGAGTTTTACGGCATCACGAACATCTGTATTCCACCAGGGAATCGAGGGTCTTCCAGGGGTTCCGGTCGTCCTGGAAATGTGTTTTTTCGCAGTGTCAAACAACAGTTTAGAGAAAATTTCGACATTATGTTGTTGCCCAGTATGTAGAGCTCTCTCCAGATCGATTTGATACCCAATACCCGATAGGTCTTAAATATGATGGACCCAGGCGTGTGGGGTTCCAGAGTTATCGAAATGGGAAAATGATCACTGCCGTAGCAGTCTTCTAGCACGTTCCACTTAAATTTGGAACTTATACTCCAGGAAACAAGACTTAGATCGATAGCGGATGTGTTACCGGTGGCTGGGCAGATTCTTGTGGGGAGGGAGTTGTTAAGTACAGCTAAGTTTCCCTTCCTTTCTGTGTGGGAACAACCCCACTCCGTGGAGTGTGCATTAAGGTCTCCCATAATGAGGGCAGGTGTTGGTAGTTGGCTAACTATATTCTCAAGTTCGTTCTTGAACTCTTGAAATGACACTTTTGGAGAGATGTAGAGTGTGTGTGAATGGATTAAATCGGCACTGCGTTATTCATCACAAGCGTGTACGCAGTCAGTCAGTGAGTCGGCTAGCGAGCGAGCGAGTCGAGTAGCGTGTGTGATTCTCCCGGTAGTTCGTGAACAGTAGACTCTCTGGTTCTACTTCCGGGCTTCGGAGCTCCGGACCGGTCTGCACATTTGGCGACCGTGACCGGTAATTTCTTGTTAACCTTTTAAAACGAGAAATTATAAAAAAAAGTCGAACCGTAAAAGGTAAACAAACGCGATGAACGATTCACGCTTAATTAATTTTCATCGAACCAGATTAAAAATCAAACAGTTTATTAATGAGCCGTTTTAGAAAAAACTGATAAATGAGTAAATGACACAGAGTCTGGGACACAGAACAGCTACCGGAGGAGTGGAAGGAGGGGGTAATATACCCCATCTACAAGAAGGGTGACAAATTGGACTGTGAGAAGTACCGAGCAATCAATGTCCTCGATGCCGCCTACAAAGTGTGGTCCTGAATCCTATTCCGCCGCCTAACGCCACAAGCAAACAGATTCGTGGGAAGTCATCAGGCAGGCTTCATGGAGGGACGGTCAACGACGGACCAGATCTTCACACTACGGCAAATCCTCAAAAAATGCCGGGAATACCAAGTCCCTACGTATCTATCTATTCATCGACTTTAATGCCGCATACGACACGATCGGCCGTGACGAGCTATGGAAAATGGGAGTTGTTAAGTACAGCTAAGTTTCCCTTCCTTTCTGTGTGGGAACAACCCCACTCCGTGGAGTGTGCATTAAGGTCTCCCATAATGAGGGCAGGTGTTGGTAGTTGGCTAACTATATTCTCAAGTTCGTTCTTGAACTCTTGAAATGACACTTTTGGAGAGATGTAGAGTGTGTGTGAATGGATTAAATCGGCACTGCGTTATTCATCACAAGCGTGTACGCAGTCAGTCAGTGAGTCGGCTAGCGAGCGAGCGAGTCGAGTAGCGTGTGTGATTCTCCCGGTAGTTCGTGAACAGTAGACTCTCTGGTTCTACTTCCGGGCTTCGGAGCTCCGGACCGGTCTGCACATTTGGCGACCGTGACCGGTAATTTCTTGTTAACCTTTTAAAACGAGAAATTATAAAAAAAAGTCGAACCGTAAAAGGTAAACAAACGCGATGAACGATTCACGCTTAATTAATTTTCATCGAACCAGATTAAAAATCAAACAGTTTATTAATGAGCCGTTTTAGAAAAAACTGATAAATGAGTAAATGATGTGAAATGTATCTTGTGACAAGTTGAAGTGAAGGAAAAAGGAAAATATAGTGCCGTAGTTGATAAATTACTTTTAGTGAAAATAAACGGGTAATGAAATAACACCGAAACAAAAATCGATAAGAAAAATTAATTAAGCTGAAATAAGAATGAAAATGACAGATTATGCGAGTCGAGAGGACAGCTTGATCATGTTCACAATTTCAAACGAGTTGAGAGGACAGCTTGAAATTGAAAGGCGAGTTGAGAGGACAGCCTGAACGTATCGATAAAAATTTCAAGCGAGTTGAGAGGACAGCTTGAAATCGAAAGGCGAGTTGAGAGGACAGCCTGAAAGAATCGATAGAAATTTCAAGCGAGTTGAGAGGACAGCTTGAAATTGAAAGGCGAGTTGAGAGGACAACCTGATTGTATTGATAGAAATTTCAAGCGAGTTGAGAGGACAGCTTGAAATTGAAAGGCGAGTTGAGAGGACAGCCTGAAAGTATCGATAGAAATTTCAAGCGAGTTGAGAGGACAGCTTGAAATTGAAAGGCGAGTTGAGAAGACAGCCTAAAAGTATCGATAAAAGTTTCAAGCGAGTTGAGAGGACAGCTTGAAATTGAAAGGCAAGTTGAGAGGACAGCCTGAAAGTATCGATAGAAATTTCAAGTTAGTTGAGAGGACAACTTGAAAACGAAAGGCGAGTTGAGAAGACAGCCTGAACGTATCGATAGAAACTTCATGCAAATTGAGAAGACAGCTTACAATTGAAATGCGAGATGAGAGAACAGCCTGAAAGTATCGATATTTTCAAACGGGTTGAGAGGATAGCTTGAAATCAGAAGGCGAAATGAAGGAGAGTCTAAATGTTTTATCTTGTGGGGAATCAAGCAGCTTGAAAAAGAAATAATTGGAAATTGAGCGAGTCGAGAGGACATATCTTATCAAATTGATGATCAGAAATTTAAAGCGAGTCGAGAAGACAGCTTGGAATTTGTAAAAAAAAAAAAGTTGGACGAACTGGAATATCTTATCAAATTGAATATCAAGCGAGTTGAGAGAACAGCTTTAGATAAGATTTAATTATGAGTCGAGTCTGGAAGCTATCATATAAGGACAACCACAATATCATATAAATTTAAACAGTTTAATAAAAGATTCAACTATGATGCAAGTCAAGAAGAAAGTTTGAAACTAGGAAAAGGCGTGTCGAGAGGAAGGCTTCAAGAAGCTTGAACTAAACAATCACAAATGTACACATTTAGGAGATAACAGCACAAATGTTTTTTTTTATTTAAAGTGAGTTGACAGGAATGCATTGATAAACAAAATTCGTAAAGACAGCTTCTTCATTTAAGGAATAAACTGGAGAGTGTCTTGAGAGGACAATTTTGGTGTCTGATCAAATAAATAATCAGGTGGGTCGAGAGAGCAGCATGAAAAAATAATTGAAAAGGGTTAGGCGAGTTTAGAGAAAGGCAAAAAAAATCCTGTCCGAATGGAAAGAAAGAACGTTTATTTCTTTGACAACTGCAGTTTCATTCAGGATAACTGACCAAATATTGTTTCCAGTACATTAGTTCGAATTTTGTAAAAGCACAGAGAAGAAGTTCTATTACCAATACTTCATGCATTACTGTAAGAAACTAGCTTTTCTAGGTGAGCACTGGAGGAAGATAAATTGGAACAAAATGCACTATTTATGGAAAATAAAATTGACCTTAATGAACAGAGAATAATGTGTGGTATTTCAGATTAAACAGTAATATTGAGTTTCTTGTTGATTTCAACATTTTATACCACGTGGTTTCTTGTTAATTCAGGGAGGCAATTAATTGAAATTCAGAAAAGATTCAGCCATAGGCAGTGTTATAGAAATTGTTATTTCAGTTTTGACATTGTTTGCATTTTTGGAACAATTGACGCTTAAGGCACAATTTTCCCGTATATTTAGATAACGTGCCGCTAAAAAGCCTACCCCTATTCTGAAGATAGGTAAGCATCGACAAAGCACAAAAGCGTAAGCTCTTCATACCTACTTCACATTTATTCATTGATAGGAAACATGGCGGAAGCCAAGAAGAGGAGTGTTCCTGAATCGGTATTTCAAATTGTTCTGTAACGTCTCCCTGTTTTCATTATCACATTTTATTAAAAACTTTATAAAAAGAAACGATTTTATTACAGTCTATTGATAATTTTATTAATGTTATTTTGTTTGGGATAGGAGTGGGATGTGTGAATGGATTAAATCGGCACTGCGTTATTCGTCACAAGCGTGTACGCAGTCAGTCAGTGAGTCGGCTAGCGAGCGAGCGAGTCGAGTAGCGTGTGTGATTCTCCCGGTAGTTCGTGAACAGTAGACTCTCTGGTTCTACTTCCGGGCTTCGGAGCTCCGGACCGGTCTGCACAGAGTGAAACAACGGAGATTTCAAAAGGTGAGTAACGGCGTATTGCTATTACGTTTTGTGATGAGTTGATGGGCAGAGAAGCGAAAGGATATCCAATTTTTACGGCGAGTCCAGCGCCTTGCAGGCCGGGTTGATGATTGAGGTGGAGATGATAGCCTTTCAAATAGGTTTTTGGGATCATGTGTGCTGGTGCCAGAGTTTCTTGCAGGGAAAATATGATTGGGGAGTACTGAGAGGAGATGAGTTGTAGTTCTGATAAGCGCGCTCGCAGGCCGTAGAGGTTCCATTGGATTGCAAAACATAAATTTCTCTTTTGAGTAGGAGGGTTGACCGGTATATTGTTGTTGGGAGGGTTTTTGTATGTTGGCAGATTTAAGTTGAGGGTATTGTTGAGAGCCATTTTTATGTATATTTAATTGGAATGGACTTACCGGTCTGTTGTTGGGTGGGTGATTGGGTGTTACAGGGTTTGGAAGGTCCTGGTTTGTTGTTTGCTTCGGGCGCTGTTCATTGGGGGTTGTGTTTCTTTCCACTGGTCTGTCATCCTTTGACCCACGGTTGCGTCGGCGGCGTTTGGAATTATTAGAATTTTGGCTTGCGTGGCTGCTGGCGGTGATCGTGGTGGTTTCCGAGGTTTCCGAGTTGTCCGTTTCTGTTTCGGTAGTTGATTCCGGTTCAGGTATGGCTAATAGTTGTTGAAGTTGAGCTACTTGCTGTTCCAGCTGAAGGATTCGAAGGTTCTTCGCGTTTTCCTTTTCCGGGATAGATGTGACGATGTGAGACGTTGCTGTATGGTAGAGGTTGACTTTTGACGGTTCCGGTGTTCTTTGACAGTGGCACCTTGTGAGATTCCCAAGTCAACACGGACCTTGACAATGTCCTGTTCCTCTTTCTGAACTGGACAGGAGCGGCTCATGGCAGAGTGGGCCCCGTCGCAGTTCAAGCAATGTGGTTCCTTGGAGCAGTCTTTGTGGGCAGCGGATTCTCCACAGTTCAGTCACTTTTCGGGTTGTTGGCACCTCAGCTTTGAGTGTCCGAGCTGGTGTCCGAAAAGCAGTCAATGGCAATGCAAATCTTGCCGTGCTTAAAATGTCCAAATTTGAGTCCAACAACCGTAAATTGAAAAGATGGGAATAGAAATAGACTACGAAAATGATGATGATCACATGGGAAAACAATTCCCTTCATTCCGATAGACATCGACACTCGACCAGTATAACTTCATACGCCTGGTTGTCTCCTGTAGTAGAATGTTAATACATGGGCCCGGAGAGGCGCAAGATGTGGGTTCCATTCCTACCAGGAGACAGGGCGAATTTTTTTTTCGCATGTTTTTCAACATTAATTTTCATCTTGTCTAGTCCCTGGAATTTTAACTTACAGTTGGATTCATTTCTCTACAAAAAAAAAAGTTTCGCTGACTGAATGTTTGAGTCAAGAGCAAGACCCATCTCTGGGTCACATAGGACTTTGTGATACATTTCTTACGTAAAATTTTGGCTTTTTTTATGGGTCATACTGTATTTCAACAGGTTTTAAATAGTTCTTATGGTATATTCTTCTGGCTTTGCTTTCCTGAACTTGATATTTGAGCTTTAAGACTGCTTGATTTCTTCATCAGCATGACGTGAAATGATGAAATAAACGTCCTGAGTTGGATTTGAATAAAAAAAAAATGCTTTTCAAACCCTTTTTTTATTATTAAAACACTATTTTCCAGTTTCATATCGTAGATGGCAGCACGATCTTGCTGTTCAGTAGAATTAAGACCCATTTTCGACTATCCGGGATTAATTAAGGTGTGATGGGTGATTTTAGTCAAGAAATGAGAACTTTTGTACCGCGTGAATTAACGGTGGCAACTAAAATTTTGGAATTTCTCTTCCGCACTGTTAGTTAAAAAAAAATTAAGTGTACTTGAAAAAGATTTCGGTATCGAATTTTGAACACCGTAAATGCACCAACATCACTGTTTCGAGAAAAACGCATTCAAAATTTGACAGCTTCATAAGCTCCTAGTCAAAATATTACTTTGTTTTCTCAATTTCTCGAAAACCAAAGATCACCCAGGAAACTTTTATCTATCAAAATGTAGATCTCCATTAACGTACTTGTTGACACAGCTGATAACTCAATTTGTTTGCATTTGGCGCATTCGCCCTTTTTTAATATTCACTACCGAGTTGATTTTTGGAATTAAAGCTACATTTTCCATTGTTGAAAAAAATTAGTGAACATTTAAAACGGTCCATATTCGGCTGTTCGGCGAAGCTTCCTTTTGATGTCGGAACAGGAGCGTTGTAAGGCCTTCATGTCAACTTTGTGAATACATCTCTTGATTCTACCAATCAATTCGGTATCGATTTTAGTAAAGGGGGAGGGTGAATGAGCCAACATCGCTGTTTCTAGAAAATCGCATTTTAAGTTTGACAGCTCCATAAGCGCCCAGCAAAAATATTATTTTGTTTTCTCAATATCTCGAACACAAATCATTAATCCATCAAGTGAGTAGGTAAGTGCAAAATGTAGGTTTTCGAGCGTATTTTTTCACCCAGCTGATAACTTGATTTGTTTAAATTTGGCCTATACGCCCTTTTGAAAAATCGATATCGAATTGTTTTCAATTATTGGCTCTCCAATTATTTTTGTTCACCAATGAGCTCACAGTGCCTTCGATTTGGCGACACTGACGCTGATTTTTGTCGGGTTGTGGTTGTGGTTGAAAGAGGGAAGTATTTTTTGTCGTTCAAAACAAAACATTTTCCGGAATATTTTTTGACGTAGAATTACGTCTTACGGCAACACTATACGGGGGGAAAATTGAAATTTGCGAACGGAACTCGCGTCACGAAAAACGCCTCTTTCAAAGACATCCTATCTAAAGGATTATGACGTCATCACCAACGCCTGCTTTGATGGGTTTTGTTTTTCCCTACCTACGAAAAGTATAAAACAAAGGGCTCTTTGATCGACCCGATTTCTTTTTCTGTTTGCCGTCGAACTGAGCGAATGATGTCCCATAGTCCGATTATGTTGCATGATCGTATTATGTCACATGGTCGATTTATGTCACATGGTCGGATTATGTCGCATGGTCGGATTATGTTGCATGATCGCATTATGTCACATGGTCGATTATGTTGCATGGTTGGATTATGTCACATAGTCCAATTATGTTGCATGGCTGGATTATGTCACATGGTCCGATTATGTTGCATGATCCGTTTATGTTGCATAATCGGATTATGTTACATGGTCGATTTACATATGTCACATGGTTGATTATGTTGCATGGTCGGATTATGTTGCATGATCCGATAATGTCACATGGTCGATTGTGTTGCATGGTCGGATTATGTTGCATGACCCGATTATGTCACATGGTCCTTTTATGTTGCATGATCGGATTATATCACATGGTCCGATTATGTCACATGGTCGATTATGTTGCATGGTCGGATTATGTCACATAGTTCGATTATTTTGCATGGCCGGATTATGTCACATAGTTCGATTATTTTGCATGGCCGGATTATGTCACATGGTTCGGTTATGTTGCATGATCCGATTATGTCACATGGTCGATTATGTTGCATGATCGGATTATGTCACATGGTCGATTATATCACATAGTCCGATTATGTTGCATGGCCGGATTGTGTCACATGGTCCGATTATGTTGCATGATCGGATTATGTCACATGGTCGATTTTGTTGCATGGTCGGATTATGTCACACAGTCCGATTATGTTGCATGGCCGGATTATGTCACATGGTCGGATTATGTTGCATGATTCGATTATGTCACATGGTCGATTATGTTGCATGGTCGGATTATGTCACATAGTCCGATTATGTTGCATGGCTGGATTATGTCACATGGTCCGGTTATGTTGCATGATCCGATTATGTCACATGGTCGATTATGTTGCATTATTGGATTATGTCACATGGTCGATTATGTTGCATGGCCGGATTGTGTCACATAGTCTTATTATGTTGCATGGCCGGATTATGTCACATGGTCGATTATGTTGCATGGTCGATTTATGTATGTCGCATGGTCCGATTATGTTGGATGATCTGGTTATGTCACATGGTCCGATTATGTTCCATGATCGGATTATGTCACATGGTGATTTATGTCACCTAGTCCGATTATGTTGCATGGCTGGATTGTGTCACATTGTCCGATTATTTTGCATGATCCGATTATGTTGCATGGTCGGATTATGTAACATGGTCGATTATGTCGGGTTATGTTGCATGGACGGAATAGTTCACACGGTCCGATTATTCATGGTGCATGATCCGATTATGTTGCATGATCGGATTATGTCACATGGTCGATTGTGTTGCATGGTCGGATTGTCACATGGTCGATTATGTTGCATGATCGGATTGTGTCACATGGTCGGATTATGTCACATGGTCGAGATTATATTGCATATTCAGATTGTGTTACATGGTCCGATTATGTTGCATGGTTGAATGATGTCAGATGGTCGATTTATTTGCATGGTTCAATTATGTCACTTGGTCGGATTATGTTTCATGGTCTGATTATGTTGCATGGTACGATTATGTCACATGGACTGCTTGCTCAGATTATTCCTGATGATAAGTTTATGTCACTTTGTTAAATTCTGTTATATGGTTAAATTTGTCAGTCATACATTGCCATTTTTACAATGTCATATGTTGGTCATTTCGGAAAAAAACACCATAAGTTCTATTATTGAAGAAAAGAATTGCGTAATTCTACGTTTAGCGGTCGTAGCTTAATTACTACCTCTTCCACTTTTTATCATCCAGCGGCATTGGGATTTAGGAGTCGAAATCTGATCCTCAGTGTATTCTGGGATTGTTGTCTTCTTTCGGCACTTTATTCCAAATTTTCAATGTCTTGTCATCTTGGGTGAGAACAATTGAACTTTATGGCGGCATCCCGTTGGCTCAGTGAATCTTTGTTGTCGAAGGCACGAGAAAGAGAACGAAGTTTTCGCTGGCCTACCACTACCTTGCTTGCGAGAAGTTTTTGAGGATTTAAGATATGGTAAACAGTGGAAGCCGCCACATTTTGACTTTTAAAATTTTGTATTGTAATAATGCATTGTTCGGTAATTTTTTTTACCGAAATCCTAACATGTGTAAATCGTTAAACTGTTCGATAATTTTTTCGGTAAAAAATAAAAGAACATCGGTAAATCGATTCTTCATTTACCGATGTTCGTTTATTTTTTAACCGAAAAAATTACCGAACAGTTTAACGATTTACACATGTTAGGATTTCGGTAAAAAAATTACCGAACTCGGTAATTTTCGTTTACTGTGTATGATGATTAGTAAGAGTTTTCTCTATTGGAAATTTTGTGTTGACCAGCGTCATTGAAGAAGTTTCAATAAGGATTTATCCGTTAACATTATTTAATTTTATTTATTTATTGGGTTTTGTGTATTAGGGACACTTTTTCCATTTTTTTTTTAATTTTATGAACTCTAAATTTTTCAGGTAAATTTCCTATTCGTAGAATGAATCTGATGATGATGGTTTTTAATTCCCCTTAATCTTAATTACATCATTATTAAACCATCCGCCGTTCCATGGATCGAGAAAACGTTAATTTTTAGATGATTACTGCTATTGGAAATTAATTTTGTTGCTTTCGAACTGTTTTCATCCATATTGACGCACATTTTATTGTTCCGTCTGGCTGATATGCATACCAGATCTAACTTTGGTGGATGCACTTAAAGCCGATCATCATCATCAGCAGTAGCATCGTAAAAAAATACCTCATCTCTTACCTCACCTTTCCCATCCCACAGGTGTTTCCGACTGTAATAATCGACATCTCAGGAGCTCTCAGCTCTGGCTCCTAGACTATAACAACCGACGCGGTTTAGCGCTACTAAAACAAAACCAACCAAAAAAAAAAGTAGGACAAGACTCCCGGGCAAACTAGAAGAAGAAGCGGTGATATTTCCATTCATAAAAGCTAGTGAGAGCTGCTCATTCATTCAGAACCGACTGACTTACGGGACAGGTGACCAGGTGTGTTCTGTGAGGCGCGCGGTAGAAACAAGAACACTTAATCCGAACGACTCGCTCGAGTACATGGCCCCCGAAAGCAGCCGACTAAGTGCGCAATCATCCATCAGAACGTGTAGTCAGTGCTTAAAGTAGATGAACCTACACTTACGACGACACGCCAAAAGACAATCGACAAAAGTCCCACTAGATTCATAGAGACAGAATTGGTCGCCAGCTGGCCACTACTTTAGAACGGCAGGTGGGAACTGCGCGACAAACGTGTCGACACCTGTATTTTTGCTGCTTCGGAAGCGCCACCGCCGCCAAAAACTGTCGAAGGATTTCGGATGGGAAATCGACAACGGCGTAGGCAGAATGTACGTATGATGGCAAAATTTGCTCTAGTAGTTACTGGTTTGTGCTTTAAGACTGACTACTTAGCGAATGTCTAACTTCATTCTTGTTGTGGTTGAGATTTGTTGACTAATGATTGTTAGTGATGCATTTTTTTAGACCGTTATACTTAATGTGTTCTTAGGATTGATCAAATTCTTTTGATATTTTAGTATTGAAATCTAAGTTAAGCTGTTTTATTTTAAATTGAATTGTGTTTACATATTTAAATATAGATAGAATGGATTCGATACAAAGAAATACAAAATTAGTAAATAAAACGTCCGATTTATTTTTAAATAATGGTTACTCATAAAGTATATGATGTTGTTTGCAGGCACAATTTTCCCGTATGTTTGGATAACTCGTCGCTATAAAGCCTACTCCATACTGAACTCGCGAGTAGTGTTGGTACATTAAACTTGTAATTAACGATAAGACTACATATAATAAAAACTTAATGCACGAGCTGCTGGTCGCAATTACTTTTGGAGTTGAACTGAAAATCTCTTGAATCACTGTGATGACGACACACGATCAAGAGGCATCTGTTAGGCTGACAGTCGTCAGCTGTAGAGGCTTCCTGGAATTTTTGTGCCGACATCTGACGTTTGGTGAGTTATCCTCCCAACACCTGCCCCATTTTAATAAAGATGGTACGAATCGTTCCTCGTAGGCTGTCTTCGCATTCTCGAAGACTGGCGAGTAAGAATCGGTTCTTGACGTTGCTTGCTTAGAGAAATTCGTTGACGTCGACGTTCATTCGATGGTTGTAGCATTTCTTGGAGTTGGGCCGGCAGTTGGACGTCCACCTCAGGATAAGGACGTAGACCCCAACTATCCAGGAGGATGGACAACCCAAGTAACACAGATTAAGCCAATACTAGGAAGTTTTATTGAGGCGCACCAGCTGACCAACGAAAACGGCCTCAGACTTATAGATTCCGCCACCTCCAAACGAATGGCCGTACGTAGTACCTTTTTCCAGCACCGCCTCCCACACAAGTACACCTGGAGATCACCGTACCAAACGCAATCACAGATCGACCACGTTTTTATCGACAGCCAGCACTTCTCGGACATCATCGACGTCAGATCCTGTCGAGGCGCCAACATCGAGTCAGACCTTTATCTGGTGATGGTGAAGATGCGCCCAAAACTCTCCGTAGTGAACAACACACGAAACCGGCGCCCACCTCGGTTAAATATCGCACGACTGAAGCAACCTGAGGTCGCGGCAGACTACGCGCAATCGGTAGAAGCAGCGCTGCCGGCAGAGGGCGAGCTTGACGAAGCACCTCTCGAGGACTGTTGGGATACCATCAAGACAGCCATCAACAGTGCTGCGGAGAACATCATCGGTTATGTGGAGCGAACTCGACGGAACGACTGGTTCGACGAGGAGTGTAGGAGGGTGATCAAGAAAATCACCGACAGCGGGAGAGGCAGCGAGTCCGAATTTTCCAGGAGAAAAAGCGGAGGAGGAGGAGCTCGAGGAGCTGGAGCAGCTGCATCGTTCCCAAGAAACACGAAAGTTCTATCAGAAACTCAACGCATCCCGCAAAGGCTTCGTACCGCAAGCCGAAATGTTTTTTTTTTTTATTAGTTGTTAACCCAGGTGGTAAATCCATTTTACGGATTGCATTCCAAGGCACGGCGAGCCACCGCGTCCCCCCAGTTTGCTACTCTGGGTCCATGGGTGCAATTGGACGACTCATGATACAATGCTAAGGAACACTGTACCCCCTACGCCATAAAGTCCACCTGGGGCCACTGACCTTTGTTCCCACCTCGAACTGTTTGACACACTTTGCTTCAATAGTGGGAGGTCATTTCGCGCTAGTGCGCTCCAAGGCAATACTCGTTTCCGAACCCTCTGATAGCATAGCCTCATTCTAACACAACTCGATGCGCGACCCCTCCTCTGACGAGTTAGGACCCGACATCTCATCGTGTGAATGAGGTCCCCACGTAGCGCAACTACTAACTTTGTGAATCCAGTCCAAGATCCAGAAACACAAAGCGAGTTGTCGACGGCACTTTCTCTGTTCAAACACGCGGGTAGGGGGGGTAAGCCCCCTAGGCCACGTGTAGGACTCAGACTCCTCCGAACTCACAAATAGTGTTGACTTAAGTCACCACTCAGCGCAACTACCCGATCTTCAAGTCGGGCGCTTGACCACCCGAAGCGCAGATCGAGCTATAGAACGCCCTCATCAGGTCACACTCGCGGTTCGGGTGCAACATTTCCCGAAACGCGTGTCGAACCCTGACACCTCCGGCAGAACGTGCCTCTCGGACACTGACGTGTAAACACGTCCCTAAGTGATCGGCCCACCATTGGCCACCACTTTGCGCATCTACTCATTTTGCGAGACGGGTCTATACCCACCGAAGCGCAAAACAAGTTGGCGATCGCTCTCCCTCCGGTCGCATCCGCATATCAGGGTCATGACCCCCCGAAAGCGTGTTGGACCATCACGCTCACACCCAAGTACTGGTACCAAAGTACCCGGGTGCACCACTTCTTCCGCGCAGGTTTGGCGGGACCCGTCGACGGCCTCTAGTGGGTTTGGTGTCCTCCGTCAAGCCGAAATGTGCCGGGATAAGGACGGAGGCATCCTGACGGACAATCGTGAGGTGATCAAAAGGTGGAAGCAGCACTTCGATGAACACCTGGCCGGCGCACATGCAGGAGATCAAGACTAAGGGGGAAGGTACATCGCCGGCGTAGCCAACGACGTAGAGGAGCCACTCCCAACGATGAGTGAAGTTAAGGAAGCCATTCGCCAGCTGAACAGAAACAAGTCGGCTGGGAAGGATGGTATCGCAGCTGAACTCATCAAATTGGGCCCGGACAGGTTGGCCGATTGCCTACACCGGTTGATAGTCCGGATCTGGGACATAGAACAGCTACCGGAGGAGTGGAAGGAGGGGGTAATATGCCCCATCTACAAGAAGGGCGACAAATTGGACTGTGAGAACTACCGAGCGATCACTGTCCTCAATGCCGCCTATAAAGTGTTGTCCCGAATCCTACTCCGCCGCCTAACGCCACAAGCAAACAGATTCGTGGGAAGTCACCAGGCCGGCTTCATGGAGGGGCTGTCAACGACGGACCAGATATTCACATTACGGCAAATCCTCCAAAAATGCCGGGAACACCAAGTCCCTACGCACCATCTATTCATCGACTTCAAAGCCGCATACGACACGATCGACCGTAACGAGCTATGGAAAATCATGGACGAGAACGGCTTTTCCGGGAAGCTGCGCTAGAAGGTGTGGAGTGCGGGGCACAATTTTCAACAGATCCAGTCAACTTATCTGCTTTGCCGATGACATTGATATAGTCGGCAGATCATCTGCGGCGGTGAAGGAGATCTACCGCAAACTGAAACGCGAAGCAGGAAGGATTGGGTTTATGATTAATACGTCCAAGACGAAGTACATGCTAGCCTGCGTATCCGAGACCGACTGAACCCGCTTGTCCAGCAATAACAAGGTCACAGTCGACGGCGACGAGCTGGAGATAGTCGAAGACTTTGTCTATCTCGGCTCACTGGTGACGGCAGACAATGACACCAGCCGTGAGATCCGCCGGCGAATTATCAGCGGAAGTCGTGCCTACTATGGACTCCACAAGCAACTGCGGTCGAGAAGACTTAGACCTCGCACGAAGTGTAACTCGTAAATGACGCTCATTAGACCGGTTGTTCTCTACGGGCACGAGACATGGATATTGCTCGAGGAGGACCTGCGTACACTCGGAGTATTCGAGCGACGAGTGTTAAGAACCATCTTTGGCGGCGTAAAGGAGAACGGAGTGTGGAGGCGAAGGATGAACCGCGAGCTCGCGCGACTCTACGGCGAACCCAGTATCCAGAAGGTGGTGAAGGCTGGCCGGATACGCTGGGCGGGACATGTTGCGAGAATGCCGGACGACTGTCCTGCAAAACAGGTGTGCGCTACGAATCCGGTAGGAACAAGACGAGCGGGGGCGCAACGAGCGAGGTGGTTAGACCAAGTGGAGCGTGATCTGGCGAACGTGGGGTGTCCGAGAAATTGGAGAACGGTTGAACGGACCGAGTGAATTTTAGGAATGATGTTCATCAAGTTATGTCGTGAGACGGAATACTATGCAAATAAAATAAATAAAATAAATAAGAGAAGTAACATCCGGAACTGTTCTTTGTTGTTTTGACCGGGAGTGTCAAAACATTCCACCACTCTGTAATTGCAATGCAATGTTCCGGAAATTTTTCCAACCATCCTTTAATTCCCTGAAAATTAACAGCCCTCGAAAAAAAGGATAAATTTTAGTTCCGAACTTAGTATATAAAGTATGCTTATCAGAACTTAGTTTTGCGATTGCCCAGTCGAACTCAAAGCTGAGGGCTGCCACTGAAGTGCTGCTTTGAACCAAAACAACTTAATTTTTATTTATAAAAAGGAGCGTGCAGGATTTGATTTATTTTTCAGGACATCACTGGATTGCATAAACAAAGCATAAACATATGATGTATACGCCTTAATATATGCATCAATAGTGAGCATCTTCTTGACTGGACTGCAGTTCATATCGAAAAACACCATTTAAATATCATCTGAATCCGAACCGAAGATTACCATCAATTAAATGGGTTCAACTACTTTATTGCAGATTTGTTCGATGTTTTCATAACTTAACTACACATTTGATACTTATAGAGATTTTTTTTTGAAAATCCGGACATTTAAAGACCAAGAAGAATCAGGACAAATTCTAAAAAATCAGGACACCTGGCATCTCTAATCGCAGCTCCGAAAAAAATCACAGTGTAATGCTTACATTTCTGTCGCCAGATAGCGCTCCCGTTTTCTCGTTAAATGGTGTAAATCGGTTAAAGCATATCTGCTTTCTGTCTCCATATTGAAATCCAAGATGGCGGCCTTCGACTAATTTCAAAAATGCCATAGATCACTGGAAATCACATGAAACTCTCAAAATGTGGCTATTGGGTGAAAGGGCTAAACTGGTAGAAGTCGATTTTCTCTATCTGACGCTATCTTGAAATCTATGATAGCGCCTTTCGCTTAACTCTAAAATGCCGTTGCCCATAATTCAGCCATTATATCCAATGCCCATATTGTTTGGATTTCATTCGATTTTCAGTGATTAACAGCGTTTTTCACTTAAGCGTGGGCCGGCATCTTAGATTTCAAGATGGCGACAGACAGCAAAATTCGACTTCTTCTTGTTTAGCCCTTCCGCCCAATACCCATATTGTGAGGGTTTCATGCGACTTTCAGTCATTTACAGCTTTGCAAAGTTCAGCGTAAGCCGCCATCTTCGATTTCACGATGGCGTCTGACAGAGAAATTCGGCTTGTACTAATTTAGCCAATTCACCCAATGCCCATATTGTGGGAGTTTCATACGATTTTCGGCGACAGACAACAAAATACGACTTCTTCTTGTTTAGCCCTTTCGCCCAATACCCATATTGTGGTGATTTCATGCTATTTTTAGCCATTTACATAATTTTGAAACTAAGCGGAAGCCGCAATCTTGGATTTGATTACGACTTAAACTCATTCCACCGGTCATTCACAACCAATCTCTTATGTATTTCACTTTAAAAGTCTGTCCTGAGGAACTTATCCTACGCGTGTATTTGGTTGACTTGCGCGAGATACGTCAAATTTTAACTATTCATATGGCTATCATAAAGCTGTTATAAAACTTAAAGCTATTTGACCATAATAAAGCTATCAAGCATTGAATCGCCTAGCGCTATATTTATTGCAAAATCGAAATGCAAATAACTGACGCCATGTTGGTGGATTCACTATGTCAAGCATCGGATAAAAATTTCTCAGGCTTATTATCAATCAATTTCATTGTTTCTGCGATGTCATTATGTCGTATATCACAATTGTTTATTTTGAAAAATGTTTTCCGCACAATTTTTTAATTTTATTTTTTCTCTTCAAAAGAAATATTTTATTAAAATTTCCTTATTCTAAAGGTTGGACCAGATGCATTTATTTTAAGATAAAGTTCCATACACATTTTACCTAAAATCTTAACCGACATAAAAAAGAGACTAAACTTGTTTTATGAAAGCTTTGGTGGTAAAAATTTTACTGCATAATGATTTTACTGAAGCGTAAAAAATTGGTCATGATGACGTTTCTAGAACAGGGCCGATATGCCAGGTTTTAGCTTTATTAGAGTTCTGGTTATGTGTAGAATGCGAATTATGAATTATAATACTATAGTCAACATGTTGCAACTTTTTGTTTGGTTGTTGATAGTGAGTTGCAAGTAAATTCGAGGTTTCGGGTTCAGGTCCGCAGGACAGTGGAAGGAGAAAATTGCATGGAAGTAGAGTCCGAGAAAACGTTGGCAGCAGAAGAACTAACCAAACTTTTTTTATGTAATGTTTGTTTTTTTACATGGTTTTCCGTCTCAATTCACTTGGTCCGACTTTCGGGGCCAATGTAATGTAAGAACCTCAAAACGAAAGAAAAGAATAAACACACACTAAACGTTGTTTACAAAATGTGTGATAAAACTTTCTCGTTGAATACATACTGAACATGTTTATAGAAACCATATAACAAGTTGAAAATTTTATATTTAAAACAAATTCCAACACAATTTTCAGATGAAACAATTGTATTTCACAGTTCATAGTATAAAGTACAAGTTATAAACCCATTTGATTATACAGTTATGAAATAACAAAAAACAATCTCCATGGTACTTATCAACACAATAGATCCTTCCTCAATTTGCGTTTTTTGCAAGTGGATAGTGAGAGCATCTCTCCAATTTGATTGAAACATTACGTCAGACAGACAGATCTTTGCGGGAATAGTTTTTTCCTGAAAAGAAATGCATCCGAGCTGTGGAGAGATTTGGTTGAGGATGAACAGCTAATAATTACTTGGCTCATTAGTACCGTGATCGATCGGGTTGACGGTTGAGAGATGATCGATTTTTTTTAAATTCTGTTTCAACTGCACCCGACAGGATTGACATTGGGTTCTAGTGTATTCATTATATCTGAATATATCTCGCAGCTCGCATTTAGTTTTCTAATATTTGCTAATATTTTTAATTTTTCATATTTCATTGAATGATTGTGCATCCCCAGGTTCGAAAAACGCTTTCTGAAAACAAATGATGACTAATCCTGTTCACTCCCTGAGCCTGGTATCGTCGTCGAGTTTCTGCAGTTGCCAATCGCAAGAGTTCCCCCAGTTGGCGACTCGACTCGGCATCTGTGTCCTCATACATCTACTTAGCATATCGCGGTATATTCCTACTCTATAACCCTTCTCATCCCCACTAACCTCGTTTTGTTTCTTGCTTAACCAAATATAGCGCTGTTAAATGTTTAACGTGTGTATTTTTTTCTTCTCCGATTTTCTTCCATATATGTCCTGCGAATCACCACACATCATTGGCGATATTGTTGCGGCCCGTGGACACCCCCTGAATTGAACAAAAATGAAAAAAAAAACCATTTCCTCCATCATCATGATCATCAACAAACAACATCAAAAAACAACAACAAAAGCCACAATAACTGAGACAGACACATTACAGAAGTACGGCCACTGCAAAGAATTTCGATAAAGCTACTCGGGCGACCTCTCGGTGAACCTGTTTTTTTTTAATATCTGTTGTTGTTATTGGTTGGTGTCCAAGGCAGAAGAACTCACTGGGTCCTACGTCGTCGTCTTCGAAAGACCCCATTCAGAACTCCCTTTCAAGTAAGACATCGTGACGCAATCCGCCGGACGGCCGGTGGAGAATCTTCATCACAATTTCATACCCTGCACCACGAAACCAACCCAAGATAAACAAGAATACGCGCGCTGTGATTGTAGCATTTTTTCCTTGCTCTCTCTCTGTTCCATCTCTGTTTTTAAAGTAAAATTTATCTGTTAATTCCAGTCAGTGTTGTTACATGTTTTAGTGTGATGATCAATCGAATGTAGATAATCGATTTTAAGAATCTCAACCGAGGCGTTGTAATTGTGCATTAAGAGTTGCATTTTTTTAAATACATAAAAGTTGTATGTTGTTTCCGCGATTCAATCGCTCACGTTTGTCCTGTTACGTGTATGTGTGTTGTGAATGTTGCATTGAAAGAAGAAGAAGAAGCAAAAGAAGCGTAAAAATAGTAGTAATTTGAGGCCGGTGTGAACCGAAAAAGGCAACAAGGCAAAGGTCATCCGATAATTTCGGCTCAGCCAAAGTTGTGCGTGTAGGGCAAATCTCTGGTAGGCACCGGACGCCGCCATACATATTGCTGTAGCGCTCCAGCTCAGCTGGCCGAGCTGACGACCGGAAGTGACAAGATGGACAGTCCCGGCGCTGTTGGAAGGCGTCGTGGAAACTCACGGATCAATGCCGAAGATCAGGCACTGGATCAGATCGCGAAGGAGGTGAGTACACTAACATTCGACTTTTTTTTAATGTTTACACAATGTTGGGGGAGTGGGTCAAAATTGGTCGATTGATCACTTAATGAGGTTTTAGTCTGGTGCAGCGCAATGCAAGATTTTATGTTAGTCATTGGTTGGAATATTGTTTTATTTTAGTATTTTACATAGAAGAAATTTCATCCAAGTGTGATGCAGTTTTCTTAAAAAATTCGAGAAAAAAAGACCATTGAGTAGTTTTTTGTTTTCGCAGTGTTCGAACTCTTAAAAACTTTTAAATGACAAAATTATGAAAGAACTAAAAACAATAATAAAAACAACGACATAACTTGACGAACATAATTCCTAAAATTCACTCGGTTCATAGCAACCGTTCTCCAATTTCTCGGGCACCCCACGTTCGCCAGATCACGCTCCACTTGGTCTAACCACCTCGCTCGTTGCGCCCCCGCTCGTCTTGTTCCTACCGGATTCGTAGCGAACACCTGTTTTGCAGGACAGTCGTCCGGCATTCTCGCAACATGTCCCGCCCAGCGTATCCGACCAGCTTTCACCACCTTCTGGATACTGGGTTCGCCGTAGAGTCGCGCGAGCTCGTGGTTCATCCTTCGCCTCCACACTCCGTTCTCCTGTACGCCGCCAAAGATGGTTCTTAACACTCGTCGCTCAAATACTCCGAGTGTACGCAGGTCCTCCTCGAGCAATATCCATGTCTCGTGCCCGTAGAGAACAACCGGTCTAATAAGCGTCATATACAGGTTACACTTCGTGCGAGGGCTAAGTCTTCTCGACCGCACTTGCTTGTGGAGTCCATAGTAGGCACGACTTCCGCTGATAATTCGCCTCCGGATCTCACGGCTGGTGTCATTGTCTGCGGTCACCAGTGAGCCGAGATAGACAAAGTCTTCGACTATCTCCAGCTCGTCGCCGTCGATCGTGACCTTGTTATTACTGGACAAGCGGGTTCGGTCGGTCTCGGATCCGCAGGCCAGCATGTACTTCGTCTTGGACGTATTAATCATCAACCCAATCCTTCCTGCTTCGCGTTTCAGTTTGCGGTAGATCTCCCCCAGATCAGATGATCTGCCGACTATATCAATGTCATCGGCAAAGCAGATAAGTTGACTGGATCTGTTGAAAATCGTGCCCCGCATTTCGCCCACCGCTCGTCGAATAACACCTTCTAGGTCCACGTTGAACATCATGCATTATAGACCATCACCTTGTCGAAGCCCCCTGCGAGATTCGAATGAACTCGACAATTCACCCGAAATCCGCACACAACACTGCGTTCCATCCATCGTCTCCTTGATCAGTCTGATCAGCTTCCCGGAAAAGCCGTTCTCGTCCATGATTTTCCATAGCTCGTTACGGTCGATCGTGTCGTATGCGGCTTTGAAGTCGATGAATAGATGGTGCGTAGGGACTTGGTGTTCCCGGCATTTTTGGAGGATATGCCGTAATGTGAATATCTGGTCAGTCGTTGACCGTCCCTCCATGAAGCCGGCCTGATGACTTCCCACGAATCTGTTTGCTTGTGGCGTTAGGCGGCAGAGTAGGATTCGGGACAACACTTTGTAGGCGGCGTTGAGGGCAGTGATCGCTCGGTAGTTCTCACAGTCCAATTTGTCGCCCTTATGGGGCATATTACCCCCTCCTTCCACTCCTCCGGTAGCTGTTCTATGTCCCAGATCCGGACTATCAACCGGTGTAGGCAATCGGCCAACCTGTCCGGGCCCATTTTGATGAGTTCAGCTGCGATGCCATCCTTCCCAGCCGACTTGTTTCTATTCAGCTGGCGAATGGCTTCCTTAACTTCACTCATCGTTGGGAGTGGCTCCTCTTCGTCGTTGGCTACGCCGGCGATGTACCTTCCCCCACCGTCTTGATCTCCTGCATGTGCGCCGTTCAGGTGTTCATCGAAGTGCTGCTTCCACCTTTTGATCACCTCACGATTGTCCGTCAGGATACCCCCGTCCTTATCCCGGCACATTTCGGCTTGCGGCACGAAGCCTTTGCGGGATGCGTTGAGTTTCTGATAGAACTTTCGTGTTTCTTGGGAACGATGCAGCTGCTCCAGCTCCTCGAGCTCCTCCTCCTCCAGGCGGCGCTTCTTCTCCTGGAAAAGTCGGACTCGCTGCCTCTTCCGCTGTCGGTGATTTTCCACATTTCGACGGGTGCCTTTCTGCACTACTGCCGCCCGCGCGGCATTCTCTTCGTCCATCACCCTCCTACACTCTTCGTCGAACCAGTCGTTCCGTCGAGATCGCTCCACATAACCGATGACGTTCTCCGCAGCACTGTTGATGGCTGTTTTGATTGTATCCCAACAGTCCTCGAGAGGGGCTTCGTCAAGCTTGCCCTCTGCCGGCAGCGCTGCTTCGACCGATTGCGCGTAGTCTGCCGCGACCTCAGGTTGCATCAGTCGCGCGATATTTAACCGAGGCGGGCGCCGGTTTCGCGTGTTGTTCACTACGGAGAGTTTTGGGCGCATCGTCACCATCACCAGATAATGGTCCGACTCGATGTTGGCGCCCCGACAGGATCTGACGTCGATGATGTCCGAGAAGTGCCGGCTGTCAATCAAAACGTGGTCGATCTGTGATTGAGTTTGGTACGGTGATCTCCAGGTGTACTTGTGTGGGAGGCGGTGCTGGAAAAAGGTACTACGTACAGCCATTCGTTTGGAGGCGGCGAAATCAATAAGTCTGAGGCCGTTTTCGTTGGTCAGCTGGTGTGCACTGAACCTTCCAATTGTCGGTTTTAATTCCTCCTCCTGGCCGACCTGAGCATTGAAATCCCCGATGACGATCTTGATATTATGTTTTGGGCAACGGTCGTATTCACGCTCCAGCTGCGCGTAAAATTCGTCTTTGTCGTCACCGGTACTTCCGAGGTGAGGGCTGTGCACGTTGATGATGCTGATGTTGAAGAACCGGCCCTTGATTCTCAACCGGCACATTCGTGAGTTGATCGGCCACCACCCGATCACGCGCTTTTGCATCTTTCCCATCACTATAAAAGCTGTTCCAAGCTCGTGTGTGTTGACGCAGCTCTGGTAGATGGCACGACCATCTGGATACGTTCGTACCGTGGAGCCCTTCCAGCATAACTCCTGCAGCGCTACGATGTCGAATTTGCGGCTCTTCAATTCGTTGGAGAGCACGTGGGTATTGCCCACAAAATTTAGAGATCGGCAGTTCCATGTTCCAAGTTTCCAATCGCTTGTCCCTTTTCGTCGCGTGGGTCTTTGCCGATTTCCATCCGAAATTTGTTGTTCGTTGTTCGTTGCTTATGTTTTTTTTGTAGTCACGGGCTCGCAAGGCCCGCAGCTAACCCCACTATCTCGCAGGAGGACCGTCGTGATGTTGCTGTTTTGGGTCCCGAACACCACCAGGACGTTGTTGCACTCCGCACGCCGCCCCTGACATGGAGAACAGACGCGTACGAAGCCCCCTATCTCAGTCTGCATGCGACCAAAGCATCCACCGGGGTTGGGTACCCGATCTCCGCTAAGGTTGCTCGCACCCCAGCTAGCACCACGGGGAGGTAGAGAATCGGAGTTGCAGACAAGAGGTGATATGACCACTACCCGAAGGTTGGGTGTATGGGGTCTCGAGTTGCACATTGTCTACCGTTCACTAGCCAAAAAAATACAGGGGCATAATAAAGTGTCCAGATCAGTACAGCTTCAAATAATTCAAACTGAAGGCAAACAAGAACGATTTAATAATGGGTATGGCCTCCATCAGCCTTCAACACCTCCTGCAAGCGCTTCGGCATAATTTCAACAAGTTTAGGGATAAATCATCCAACAAGATGAAAATCCCAAAAAAAAAAAATACTTTCAACAAGGTTCTGCAAGTGTTGTGGGTCGAGTTCTTCCCACGCATGCTCCAGGGAATCAAAATAAGTATTTTTATTTGTCACACCAGTCTTATCAATCAGAGCATCGAAGATGGCCCACAGATCAGGACTTTGTGGGGCCATTCAAGGGGTTTGATGCGGCAGGAATGGAAAAATGACTTCGTCAAATTGGCCGTATGCGTCGGATCGTTATCCTGCTGTAAAACGAAGCGCACTTCGAGGCCCGTCTTAATGAGGGATACTCCGAGGTTTTCCCGCAGGATATTGCAATATGACTCAGCTGTCATGATTCCGTCAATTTTTACCAAATTGCCCATCCCACCCCAAGAAAAGCACCCCCACACCATCACGTAACCTCCTCCGTGCTTGACTGTTCCTTGGATATGGCGGTCTTGGAGCTCCTCACCCCACTTGCGCCACATATGATCCCGTTTCTTTCGGTTGAATAGCTCGAATTTGGATTCGTCGGCCCACAACAATGTTTTCCAGTACTCGAGCTGTTTATCGGAGTGTTCCTTGGCGAACTGCCGCATCTTACTCGTCGTTCTTCTAAGATCATCTGTTGATCATAAAATCAATCATAAAAATATATTTGAATTTACTTTATTTATAGCTTATTGCATAGTTTTAATAATACAATTGTAGTTGAATGTTTTAAGTTGAATTTTCAGTTGAACGATCATAAATTTACAGTTGAATCTATCATATTTATAGTTGAATGTGGGAGGACAACCAGAAATTTTTAGTTGAATCGATTATAGTTATAGTTGAATGTCTAAAATCAATCATACAACTGTAGTTGAATCTACCATATATACATTTGAATGAATTATACAATTACAGTTGAATCTATTGTATTCACAGTTGATTCAGGTAAGGTCAATCAGCAGTTCAAGTTGAATCTATTGTATTTATAGTATTTATAGTTGAACGAACATGTCCTGATCCTGAATCAGCCCTGATTTTGGACCTTATTCTCATTCATATTCTGATACTGTTTCTGGTTCAAGATTATGCTGAACCAGATTCTAATCCCGACATGATTCTTATCTTGGTATTAATTCTGGTCCTTTACGTCACACGAAAACGATTCTAATCCAGACCCTGATTTGAAACCTGATACTAGAACTAATCCTGATCTTGAAGAGGATCATGATCTGGAACCTAGCCCTGATTCTAAAATTGATTTGGAACCCGATTCTCGATCCTGCTCATGATCGTGATCCTAATATCTCTATTTATCCTGATACTGAACATGAACCCAATAAGGATCTTCATCTGTAATCTAATCCTGATACTTATCATGATCATGATCCTGATCTGAAACTTTGTCCAGTGACTCTGATTTTTAATCTAATGATGATTCTCTATTCACATGCTGATGGTGGTTGGAAGGCTTGACGTTATCATAATATGTCCTTTAAATAAGTTCCCGATCACAAGAGAAAAACAAAATAATATCCAGTATTGAAATATTTTATAGTTCAATTTGTTTTCCTGCCAAAATAAGCTGTACATAATTTAGAACTCGTACACCCATAGAAGAATAGGTTGCAAAAATCGAATGCCCGTTTAAAAAATATTGTGCTTATTTTAAGGTAAAAATTAGCTAAGCTGACAAATCGTTTTCTAGAAACGTTCAAAGATTACAAATATGTTTTTCAAGACCTCACATAACTCTTTCGAAAGCATAGAACTAATTTTTGTTCAGATTTTCCTAAAGTTTACAAAAGTTAAGTTGAAAAAAGCGACATTTCTGTCCCGGCATATTTCTTCAATGTTCTGGTAAAGTTTGAAGCTGTTCAATTTTTTCATGGAAAAGAATATGATTTTTCCAGACATTTCTTCCAATTGTCTACAAACTGCTCTTTTAATATTACCTACCTTCTATGTTTATCTGAATATTGAAAATTTTAAATTTTGGAAAACAATTCCTCCTATAAATTGTCAAGCTGATTTTATATTATATTTCGATGTATTTTTTTTAACATATTACTATGGCTACACAGTTTTTTCTTTGCTGAAATTTAAATTTCAAGTTAAAGTCATCCGAGATAGTTTTGGAACAGTGCTGAAACTGTGGACCAAACCGATGAATAGATGCAAATTCCATTGGGTTTATCCCAATATTTTTTGGAGACCTTTCAATTAGATGTAAGAAAAACTACGTTTTAAAAAAAATTAAAGTATTCGTTATGATTTTACACCGTTAAAAGAGTTTTGAAAACAGTTGTTACAAGCTTTGCATTGATTTTATTCATTCGCCATGTTTCTATATTCAAATTCAAAAAAACCGGGAAAATAATCATTTTAAACAGAGAAACCGGGAAAAAACTTTGGAATTTGAAAACGAAAAATCGCTAGTAACGCTGATAATATTCACACAAACTCAGAACTCTTAAATATTGAAAAAAAAAGACAAAACGACTGCTACTGATTTCAATTCATAACTCGGGTGTTGTTCGTTTCTTCGGAACACATGAATATCACGGAAAAAGTATACGGTGGATCGATTACGAGACAAACCATCTCTAATTTAAAAAGAATAACATCAATACGATTCTGATGCCAATTCTGACACTAGACATGACCCTCATTCTGATTCGGAACATAGCCTTGATTCTGAATTAGATCCTGGTCATGTTCCCAATCTTGATCTGATCAGGAACCTTATCGTGATCCCAATACTGATTCATCTCATAATTCTGATCTCGAGTCTTATTCTTATTGAGATACTGTTGTTGATTCTTATTCTTACTAAGATCCAGATCCAAATTGATCCTGATTTATATTCCGATCCAGATATTGATGCTAGTTCTGATCCTGATGCAGATCTTGAACCTGATACTGAACATGATCCTAATCATAATCCTGATTCAGTCCACGATGCTGAATCTGACCATAATTCTCCTTTTCCTGATGCTGATCCTGATCTCAGATTCTGATCTGCAGCCTGATCCTAATCCTTATCATGACTGTTATGTGATTGAAATCCTGATATATATGCTAATCTAGATCCTGACGATGATACTGATGTATACTCTGAAGCAAATACACATCCTGATCTGAATACTGATGATGTTCCCAATCTTGCTTCTGGTTAGGATCGTGATCCTTATCCTGATTCTCATACTGACGTTATTCAACGGTATAGAACTCTTTAACATCGCAACTGTAAAATAGAGGTACTGAGCTTAAGTGAATGTCTTCATTACCGACGAGTCAATCAACGATTAGCAGGCATATTTTTTTCCATGAATTAATCACTTGGAGGCATTCTTTTCTAAGATAAGACTTAGCGATACCTTAGGATGTCGTTCAAATAAGATGTCTCTTAAAGAGAAATAGTGTTTCTTTTACTTTTCGTTTGATTCTAGATCCAAATGTTTAATATATTTTTTTAATTGAATCTTGAGTCAGAGATCTAGAAAGTCAGAGTCATTGATCTAGTACCTTGCTATTGATGTTTATGATAGTAGTTTACAGAGTGCAAACTTCCAGCCATATTGCTGAAGAACATTTGGGTGCTGTCTATTGAAAAGCAAACAAAACGCCTCGAGCAAGCAGATTTCTTTCGAAACTCAAAAACACTTAAAGCTGTTTACAAAAGACCGTAACGGTAATGCTCCGGTAATAAATTACGACGATTATCGTCGAACAAGATGTGTCCCTTGCTTTTTCGGGATTTACAAAAACTACTCGCGACTATAAATACTTAGCTCCAGTACCTACTATTATTAATGGCGGGCGGCTTGGTTGGGACACATCGTCGATTTAGTTTTTCTCCATCTTGTCCGGGTCCCCTTCATCAATTGGTTGCTGTCAATTATTTCCTCACTGTCCGGAAGAACAATGACCGGTCGTTTGTCGAAGTTGTGTAGAAGTTTGGTGCTGAGTAATTGCCCCAAAGTTGAGTTACTATAACTCAGCGCCATTTTTTTCTGGTGTGTCGACAGTGAAAAATGAACTGGAACCGGAATTCGTTTGACACTAGTTGGATGGCTTCTTATGGTGATTGTGAATGTCTTATTCTGTCATCTTCCGTCAGCCACAAACATCTACAGAATAATTGATTTCACATGAGTTAAAAATACCAATTTGAGAGTTCTTCAATTTTTCCGTGTATGTTCTTAGATGTTTTTCTTTGTTATTTCTACAAAGTATGATCAAAACTGCAGAAAAAAAACCTTTCAAAAAACGACGCAATTCGCGTGTGGTACCAATAATCTACGGCTAGACAGTCGCGACAGCTCGTGTACCTTTTTTTTCGTTGACGCCCAAAGACGGTCGCAATTTTCACACCACGTGCCAGCTGAGAGGGTATTTTCGCAGATCGTCAAGGAAGATTCATGAAGTAGGAAGATCCGGGTGCAGTGCCGGAGGCTGAGGGCAAATTCACTATTACCTACTAAACTAAAAGACAAGAAGAATCATGCCGTAGGAATCTGTGAGCGGCAGCCAGCCAACCCAGTACACGGGCGGCCATAATTAGCGAAATGATGTCATACCCACGGAGGCGGCTGGGCCGCAGATTGGCAACCACAGGAACAAGGAACAGAAAAAAGCAACGAAAAAAAAACGAACGAAAGGTTCGGTGCTGGAATGGAGGGGGGCGACCATAGATTGGGTAATGATTGTCACAATTTAAAAGAAAAAAAATTTAATTTATAAATTGATTTCCAGCTTAACCCCGGTGTGCGTTGCAAAAAAAAAATTGTTTGTAAAGTCGTTTTTCAAAAATTCATTGTCTTCTGTCAGAAAACTGTTTAAAATTTAATTATTTTTCTGTTATAAAGTGAGAGAAAAACGTTAGCAATGTTATTTTTGGAATATAGACTACCCCCAAAATAAGTTGGAACATTTGATAAGGTTTCTTGAAAACTTTCTCTTCATTGGATTTCCTTTCTGGGAGTATGGAAAACACATTGCCGATGATCCACAATTTCGCAAATGTAATCCAGATAACGAAAAGGGGAAAAATTGAAACAATATTTGGGGCTTATTCTGCGACTCGAATGACGTGACTTACGGAATTTCATATCGTTTTGCTGGCTTAAATAGCCTCTCTAGCCCCAACATTTTTGTTCGGATGCGCTGTTATTGGTCGCTCATCGAAATATAATTTTTTTTTTCTGGAGCATTTTCTGGAGTCAGGACGAAGAAGTGAAATTTCATGAGTCACGTCACTCGAGTCGCAGAATAAGACCCTTTGTAATTCGAAATCGAGTTTCATACAAATTATTTGTATTCATTTCTCCCTTTGAGGAAATAATTCGAGTTACAAATTTGTCTTTGGAAGACTACGGATGAACCTTGACAATTTTAAAGCATAATTTGCAATTCACGTATTCGAGCCTTGGGTCCCCAAAAAGAAATATTATTGGCCGAAATAACTTTCCTGGATTTTTGATTCCTCATTCTTGTTCACGTACAAACAAAATTAGGCAAAAACTACGTAAAAATAGTTTTGAAGAAAGGGACCCAAGTTATTCATGAAAAACTGAATTTTCATGTTCCTCCAGAACAAAATGTCTCAAAATCCCATACAAACTTTAGGCTCTTTGAACGACCCCTTCCCGTGATCCGATCTGGCCCAAATTTGGCATGAGACCTTGTACTATAGGCCTAGGATCAATTAAAGCCTGCAGCGCATAACATTTTACAAGCTTGAAATTTCCCATACAAATTTGGGGCAGTCTAATGTACATACTGAATTTGTTGAAACTTTGCTACGAAAAACCCCGAGTTTTCCTGAATTCTACCCGAAATTTGTATGGTGGCCCCCGTTTTTAGGAGGAAAAGGGGCTTCAAACATCGCAGGAACCATACCCGGGCTTAAAAACTTCTACACGCCGGTTTTTACGTCAATCTGTTCAGTAGTCTCTACGTCCTTCGAGGACATACAGACATATCAAGCCTTTAATATATTTATTCACCCAGCGCTGAAAAGTGTACTGTACCAATGGTGATATGATTGGAAAGCACTACTGGCATAAAGACTAGAGCTACATTCAAGCGAAACAACCCAGACAACCATTTGGTGGGTATTTCAAATTTGCAACACAATTATACGTGCAAATATACTATCGTATATCGTATATAATGCAGCAAAACCAGTATATACGTGTCACTTTAGAGGACATATAGGTACATTAGCACACATATTCTTGATTTGGATTGTATTGAATTACGATTTGCACGATTTGTCATGCGAATTATTTACGACTACTCTGATTGTCATAAACAATTTTATTGAACTTATTTGTATTCTTTTACGATTACCAGCAAATACGTTCACGAAAATCAGACATGCGAATTAATTTGCATAGGTATACGATTGCATGTACATTATTACGAATCAATGCAGTTATATACGATTGTATAGCATATATCTCCAAATGGCAAGCAGAGTTGCGAGCTTATTTTAACCATTTATCATCATGCCTCCCTCTAGAATTGGCAGTAGCTCGTCAATGAACGGGTTAAGGATTTCAAAAGCACTTTTTGGCTTCCTGGTCCCATAGTATATTCCGATTGCCATTGGGGCAACTTGCGGCAGTTCATGGATGTTGCAAAGTATCAGCCAACAGTTCCTTTAACTGCTCTTATGGATTGGCAGACCGTTTACGTTGATATTGAGCGATATTGATGAGGGCTTATTAATTGAAGTCAATGCTTTGCGCTGCCAGCTCTCAACACCCTGATGCCAATGCTTTCCACCATTCCCCATACTCATTATGCTCAGATTTCTAGGCGTCCTCAAAATGGGAGACAAGGGAGTTCAAAGCAGCGTGGGTAATATAAAATTCGGTAGGCCAGTTTCGAATTTTATCAACTAATCTTGTGCTGCCAGCTAAAAAAATAAGACTGTAATTTAAGCATATAGGTGTATAACAACAGTATCTTACAGTTTTTGGAGGCTCCCTGATCCTTATCGGAAATTTCCTGTGAATTTTTATTTTCATCGACAATTCCGATAAATGAATACAGCATCGGCCTGGATTTCGAGTAGAAATGTTTCGCCGCCGCGCTCAATGTGAACACTCTGGGAAGAACTTTTATTATTAGCAGATAGCTAAGTACTTTTGTATCGCTGAACTAATCGAGCATTTTAGCAATCTTCTTTGATAGAAAAATGTACTTTCTGCTAAGGTCTAACACCTGGTTGTTATGATGATAAAACTCGTATTTCATGTTAAAAAAAGTCTTAATTTCGAATTATTTTATGCATAGCACGATAAAATCTGTCAATCACGGCTGATCATCGAATATCGGTCGTTTCACGGACTTTTTGCGAATTGTCGTACCCAAAGGTCGAGTTTATATGTACATAAATACGAGTCTCTCTTCTTGTCGTAATAAAATCATGCAATGCATTTAAATACGATAAAGAATATGCATGGGCCGCACATTGTAGGTGCAGATATACGAAAATTAGTCTAAATAACATTCTATACGATATAATCTGCAAAATAAAATACGACTTCCGGTTGTCGTGGAAGAAAAACATTTTATGGGATTTTCATCCTATTAGATAATTCACCAAAAAAAAAATATAGTGAGAATCGAACTCACTGCAAAATCTCATCTCGGCTAGCCAGTTCGATTCTTACCTAGTGCACCATCCGAGTCGGTTACGAAAGTTTATTGTCATAGTTCTTCTAGCCTGCGATTTACATTCACACGCACAGCTCATCTTGGCTGGTGGTATTTTGCCGTCGGTTAGAAAAAAGATTTTTTTTAAATGCCGGTTCACATACACACGCAGCGCTCGGTACATCATTCGAGAATATCCTTGCTGGCTGATTGTTTCCATCCTGCTTCGTCTCGAGATAGGATATGTTTTATTTGGTTTCTTTCAGACATATGCAATGCGGTTGTGCTGGGAGGACAATGGCAGTTATTAGAAAGCTTGTTAATGCCGGTCCGGCATGAATCTTACACCGATAATGCCATTTGCAAGAAAGTTCATTATTGGAGTAGAGTCTGATTTGTGGATGTAGATTAAAAAATCTGAAACATTTTTTTTAGTTTCAAAGTTTTCATCTAGAAATGAGTGACGTAATTTATGGAAATCCTTTCGACTCAATTGCACTGAACAAGTGCTTTCTCAGCAAATCTCACTCGATGAAAAGCTTTGGATCTTTTAAGTTTTGGAAAAATTCTATTAATCTATATAATGTTACACGAAATCATGAAAGCTTTTCCTAAAAATTTACGTAATGTTTTTTTTCTCTTTTATTTATGTCGCAACTAATCTGTAATCCTTCTTTTTTCACTCGGAGTTGTAATGAAAACTATTTAAAATAATAATAAATTAGACAAAAGCGTTTATGCAACAAAATTGAATGCTATGTTCATTAGATTGTGTCAATTTGGAGTCATTTCTGAACTTCTCATAACCTGGTATCTAAAAAGCATTGTTTTGCAAAATTTTTGAGTAACGTTTACATTAGTAATTTTGAACTTTTAGGTTTGTATGGGGAAATTGAATATTTTGTACTGAAAAATCAACATCATTTTTGTTTCTTCTGTGAACCCAGCCTGCTCATGGTTTTTGTGTTCAATCTTTCAAAGGAAATTTTACGCTGAACAACTTTGTTGAAGACCTTATCTTATTAGGCAAAAAAAGTTATTAGCTGTTTAAAAGGAGTATGTCTTTTTGCATTGCTAAACATTAAATTCAATTGAATTAATATATTGACACAAAAACCATAAGCAGGCTGGGTTCCACAGAAGAAACAAAAATGATGTCGATTTTCCAGTACAAAATATTCAATTTTCCCAAACCTAAAAGTTCAAATTTACTCATGTAAACGTTACTTGAAATTTTTGCAAAATATCATGGACGAGTTTGGGACCAAAACGAAGCATTTTAGACCCCAGGGTTCGAGAAATTCAAAATTGATTCACTGCACAAAATGAATAAAAACGAGTAATTTCGGATCGAAAATTACGGAAATACAGAAGCTTTAAAAATTCCCATCTCCTACAGTTTATTTTCGTACTAGTCTACTTAGCAACTGCGAACTTGTAACTTTTTTTTCCTAATTGAGTTATGAGGTCTGCAAAAAAAAAGACTTATTATTTTTTACTTAAAACTTATTTTAGAACATTTGAATGTTTTGAGACTTATTGATAAGTTAGAAATTAGGAATTTAAAGGACATTTTTCGACAAACAGTTGACTTTTGGAACCTTATTCATTAATTTGTTTCAGTTTGGTTGTGAAGCACAGCATATAAAAAATCTACACGTAATCTGTTCCCAAAATGAGTGTCGATTTTATTGTTTGGTAGCCTGAAAGTTCAACTTGCTTGCATTTTTTTTTATGATTCATTGTACTTGTTAATTTTGTTCAGCTACGTTCATTAATCGTTGGCTGCGAATGGACAACCCAAAACACAAAACTTTCAAGACAACTCCAAGAAAAGTAAAACACCTCAGCTCTGTTCCTTCGCCAGAAGAACAACTTTGGCAGATAGTAGATTTGCAAAAATAGTTGCACCATCTACATGCGCAGACAGTTCTGTTGCTAATGTTAGACTCCCTACTCTAGGGAGACTAGTAGATTGACTTGTACCGATCAGCTTCGTTAGCTCACAGTCTGCTAGCAGTCAGTAGTGTCTACTGCATGGTTGAACGCTGGCTTACTTGCTGCAAGAAAAACTCGAATCTCTGATCGAGCTGGGAACACTCTGGTTGAGCAAAACTTGAAATCTGCCATGCAAATCGGTTTGGTTGGACCAAAGTGAGTAACCATTTTTTTTTTGCTTCAATTTTTGAGTGTTTTCCCCCACTTTGAGGGAGAACCTGAAATAACTGTACGTCAACCCAATAAAATTCGATGTAGTGCTTGTAAATTTCAATTAATTTCCGTTGTACAGATGTTTGCACACCTCCTAGCCGGGGAACGACTGGGTGGAAGTTCAATTCCCCGGTGTTCCCAATTGCTGGAAATCCTCTGACAACTGTTGATGAGGCCAAACTACATTAAGATTTATTGTTATTGAATTTTTATTTCTTTCCGTTGTTGTTTTGCCATTGCATTGGACGAAGCAAGGACTTTAAAGTGAGTGAGCCGTGCGGAGTGCAGAGATCTTCGGAGCTGCAATTCCTCTCGAGAGTCTGTCTCCCCTCGTTTGTTTCCGAAACGTGAACGATCGAAAACGCATGGGCCGGCTTAGCGGCTCGAAATCGATGTGATGCTGATGAATATTGTTTCACATCGGTTCCGAACTGAAGGAGGGGAAAATCGGACCATCAATGAACCTTCTCATTACCCCGCAGTCGATTTCCGTGGAGAAACGTTTGGGCGGATGGCCGTGGGGCTAAGCGTTTTGGTGAATTGAACATTGAACAAAAAATTAAACAAACATAAATTCATTTTCCTCTGCATTGTGCTGCAAAGCAGCTGGGGCTGGGGAGTTAATTGAACATTGAAACGTAAGGAAATTTGGTTTTTGACGTAAAATAAATAATCAAGATTAACCATGTAATTGACTCATTACAATTGAGTTTTATGGACACCTTCAAACTATTTGAGGTAAGCACCATCGATTTTTCCAGGATTAACTTCTTCATCAATACTGCAGTTACAAACACGCCCATCGATGCAAAAAAAAAGAAATGCTCCAGGCCTTTTTTGTTTTATCCAGAGCATCTCCTTTAACGGAAGTCTACTTCCGATTTGAACAAGACAGCAAGACTAAAGAATAGAAACCGAGAAAAAAAATATCCTCACCATCAAGCATCTTTCTTGGGGAAAATCTTTCTGTCTGGTCGAAAATGCATGTTCCGGATGTTCCTTTGTGCCGCCGCGCTCACTGTCCCTAGTCTTGTTGCGGATGCTGCAAATCATTTTGGCAGCATTATGAACCGCAAAATAAGACTAAAAAAAATATGCATTATTGGATCTTGAACACAATCTTCTTAGACGATTTTTTTCTCGGTGGTGTTGTCTGCATTATTCTATCGGAATTTAAGTTTTATAAAAATGCAACCTTGAAGTGTTGCTTTGTAATTAGCATCATCAAAAACGTGTTTTGAAGTGTTTATCATTGAAAACTTGTGAGCTGATTGATAGGTCAATTTTAAACCATCTCAAATAAAACATTTCAGTATTGTTAAAAATGATGGTCTTTGGATTAAATCTCATTAAAGGTAACATAAATATTTAGTATTCTTTCTGTGGGTTGCCGGTTTTGCATTTTGAAGATGCTAACTATCATGTCTTAAAAATATTACTTATTGTGTGTAATAAATGGATCTCAAATAAACCTCAAGATCTTCTAAAAT
Organism: Uranotaenia lowii; assembly: GCF_029784155.1. Taxonomy (NCBI): domain Eukaryota; kingdom Metazoa; phylum Arthropoda; class Insecta; order Diptera; family Culicidae; genus Uranotaenia; species Uranotaenia lowii. Next base: position 44,550,698 of record NC_073691.1, read on the forward strand.
TTATTCAAGTGTTGTTCGTTTTTTCTTTAAGTAGGACAGATTTATCGTTATTTGGTACATTGAGAGGCATTAAGACCGTTGTCAGCGATAGTATGTACACAATTCTATTCAAAGACACTATTCGCCAAGAGAAAAAAATCAAGGCGATTTGAGTTGAATTGTCTTCGAAATAGCAAACACGACAGGCAAATTCGAGCTTCGATTCCTGTCCAAATTTATGTGCATTTTAAAATTTCCATCCTTTCAAAGTTGAATCAATCAAAAGAGACTTTGAATAAAAAGGTTTGATTTGAAGATTGCAATATCGATATTAGAAGTGTGCCAGTAGGTACATGCTACTAGTACAAACTATCAGTGTAAGCTATAAGTTAAAGCTACTAGCGCAAATTACTAGCACAAGCTATTAGCACAAGTGTCGTTGTAAAATATTTAGATTCTGTCTTTAATTTGCGAACCCTTGAGTGAGTTGGTTTCGGATTCCTTGGATAAAAGGTAACGGGCTTGTAAGTTATCATCACCGTTAGTTTTCTTCCCAAAAAAAAAAAAAATCAACTAGTTAATCCTTCAAGCCTAACCTTTTCTCAGGTAGTAAGAAATTCAGAAACCATATGAATATCGAATTTACCACACCACGCTGCTTCTTCACCCAAGAGGTCGCAAAATAGAATGACGATAAATAGTCTGTACAAACACACTTCCAACATACATTTCCGTTATTTTCAAGACGAGACTATTCATCAAATAGATCGCAAAATATAGTCAGGATTTAGAATTTTTTACCAGAATTAGTATCAGTAGCTTGACTAACATACTTGTAACAACGAATTTGGCCAACTACAAGCCGAAACCCTTTCACTCAATCGATCGAAAGATATTTGTAGTTGGACTTAACTTATTTTTCTACGGGTACTGGCATTAGTAGCTTATACTAGCACACTCCTTACATCGAATTTTGTCTTCGCCGGACATTTTTTGATAAAAAATCAACTTCTTTTATACTGATACTTGTACTAGCAGCTTCAAGCCAAGTCAAACTTATTCTACCAAGCGGTTGTAAGCAGGGGACTGAGATAAACGGAGAATCATCGTCAATGATCAAACAAATTTGGCAGCCAATGATTGGATTTGTTATAGTTTGTGGCAATTTGTTAGAGAGAATTAGAAGGTTTAAGTTAAAATGAGAGAAACCGGTGCTCAGAGAGAGTGAAAATGTGCTAATTGTTGCAAATTGTTGCGTTGTTGAATTTTGATCATTACCTTTCCAAATGCAAAGAAGTCTCTCTCCACTGCAATCCCTCGGTTGTAAGATGCAGTCAAGCGTAAAGCTTTGTAAAGTAATGTACTAGTAGTTACTTGTACTAGCACACCTCAAACACTGATTTTTTCTTATCTCTAAGCTGAACATTTTCACCTGAAAGGATCGCAAGCTGTAGTCGATATAAACCATTTCTACATCGGTAATATTACTTGAGCTGGTTCTAGTATACTTCTAACATCGATTTTCTGATTAATGTACTTTGGCTAAAATTAAAAAAACAAAAAAAAAAACATTTTACACCGATACTTGTGCTAGTAATTTGCGCTAGTAGCTTTTACTTATAGCTTACACTGATAGTTTATATCAGTAGCTTGTACCTACTAGCACATTTCTAACATCGATTTGGCAATCCGTATGTAAAACCTTTTTATTCAAAGTTTCTTTTAGATGATTTAACTTTGAAAGAATGAAAATTTAAAAAAAGGCACATAAATTCCGACACAAATCGAAACTCGAACTTGACAGCCATGTTCGCCAATTTTGAAGATATAATAAGCTCAAATCACCTGAAACTTTTTCACCTAATCAATCGGAAGATATAGGCAGTTGGACTTAGCTTATTTTCTACGGGAACTTGCACTAGTAGCTTATACTAGCTTTCTTCTTACATCGATTTTTGTCTTCGCAGGAAATTTTTTAATCAAAAATCAACTTTTACATACTGATACTTTTACTCGTAACCTCAAGGCAAGTCGAGCTCTTTCTAACAAGAGGTTGTAAGATATAGTCAATAGTGAAGCTTTTTTCTTCCAGTAATGTACTAGTAGGTACTTGTACTAGCACACCTCAAACACTGATTTTTTCTTATATCTGAGCTGATCATTTTCACCTAAGGGATCGCAAGCTGTAGCCGAGCTGGTACTAGTATACTTCTAACATCGATTTTTTTCATTTATCTACTTTGGGTAGATGTTGCATACTAGCACACTTCTTACATCGAATGTAGTCTTTGCATGTCTTTTTTTAAATAAAAAATCAACTTCTTTCATACTGATACTTGTACTAGTAGCTTCAAGCCAAGTCGAGCTCATTCTACCAAGCGGTTGTAAGATACAGTCAAGAGTAAAGCTTTTTTCTTCCAGTAATTTACTAAAAGGTACTCGTACTAGCAAACCTCAAACACTGATTTTTCTTATCTTTGAGCCGAACCTTTTCAACTAAGGGATCGCAAGCTGTGGTCGATATAAACATAAACCATTTCTAATTACACTAGTTTACAAAATTTAAAAAAAATCGTGAACTTGATTAACTGACCAACATTTTTAATGTGAAATCGGGCGCTGAATCCGAAAATGAAATTCAAAAAAATCTCAGTAGAGCCGTTTTTGAGTTATGCTCCAAATATGAAATTTCGAAAAAATTAAAAAAGTTCTTGTACTTAGATTAAAATATCTCGGACGGCATAACAGTAATTTGAAATCCCTCTTTCGGATATTGAAGGTGAATAAGTTTTCTATCGATCATCTGAACACTGTTTTTGCGTTTGACCAACAGTATTGCTGATATTAGTGACTTTATGAGAAAAAAAATTATAAAAAACGCATTTTTTTTAGAGAAAATTTTGTTTCAACGAAAGTTTTAGACTCGATGGTAGCATTTAAAAAATCTGATTTTCTTCTGCGCTTAAATATCAATTTAAAACAAAGATTTCAAGTGGTTATTTATCAGAATCGGTTGAAAATTGAAGAAGTTATTGCTACTTTACAATAACTGAAATTTTTGGAGTTTTTAATAATTTAACAAACCGCAGTACACTTATCATAGTATAGGAAGAATGAAACATGATAAATCTCACTCGCTCCAAGTCAAAATTATTTACTAGCTTACCAGAAGGTCATATGCCAAGTTTCAGGAAGATCTGACCATAGGGAGGGGTTGCTTAAGTCTCAAACGTGAATAAAGATTTGAGATATTTCGCCCGGAAGGAACGAAAAATACTGGTTTTTCATCAATAACTTTTTTCATCACTAGTTGATTGTTTTTTTATGGTTGATTTTCTTAAAGCCTAAGTTGAGACAAATATTTCACCCGAAGACTGTAACTCGATTGGATTTGAAACAGAAAAGTTATTGCGGTTCAAAGGCCGCAAATTTTGTCCAACACGCAATGAGTACTTTTTACGCATTGCGTTTTATACGACAATTTTCGACCAAAATACAATCTTTGAACCGCAATAACTTTTCTGTTTCAAATCCAATCGAGTTACAGTCTTCGGGTGAAATATTTGTCTCAACTTAGGCTTTAAGAAAATCAACCATAAAAAACAATCAACTAGTGATGAAAAAGTTATTGATGAAAAACCAGTATTTTTCGTTCCTTCCGGGCGAAATATCTCAAATCTTTATTCACGTTTGAGACTTAAGCAACCCCTCCCTATGGTCAGATCTTCCTGAAACTTAGCATATGACCTTCTGGTAAGCTTATAAATAATTTTGACTTGAAGCGAGTGAGATTTATCATGTTTCATTCTTCCTATACTATGATAAGTGTACTGCGGTTTGTTAAATTATTAAAAACTCCAAAAATTTCAGTTATTGTAAAGTAGCAATAACTTCTTCAATTTTCAACCGATTTTGATAAATAACCACTTGAAATCTTTGTTTTAAATTGATATTTAAGCGCAGAAGAAAATCAGATTTTTTAAATGCTACCATCGAGTCTAAAACTTTCGTTGAAACAAAATTTTCTCTAAAAAATGCGTTTTTTATAATTTTTTTTCTCATAAAGTCACTAATATCAACAATACTGTTGGTCAAACGCAAAAACAGTGTTCAGATGATCGATAGAAAACTTATTCACCTTCAATAACCAAAAGAGGGATTTCAAATTGCTGTTATGCCGTCCGAGATATTTTAATCTAAGTACAAGAACTTTTTTAATTTTTTCGAAATTTCATATTTGGAGCATAACTCAAAAACGGCTCTACTGAGATTTTGAATTTGAATTTCATTTTCGGATTCAGCGTCCGATTTCACATTAGAAATGACCTTCAGTGTACTGAGTTCAAAAATGCTGTAAACTAGTGTTATCGGTAATATTACTTGAGCTGGTAATAGTATACTTCAAACATCGATTTTTTCATTAATGTACTTTGGCTAGGTGTTGAAGCTAAAATTAAAAAAAAAACCATGAGAAAATGACATCGATTGATTACAAGATTTTCTGAAATGGATTCTTTTTTATATGTTTGGGGATCGACTGATTTTTGTGTTTTTCTTGGGAAATACCGGCTTGCAGTCTATTTTAGAGCAAAAATGATTTTTGTTTTATGTATCCAACGTTTCAATCCGTTTTGGATCTTCTTCAGGGGCTAAAACATTGTATTTTTCAATTAATTTTTGGTCGATTACAAATTATTTGTTGTGAGATGTTTATCTAAAAAGTACCATTTTCTTTTTCATATGTGATGAAAGAAATTAGAGAAACATGAACTATCAAAGAACGAAAGAACATAAGCCGTAAATATCATGAAAATTTCGAAAAAGATACAACGGCTCACCGACAGGACTTGAACCTGCAATCTCCGCTCTCCGCAGGTTCAAGTCCTGTCGGTGAGCCGTTGTATCTTTTTCGAAATTTTCATGATATTTACGGCTTATGTTCTTTCGTTCTTTGATAGTTCATGTTTCTCTAATTTCTTTCATCACATATGAAAATGTGATCATTTTCAGGTACAAAGATGTACCAAGCGATTTCATAACATCAGTATTGACCATTTTCTTGTTTTTGTCGACTCACCTGGTCTTGTAAAGCTGTCTATTTATTTGTTTTTTAAATTTTCCGAATTAATTCGTGTTATATGACAATAATTATGAAATGGATTCGAAAAAATCATCCTAACTACGAGTTCGGTAATTTATTTCACCGAACGGAAATTACAGGTATTTTAGTAATTTTTACAAATATATCGGTAAAATCTACCGGTTTTAGGTAAATTTTACCGATTTTTTACAGTTTTTCGGAACAGAAATTTGGTAATATTTATACACATCTTAGTAATAATTACGGATACGGTTTTACGGTACTTTACCGGTTGTTTGGCAACGCACCGAGCTGTCAAGTTGACAACTTTTTTTTCGGGATTTTTTTCCGTAAGAGGTCCTTGATACTGACTTGTCACTTGTCGCCATGAAAAAAAATTCAGAACAGATTAAGTGCTGAGTTTCTTCGGGTTCATCCTTGAGCAACTACTTCCTTATAGTGATATTAAGAATATTTTTTCCGCAGCATAGATGGGAGCTTCAATCTAAAATAAAAATTAAGAAGATTGCCCATACAAATCCTATTTAACGAGAGCGTTTCTTTTTCACTTATATACGCCCAGTTACTGCTTACACGGTAAACGGAAATCGCCGGAATCGGTAGTTTTTTTACCGCATTTTCAACACCTATATGCTATAGATAAGTTTCACTGTTGAATTTTAAAAAATATCCGGAGCTCGGTAGCTTTACTGAAATATTGTAACATTTACAGAAAAAAACTATAAAAAGGTTACCAATTCGGCGCATTTTTTTACTGCATGTTCAGTCATTTTTACTAAAAGTGCGGTAATTTTAACCGAATTACTGAATATTTTTACTAAACAATCGGTAATTTTTACCTAACAAACTGTGACAGTTCGGTGATAACTAGTCGGTAAAATAAATTACTGAACACGTAATTTTCCTGTTTTCGTAAAGTGTGTATCAGAGACTTAAGTTTTTTTAAATTAGAGTTTCTGCATGTTCTTCTTGATAAAGTCATAATTTTTAACGATCTTCTGGAATTCAAATGGTAATAAAATTCCCCTCTTACAGTTTGTGTTTTGCTCATATAATTGTTCGAATATTCGACTAATTTCAACTTTATTTATTTCCTTTCTCTGAATTTTCGTTGAAATCACACCTCCCAATTTAAATAAAGTGGAAAGTATTTTATCAAATGTTCGATGATTTCATCAAATATTTGGTCAGTTACTAGGAACGAAAAATAAATAGACAAAGATGGGAACTTTATAAACCTTTTGCATTCATGTTTTTTTTTCCAACAGTGGGCATTTTTTGCATTGAAGCATTGGTGCATTTTTTTTATTGTCGAGACTAACGGCTGTCGTTTCGGATCCTTTGGGAACAGTCGTGTGGGATCGGTTCGATTCACCAGAAGAAGGTCTGCTGCAGCCAGTAGAATCAAACAAATATTTTGTTTTGGTTTACCACATGCTTAAGGGGGGGGGGGAGGTCTAACACTTTCAAAAAATCGATTTTTTTTATTTTTTATTTTCTTATTGTAAAACATTTCAAGAATGTTGTGTCAAATTTTTAAGTCAATTGAAGCAAAACTGTAGAAATTATAGGCCTTTACTCCTCCTATCTAATACTGCAAGAAAGCAAGAGCAGAAACTTCAAACGCGTTTTTCTCGAAAGCACATTTTTAAAGTCCGTGGACATCGTCATTTAAAAACTACTTATCCGATTCTTTTCAATTTGGAACATATTTTCTACATATAAAATACCAGACCCCAACGTTTTTCTTTTTTATTTTTTTTACTTTGAGGAGATTTTACAGATAAGAAATGGAGGATTTTTTCGTAAAAAATCGTAGTTTTTACTTCAAACAGCCACAAAAATTTCATAAAATTTTTCTTAAGTTAAATAAAAACGTTGGGGTCCAGAAAAACATCTATTAAAAATATTTTGCTCTGATTTTTTGACTTCAGATGATTCTGTGCTGAGATACAGTGTCCACCGCAAATCCTGTTTTCTAAAAGGCATCCTCGAAAGTACTCCGTCACTGGCTCATTTTTCAATATTTTTCTACGAAAAAATTACTAAATGTTCTTTTAACAATGCTTTGTATAATGCGAAAAATTTGAATACATTTGTTCGAACGATAGCTCTAGAAAAAAATCGTGAAAATGGTGTTTTTTTTACCCGTTAGACCCCTTAAAGCAATTCGCAATCAATGATAGGCAAACAATAGGATGGTGATGATGAAGACAGTATAAATGTTTACATACACGGTAAAGCAAGAGTACTAAAGCTAGGTTCGTAGTAACACAATATTCTGGGTAGAAGTATCATTTTACTCATTGAGAAATGGGTACTTTCCCGGTCAAGAAATATAAGTGGAAAAAAGCGAGATAATAACTATCGCTAATGTAATTAATTATATTTGAGCGACTCGACGAACAAACCTGAATAAAGATAACTCTATTTTACCACTGGTAGATTTTTCGATTGGCATTTTCAGTCAAAAATAATATTGATCAAAAACAGTACGTTTACATATTATCCGACGTTTCGGCCGTTGGTTTGTTTTGGTCGGAGCTTTCTTGTTGTGGGAACTTACTTCATGGATGATGTCTGTGTATACGGGAGAAACTTCTTCGACATCTGTTCTGTAGTTTACTGCGTGAGCGGTTGCCTTGAGCCATCCAGTCAGTCATCATCATATCATGAACAATCACCTATAAGTTTAAGTAATCAAACTGATATACTCCAACAATTGTAACACATATTCAACACACAGTATAATATTATCATCCAAAACACAAACCAATATCTTTACTCCATTTCCAACCATATATCTCACCAATACCAAAACATGCCAAACGTAAACAATTCCAAAAACAAAAACAACAAAACAGTTAAGAGTAGGCCTATAAAAAATAGTAGACAGCTATTACAAGTGAAACACTAATTAAAATGTGTAAAACCCCATTTCGCAAAAAAAAAACCGTAAGTCACAATATTTATCTCTACGCTCCTAAAAATCATAACACATAGTTTACCGACAGCAGAACCACCGTAGCAAAAGCTCCCATCTAGTCCCACACCCATAGCCAGATCTACAGTACAATACCTAGTAAGTGCAACACCCATTTATAAAAGTAGTTTATTAGATGTTAATTAATTTTCACAAAAATAAAATAAAATTGTAGATTCTCCTTAGAAGAAGGCCAAGACCAAAGGCCGAAACGTCGGATAATATGTAAACGTACTGTTTTTTATCAATATTATTTTTGACTGAAAATGCCAATCGAAAAATCTACGGAAATCAACCAGTCGTTAAACAAATTTATTGACTATTTTACCACTGGAACCTGCGTTGAATTACTTCCCAGCGAACATGAAATCGCATTAGAAATGACAGCTCAAATCGTTAACAATGTTAACGCGAATCGCAAATCCTGCCAAAATAGAAAACGATCGTAAAAATCGTTACTTAAAGTCGGTATATATCGTATATGATAAAAAGTCCGTCATGTTTGCAAATTTGTTCTCCCGCGCGGGTTTCGAGTGAGAAAACAACGTTGTTCTCTCTAGGATAAGCAGTGCAACCAGTTTGCTTAAAATCAGATGGTTTATTGGAATAAATGTCCAATGAGGAAGTAGCAAATATTGTCGCTGGCAAAGGTTTGCATGCATTGAGAGCAAAACTTTCGCTCTCTTGCATACTTTCAGGATGTACGAATATGGTGTTGAATATCGTCCAATATGTATAACTCTTATCGCTTAAGCCAAAAGTTAAAAATATGTATGTACATTGCCTCCACTTTGGTAGTTTAATGCTGTTTTCTCGAATTTTATGCGATGATTCAGGGTGCGATACTTGTTTTGATAACCTGTTAAGAAAATTATCACCACAATCGAAAACTTTGCAAATCTGCTTCATTTTTTTATCAGAATTTAAAATTATAGCAATTCATTGAAATTTTAGTTCCTCTCAAATTATCATAAACTATTTATTTTGTTCTCACCATTTCTGGGACGCCATTATCATCGCGCTGCCCTCAGCAATATCCACCACTTTTCCCGAAAAGCCCTTTAATGGTTGTCCCAAGTGATTTCTCCGGTAATTATCACCGACTGAACGATTATTGTTTTGCATCGGAAGATTGTTACACACATTAACATTCCCAGTTAGCTCGCCCTTCTGATGACACAACTCTTGGGCGGAATCCTACACGTAGGTTACTGTTGCTAGGTCATTACTAGCAGCAGCTCCACCGGAATTGGTCCCAAAAATAGAAATCCGCATGGTTTGCTGCTCCCCGGAGTTGCTCGAGACAGCCGGCGCTCGGCAGCCGCCATCAGTCAGTCAGCCAGGGACAAAACCGACAAATCCATCAATCCGCAAGAGTATCAGAAACCGCCGCGACGACTTCTTGTGTTGTCTTGTTGAAAGAAGTTTCGCCCTTTTGGACAGAAATCGGAAAAATATCTTCGCGGCTGACGGATCCGGACTCTCCGGTCTCTGGAACAACGCAAAACTAACAACTTCAAACCGGCGCGGCGGCAGAGGGGAGATTAAATATAGACAAGGTCCCGTCAAAGTGGCAGCTCATTGTCTTGTGTGTTTCCTCTTCTGTCTGTCTTCCTTCTGATGGAACTCGATTTTCCCTTGAAGTTAGCTTTTTTCTCCGCGATACCGACTCCCGAAATCAGGGTACGGGCGAACGGATGGACGGACATTCCTGTGCTCTTTTTCCACGTTTTCCGAACGTTGGTGAACGCGAAAAATGCAGTATTCTCCGTTGAGACTAGAGACAGCAAAAAACCACATGGATAGCTGCTCCCAACTTCCATGAAGTAGGAAAAAAGCCGTCAAATTAAGACGTGCCGTCCGACTATGTTGTCAAAAAAAAGTTTTTCCTCCGGGTCTGGACCCAAAAAACGCGTGTGCGTGTGACAGAATGTCTCCAATTTTCTGGGATATCAATTTTCCATTTGTTTGTTTTCTGTGTCGGTTTGTGGTATGCTGGGCGCGGAACGGAAATGGCATGGCCGACCGGATTTTTTTTTTTGGTTCCGTCAGTTAGTCAGTCCCGCCCGGGATCCCGCGGGATGATGCAAAGGACGGTCCATTGAAGGCATGCTAACGGCCGTCCAAGAATGTGCCGCAACAAGCATTTGCTCGCCGCCTTGGTAGTTACAATTAGTTTGCGCATTGTTTCTAATTTGAGAAATCGGTTTTTAATTAGTCCGGAACCGGAGCAAGTAGCTCGTTTTACCATTATGGAGCGACACAAAGTCTCTTGTGGCGATGGTTGGTAGGACAATGGAGAATTTGATTAAGTAACTGATAATCATCAAAAAAAAATCGTGTGTTTGTTAAAATTCGTTTCACATTTTTTGACGGTCGCCATAGAAGCAAAATTGCAATTTATGAAATTTTTTGAGACTATGTTTGCAAAATTTGAAATAAATGTGCGATGTACACAAATCTCCAATGTATTTATTAAAAATCGTTTCAAATTTTTTAACGGTCGCCATAGAAGGGAAACTGCATCCTTTAATTTATAAAAAGTGTTTTCAGGTTATATTTTAGAAATTTGTGATAAATGCGCAATTTACACTAATTTCCCATGAATTTATTGAAATTCTTCTCACATTTTTTAACGGTCGCCATAGAAAAGAAACTACATTCTCCAAATACAAAAACGAAAAGAGAAAATGGAATAAATGACTTTTGTTTTTTTTTTGTTGTAGATTTTTGTTGATTCTGTGTAAGACTTGTATTCTTAAGAACGAACAAAAGTCCTTTACTTAGGGCAACAAATCCTGTCTTGTTACCAGACAATTAAAGTTTTGCCTAATAAGACTGGTAACCAACCCAGTAGATTTTATTTACATTTCTAGACACCAGGGGGAAGACCCCCAGGCTATCAACGCAGGCAGCAATAACGCACTGCACCCACTAGTAGTTAAAACCACCTAGCCGGAGTCCATAAAACAGACTATAAATATTATTAATATTGCGTTTTTACGATCCAAGGGGTCACTCCCTATTCAAACCTGGAAAACAACAAAGCTGCTCCAAATCCCCGACGGTTTCGTTCGAACCGTCGTGTGGTGTGTTTATTGTTGTTCTAAGACCATCGAAAGATATGTTGGGGCAAAAAAAACAGCTTAATACGGGGGTGCGGCACGCTTAGAACGCATGGTTCAGATTGAACGACTTTCTTTTCCGATGCGCTACCAAAATCAATTTTTACGAGTTGCGATCTCTAGGTGTGTTTTTAATGATTTTTTTTTCTTGTTTTCGGCTTTGATTCGTCCGCCTTGTTTGGGGGTTAGGTTTATGAGAGCAAACATCTGCCCTTGACATTTATGAACTCTCAAATTCGAATCCACAAGAAAAAAAAATCGGATTCAAGGTTTCACGAATTCGGAAATGGAATTTTTGAATAATGGAAGCTTGAATTTTGAACTCCAATGTCACTCGTTTCAATTTCTGAATAACAAACAATAAAATAAGATTTTTCTTAGTACTGCTAACACCACCAGCCCACACAGTAGAGAGCAGAGAGCAGAGAGTAGAGAGTAGAGTGTAGAGTGTAGAGAGTAGAGAGTAGAGAGTAGAGAGTAGAGAGTAGAGAGTAGAGAGTAGAGAGTAGAGAGTAGAGAGTAGAGAGTAGAGAGTAGAGAGAAGAGAGTAGAGAGTAGAGAGTAGAGAGAAGAGAGTAGAGAGGAGAAAGTAGAGAGGAGAAAGTAGAGAGTAGAGAGTACATAGTACAGAGTAGATAGTATAGAGTAGAGAGTAGAGAGAAGAGAATAGAGAGTAGAAAAGAGAGTCGAAAGCATAGAGTAGAGAGCAGAGGCTAGAGAGTAGAGAGAGAAGAGAAGGGAGTAGAGAGTAGAGAGTAGAAAGTACAGAGTAGAGAGCAGAGAGTAGAGTGTAGAGAAAAGAGAGTAGAGAGTACACACATATAATAACTCAGTGAAACTTCATGTTTCTTTGGAGGGATCTAAATTCTACTTAAGACTAAAGCGTACCTTCTTCAAGGATATAATGGCTAGCATCTTACTAATGCTAACACCACCAGCCCACACAGTAGAGAGCAGAGTAGAGAGTAGAGAGTAGAGAGTAGAGAGAAGAGTGTAGAGTGTAGAGAGTAGGGGGTAGTTAGTAGAGATTAGAGAGTAGAGAGTAGAGAGTAGAAAGTATAGAGTAGAGAACAGAGAGCAGAGAGTAGAGTGTAGAGAAAAGAGAGTAGAGAGTAGAGAGTAGAGAGTAGAGAGTAGAGAGTAGAGAGTAGAGAGTAGAGAGTAGAGAGTAAATAGAGAGTAGAGAGTAGAAAGCAGAGAGCAGTGAGTAGAGAGTAGAGAGTAGTGAGTAGAGAGTAGAGTAGAAAGTAGAGAGTAGAGAAGAGAGAATAGAAAGTATAGAGTAGAGAGCAGAGACTAGAGAGCAGAGACTAGAGAGCAGAGACTAGTGAGCAGAGACTAGAGAGCAGAGAGTAGAGAGTAGACAGTAGAGAAAAGAGGGTAGAGAGTATAGAGTAGAGAGTAGAGAGTTAAGAGAAGAGAGTAGAGAGCAGAGAGTAGAGTAGAGTGTAGAGAAAAGAGAGTAGAGAGTAGAGAGTAGAGAGTAGAGAATAGAGAGTAGAGAGTAAGTAGAGAGTACAGAGTAGAGAGTAGAGAACAGAGTGCAGAAAGTATAGAGTAGAGGTAGAGAGTAGAGAGTTGAGAGCAGAGAGTAGAAAGTACAGAGTAGAGAGCAGAGAGTAGAGTGTAGAGAAAAGAAAGTAGAGAGTAGAGAGTAGAGAGTAAGTAGAGAGTACAGAGTAGAGAGTAGAGAATAGAGTGCAGAAAGTATAGAGTACAGAGTAGAGAGAAGAGAGTTGAGAGCAGAGAGTAGAGAGTAGAGAATAAAGCTGAGAAACCTACCTATCAAAAAGTCGAAACGATTATCTCTAATGAGAAATAATGAGAAGTGTAAAATTAAGAATGAGAAATAAGAAATTAGAAATGAGAACTACGATATAAGAAATTGGTAAATGAAAAAAGAGAAATGAGAAATTGGAAACGAACAATGAAAATGAAAAATAAGAAAAGTTAGAAATGAAAAATGAAAAATGAAAAATAAGAAATGAGGAATAAGAATTGAGAATTGAGGATTGAGATTGAGATATGGGATCTGAGATATGAGAAATGAAATATTAGGAATGTTAAAAATGAGACTTGAGAAATGAGAAATGAGAATTGAGAAATGAAAAGTCAGAAGTGAGAAATGAGAAATGAGAAATAAGAATTGTGAAATGTAAATAAGGAATGCAAAACGAGCGATGCTAAATAAAAAATGAGAAACAAGTAATGATAAGTAAAGAAGGAGGTATTTGGAAACAGAAAAAAGAAGTAAAAAATTGAAAATGAGAGATCAGAAGTTTTTTGTTCTAAGAATTGCTAATTTTGTGACGAAGCTTTATCCAGTCCAAAGGATTTGCTTGAATGAGAAATAAGGTGAGAAGTGTAAAATTAGAAATAAGAAATGAGAAATGATAAATGAAATACAGAAACGAGTAATGAGGAACGAAAAATACGAAATCAGAAATTTGAAAATGAGAAATGAAGAACAAGAAATGAGAAATGCGAAATGAAGAACGAGAACTGAAAAATGAGAAATGAAAAATGAGAAATGAGAAATGAAAAATTAGAAAGGAGAAATGAAAAATGAGAAATGAGAAATTAGAAATGAGAAATGAGAAATTAAAAATGAGAAATGAGAAATGAAAAATGAGAAGAGAGGAATGAGAAATGAGAAATGAGAAATGAGAAATGAGGAATGAGAAATGAGAAATGAGAAATGAGAAATGAGAAATGAGAAATGAGAAATGAGAAATGAGAAATGAGAAATGAGAAATGAGAAATGAGAAATGAGAAATGAGAAATGAGAAATGAGAAATGAGACATGAGAAATGAGAAATGAGAAATGAAGAATGAGGAATGAGGAATGAGAAATTCGAAATTAAAAAAAATGAGAAATGCAAAACGAGAAATGAGATATGAGAAATGAGAAATAAGAAATGAGAAGTTAGACATGCGAAATGAGAAATGAGAAATGCAAAACGAGAAATGAGAAATAAGAAATGAGAAATGAGAAATGACAAATGATAAATGAGAAATGAGAAATGAGAAATGAGAAATGAGAAATGAGAAATGAGAAATGAGAAATGAGAAATTAGAAATTAGAAATTAGAAAATAGAAATGAGAAATGAGAAATGAGAAATGAAAAATAAGAAATGAGAAATGAGAAATTAGAGAAGAGAAATGAGGAATGAGGAATGAGAAATCAGAAATGAGAAATTAAAAAAATGAGAAATGCAAAACGAGAAATGAGAAATGAGATATGAGAAATGAGAAATAAGTAATGAGAAGTTAGACATGCGAGATGAGAAATGAGAAATGCAAAACGAGAAATAAGAAATGAGAAATGAGAAAAGAAATGAGAAATGATAAATGAGAAATGAGAAATGAGAAATGAGAAATGAGAAATGAGAAATGAGAAATGAGAAATGAGAAATGAGAAATGAGAAATGAGAAATGAGAAATGAGAAATGAGAAATGAGAAATGAGAAATGAGAAATGAGAAATGAGAAATGAGAAATGAGAAATGAGAAATGAGAAATGAGAAATGAGAAATGAGAAATGAGAAATGAAAAATGAGAAATGAGAAATGAGAAATGAGAAATGAGAAATGAGAAATGAGAAATGAGAAATGAGAAGTGGGAAATGAGAAATGAGAAATGAGAAATGAGAAATGAGAAAAATGAGAAATGAGAATGGAGAAATGAGAAATGAGAGAAATGAGAAAAATGAGAAAAATGAGAAATGAGAAATGAGAAAAATGAGAAATGAGAATAGAGAAATGGGAAATGAGAAATGAGAAATGAGAAATGAGAAATGAGAAATGAGAAATGAGAAATGAGAAATGAGAAATGAGAAATGAGAAATGAGAAATGCGAAATTGAGAAATGAGAAATGAGAAATGAGATATGAGATATGAGATATGAGATATAAGATTTAAGATTTGAGATTTGAGATTTGAAATTTGAGACATGAGATATGGGATGAAAAACGAGAAATAAAAAATTAAAGAGGAATAAAATGTGAGAAATATAAATAGAGAAATAAAAAAGGAATGAGAGATGAGCTTCAGAAAAATGAAATGAATTTAATAAAAAGAGAATTAATTTACCATAAAAAATTTGAGAATTTAGTGGTTCAAGTTGTAAATTGAATCATTTTTGCATTCAGATTGTCAGAGTGATCTTACAAAATCTTTATTTTTTTCAAAACGGATTTTCTCAAATCTTCTTAAATTTCCTCTCTAATCTCAACAAGTCAATGCACTTCAAATTTTAGCTTTTGCTGGCAAAGCTTGCAATTATCTCGGCTTACGGGGGTCGGGCATTCATCCGGGCATAGAATCATCGGAGGCACACTGATGTTGGTAAACAAAAGCAACAACAACATCACCACGAAAAATCGAGGGAAAAAACAGCAAAAGGTCTTTATCCTCGTCGGCTGTGGGGTGTTAAGAACCTTTCTCGCCTTCGAAATGATAACAGCAAAAACGAGAAAACACCGTTCAGTCTGTTGGGATTGGGGTAGGAAAATGGCAAAGAATCCATCAACGCCCTGCTCTAATCCTCGGAAGGTGGAAGATTGCCTTTAATGCCTCTGAACCGGTGTTCAGAGGATGTACCGATTTTAACACCTTTTGCATCCCTTGTTTATCTTTTCTCTGGTTGGATTCAAGCGATGCGGAAAAGTTTCCTCAACCTCGGGGGAAATTTTTCGTCGGGGTAGAATTTTTCAAACGGATGTATAAAGTTTTCAGTTTTTGTTCTTCTTTTAAAATTCGGATTTGGAGGATTTTTTCCTTTCCCAAAACTCAGGCTAGGAAAAGTTCCTTGATTTTCCCGGCTTCCACATTCTGTTCAACGACCGTAGACGTCTGGTTTCATTTGTTCTCTCTCATTTTTTTCTCTCGCTCACCATATCATATCGAACCCTCGGTCGATGCGAGAAATGATGACGATGATTGTGAGGGAGTAGTTTCACCTCTCCAATGACTGACGATGATGACGATGGGTAGTCATTGCCCCGTCGAAATTTCTCTTCGAAACTGAGTTCACGTCACAAACCATCATCAACCCCATCAGCAAAGTCAGTAAAATCGTCTGGCACATCGGCACCAGACCCGGTAGATAGGTACATAACCTTCCAGACCGGAACTTGCAGCGTTGCGCCGCCGTTTCTCCTGCACGCCTTTTCGTCGTATCGTGAGACGTTGTGACGTCATCCGAACGCCACGACACGGCACAGTTTCCTCTTTTAGACACTTCCAGAAGCCTTACTGAGCCGGGCTAAAGGAAATTTATGATTCCTGATGTTTGTGACTTGTTGAGAAATTTGAAGCAGCAGCAGACGACGACGACGACAGCAGCAATAATATGTTAGCGCGTGAATGTGGCGCTTCCTTCATGTTTTTTTTACCAAATTCTAGGGACACAGAAACAGATCAGACGGCTCATACGAGCTGTTATGATTTATTGTTTTGGAAATTATGATCTGTGTCAAGCTTAATTATCTCGGTGTTGGGGACAGCTTAATGACTGCACTACACCGGGGACTGGAGCTGTGTTGGAATTTGAAATGTTATCTTTTGGTTGATGTCGAAATGGATGTAGACAAGTAGTTAGAGGTGCACCGGTATTTATTTCGGTGTCGTTTCGAGATTCTCTGGCTGAAAATCTAGATCTAAACGATCATCATCATTTATTGTTGTTTTTGTTTACCTCCAACAATCCGATAACATCGATATTACTCTATTACCTTATTAAGTTACTTCTCTTTTTCTTTTTTTTATATCAAGGTTAGGTTTTTCTTTGCTGGTTTTAGTTTCATGGTATTGTGGTAGGTTTTTTTTTGTTAAAGGGAACCTCAAGGAAGACCCCACTTGATTAAAAACTTCTAAAATGGGTGGCGTCACAGTATCGCTTTCAAACACTGAAGAAGTCCGTTGCCTATTTGGTTTTACCTACAAAAAAGTATCGTAAAAATTCATTTTGAATTCGTGTGGCAATAGCTAAACTGAGCAAACGACGCACAGTGGGGCAAGACCTATGATAGCTTGACCAAAACCCCATTTTGTTAATTTCGAAAATTCGTCATAAAGTTATGCTTTTTAGAAACTGGACATTACAGTATTTTTTTTCAAGCACAAACGTATAACGTCAAAAAATTAAGAATTTTCATCATATTCGGACATCTTGAAAACATGTTAACCCCAAGAGACCCCACCCTATTTTCTACTCAAAAATTTAAATGGAAGTCTCAGCTATCCTACAATACAAAAACTTATTGCCACTTTTTGCCAATTTAAAAGTTGTTCACGTTTTAGTGAAAAATGTTTTTGGACAATTTTCGGACTCTTGGGAAGGTGATAATGTGTTTGCCAGAAAAACTTGAACTTTATCGATTTTGAAATTCAGCTCATTTAATTTTGTTTTTTTTTTCCTCATAATAATTTTGATAATACGATTTCGGCTTTTCAAATGTTTTTTTTTATCTAAATTTGCTTATCTACATTTGCTTAATAAGATTCTTTGGAATATAAACTTTCTTTAACCTTCTCAATTCCCTTTCGGTCAGATGCTTAGTATCTGTTAACTGACTTTATTTTTTATTCAAAGTTTTTTTCTATGAAATGTATTTACAACATTAGTTTAAAAGAAAAAAAAAACTGGATCTTCTAGTTTTACTAAAAAATGAAAGAGAAATAATTTACACACTAAATGTTTGGATATTTAAAAAAAAACAATGCAACCATGTTTTATTGCTTTCATATTAAGCAACAGCCTACTTGATTCATTAATTATATAAGGTACCAATATGAGTTTATGGCTTATTTTTCTGAACTTATTTGTTCTGTTACTGAGTTACTGAGCTCTGACATCGTGCACGTGTTTTTTATTAGTTTAAAGAAAGTTTGGTTGATTTTTTCTGAAGTTTTTTCCCGAGGTTTGGTTCAAAATATTCCCAAGACGAGACATTTACAAATGTTCAATGAGAGCAGTCACAAGGCCTGGAATAATAGAATATCCTACGTTTTGAAATAAGTTGAGCAATCTGTGATTACAGCCTGTGAAAGAAAAAAAAACCAAGAGAAAAATAATAACAAAGCTCCATAATACAACAAAAATGGAACCGCTGTAACCGCACAGAAACATTATTTTTTTTTTTAGGAAAAATAATGTTTGACTTCCAACTAAAATAACTTTGGACAAAGCTATCAATGAAGGTAAATTTGAAATTCCTAATGATTTTTGAGTTTCTTTTCTGCGGAAGCTTCTTCTTCTGTAAGAAAATTGGCAACTTTATGCCCAACTTTTGTTCGGTTTGCTCGCTAAATTCTCGAGTTTTACATAAATTTTATATTTAATGTGTATGGAAGCATTCGTTTCATGGATGGAAATGAGTTCTAAGCCATCATAATAAACGATTTGTCGTACCTCTAAGTCAGATCAGAGGTCAAATTTGGTTCAATTTGCTTGATTTGATCCTTGTCAAGTTTAGATGAATAAAAGTTACATCAAATTAATCATTTTGACCAGATGAACAACTTTTCAGAACCAGTAGGATTTGATTTGAAAAAGTTATGAGGTTTTGACCATCGATTAGTCAGGTCTGCCCCACTGTGCGACGTTCATTCAAATTGGATGTATCCAGATGGTTTGTCATTTTTCGTCAACATCCTACAATCCTGCTGAATTCAAGTTTCAAACCCCATTTTTCTGGTTTATTTTAGATGATAATGGAAAGTTTAAAAGAGTAAACATAAAACACATATTCAAATATTTTTTTTATTACAACATTCTAATAATTTCTCATAGATTATCATTTTAATGAAGATCTCTAAAACATTTAGAAAGTCATTCACGGTTTTAAATATTGATTATCTCTTAAAAGCCAAACAAAACTTATTTAATTTTTTTAATTACTCCCATATTTTGCATGAGACAAAAACAAATTTACCTCATGAAGTTTAAACATCACAAGGAAAGGATAGTGAAACAAATATTTATTTAGTTTTTAATAACACATATCGTAGGCGGTCAAACAACGGATTTTTCACTTTAAATGATGAAAACTCACGGACATCGGCTCAGGAAGCATCTGACTTGCCAACTGAGCTATATCACAACAAGCCCTAGGAAATTTGTTTCCATTTTTCATTTGTATCAGAAATTTCTTCAGAGATCATAGATGCAGAAGTGATGGAGTAACCGCCTACGAAAAGCAGTTTTTCCAGAAGTTTCTTCCATACGAAATCTAGCGTGAACGAATCCATCCTTTTGGACGTGTAAAAAGTGTACAAGCGTGCTCAGGAATTCTATTTTTGTGATTATTAAAAGACGCACTCAAAACGAATTGAAGTACGATCCAAGCCCAAGTAACAATTTTAGGTTTATTATAATCAGCACAACCTCGTTAGGACTGTAGCGTTAATCTTCATGAAAAGCTAAAGCGCATTCTATGCATCACCAGATCACTAATAAAGTTAAAATCTGGCTATTTGGCCCTATTCTAGATACGCCATCATGACCAATTTTTTAACTTAGATAAAATAATTATGTTGTAAAATTTTGGACATAGAAGCTTTTTTAAAGCCAGTCAAGATTTAGGTAGAATGTGTATGAAATAATATCCTTAAATAAATGCCTCGTCAAATCTTTAGAACAAGGAAATTTTTAGAAATATTTACTTCTTTGAAAAAATTAAAATACTTCAGGCTATAAAGCTAATTAGTTTTATAACAGATTTTTGAGAGCCATATAAATAGCTTAAATTTAAAGTTTATCATTTAGTACAGAAAAAAGGACAGATTTTTTAAATTAATTAAATAAGGGATGGAATAAACCACGAGTTGAAGTCGAATTTCGTTGTCCGACACCATCTTGAAATCCAAGATGGCGAAAGCAGCTTAACTTTAAATGCTGTAAATGACTAAAAATTGTATGACACATCCACAATACGAGTATTGGGTCGAATGTCGTTATCAGATGCCATCTTGAAATAATAAATTTTGGCTTCCGTTTAACTTCAAAATGCTGTTAGTCATTGAAAAACGCATGAAATCACAATATGCGTATCGGGTGGAAGAGCTCAACTGGAAGAAGTCGAATTTCGCTTCCTGACGCCATCTTGAAATCCAGAATGGCGGCTTCCGCTGAACTTCTAAATGCTGTTAATCGTTGAACATTGCATGAAATCCCCACAATATTGATATTTAGTGAAATGGCTAAACTAGAAGAAGTCGAATTTCGCAATCTAACGCCATCTTGAAATTCAAGATGGTGGTTCCCCATTAAGGTTTAAAATGCTGCATATCACTGAAAATCATACATATGAAAGCTCCACAATATTGGTAACTTCTTCTAGTTAAGTTTAAACGATTATCAATAACAAACAGGTTTGAAAAGAAAAGCCGAGCCGCCATCTTGAATTTCGAAATAGCGTTTGATATAGGATTGGTCGATCTTGGATCAATCTGATCGATCTTTGCGGGATCGATCTTTTGAACTCATATTTTCAATTTTTTGGATCGATTTATTACCTTTGGAAAAATCGATTAAATCGGTTTGTTTTCAATCCGATCTTTCGACCTTTTGAAGATTTTTATTCTTTTTATTAGATCTTGAGATTGAGTTTCGTTTAAAATTTCGATTCCTGTAAAATACTAAAGAGTGCTTTTTATTATTGGTGCTTCCATACCAATAAAATCGGAGCGACTTACTAGGAAGCGTTTTTTATCCCTATAGGAAAACTTGAACTTTTATCAAGTACTCAAGCAATCGAAAGTTCCTTAGAACGGTCACTTGAAAGCTTACTCAGCCTTAAATTAAGCTTCAATATTCTGTACCATTTTACTCAATTCAAGATTTAGGTTTTTACCGATACAGACCCCGTTCGTCTTTGGCAACATGCCCGAAAATTTAGTGTTGCCAAAATCGAATGTTGGCAAAATCGAACGATTTTTTTTCTTATTTTTTTTTATTTTTAAAAAATAATTATTTTTATTATCATAAACATTATTTTTAGTCAGTTTCCGACCATTTTTATTATGTTTTAATATTTTTTCTCATGTTTTGGATGCAGTTTGCACTATTCTTGTTTTGTTTATAATCTTTTTGTTTTCTTTTTCTTATTCACTATTTTTGTCATTCTTCATCATTTTTCAGTTGTTTTTTGTCATTTTTAGTCTTTTGTTTGTGTTGGTTTCTGATTTTTTTTTCAATTTTTCATCTTTTTGTCATTTTTAGTACTTTTGATTTTTTTGTTGCATTTTATCAAAATTCCAGAACATAAAAACGTATTTTTGGTGTTTGTCTAAATTATAATGGTCCTGTTGTAGCGAAAACTAAAAGGTGATGTTGTTTCTTAAAACGGATGTTGCCAAAATCGAATTTTGCTAAAATTACAAGTCTAAAAGCGAGGTTGCCGAAACCACGGAATAATGTGTAATTTCGCAGAATTTTTGTAAATTCTGGTCACAGAATCTGTGTCAGAGATCACAGAATATTAAAAATTTTCACAGAACTAATAGAATTTCTGCATTTTGTACATACTTTTGAAATCAAGAATTTTGATATCACTACTAACCTCGTGTTTTTAATGTAATTCATGAAATATTATTGTTTTTGTTATGTAAAGTTACTTTTTCCAATGGAATTATTAAAACAGAATTTAATTTGTGAATATTTGACTTGACTTTTTTATAAGTTTCATGGCAACAACCGTCACAGAATTTTGAGGTCAAATCACAGAATTACAATTTTTTTTTATTTATAAATAACACAATATTTTTTCGTCAACCTTGTCGCATAGTCGAAACTCTGGAGAAGGATATTCAGCATGAGGCCACAATAAAAAAGTATTTCTAGAAAAATAAAGCATTCATTTGATAATAAGATTTGAATTATAAAATTCCTAAAATTAAAACTTTAATAATGCCTCATCTCTTGTTGAAGGTTCTACTTGAAAAATTTGAATGCTTGAAGAATTAAACTTTAGCCTTTCAGATAATAGATGAACACGTTATTTACCCCTGTGGCTGAACTGATGGTATTTAAAACACCAGCGTAAATAAAAAATCATTAACCTTTTTAAAATTAGCATTTCACCAAGTGAACTTACTAAAATTGGTTGAATTTCTTTAATAAGTGAAATTACAATATAAAGTCTTATTTCTATCTTACTTGCTCATAATTTGAACTTGAAAGTATGTCTTATGAAAAAGGATTATAAATTCATTCTGTTTTCGATATGTCATATTCACTAAGGTTGCTTTAACTTTTTCAGATCGCATCCGAGCTGGAATTCGGAATATTTTATCTAAAAACCTGGCGAAATAAAAGCGTTTGATTTCAAAATTGTCAACCGAAAATCCGGACAAATTTGGTCAACCCAAGAATAACTCAACAGGTTTCCAAAAAACCCTTTTATGGTTATTTAAAAAAAAAACTTGCTCAAAAAAAAACCGTCTCGCATGAAAAAAACATTTTTACAACACAAATGGATTTTTTTTATTTGGTTTGGCACCCGGATAAAACCGGACAATTTGGCTGGCAAGCTTAATATACACTCAACTAACGTCACGAAAAGTTAAATATTCTGACGTTGAATTGGAAAACGTATTTCTTTTATTTCCCATACATTTGCTGTTGAAATGTTTGAGCTTCCCTACCGTTTTTCACTATTTACTTCAGCATAAAGCAGCCCTCATACAGCACTCCTTACAAAAATTTAAAGATCGATCTTGCAGGGATCGATCCTTTTTCTTCGATTTTTTAGGTGGATCGATCCTGGTACCATTCAGCCGAATCGATCTTGGGAATCGATCTTTTCCAGAACAATCCAGAACAAGTTGGATAGCAAAATTTGACTTCTTATTGTATAGCCCTTTCACCCAATATGCATTTTGTGGGGGTTTCAAGTGATTTTCAGTGAATTATAACATTATAAACATAAGCGGAAGCCGACATCTTGGATTTAAAGGTGGCGTCCGATTTTTAAATTCGACTACTTCTAGTTTAGTCTTTTTACCCAATGATCATATTGTAGGGGCTTAATTTGTTTCATGTTGGGTAGGAGCCATTATACATTGAAAACTATCTGGCGTGTTTTCCCTTATGCAGAAAGTGTTTTTGTGTCATTGGTTAGTTCGATTATCGTGGGTTTTCTGGGCCGGAAATTGTTTCTGATAAGTTACAAACCCCTCCTATCTTGGGAAAAGTGGAGGTCCTATATGAAAATTGACGTAAAATATGAATCAAATCGATCATTTTCCACGTCATTTATATCAAATTTGGTACAAATGTACTATTTCCCAGCAACTCCATGCAGGGTTTTCCCAGATATTTTATACAAAACTTGGGAACAGTCCGGCCGGCCCGGTTGCCCGGATTTATTCACTTTATTTGGCAAATCAAATAAAGAAAAACAAATTGTGTTGTAATTTTTTTTTTATTTATGACCTCAAAATGATTTTTTTTAACAAGTTTCATAAAAATAATCATGCAAGGAAGCCTTAAATACGATTTAAAATCTGTCGATAAATTTTGATCGATAAATTCCTTTTCCAATTTTTTATTCTTGATTTTTGTTGAGTAATTTCTGGGTTTTGACATAATTTGCCCGGATATTACCCGGATTTTTGGTCTTCAATTTGAAATCAATTGCTCGGATTTTGGGAGATTTTTATATTAAATTGCCTGGAACTGTCCAGCCCGGACACGTGTACAAAAAATTCTGGCAACCATAGTATAAAAAAACCCTCCCACTACGATAACAGAGGGCTCCCATAAAAATACATAATGTTAAATTACGTCAAGATTGAGAAAACTGAATTTAAAATCGAACGATGTATGTGCATAAAAGTTACTGGCAAAAAAGGGAATTTTTCAACATAAGTAGAACAAACCAATTAAATATAACCAAATGAGCTTAAATTTAGAATGAGGCCTTCTGAAAGCCAAGTATCGATTGCGGTCTCCAAGTTTTAGTCTAATAGTGTTAGTTTGTGGAATTCTCTTAAAGTCTTTTCACCTCTTTGCAAATATTTTACAAATCTAGTCAATTTCTTAACTGGAACCTATGTTTCAGAAAACATAGGTACATATGAAGGAATTTTTTTACTCTGTTCTGGACTCAATAAAAAATATCAGTCTAAGTTGCTCACTGATTGATTGCCGATAATTTTGGGCCATCAACCTCCCGGATGTAAAGAATGTTCCTACCTTAGATGGGGGTGGAAGCGTGTGTGATTTTTCTTCTTCACATAGCGCTGTTTCGTCTATCAAAGCGATTCCCAGGACCGAGGCGAACTCGAAACATAATGACCGGAAGAAAACGCTCCAGCCAGGATTAGGTACAACACCCTCCAGGTTCCTATTCCTGGCATTGGTTTTCCCCGAAAATAAACCTTAGTACCAATCGCCAATGAGAGGCAACGGAGACAATGATGATGAGTCGAGCCGGTAAAATGACGGGTCGTAGCACTACGCTCGTACTCCTTCAAAGTTCCGCTCTCTCGAACTGTTGCTTGTCTACTACACTTGAAGTTGGTAAGTCCTATCAGATCAGCAGAGAGCGGACTAGGGAGAGAAATGTGATGTTGATGATGACGACGGGCGACGACCACGAATGATTGTTGCAGCATCTGCTGATGTAGTCTACGTCTATACGTTCGGTCTTTTACTAAGAGAAAAGATTATGAAGGAAGTCGATGTCACGGGAAAAACGCATCAGTTGCCGGTTAGTTTTTCGTCAGCTTCCGAGCGGTGCAGTTGAGGTTTTTCCTTGTTCCTTCCTTCTTCGGGAAACTTTTGAAGAGGCGGATGTGTGGGAATAATGTGTGTTTGATAATCCCCCGGTTTGGAGTGAATATTCAGTTTGTGCGGTAATGTTGTTGCTCTGGAATGTTTTAGAGTGTGAAAACGACTGAGTGGTTCCAGTTTGGTAGTCTTGCAAAAGTGGAGGCATCGCGATGAGATGACGAAAGAAGAATCCCTTTCGCGTTATTTTGCTGATCCGATCGTGTACATATGGCGAAGGTGATAATCGGTGCCAGCCAAAGTATCGCTTCAATCTTACCCTAGTGCAATTTTATCGGTTTTGCTCGGTTTCGTTTCGTGGAGAGATAGAGGGAGATTATCTGTACATATTCCGCGTTTGACCGGAGGCGGTTTTTGCTTCGGTTTCGATCGTGGACCTTTTTCATGCAGCTCATGTGGTGAGAGAATAAAAGACTTAACCCCCTTATACTTGTAAACAGCTGACGGTGCTAGGCGGAAGAAAAAAAAATCAAACCGTTCACTAAAAAGGACGAAACGCCACCAGAAGAATTCGGTACCAGTTCGTCTTCAAGTGGGACGACGACGTCGGCTTATAGTAACATATTGCTATAGATATCGGTAGTTTCTAAGAGTTTTCAATCGCGTAAATTTCTACTCAAGTGCTAAACATTGTACAGATTTCGCACTTACCTTGCAATGTAGGTGTTAAAAGCGGAAAACACGGAAAGTCGGTCGTCATCGAAAAACATCATCCCTCAACAAAACTCGAGCAGCAATAACAGTCATCATCAATCATCGCCGCCGTCAGTGTCTGGCGAATCAGTGAACCCTCAGCATCCTGCGGCAGGGCCATAATCTGCGCAAATACAAATCTTGACAAAGGTCAAAAAAACTGCGAATCCTTCCATTTGACCTTACCACCCCACCGCACGTGCTATCGTTCTCTAGAACCCTCAACAAGCCGAAAGAAGAGTCTGCTTCAGACAGCTGTCGGAGCAAGCAAAAAATAAACGCAAAAACATGGTACAGCTCAAGGTTCAAAGCCCCCTGGCGGGCAAACTGGTGGTCGTGAAGCAGCAGTGGGGTCCCTCGCTCAGCGACTGTCTGGAGATCCAGGCCAGCTTCCAGAAGGGTCTCGCCGTCAAAGGCACTTGGCGAAGCGTAAGTACTACCACCCTCCTCTCTCATATAAGTATTTATCAGTCGAGGTCGGTAACATACAATATGTGTTGCCCAAAAAATCTAAGGATTTGTTGATTTTCTTCAACAACCCTGGATATTTTTTGGGGACATACTCTCACTCGTTTGTGTCATCAGACGGGCCAAATGAAGGTGTCAAATTCGACAACCGACGGACGGCCGGCCGGTAAAATTTGCCGGCATTTCTTGGCGAAAGGGACAACGGGCGGTCTAAAAATAAAACGCACCACAGCACGTTTTCGCGCTGTGGCGCAATTTCCAGGTCGAAGGTTTTTTTCTGCTTCTTGGTTTTCTCCGTTCGAAAGTGTCATCAAACCTCCTAGCTACATACAAGCAGAGAACAAGGGTCGTTCTCCTCGTTATGGCGCTGATACTATTGGTGGAGGCGCCTAATCTTTTACTGTTTTGCTGTTTGTATCAAGTTTATGAGAGTTGTGCAATTATGATACATGTTGATGATTATTACATCATTTTACTTAGCGTGTTTTTTGCAGACGCTATCCTAAGCAAAAGTTTCGTCATAGGAGGAGTGTATTCGAAAAAAAAATGCAACACCTTGTTTTGTGAGTATCGTTTGAATGCATGGATGGAAATTGATGCAATTTTCAGTAAAACGGCCAACTAAGATAATGTGTATATGTGCAAATTTTTGTGACGTTCTGTCAAGTGTTTTCTTTTGATAGTGTCCAATGAAGAAGTTTTGAGACTTAAAGTTTTGGGCACCAAGTGCCTATGTTTTCTATGAACCACCCTTTTCTTTCAAATCAAGGTTAATTTAGGTTCATTTTCTGTTTCCTGAAGCTGGTCAAAGTTATAACAAATTTAGCCGATTGACCTCCTTCGGCACAAAATCAACAATTTTGACTTTTATCGCTCCATCCCAGTTTTCTCGTAATGGCACGATTTGCAGCTTCCACAGATCGCCAGCTTTTTTCAAGTACTAGACATCATATTTTTTAATTTTTTTCCTTGCATATCTTCGGAACATCCTGGTGAAATTTGTCAGCGAAAAGTTTTTGGCTGAAAACCTGCCAGTTGCCCGCTAAAGAGTTCGTTTTGATGTCCATTGCGAAATGTTTCAATTTCGGTCCAAATGTTTTGCGCACGATTTGACCGCCGTATTTAGTTAATTTTTCAGTGGGCAGTTTTTTTACCTTGTAGAAATAAATTTAGATCTTTTCATTTGTCAGCTTAACGAATCAGTCAGAAAAAAATATTTTTTCTATCACTTCTCCTATTGATATTTTCGGATTCGAGGAAGAATGACCCTAACGAGTTAAACTCCTATTAAAAAGGAAAAAAAACATTTTGGGATTGCGTTTGAAAGTTCCTCTCACATTCCTTAACTTCAACTTATTTTTTATATAAATTTTAACCCACTTCGAGATCCTCCAGTACTAAGGTTGAGAAAATTTTTTCAGCACGTATCAGGGCCGGACAAACCGGGCAATTTTCTATGATTGCCTGACAAAACTCGGGCATTTCATTTCTAAATTAACGACCCTAAATCCGGGCAATTTTTATCAAAACCCAGAAATTATCAACAACAAAAATCAAGATAAAATAAATTGAAAAAATTAATTCTTTCGTAAAAATTCATAAACTGATTTTCAACCGATTGAAAATTAGTTTAGCTTCGAAAAAACTTTCCATAATTTTTTTTTGCAAAATCTGTTCCAAATTTTTTGTTTTGGTGGCAAAATAAAAATTTGTTACAACACATTTTTTTGTTTGATTTGCCAAATAAAGTGAAAAAATCTGGGCAGAATCCGGGCAACCGGGCCGGGCCGGACTGCTTCCAAATTTTGTATCAAATATCCGGGCAATCTGGCAACCTTATCCAATACTCCTTAAACTATTTACCACATGCATTTTGGTCGAATAGGGTTAGTTGCCCTACTTTGGACCCTTTAAGCGATGGTTTTTAAATAATCATGTTTTCCTAAAAAATGAACGGGATGTTTATAACTTTCAGGAAATTTATTTGTAGCTCATGATCTTGTCTGCAAGTTTCAATGGAAATTTTCAACATAGGTTTCGCCGTTATTGAAAGAATTGCAAAGATATGGTTGATTAAAATTTCCAACTTTGAACTTACTGTTCCTATTTTGGTACTGAACTGGTACCTTCATTGGACCTAGAACTAAAATTCCTAAAAAAATATGATTTTTCGAAAACAAATAAATAAATTCATTAAAAAGTTTATCTTTTATCAAATATTATCACAAAAAAGTATTTTAGCACTTGAATGATTAAAAATAGTTAAATTTCTGTTTTGAATAAATCAAACACTTTAACTCCCCGTCATTTCTATCAGCATAACAATAGCTGAAACTTTTTTGAGTTTACTTATTTGTGGTCTATTTGCGTAAAGCTGACAAAAATTGTTGGAAATGTTCAATATTTATTCTGAATTATGTCCCGATAGAAAATTCGTTTGTTGATTTGTTGGTATTTACACAAAGTTTTGGTGAAGTCAGGCCTAAAAATGAAACATTAAATTAGAAAGTCTCCTATTTTTTGGCTCTCTACAAATTTTCCGGGTTTTCCATTGATTTTTTTTATGTAACTTAGGAAAAATAGGTAAAATAGGTTCCAGAGTATTTATGGCAAAAAGCGGTATGGTAGGATTCAGGAAGAATAAGAGTTCATTGTGTGCATAGGAATATCTTAATCAGATGCTAGCAAAATAAATTATTTACAATTTTTGGCATATTAGGACTAAAGCAGGCTCTAGATCCAAAGTAGGAGCACTCATCCTAATTGGTTTCCAGTTTTTGAGTCTCCACTGGAACTTACCCGGATTTTCCTCGATTCTGTTAAGTATCTGGTTATTTCAATTTTGTATCGCAATTTTTTTTAAAGTTTTTATAAATTTCAGTACATGTTAAAATCAATCCAGAAAAACATTAGGCAAAATAAGAAATTAAGCATTTTTTGAATTATTGAGCGAATGTTTGAAATCGTTGACAGTTTTTTTGTCACAGATACAGATCAGTACAGAGATACAAAAATTATCAAGGTTTGGCTTATTTTTCTCAAGAGAACTCCGAAGGTTTAAATCTAATTCAGCTGAACACTCGTTTTCGTGAAATTATTGAATTTTTGATGCAAGGAAATCAATATCTGGCAATATTTTTTGGACGGCAGTTTGATTGAAGTCTCCCAAAAGTTTAAGTTTTTTTTCTGTAGATAGTTGTTAAAAATTAGGGGCTTCGTGAAAGTTTTTTAATAAACATTCATGTTTTCATGTTCAAAGCTTTAATATTTCGGGGAAAATATTTATTTTGATTCGAAAATATTAGGTATTCTTTATCTCAGAAACGACATATCTCGTATTTGGTCCGCAATGTGTTAATCATTATTTTATTAATATTATTTTTACATCTTCATTACTGTTTATCAATTTTGAATAGTTGAAGCAAGTAGTTACCTACCTCACTAATTCCTAGAAAATTCAAATTTCTACTGATTATATAAACTGATCATCTGCATTTTCTTGAGTTCTTGAGTTTGTTTTCACAAATCTAAACTTGCTTTAATCTACTTGTTTCAATTAGCGTCAAACTTTGGAAGTTTCACTTTATGAAAAAATATACATCTTTGTCTATAAAAATGGATTTCTGGCTGCCTGTCTGCCTGTCTGTTCCTTATAGACTCGGAAACTACTGAACCGATTTTCTTGAAACTTGGCTGGTTCGAGTTTTTTGAAGTCTGGGAAGATTCCTATTATAGTTTGATACCCCTTCCTCTCATTGGAAGGGGGGGGGGGGGGGGGGGGGCGCTCCGTAACAAATTTGTAATACTATAATAAATTTCTAGTTCCCTTGAAAAAGACCACAAAAACTGGTCGAAACGTCGGGTATTTCAAAACAAAGTTGTTTGATATACTAAAAAGACCGAAAAAACCAAAAATAGTTAATTATACGTTAAAAGTTTGATATGAACTCAGTTATTCATCCATGAAGTCCTAACACGATCGACTATTTTCTGTAAAGCTATATTTAAAAAGATCATATGATCAAAGGTTGTTTTTAAATAAATTGAACCATGAGATTTTTTCTTCACTGTTATTATTTTCAGCTGTTTTCTATTGAATTTACAGTACCTTTATCAAAGAACCAAATCAATCATAACCATACTTCAAAATTTCATTTGATTGAAGAAATATTAAAAAAAATCACAAAAAAACAAATGTCTTTGTTTATGTTATGTACTCACTCACTTAAATTGTCAAAAACTATAAAAACGTAGTTCAAAAATCAAACATAAAATTTCAGAAAAAATACAACCCAATCTCGAAGTTCTTATTTGATTTGGTTTTGAAAATATTTTCTTATAATTCAACTCAATTTTAACTTTGCGAATCAGGAACTGTCCATGCGGAAAAATGCCGGAAGCAAAAAAAAATAAGATGCCACCATTTTATTAGGTTTATTGATAAACGCACAGAAAGCAGAAGATGTAACAAATTTTTGTGTGATTCTTGTTTACAATTTTCGCTTAAACTAAAACGATTTCAAAATGGAAAATCGAATAAAAACATGCATTTTTGAGATAGGACTGAAAATTCAGACTTAAAATGTTGAATAATTTACCAGAATTTTGGTAAATAGATTCAAGCATCTATAGAACACAGCGCATTTAATTTTTTTAACTATCCTTTAAAAACATGATTTAATATTCAATATGAGAACCGAAAAAAGCTTGAATAAGGTTCATCAGAATCTGTTTCAAGAACTTTTGAAGTAAAATGTCGGAATGTCAATCAGTAGATTTCAATAGTAAAATTCAGTAATTCAACTTGAAATTTAAAAAGT
Organism: Uranotaenia lowii; assembly: GCF_029784155.1. NCBI lineage: Eukaryota > Metazoa > Arthropoda > Insecta > Diptera > Culicidae > Uranotaenia > Uranotaenia lowii. The sequence goes on from NC_073691.1 coordinate 44,581,664, forward strand.
ATCATATACATGGCATTATGTCAAAACTATAATTTATCTCATGCATATAACAAAAATAAAAGCATTTTCCCTTATAAAAAGCTGGTATGAAAGACTGGAAAAAAGGTAACAATTTTCGGTTACGGGTAGGACAACTAGCATTATTTTCTTACCGCATTACCATCACCGTCATTTGAATAACCTTTGAGTTTCAAGATTAAACTAAAAAAATTAAGTCGTAACACATTCACGTTCATCTTCCATAAAAATATCTTTATTTTGGGTCAAAAAACCCGATGGACACATTTATTTGCGCATTTTCAAACAGGAAAAACCATTAAATCTCTATCAGGAAAACCGGTAAAAAAACGGGAATTTGAAAATGGAAACCCGCTGGTCACTCCGTTTATACGTTATTGAAAAAACGTGCAAGTGGATTTTTAAAATTAATAATCCTCATTGAAGCTTGAACTAAGTGCAACAAATTGGTGTTGGCGCCATTTGTCTCCACTTGCTTATATTTGAACACAACAATCATATATGTATTTGATGTGTTTCACGTGTTTCCATACAAAAATTATTTTCAACTGTCTTCTGCCTTCGTTCTGCGTAGCATCTGCGTAACCTGGAAATCAATTTTTCCATTTTGAATGCCTCCTTTCTAACTGTTTTAAGATATCTGAAAAAAAACCCACCTCCGAGTGATCTGAGAAAAAAAAAAACATTAAAAAAAAGAACAAAATACAAAAAAAAAATAACACACGAAACTTAATAAATAATAATAAAGATGAATTTAAAAATGAATAAATAAATAAAAAAAAAAAACATTTAAAAATAGTAAATGAATAAAAAAAAATTTTAAAAAAAAATCAAGAATCAAATTTTAAAAGAAAAAAAAATAAAAACAAAATAAATAATGACAGTAGAACAAAATTGAAAGAGAAAAAACAAAAAAATAAAATAAAATAAAAAGAAAAAAAATTGTCTCATCCGTTTCCCGGGTTTGACACCGGTAGCAACGATTCTCAGTATTTCTTTGTTTTCATATTCTTCACTCAATACAATAAGAAATAGAATTCAAAAAAGGAAATGTGTGTAAAATAATAATCGATCTATATATCTTAAATAAATTATACTGACAAACAACAATACAGTTCAAACGGAAAACAAGTCAGCTAAGAACCATTCCAGGCGGATTTTCTAAATCAACCTTAAAACTCGAAATTTGTTTTCAAGGTTTTTAATTTTAAGTTATGATCTTCTAATTCTGATTGATTTTTTTTTTCATTTTATATCTTGTTTTCCATGTTTGTGATGACAATTTCAGGAAAACCATAAATTTAATTTGTTTGAAAACCTTATTTAAAAAAAATTTATTTGTTCGTTTTCTTTCTGAAAAACTATACCACATCAACAAACGAATGAAAAGAACATGCTTTGAGTATTTTAATACTCAAGTTTTTTCGGCATAACCGTCTCTTCTTCTTCTTTTCTGTGTGGTGTCCACCACATTCGAGTTCCCTGAGAACTCTTGGACCGGTTACAATGACCATATGTCCATCAAATTGTTTAACGTCGTTCGACGGTTATTCCAGGATTGTTGCAGTTATACATGGTTAAGTTAGATCCGTTTGTCTATTGTTTTTAAAAAGTTTACTACTTCTCTCAAAGTTTCTACATGTTTAGTTTTTAATAGCTCTGATATATTTCGATACTTACAGTCAAAACTATATTGTACTCTTGTGTTGTTATATTTTCCACATTTTAAAATAATGTGGTCGGCGTTTTCTATTTCATTGCATATGTCACAGTATGGGTCATCCTCAAGTTGCATTTTGTGTAACCAAAATTTACTGAAGTCGTGACCGCTCATCAAACGGTTGATTGTTCGAGTTTCGTGTCCATTTAATTTTAGTTTATAAAACCACGGTTTCTCACTCCATTCGTTCTGAATCTCATAGAATTTCTGGCCTTTATTAATTGCATACTCTGAATACCAAGTATTGGCAGACGAGAACTTGTTTGATTGGAAATATAGTATAGCATCTTTAGTTAATATTTGGTGTTCGATCTCCTCTGTCGACGTTGTGCCCATTTTGGCCAAGTGATCAGCGATGTCATTCCCTTTGATATCAATGTGACTTGGCATCCATTGAATTTCAATGTTATGTTCGAGACATTTATTAAGAATATCGTTAACAAGTTCGCTCTTATGGGTTTTGTTCTGGCTATCACTCAATACCATGCAACCTGACAGGGAATCAGTGAAAATCACTGCTCTAGTCGGCGTTGTCTCCGCTATTTTATTCGTCGCAATTTGTATCGCAATTAGTTCAGCTGTCATTATGCTCGTTTTGACTTTCAATTTCCTAGCAATACGTTGATTGCCTCTTTCTACGTAAATGCCAACACCGGCTACTCCGTTCACGATGGAGGCGTCTGTAAATATTTTTGAGTGATTTCGGTAGCGGCAATTGAGTAATCCCAACACTCTTTGTTTCATTTCCCTTGTGTTGCTGTTCTGTTTGCTGACACGCATTCCAATGTCTAGGTTAACAACAACTTTTCGTTCGTTTGTGGGGTATAGGCGTATTGGGCTTATAGCTTCGAATATCTTCTGGTGTCTTTTATACAAGTTTTCGCAGTAGCTGTTGTTTGTACCAGTCTCTGATCCTATAGCTCGCACTAGTTGTCGATGAATCGGGCTCTGATGCGCAACATATTTGGCTATTTCCTTGCACGTGACATACTCACTGCGAACACTCCATGGTTCTTGCGCTGCGATGGCCAATAGGCTATTCAATGGTGTAGTTTTGCTACATCCCGTTACTCGTCTATAACAAGTGTTTAGTAGCACTTGAATTGTCTTCAGATTGGTTTTTCTTGCGTTGTTTATTATAGACATGCCATATTCGATACCGTTTCTGATCAATGCATTGAAGACTACACCCATAGTTTGAGGATGTCCTCCAAATTGAATGCTGCTGATTATTTTCATCATGTTTAGCCTTTCTAAAATTTTTCGTTTCATTTCTCTTATGTGGCCGCCAAAACATAGGAAGCGATCCAACGTGATGCCTAAATACTTGTATGTTGAAACGGTTTCAACTTCGACGTTGTTAATGGTTAAACCGAGATTTACTCTGCCTCCTCTAAAGATCAAGGCTTTCGTTTTGTGAGGGTTAATTTCCATGGCCAGTCTACTCGTTTGTTCTACAAAATTTGTTAAACCAGCCTGTGCCTTGGTTCGTACTTCTTCGACTGTTTTTGCTTTCGTGAGCAACACAAAATCGTCGGCAAATTGAATCAATATGGTGTCACTGTCTCTGGCTTGGTGTAAGTTAGCTGTATAAATATTGAACAGACATGGGGACATTACGTCTCCCTGTGGAAGACCGTTGCTTACCATTCGGGTAATGTTCTGTTCACCCACCTTCATGGCAATCTTTCTGTTTTTTAAAAAGGATAGTATCCAAATGGTTATCTCATAGGGAAATTGCTTGTCGATAAGTATGTTTTCTAAGATATCAGTTCTGACAGAGTTGTAGGCATTGGACAGATCGACAAAAGTCACTGCTGTTATGAAGCCACTCCGTCTGTTATCTTTTATCGTATTTATCAAAAAGTTGACACATGCGGTTGTGGACGAGTTTTTTTTGAAACCGAAGGAAAGCTCGGGGATAATTTTCTGTTTTTCTACAAATTGTTGAATTTTTTCTAGGACTGCAGAATTTATAAGCTTTGTTATTGTCGGTATCAACGAAATGGGCCTCTTTCCTTCCAGTTTCGATTGATCCTTTCCCTGCTTGGGGATAGCAATGACCTTTATTTCCTTGAGTTGATTTGCAAGGGTACCTGATCTGAACATTTCGTTCATGTTTCTTATAATGGCCTTCCTAACATTAAATTTGAGTTCTTTCAGCATCCCATATGTGATCAAATCAGAGGATGGAGCCGATTTTGATTTTTTTCTTGCTAAGATTCTGAACCATGAATCCTCATCTATCAGATCATACTGACAGGTAGGCCCGTATGAAATAGGTAGGTCCATGTCAACGTCACTTTGTCCAAAGTGCAGGTCAAAGAATTGTTGAGCCATATTCAAATCGTCCTGAACAGGATTATTGACGCACCTGCTGGTTCTTTTCCCGGTCAATCTCCCTATCTTCATCCATAGAATTTTGGAACTGGTCTGAGGGTCGATAGATTCGACAAATTCTTCGATTTGTTTTTGTTTAGCATCTTTCTTTTTTCGTTTAAATATTGCAATCGCTCTTTTCACCTTGATAGCGTTGTCTAAGGTGCTATTTTGGCTGAAATTTCGCATTGCCTCTTGTTTCTCTCTCCAAGCTAGATCTACAGCTTCACCCCACCAAGGTTTGGGGACAAACTTGCTAATACTTTTATGTTTGGTCACACTTTCTCTAATTCTATCCCGCAGGTCCGAGATATTCTCAATATCGTTACTTCCGAGTTTCGAGATGTCGCTATACACCTTCTTCATGTTTATAAATTGGGGAGGGTTCCTAGTCATAACCTGAATCTGCATTTCAATTATCAGGTGTTCACTGCTCCCTATCGTTGAACCTAGAGTACACCACTCCATGGAGTTAAACAACTGTGCCGAGCAAATGGATATATCAATGGCCGTAGCCCTTCTTCTTGTGTTGAGCGGTACAAAAGTTTTTGAGCCAGTGTTTAGAATGACACAATTTGAATCGTTTATAGCGTCTATTACTGAGTTTCCCTTACTGTCGCACCAGTCATTGCCCCATGCCGTGTGGTGACAGTTTATGTCTCCACCTATCAAAACCCGGTGCATTGAACGGAGTTGTGAAAAGAGACTATTGAAAAATCTTTCTATTTCTAAGATTGGTGTTGACGGAGCTATGTATAGAGCGATAATTACTAGATTCTCCTTCAACAGTCGTAAAGCAACTATTTGAATTTGAGGGGATTGCGGTGTTATGTCGATGTGCTGGTAAGCTATGCCATTGCGAACGTATACGCCCACGCCTCCGTAACCGTCGTCACGAGAGGAGAGTACCTTCTGGTACCCAGAGATATTGTATATCCTACTACTTTCTTCGGATAACTTGGTCCATGTTTCAGAAAAAAGGCCTAAACTATAATTTCCATTGTTAAGTATTCTTAGTATTTCGTCTTTGTTTTTAGATAAGCTCTGAACGTTTGACTGTAAGATCTTCATTTCTTTGTTTCATGTAGGGTAAATTCTTGTTTTTGTAAACTTTTATTAATTATCTTTTATTTGCAAACTTTTTGGATCTAACTTACCTTTTCCTATCATGGTGGACACAAAATTAGAGAAGTCTTCTTTTTGAGCTGGTTTACGAGCTGTTGGTATCATAGAACCGGTCAGTGCTCGCGTTGATGTTGTTGGTTGCTGTTGATGTTGCTTGTCTTGTTGTGCGCGGCGCATTTCTTCTCTCCATTTCTCGGCTCCTGTAGCTCGATACTTGTTAAAAAGTGCTACCCCATCGGTTTGGTCCGAGGTTTTTGCTTTTTTGTCCTTCTGGAGTGTAATCTCTTCACTAATAGTCGGTTTTTCCACGGTAGTTTCTCTCTTCCTGCGGGCGGTCAACGGTTTCCTGTACTGGTACTTTCCTGAGGTCATTTCCGCGTAGGATGCTGCTTCTACTGGCGTTGGATCTTGGCTGGCATTAACAAGGGCTTCATAATAGTTGTTGGTCTGGATGGGGAACTGTTCTTTTGCTTCCAAAGACGTCAAGTTTGTTCTTGCTAATATTGATTGAATATTGTTTTGCCTTGTTCTCTCAGGACAGGTTATGTCAGATGTCGCATGTTGTTTACGGCAGTACAAACATCTCACTTCCCGGTTACAGTTTTGGTACTCTTCTTCTTTTTCGTGCATCCTTGTACAGACTGCACACCGCTTTCTTCCTCTGCAGTTTTCCGTTTTGTGCCCATATTTGAGACATTTGCCACAGAGATCTGTTTTCCGAAAGAAGGCTCTTACTCTAACTGAGCAGGAGAAGAGCTTAACGGAATCTGGGAGTTTTGCAGCCCTAAAAGTGATGCTAATTCGTTGAGTAGGTTCGGGTTTTTTTTCAATGTATCTGTTCATACGATATATTTGAAGCACAGGCTATTCAGTTTGAAGACCGTCCATGATTTCTTTCTCGTCGATATCCAGTGGTACTCCTGTGATAACTCCCGTCACGGATATCAGATGGCGAGGGATGTATGCTCGATAGTTTTTCTCTTTGATGTTTTGATCATACGTAAGTCTGTTTGCTATTTGGTAACTGTTTACGTATACAAGTACCTTGTTCCATCCGATGGTCTTCAAATCCGAGATGTGAGCCTTGTAAATAGCCATTTTTCGCAATGTATTGGCCAAGGATAACTTGTTTATTCTTACCGTTCCTTCTTTCGTATCAATTAACTCCATTATGACACGGAAAGGGCCTTGGTCATTTCTTTCGTATTGATAATCAATTTTTTTATCCGCTTGTGCCTTCACATTTCTTGAATCCTTCGTTTTGGTTGTTGGTGTGGGGTTCGATTCACTAGATTCCATAACTGCGCCACCACCTTTCGGTGGTTCTTCTTCGTTATCCGATTTCATATTCACTTTTCACTAGTGGCCATTTTGTTTCCCAAATTTTTCTCACACATTTCAAAATCTAACCTCACTTCGGTTAAATATGGCGTCTCTTTCGCCTTAATGGCGTTCTCAAAATGAAAACCGCTTCAACACTTGATAATCTCTCACTAAAACTCTCCTCCACTATGCGTATTTCAATTTTCGAAAATAAATATCTTTATTATCCACCGCACGACGCAATATCACCAAAAAAAACTTCGCTTAAACTTCGCTCAAACTCCGTAACAACCGAATGGCACGCGTTCACGCAACAGAATGGCATAACCGTCTCTAAAAATATGATGTTCCCTTGCCTAAATCTCTCGTCGCAAAAAAAATCCCATAAACCCTACCATAACATAAACAAAGTTTCTCTAATGTAGGGCAGCCTACTTTTTTCAGCTTCGAACCTCGTGCTTTGCCTGCAGCCTACCCAAAGGCTATTTTCGAGCGGCCAGCGGCGGCCAACGAGTTATTCGGCCGCCTCACTACTGTTTGTATGCACGCGATAGTGCTGTAGCTGGTGCTAACGTTCTTTCGGCATGTTAGATTTATTTCCACGTGGAAAGGGGAGATATTAGCGCTTGTTTAATGTATGAAATAAGGTTTTTTGAAGTAGAGATAATATACTTTCTGAATTTACAATCATCAATTCAGAAAGTATATTATCTCTACTCAATCAACTTGAAACTGAAATCAAATCTAATCCAATATTCTGATTCTGTTTCATGACATTTCGTAACTGAAAGTTATTAAATGTTCAAATATGATGGGAAATTAAAATTATAGAGAAACATTAGAATCAAGGTAAAGAGAGAACAAAATATAATCTTTTTTTCGGAAAGATACAACGGCTCCGCGACAAGGTTTTGAAGCGGAGATTTCGGGTTTAAGTATTGGCAGTAAGCCGTTGTATCCTTTTCGAAAATCTATGGTATTTTCATCATTCGTTCTTCCATCTCCTGGATTCTCATGTTTCTCTATAATTTTACATTATCTTAGAAAATAAAAAAAACGGTTTTTTTTTTTCAAATAACTTTGGAAAATTTGAACTTCCTAAAAGTTTGAAATGGCTTCATAAACATTGCATGTAGGCTCTTGCCAAATCCAGACTAAACGGTAGCTACCCGTCGGTGCTAGACATCAGACGGCAGTTCAGCCCAAATGTCACCAGGTCAAACAGCTCACCCCAGAAAATCGTCGTGAGCTCGACTCACCCACCAGCATCATCAGATAGTATTAAGTACTAGGAACTAGGACAACACATCGTTTTGTATCCCCCACAGTGTATAAACCGAACACTTTTATGGCTAGTTCAACAGAAGTCAATTCTTTGGATCAGAAAACTTCTGTAGTTCAGATAGGCAAATGTGAACAGCATCACCTACTTGGGTCGGAAAAAAAAAGTGAAAACTCCCCGCATGTTTTCTGATGGGGTGTTCCACAACACCATAAAACGGGGATCGATGAAACCGTGCCTTATTGATTCATACTCAATTAGGTGTATGAGTCATACTAGTTTACGCTGGATGGCTTAATTTCTAGCCGACTTAAATCTAATAAAGAAAAATTTGATTTTTTGTAGGTTTCCGATAACACTGGGTGACAGCCAAAAAATATTCTGGGGTTTCTCAGCTGATTTAGACTAATTTTTGTGTCCTGAGTTAGAATATCACATTGATTTTGCTGTATCAGGTCAACTTTTTGAGATACAGCCATATGGCTATATACGCTTCAATATGCTAGTAATAGGGGTTTTGACCTGATTGAACAAAACCATGGTCATTTTCGGACTCGGGGCGTCAATATTAGTCTAATTCAGTTGGAAAACCCTGGACTATTTTCAAAAAATCTTTTTTTGTTACTCAGTGTAATTGAAGCCGTGTGTTTTCGACGAGCAACACGTGTTATCAGCAGCCTTCGAGAAGAGCCCTTCAAGTTGTGAGGTTATGTCGCGTCGATGCCGGTTCGAATAATTGTGTCACATTTAAAAGGCCCAGCGCTGTGGGAAACGGGAGTCGTTAGCGGATCCGATTGGTTGAATGTCGGAGCGAGCGCTTTCCAAAGACAAAAACAGCAACTTTGAACTCACCGTTCGGCGGAAGTTTGCTGGTAACTAAACCAGTTCTTGGATATCTCGCCAGGTTCACTAGGTTGACTGACGGCAGACGACGGAAAAAAGTACGAGTACGATAACGTCTGGTCTGCGAATCCCGTGCGATCGCTAAAAATAGCAATAAAACGTGGTTCAACATGGAATATGTTTAACTCTGGGATAAGACCGGTTGCCGAAGCCCAGTTTCTTCTGGGCATGGCAGTGGACCTTCAAACCAAACCCGTGTGCAAGCAAATCATCAGCCAAAGGAAGATGATGGATTCATCCATGCGCTTGAGGGAAGGTTGTACTTTATGTGGATGCACGATAAAGTAAAAGTGGTTTAAGCGGGCTCTGTGTCATCTTGAGCCTGAGTTTATTTCTGAAGACACGGCCTTTTATGGAAAACTGCAATTACCGGGACATGGAATTTCTCATGTTCAATCAAGCAGATTGAACTGAACCACGCAGTTGTTAGATCAATTAAATCTTAAAGCTTCATTAGATTCATTTCTGAAAGCCCCTCGACGAGCTGTCATTTCATTTGAAAACGGTAACACCTCCCTCGCACCAAATGTTGCCTCATCGGATGTAAAATGCTCGCTTACTCTGGCTGCCATATGCAAGAAACAAAAGCATGTAAAAATTACTATCTTTCGACATGTTTTGATTTTCCAACCCCTGCCTGCCTGGACGAACCACGTGTGTGTTTGTTTTTATTGCTGCTGCCATCGTTTAATGTTAAGGTTTTTTTTCTCTCCCCCAACTCGATTTTCCTAGCCAAAGCGCGCACGACACGAAATCGGTCCGATTACCACCGCGCAAGACTTTCCATTTTCATTTGGCTCCATGTATTTAGCTTCAATGTTGCTCTTTGACTAATCGGATCCGTACCGATCGATTTCTTAAGCGAAGAAGGGGAGTTTTCTCGATCTCTTCGAAATGCATAAAACCACAGCTCAACAAATGTTGATGGAAGCGTGTTTTTTTTTCTCCATTCGCCCCCTAAACTAATTAACCTATGTGGCCCCAGAAGCTTTATGGAAGGATGTTAACATTCTTAAATGTTGATCGTCGTCAGCGCGATCTTTATCCGTTGAGCAATCAGAATCGATCTTAACTTTTTTTACGAGATTCAAACAGCTAGAGAACTGTTATGTTACGGAGCATAAACGCTGATCATGAAGTGTTATTTTACTACCTCATGATGAAATGGTACTAAGCATGTACTTCGTAAGCTACTTACTGCAGCTGAGGGATCGTTAAAAGTTAAAACCCAAAAAAAAATCAACCGTCTTCGAAAATCTATGCTTTGCACTACTTTGCAGCACCTGCCTGCAGCAGCACAATTGCTGAATTCAGTCGAACAGTCAAGTTTTAACGTTGTCCCATTAATCAGGCAAGTGTAATCACACACATTGCGCTTGCTTCTCATATGACATCATACACATAATATGGCTGGCTAGCGAAAGACTCAAACAAATTTAGCGCCTCAGCCCAACTATCCGATTCACCTTTCCGCCGGGTAAACTTGAAGCAAAAAAAAAACCATTGAACCATTTCATCGTTTAGTGCAAAACGTGATTCGAATTATTGAGCCGGCTGTGCCTAGGCTGTCTCAAATAAAGTGTAAGCAGCCAGCAGTAAGTAGGTATTGTTGTGATAGTGATTTTAGCGTTTGGGTTTTATTTTTCTGTTGTTGTTTTTTGCTTATGTTTTTTCGTCAAAACTGACGCCCCTTTCCGAGTGATTGTGGCGTTTGGATGCCGTATCACGTTTGAATTTGAATATCCCAGCCAACTGGAGTCAGATATGTCTGTGGTGTCTGTCTTTCCGGCGCGGTCTGTGCCAAAACTTCCCTAAATGCGCTTAAAAGTGTACTGTACCAAAGATGATATGATTGGAAAAGCTACTGGCATAAAGAGTCGAGCTCCCAAGCTAAATGAGGCATGGCCACTACATTCAAGCGAAACAAGAAAACCTTTTATGGGATTTTCATCATATTGGATAATTTATCCCAACAAAAAAAAAAATAGTGAGAATCGAACTCACTGCAACATCTCATCTTGGCTTGCCAGTCCGATATCTTACCTAGTGCACCAACTGAGTCGGTTAGCAAACGAAAGTTTATGGTCATAGTGTTTCTGTCACTGCCGATTTCCCAAATGGGAAGATGGGAAAGGAATGAGAATGGGAGGGGAATGGGGTGGTTAATGGAAAATATATGTAAAGCGGTTGCGCTGGGAGGACAATGACAGTTAGTAGAAAGCTTGTTAAAGCCGGTCCGGCATAGAATCTTATACCGATAATTCCACCTTCAAGAAAGTTCATTATTGGAGTAGAGTCTGATTTGTGGGTGAGCTGGTATCTAATGAGACTGTACTCAAAACAGTAAAAATATCTTGTACCCTTCACTCATAAACATGTTTTACAGTTTGACTTTATACGAATTCTGGAATACTTGTGGTCAAAAAGTTTCGTTTTTGGGCTTATGATTGTTTTTCATTAAAACAACCTGGCATCACGGTCAAGGCAAATCGAGTGTTGTTCTATTCTTAGAACGAGGAGTTTATACATTTTTTAATCTTTAATTGTTGATATAAACTGATCTAGATAAAAAAATCATTTTTTTAAATTTTTTATAGGTAGTTATCAAAAGTTTGGAATCAAAAAATACCATGATTTTCGGAACAATTCTAGATTCTTTTTCCTCGTTATATCAGTTCTAAACCTAGCTCAATTTGCTTTAAATCGAGCTTTAAATAATAGAATAGTAATAGACTACAATATTTGGAGGCTAAATCATTATATGAAACTATTCAAGCTGTAGCTCTATAATTCAGTTGAATTCATCGAGTTGAATTTGCTGCTAAATTCTACGGCAGAAAACGCTCATCGTCCCCCAATTAATGGTGCTTATACTGCCCCAAGGGGGGGTGGGGGTTCTCATTGTGCACCTACAGTGACTGATTTCGGCAAAAAATATCAAAATGCATTTTTGTAACGTTTTTATCTTCTTTTTCAAGTTTCGGTCAGTTATGAAGTAGACTTTTTTAGTATCTGAACACGAAACAACGATGTAAAGCACATATTATAGCTGTTTTTTTGGCTTAAATAAGTGTCATCCTTAAGGTAGCCATTATGCCCTTATTTCCAATAGTTGGTTTTTTATATTTCTGTATTGATGAATTCACGGCCCTATGCACCGGAGGATCGGCGAGGGAACACTGGGTAAGTAAGTAATGGTGATAAGCAGATTTCTTTTTTGTTGAAAAACTAGTATTATAGGAACTACAAAACTGTTACGTATTTGCTTAGAAAAGGGGGGGTGCTCGATCGCCCCCGGTTGCTCGCTATGCCCTTATCTCTCCTACCTACTTTAATTCTATTTGAATAATATGAAAAGTTCTTTCGATTATGCCCTTTTTCCGACTCAATTTAAAAAGCGGCAAAACCGGAGATAACTCTCTGAATAAGTTATTTTATTTGTTTTTAGCTTCCATTCCATTCGTCTGGATAACACTTTTCCTCTCTCACTATTAAACTCTTCTTTGAACTCCTGCTTCTTTCTTCACTTTTTTTTACTTTCTTGACCTTTTTTTCAATTTAAATTTTTGTTCGTTTTTTATAATTACTTTGTTCTGTGTTCAACTGTGTTAATTTTGTTTTGCTGAACGGTCTTCCTATTTCATTCTCTATAATTCCCAGTTTCTCTTTTTTTTTTATCTCCATGTTAAACTTAAATATAACAGATTTAAATATATTCCAACGATTAATTTTAGTTGTTAAATTATACATATAGTTGATTTTACTTATGTTTACTTTAAAAGTTATCATATTTTAAGATAGTTTTTCGGAATAATTTTATCAACGCGTTTTATTTTCTTTTTATTTTAAACTAGCTGACCCGGTAAACTTCGTTTTACCTTCTAAAGTATAAATCGTAATAAATATTTAATTTCATCTACACGTCCTTAACTGCATCGTGCTCGCGAATAGATTCTTTTGGAAATCGTTACAAATAAAGTTGAATTTGTATTGGGACCACCTTTCATAAAAAGTGAGATACTTGAAACTATTATACAAAACATCTATGACCCAAAAAAATCTCGGATACCAAATTTCACTTCATTCCGACCAACCATTCATACGTGATGTTGTTACAAAGAAAATGCCTCCATTTTTATATATAAGAAGATGTGAAGAGATAACTTTGTATGGGGACCCCCCTTTCATAAAAAGTGAGATTCTTAAAACTATTATACAAACCATCTCTGACCCAAAAAACTCTCGGATACCAAATTCCACTTCATTCCGAACGACCATTCATACGTGATGTTGTTACAAAGAAAATGCCTCCATTTTTATATATAAGATGTGAAGAGATAACTTTGTATGGGGACCCCCCTTTCATAAAAAGTGAGATACTTGAAACTATTATACAAACCGTCTCTGACCCAAAAAACCCTCGGATACCAAATTTCACTTCATTTCGACCGACCATTCATACGTGATGTTGTTACAAAGAAAATGCCTCCATTTTTATATACAAGATTTTATTCATGGATTTGTTTTGCAGCAATTTTATTTTGACTCGTCCATGCTTACCTCAGAAACTGGATATCGCTGCAATCCGTTTTTTGGGGAGAAGGAACGCTTTTCAATAGCCGAATGCTCAGCTCCGATCCGATTGATCAGCAAGTCTGTAGACAAAAAGATTATTTGAATTAAAAAAAAAAACATTGAAAGGGAAGAATGTTTTTGAGTATCAAACCAAGAAATATGCCGATTGAGTAGCGAATCAAAACCACCAAATTTCTTCCCACGGAGAAAGAAAATTTTGCCTGGACTCTTGGTTTCCACCAGTCGATTGCCGGTTCCATTTTTTTTATCAAGCTCTCACGGTAAAGAAACCTGCTCCTTAATTAGTTTCCGGGTCATCTTCAGCCAAAAGAACTTCCGGAAGAAGGAAACGGCAAGGTTTGCTGGATTCGGTGACCGAGAATCGACCTAGAAAGGAAAAAAAGATAAGTTACTGATATAAATTTTCTAAATTCTACGAATTTACCTATCGGTTCATGCAGTCGTTTTTTCTTTCATTGCTTCAAAAACACATCACACGCATGTACTAACTACACTTATGTAAATGTAGTGATTAGGTGTATGTATTTATTCGAGTATAGCACAATCAATCATAAGAATAAAGTTGATTTTATTATATTTATAGTTCAATGCCTAGAATCAATCATACATTTGTAGTTGAATCAAAAGTATTTACAGTTGAATCAATTATACCATTATAGTTGAATGTACCATATTTATAGTTAAATGTGAGGGGTCAACCAGAGATTTATACTCGAATCAATAGTTCAATGCCTGAAATAAATCATACAATTGTAGTTGAATTTATCATATTTAAAGTTGAATTATATTTATAGTTGATTGAGTAAGATCAATCAACAGTTAGTAGTTGAATCTATTATATTTATAGTTAGATGCGAAAAAAAAACTACACTTTAATGATTGTTGTAACAAGCTGAAATAATTGGAACAACTTTTGTCTTTTTTCTCCTTGAAGCTTCGTTTAGTTTTTAAACTCATCCATGATGTTTTGTACAATTTGTAGGTAACGTTTAATTGAGTAAATTCGAATTTTTAAGTTTGTATGGGAAAATTGGATAATTTGTTATGGACAATCATTATCATTTTTGTTTCTTCTGAGGAACCAATCCTGCTTATGGTTTTTGTGCCAATCCATAAATTCTTTATAGGAAATTTTCCGCTGAACAATTTTGTCGAAGACCGTAAGTTATTAGGTGTTGAACAGGAATATGTCTTTTGGCATTAATAAACCATAAATTTAATTGACATCACTGCTGGTACCTTGCGAAGTATTGCCTGAAAAGTAGTCATGCTCATGCAATACTAGACTGAGTCGATTTGGGGTCATTTTTGAATTTCTCAAACCCTGGGGTCTTAAAAGCTTCGTCTTGGTCCAAAACTCATCCACGATTTTTTGCAGAATTTTTAAGTAACGTTTACATGAGTAAATTTGAACTTTTAGGTTTGTATGGGAAAATTGAATATTTTGTAATGAAAAATCAACATCGTTTCTGTTTCTTTTGTGGAGCCGAGCCAGGTGATGGTTTTTGTGCCAATTCATAAAATTCCTAAGGGAAATTTTCCACTGAACAACTTTGTCGAAGACCTTAATTTTGTATCTCATTAGGCAAAAAAGTTATAAGCTGTTTAACAGGGTAATGTCTTTTGGCATTGATGAACCATTAATTCAATTGACATCACTGCTGGAGCCTCGCGAAGTATAGCATGGAAAGTAATCATGCAATATCTCGATAGGCACCCTGCAGTGATGTCAATTGAATTTCATGTTTATCAATGCGAAAAGACATACCCCTATTAAACTGCTAATAACTTTTCTCCCTAAAAAGATACGAAGCTTCGGTCTTCGACAAAGTTGTTCAGCGGAAAATTTCCCTTAGGAATTTTATAAATTGGCACAAAAACTATCAGCTGGCTCGGCTCCACAAAAGAAACAGAAACGATGTTGACTTTTCAGTACAAAATATTCAATTTTCCTATACAAACCTAAAAGTTCAAATTTACTCATGTAAACGTCACTTAAAAATTCTGCAAAAAATCGTGGATGAGTTTTGGACCAAGACAAAGCTTTTAAGACCCCAGGGTTTGAGAAATTCAAAAATGACCCCAAATCGACTCAGTCTAATGCAATACTTCGCTTGGTACTCAGCAGTGATGTCATTTTTTTTGCAATGCTAAGAGACATGCCCCCATTTAACACCTAATAGCTTTTTTGTGTAGTAAGATACGAAGTAAAGATCTTCGACAAAGTTGTTAAGCGAAAAGATTTCTTTAGAGAATTTAAAAATTGGCACAAAAGCCATAAGCAGGCTCGGTTTCACAGAAGTAAAAAACAATGTTAATTTACAGTAAAAAATATTCAATTTTCCATACAAACATAAAAGTTTAAATTTACTCATGTAAACGATACCTCAAAATTCTGTAAAATCATGGATGAGTTTTAAAACAAAACAAAACTTTTTAGAGAGGGTTTGAGAAATTCCAAAATTACCCCAAATCGACTCAGTCTAATGATCACTACATTCAAGCGAAACAAGAAAATCATTTTATGATATTTAATACTATTGGATAATTCATTCCAGAAACAAGAAAATAAAATGTCGTCGGGTAGTGAGAATCAAACTCACAACAATTTTAACCTTCATCTTGCAATCCGACAGCTTAACCAGTGTTCTACCTGAGCCAGATGGCAAACGAGAGTTAATTGTCATAGTGATTCTGCCACGTTCAATCTGAAAAAAATCGACCGAATTGTGCGGGTTTTCTGGCGTTTGGCCAGGGGCTCTCCAGTATTCTCTTATGAGGGAAAAGTAATTGGACACGAGAAACTGTTCCTTTCGCTTTCCTACTGCCTGCTTACATACACACGCACAGCTGCTTACAGCCGGGCAGCTTGGCTGTGGTTGTTTGCCGGTGGTTTGAAACATCGCCGCTGGCGTTCACATGTTATGCCAATTACTTTGAAATATTGAACACTCATGATTGGAGTAAAGGTTGAATTTTGGGTGTACCTGTATAGAAGTTTTGAATTTCAGATCTATAGATTTCTAGTTAGGGAGAGGGGGTCCCCTTTACACAGCCAAATTTTAACTTTCAACACTACTGTTTAAGCCGTAATGTCCCTTCCGGTTATTTGGGTTGTATTTTTAAGGAAGGATTTGGCAGTTAATTCTCTATCTTTTATTTTTTCAATTTTTTACATAATTTAAATAAAAGATTGAAATGAAGGGTGAAAGATTTAAGTCCGATTATTTTTTCATCGCGTTTATCATTATACAGCTCAAGAATGATGTCACCCGTCAAATATGCAAATTTGGAAGAAGCAAAACCGCGAAAGAACGCAAAATAAAATTCGAAAGAACAGTTTCGCACCGGCCATGTGCAGAAAAATGATTCAACTCGATTCGATCCCTGTAATATTTACTGTATTTTTGCGATGAAATACGCTGGCGACGATTCTACGGAACGGCAATGCCAATATTTTCTCCAGCCAAACATAAAACCCCCCGCTCGTTTGCGGTCGGTCTTGCGTCACAATTATACTTCTTTATTTGGGTAAATGATCTCCATTCCACGTTTCCTCGCCGAGAGCCCTTTGAACTCACTTTGGCCATATGGCTTATCGATGGAAAAAGACTAGTGTACGTATGCAGATTCGATTGGCTGCAGTACTAATGCTGACGCCAACGATTATTATTTGATCGTGAAAGTTCGAACGGCCACATGCACTCGTTTGTGACAAATGTGGTTATTTTTTTTGCTGTCGCTCTCCTTCGACTGGATCAAATTTGGTACGAATATGGTTTCCTTTATTGGCAAGCGCGAGCGATCGTTTGCAAATCGAAAACCGGGAAATGGGTTCGTATTTCTGCTGTCTCGATTCAACGGGATCTTTCGATTAAGACTTCCTTCTCAGTAGAGCGCAGAACAACAACAATAACAAAACAACAACAGCAACTGTCAATCGGCGGAAGATGACTGATGAAGAGAGCCGGTTCCGGCCGGGTTCTGGCTACATGCGTTGTGTGATATGCTTTGCGAGAGCACTCTATGAAACCGATCGATTGAAGAACCAGCGAACTCCAAAATTGGCGCACTGATTCCAGAAAGGAATGGCGAAAGATGATCGAAGCTTGTCAAACTTGTTCCAACCTTGAATGTTATTTTCCTTCGATGGAATCGCAAGAATCACTTCGTAACTTTTTTCATTCTTTTCTTTTTATATTATTTATGCAAATAAGGCCCTAATTTTTGTTTCACGGTTCTTCTTCCGAACAATGATCGCCGAGCGCACACAGATTTTTTTTCTTCTTTCGTTCTGACAGACCTGTTCTTT
Organism: Uranotaenia lowii; assembly: GCF_029784155.1. Classification (NCBI taxonomy): domain Eukaryota; kingdom Metazoa; phylum Arthropoda; class Insecta; order Diptera; family Culicidae; genus Uranotaenia; species Uranotaenia lowii. The sequence goes on from NC_073691.1 coordinate 44,599,322, forward strand.
GGTATGTCCGTTTGAGTCATGATGCGCGGGACATTGTTGAGATATCGATTTTAGAATTTAAATGACTCAATGTTGTCAGTAGGAGTGGAAAAAACTTGCTTAACAATGTGCACTCAGAAAATTGATGTCAAAAAGTGAAATCTAATTCTGTTGTTCAGTCAAATTTGATGCAGAATAAGTTTCTTAATTTTTTTATATTGTACAGAATCCAACCTTTAAGAAGTGGAAGGGCTTTTGCAATACAAAACTGCAATTCGTTATGCCAAATCATCTATGAGTGGGTACCAACTACATTGGTTTTGTATGGGAGTTCTTACACTTAAAAAAAACAAGATGGAGCATGAATAACGCCAGGTTGTCAAATTCCATAAAAAAAAGCATCAAACAATTTTTAAACTAAGAAACAACCGAATTTCAGTACAATAAATCGTCCCAATTAATCAAAACTTACTTGTGTATCGAATTAGATGAAAATTACCTGAAATTTATTGAGTAGTTACATTTTTATCATTGTTTTTGGACGAGAACCGTGTTTTGCATTGATTTTTGCATCACCAGTCTCCTGCAAAATGTTTGAGAGATCATTAATTTGTGCGCAAAATTTGATTTCAACTATTGAGTGCCTCTCAACGCTTTTATAAAGTTAGGGGCATCTTTCAAGCTTGCCTATCACACGTTGATTTTGTGTGGGAACCCCCAGAAAAGGAGCTTAATTGTGGCACGTTATCTAAATATTTTCTTTATGTGAATGGGACTTGTAACTATTATATCAATTATCTTCATATAAAAAAAACGGGTACCAAATTTGTGGAAAAGATGTAAATTTAAATATTTGTTCATCATTTTAAATTAAGTTTAACACGTTCGTTGCCACGCTCATTTTGGTAGTTTTACTAGCTGGGCCAAAAAAAAAATCTCGGAGCGAAAAAGTTAGGAAGGAGAACTGCAGATTTGCGACGTGTTGCTAAACTGAGCGTCTTACTTGAGTAAGAGAGCATCACATGTTTTGATGTGACGGGGCCTCACAGGAAATACACTCGTTACCCGAATATGGGTTCCATGGCAACGAACGTGTTAAACATCATTTAAAAGTAAACCCTTAAAATGAGAGAAGCAACTTGAGTTTCGAAATGAAATACAAATTTTTCGAGACTAAATCACGTTACATGCCACATTCGACTCCATTTGCCATTTGAAGTTTTGCAAAAAATAATGTCAAAGAGAATCCCTCCTCCTAGAGAGGTCTCAAATCATCATAGAAACACAGGTCTTATTTTAAGGGTGCCGGAACCCTCTCAACCCCCTTTTTGCTTGATAAGTTTACACTTAGTTATGTCTAAAACCTAGCACCTCACTCTCTCAAACCAAATTTTGTTTGATATGCCTGATATTAAAGTTCTCAAGTTATGCTGAAACAAATGGTAGAGAAGCCCTCTTCACCTTTTCATATCTTCCCACTGCACTGGTGATTCTTCAATAATCAGAGAAACATTTCTTTCATCTAATACAAGGCCGTGCAAACGAGGGGGGGTTAAGGAGTTTAACCCCCTCCCCATGGAGATTTTGCCCAAGTAAAATTTTCAGTTCGAGAAAGGATTTCACCGTACATGTAGAAAATTAGCTCGCCTCCGGCGGCATTCAATCCTGAATCACTCAAGGCCTAAGACATTTCATTTTAAGACGTTTCCAAATTGATACTAATTTTTTAATTGTTCATTTCAGTTTGTAGTTCAATAGACTATCTGTATTGAAATTCAAATCGTCACACAAAAAGTGAGTTTTTATTGAGAAGTGTAATCAACCAAATTCAGTATTTGAAGCCATTTTAACATAAAAATTCATTCATCGAATATTTATTTTGCATGTCAACAAATTGGGAGCCATACGACAGCCGTTTAATACTTATAATAGTCAACAGAATTATCCAAAAAACTAAAACCTCAATTTTATTATTAATCACTTTGATTATTAAAAAGCATCATAGAAAGTAGTAGAAAAAGTAGAAAAAAGTAGTTGTACTTACATTCAAATATTTCGGATTTCTCAACATAAAATTTATTTTTTTTTGCGTATTAAAAATGAATAAATTTGCTATCGATCATTTCAAATTATTGCGTATTATTAACTGTATTGATGATATTCGTGAATTTATGATCGAAAAAACGGTGAAAATGCATTTTTTTTAGCAACTCGTTTTATCGGTTGTTTACGACTCGACGGTAACATTTTAAATTTTTTATTTTTTATGGACCTTAAATGTCAATTTGAAACAAAAATTTCAAGTGGTTATTTATCACAATCCGTTAAAAATGGTAGACGTGAGGTTAAGTTAATTTCTTACAACAGAAATGTTTGAATTTTTAAATAATTTGACGAACCACACTGGAGAGTAGACCGTAATAACTCTGCTGTATGTCGAGGTTCGTTAATTTTTTTTTGAGTTCAACATAGGTGTTAAAGTAAAGTAAACATAACTTCTACAATTTCTAACCGATTTTGATAAATAATCACTTGAAATCTTTGTTTTGAATTGATTCAGAGAAAATAAGATCTTAAAAATGTTACCATCGAGTCTTGAACCGTCGATTAAAAGAAATGAAGTTCAGATGATCGAAAGCAAATTTGTTCACCTTCAATATGCAAAGAATTTGAAGTTGGGAAATTTTAGATATTTGGATCGAAGCACAACTCCTTTTTTTCTTTTCCCAAGATTTCATATTTGAAGCATATCACAAAAATGTTCTACTGAGATTTTTTTAAATTTCATTTTTGGATTCAGCGCCCGATTTTACATCAGAAATATTTATCAGTTAATAAAGTTCACGACTTTATGTAACTTTTGTAAACGAGTGTTATTATTATTCTTCAAGAGACAAGTGTAAGCTTGAATTTTATTTTGTGTTTCTTGTTCTTGTACATGCTCAACTCAATATTCAAAAGGGTTTTTATAAATTACACAAGGCCACAAAATTCACATTTTTTCGAGGTGCATAAAACTTACGGGCTAGTTTTCATCAAATTCATTGAATTCTAATATGCATTTTTTCTATCATTTTTCCATTTTTAAAATAACTTAAAAATGTGTAAAAATCATTTAAGAAAATACCGAACTATTTTGACGACTCTTTAAAATATTGCAAAAAAAAAGTAAAATAAAGGTTTTCATTTAATTATCATTTTTTTCTCAGTCCGCAAGTTATTTTGTCTTCTGTGAAAAATGTTAGACGAGTTTTCTATTTTTTATTTTTCCTTATTCTGTTTAATAAGGGAATTTCAACGAAGTTTTGAATAAGTTTCAACCAACATTAAATTTTAGATATTTAAAAGCAAAAATCAAATAATTTTGCAGGCTTCAATAAATTTTTTAAATTGAATAAAACCTTTTTTAAACCTTCTTCAATGATGTCAGCAATAATTTTAATGATATCCTTCCAATTAAAAAATAATGTAGAATTTTTTTTAGATTAAATTCATCATTATGATCAAAATGTGTTTCCTTTTTATCAAATGAAATATTATCAACAAATCCAGAATCAGGTTTTTTCTATCATGTAGATTTGTTAGTTCATTAGTTATCAATGATTGATTTCACTCAACACTGATTCATTTTTAAACTTATAAACTATACATCATCAAAACTAGAGACGTTAGACAAAATTTGTTTAAATATTCAAGTTCAGGAAATTTCAGGAAAATTCAAAATCTACCAAATTAAGATAGGCCTAAAAATACTGTTTTCGTTAGTTTTCAATTGATTTCAATGAATAAATTTTCGAAATGGTAAGCATTTTTTTTATTGAAAATAAAAATCTTCTTATAAACTTATCTGTTTGATTTTCATATTTTGTTTGTATTTTCAAATAAATTCGCCCAATTTTAATGTATAGTTTTTTTTTTAATTTTAAAATAAATAGACGGCATATCTTAGTAAACTATTTTCATTTTTTTTAGACATTTTATAATAAGTTTGTCTTTGTTTTCTGAAAACAAAATCTTCTTTAAATTTTAATTAATAAAAAAACAGTGTCTACCTTTTGTACAATATTTTTATTGACAGCGAAAAAAATACTCAGAGCTTAAAATTTTCATCTATATGATATGCATTTGAAAGTTAATATACGTTACACTTATTTTCTTTATCTTAAATATTTTTTTATGAATCGATCATGATTTTTTAAGTTAATCTATGAAAAATTTCAAAAATGATTACAAGAAGCAACTTTAAAGCAAAATTTCAATGTGTTACAACGAAACTTGGAATTTCTTTTTTTATGACTAATTTGATTTATTGCATTTATAGTATTGTTATTTTTTCTAGATAAATTTGAATTTTGAAAACCCACCCCCCTCTCTCATGGACGGGTCCTTTGCATGGGCCTGATTTGACATATTTGTATGGGAGCCCGCTCAATTTCCTTATTACCTCTTCAATGGAAAGTGGGAGGAATACAACATAATCATAGAATTATGACTGTTACTAATTTCTAAAGTTATTTCTATAAATTTGTATGGGAGCCCCCGTCTCCACATCCCTATCTTTCCACTTGAAAGGAGGGAGTGGTCTCAAACTGTCATAGACAATAATTTTGAACCGTTAAAACCTTAAAACTGCTAACACCAGGGAAAGTAGTAGTTTAGTACGTCTCGGTGGTCGAATAATTAGCGTGTTAAGAAGGTAATCACTGGTCCACTGATGGCATGGGTTCGATTCCCATCTCGGTACTGGGTGTGAAATATTAATCTTAAGTTGTCCGCGTCATTTATTCAGTCTGTAAATCCTAAATCGGCTAAGACGGTGTATGTCTTTAATTTTCAAAATAATCCTTTCTAATTGGGATAACCAAGAAAAAGTTCACAATTTCGAAACGAAAAATCGTTGTCAGTTCTGTTATTTGTGTAAGTTTGAATTGAATTATAGGGTTAGACTGAGTCGATTTTGGGTCATTTTTTAAATTCTTCAACACTGGGGTCTTGAAAGCTTTCTTTTGGTTAAAAACTTATCCATGATTTTTTGCAGAATTTTAAGTAACGTTTACATGAGTATCACAGTATACATCATACGGGAAAATTTAACATTATGTTCTAAAAATTCAACATTATTTTCAATTCTTCTATAAAACGGGGCCTGGTAATAATTCTTCGGCCATTTTATGAAATCTTGAAAGGCAAATTTACGTTCAACAACTTTGTTGAAGACAATAACTTCGTATCTTATTAGGCAAAAAAGGATTAATCGTTTAATAGGGGTATGTCTTTTGACATTGAAAACCAATCAATTGAACTGACATCACTGGTGGTGCGTAGTGAGGAATTGCACGACTACTTGTCAAGGAATACTTCGCTAGGCACCGGCAGTGATGTCAGTTGAATTGATTGTTTTTCAATGTCAATAGACAGACCCCTAATCAATACTGCAAAAAAAAAATCATGGATGAGTTTTTAACCAAAACGAATTTTTTAACACCCCAGGGTTTCAAAAGTTGAAAAATGACCTCAAATCGACTCAGTCTATTGCAGTGTGCTACAAAAAAAAGATATATTATGCAATCTGTCAGTTGCTTTGGATCAGTGACTATGGATATTTGGCTAACACTATCCTTAAGACGCTAGTTGTTTATTTGATCACACCTAAATAGTCGTAATCTGGAAATTCTTGGAATCCTAGTGCCTGTGCCACCTTAAAAATAAGAATTCCTCAATCAGTAAAACCACTCTCAGAAATTAAATTTCTTTCTATTATCGGGGCTCTCCTTAATCTACTTTCAAATCGTATGCACCACGGAGAGATTCCATCATCCCTAGACCAATGGGCTACTAGCCAAGCAGCCGGTGCGTGCTTTCCGAAACTAAACGCTCATTTTAGGCCCTCCTAATTAATACGCATTCCTGCACACACAAAATTCTACACCATCACCCAAATCGACCGAACCGAACTGAAAAATCTCCTCTCCGTTGAGCTGGGCTTTGGTCTGTGTGGTGTAGATATGTTGGGCACGCACCACATACCAAACCGAGCGAGAGTCCAAGCTCAAGTTATGCCGGACAACGCGCCGCTGCAGCTTTTCCAACCAACAACGTATAGGTATAAGGCAATCTCACCAAATAGCTTTGGATGGTTGGACGCTCTTTCCTTTTTTTTTCTTCATTATCAACTTCGGGGAAGAAAGGTGTAGATGAACGACAACAACAAACAAAAGTTTACTCTCGGTCCGAAACAACCCGAAGTTCGAAGACATTTCCTCGGTTGGGTTGGGCAAATGAAGAGAATGTCTCTTGGTTCTCTTTTTATCATCTTTCAAATTAACTTAATGATATAAATTTTCAATTTGAAACACCCTTAAGAAAAGTATCTTTCGATTGAGTTATAAATTCTTCAACCGTTTGTTGGAAAACAGTCTCTCTTGAAGATAAGTTTTCAAACAGAGTTACGTAGTTTGTGACCGCCCAGGTCCGGTCATACCTTTACCTGTTGTGTGTGTTTGGGAAAATTTGAGAGAAGGTGCCCATTCTGAGTCAGGCAGCGGCAGCAGCCCTCGTTTAGCTCATTGAGTTTACCCAAGTTAGGCTCTCCAGCTAAGCAAGTAAGCAAGCTGAAGCCAGCAGCCCGAGTTTAGTCTCTGTTTGTTTTGCAAACGGTTCGTACGCGTTCGTGTCTTGATCGTGGCGTCCTCGTCGTCTACTCTCGGTGCGGTGTTGATTGTTTAGTGTTATCGTCGTCGTTATTGTCGTTCGAGGATCGTGTCAAGTGGTTTTTCCTAGGAAGAAGAGGTAGTTCTACCTTGAGGATCCAGACATTTCCGATCCCCGAAAACAGAAAAGAATCGAGATCGTTTGTCAATAATCGGAACGGGGTGGATGCGTTTGTGGTTTTTTGTTTGTTTTCCGTCTCATCGGCAAATGTGACAGATGACAACGAAGGCGACGACCTAGATCATCTAGTCCGAGTCGCCAAGTGTATAGATTTGTGTGAGCGATGTGAATGGATGCATGAAGAAATCATAATTACTCCCCTTGCTTGACTCTGGTGAAGTGTCGTTCTCTTCGAGTGACTTCGCCAAGTGCGGTTTTTCTGCGTAATTGAACGAAATTAGATATTGCAAATGTGGGCACACACATTTATGCGAATGAATGCTGCGATCCAGATGTCGAGGGCTGGCTTATGGGCTGTTGTGGAGTTTGTGGAGATTTAGCCACCCAGAAAAAGTGTGTTTTGAAAAGTGGAAACACACGTGGCTTGGCTTCGTCGTCGTAACTGATACCCGGGCCTGGTCCGTCATAATCAAGACCAATGAAAATTCACGAGCTCGTAGCTACTGGAAAAGGGAGCTCAAGCATGGCTGAGCGTCTCTCGAAGTGACCGGAATCAGACCCTTTCAAGAAGAAGATTTCATGGGGAGGATTCATTCGTTTAACTTAAACCATTTCGTCGTCATAAGAGCTGCAACACCTTCCCCCCTTTTCGAGAAGAAAAAAAAAAAACGGTATCTCATTACCGCAAAGGTGTTGAATTTCAAAAGCTCTGTTGAATAGTTGGTGTGTGATTTGAGGGGCCGTTTTGTGTTTTGTGGTGCAATAATCGTTTGGAAACCCTTTCATTTCGAAAACAAAAAATGAAGAATGGAATCGAAGAGAGATAGAAACAGTGCAAAATTCCGTTCAACCTTAAATGAGTATCATCACCTCAAATATGCTGGGCATGATTTTTATCTGGGAACAGAAAAATTACTACAATTGGGGGACGCTTGCTCTGGTGTTGTTTTTTTCCTCTGTTGGTTTGGCGTCATTAATCTAATCAGAACGCAAATATTTGCTGCTCTGCTTACTTGTTGTGTGTTGATAAAAGTAACGACAAACTTAGAAATCTTGCTGTGGTGGGTACTTCGTACTCTGGCGAGAATTTAGCTAAAGGTAATCTAGGAACGTCCCAAGTGTCAAAAGATTTATAACGTTTGTTTGTTGTTGAAGTGAAGAATCTTTGTTGCGATTTTGTTACAAAAGAAAATTCACTCTAAATGCTCGTGTATTCAGGACAAAAAATCCCTTTAAGAAGACGAAGACTCAATACGAAACGTTAAAAACCATCTATTCCTATTGAAATTCCAAATCCTCTCAAAAGGAGGCCTCAAAATCTGAATCAGAAATCTGAGAATTCAATCCTAGTTCTAACTAGCAAATTTGAAATACAAATATCAATCTGAAATCTGAAACCTTACTCTGAAATCTCAACTAACCAAATTTTGAAACTAGAACTTTAAATTTTGAATCAAAAAATATTTAAATTTGAAGTCTGAAATAAAAAAAAGTTTTTTGAAATCTTAATTTTGAATTGTTGGAACCCTCGATTGGCAATTTGAGGATTGACGATTGCTCGCTGGTGGAATTCACAATCGCTAGTGTAGAGTGTAGTTATGTAAGGTGACCATGGGTCTGCTGATTTCGGATGGCTGGAGGAAGTTGTTGGTGTTGCGGGAAGCTCGCCATCGACGATTCACCTTTGTCCATCTGCAAAATGAGGGAAGGTGTTGAAACAAACGATAGGCAATTCGCGGATCTATGATCGCTGGTGGAATTAACAATCGCTAGTGTAGAGTGTAGCTATGTGAGGACCTCACTGAGATTGCAAATACTACACTTTGATCTTAGCCTTTAGGCCGAGAAGCGATAGAGATTGCGAATAAACGATAACTCGATTCCACCACTGAAACCTGCGTTGAATACCTCGTTTAAACAAGAATCTCAAAAATGAAGTCTCTATTCTGATATTTGAATCTCAATTTTGAATTGAAAACACCTAAAGTTGAAATCTTGTAACTTATTTTTTTTTTAATTTTGAACTTGTGATCTGAATTTGTAATCTCAATTTTTAAATGTCTTACATTATATCTAAATCTGAATCTACTAAAACTTTAAATCTTAAAACTGACAAATCTTATTTGAAATTGTAGAAAAAGTTTCTCGACGATTTTAGTCTCAAAAATCACAAAACGATGTTTATTTACTACATCCGACGTTTCGGCATATTTGATTTGCCTTTATCAAGGAATAGTTATTTTTCGTTTTTATTGTTCAGAATGTTTTTTGAATCTATGAACTGACTGGAAGAAAAGTTGTCTCGCAGTTGGCCGAGCGTTTGGAAATTTATTGCAAACTTATAATGCTTTTGTTAGGTGATACTTTTTAAAAACTTTTTCAAAAGATTATTAAAAATGATTTTATTGTTCTTGGTTTTTCTGTTCGTTCTTTCGTTAACCACTATTACTTGTTATTGAAAAATATTCAATAACAAGTGATAGAATATTTTTCAATAACAAGTAATAGTGGTTAAGTGAAGAAAAAATAAGAAAACCAAAAATTACTATTACTTGATAAAGGCAAAATAAACAGACCGAAACGTCGGATGAAGTAAATACACATCGTTTTATGATTTTTTTTAGAATGAAATCGCCGAGAAATTTTGTCAACATAACCGGATCAGTCGATAGGAAATTTAAATACTTATTTAAAATTTTCAATCTGAAACCGGAATCACAAATTTGAAATCTGAATCTGATATTTTAATCTAAATTTTGAACTCAAAATCTTAAAATTTTAAATCTTATAACTGAACAATCTTATCGGAAAATGGCAACCTGAGATCTTGACTGACAGCTCCATTTTGAAATTTATTATGTGATAAGTAAATTTGAATTTAAAATTAAAAATCCTGAAATTTAAAATTTTAAAAGTCCTATTTCATAATTTTAAATCTAAAATCTAAATTTCAATTATCAAAATACTAAAATTTGAAATCCTTGATCTGAGCAATCTTCTTCGAAAATTTGAACTTAATTTATAAATTTGACATCTCAAATTTTAAATCTATTATGTGATTTTTGAATCTGAATTTTGAGTTCAAAATACTAAAATTTGAAATCTTACATAGAAAAATGTTATTTAAAATTTTGAATCTCAAATCTAAATTTGAAATATTTTATGTGATATCTGAATCTGAACTTTGAATTCAAAATACTAAAATTTAAAATCTTAAAACTGACGAATTTTATGTGAAATTTTAAACGTAAGATTCGAATTTGAAATCTGTTATGCGATATTTGAATCTAAATTTTGAATTCAAAATACATAAATATTAAGTCTGAAATCAGAAAAATCTGATTTGAACTTTTCAATCTTAAATCTGAATATTAAAATTAAAAAACTCTGATTCTAAAATTTCAACCATCTTCAAATCTCCAATGTTTGAATTTGAATTTTGATTTCAAAGTGTTAAAATTTGAAACCTGCATTTTGAACTCAAAATATTGAATCACAACAGTCGAATCCGAATTTTGAATTTCAGTTTCAAATTCTTATCAAAATGCTACTGTGTTTAAAATCTAATTAAAGTATAAGATTCAGATGTCAAATTCAGATTTCAGATTTAGATTTCAGATTTCAGATTCAGATTCAGATTTCAGATTTCAGATTTGAAATTTCAGATTAAGATTCAGATTTAAGATTTCAGATTCCAGATTTCAGATTTAGATTCAGATTTCAGTTTCAGATTCAGATTCAGATTTCAGATTCAGATTTCAGATTCAGATTTCAGCTTTCAGAATTCAGCTTTCAGAATTCAGATTCGGATTCATACTCAAATTCAGATTCAGATTCAGATTTCAGATTCAGATTTCAGATTCAGATTTCAGATTCAGATTTCAGATTCAGATTTCAGATTCAGATTTCAGATTCAGATTTCAGATTCAGATTTCAGATTCAGATTTCAGATTCAGATTTCAGATTCAGATTTCAGATTCAGATTTCAGATTCAGATTTCAGATTCAGATTTCAGATTCAGATTTCAGATTCAGATTTCAGATTCAGATTTCAGATTCAGATTTCAGATTCAGATTTCAGATTCAGATTTCAGATTCCGATTTCAGATTCAGATTTCAGATTTCAGATTTCAGATTCAGATTTCAGATTCAGTTTTCAGATTCAGATTTCAGATTCAGATTTCAGATTTCAGATTCAGATTTCAGATTCAGATTTCAGATTTCAGATTTCAGATTCAGATTTCAGATTCAGATTTCAGATTTAGATTCAAATTTCAGATTCAGATTTCAGATTCAGATTTCAGATTCAGATTTCAGATTCAGATTTCAGATTCAGATTCAGATTATAGATTCCGATACAAATTTTAAATTCTGTTTAACGTTATAGTTAAAATTTTAGAACTAGGTGCAGATTTTAAATTTATATTTCAGCCACCAAAAAGGCTTTTCCTAAAGTTTAGCCTCGGGTGACTTTTTTTTGGCAAGCAGTTATATTTGAACAATGACACTGGTGAATTTCTAGGTATTATGCGATTTCCTCAGTTTGATCATGTTGCGTGATGCAATTTTTGGCAGATCACGTAGGTCACGATTCCGAAAATTGTTATGCTACAATATCTAAACTCTTAAAGGTTATTCGTGCCAAATCGATGATAAAATCTAACAAATTGCTCGAACCTCTACCGGCATAGATAGACTAACAGCTCGTAAATGCGTTAAGCATAGCCGCTTAAACTTACCCGAGTCAGATATGGAAAATTTCCTGACCCAAAACCGGTACCCCATATTTCACGACTTTGCCTAATATGTGCGAATGCAATGCACGCAAATACTACACGACTTGAGAAAAGGAAAAAAATACTCGAAGAAGTATGAAAAAATCATCAACTCTTTTTTTCGCGAAAGGCATTTCATTTTTTAGCTGGCAGTCAAAGGTCCTCGTTTAGTTAGTCCACAGTGTGTTATTTTTTGTTTCCATAATTTTTTTGTTTTTCATTTTCTAGGGCAGAGGCGTCAATGTCAGTTATTATGCGCGCACCATTTACAGTCAGTCGTCTTCGTCGTCCGGCGGCGTTGACTGTGATGCTTTGCTAATGGTTTGTGGAATGACTGAAGAAACAGAAAACCAAAACAGCAACAGTACAAGCAAAACAAATGCGAATGTTGAAAAAATTCAAAACAAACCGACACGCCGAACTAAGTCTGATTTTGACTGACTTACGTCGGAACGGAACAACCCGTCGAAAAGTTGGGAAGAATTGTAATAGTTGCCCAGTTGTATTTTGCTTAGGTACACTTATAATTTTTGCCAAGTCTGGATTAATGAGATTAAGATAGACTTTAAGAAGCTGGCTGCCAGGTTGCTCCCGAGAACAAATTTTCTCTGAAGTTTGAAAAGGAGATGAATGCAGACGAGTGACTCCAACATAAATGGAGATGATATGATCAATTTTTAGGGTTGCCGATATTTGATTGTATGGAAATAAAAGAAAAAACACGTCGAGAGACCAGTTTGAGAGAGAATAGATTGAGAGAGAATAGATTGAGAGAGAATAGATTGAGAGAGAATAGATTGAGAGAGAACAGATTGAGAGAGAATAGATTTAGCGCGAACAGATTGAGAGAGAATAGATTGAGAGAGAATAGATTGAGAGAGAATAGATTGAGAGAGAATAGATTGAGAGAGAATAGATTGAGAGAGAATAGATTGAGAGAGAATAGATTGAGAGAGAATAGATTGAGAGAGAATAGATTGAGAGAGAATAGATTGAGAGAGAATAGATTAAGAGAGAATAGATTGAGAGAGAATAGATTGAGAGAGAATAGATTGAGAGAGAATAGATAGAGAGAGAATAGATTGAGAGAGAATAGATTGAGAGATAGAAAAGATTGACAGATGAGAAAAGATTGAAAGATGAAAGTAGATTGAAAGATGAGAATAGATTGAGAGAGAATAGATTGAAAGAGAAAAGATTGAGAGAGAATAGATTCGGAGAGGACAGATTGGGAGAAAACAGATTGTGAGAGATAAGATTGAAAATTGAGAATAGATTGAAGATGAGACTAGATTGAAAAAGAAAATTTTTAGAAAGAATAGATTAAGAGAGAACAGATTGAGCGAGAATAGATTGAGAGAGAAAAGGTTGAGAGAGAATAGTTTGAGAGAAAATAGACTACGAGAGAAGATTGAGATAAAATAGATTGTAAGTTGATAATAGATAAAAGATGAGATAAGATTGAAGATAAGAGTAGATTGAAATTTGAGAAACGATTTAGAGATAATAGGATGAAGCCGAGGGAGAATAGATTGAGAGAGAATAGATTGAGAGAGAATAGATTGAGAGAGAATAGATTGAGAGAGAATAGATTGAGAGAGAATAGATTGAGAGAGAATAGATTGAGAGAGAATAGATTGAGAGAGAATAGATTGAGAGAGAGAAGATTGAGAGAGAGAATAGATTGAAAGATGAGAACAGATTGAAGGATGATAATAGATTGAGAGAGGAATGATTGAGAGAGAATAGATTAAGAGAATATATATTGAGAGAGAATAGATTGAGAGACAATAGATTGAAAGATGAGAATTGACTGAAATTTGACAGTAGATTAAAAGATGAGAATTGACTGAAAGATGAGAATTGATTGAAAGATGAGAATTAAATGAAAGATGAGCATAGATTTAAAGATGAGAGTAGATGGAAGCATGAGAATAGATTAAGGTTGCCAGAATTTTTTCAGCACGTGTTCGAGCCGGACAAATTTTATACAAAAACCTGGCAAAATCCGGGCATTTGATTTCAAAATTGACGACCAAAAATCCGGGTAATATCCGGGTAGATTTTGTCAAAATTTAAAAATTACTCAAACATAATTAGTTTTTTCGTTTGATTCGCCAAATAAAGTGAGTAAATCCGTGTAAAATCCGGGTATTTTTTTCCCGGGCAACCGGGCCGGGTCAGACTGTTCCCTGATTTTGTATCAAATATCCAGGCAAAGCCGGATAAAACCGGGCAACCTGGCAACCTTAGAATATATTGGGAGAGAATCGATTGAGAGAGAATAGTTAAAGGAAGAAACAGATTGAAAAATGAGAATAGATTGAAGATGAGATTAGATTGAAACATGGGAATAGATTGAGAGAGAATAGATTTAGAGAGAATAGATTTAGAGAGAATATTTTGGGATAGAATAGATTGAGGGAAAATAGATTGAAAGAGAATAGATTGAGAAAGAATCGATAAGAGAGAATAGATTGAGAGAGAATAGTTTAAGAGAAAATATATTACGTGAGTAGATTGAGAGAAAATAGATTGTAAGGTGAGAATAGATTAAAGATGAGAATAGATTAGAGATGAGATAAGATTGAAGATGAGAGTAGATTGCGTTTTCAGAATCGATTGAGCGAGAATAGATTGAGCGAAAAAAGATTGAGAGAGAATAGGTTAAGAGAGTAGATTGAAAGAGAATAGATTGAAGAGAATAGATTGAAGAGAATAGATTAAGAGCGTAGATTGAGAGAAAATAGATTGAAGAGAATAGATTGAGAGAGAATAGATTGAGAGAGAATAGATTGAGAGAGAATAGATTGAGAGAGAATAGATTGAGAGGGAATAGATTGAGAGAGAATAGATTGAGAGAGAATAGATTGATAGAGATTAGATTGAGAGAGATTAGATTGAGAGAGAATAGATTGAGAGAGAATGGATTTAGAGATTATTTAGTTTGAGAGAGAATAAATTGAGACAGAATAGATCGAGAGAGAATAGATTGAGAGAGAATAGATTGAAAGAGAATAGATTGAGAGAGAATAGATTGAGAGAGAATAGATTAAGAGAGAATAGATTGAGATAGAATAGATTGAGAGGGAATAGATTGAGAGAGAATAGATTGAGAGAGAATAGATTGATAGAGATTAGATTGAGAGAGATTAGATTGAGAGAGAATAGATTGAAGAGAATAGATTGAGAGAGAATGGATTTAGAGATTATTTAGTTTGAAAGAGAATAAATTGAGACAGAATAGATCGAGAGAGAATAGATTGAGAGAGAATAGATTGAAAGAGAATAGATTGAGAGAGAATAGATTGAGTGAGAATAGATTGAGAGAGATTAGATTAATAAAGAATAGATTGAAAGATGAGAATATATTGAAAGTTGAGAGTTGAAAGATGAGAATTGATTTAGAAAGAAAAGGTTAATATATAATGAATTGAGAGAACAAAGTTTGGGAGAGAAAAGATTGCGAAAAAATCGTTTGAGAGAAAATATTAGGGGAGAATATTCCTGGAGAGAAAAGATAGGGAGATAATAGATCAAGATAAATAATAATTTGGTAGAGAGTAGAAATAGCTTAAACTATAATTGCTTCAGAGAAAAATCGATCGGGATAGCATAAATCGATTAAGAGTTCAAAAAATGAAGTATCAGAATTTGAAAAAATAGATTGTATATTCAGTCAAATCTATTAGAAAAAAATAACAGGTTGAGAGAGATCATTAAAAAAAAACTTATATTTCAATTCCAGACTTTCGAATGGATGACGAATTCCAATTCAAAATTTTGATTACAGTTTTATTTTGACATTTATAACAGACAAGTGAATTGCGTTTATGAGAATAAGAGGTTTTGTAATGTAGTATAATAAGTGCTCTTACTTGTTACAATGCTAAAAATGTGAGTTGGTAACTCATAACAAACCCCCCATAACAAACCCCCCCCCCCCCCCTCATGTATACCCAATATTTTAACCTACCTTTTAGAATTTGGAAAGGTATTTCGATCTTTTAGGAGAAATCATGCACCTAAAATCGTATTTAACTCGTTGAGATAACTTTCTCTTGAATTTTGTTAAATTCAAGCATGCTCAAAGTTCATTTTACGTACATATATTGTACTGAGCTGAAAATTTCGGTTTATTCATTATTTGAAAAATAATGAGCAAAATGCCATTTTTCGAAATAAATCTCACTTTTTGACGTTTTCCATGGCGACCGTAAGAAAAATGATGGCGACCGTCAGAAACTCCCTCAACGGGTTTTAGAAGTGTTAGGCTAGGGCAGTGGTCGGCAGCCTTCTGAGACAGAAGAGTCTCAAATTGTAAATTAACGAAATTTCCGAGTTTGAAAAAGCCGCACTTCATTTTATCATTACTTCAAAAAAAAAAAAAAAAAAATGGTGATCGCTGAGACACGTTTCACCGACCCGTTATGTAAATTCAGTTTTATTATATATTTTTTTCATATAAAAATCCATATATTTTCGATGTTTAATTGGAAACGAACGCTTTGTGACCTGATAGAATTTATACCTTGGGGGATTTTTTTAGAATACCAATTCTCAAGGATAAAATAAGCTTTTAATGCGCATAAAAAATATCAGTATTCGGCGAGCATAGCTAAAATCATCATGGATGTTCATATTTCATCAGAATGCTGTTACAGCAAATTAATATTCAAAACACTCAATTCAAGAAAAAAATACTCAACTTCATAATCTCAACTGTTAGGAAATTGACGGTTTGAAAATGCTTGTTATTTTTTTCTGATTAAATTTAAATTTTGGAAACAAAGTCAACGAAAAATTTTTCCGGACCTCCAAAGGAGGTCTTTATCACATTGTGTTATCTGTTATCCGATTTTCAAATCTAAACTTGGTTATCACATTGTGGATTTTCAAATCTTAACTTGGTCCCAAACTGGCGATGGTGGAATGCTTTCGACAAGATGCTGTTAATTTGTCCTATATAAGTTATTTTTCTTTTTGAATCCTGGTAAAAAGGAGCAAAACTTATGTTGTGTCTGTTTACTCTAGCATACTTTAGGAATTTCTAAAATTTTTACGGACACAGTTGAAGAGCTGCAGCTTCACACTTAAAAAGCCACAGGTTGCCGACCACTGGGCTAGGGGAAGTACTTAATGAATTTTTGACGGTCGCCATGGTTCAGGATAGTTTTTCGAAATTTTATGGCTGAAACAATTATAGAACAGAACAATCGTTTTTTTAACGGTCGCTATGAAAAATTTGTTAAACTGGTTTACTAAAATAAGAAGAAGCTTTAGAGATATGCTTAAATTTACCAACTTTTGTCCTGGTAACCGATTTATCGATCACCCGTCTTTCTTCCGTGGTGGTGACGATATTGAGTAGAAGGAGCAGAAAAAAAGTCACATGTTTATTACGAGAGCGCTAACCCAGAACCGGCTTCGAGCTGCCGCCGATCGCTCTCAAGGCATGAGGCAATCCTGATGATGAACACATACTTAGCGTGCGGTTGATTGAGTGTTGTTGACTCAACTGGCTGGTTTAGTAAATAATAAGTTAATTTACTGCAAAATTTGCAGAGAGAGAGAGACAAAACCATCGACATTCGATCAGTAAGAAGAGTCAATGGATGAAAATGAGTGGGCCCCCCGTTTGATGCTTCCCTATTGACTGGAGATTTTTCACCTTAAATGAACAACCTTGTCAACATTCGGATTTGTGCGAATGAATCACGACGACGGCATCAATCAGAAGTCTGAATACCTGTCAGTTCAGGGCGACCGCTTTTTTTATTGAATTTTTTGTTGTCATCGAAAATTTCCTGTCACAAGTTCTGGGTTATCTTATCGAAAATGCACGCGGTGCTAGATAGTGGCTATCACTTATCTGTCCAGAAATAAATTCCGCAGCTGACAGAAAGTGCCTACCTTTGGTCCGTTATTCGATTCGATTTTTACCCCGGTGTATCAATCCATTAAGAAAGCGCTGCGATTAGTACTTTTTCTTTAACTAAGCCTTGGGGACAGTCAAACCACACAGAGTAAATAGCACCAAAAAGCGAGCAGGCAAAGGTGACGCCCCAAAGCAAAACTAATATTATAGGAACTGATAAACATCTCGAACTAGGAAGAAACCGCTAGTAGAAAAGCGACACTGGGCTGAACTGGACTGGGGACACTCATTCGTGTCGATTTGTTTGTCTTTCTTGGGAATCCAAGAAAGAAAGCTAACGCTTGAGTTGGGACACATCTAGAATCAGTTTTGTTTCGGTTCTTCCCCAGGTGAAACCTGTAGTCGGCCGGCGTTTGGCTAAAGGCCGCTGGTGGTATTGTTGTGATCATGAGTTCCGATTTGAGCATAGTGGAGGACAGTGAGCATTTCGGAGGTGGAGTTGGGGGAGGTGGGACTCAAAAATTTCTGTTCCACAACCACAACCGGCAGGAGAAGGAGGAGCGGGAGGAAGATGAAGATAGTGATGAACCTGAGGCTGAGGAGTTCTACAGCTTCGAAACGGCCGATCCCCTGGGTTTGGGTCTGACGGCGGAGCTCAAGATTCGGGAATCGAATGAAGAGCTCAACCGGGTCGTCGTCGTCGATATCAATCGGAATGATTTGAAGAGTGTGTTGCGGGACGAGCAGTTGTTACGGGATGAAGGTGGAACGCAAAGTGGGGCCGATAGTGGGGGAGGGGATTCGCTGGGGGACAGTCACAGTGGCAGTATTTTTCTGGATGGTTCCTCGCCTGATGCTCATCAGAAAAGAAGGCGAAGATCGGCGGGGATCGATGAAGGGCGGAGTAGTAGTGTGGATGAGGTGGATCGAAGTTTCGATGAGCGGAGCTATGCCGGCAGTCAGGGAACTGATCCGGAACATCCGTATTTTGAGCCGCATCGGCAGTACCATCGACTGTCGGTTTGTCACACCGGGGACGAGTTCAGTTCCGATGAGGACGAAGCGTTTGTGGAGCTGCTGGAGAAGGCCAATCATATCGTAGGTTTTTATGTTTTGGAAATTGCTTTTGTTTAGCGTTATGATCTCTGTTTAAGGTTTTTTTATTGGTGAAGGGATGAAAATGTATGGTTAGGTCGAAAGTCGAACGTAAACATACAATTCCTCATATATTTATTTTTTTTTGGTAATTGATTTTCATAGATTATTCAGGAAAATCGGTGTGGCGGATTGTTCTTTCAGATAGAATTCTTTATTGTTACTTTTACGTTATGATTATATGTAAGCATACTAGGGTAATCCAAAAATAGGTTTATGATCCAGAATCAAAACATTGGGGGAAGAAATTGTACCTTGGCCAGCCAAATAGCCTTATGCCAAATTTGGTTGGCTCATTTGGTTAACTCGTAAGGGTCGCTAAATAACGCCCCACTTTGTATGAAAATTTTACATCATTTGTTCTAGTTGATGATGTTAAACAGAATGAATTTATAAATCAATAGTACCGAAAAAATCCAAGTTTCCCTACCTTTTCTAATGAACCTACATAGGATATTCATTATTTGAGCATAAATTCTGCAAGACTGCAAGCTCAATTCTCTGGACAAATAAAACGTAGAATGAATTTTTTATGGTTTATTACTTTACCATCCTTGGTGAAAAAGCGCAAAATTATGACAATTTATCTTTGTATTTCTTTCAATGTTCGCAATGTTCTTGAAATTCTTGACATTGTCTTTCAAAGTACACTCGATTAAGATTGAACATTTTACTGAGACAATATTTCCAGTATCAATTGCTTTTGCGTTGCATCACAAAATTTCTTCAACCTATAAACTTAAATATACTTGCTTCGCTATTTACAAAACCTCAACTTCAATCAACGTCAAATTATAACTTTTCCTTTTTTAAAAATGCGTAAAAAATCTACTTAAATTAGTTTGTAAAATAATTTGATAAAAACTTACCATAAATTGTACAAATCACGTTTTGAACTAAGGAACTTTATTGCATTCTCAAAATCTGCAAGAATTCTGTCGTTCGTTTTGGAAGCTCTTAAGACAACAAGCGTTTTGAAATTCGAAGATAATTGTTATTCCACGTATTCTGTTACCTATGATCTCAATTCTAATCGCGGATCCTGAATCTGACTGTCAAACAGGACTCTAATCCTAGATCTTGGTTTGTGATTTCGTATACTGGATCATGGGCTCTCTGATCGTAATTCTGAATCCTTATTCTTTTTTTAATGTTTGAGGATCAACTGAATATTGTATTTTGTGACAATCGGATTCTATCCGAGAAAAACTTATCACGATAAATTGACAGCTTTACAAGACCAGCCGACTCGAAAACAATAAGAAAACGACACTTTTTAGTCCCCGAAGAAGATCCAAAACGGATTGAATCGTTGGATGCGTAAGACAAAAATCGTGTTGGCTCTAAAATAGACTGCATGTTGGAATTTACCCAAGAAGAATCCTTATTTTGGCTCACAATTCTTGTTGAGGACGCTGATTCTTGGCCCTGATCTCGATTGGTTATCCAGATCCAAGAATCAGGTTCCGGTTCTTTAATTCTTTCTGATATTATACCCTGATTTTGGATTACTGATCCAGATCAGGGATCTTGATTCGTGCTGCTATCAGAATCTTAGACCGGATTCTCATCTTGATCCAGATTTTGAATCATTGATCCTGATTCCACATTCTGATCGTGGATCCGGATCAGAGGTTCTGATCCTATTCCCGGATCCGGGTTCTTGATTCCAGATTCTGATCTTGACTTAGATCGTGGACCCTGATCTCGTATAATGGATTGGGGTACTGATCTTGTTTTTCAGAGATCCTCCTGATCATCCTGATCCTACATTCTGAAAAATGAATCCTGATTCTGGATCTTGAAATCTAAATCTAAAATTATGATTATTGATCCTTATTCTAGATTCTGATCCTAGAATCAGATTCTGATCCTGATCTAGATTGCGAATATGAATACTTGATTTTGATCGTGATCCTGAATCCTGAGTCCTGATTTTTTTTAAAATGAGAATCCTGATCCTGAACTCTGATCCTAGATAATGATTCTAAACTACGGTTGCCAGATTTTTTCAGCACGTATTATACGGGCTGGCACATCTGGGCAATTTTATATGAAAACCTGGGCATCTGATTTCAAAATTGACGGCAAATTTTGTCAAAACCCAGAAATTATTCTACAAAAATGAAGAAACAAAATTTAAAAACAAATTGTTTTCATCAAAGCTGATCGACAGATTTAAATCGTATATAAGGCTTGCAAAAAACCTTTCATGGCAAACCCGGATAAAACCGGGCTATCTGGCAACCTTATTCTAACCCATGATACAAGATTCTGATCTATCTTAATGTTGATGCCTGGGTCCTGATCCTAGCTCTTAAATTCTGATCTCAGATTCTATTCTCGAATTTTGTGATCATGCTTCCAAACTCTTCTCCCAGAAAATGAACTGGGATTGATTCCGGATTGTGATGCTGATCCTTGACCCCGATTTTGATCCTCGATCTTGATCCTCAATCTTAATCCTGGATTTAGTCACCCTGATTCCGAAGACTGATCTTGGACCCTTAGAAATCCTGATCAGCAGTGAAAACTAATTATTCCAAGAACTTATTCCCGAACTTAATTATTCCAAGAACTCTCTCGAAGCTTAGATACTTGCTTGCATGGACACATACTTGGTGATACCATAAGATGCCTTTCATTAGGATGTCAATTTTTGTCAAACAAGTATTTTAACCCTGTTTTAAGAATTCCATAATTTTTCGTGCTCTTTTCCAGGCTGGACGAATGCCGTTGATTTTGTTTAAAACCTGGCCTAAAATCCGGGCATTGGACTTAAAATAGCAAACCCAAAATCCAGGTGTTTTTGTAATTGTTTTAAAGTTTTTCGTTTGATTTTGCGTATACATAATCAGGGTGTCGACTACCTGGAAAAACCTGGAAAATCAGGGAAAATCAGGGAACTCAATTTGCATCAGGGAAAATCAGGGAATATCAGGGAATTTTTCTACCAATCAGGGAAAAAATAATGATCCTGATTTTATTTGAAGAAATTGAAACGTCATAGTTTATTATCTGCTTAAAAATTTACTTCACTGTACGTTGCTCATGTATCATTAGCCCTTTGATTTTTTGCAAACTGTATCCGGCAGTATGATGAAATACTTTACACAAAAACCGCAGAACCAGGAACTGGAGCCCGGTGCTTCTAATAGCGTTGGAAATAATACGGAAATTCCTCTCATTGCTGAGAAATCGCCATCTGCCTTTCATCCTTATTCGCTTCCTTCTACCAGCAATGTTTCTTCTTCCTCGAGGACTATCGATCAATAAATGCTGAAAACCGTTACTACAAAAACTGAGATTTTTTGGTGCCTGGAGACAGTC
The DNA here is from genome assembly GCF_029784155.1 of Uranotaenia lowii. Taxonomy (NCBI): domain Eukaryota; kingdom Metazoa; phylum Arthropoda; class Insecta; order Diptera; family Culicidae; genus Uranotaenia; species Uranotaenia lowii. The sequence continues at coordinate 44,621,269 of NC_073691.1, forward strand.
GTAAGTCATAAATCGCTGCGCGCCGCAGAAAAAGACACTGCCGTATTCAAGATGATGTTCACTGATAGCCAAATTGCGGACAAGATTCAACTTGGTCGGGACAAAATCAGCTATACGCTGCTTTTTGGAATTGCTCCTTATTTAGAACGGAACTCGACGATACCCTGCCGAACATAAACAATATCGTCGTTGGCTTTGATGAATCTCTAAACAAGACTACGAAAAATCGTTTGTTGCGGAAGTTGCGGATTACATATTTTACATGGCGCATTCAAAGATGGTATTCGCGCTACTGGCTGGGATATTCTCAAATATCTGAGAGGAAGCTACAACCTGATGAAGCTACAACCTACACGCCGCGCACTATATACACCAAGGCGGGTAAAGCTTCAGGTGTGTTCTTATACCAATGCACGGAATCGTCCATCTTGTGACAGGCAATCGTTGCCAGAGGCGATAAATTTGATAGATACACAGAAAAAAAATCTGAATCCTTAACAACACTGAAATTGAAAACCTATACCATTACATGACGTGGAACGCGATTTATTAATGTAAATTTACAAATTAAAAAAAGTTGAATCCTTAACAGCACTGAATTCGTATGACACAAATATTACTTGACACGGAACGCGATTATTTCATGTAAATTTACATCACATATGATGTAAATAAAAAGAAGCATCACATACGACAGAATTTTCAGTGCGAATTAGATATTACACGCCTTTAATATTTTACTTGTCTTGAAATTTTGCACGTCTTTTGAAGTTTACAGACGTGGAAACTTCAACCCGCACTGAAAATTTCATCATATGTGATGCTTCTTTTTCGTTACATCATATGTGATGTAATTTTACATTTTTTTTTTTTGGTCACACACAATTCTTAACAACACTGAATAAGGAATCTCTTAAAATTACACGTCATGGAATGTGATGATGACATTCAATTTGAATTCAATCAATATTACAATACACTGAAAGTGATAATGTCATGTAAAATTATAAACTGTCTAGAACGGGAACAGACAAGTGTAAACAAAGCGTCAAGTCAAGTCATACACCAAAGTATTTTGTTTCAAAAGTTTTCCCGCAAGTAAGGATTCCGGAGATCATCGTGAAGCAGGATGCGGTTCTGGAAGCGGCTCCAAGTTATTCAACTTTAGATCTGGGGAAGAAAATAAAAGTGTGAATGTGACTCCTGATAAAAAAGGAGAATTAAAAAATCATTGTGACTAAATAAAATAAAATAAATTAATTATAAAATGGTTTCATTTTTATTAATAGATGAGTTAATTCCATTATTGAATCACAAATAACAATAAATAAAATAAAACAAATTCCAATTGGAAAGTTTTTCTTCCACTATTCAGTGATTTTATAATTTACATCATTTTTATTTTACACGTTGCCAATTTTACATCATTTTTTATTTTACACGTTGCAAAATTTTACTGGCGTGTAATTTCCAACTAGCACTGAAAATTCCGTCATATATGATGCTTCTTTTTATTTACATCACATGTGATGTGATTTTACAGATTTTTTTTCGTAGTGTGTAGATAGATAATTTTATTTATTTAAAGAGGTGTTTAACCACGCAGGGTCATTCCCCCTCTGGATTAGGAGTACACAGAAAAAAAAATCTGAATCCTTAACAACATTGAAATAGAAAACCTTTATTATTACATGACGTGGAACGCGATTTATTAATGTAAATTTACAAAATAAAAAAAGTTGAATCCTTAACAGCACTGAATTCTAATGGCACAAACATTACTTGACACGGAACGCGAATATTTGATGTAAATTTGCATCACATATGATGTAAATAAAAAGAAGCATCACATATGACGGAATTTTCAGTGCGAATTAAATATTACACGTCTCAAATATTTTACATGTCATTCATATTTTACACGTCTGGTGAAGTTCATAGACGTGTAATATTCAACTTGCACAGAAAATTCCATCATATGTGATGCTTCTTTTTCATCACATCATATGTGATGTAATTTTACAACATTTACCGGGTCACACACAGCACTGAATTAGAAATGTCTTAAAATTACACGACATGGAATGTTATAAGACATTGAATTTGAATTTAATGGTTATTACAATACACTGAACGCGATGATGTCATGTAAAAATACAGACTGTCGAAAATAGGCACACACAAATGTCAACAAAGTGTTGCGTCAAGTCGTGCTCAATAATATTCTATTGAAGAAGTTTTTCCGCGATTAAGTTAATCAATCTTGCTGGTTCCTGGAGATTATCGAGAGGCAGGAATGGGAACAGGACCATACAAAAAAATGTAAACAAACTGTTAAGTCAAGTCGTGCACCACAATATTTTGTCTAAGCATTTCCCTCGCGCGTGAGTAAGATTATCGGTTTTGATGGTTCCCGGAGAACTTCGAGCAGCAGGAATGCGGTTCTGGAAGCTGCTCCACGATACCCAAATTTGGATCCGGTACTTAGGGGAAGAAAATAAATGTGTGAATGTGGCTTCTAATTAAATAAAATTGTGAGATGAAAAAATTTTGCCGCATAGTAAAATAAATTATATTTATAATAAAAAGATTTTATTTTCATTAACAGCTGAGAAAATTCCATTATTGAATCATATTAACAATAAACAAAATAAAACAAATTCCAATCGGAATGTATTTCTTTTAATATTCAGTGGTTTTATAATTTACATCTTATTTATTTTACACGTTGCAAAATTTTACATCATTTTTCATTTTACACGTTTCAGAATTTTACTGGCGTGTAATTTCCAACGAGCACTGAAAATTCCGTCATATATGATGCTTCTTTTTATTTACATCACATGTGATGTGATTTTACAGATTATTTTCGTAGTGTGTAGTTACAATTCTTCAAACAATTTACATTTTTTTAGAAATTTTATCACTTTTCTTTCTTTTCGCTTGACGTTTGCCAAAATGGATGGAAGATCTCTAACGAGTCCACTCTGCCGGCGTAATGTTTCGTATTTACTGCAAATGGTAAAAATGTGGTCGATGGTTAAATCGATATTACATGCGTCGCAGACATTGATGCAATTCCTTTCCACAAGATGTTTCTGTGTCAATCTGGTGTGACCAATCCGACATCTTGTTGGTATTACTTGTTCCTTACGATTTGGTTGGTCTACCCATGGTTCTATGATGAATTTCAGTTTGCGGAGTTCTTGAAAAGGTCTTTGTATCCAAATTTGTTGTTGATTGGACATAATTTCCTTCTTCAAATAAATTTGATAATGATAATTTGATAATGAACGTAGCAAAGAAAGGCTGGATCATTTTTGGAGTGGAGTGCTAGCAAATGCCAAGTGTCCAGAATTCTTCATATTCGTCAAAATGATCTGCTGTCTTTCACATGGCAACGCGAATGTTGAACGTGGTTTTTCAGTAAATTCCGAATGTCTCTTCGAAAATATGCTTGAAGAATCAGTGGTGGCTAAACGACAAATCTATGATGCTGTTTTTTATGCTGGAGGGATAAAATCAGTTCAAATTTCCAACAAACTTGTTCAGAGAGTTCGAAATTCACATGCTCTGTATTTGGAAGACAAAAATTGCCGCAAAATGGAAGCTCTTGAATGAGATCAAACAAAGCTGATGAAGCGTCATCAAGAAGCGGAAGCAAAATCGCTTGAGGTGAAACGAAGGAAAATTTTGGAAGACGCACAGAAGAAGGCTGATACCTTGCAAGAGAAAATTATTATGCTTAAATCATAAAAATTTCTACAAATGGATCCAAACTCGCTGACTTATCTTAAAATGTTTAGTATCACTAATAATACTTCCATTAATATTATAGTAATATATTAGTATTCTCGACTCAAAGCTTTCTGTGCGTTTATTTTCGGGGAAATATATTTTTTATAACTTTAAGTTGCTTCCTCAGGTTGTTTTTCAAACCTGGAATTTTCTGGAAAAACGACTGGAAAATCAGGGATAATGTATATCTGATAATGTATATCAATCCGGACAAAATTCGGGCTTTTTTCTACGTTGTCGGGGCAATCGGACCGGACCAGATTTTTCCAAATTTCGTATTGAATTTAAACAGTTGGAACAGTTTCAACAGTTGGAAATTATGTGTACATCAAGAAAAAAAAAATTAAATTTTAAATTTCCTGTGGGAATTCCGGCATTAATTGTTCCAAATTTGTTACTTTATGAAACGAAATTTAAGACTAAATTAAAAGAACTTTTTTTAGCATAATCGGGAATACATGTATAGTATATTCTGCCTTATTTTTTACAACTGAGGCGCAAAAGGTTTGAAAAACAATACATTTTTTTCTGTTCATGGTTCTATTTTCATCGACAAAAGCAATATGCCAAAAAGTCCCTAAATAATGTAAACAACATTATTTCATAATTAAACTATCTCACACACTTTTCGACTTCAACTTAGTTATAAAATTTGGTAATCTGATACCTGCATTACTCAAGGTAGACTTGCAACGGAGCTTAACTAAAAGATTACCTCGCATTAATTTCACCGTCTACCAACTGCAAGATGACGTGCATTGAACAAAGAAAAAAAAAATGCAAGTGAGTTTATTGATAAATAAAGCGTGTGTGCATTTTGATTAAAATTTGATGGCGAACAAATAAACACATTTCGTTCCACCTTAAAGCGGATCAATGGCCAAGCCAGGTCTGATAGATCTAAGACGAGAAAATTTAATTCCATGTGCACCGACTCTCGCTCGTCGAATCGGGCGGCTGATGTAAAATTTTACCTTCAACAATGCTAACGATGCTGCAAATGCTGCTGCTGCTACCACTGGTAGCTATGAGAAACGCTCCAGTAACTTCCATAAACGTCTCTACTTTCAGAGTATTTTTGCGCAAAACACTTGAAAAAAAAAAGCCGACGCCCCATTGCGGCGCTGCGTTGACGCCTGAAGTTAATGGTGCATTGTACGATCCCATCAAGTGGCGCCTCCAAACGTATCTTATTGGCGAAAGTATGACAGTTATTGGTTACATTTTTTCCCTCTCTATCTCATTCACAAACGGAAAGCTGGCAACGATTTTGTTTTCTTGTAACATCTATAAATTTTATCGATGTGTTTTTTTTTTCTTATTTTTGAACTTAAACTGTTTTAGCGCAAGCTCCGGTTCGTGTGATAATTGATTCATCGAACAGCTATAAAAACAACTGGTAACAACAATACCTACGTGAGAATTTGTTGATGAATGATGCTGTTTTTTTCTTGTTATCGCAATAACTTGGATGGGTTCATCAAAGCGTGCATTATTATGAATCATGTGTAAACGAAAACTGGTTCATGATTTTCATTCGAGATACATACTAAATTGAATTTCCTTGGATTATCTTGAGGAGGGGTTCAGCTGTTGATCCACTAGAATGTGAGCTTACTTTTGGTTGGTGAAGTTATGCTAACAAACCGACAAAAATATATATTACACATAGTCAAATATTGATCATTGTTTTTTTTTGGAATGCACCCATTCAAACGCATATTTCAAAGTACTCTGAGCAACGGTAAAAAAAAATTTTACCACACCAATTAGAAGACTATTTAGGCAATACATATCTTCGAAGACCGACAAATTTGAATACTATGTAAATAAAATAAATTAGAAAAAAATCTTCGAAGACTTAAGTCGAGCGAAATATGTAGTCCAAGCACCACGATTGTTAATCGATGATGAATCTTATAATCCAATCGTTGATCAAGAATTATCAGTAGGCAAACCGACCAAGTTGACTACTTTGTCCACATTTGATTGACGAAGTCGGCCCCTTAAAATTGTTTCCGGCTCCTGTAATGTTCGCACTAAGAATTTTGGCTACCAATATTGCTACTCCAAACGTAAATTGCGATTGCAAATAAGCATTTTGACAGTGCCCACCGTCAATAATGGTAGGTGAAATGGCTGCATTATCCGGCTCGAAGGACCAGCACGGTTTTACGCTTTTGAAAGCCTTTTCTGGGCCTGGTTTCTTTAACTCTGAAATCAAAAATACCCTGATGAAATTCAATGAAGTACGGACAATGTATACGGAAAAAGGTTCACAAATTTCTTGAAGTGCTTTAATTACATGTTATAGTTTCAAAAATGTTTGTATACGAATGTATAAATTCAAAGTAAGTTTGCTATTTCCATAACTATGCATCTTATTTCAAATTTACAATAACTGTCATCCATTTTCTTATTTGCAAGTTATTAGAAAAAAACATTCTTTTGAATTTTAAGTTGTCCTAGACCCCTGTAAAGTCCATCTCTGTATGAAATACTTCATATTCCCGAAGACTTTTCTAATCGCCTATCGCCTTTCCCATGTGCTATTGCGATCTCAAACAATCATGTTTCTGATTTGCCCCCAGAGATGTCAGGTGGTTTTGTCACAAATCAGGACACCGCGAAGAAAAAAATCAGGATTTTTTAGGACACCACTAAATTGATGCAAATAATATGCATTGATTGCCTAAATAAAGGTGAAAAAGTGTTGTAAGCGCCGTCATTTAAGCAACGTAAGGGGGCAGCTTCTTGGATGGCGTGCAGTCTATAGGCGGCATCCATAAATTACGTAACGCAAAAAATGCCCTTTTTTGACCCCCTCCCCCCCGTATGTCACAAATCGTAACGCTTCGATGTACCCCCCTATGAAAATTACGTAACGCGGACAATTACCCCCCCCCCCTTATCTTCTCATGTTTTTAAATACTGATTTTCGTAGTTGAAAAAAGATTTTAACATACATTTTTTTAACGTTCTTAAAAAAGGAATTAATAACTATCCAAATCGCTTCTAGTACTTATTGATGATAACACTCGATAAAAATATTTTTTTTGTCTTATTACTAGTTACTCTGTGCTTGATAACTGATGATCTACCTTGCTTTGTTCCAGGAGCATAACTTGTTATGCAAAATATACTCCACTTAGTAATATTCGTGGGAATAACCAAAATCGCATTTTTTAAATCAATTCAGAAAAAATAGTAAAATTTCCGTTTAAAGGTTTGAGAGTTCTTGGGGGTAAATGCACCTAATATTCGGCGTTCCAACGATTGTTTCACAGATATCCAATGCATATTTTATGGAGTCTATCTCAGAATCTTTAAAAAGGAAATGTTATAAACCTTTTTCAATCTAGTTGAAGCTTCAAATTTTAAGCTGATTTAAGTTTGCTAATTATTCTGCAAAAATTGCATGACATCTAAAAAGCTGCAATTAAACTAATATTTTTAAGGAAAAAATCGTTACGTAACGATGAGCATACCTCCCCCCCTCCCCTATGTCACAGTTCGTAACGCTCGAGCTTACTCCCTCCCCCCCCCTAGGAGCGTTACGTAATTTATGGATGCCCCCATATCGAAAATCACCATTTTAAGATTATAAATAGGTAAATAAGTTTGAACTATTTTCTCAGATATTTTCTAGAAAATTCAGAACAATTCAGGACATTTTAAAGTCCAATTTCCAAAAATCAGGACAACTCAAGATGATCTCTCAAAAATCAGGACAAATCCTGTTAAACCAGGACACCTGGCACCCCTGTTTGCCCCATAATATCAGTGCCTCTACAAATAATCGTAGGCAAATGGCACCAGGGAAGCCAGCTGGTTTTGTCAAAAATCAGGACAACATGAAATCTGGACAGTTTTAAAAATCAGGACGGTCTTCCGAAAATCAGAACAAATCCTGATTTATCAGGACAGCTGGCACCTCTGAATGACACAGACACCAACTTTTTTGTGGTTGCACTATCGAGTTAATTTTCTAGGAACAGATTCAATCAGGGTGGATTTGATTTAAATCAAAGTGATTTAAATCATGATTTAAATCACGATTTAAATCACTTGATTTTGATCAGTGATTTAAATCAAAGTTTCTCAGTGAATAAAATACCTGAAATTTAGTGATTATGGAATGTTTTTTTTTTCATTTTTCCACGTTTTTAAGCATCGAAGCATCCCCTCGGGAATTAAGAATTGATTTTTTTCCTTGCTCCTTGTGATATTCCGAAAGTTGTGATTGATGCCGAATGCTTGTTTACGTAGCAGGAGGTTGGAGTTTGGATAATGTCCACGTGGACATTAGAGTGCCCCAAATGACCCGACTTTTGAAAAAGTTATACGCTGCAGGCTAAAATTGATCCTTAGCCTAGTACAAGATCTCATGCCAAATTTGGGCCAGAACGGATCACGTTTAGGGGTCGCTCAACGAGCCTAAAGTTTGTATGGGATTTTGAGACATTTTGTTCGGGAGAAACAAGAAAAACCAGTTTTTCATCAATAACTTTGGTTCCCGTCGGCCGATTTCTTTCAAAAACGGGTTTTCTTAAAGCCTAAATTATGACAAATATTTCATGCAAAGACTGCATCTCGATAAAAGTTAAGATAAGAAAGTTAGAAGGCTTCAAAAATGGGCTAACTTTTTTAACGGTGGTATTCAGCACTGTTAATGAGGCGTCAATATGTTCGACCGCCTCGACTCATTAACAGTGATGAATACCATCCTTAAAAAAGTTAACCCAGTTTTGAAGCCTTATAACTTTCTTATCTTAACTCTAATTGAAATGCAGTCTTCGGATGAAATATTTTTCATAATTTAGGCTTTAAGAAAACCCGTTTTTGAAAGAAATCAGCCGACGGGAACCAAAGTTATTGATGAAAAACTGGTTTTTCATGTTTCTCCCGAACAAAATGTCTCAAAATCCCATACAAATTTCAGGCTCGTTGAGCGACCCCTAAACGTGATCCGATCTGGCTCAAATTTGGCATGAGATATCTTGTACTAGGCCTAGGATCAATTTTAACCTGCAGCGCATAACATTTCACAGGTTTTGAATTTCCCATACAAATTTGGGGCAGTCTAGTGGACATACTTCATAAATTTTACTCAAATTTAATTCAATGAATATATTTTGATATGAAGTTGGCATTGGCAAACAATGTCCGCTCAAGTATGCTCAAAATAATTTTTGTTCATTTCTTTCAATCAAACTGAAGTAAATTTTCTTTTCTTTTTTTTTAATAAAGTCATCTGATTTTTCATGTTTTTGCTTAAATTTCAATGCTCAACTTTTTTAAAGGCATTGAATTAGAATTTATTCTATTTGTTTGATTTTTTGATTTCTCTGAACCAAGAGAAAAAGATGGCTGATTGAGTGGTAAATTCTAACTCGTAGGCTCTTTAAAAAGTGTTTGGTGAATTTCGATAATATTTTCATTCAGTAAAAGAAATCGCTCATTTGTTCATAAAATTAACCATTTTAATTTAAAGAGCTTTAAAAATTGTATTCTAACTATTAAATTAGACGAGGACAGTAGAAAACATGCATTACAAAGGAGTTAGCTTACGAAGAAATTTAACAAAATTTTCCAAGACAACCGTCAACCGTTTCAAGTCGTTAGATACAAAGTCGAATCGAAGCGGATTTAGTTTGAAAAGCATTGGTCTTTGATGAATGTTGAAAATCATGAATCATGAATGTTACACTTATACAGCCTGAATAACACATGACAGATAACTTTCGGATGCCAAAATATTTTCCTCAAATGCAATTTATAGAACAAATTCTATTTAAATAAAAAAAATCTGATTTAAATCAAAAAAATCCGATTTAAATAAAAAAAATCTGATTTTTTTGATTTTTTTGAAAAAATCATTGATTTTTATCCACCCTGGATTCAATCAACTATGGAATACAAATACTAACCAAGCTGAAACAGTGGGAAAATGAAAATCAACGGAAAGTTTCGGTCACTTCCATACACCCAAAGTAAAAGTTGTCTTCTCGTTTGAAATCGGTGTAATCTCTATACCAGGAATGTGTACAAACGTGCACTGCTCCAAAAGTGTGCTTTTTCTAAAATCACAATTATAATTGACTTTTCTCCGATAATATCCACACTAAAAATAAGCGAGTGAAAGCAAAAACCAAAAAATGCTGAAGGAAAGCGAGAATTGAATCCATCTTCTACCAATTTCTTATCACATTATTAGCAATCATTTTGCCAACTGCGCCAACTGAGCTTGTTGAAAACATTCATGCGTATTTCATGTACCACTCATCTACCAACACATGACCAGCTTTCGATGGGTTCGGTATGTTTTGCTCTTGTTTTCCATACTGTGTGTTCCCAAACAGTGATGTCAACTTTCCACATTTTGTCTGGATTTTCTAGACTTTTTATTCTTTCGTCAATTTTTTTTTCAAGATTTCAGTTTCAAAAAAGCGATTAAAAGGGAATGCTAGTCTAACGACTAAAAATAGGTTCTCTTCCAGCCTTTCTTTTTTAAACACTTAATCTGCTTTTTTAACTGGATCTTGTTTCTTTTTTTTGTGGTATTATGGCCAGAGAAAAATGTTTCGTGTCTCTGACGTGTTTTATACACATGGATCATGGAAAGTGTATCGATGAAATTTGTGAAGAAATTGGCAATGATGGTGTTGCCAATGCACAGTGGTGCAGAACATCAATTTAGCTGTACGAAATTAATAGCGCCCAGGGATGAATAGATAGACAGTTTCACATGGAGCATATTCTAGTATAACAATTTTTGCCGAGGGGTCCACCGATAGCGAAATAAAAATGCTAACTTTTTTTTTCATTTTAGGGCTTTGGTGTCTTCGACAAAGTTGTTTATCTGATCAAAATACATAAGTTTGTTGAATATGTCAAAGTCCTATCACATCACCCTCAGGAGTTACAGTCAAAGTAAAAAAAATCTCATGAAAAAACAGTTTTTTGAACCTGACACGTTGTAGATTGGATAAAAAGGTTCGCTGTCTTTGAAACAAAGTTGTGGCAAGCCACGATCTACAATTGTCTCATACATTATGATGAGTTTAAAAGTTGCTGAAGCTCTACAAAAAGCATTTAGTGTATTTTAGTGGAAATTTTGGAAGGCTCCTCTATCGAAAAGTGCACATTTTCGCAACAACCCCTTTTTTGTGATTATTTTTTATGATAAGCGGAACCATTTCCATTTGAAATAAGCGGGGAAACCGGTGGAACTAGTAGAGATTTGAATGATTGAAAATACACTTTTGACATATTCAACAAACTTATGTATTTTGATCAGATAAACAACTTTGTCGAAGACACCAAAGCCCTAAAATGAAAAACAAAAAAGTTAGCATTTTTATCTCGCTATCGGTGGACCCCTCGGCAAAAAATTTTATACTAGAATATGCTCTATGTAAAACTGAACAATGTTGCTGAAGACATCAAATGTCTATCTCTTCATCCCTGGGCGCTATTAATTTCGTACAGCTAGATTGATGTTCTGCACCACTGTGCAATGATGTTCAGTCCAATTATCTTGAACCCTCATCCACATTTTTTTTTGCCAAAAATAAATTTTTACACGTTACAGTTTCTGGAGTTTCAATTTGCAGGGTGGCCAGCAAACCGAGAAAACCGGAAAAATCGGAAACTGAAAATAGCACCGGATAAACCGGGAAATAACCGGAAACTTGACATCAAATCCGGGAAAAAACCTTATGCAGTGCAAGTTACCTTTTCTACATAAATCCTACGTTAGATTAAATTCAAATCAAGGGTAAAATTTTATTAAAAAATTGACACAGACGTTAATTGTATTTCTTTGATGAAAATACGAAATGGAAAAAAATTATGCGTGTTTCCATTCTTCAATGTTCGCTTTTCCATCGAATGTTAGAAATTAAAGTTGGAGTTGTTCGAAATTCTAATTTCAGAATCCAATTTTTGGATTCAGAATTGACGTAAATTTGATTGAAAATTCAGGCTCAGTATTATATTTCAAATCAAAAAGATTCTGAATACAGGTTCGATTCAGAATTAAGAAGGTCGAATTAAGTTCTATGTGTTAAGACTTTAATTATGCATCAGAAGTTGGACTGAAAAGGCAGATGAATTTTTGAAAAGATTCAAAAGGACTCAATTAAAATTCATAATGTCAAAATATAACTTAGCTTGAGATTCTAAATTCAGACTCATTATCTGGATTTAACATTCTAATTTTAGAAGAGAAATAAATCTAAAACTGAGAATTAGTAATCTAAATCCATTATCCAGTATCCAGTACAAAGTTCTATGATTTCAAAAATAATTATTAAAATTACATTCGAAAATCATATATCCATATTTAGGATCAAACAAAAAAAAATGTAATGTCATTCATGCAATCTGAATTTCTAAGTTTAAATCTTAGATTAGAATTCAAAATTTAAACTCAAAGTTCGAATTGGAAATCAAATTTTGAAACTGATATCGACATTTATGGATCAGAATTTCAATACCAAGTTGATATTTCAGAATTTGAGTTCAACTTTTCGAACCCGAGGTTAAAAGTAAAATACAACAACAGCACAAAATAAGCTTGTTTATTTATCTGCATATACTGATTTATCAGAATCATTTAAAAATTTTAAATTTGGTTTATTCTGGCGATGTGCATAAATTTAATTTTTTGAGATTTTTGAGATTGATGAACCCCCTTTTCAAATGCACATTTTTAACTTTATAACTTCCCAAGTGAAATCAGAATATTCGCCAAGATAAATAATTTTTCAGCAGATGTTGTAGCTTTTATTTTAAGACATCATAATGGGCTTTTCGTTCCTTTTAGAGTTATGGAGGAAATAATGACAACAAATCTCTTTTTTTGCGTCCAATTCTAGCAAATCTAACATATTTTTTAGAAGAATTCATAATTTTGTCAATAAACTGCCTTCAACTTTGAAATATTTGCATTTCAAATATTGATTAATATTTTCCTCACATTAATTTAAAGATTGGTTGGCTTTGAACTTCAAAATTGTTTAATTGACAAATGGAAATTTCGATTCTGATTATTTGAGCGAACTTTGAAATCTCCCAAAGAATTTGAGATGAAAAATGTCAACTCAAATGTACCGCAACTCAAAATGTTGTTTTAAAATGATGCAATTTTTACACTTCAAGATTCCAAGATGCCGTCCAAAAAATTCAAGTTATAAAAATTAAGAAGTTTCCGCTTAAAAACAATTGTCAATTTTGGAAAAATGTGTTGTCAAAGACTAAGACGAAGGTGACAATTTTCGTTTAACAAATAGAATACTGGAATTATTTTCTTACCCTATAACATTTCGACATTTGAATACTTTGTTTTTTTTACACATTTTTACTTACAAATATTAGAAAAAAATATATTTGTTTGGTCAATAAAGCTTGTAAAAGGTTTTAGGCAGTGTATTCTAAAACCGTGAAAAACCGGGGAAAAAACCGGGAATTTGAAAATGGAAACCCGCTGGCCACCCTTAATTTGACACTCCTGACAAAACCGCTATATCTCTCTTGTTCTCTTGTTTCTCAAACGTATTTTACAAAATTTATAGTTTTGGAAACCTCGTAATTCAATACTCACCTACAACACTTCAGTTTTCCGTTATTGTTAAATGTAAAAATGTGTTGAAATAAATATTTGAGTTACATTACAAGGTTTTCAAAACTATCAATTTGGTAAAAATCGGTTGGGAAGCAAGGGAGATATAGCGTCAAAATTAAAGATTTCAAGAATGTATTTAGGGGTCCCCAAAGAAATTTTATTATTTGGATGCACCCGAATGAAGTTACAGGCCGCCAAGTTTTCAATGGTGTCATATTGACACTCAAGAGCGGATCAGGGTTAACAAACGAAACTTATTTCTAAACCGACGTTTCGATGTCGTATGACATCATTTTCAGGGATCAAAAATTGTCTTTGTGATTGCCTTTGGAAAAAGCGTACTGTTCGAATCTGTTCGTCACTTTAGTTTTACGGACTTATATATAAAATTATTGGGCGATTTTAGGCGGTAGAGTTTCGTATTACAGTTGTTTCAACTGTGTACTATTTATTTAATACATTTGTCGTCGTTTTCGCTGTATGCCAAATATGACATTAATCATTTGAGTCACATTCGATCTGTGAATGTTATACAATGTAGTTGTTGCTAATGGCCCTAGCCGTCCTACAGTCCTTTGTGAGTGTAAAACGGAAAGTTTTCAATTGAGTCTTCAATCGAAATCAAGATAAAACCTCAATGCAATGGCGTTGGTGACCGTTCCTTTCCAACGTTAAGATTCGAGACTTTTGTCAATCAACTTTCTTGTACAACTTTTTGTTAACTCACGTTAAAAGCTTCTCCGTATAATTGTATGTAGCTTAAAAATGCAGCTTTCTGTATAAAACCTTCATAAAACATTTGTCTGCCTTAATCAGTGGAGAGTCGTTAAACTTTGATGTACCGTTTAGCAAAGCCGCTACTACTATTTAGTTACCGGGGGGGGGGGGGGGGGGTGAATGATAATAAAACAAATCACGGCGTGGCAGTCGGTTCCTCGGAAAAGTTCCCACAAGCTTCCACCATTGACTAAGCGCCAAACGCCGCTGCCGCCGCACAAACAAAAGCACATTATTTCGCGATTTTACATTTAGAAAGAACCGCGTGCCCTCATGGACAATGACTCGTCGTCGATGCATCGCTCGCGTTTCTTATCTTTGAAATGGGAAAGGGGCGGAGACGTGGCGTGTGTTTGATGCAATATTTTTTCTCCATTCAAGTAACAGGGACTGAGTTGCTAACGTGCAGCTCCCCCTATTTAATATGGGTCATCTAACCTAGCGGGGAAAGATTGGATCTCTGATGTCATAATACAAGCAAACGGTCCAGTTGGTGCCTGGGATCGGAGTCGGAACAGGGTCAACTATAGTCTTACCGGAGAACAATTCCCGGTAGAGAACTTATTTCCTAATAAAAATTAAATATCAAAAGAAAAATACCTTCCAACGAGACTGAGCTTATCTCGTGATTAGATTTCTTCGGGCGCTCTCTTTTTTAGTAATCCTAAACGATTTGTCTTCCTGAAATTGATTCTCCATTGTTGTTTACTCAGCTCCAGCTTGAGAAATGACCCTAGGCCTAGAAGAAAGTTGTATTATGACTCCTAAACCCCGACATTAGTCACCTTGAAGCGGTATCATCTTAACTCTCCATACGGCTCGCGGCGGCATCTGCATACAGTTTGTCTTCCGACCCCATCCCGGTTTGAGTTCGAAACCAGGGACTGGGTACAAGGAAAAACAAAAACTTCCCCCCTTAAACGAAACTATCTCTAAACTGAGTGCATATGACTTCCCGGGACCACAGATCGGTAGTTGTTGGTTTGTTTTCATTTTGGCTGCCTTTGCCGGATTGAAACATACTTACGCACCGTCGTTGTCGGCCGCGTGCGCTTAACGCCTAGCGCTTGGCGGCTTGCGGGGAACTTTTATGGGCCAAAGGTTACAGTGACGCGTCGGACTCCCCTCGAAGATGCTACGTCTAGACGACACGCTGCTGGAAACTTGTAGCTACATACATATGTGGATTTTTTCGCTTCCTAAAACTAAAAAAAAATAAAAAGCTATAGTGAGACACAATTTTTACCCTAACTTGCCGCGATTCGAGCTATCAAATGCGGTTCCCGGGAACGGGTCCTACCCGATCTATAAATAAACAATATCGCACTCGGGGCCGTCTCGGTTTCGTATTCTTCGATTTATGTCTGTGATATGATATGGATCAAACATAAGTTTGTTTTACCGGTTGACAGGATTCATCATTTTTTCCGTAGCTTCCATATGCTTTACTTTGATGACTACCGAAAGTTATGAGTAGGTAAATTCTTTTTTTTTATCTTAAATAATCATATCATCATTACCATGAAAATTTATCAATTTTTATCATTCATAAGTTCAGAAATTCAGGACCAGTGCAAACACAAATTTGAAAAGTCAACTGAATTTCGAGACTCAACCGGTTTGTATTTATTCTTTGATCCAATCCCAAATCAAAAAGACTCATGGATTAATTTCAAAAATCAGTAGGGTTCAGTGGGGTATTTATGAACAAACGTCGTAAGCCTCATAGCAGGGTCTCAAAACTGATCAAATGTGATAGTCTGTCATTCAATTGATAAGTTACAGTTAAAACTTGCAAAACTAATTATATAAATTTTGTAGTAACAGTTTTCAAAAAAATTAATGTCTCTGAGAAATGAAAATCGTTTTGAGACAGTGTGTGTCAGTGTAAATGGTGATAATCTGTTGTTTTTGAAAGTTTTACGTTAACTAATTTTCTTTTGAAAAAAAAAAAATCCACCCACACACAATGAATTGTTCATATTTTTCAAGATACGGGGAAACTATCAATACATGTTTTTGAGCATTGGTTGATGATTAAAATTCACTTTTTTCAGTCAAAATCACGATAACCATTTTAATTAATAAGTTTTTTGGAATTGTGGATTTGTGATTATATGAAACTAGCTGACCCGGCAAACTTTGTTAAGCCTGTAATTTTTGAGTATTTTTTTATATTTTAGCACTGTTCCTTAGTCAGCCTTCCTTTTAAGTGTATAAAAGCTAGTGGATACCTTTGAATCAGAAAAAAAATCCAGAATTATGGTTCGTTATTCGAATTTCATTATTTTAAGTTCATTTAAAAAACCGCTAATGGAATGGAAAATATCATACATAAATTTGTTTTCAAAACCGGCAGTTCGTGACACAAAAACGCTCATATGATTTGCTATAATAAGCTCGCTAACTTTTGTTTAGCGAACTTATTTTCTTGTTGAGGTAGCGTATAATAAAGTTCTGCTAATGATCAGTTCCGGTTACTTAAGAACTCTTAATCCATCAATTTTCAATTTTAGTTTAGTCATCATTCCTATTCAAAAACTCCTATCTGATAAAGTATTTTAAAAATGTTGAAGATTCATGTCAACAGAAAATGGATCTTTTTTGCTGGAGTCGTCATAACAATTCAGAAAAAGTTACTTTTCATTTCATTTTACAGCAACACTTATCTAATCAATCATTCATCTAATTCAAACATTATTGAAAATGTCTTCGAAATTTGTGTCATCATTATCTTTTTTTTCAATTTTCAGTAAAGGATTGATAAATTGCACTTAGAATTAAAGAATTTAGAAAAAAAGAATTTAAACTTTCTTGTATTTAGATTATTTTTCTCTTAACAGGCAAACCCTGAATGGAAGCAAATCTATTTTGAGTATTTGGAATAAACATTCAAAATATTTACAAATTACTTAAATTTATAGTTTTTGATCGTAAGATAAGAAACGGTAATCCAGATCCAGTTAAATTTAATTCTGAATTTTATTGTTAATTTGAATCAATATTCTAAATTTGGCTTTATGAATCTGGATTTTCAGTTATATTAAAACGTTAATTTAAAAGCTGGATTTTCATTGATTTTGATTTTATTTTTTTTTGGTCGAGTTTAAGTGTTTATATTCTTTAATTTACTTATGCTTGACAGATTGTTTTTTTAGATCTTATATCTGGTACGAAACTTTTTTTGTATTTTTGTGTATTGGTTCAGATTTTTCTATTTACTTAAATGTTCGAAATTTTAGGTGGCATGCTTTTTACTTAAAATTTAAT
Source organism: Uranotaenia lowii (assembly GCF_029784155.1). NCBI lineage: Eukaryota > Metazoa > Arthropoda > Insecta > Diptera > Culicidae > Uranotaenia > Uranotaenia lowii. The sequence goes on from NC_073691.1 coordinate 44,638,742, forward strand.
TTTTATATTCTTTCAAGTTTTTAGTACTTGATGATATAAATGATTACGATCCTTTTTTTCTGACTTTTGAAACTGAGAGTTGGATCTAATATCAAGATAAAGTCCTATATAGCTAAAATTTTCAAAAGTTCCGATTAACCACTGAGCATGAAAGGTAGTGTGGATTTTCCAAATGTTTCCTGATCGTCTAATCCGTTTTTATGATAATGATTCAATTTACTTGGAATCACAAGATTAATAACCTTCAATTCTCAAACTAACTGGATTAAATCAACGAAAAATAAATTAAGATGATCTTTTACCAAAATTCATGAAAAATGATTTGATAATGAAATGTTTCAGTTCAATCTCATTAAGTTGTTTTGAGTCTATTGGAAATTTTACAGCCATATTGCTTGAGTTGCTAAAACAATATGACATTTCAAAAAAATTAACGGTGAACGAACAAACATCTTAAAAAAATTTTAGAATTGCCTTGATTCTGATGCAAAAAATTACAAATTTTGACAATATTCTTCGTACCGGCTTTGCTATGCTTCGTAGTTGCGGAACCTCATAGAGAAAATCCCTTCCAAGTATCCATTTTACTGGTGCCACGTGACTAGTACACTTGCAACGAAAATAGGCGCCAAAACTTCCTATAGAGAGATGGATGCACATCAGTAAGCCTTGATTGCTTTTGGTGCCTTCCTACTTTGGGTGCTTAAAATGAAAAAAGTGGAAATTGGGTCCATGACTTTTATTTGATACGAATAAAAACTAAAAATTAATTTTCAAATTCCACAAAATCATTTTCGAAATTATCTCTCCGTTGTGTTATTCTTCGCGTGAAGACGAGCACAACAAAAAAAATCGCATGCAAATCGGATGATCCAGTGAAGAGTTTTGCGTGTTCGCACATTTCTGTATGGTCTGTCTCTCTCCCTGTTTTATATATATAGAAGATGCCTCCCACCTATGTAAAACTAATAATAACCCATAACTTCTCAACAGTAAATTTAAAAAATCAACAAATCTCACTGCATTGCTTTCTTTAGATGTGGTTTTAATCTAGGAATATGACCAATATCAAAAGTCATCACATAACAAGAATCAACAATGTTCAACCCCATAGCACGGTGTCTCCGTGAGAAAATTCTATTTTTCGAAAATTAGCATCGCTAATTTTTGCACCATTTTCAAAAGCTGAGACTTTCCCCTTTCATTTGAGCCTAAACTTTAAATAATCCTTCGGGAGGTTAAAAACATTTAATTTTTTTGAATTTTCTAACCTTTTTAATGTTTTTTTTTCAAAAAAAAAAGCATGCTTATCACTGTGAAAACGTTTGTCTTACCTTTAGCGTGAACCCAACTCCATATGTCAATAACATGATTTAATAGAAAATTTCTCTGGCTGTAAATTTGTAGAAGACATCAAAGTGATGCAAATTGAGAGAAAAGAGTTCGAATGTCACAAACAGAGTCATTTTTATTTCATTTGAAAAAACCTTCTCATCACTGATTGTACCAAGACCAGATATAGATTTCTACCAAATTAGTTATAGATTGTGGAGTGTATAAATGTTCAGGATAGTTTATTTACATTAAAAATCAATCTTTTACATAAATTTGTTCAGAATAGTATGAAGTAAAGAGCATTTATGGAGTTTTATTACGAAGAAAAGTCTCCCTCTTTTCTTGAAAATTTAGTTATTTATATTTTGAGCTAAGTTAGTGTGAGAACTTCATGGACAAATATTTAGGACTAGGAAACAAATTGGACTTTCTTCTTAGATTTCAGCCCACATTTCAAATAATCCTCCTGGATACCAAAATGAAATATCTTCCTTGAAAATATTTCATTCTTTTTGATGATTTCTGAAGGTTTTCATACTTTTCACTGTTAATCGGGTGTAAAATCTTAGACAGGGGTACCACAAGGATGGTAAGGTAAAATGTAAAATGTGTGGTAAAATAAATTTCAACCTTTTGATCCTGTCTGATTGCATAAGGAGGATTCGGAGGCATTCGTGTATGTAAAACTGTGGTTGAATTTAAGTTTTCAAGCAAAAATTCAAGATTGTTCATTTTTGCCAAAAGTACACGAACTGAAGCTATTGTCTTTCATTGATTTTTTTTTTCGATAATAAGGAAAAAGAAGATTATAAAATCTCAACATCAACTTTGTTTTCAACAGTTTATTAAACGTTTATTTGATGTGCCTACAACTATTATTTGAAAATATTCTCTCAATTCACTTTAAGTTGTGAGATCTTAAGTCATCAGATTTTTTTGCGATTTTTTTTATTCCGTATTCTAAAAGTTTTGCATTTGTTCAAATTAACATTTTTTTTTTTCAAATTTCCTGGAATAAAAAAACGCGGGTTTTCATCTGGTAGTATGGAACACTACAAACATTTATCTTTGGATTTCTGCTCTTTTGGCTTCCCCTGGAATGTTATTTTCTTACTTTTATGAAAACAAAATATAACATCGTGTCATGAACAGACTTTATAGAAGTTGCTTGAAATGTTCGAAATAATTTTTCAACATGGATTTACCCAGATTATGCACATATTCAAGGTGTTATATTACTCAAAGTATGAAATGAGTAACAAAATTTTCAAGTGAAACAAGTGCCATTTTTTTATATGGCCGGAATATATTTGAAATTCTTCTTTTGTCACTTGGAGTTTAAATATCACGATTCATTAAAATTTTCAATTAAATAGAAAAAAATGGGCCAAAGCTGGCTTGCAACAAACTTCTTTACAATCTACATTGCACAAATCTTAAAATTGAGATAGTTTAGATCGAGAAAATCGTAAAAAACAGGCGGTATAATTCCCATCTTCTACAGTTTGGCTTTCGCTCTTTCAACTGTTTGAATTTTCGAAGATTTTATCAAATTTTTGTTTAAAATACCTTAAACTTATGAAAAGGTTAATCACCATCGGCCTTATCGGTGAAAAGTGATGTCCTCAAACTTTATTTATTCCCCTTAAACTTTATTTGTTCCCGTTCGAGATTTTTTGATTTCGTAGAAATAACAAATGATTTGAGTTTCATGCAATAAAAAAGGGTGTATCACTTTGACAATGCCACCTTGAAAATATTTTAAAGTTTTTTTTCTACTTGTACATGAACTTTGTCGTCATCAAAATTAATTCTGGATCACAAATGAGGATACATTGAGGAAAATGCTGTTGATCCTTGCACCTTTAGAATGTTAGGAGTTGAAAAATGGTTTCAGGATTTGAGCATGTTCTCATATTGTATTGATTGCAGTAATCGTTTGAAACTAATTTTAAATATTTACAACGTTAATTTGTTAAACGTGTAATATTAAATTAAATATTAAATTTAATCTTCCACCTTTTGAGGGCAAAGAACTTTTCGAAAAATATAAATTGAATGTTATGTTCTAAAAAACCAAAAGATTCACCGTTAAGGCCGTTCAAATTTTAGTAATTGATTGTCTTTGTTAAAAATCTCTTTAGTATACCATTCGTACCTAGTTTGATACTTTGAAGAAACGTTTTTAAGAAACATTTGCTAGTTTTAAGTTCAGAAGGCGACTAAAAATCAGTTTTCAATACTTAGTATTTTTCAGTTTAAACTAAAAATATATCTGATGTTATATATGAGATCCGAAAAAATCGAATAATATAATAGAAGGGTAATAGATGATAAACCATTTTAGAGCTTACACTGCTGATTATCGATTCTGATTTGATATGATTTCTGATTTTGCATTCTGATGGTCAAAACTGAACATTCAAGTCATAAATTTAAGTTCTGATTCCAGTTCTGAAATCGCGGTTTTAAATCCGAATTTCTATTTTAAAATTGTGAAACTTAAGACCTTGTATTAAGCATGGAAATTGTGAACTATGTAATGCTTGAAATTAAAACTGAATATGAAATTTTAAATTATTTTAGGTAGACATAGTAAGGTAGGAATTTTCACTCAATAGTAATTCTGACCCAACATTTTATTTGACATTTTGAATCCTAGTTTGAAAATTCTACATTAAAGTTTTGATTTCAGTTCAGTTTTTTAATATAGTTTTACAGCATACCTATATAGACACAAGCATACGCATGAATTTGGATTTAATAAGTTTTAAATGTTGATTTTTAGTCTCTCGGGTTATTTATGCATTTTTGTACGTAATTTCAAAATGTGTGGTATTTCGACATTTTTGTGATTCTGTTCATTTGGTCAGTTATCATTTGATAGTTATTTATGCATCAAGTGGTAAAATTGGATTTATAGCTCGAGAGCGTCGAGTACTGAAAAAATTGAGTTTTGCAACGAGTTGCATACACAATAGTGTGTCGTTTTGCAACTTTTTCCGAATTTCAAAAATCCAGTGGCTTTAAAAGTTTTTCTTTCGGTCAAATAGAACAACAGAATTTTCGCAGATTTTGATGATGATGTTTAGGCCCGGATTTTGATTTGAAAAGAAACTAGCAACACTGACAGATTTTCCGTCCCATTTTCAGATATATTATTTTAACAAGAAAGTTATTGATTTTAGAGCACTGAAATGTTCTGACGAAATGATCTTCATAAGATTCATAAGAAACAAGCTGATCCCGTACGAACTTCGTTTCGCTTTAAATCATTGGTACGTCTAAATGAGTTTAGAAAATGAATTCGAAACATTCTTTCGATAATTTTGGGGAAAAAATTCAACATTGTTTAAAGTCGCTACTGTTACTATTACTTGAAATTCAAATTAAACGGTTGATTGGCTTTTTATTAAAATTTATGTGAGAGTGTTTTCTTCTCGATCGGTTGCAAAATCTAGACATTATAGCAGAAACATGTACTATTTGTTTATGTGCACGACTCTTTTGCTTGACCTTCACACTTAAATTGGTATCAATTAATTGCCTCCAACAAAATTATTGCACAAATCACTGAACTTTCAATGAAACCCTCTTTTTCTGTCCCATGGCCCGAAATTCGATAATTGAAACCAATTTTACGTTCCTCAAAACTCCCTTTTGCCATATTTTCTTTTCAATTTATATGTAAAATAACGTCAGGAACTTGAAAACAGTGAACAGTGAATATAGACGCCCCTTTCGCCGACCCTTGACACGGAACATGCTACCTGGAGTCAATTGCTCATAGTTTATAACCCTCATCTGAACATTTTCATCTCAATCCGATGCATGATCACGACAATATCGCGAAAACAGTGAGCAACTAAAATGGACGGCCTTTTTTTTAGACCACGATTCAAAACTTGACACCTGAAATCAATTATCTTTTCTGTTAAACTCCCATGTGCCAATTTTCATTACAATTCTATGCTCAATCAAGAGAATATCGTAAAAACAGTGAACAGATAACAACCCCTTTTGCCGACCGCTGAGTCAAGATTTGAAACCTGAAAGCAAAAGAGCGTCCCTCAAAACTCCTATGCGGAAATTTTCATCTCAATCCAATGTAGAATAACGTCAAAATCGCAAAAACATTAAGTTGGGTATGGACGACTCCTTCAGCCGACTTCTGATCCGCAATTCGAAACTTGAAATCGATTGCTCTTCTTTCAAAACACTCATGTGCAAATTTTCATCACAATCCGGTGTTTAATAACACCAATATCGCAAAAACATTAATCAGTGAATATGGACGACCCCTTTGGCCGACCCCTGACCCTAAATTTGATAACTGTAATCGATTGCTCGTCTCTCAAAACACTCATGTGCAAATTTTCATCACAATCCAATGTAAAATAAAGCCAATATCCCAAAAACATTAATAAGTGGATATGGACGACCCCTTTGGCCGACCCCTAACCCTAAATTTGATAACTGGAACCGATTTCTCGTCTCTCAAAACACTCATGTGCAAAATTTCATCACAATCCGATGTAAAATAAAACCAATATCGCAAAAACATTAATCAGTGGATATGGACGACCCCTTTGGCCGATCCCTGACCCTAAATTTGATAACTGTAATCGACTGCTCGTCTCTCAAAACACTCATGTGCAAATTTTCATCGCAATCCGATGTAAAATAAAGCCAATATCGCAAAAACATTAATCAGTGAATATGGACGACCCCTTTGGCCGATCCCTGACCCTAAATTTGATAACTGTAATCGATTGTTCGTCTCTTAAAACACTCATGTACAAATTTTCATCACAATCCGATGTAAAATAAAGCCAATATACCAAAAACATTTACCAGTGGATATGGACGACCCCTTTGGCTGATCCCTGACCCTAAATTTGATAACTGTAATCGATTGTTCGTCTCTCAAAACACTCATGTGCAAATTTTCAACACAATCCGACGGAAAATAACGTCAATAACGCGAAAACAATATTTGTCTTGTATGGACGACCCCCTTCAAAAGGGGTCATCCAAAAATCTATAACATTTTTCATCATTCCCAGTCCTAATGAGCATCCATGCCAAATTTCAGATCTCTAGCTCTTAAGACGGCTGAGTCTATAGAGGACAAACAAACAAACAAACAAACATACAGATAATTGCTTTATCTTATATATAAAAATGGAGGCGTTTTCTTTGTGATAACATCACGTATGAATGGTCGGTCGGAATGAAGTGAAATTTGGTATCCGAGGGTTTTTTGGGTCAGAGATGGTTTGTATAATAGTTTCAAGAATCTCACTTTTCATGAAAGGGGGATCCCCATACAAAATTATCTCTTCACATCTTCTTATATATAAAAATGGAGGCGTTTTCTTTGTGATAACATCACGTATGAATGGTCGGTCGGAATGAAGTGAAATTTGGTATCCGAGGGTTTTTTGGGTCAGAGATGGTTTGTATAATAGTTTCAAGAATCTCACTTTTTATGAAAGGGGGTCCCCATACAAAGTTATCTCTTCTTCACATCTTATATATAAAAATGGAGGCGTTTTCTTTGTGATAACATCACGTATGAATGGTCGGTCGGAATGAAGTGAAATTTGGTATCCGAGGGTTTTTTGGGTCAGAGATGGTTTGTATAATAGTTTCAAGAATCTCACTTTTTATGAAAGGGGGGTCCCCATACAAAATTATCTCTTCACATCTTCTTATATATAAAAATGGAGGCGTTTTCTTTGTGATAACATCACGTATGAATGGTCGGTCGGAATGAAGTGAAATTTGGTATCCGAGGGTTTTTTGGGTCAGAGATGGTTTGTATAATAGTTTCAAGAATCTCACTTTTTATGAAAGGGGGGTCCCCATACAAAATTATCTCTTCACATCTTCTTATATATAAAAATGGAGGCGTTTTCTTTGTGATAACATCACGTATGAATGGTCGGTCGGAATGAAGTGAAATTTGGTATCCGAGGGTTTTTTGGGTCAGAGATGGTTTGTATAATAGTTTCAAGAATCTCACTTTTTATGAAAGGGGGGTCCCCATACAAAGTTATCTCTTCTTCACATCTTATATATAAAAATGGAGGCGTTTTCTTTGTGATAACATCACGTATGAATGGTCGGTCGGAATGAAGTGAAATTTGGTATCCGAGGGTTTTTTGGGTCAGAGATGGTTTGTATAATAGTTTCAAGAATCTCACTTTTTATGAAAGGGGGGTCCCCATACAAAATTATCTCTTCACATCTTCTTATATATAAAAATGGAGGCGTTTTCTTTGTGATAACATCACGTATGAATGGTCGGTCGGAATGAAGTGAAATTTGGTATCCGAGGGTTTTTTGGGTCAGAGATGGTTTGTATAATAGTTTCAAGAATCTCACTTTTTATGAAAGGGGGGTCCCCATACAAAGTTATCTCTTCTTCACATCTTATATATAAAAATGGAGGCGTTTTCTTTGTGATAACATCACGTATGAATGGTCGGTCGGAATGAAGTGAAATTTGGTATCCGAGGGTTTTTTGGGTCAGAGATGGTTTGTATAATAGTTTCAAGAATCTCACTTTTCATGAAAGGGGGGTCCCCATACAAAATTATCTCTTCACATCTTCTTATATATAAAAATGGAGGCGTTTTCTTTGTGATAACATCACGTATGAATGGTCGGTCGGAATGAAGTGAAATTTGGTATCCGAGGGTTTTTTGGGTCAGAGATGGTTTGTATAATAGTTTCAAGAATCTCACTTTTTATGAAACGGGGGTCCCCATACAAAGTTATCTCTTCTTCACATCTTATATATAAAAATGGAGGCGTTTTCTTTGTGATAACATCACGTATGAATGGTCGGTCGGAATGAAGTGAAATTTGGTATCCGAGGGTTTTTTGGGTCAGAGATGGTTTGTATAATAGTTTCAAGAATCTCACTTTTGATGATAGGGGGTCCCAATACAAATTAAACTTTATTTGTTACGATTTCCATAAGAATCTATTCGCGAGCACGATGCAGTTAAGGACGTGTAGATGAAATTAAACATTTATTACGATTTATACTTTAGAAGGTAAAACGAAGTTTACCGGGTCAGCTAGTATATATATATATATATATATATAGACTAGCTGATCCCATACGAACTCCGTTTCGCTTTCAACTTGGAATATGTCATGAACAGTTTGTATGAAAGCCAATTGCCAAGCATTTTCCAGATGCACTTCTGAATTCATTGTTAAGTAATAATTGCAAAAATATTGGTCGATCACTTTGTCTGTCGTCTGCTACTAAATTTGAAATCAGAATTTCTTTGACCGTGCCAAAAAACCACGTGTATAAATTTCGATTCGATCATTGCATAACAACGCAATTATTGCCAAAAAGCTAAACCCCTTTCGGGGCTCTTATACAATCTTTGATGACTGAAATCGATTGCCCTTCCCTCAAAACTCCCGTGTGCAAATTTTCAAAGCAATCCGATGTAAAATAACGATAATATTGCAAAAATATTGAAATGGACGACTATGATTATATGGACGACCCCCTTTGCCGGCCCCTTACACTGAATTTAATACCTGAAATCCATTGCTCATTTCTCAAAACTCTCGTGTGTCAATTTTCGTCTGAATCCGATGTATAATAACGACAATATCGCATCAACAGTGAATAGTTAATATGGACGACCCCTTTGGCCGACCCCTGATTTTAGTTTTGATAAGTGAAATCAGTTGTTTGTCCCTAATAACTCCTATGTGCAAATTTTCACCCCAATCCGATGTATAAAAACGTCAATATCACTAAGATACTGAAAATTTAATATGGACGACCCCTTTTGTCGGCCCCTTACACTGAGTTTAATACCTCAAATCGATTGCACGTCACTCAAAACGATCGTGTACCAATTTTCATCTGAATACGATGTATAATAACATCAATATCGTAAAAACAGCGATAAGTTAATATGGACGACCCCTTTGGCTGACCCCTTACACAAAATTTGACACCTGAAATCGATTGCTCGTCTTTCAAAATACTCATGTGCAAATTTTTAACACGAACCGACGAAAAGAAACGTCAATATCGCGAAAACAATATTTGTGTTCTATGGACGACCCCTTTCAGAAGGGGTCATCCGAAAATCTAAAAACATTTTCCATCCTTCCTGGTCCTAATGAGCATCCATGCCAAATTTCAGCTCTCTAGCCCTTAAGACGGCTGAGTCTATAGAGGACAAACAAACAAACAAACAAACAAACAAACAAACAAACAAACAAACAAACATACAGAAATTGCTTTTTATATATATAGATTAAGAGTTACCAGATGCCAGGCCGTGCGAAGGACCCGTCCATGGGGGGGGTTTTTGAATCTCAAATTTAGCTTAAAATAATAGCAATACCAAAAATAAACAATAAAAAAAGGAAAGATATTTCTAACACCGTTTTTCACTTATGATTACCACACAAACTAAAGATAAATTGGACTGATTAAAAAAACAAAATTTTCATATCATACCAGAATGAAAGTTTCAAATTTTCGGTAAGTAATTGATAATTTTTTTTTTTCAAAATTATGTTCTTTATTCTGAACTAGAAATTAGTTTCAAAAGAATTTCGAAGCTAATTTAAAATAAACGTTTCCAGAACACGGAGCTTAAAAAACTGGATTCTAAAATAACCATCCAATCAGGTTAAAATCTAACCATGATTAGTTTTTAGGAAAATGATAATAATTGTTAATTTTTATTCATCTTAGTTAAAATTCTGTTCTTTATTTTCAACTGAAAGGTGATTGAAAAATTCCGCTGTAGAATTTTGAATTTTAGCAAACAATATTCAATCGCGATTAAAAATGTGAATTTTCGATAACTGAAAAATCCAACTTGAATATGGGAGAATATATTCAATGAGTGATGGTTTAATTTGATTTAATAAAAAGAAGAATAGATATATTTACCATTATTTGAACTTCATGTTCAATTGTACTTATAATGAAAATGTTAGAAAATAGGTAATTTTATGAATGATCAATGAAAACTGATAAAAATTGAAAGATAAGGAGTTCAAAGTTACAACAAATATTGTAAGAACAAAGCAAATACAAAGATATTTAACATTTCGCATTAAAATTAAGTTTATCGTTGCTACCTACTTCAAATCAAGTTTCAAGCTTTAAAAGATTTATTTAAAAATCATGATTGATTCATGAAAAACGACTTTATCTAAAAAAATTGATGAAATTTTTTTAAATTTTCAATCACAAGTTTTAAAGTTTAAAATTACAAGCTTTGGGTATTTTGTCACTTTTGGTTGAAATATTGGGTCCTGAAAAGAACAGAAGGTTGAAACTTTGTTTATCTTATTAAAAATTAAGACTTAAGGGCTTATGTGTCAAGTATATATGTATATGTATGTATGTATGAAAACCCACCAATGGCTGATAGGTCTTTCGACCCGAGGCGGTACGGGAAGTCTCGATCGCATATTCAAATATTGTTCATGCTTAACTCATCAACAATAATTGCAGCACAACCAAGGGGTCCGTTACCACTGGCTTGGGACAGGTTTGACTCATCTCACTCCCTTCCAACTGTTCGAAACAAATAAAGAATTCTGAAAAGGTTTGAAAGTAACCTTCTCATGATTCTAAATTTGTCGAGATACTCCGGCTGGCTTGAACCCACAATCCATTGTATATCAGTCTTCCGATCGTTTGATGTCCTGTCCAACCCCCCGCTGAACCCCATAATAGAGTTAAGCTATTTTGAACATATGACTTAAGGGCTTATGTGTCAAGTATACAAAAAATCAGAATAAAAAAAAAAACTAATTTGTTTAAATTATTTCTAAAATTAAAATATTTCGAATAAAAATTCGGCAAGTTAATAAAAGAACTGGAACAAAACTGTACTTTAAAATTCCATTAATGTATTTGAAAATTTAAGCAAAATATGAAAATGAAAATGATAAGTTTTAAAACATTTCGAGAGGTCTTTTTAATAAACACGTTTAACCATAATAATTTACAAAATTTAATTGATGACTCAAGGTAACAGCATTTTGGTGCTTTTTTTAATGATTTATTTGGTAGATTTTAGCGTTATGAACTCGAATCTTTTATCAAATTTGGTCGAACACTTTGAGTTTTGGTGATAAGGAGTTTTAAAATGTATCAGTTTTAAGTAAAACCAAACATTGATAACTGGTTAACTAACAAACCTATATATACGAAAAATCTGATTCTGATTCTGTTTGTCACACTTCATCCAATTAAGGGATATTATTATGATGAAAATGATGCATGATTTATAAAATGTAAAATTCAACAATTAAAAAAATGGAAAGATATCATTGCAACTACTTTTGACAAAACTGTAGAAAGTATAAAAAAAACTTTAACATTTAACACATTTGTTGAAACCTGCAAAAAATTACATGTTTTCTTAAAAATATCTTTAATTCAGTTTAGTTTAAAACTTCTTTAGAGTTTGATAAATGATAAAAAGTTAAAAAAACATAAAACTTCTGTAACTTTTTTCGCAGAACTCAAAAATACTTGAATTCTTGAGGAAAGTTGATAATTTTTTTAAAACTTTTATTTTTGAATAATAGGTTATGATATGAGTTTTTGTGTAAACAATGCAGAAATTTCTCAAAAACTTTTTACTTATTTTCAAAAGTCATTTCAATAACAAAAGCTGATAGAAATATTGCATATTCAGATTCAAGGTACCTAAATTAGTCGAAATTAAGTGTTGTGTTGAGCATTTAGAAAAACAAAAAACTTAATAAAATTCAGTCGAAATTGGTTTCTTGAAGAATATTTCATATCAGCATAACATTTGTAATTAAAATAACGATTTTAATAAATAAAAGAAATGGTTCGTTTCAAACTCTTTTCTTATTTAGTTACACTTCATAATAAAAACCATTTCTGAAGACGAGGTAGGGTTTTTGTATGTAAAATTTGAGTTCCAATACAAAAGATTAATTTAATTGCAATTTAGAACCAAAGTTAGTTTTAATTCGTAAACGTCGAATAGTATCAAAGGTCGAAATGTTTCAAGCCAAGGGTGATTGAAGACTGCATTCCGCCGGAGGCGAGAAAAAATTCTGACTTGCTTGTTAACACTTGTTTTCAAATACATTTTAACATCAAGTAATTCCGTTACTTCGGTGAAAATTTTATTTGGAAAAAATCTTCATGGGGGGGGGGGTTAAACCCCTAAAACCCCCCCCCCCCCCGTTCGCACGGCCTTGCCAGATGCCATGATTTTGCAAAAATTAAACTTAAGTCAGGTAGAATTGTCTTTTCTTCCGCTTTTAGATTTAGAATAAACCAGTTGACCCGGTAAACTTCGTTTCACATTTTTCTTAATAAATCGTTAGAAAGCAGGGGAATGCAACCTGGTTCATTATGCGAGCAATAATCTTTTCTTCTAATGGTGTTTTCCTCTAAAAGCAGTACAGAGTTGAAAAGTAAAAATGTCAACCAATGAGTAACCTGCAAGATTGTTGTGATAGTGTGCTATAAACCATACTTATCCAGCATTTGACATTGAATTTGGGTCCTTGACAGTCAGGTTGTTGAATGTCAGGTTTGTTTGGGACCCAAAAAGTGTTGGGCCCCAAATATTGCGATTATCAAACTAAATGACTAAGGATAGGGATGTTGGAAAATGCTCAACTTCATCTGCAAGTCTTAACTTCTTCGTACTGGTTAATCAATTTTTATGAAAATCGTCATCAAATTGAGATTCTCGAGACTAATAAACAAACCATCTCTGACTCGAAAAACCTAAATTTCTGGTAACCGTAACATTTTTTTCGCAAATGGTAGAGAATCTTTTGAAGATCATTTCATCAGAACATTTCAATGCACTAAGATCAAAAACTTTATTGCTTAAATAATATATCTGAAAATTAGACGGAAAATCGGCCAGTGTTGCTAGTTTAAAATTAAACGAACACAAACACATACAGCATCTCAATGAAACTTGATGTATTCTCGAAGAGACTCCTTCTTCTTAATTCTAAGTGTACATCTTTCGAGGAAACGATGGCTAGCATCTCACAAAGTGCTAAAACCGACCAAACACAGGAAATGTACTATGTATGCCGTGACCGGGATTAGATCGCATGCCCATTAGCTTCAAGGCTATCATCTACGCCACCGGCTGTGACCGAAAATTGCTTTCCATGAAATAAAAAAAAGCTCTGTTTAGGATGATATATTTCCTTGCTACTCCTATTGCTTTGCCTTCTTTGGCAAAGTTGTAGGCAGAGAATTTTCCAATAAGCTCCATATACTAGAATTTCATTTGCATTGCTTCAAAACAAAAAAAAATTCAAGAAAATCCATAAAAGTTACATTCTCCGAACAAATTTTCGCGTTCTTTCATACAAAATTTATAAATCCAAAGCCGGGTACCTAAATCTCATTTTGAAAATCTGTAAAAATTCTTTCGTTTGTTTTGACCTAAGAGGAAACTTTTTAGACTACAGGGATTTTTGAATTTGAACAAAGTTGTAAAACGACACACCCTTATACACAGTTCCTTGAAAATTTATGATCGAGTAGGTCGTGGAACGACACTGTGTTCAGTGCCGTAAAGTAGCACATTTCGATACTATTTTCAGTGTCGCAATTCAGTTCACTTTTCAACACTGAATTTCATAAAACCATTTTTGGCATTTGCGATTTCTTAAATATCGGTAGTTTTTGTTATTTTCATCATTTTTATCATTTTTATCATTCTAGTTAGTTTTGCAATTCTTGTCATATTTGGCATTTGGCAATTTTTAGCATTTTAATGATTTTTTTCCGTTTTATATTCTTGATTTTTAATAAATTTTCTAATTTTTTTTTTCAAATTTATAATTTTTGTTGTTTTTTAGAATTTTTTGTTACTTCAGTAAGTCATTATTGTAAAAAAAATTAACTTATCTGTGTGTCTTATCATTTTTGTCATTTTACCATCTTTCTTGATTTTAAATTTTTCATGTTTTTGTTAATTTTACCATTTTTGGCAATCAAACTTTTTTTTTTAATTTCATTCTTTTTGTCAATTTTGTAGTTTTTTTGTAAATGGTGTCATTTCTGACATTTTTGTCTCTTTTTCACAAAACGTACCAGAACTGGAGGATATATTTCAAAATTCGGATCTCATATTAAAAATCAGAATATAAATTCTAAGTCTCTTAGAAATAATGTGAAATTTGATGTTAAATTCAGGCTTTTAACTACACAAGTGTTGGTGGCCTTCAATTTTTTTTTAAATTAAAAATTAAATTTGATTACAGGTCAAATTATGCTTTTGAAATAAATCCAGAGATTTGTCATATTTCATTGAGCATGACTTGAAAAAACGATGGGGTAACATTAGTTTATTTTTATATCACAATGAAAAGCAACCGATTTTCGTCTATATGAATTCTAAATTCAACTATTATTTTGAGGAAAAGGTTGAAGAATTATAGCAAATATAATTGCAATTGAGGGACTGTCATGCGAATATTTCTTTCAACAATTTTGAATATTCAAACTCAGGTTGACAATAAATTTACAAAAGAAATGAACCACCATATATTTCTTCCTTTATTTCATAATTTATAGTTATTTTAGCGAATTTGTTACTTTTATTTACGATTGGAATTTCCGAGTACAGTACACCTAGTTTCGAAAAAAAGGATTTAGACGAAACTATGAATTAAGGATATGGTTTACGGAAGTTGGTTTGAATTGTTTGTTATGGATTTTACATAAACAACGTTACTTTTTATTAGAATCGTCATTAATATTGAAATAAGTGTTCTCTAAGAGAACTTTTCTATTTAAACTTAAAAATCTTTGTTTTCAGTGCTTTTTGGCTCAGGGTTGATTTTGTTCATTTTTAATCCAAATTTTAAAAAATCCGAAATATCATTTTGTAAACCAAAACTGTATATTATGACAAATGAACATGGTATAGCAAAAATTACAAACAGATTTCGCTTATCGAAATTATTTCACTTCAAAAGACATCTTATCCAAGGTTCTATCAAGGCTCCGTCGATTGGCAAGAGACGATGCCTAATTGACTTCTAATTAGCGACGACCTATTTCTAAACTGTGTGATGAATCACGAACAATTTTAAGAGACGTAATGCGTTTTGACGAAGGATTTTTTTTTACAAAAGCAATAGAGGCATTAATTTTTTCATTGATTTCCATTTTTGATGAAGTTTCAGTTTATTCTGGAAGTATGATATTGTGTTTTTTAAGCAATAACAAATTGTTGCTCTGGAAAAACTTGATAAAACTTAGCGATCGCATTCATCGTGAAGTCAGAAAGGTAATTCCAATTGATTTTGTCAACAAATCTTTAGGCGTTCTTACAAAGTCGGCTACGTAAAATACTCCAATACTTAACCTCAAAACAACGGCGAAAATCGGAGGGAGAGGTTTTATTTCACCGGATAAAATCCGTAACAAAATCCTCGCCCTAAGCCATATACAGTTAAAATCCCGGTCCTGGGTCTGATACCACTCATGTGACGCTATCAATCTCGGTGGCGCGGCCGCGACGAGAGAGTCTATAAAAAGATTTATTACCGAGGTCGAGGTCCCTCCTCGAGCTAGCTAGCTCATCAGATACCAATAATAGGGGGAACCTCCAGCACCAATATGGAGTGTTAATCCACCACATACTTGTATTTGCGTCTACGGATGTGAGCTGCTCGGGTACCTTCTCGATCAGCGGAATGGGACCATCCATCGGTTGTTGGTATCGGTAAATCTTAGCACGTTTTGACTAGACTTAGTCCAAACAAGGAAATATGTCAAACCAACTTCCCTCATTGAAACATCTCTACTTTTTCTGGGGTCATTGCGGCCTTTCGCTCCCATATGGTGCCAGTTGCTGTTCGAATGCGTTCTTACAGTTTAAGTCAACGAGGGGAAAATTTAGACCCGCCGTAATGAGACACCCGCTAATGTTTACGTGTTTATTGTCATTTCAGCCATTCCGGTTAATTTTGTACCCTTTCCTTTCCTTTCTTGCCTTTCCTTTGAGTTTTCCGTTTCAACGGGTGACTGATCGTCAATTTGTTGTCGTGTATTTTATTAATGTTTTATGTTCTTTTGCCCCGCCATCATAGTTAATGGGGGAGGTGTGAAAGTAATGTCGCTTACCCCTTTCTAGTTT
Source organism: Uranotaenia lowii (assembly GCF_029784155.1). Taxonomy (NCBI): domain Eukaryota; kingdom Metazoa; phylum Arthropoda; class Insecta; order Diptera; family Culicidae; genus Uranotaenia; species Uranotaenia lowii. The sequence continues at coordinate 44,655,259 of NC_073691.1, forward strand.
CAAGCTTCTCTAGTTTACGAGTGTGAGCTCCGTTTGAACCCGTGCCGAAAAAGCCATATGTGTCCATGTGCGGCTACTCAATTTAGACAGAAACGCCCTGCGTTTCGTAAATCAAAAACCACAACCTCATTTTCTCCTCTTTCCTATTGCTAATTTCAGGCCGAAGCTCGTCTGGCGGCCCGGAGACAGGCACGTGCCGAGGCCCGGGAGATTCGTATGCGGGAGCTGGAGCGGCAGCAGAAGGAACTGGAACAGAATGCGGATCGAGCCTTTGACCTGCAGCAACAGTCCGCCGGGCTGGGCTCGACGGCCGGAACTCCGATGGCCGGTGCTGCCGGAGGATTCATCGGGACCCCCAGCAGTGGAACGGGGGCCAGTGGCGCAGCAGGAGCACCGGAAATGATGGCGACTCCCCTCGGTACCCGGGCATCCCGGCTCACCGTGAACAGTGCCGTCCGCGGAAGTTCGCTTTCATCGCGGAGGAGCAGCGAGGACTCCCTGGAGGAGGAGGGCCGAAGTTTACGGGACCTAAGGCATGAGCTGAAGGTGAGTTTCGAGTTATTACGTTATCATTTTTTCCATATTTCGAAATCTTTTCACACATAATAAGGTATAAAGTTTTGAAAACATTGAATGTTTCTTAAAGAGAAGCCACTTACCTTCTTTTTTGCCTCAAAGTGGCCTTCAGTTTACAATTTCTAAGATATCAAAGGCACCTTAAAAAATACAGATTTTTTCAACACCGTTTCGAAAATTGGATATAATAACTTCTTCAACAATTCGGTAATTTGCAATTCATACCGAACATATGTAGGCTTACAAGCAGATGGTAAAGAAAATATTTTTTTTTAGAGCTACGGAGACTACTGCCCTTCGAATTGGCAGAAAATGCATTCAATTTTTGAGCCACGGCCTGGTGATTTATCAATAGAACTTTAATATCTAGTGAATAGACGTTCGCCTTTAGGTGAAAAAATGATTTTCTGAAGGTTTCGGGTCATTTGGCAGAAGCACGAGCAGGCGCAAAGGACTGAAATTTGTATGGAGATCTTCGGCAAAATGTTTGAAAAATCGACATACTTTCACTCTTTGTGTTCTTAAATATGTTTCCAGTATGCTAGAAATTTCATAAATTCAAGAATTGTAGTTCATACAATGACAAACAAGTTTGTAGAAGATTTTGACGCGATACGAGTTGACTGTGATGAGTTATCCGCAATGGATTTTTTTCACATTTCTTTGATATATCGTGAACGAGCTAGCCGTGCTTCTGCCAAATGACCTGAAACTTTCAGAAAATCATTTTTTTTTTTCACCTAAAGGCACAAATCTAGGGGGTAGCGCGTTGAAAAAAAAGTTGTAAAAATCATCCCATACAAATGTAGGCCAGTCTACTGCACACTGCCGCATTTCCTCTAATTTGAGGATTTGAACTAAATTGAGGTATTTTGAAAAAATTCAAAACGTTTTTAACCTATTTTCTATTTAAACTAATTTCCTTATTCTTTGATACCTACAACTTCTATCAGCGAAACTATAATTTTCCGTGCGAGAAATATTGATAGAAGGTGATTTTCGTAGCTTGCCCATCGGAAAGTAAAATAATATTGACTTATGACCTATTAAGGAATCACTCGTTATAAATGTCAGTTGCGAGTCCGTCGCTTCCTGAACCCATGTCCGTGAGTTCGAGTCCAAGAGTACACAGTTGTACCGGATAAGATTTTTTCAATAACTGTCTGCCAATTGCAATGTTGGTATAAAGTCGCAAATGCCACAAAGATGGTAAAATGACTATAATCGAAACAAAAAATCTATTTTTTTTGAGCTTCATATCAGTGCAAAATAATAACAACGATTTTTTTATGATTCTCATTTGCAATTATAAGATCGAAAAATAAATATTTGAGTTTTTTTTTATTATAATTGCTATGGTCTTTAAACTGATTTTAGAGCTCTGATTTTTTATTATTATTCTGTTATATTTTGCAGAACAGAGATTCGAAAATATTGTGTTGTTTATATCAATTATGAAATTCATTTGTTGTTGTGAATCGTAGTTTAAGAATTCTCTTTCTAAGTCTAAATTAATTTCTGGAATAAAATAATGAAATATCTTTACTTTATAAATTTAAAAAATCGCATTTCTTGAAGAAGCATTAAATTTCTACAGAGATATTGAAAACAATGGTTTTGATTAAATGATCAACTTTCTTGATGATTGCGAGTAATTTGGACTTCTAAGGAAATGTTTGTTCTTTGATTTTTTTTTAAAATATATCTACGGAAATACCGAAATTTGACCAAATATTTAGAAAAATTAAACCAAAATGAATCTAAGAAATTTAAAACGCCCATTTGTGATGTCATGTGAGGTGACGTGATTTTCAGTATAATCAACTTTGTTTTTGTCTAATCTGAAACTGGATTATAACTTTCAATTCTAATTATTATTATGTAAATGATCTAGAAACAAAAATTGACGATATGATTGGTATGGATCTCATCCGAGTTCGGGAACAATATTCAAAATATTTTTTTTTGTATAATATGTTTTAGATTATGTTTATAATCTCATTATTTTTTTTTTTTTTGTTTCGATCATAGTCGTTTTACCATCTTTATGGCATTCGCGACTTTATCAACGATGCAGTTGGCGAGTCGTTATTGAAAAACTTATCCGGTACAACTGTGTTCGATGTTTACTCTTGGGCTCGAACTAGCGGACATCGGCTCAGGAGACAACAGACATGGCAACTGAGCTATATCACAAGCCCATAATCTCATTATGCTATTTGAATTTAAAACGAACACACACATAAATTTCATAATATTATTCATTTTAGAGTTTCATAGCTACCTAATTTATGATGGCTCAAAATGAATTCAAAATGTGATTTTTTTATACTAATATAAAATTTTTATTCTTTTTTACATGTACTCACTTTTTATTCTGAAATCAAAGTTCTGACATATTTTGATTTTGATTTTTTTTCATGATTTTCTCTCGATTTTGAAAACATTGAAAATTACAAAAAACCTAATAGGCAACAACAATAAACATTAGCAATGATATTTTTTTTTATTGTTCGATTTGTTTGGCTCATAATATATGTAAAGTATACCAGAGCAATTGCCGGCAAGTACAAACGAAGCTCTTTACCTCTATCAAAAATGTTCCAAAATAAACATCTTTTTCGGAAAACTTGAACGTTTCCCGCTGTTTCTTTAATACTCGTTCGACCTGAACTAAATAATTTTGATTCATTGGGATGAAATTTTGAATGATATTTGTTTATTGTTTATCTCATTTAGTTTTTGACATTTCAGCGAATTATGACATTTAAAGTAGAATTGGTAGAATAGACCCATTACAGGCGACCCCCACCATTTCTGCTGTTCTCATTTTTAATTTTTTTACAAAAAATTAAACTAATTTAGAAGTAATTTTTCAGACATCTCTTTTAATAATTGTTTTTCTACTTTTTTCTTCTTTTTCTACTTTTTACTGGGAACGTACGAATCGTAAATATCAATCACTATTTTTCATGAAATAAAAATCTGATGCTTACATTCTTAATCTATTAATATATCTTTTAGTATTGTATGATATTTACCTTAACTTTATTCACGATTTACTGTAAAAGTGCTCGAAAATTTCGTGACGTCACCGAGGAATGGGTCTTAGACTAAGGTTGCCAGAATTTTTTCCACTCCCATCCGGGCCTAGCAATACCGGGCATTTTTTCAAAAAAACCTGGCAAAATCCGGGCATGGATTTCAATTTTTCAAATCCAAAAACCGGGCAAAAACCGAGCAAAATATTGGTGTAATTATATATTAAAGCAAAGAAAAACTGCAAAAAAAAATGAAATTAATATTTAATTAATGTAATTGCAGACTTCCAAAAAGTTTTTGGAACACTTAAATGTTTAAAGGTTTATAAAAGTAAAGCAGCGAAATTATTTGAAACAACCGTTGAAAATTTCTATACCGTTAATCGATTTTGCTGAACTTACTCAAAAACTATGCTTTTTTTTGGTTTCTTTGTGAAAATTGTGAAAAAATCCAGGTAATATCCGGACTTTTTTCTCGATATCCGGGCAACCGGGCCGGACCGGACTTTCTCGAAATTTTGCATCAAATATCCGGGCAAACCCGGATAAAACCGGGCAATCTGGTAAGCTTATCTTAGACCCAAAACAAAATAGAAAGTGGAAAGAAAACAAATATTGAGTGAGACAGCTAGGGCTTTGTGTTGTGAACATCTTTAAACTTCTTGTGTTATTCTGAAACTTGAATCCATCTTCTTATTTGAAATTTTAAATTATCTAGTTAGTTTATTTGTTTTTATTATGCTTTCTGTCAAAATCGGGACTTGTAAGTAAAAGTTTATCAAGAAATTTAGAATTGAAATTTATTTAACCATCCAAAGCTGGTCGCCAAATATCCGCATCGAGGAAACTTTACCTGTAGATTGTAGGCGATCCCCTGGCCGCAAATTTTAAATGATTTTGTTTATTTTAGATTCATTGTGTAGGCATTTTTTTTCTAGTTTCGCAATATTTGAAAATAATGTCGATATATTTTAACAGGTTATCAGATATTGGTTCCGTAAGAATAAAGTCCAAAAAAATTTTTTTTATTTTTGAAATATTTAGAACTTTTGACAACTTTGCTATATTTCAGTGTTCTATTGATTTTTAGAATTGTCAAGAATAAATATTTCCAACGATGCATGAATATGTTGAGATCCAATGTAAGTTTTCACCGCTATCTCGGATCTTCGGGTAGAAAAAAAAACCTTACTTAAAAAAGTCATTCAACTTTTGTTTTGCTTTGCGGTATCTCATTTTTTAATGAACCGATTTTCATAATTCAAATTTTAGTTTTTTTTTCGTTCATTTGATTATCATTTCCATAGAACGTACTTAGTCACTCAAAAATCGCAGTCCTTCAGTAAATTGGAATGATGATTATGATGATTGAAATTTGCGCTTCGGGTCATTTAGCCTCAGACAGCTTTAAAAGGTTAAAGGGAATCACAAGAGAAAACAAATTGATTACCTTTATTGTGTTTTTAGTTTTTCTATTTAAATCATGTTTCACAGGCAATTGAAAAACAATTGATTTTTTGTTGCCTTACTATGTTATACATGTCCGTTTTCAATTTGTTACTTTATAAAAAACGAGAATTGAATTTTATTAACCCTCTAAACCTCGCTTTTAGACGGGATTTAACAATCGGCATCATTATTTTAACTTACTTTTTGCGTAGAATGAATCTTGAATGGTTGCAATTGGAAAAGTAATGAAATTAAGCTATTAAGCCCATGTGGCTATGTAATTTTTGGAAAAAAAATGTAAAAATTGTTTCTTAAACTATAAACTTTTTTCGTAGAACTATAATGGTATGTTAACATAAAACTTAACTTCTGTAAATTTTTCAGCGGAAAAAAATGGTTTTAAAAGGTTTAACATTAAATTTAGTTACAGTGTTAAAAAAAAGATAACAAAGATAGACTGCTTATAGACTACTGCTACGTTTCTGAAACGCCAATTGGAAAATTGATCACCCCAATGGCAAATTTGATTGCAATTTGTTCGGGAAGCATTCCCACGGAGTGGAAAATTTTGAAAATTTGAGGGTATACCGACTAGGAAGAGTTATAAATTTTTATGAAGTTCGAGCGTTTCCGTATGTTTTTAATGGGTTTTTTCCCGATTGAGGGTGGAAGGGAAGGGGGTGATCCCACCTAGAACCGCGATCAAACTTTTTGTTGAAGGTCATATTCATAGACGAATCATCTCTCAGCATTTATGCTCAAATACGACCTCTGTTCTCAACTACTCGTGGTTTTATCGTCTAATGACTTAACCTCATGATAAGGCAAGATCAGATCTTCTGCCCGTCGTGAGCCGTCAGAGAACACGCTCGGAGCTTACGCTACGACTAGCAAAAATGTCGTTCTACATCACCCCTATGACTGATTCGGCATCTAGATCCACTACCCGCCAGTTCAATACTGTTGTGCAGCACTTCTGGCAGTGGAAAGGAGAGTCTCATCGATTGCTGCGATGAGACGAATTTCAACCCTCCTCCTCAACACACGCTTTCGCAATCTCTCCTGAATGCCTCCGGGTGGCGCTTCTTATGAAGATAGGGTTGCTTCTCTTCAACATTCACCGGACCTTAATCGTCGCCTCCATTTGCTCGAGGACCTCTCTTCTGGCTTCCAACTCGACGATCCTCCAAAAGCTCTGGTCCACCATCCTGGCTCTGGTTCCTGATCCGATGACCTCCACCTGGCTGAAATCTGACGACCTTCCAGTTGGCTTCTGGTCTCGACCCCTTTTCTTCGGCTCGAAGCTTGCCCTGAGCCTCTACGCCTCCCAGTGGTTCAAGTTCAAAACACCTTTACTTGACTTTCCTGTGCGGCGACCATCCATGACACCGGCTTAAAGACCTTCTGTGATACCCGACTCATAAGTCCTCCAATTGCTCCTGATTCAACGACCACCACATGGTTCCTGACATGACGACCTTCCATGGCACCAGTACGACGACCTCCAAGTGGCTTTGACCCGACGACCTTCCAAATCGACCTCGGTTCGAAGACCTACCAATAGATTTCGGTTCGTTCAATGGATTCGGCCCAACGCCCTTTCGGGGCACCTGTCCGACATCCTTCCGTGTTTCCTGACCTATCGACTTCCAGATGACTTCCCGGTCCGATGACCTTACAGTTGGCTCTTGGTCCGAAAATTTTCCACGGTTCCCATCTCGTCAATACTTCAATGACCCCGGAAAAAAGACCTCCTTAAGGCTCTGCACAGATGACCTTCCAGTGGCTCTGATTCCTGCCTCTATGACCTCCCAGTGGTTTTTGGCTCGTTGATCTTCATTGGTTTCGGCTCCTTGTCCTTCCATTGGCTTCCTGGATGGATGACTGTCCTGTGTTGATTTCTCTTTTCTTTTCCACTAGTGCTAGATCCATAACCTTTATAATAGAGAAATCTTGATAACTAGCAGTTCGAACTTGGAATGAATTTTTTCTAACTTATCATGTCACTTACAGGAAAACCATTCTCATGGTTACTTTTCATATGATTGCGTGTGATGTTCATCGGTTGCTGTGATGAGACGAATCTCAACAAAAACCCCTTTCCTAACGATGTACAGTGTACACTGGTCAAATCTTAACCTCGCAGTCCAAGATCCGGCTCGAAGGACCAAATGTTTCATTTGTGGTCACTAAACGATCCAATATTCATTGTAAGTACTAGGAAAACCTTCAACGTGACTAGAAAAGGCTCCACTATTGTTCAACGGGCACGCGGGACTAGCGAAGTCCCACGACCTCTTAGTGAACACCCGGTTTAAGGACATCTCAATGACTTTGGATCAACGTTCTTCCAGTAGCTCAGGTTCTACGATCTTCACCTATCTCCCGAGTCCTCTCAATTGGCACGGCCCAACGACCTGGCTACATACTTATGCTGTTTCTTATAAAGTTATACAGGAACCCAGTGCGGTGTGTAACCTCAAAAGCAGTGAAAGCATGGTTCTTAATGCGTTGTACGATCTGACTTCTACACGCAATTTTTGGTAGGTGTAGTAACAATTTTAGCGTATGATTTTGAGCCACTCTAATGTTTTTAACATTTTGTACACAACTGAACATATTAAATCAATTAGGAGCCCTTGAATGTCTTTCAAAACAATCAAAATTTTTCAAAACCAACAAAATTTAGCTGTTTTTCTAAATCACAACTCTAAACATTTATTTCGTATTCACTAAATTCCTTCCTTTATCCTCTCCAGGACGTGGAAGAGCGCTTCCGCAAGGCGATGGTCGCCAACGCGCAGCTGGATAACGAACGGGCCTCCCAGAACTACCAGATACAGCTGCTCAAGGACAAGCTGGAGGACATGGAGGAATCGCACGCGCAGCTGCAGCGAGAGTTCAAGGACAAATGCCGGGATCACGACGCGCTCAAACGTGCCAACGAAAAGCTGTCCGAGGAGCTGAAGCTGGTACAGGGCCAGCTCACCGAACGGGACACCCTGATCGAGGAGCAGGGCCTGGTGATCGTGACGGTGGAAAACGAGGACGGCTCCGATGCGCGACGAGCACTAGTCACTACCGAGAACGCACAACTCCTCAAGTCCGTACAGGGTTCTTTAGGTGAGTGTCGATGAAATTTTTTAATCCTTAGAGATTGTTAAAATTTGTCATCATTTTTTTTCAGATGTAAGGCTTAAGAAATTCGCAGAAGAGAAACAAGAGCTGGCGAGTGAAGTGCAGACGTTACAGCAACAGCTGAAGGACATCAAATCCAAGGGCCGGAAGTACAGCTCCATCAACGGTTCCCTGGACGATGATGATTACGAGGATGCACAACGTAAGACGTTTTATTCTAGAAAATCCATCAACGGGAGTTCTAACCAAATTTATCTTTTGTTCAAAATACACAGGAGAAGCGAACAAACTGATCGCCGACTACAAATACAAGCTGCAGAAGGCGGAGCAGGAGATCGCGAACCTGCAGGCCAGCCTGGCCCGGTCCGAAACGCAGGTCATCCGGTACAAGAGCACGGCCGAGGCGGCGGAGAAAGCCGAAAGCGACCTGAAGATCGAGAGGAGGAAACTGCAACGGGAGGTGAGTGCCGCTTTACGCTACGCGTGTACCCGAAGTTATTTGCCGTAGTGCTTTCCGGCAGTATTTTCTTCCACTTATGGATAGATCGCATTTGATAGATATACTTACTGTTATCGTTTAACCTTGTGGATCAAACGGTGCAAATTAACGCGAACGACTGTGCGAAAATCCAGAGGCGTCAGCTGGGAAGATTCATTTGTAGAATAACTGTAGAATCTGATCAGGTTGAAATTAGTATTTTTGACATAGAACCGTTCAGAAACACGGCAGTTATATTGTCAGAATTGTCTGCGGATGACGCCACTGGATTTGTTTAGAGCGCGCTTGCCTGGAGAATTGTAGCTAGACCTCTATCTGATGCGCACCTATTTGTTCTATCTATTTCTACGTGATCATCATCATCTTTACCGCACCTGCGCCTGCAATTCGTCGCTGTCGTCTTTGCCATCGACTATAACGAGCAGCCAATTATCACCCAGTTCTGGGACGAATGCCACTGCCAGTAGTAGAAATGTCTCTCTAATGGAGGTACTCGTCGTTAGGCAAAACTAAGCAGAACAAGAATGACAACAGCAACAACAACAACTACACATTTAGTTTAGGTAGAATAAAGAAAAAAGCAAACAAAATACTAGCGAGGTTTGATGGCGACTATCGATTCGCGCGGTAATAAGTTGCCTCTTTCCCCCATCAAACCACCCTCATTTTTTTAGATAACGCGACAATTTTCGATTTAAGTCAAGTCACTTCAAACTATAACTAGGTAGGAACCTACATTTTTTTCAATTCCGATTCGCGCACATGCTTATTAAAAAGTCGCATCTATCAGACACAACAGGTCGAAAACAAAAGTGTGTGCAAACACGTTTGAATGTCAACGGGCGTTGGTAATAAACTAGGTAGTTCCGAACCATGAGTAATGATAATGAAACAAGATCGTTAGAAATCTGATAATTAGGAATCTCTTCTCGAAACTACACTACCTATAGCATCTGAAAAGGTAGCACATTTTTCCCTACTACTGGCAGTTGCAGTTTTCGAAGGCAATCTTCGGCACCTGTAAATTCTACATCATCTGTTGCTTTTAGAGCGCAAACCGAGTGAGCGAATGTGCCGATCAGGAGTAATATTTCTGCTACGTGTATGTCGCTCTGTAGAAATTGTAAGCCTACGTAGGTTACCTGTAAATAATGAAGTGCGGTTTGGCGTGACATTTTTTTCCTTTCTTTATTCCGTCCCGTTTGATAACAAATTTCTGCGACGGCGATCCCCCAAGTTCAAACGATCAAAGCAATGATCGGCGATCGATATGGGCGATTGTGTTTTTGTTTTAGGTTTTATTTTTTTTCTTGTTGATTTCTGTTCCGTTTTTTATTTCCCTTTATTCAATTGTTCTGAACTTGTCGCTTTATTGTTTTTTATTGATTTTAACAACATTTGTGTATTTTTGTTTTGTTTTAAGGTTTCCATTGTTTGAAATTGTTTATGTCCCCCCTTTTGTTATTAAAACCACCAATCATCCACGTCCGATTACAAAAGCATTTCTTTATCGATTCTAAACACGCCAGATTGCGAGCAAAATTGCAATCTTAGCTCTGAAACACGAATCCGTCATACCATTGGCATGAATCAATCATCATCATCAGCTTACCAGATACAGCTGGATCAGGCTTGTGAGAACGTCTGGTATTAAATATTTAACAAAACGAAAGAAAGATTCCAAGTTACAACATTTTTTTTCATAGTTCCTATATGCTTTAGAATTCATTTGTCTTTAGCAAGATTTGATACTGATAAAGTTCAGGAAAAATAATAGGAAAATTCAGAAACGGTATTAATTTAACGATTTGTAAAACTGAATCCTGTCAGAATTCTGCTCTTTGATTGATCGTATACCTACATGTCATTTCTGTCAATTTTGGTCAACGCTGCCAAACTCTGATTTGTTTAGATTATTACAAAAAAATGTATTAGCAGAATTCTTAGGATTAAGACATGTTGAACACTCTTAACTCTCATTAAACAACCGATCACATAAAATCGCGCAAGTAATCTCAAGAGGATAACTACATCAATCTGTTAACGATATTGAAAATTTGTTGAAAATACATTACGCTCGAAAGTGAATTGATTGATTTTCCTCGTTCAAAGCATGACTTTAAAAGAAAAATCTCCGAAGAAAACTAACCTTAATTGTTTGTGCTCCCTTTTCAGAACCGCGAAGCGATGGACCGGCTCGAGGAGCTGGAAACCTGCAACAATCACCTGCTGAAGCGACTGGACAAGCTGAAGAATGCCAAAAGCGCCCTGCTCAAGGACCTCTGATAGGTTTTACCTTATTTCAACCCAGTTATTCAGTCAGTCAGTCCGTCAGTTTCTGTTTGTTTTCGGGCACTCGTCTTACCGCGACTTCTTTCCTACTGAAAATCACAGAGAGACGATGCGGTTTCTCGGTTTCTAGGAATATTTCTTAGGAAAGAAACCCTTCTCGGATGCGCTTCTTGTCTCATCGTGTGTGTGCGAATTTTTATCCGGACAGTGCTGCAGCATGAGAGTAACAGCAACTGTAACTGAACACAGGCAGGGCCCGGTTGTCCTTTCTTTTTTTTTTACATTGTACAAATGTAACATGTTTCGTTTTAAAACCGCGGTCTCTAAAATCCAACCCCTTCTCAAATATTGTACATTTTTTACCGTGTTATTGTTTCTCAAGAAATAGCTTGTTGGTTAACAAATAAAAAGCAAAGTAAGAAAAAGCTTCGGAATACAACAATGTGTAACATACACAGTAAACGAAAATTACCGAGTTCGGTAATTTTTTTACCGAAATCCTAACATGTGTAAATCGTTAAACTGTTCGGTGAATTTTTCGGTAAAAAATAAACGAACATCGGTAAATGAAGAATCGATTTACCGATGTTCGTTTATTTTTTACCGAAAAAATTACCGAACATTTTAACGATTTACACATGTTAGGATTTCGGTAAAAAAAATTACCGAACTCGGTAATTTTCGTTTACTGTGTAAGATTGTGTAGTAAATTATAAGAAAGTAAATACACTCATGGTTCATAACTATCGCGTAATTCGTAATAATTGACCACTAGAAAGTTTAACGACACTGAAAAAAAATATGTGCACTTACCGCTAAGTAGGTTTTGTATAGTAAATGAAGAAACAAACAAATGTAAACCACACAACAACAGCTAAACACTAACGAAATTGTATCGAAGTGTGACGGTTACAGTTTAGAAATAAGAGTTAAAAAACTTAATTCAAATTTCATCTGCATACTCTGCCAAATGATGATGATTTCGTTTGTGGAGCAAACGAGTAAATTATAACACTGAACACAGATAAAACAACCGGAATAGATCAGTTTGTAGAGTGAATATCCTTAAAACGAACAAACTAGACTGTCATTTTTTTTTGTTCACATCAGTAATACAGACACATAAGTGTTTGTTTGTGAAATTATCTCAATGCGTTAACAATCTTTCTTTGAGAAATAGTAGGGTCATTTTTCGAACCAAACGTCATTCTGACCATCTTTAAATGTTAGTTTTTCGCTTCAAAACTGGATGAAATAGCATGCTTAATACCAAGAACATGGTTCAATCTTTCTAATAATCTAATAATCTAATAATAGATGTTTGAAATGATGGATTAGATTTTTTTTTTCATTACAATAATTCTTTAAGAAAGTGCCGTGTCATTTCTCAAGCCAAACGGTAGTTTCAGAAATCTGTACCTAATGTTTTCTGAGGGTAAACATCGGCAAAGTTCTTTTAATTTCCTTCATCATTAGATCTTCCGTTTCTTGAGTCATTAGAAAAAGTGCGTAAAACTAGCAAAAGATCCACAAAAACTAACATCTGATCGCTTTGTCTGAATTGTAACTATCAAGTTCATCGAAGTGATACTAACGATTTGCCAAGTTTACACTTAAGCTTTGGAAAATAACCTTAGCGGTAGATAAACTTAAGCGGAACAAAAATTAACGAAAATAAAAACAATCAAAAATCATTTTATAAGACATCATCATCATCGTCAGGTTAGTGTTGTTTCTAGTTAGGACGTCATCAACGGTCCCTCCATTTTGGAACCCGTGAGCAGATTTTACCAAAAATATCAATCAGAAGTTTCGTTTGATATTTCTTTATGTTTAAAAGTAAAAACAAAGAAAAAATCTAAAATTAACAACACATTACCACATTTTTGGTTCCTGAGCATAGGGTAACGTGGCTTTCCCAGGCTTCAACACAATGCCTTCCTAATTTGTTAACTATTGTGTAGAAATCTTAATTTTGCTCATCATTTTTTGTTTGTTTGTTTTGTTCCATTTTCAATGGAATGCTAAATATGAAGTAACGACACTTTTTATCTACTGCCATAAGATTTGATTGAAATTATTTTCTACTTTGTTTTAAAAAACTAAACGCATAATCTACACACATGAACACATCCTCAAGAATAATCAGGCTTATTTATTTTCATTCAACAAAAAAAATGACCTTTATTAGTCGTTAGCGAGTAACCTAAAATTGAGAGAAAAAAAAACCAAGCGCCTAAATAATGTGTAAATTTAATTTGTACATTTCATCAAATCGGAATCAGATTTCCTTCCTCAAAAGAAACAAAAATGTAACGCAAAGTAAATAGGTATCATTATCAAACTATAGGCGAGATAATAAAATAAGCAAAAAAAAACACGTAGAAAAACAATTGGCAAATCACAATTTTGCTTTCCTGTACAGCTAATCAATCAGAGCCTCCCCCTAGTTTTCCTTTCCCTCTCCCCTAGAATCTAGCCTATAAATGCTTGTAGCGCCCTCTTGAGATTAAGTAAACACGTATATAAATCTTTAAATTAGGCAACTGAACAAATTATGCTTGTTGTAGGTTTTGATGGAATGAAGAGGAAAAAATAATAAACTGAAATTTGTTTCTAGTTGAACTGAGCTCCCCCAACTCCTGGCTCCCCGGGAAGACGTTTCTCTTACCAAAACAAGAGTCAACAAAGACATGTTTGACGGAGACGGAGTTGGGGATGCCAATCCTAAACTGATTTTTTTTCTTATAGCTACGTTGATTAATGCAAAAGGAATAGGAACTTTAAAGGTTCCTCTTCTCGCTGTAAAGGGAAATGTGAAACCAAATCGTGATTCTGAAAATTGAAATTAACCCCCAAAATACAAAAAGTAAAAAAGAAATAATAAATAAACAGCAGAAATAACAACAAAAAACTCCCCCGTGCTCCCGAAGACATAAAAAAATACAAACGCAAACAAATAGTTGAAAAAAAAATCAGAACCCATCAATACACCCTGGAAGTGTGTAATAACAGAAAAAAACATGTGTCGAAGAATGATGTGACAAAATACATAAAACGGATGAAAGCAGCAAACACGGAGCGATTCATTATTTTTACTAAAGCATCCCGAAAGCATTTGATCCTACTTGCCGACGATAGCTCCAAGGCAGAAGGTATGTCTCAGAACTTCAGAAGCAGTCCACTTCGAAAATATCAAGTCGATGAACTTCAAAGCAAAAAATCCAAGGCAACTATAAAATGCCGATTAATAAGTAAGTTTTCTTTTAGAAAATGCAATGAAATTCGCAACTATCGGTTTGTCGGTAATCTCGCTAATAAAAAGTTTTTTTTTCGCAGGTTTGATAAACTTAGTGCCTGCAATTGAGGTTTTAGCAATTTTGTGGTGCCCTCAGTTTTAGACGTATTTTTGGTGAGTACAAATTATGTTTTTCTATAGTTTTTTTCTTCTATTTTTTCTATTTCAAGCACAAAAAAAAACTAAATGTGTTCAAATGTATCATATGAGTACTTTTTTATGGATAGTCTATTAAATGGCACAAAAATGTGCCCGACAATATAAAGGCACCGCTTCGATTTGGGTAGTGTGAAGAGATATCAAAATACTTCATCTGAAGAAAGCAGAAATGCTGAATATTTACGGTAGAAACGTAGTAAAATATATAGTTGCATACTTAGATCGTTACGCTAGTCAAATGTGTTTCCTGATCATATCCTTTCACCCAAACCTCCAACCTAAATTTGTTTTTGCTAGGATGCAAAGGTAACCTCGGTCCTGAAGCGCAATAATTTTCTTTTAATCCATTCTCTCTTTTTCAAACCTATCTTTTGACTATTAGGACGTGGCCGGCGCCGTTATTGATGTTAAATAAGAGAGCATCAGTTTTGGGCATTGTGAATGTACAGCCAATTCTAGGTTCCTTTCTTTTGACCTCTGAACCAATTTGATGACCTCGGTCAATCACGGAGTAGCAACCATTGGTGAAGTGGAACTTGTTCTACTGTGCCACGTCTGCGGTCGTGGAATTTGAAATGCAAATTTTGAATTCTTTTTGAAAAAAGATTTTTTTTAATAAAATTTTGATAAAGCATTTCAGGTTAAACGATTAATGGTGGATGTGAGTAGTCAATCAAACTGAGCTAAGTTAAGTTAAACTAAGAATGCAAAAATTCTCAATGTTTAATCGATAGCTCGATAACAACTACATTTACTACACAAATTTTCTTCCAAAACGCGAATCCGTGCACTCATGGTCAATAACAGTATTTTAATGAAATCTATTCTTTCGTTTCGCCATCAAACCCCGGTTGTAACGAACCCGATGATAACAAACTGAAAAGGCTACACATCGATAGATCCGTTTCTGAGCTAAAGGGAGCTTATCTGAACGCTCACATACCATTTGTTTTGTTCGTTCGCACTGCAAGTTTCCGTTTGTGGGGCGAATCAAGCTTGGCCTACTAAGACCAGGCCCACCAATGGTTGCTAAACCTCGAATCGAGTACATTCAGCAACATATCTATCAACCCATCATCGCACCAACAGTCAGTAACGTGATTCGAGATTTAGCATTCGAGCAGTAGGTTGTTACAGGATGCGTTTATTTAGCAACCCGGTAGCAACGCAGCCGGTCGTCGCTATCAGAAAATAAAAAAACACAAATACCAACCTGGATGGCAACAATGGGTGCGAAAATCAGTAAGTAGATAAAAACGCAACCAATCAAAACACCTAAAATACCGACCAAAATAGCAATACCCGGTAGGCTTGGTCTTAACAGTTGGCCCGTGCTCAAACAAAAATTTGGTATGTGATGATAATGCTTCTAATAAATTCTATCCGCTCATTTTCACCATCTTTAATTTCTTCTAACTTTCTATAAGTCTATAAAATTTCATAATCTTAATATGTTCCAACTAGAAAGGACATCAATTTTCACCGATAAGGTTGATAAACTAAGTAACAAACATAAATTACGGTGGTTACTTCATAATTTTTTTTTAAATTCTGTGATTAGAACCCAAAATTCTGGGATGATTTTCATATGAAATTCATTGTAATATCATGTGAACCATCAACAAATTGGAACATTTTTACAGTTTTATTAGCAAAATTTAATTTTCATAACGAATGTCTGAATTTTTTCATGAATTAGAGCTAGAAATCCAAAATTATTTGAAAGGGAATTGGCTGCTCGGTTGACGCCTGTCAAGCTGCTCTACCATACAATTGATTGCCAAGCGATCTTATCAATCCTTTGCGTTTGGGATCATCCAGAGAAACGGTATAGACGACTTGACTTTTTCGCTCGACGACGATACCTTGGGCCCAGTGTTGCTGATTTCGGCAAACACTTTGTCATTTGGCTCTAGCAACCGTTGCTTGGAACCGTGCTTCTGGTTGCACTGCTTGTTCTGATTCCTAATCGCCAAAGTTGGTTGAGGCCTGAAACGCTTCATCAAATTTCTTGGTTTGATTTGCCAAATAAAGTGAATAAATCAGGGCATTTTTCAATGGAATCCGGGCAACCGGTCCTAAATTTTGTATTAAATATCCTGGCAAACCATGATAAAACCGTACAATCTGGGAACCTTAACAATGTATCATTGGCTTTGGTAAACGACAGTTCTAACACACTTGGTATAAGTATAAGGCCAGTTCAGGGCCGTAGGAAGAACCGACTCATGGGGGGGGTTTTGGTGACTATTTTTTTTCAATGATTATTTGTCTAACAACACAAGATTAAAAAAATCAAATTGTGTTTGTAACTATATGATTATTCATTTATAAGTACTCATTGATAGTTTTCGTATGAAATTGTAACTTAATAGAAGACAAGAATGCCACAAGGATGGTAAAGTGTCATTTATAAAACCACAAAAAAGTAACTTTAGAAAAGTGGTCCTTAGCCTAAAGGGTGAGCTAAATTTAAAAAAATGAAACCTCCAGTAACAATATATGAAATTTGCTTTCAACGACGGTTAAAAATTTAGAATTTGTTTAAAAGTCTGGTAGATCAAAGTTATTTGGTTTGAGCATAGGATAAGTTCTTTGGATAGTAGCCTTCAATTTTTTATAAAAAAAAACTTATTCTATACTCAAATCAAACAAGCACAATCTTCTAAACCCTTATGCGAATTCCAAGATTCTATCCTTTGATGAAAATAAATAAAATTCCTAAAAACAGTAAGAGATAAAAAAAAATTTCGAATCAAATTTACTTGATGCAAACTTGGACTAAATTTATGATTTTAGTTTTAAATTTGGCTTTAAAAAAGCTGCAGTATTAATAATGTTAAGCAATACACATAAAAACTAAACAAAAATGTGCAGATTTTTTAGGCGAAGATCAGGTACATGTTTCTTAAACAGGAAATATTTTTAATAAAGAATCAGTTTTATACTAAAAATCTTGTAGTTGATTTTTTTTTTAAATTTTGTGTATTCACAATACACAATCCAACTGGCCTGCTGTGTTTAGGAATGTGTTGATCAAAAGTCGATCACGCTTCCTATACAGAGTAGTCTGTTGTACGGCAAAAGCGTACCACCACACTTTCATGCTTTCCAATAAAAAATGCCCTAGACTTACAGTTTCAACACCTATCCAAACTTTGTCCTACGAAGCTCATCTGATGCTTGCCTATCCGCCTATTCTTCATTCCTTTACAAAAATTCTACCTAGCATTTTCATCTCGCCGCACGTGTCAATGAACATGATTAAATTAATAAATTTATCGGCGATTAAAACTTATAATCAGCCCGATTTATCATGCAACTTTCACCTGAAGACACCAAAGTGGGCCAATGTCTCCTTTAAGAGTTATGAAAGAATCTCTTTTTTGCATCGAAAACAAACAATGGTCGAACAACTGCACTCACATAGGAAGGTAACGCGCGCTTTTAACAACACGAGAACAAAGGTCAAAGCAGGTAACAAACACTATTTGTTCGTGCCTTGTAGAGTTTTTACAGCATAACTGACTTCAAGTTTTAACCAGTAATTAAATAGCGTATTCCCCAAGCAACCAAAAGTCTACTTTTTGAGAACTTTAAAGTTGGTATGATGAAAAACAATCTACTTGTTATGAACTTCTCATTTTTTACACGTGAAGTAGCTATCAAAGGGTTGCAAGCCTTTTTGTATAGTTCGAAAAAAATCTCTTTTGTACTCTTTCGTAAACTTGAAAGATTTTAATTAGTTCCAACAGGCGTTCAAAAGCAACTTCGCATTATAGGAACTTTTAAGTAGATTTGAAGGCTTAATTCTACTTGTTTTGAACTTCAACACATGTTTGCATAAATAAACACATCGTTACTTGGGAAACGAAAATGTTATTATTATCTAATTATTTAATTAAGGATATTTTACCAACTTTTGGCATTCGTGTCCGAGAAATTTTTAACAACTTGAAAGTGGGAATAAAGTAGAAATTAAGTACCGGAAAGTCGTTTTAAAGAAAATCATCACATCAAGTAAAATCGTTGCCTACTCATGATGTTTATATGGAGCAGCAAGTATGGTGCTCGATTTTCAAGCGGTGAGCTCGGGTTCGAGGCTTGGTAAGAACATCTTATTTAGATATCAGTTAGTAACAACAAGTATGGTTGATTAATATGAATCAAATTAGCAGCGGCCTTGAGAAGGCATTGAAAAGTTTTATCGATGTTTTGTACTGCTCTTGTAAAAGTGCTTTTTGAAGCTGATTTGAAGTTGTTTAGCAATTTATGCGAACTTTTTGTCAACTTTAGAGTTCGTTTAGCTACTTAAAAATTGAGCTGAAAAGAAGTTGTATTAGCATACTCGATTAAACTGATCAAACCTGATAGAGGAATGTTATCCGAACTGATAATGGACAGTGGAACACTGAAGATTCTGTCAGTTCAAATGCCCTTACCTTGCCTACCGAATTTGGTTCCATTTCCTCTAAAAGCTCTAATGTTATGCGATTGTAAAGGAGCCCCCCTTTCTCCTTCCTATGACCCCACTGGAAGGAAGCAGTAGTACTATATATTCAAAGAAAAATTCTTCGTACTCAGATACCCTCCAAAGCCAAATTTAGTTCCACTTGCTGGTTAAGTTCTCGAGTAATGTAAAAATTGTATGGGAGCCCTTTTTCCCTTAAGTTTCCCACTGGAAGAACAGAGGGTTATCAAAATATCATACAAACATTTCTCGTATTCAAATACCTTCCCATACCAAATTTGGTTCTATTTGCTTGATTAGTATTGTATTCTTCGATAAGTAAAACATGGAAAATAATGAATAAAGTATTTATTACGTCTTGTTTCTATCGCGGTCAGAATACGACTGATGAAAATTTTCTAGTTTGTTACTGCATAGCCATGACAGCAAGTCATGGCTATCTAGACTATTCCTTGATATCTCCCCCTTTAAGAAAGATCGTAGTGCATCAGCCAACTAAGAAGCCTCCGATTTTGGACTAAACGGTCAGGAAACTGGGAATGGATAGTGGCAGAAGGCTGGATGAAACTATCGTCATGGAGTTGCTTCGTGTTCATTTCAGTTGGGCTCGGAATCTGCGGCTTGGCAAGATCCAGAGTTGTTCGAACCGGTCTTTTCAGGAAAAGTTTAGCAGGTGTCTTTCCTTCGGGAGCGTTTTGTTCGGTGTGGAACGGTACGTGGACAACAGAATTTGAAGATGCTGGATAGTGTCCCTGCTTTCCCCCTTGACGAGCTTCTTAAGATCCCTTTTTAGTGCGTCTACAAACCTATTGGCTTGTCCGTTTGACTACGGGTGATGCGGAGCTGTGATCACGTGGCAGACTCCGTTTGATTCGCAGAACTGCTTGAACGTTGAGCTCACGAACTGGAAACTGATGCATGTTACCAGGGTACGTGGATATCCATACCTTGCGAAGGTTTCTTGAAGGATCTCCAGTGTTGCGGTGGTTGTCGTACTGCGGGAACGGAAAACTTTGGGTTACTTGGAATAGGCGTCAACGATAGGTAGTAGTAGCCATCCACAGGACCAGAGTAGCCGACATGGATGCGCTCCCATGGCTTCGTTGGAATCGGCCATGACTCCAGATTGGTTTTCCTCGGAGATTTTGCGGCGCAGAAACTGCAACGTCGAATATTGGATTTCTGCTGCACGGACTGGATCAGTGTGTTGAATGGGACCGACCAGAGATTGAACTGATCAATCGTCTCGATGCCAAAGACGTTGAGATCCGGGTTGGTTGAAATGAAAACTCGGCCTTGCTTGGTGGTACCATGGACGGTGATGTTTGCAAGGAATTCACCGATGATACCAATCTCGTCTCCTGATGCGCTGACAGCTACTACAACTTCCGGCTCTTGAATTGCTGGTTGACAAATTGTTTCCCAGACCTGTTCGGAGATGATTGTAATGTCCGACGTACAGTCTAGTTGTAACTGGACTGGGAAGTTGTTGAGATCCACTTTGATGTATTTCCGTTTAGTGGAGTGGTCCAATCGATTAACCAAAGTGCCATTGGATTTGAAGGTGTTCTTGGGCTTTGGTTGGTCGACCGGCTTGAATGGTTTCTGCTCAGCAGAGGAACAATAACCATTTTTGTGTCCCTTCTTCTTGCACTTGCTGCAATAACGATGTTGATAAGGGCAATCCCTGACGTAATGTTGGTCTCCACACAACCAGCAGGGTGTTTTCGGGACCTTCTTGCTAGCAGGCTTCGAATGATGGGTGATGCTGTTGACGTTCTTGTCGTTTCCCCCCTTCTCGATCATTTTTGTGTCTTGTTTGACGTTGATGATCCGATTGCACTCCTCCACTAGGTTTTCCAGCGTCAGAGTGGTTCCATCACCGGCGGGCGCGGACTCCTTCAAGCTTGCCAATCAATCGTGTCCGGATGTCTGCATCGCGTGGTGACTGGAGACCACAGACGAACCGGACCGCCTTAAATTGATCG
Organism: Uranotaenia lowii; assembly: GCF_029784155.1. NCBI lineage: Eukaryota > Metazoa > Arthropoda > Insecta > Diptera > Culicidae > Uranotaenia > Uranotaenia lowii. Next base: position 44,676,170 of record NC_073691.1, read on the forward strand.
TTGGAGAGCGTCGTCAACTGGAACGCTTCACAGTGTTTGTTGATGGAGGCTGCGTAGGTGGAAAAATCATCAGCATCGTTCTTCACGTACTGAAGACACTGATAGCGAGCGTTGAAGAGCGATGTTTGCCTTCCGAAAAGTTTCATCAATTTCGTGACGGTTTCTTCGAAACGGAATTCTCGGGGGTGCATTGGCAGAATGCTATTCACGTAGCGTTCGTGGAACTGCGTGCCAATTTTACGGAGAAGCAACCTCACCTTTGCGTTGTCGTCCAACTGCTTGCCGTCTTCCTTGAAAACGTCTTCGAAGCGCGCACCAGGATTAAAAAATATTCCGCCATCATGATCGTACCGGAACTCGTCGATACCAGTTGCGAGGGACTCGATAATTCGCTCACTGCCAGCTGGATTGGCGTTCGTCCGTTGGAGATCTGCAATCTGCCGCTGCTGGTTTGTGATAAGCTGGATAATCGCGCCTCGAAAAGCCTTCTCGGTCATCTTGAATCGGTTGTTGCTTGAAGGTTTCAGGAATAGGAATTGGGTTGCTTTCGGACGTTCTTGAAATTCCTCGTCGCCAAAAGAATGTTGTATTCTTCGATAAGTAAAACAAGGAAAATAATGAATAAAGTATTTATTACGTCTTGTTTCTATCGTGGTCAGAATACGACTGATGAAAATTTTCTAGTTTGTTACTGCATAGCCATGAAAGCAAGTCATGGCTGTGAGATATGAGTTATGAAATCATATCATACATATATTCTTTTAGTTGTACAATGCAACTGGCAGCCCTGTTTGCCAGCATGATAATATCTGCCATTGTTCACATCTGTCTCGCTCTGACCATCTCCTTCTCGCCAATGCGCTTTGCGCCACGGCTTCGGCATTCGTTCGTCGGTCGCTCGACTCAACCCGTCGTCCTCTTTCGCCGCCAACCACACAACAGATGAGACAAGACGCTGTTCGAACGAAGGATTTCAGTCCGTCGCACCGGTCTGCCTCCCCGGAACCGGTTCCACAATGGCTATTTCGACTATTCCTTGATAATTAGTTTTCCAATTATGCTGAAAATTGTAAAAGACCCCCTTCCCTCTTTCTATCTCTCCACTGGAAGAAGGGAGGGACACCAATCATTCATAGATCCATTTCTCGTACCGAAATATCCTTTTAAGGCAAATTTGGATCTGTTTGCTCGAATAGTTCTCAAGTTATGCAATAAAAAAGGTATGAAAGCCCCCCTCTTTCCTTCCTGAAATAATCATAGGAACATTTCTCGTACTCCAGTACCCTAACATGCCAAATTTGGTTTAATTTTCTCAATCAGTTCAGGAGCTATGCAAACATTTGTCTTTTCTTTGAGAGACCTCCTTTCCCCTCCAGTGAGAGAGAGGGGTTTCAAACATAATATTTTCATGAAATAGGGCGAGAAATCCAAAGTTAATAATGATATAAACATTTATAATTTTGTAAAACAAGGAATAAAATCCAGAAAACCAGTGAAATCTGTGAAATTTTTCAAAAATCTGTAACCTGTGACACAGATTTTGTGACGAAATGTTGCTCAAAATTCCGTGATATTATAGATTCTTTTGATTTCGGCAACCTTGAGGACGCCTAGTAAACCAAGAAAAGAAGCAAACTTAAGATTAGAGGGATAATTTCACAACATACAACGATTGATAAGACTTGTTTTTATTTTTCTGAAAAATAAAGAAGAAATTTTATTCAAATATTTTGTTCGTTTATGTGGAGTTTTGTTTTCATGATTTGCTTTTTTTCATGATTCATGTCTTTTTTTCCAAATCAACGTTATAAAACTTAAACGTAGGACGTACATATATGTAAGTAGACTAAAGTGGTTAATCGGCTAATAGCTAGGACACATACATAGGCAAAGTTGGATTAACTCAATCGACTGACTGATGGATGGACTTATGATTGAGGATGATTGGAGAGAGGAAAATATACATATTTAAAAAGCGATATATTAATTGTTGTTGTTTGGCAACTAAAAACGTAATAAATACTCTTGAGTTTCAACTTAAAACCGAAAAAGGATGATGAATGGGGTAAAGTTTATGATTAAAATTAGAAACCTTAAAAATCTACGGAGATTGGCAGAACTGAATCTCACCTTGTTGCATGATTGATTAGCTTTGTTTTTGTTTGATATAATACTTACGGGGTGGCGAAATGTTTTGTTGAGTAAATAAAATACTTTTCATTGATTGTTGTAGCAAATCATCGATAGGGAGTTTCTGGGTTTGCACCGAGAAACTCGCCATTGATTCTTTCTTGCTTTAAATATTTAAGTAAGTAGCGGCATTGCAGGCAATGACTTACGTTCGTTGCACTTAAATTCTAATGGAATGTCGACGAAGTTGGAGCTTGGTCACTTTACTTAAGATAACTAAAATGGAGTTACTATTTACATTTACACAGTTTCACAAGAGTTTCGATAAGGCTAGGAACGAAACTGCTCGCTTGCTGTGGTTTGTGTGAAAAAAGTAATAAAATGCATTGCGTTCATGTTGTGGAACACATTTAATGCGGACGGCAGTTTGTGGGAATGGTTGTTCGGTTTTTTGTTTTTTTTTTACTAAAATCTCTTAACTGATAATTTTCCTAACATTCTAAGGGACGTACTAGCTTAAAATTGTCTAATGTCATATAATGAACGTTCAGCTAGATTAAAAAAAAACGTCATTCAAATAGTAGTTTTAAATATCACATTTGAAACAGGGGTTGGTTTCGTCCCCTCGAAAAATTGAACGTAGACATAACAGCTTACTTGGATTACTAAATTTCATTCTTTTCAAAAGAAATTCTCTTAAAACCGTAAAGAAGACAGTTTCAAACTGTCGTTTGCACCAGCAGAGAGGAAAAATAAACTTACAGTGAGGGAAATAAATAACGCTAACGTTCGAAACTTAAGGCAACTTTCACAGCAGCAGAGAAAAATAATCGATCGGTTCCCAATGGATTAGGAGAGACCGGCACAGCCGGTTTCACGTTTCCAGGGATACCGAACCGAAGGCACTTTGTTTTCGTCAGACTAAACGATCTAATTTGCACTTTTTTCAAAAAAAAAACAGCTTCAAGCTACAAAGCAGGACGCAGCCATCGTGAACGATCACCTCCGAACTGGAGCCTGGAACCGTGTCATGTAGAACTCGCAGTCGGTACAGTAGATGGCCGGCAGGATGCAGTGCTTCTTGCGGCAGAGGTTGCACTGCACTGCCTTGGCTGCGTTCTTGACGATGGCTGCGCCATTGTAGCCGCCGGAAGCGATTGGAACCCTCGTCGAAACCGGAAGGCCAATCTGCTGTTGCTGCTGCTCAGTGGAAGCAACGCCATTCGTGATGGTACTACCATTGAGTGGCTGCGTGCTTTGGCCGAGCGGTTGCGGCGAAGGGGGGCAATCAGATCCACCCTTTGTTCCCGGCTCGAAGCTAACCTTCTTTTGTGGAGGCTTTTGCTGGTATTGTTGGGGTTGAAGATAGAGTTGCTGCTGTGGGGGAAGAACTTGTTGCGATTGGGGCAGGGGAAGATCGTGATAGGGGGAGTCCTGATAGTGGGGCATTGGAACCCTCTGGTATGGTGAGGGAATTTGCTGTTGTTGCTGCTGAATGGGGGCTGGCTGCGAGCTGTAAGTATTGTAAGGGTTACCATTGGGAGGGTTGTAAGGGTTTTGTAACTGTTGCTGCTGCTGCTGGTGCTGTTGATAGTTGACGGGCATCGGAGGCTTCTGGTAAACGTTAGAAGCTAGCTGTTGCTGCGGTTGTTGTTGCGGTAGTTGTTGTTGCGGTTGTTGCCGCATCAAGCCTACGTTCGGGTGCTGCATCAGGGATGTGATATTTTGCCGTATTCCTAGGGGCAGTGCCGGGTTGGATGATCCAACGGGGGTGTTGGTCGTCATCGTAGGGGTCGCCGATACCGTCTGGAAACCTTGATCGATCGGACAGGGGACGGTCATGTAAGGCGACGATTGCTGAACGTAGCCATTACTGACAGGTGCGGGAACTGACTGCGTCGGAGCAGGCACCATTCGCATTTCGAAGCTGTGCTCACTGCTGTTGTCGTCGTACATCCGTTGCTTCTGCTGGAGATACTGTTGCTGCGGCATAGGAGGAGCTTGGTAGATCATAGACTTCGGCAGCGTTTGAGTCTCCGGATAGGAAGGTGTAGAAACTTGTTGCTGCTGCTGTTGGAATTGTTGCGTTTTGAAACCTGCCGCATTACTCGGAATCGTTGAATACTGTTGTGGTTGATGAGGAACCTGTGGTTGCTGCTGGGGCTGATAGCTCTCGCTTAAGACCTGTGTCTGCGGATAATACTGCTGCTGTAGCTGCCGCTGAATTTCCATGTTCTGCTTATGCATGTCTGCAGCCAAAGAGTACTGCTGTCCATTGCTGCTAGACGTAGGAGCACCACCCTTGATCGGATGATAGGTTATACTGGTCGAAAGCGTCGTCGGATTATTCTTCGGCACGTTATCTTCCGAATCACTTCCTCCACTGCCGGCGGTCCTCAGAACCCGCTCCAAAATTGGATTGGGGATAAAACCATCCTCTTCATCATCATCAGCGGTCGCGACCAGTATAACCTGATCGCAGAACGATACGCTCTTCTTCTTGGTGCGCTTGCTGGTAACAGCACCTCCACCAACATTATTCAGAGTCTGCTGCACCACCTGGTTCAACATCTCGACCTCCCGGATTTCCTCCTGAATCTGGGCTTGAGCAATGTCGTACCGCGGCTTCGGCAGCATCTTGAAAGCTGCCGCAGCACAATCCACCTCGTCGACGCCTTGATCGTCGACCGTCGAGATCGCCGGTTTTGCCTTCTGCTCCACCAGTAGACCACTCATCCCGGTCCGGACGTTTGTCGGTTGCTGCTGTTGCGATTGTTGCTGCATTGGCTGCGTCAGTGACTGAAACGAAAGAAGGGTAAGGAAACGACTGTTAGCTAACTGTTTTCATTTTTAGAACAAATTTAAGTCAAACTCACCTGCTTCACTGGTCCATTCAGGATCTCCTGACTCGGGTAGGGTCTAATACTTGAGGAGGTGGCAGGTTGAGGAGATGGATTCTGTTGCGGTTGTTGTTGCTGCTGCTGCTGCATAGGCATCATCTTAATTTGCTCGAATCGGGAAGCCAAATCCCGAACGCTTCGTACATCGGAACCAGACTGTTGTTGTTGCTGTTGCTGCAACTGCTGCTGCGGTTGACTCTGTTGCTGCTGCTTCAACGCGACCTGCTTTGCTTGGAGTTCCTTCAACCAGATCTCGGACCGACTGGTTTCGTTCAGTATCTCACTAGCGCTGATTGGATTGTTCAAGTTATGTTGTTGCTGCTGCTGCTGTTCGCGCAGCTTGTTCATCATCATCAGCTGGTGCTGTTTGGCCTGCAGCTGGGCCAGGATGCTGGTCGTGTTCTGGACCGGTTGCGATTGCGACATCATCGCGGACTTTACGCCGTGGTGCTGTTGCAGGCTTTGGATCTCACTTAACTGCTCGTTAAGTGGTTCAAAGTCGATCGCCGGTGGAGGTGGCGGGAAGTCTTCGCTGGCTTGTCGCGAATGGCACGTCGTCGAGGGAGGACTCGGGTATGGGGGCAGCTCCAGGAGACCGTTGTTGGAAGGAGCGCCACTAGTTGGGTTATTACTGTTGCTATATTTGACAATCGTGTCAACTTCATCGACTGCTGAAGTTGATGATGGTGGAGGGAGCGGGTAGGGTAGTTGATCTTGCGGCTTCATCGGGGATTGTTCCTGATGGACGACGGCGCAGGTCGTGATGATGGTTTGGCACGAGTCCTCGCTCATGCTGGTGTTGCTGCTCATGGTGGAGAGGTTCGATAGGTTGGCCTTGTGGTATGGTTCCAAGGGTGATGTCGGCATCGGGTGACTCTCCTGGAACTCCAGCTGTCGCAGATTGGCACCGTTCAGTGGGAGTTTTTGTACTTGCAGCATTTGCGGCTGCTGTTGCTGTTGCTGCTGCGGGGGTTGTTGTGGCGGTTGTGGACCGGTTAGCGAAGATCCGATTCTTACTGGTGGGGGTGGAGGCACCTTTGTGATCGACAAAGTCTTGCCACTTCCGTGGAAGCTCTTCCGCATCAGCTTGCTGCGCTCTAAATTCGGGTTGGTGTTTGAGACCTGAACGAAAGAAAAGAAAGTTAATTAGTGGGTTCAGTTAAGGAAGTAGAAATAAAAACAAACCTGGTAATCAAAGTGTCCCTCGGAAAGGTACCCACTATTGGTAGCGTCCTTAGCCAGCCCAAGTCCAACGGTACTGTCATCGATTGAAACGATCTGCTTAACGGGGGAACTCGATCCGGCCTGATCATCGGCAGCACCAGCGCCTTCAGTCAGATCCGGCATCGATCGGTTCTTTCTTCGAATCAATCCGCCCATCAACAGCTTCCGTCGGATTTTGTGCTGCTTCTTGCCACTCTTGGCGTCCTTGTCCTTCTTGTCGGCGTCCTTCTCCTCCTTGTGCTTCTTAAGCGTATCCTTGGCGTTTACCAGAGCCGGATCACCAAGGGCGAAATCTCGATTGATCTTGTTGCGATCCTCGCTGCGGCTGCGCTTATCCTTGGAGTCTTTGCTGCGCCCAAATAGGGACCGACTCTCCCGCTCCGGCTTTACATCAACAGTGCCCATGGTGCTCGCTTCTTCGATGTTCTCCGCCTCGATCAGTTTGAGGGAAACCTTTTTCTTGGGTAGGGTTGCATAGATCTCGATACTCTTGGAAGGTGAGTTCCTGGTCAAAGAATTAGTATCACCGTGTAGCATCTCCTTACTATTCTGGCGACCATTGCTCAGCAGCTTCTCCTTGCTGTTCTGCCTCCGGTGGCCGATTCCACCGGTGCCGATCCCGGCCAGGTTGTAGGCGATTTGCTGTTGTTGGTGGTGCTGCTGTTCCTTGACGATCTCGCCACCCTTTTCGATAAGGATTCTGCGGTGCAGGGATCGAGCCCGCATCACGCAGGTGTTGTGCTTCATCCGGGCGAAGGTCATCGTGTGCGGGTTGCTGTAGGGAGCGTCCATGGCTGCGCGTGCCTTTCCGGCTGCGGCGTTGCACAGAACCAGAGCGGTTTCGAGGTCGTGAGCTTCCTCAAGGATTCTGGATTTTTCGAGCAGTTGATCGGCTTCCATGCAGAGCTTTTCGCAGTCTCCGCTGAGGACTACCGATTCTGGGATCTTGGCCAGGTGCATGTTGTTGGCCGGGTTGACCGGGTGTTTGGGAGGGAAAGAGTCCGTTGACGACAGGGAGTACGAATCGTATCCGGCGTCGTAGAATTGACCCTGTCGGGTTGGACTCGCGGGGACACTTCCGTTTCGTTTGCCTACCAGATAGAGGTAGGGATTATCGAGGGTTGTGGAGGAGGAAGAGGAGGCCGAGTTGCGATCACCGCTCCAGTTGCCGGAGTCCCTTCGACGAGGTTGGTTGAGGTGATCGGGGATCGAGAGACCGTCCGGGGAGGAGGTTGAAGAAGTAGGAGGTGAAACTTGACCGGACTCAGCGCTGAGACTACGGTGAAGGTTCATCGGTGGCTTTTGACGCATTTGTGCGTTGAGGGCGTTCTTGGAGATGTAGCCCCCGTGATCTTTGTCGGACTCTTGCGGAGGTTGCTGCTGTTGATGGGCGAAGATTTTGTCCTGGATGACGGATAGGTTCTGGTACTGTTGGGCGTTCAGTACATTTTGGACGGCCTTCCGGCTGATGTAGTTTTCCTTTTCTTCGTTGGGGAAAATCTTGGCTTGGATGACGTTTAGGTTCTGGTAGTCGCAGACGGCACGGTTTGGAGTCGGAGTGATAGCTCGACGGTTTTGGGAGCCCATCGGGGCCTTTTCCGGACTTGGTGTAACGGCTCGTCGATGTTGAGCCTGCTGCATTGCAGCCAGCTCTTGAGGGGTTACTTGTTGAGGCTGCGGTTGCGGTTGAGGCAAGGCGTACAGCAACAGCAAAGGCTGATAACGACCTCGGGAACATTTGTCGACTACTCCTTCCCAGTTGGGGCCAACTTCCTTGACGTTGGCATCGTCGAAGTACACCCAAACGCGAAGTTTGGTGTGGAAAAAGAAGGTCGTGTAGTGCTTTCCGTAGTAGGACACTACTCCGACCAGCTCGTGGCTCACCGTTTGAGCCCAGCGTTGATCGCTAACCTGGTGGAACACGTCACACAATCGAAGCGACGTTCCGACCGCCTTCAAAACCGAGTGCACCTGATCAGCTGCCGGTCGTTCCGAGTCCCACACAACACCGATCGAGACTACGTCTGGTCGGTTGAGCAGGGCTCGCCGAATGCCGATCTTTGCACCGCAGGCGTTCTGTTGAGAAAGGAAGAAAAAAAAACTGATTGAAAAAGATTCTAGAACTAAAAACCGGGTTGAGTAGAGTGAAAGTTGATCAGATCATAGTTATCGAGGGATCGAGTTTGTAATTAAACGGCACCACGCCCTATGCAAGTGCTGCTTTAATATGAGTTCAAAACCCATTAATGTGTGTTGGCATGTGTCAATTATGGAGAAGTAAACCGCACCCACAACATCGCGCCGGTAGTGACGCGAGAAGTCTCGTTCCTCGTCAATCAGTAGGTAAAAACCGCTTGGATAAATGAAGTTTATTGATCAAAAGAGAAAAAAAAAACCAAGTCGATGTCAACCACGTTCTGAATGCGCGGGCCCTACCCAACAAACCTTGGTTGGGCACATTAAGCTTTAGCGTACTACAGTGCTTTTCCATCCATTCAGGTATCGCGAAAAACTGGTTCTGGTTCCAGCACACAAAGAACTGTGTCGATGGCAGTTGTTGGACTACATTCTGGCCTAGGTTGTTTCACAAATAGACTCGAACCAGAAGCGCGGTTGTACTAATTGACCCATTTGAGAGGCTTTTACTGGTCCCCGACGAAATTTGAACGATCAAGAAATTTGTTGGAAAATAAATTGCTCTTGATCGATCGAGGGTTGACCTTTCTGCGTGCGGTTGAAAGTTGCAAATCAATTGAACGCCGGCCTATTAGGTATTTAGTTGGGTCCAGGGGGTAATTATTATTAAAAGTCGTATTTCCGGCCATTTTAAAAAATGCGGCAGCAGCGGCCGCAGTCATCTCAGCAAGCTTTGCCAAATTTGAAGCATTTACATATGTGAGCTGCGCTGAGTAGAATATTCTTGATGGAGTGTCTTTTTTTTTGTTGCGCCCCGATCAAGTTGACCTTGGCAAAAGTGGTGGTGAGTTTTTTTTCAGTTCGAGTTCAGTCACGGCCTGCTTTGCCAGCCTGCTTGTTCGATCTTTACCGAACCCGAACGCCGTGTGTTGTTGTTGTTGATCGGTTGAACATTTGCGCATTCCATTAATTGTACCTACTGTCAGCAACCGAGTGCAATTGTTAATGGCTTCTGGTGGTCAATGGTAAGTGTTTGAACAAAAAAAAAATGGAAATCGTTTATGAAAAATTAAATGACTAAGGAACTTTTTTGTTTTCAAATAAGAGGAGATAATCGATGCGGATTCTGAGGTGGCAAACCGTTACCAAATATGTATCCATTTATAACAAACAGATAAGCTGAAATTGATGAGAAAATGAGACACTTCCCGATACGTAAAATGACCAGCGTTTTTTTCAATTGTTTATACCAACTTGAAGAAGCTTTTGTTCGTTAAATTGAATAATATCCTCGTTTGAAACATTTTTAAACGGTCAATCGACATTTTAGGTAGTTTTCATATTTCGATCCATTTACCGAAATTGAGATTTAATAAAAATTATTTCATTTTTATATAAACACAAATTTGAGGAAGTCAATTTTTATACCCTTGAATTGTTATCAATTAATCAATTTCAAGACTGAATAAGGAATTTCCAACATTTGAAAATTGGAGTAAAAATAATATGTTTTCGAATTTTGGGTATGAATCTTTTTTTTTTTAATTGATCCAAACTTTTAGTGTATACACACTAAGGAATAAGTACACACAATTCAGGGAAAAAAAATCAAATTTTTAAGTCGTCATTTTTTAGGCGATTCTGGTTCCATTGAAGGATCCCGATTGTCTAAATTTGGTAAAAAAAAACTATATTCATATTTCCATCTGGAATGAGAGAACTCAAACTTGAGGAAGTCGACTTTTTCGATTTTGAAATTATGAGAGATTGATTTTGTTGTATGTGTTAATTTTTACACTAAACTGTAGGCTTTACCAATTTTTGACAGTCTTTCGTTGAGAAAAAAAAACTTTTAAATATAGTGAGAATTAAGATTGTTCTCAATTTTTGGATTTTGTTCTCAAATTATTTATCAGATTTTACTAACAGTGTTAATACGATTAAGGAAAATTACACACTCATATTGTTTAATTTTAAGAAGAATTTTTATGTCAAAATTTTAAACCAACAAAATTCACAGCCTTTTTCGTCAACTGATTCTACATTGTGTAACTATATTTTCGAATGCATTTTGGGGTTACATCTACACTTTGAATTTTGTGAGTAAATAACCGTGTTGGAGGAAATTATGCTAGGCTAACTTGTTTTTGTGCCTTTTTAAACTGTGCCAATATTTAACGGATTTCAATTAAAGTTTATTTAAAAACTTTTAAAATTTAGTAAAAAACTAAGATTTTACTGTTTTTTTGGAATAATTTTCAAATCATTTGTTGAGTTTAACTTACAGTGTATGCACGCTTAAAAATAGAACACACAAATGTGTTTAATTTTTGAAACAATTTTTTATTGAATTTTTTTTCTAGAACATGTACAAGTATAAATTGTACATTTAACATATTTTAGGGATTTTGTTCCATACTACGAATTTTACTACCAGTTTACACACGGTTAGAAAATAACACATACTGGCTTAGCAAAAATGTCAAAATAATAGTGTTTTTTTTACCACAAAACCATTTTTTATTTAAATGCGTTTCAGAGCAAATTGGTGTTCCATTTTCTAGTCAGCGTCAGATTCAGTTCTTTTTATTAAGTATGTTTGATTTTTTCTACGAAATTCATCACCTAATTATTGGAGGAAATAACTGTACTCGTCCTTGAATCTGAATTTTTTAAACCTGAATCAAAGCATTCTCTTTAATTCAACCACGGTACTTTGGAACTTTGTTTTTTTTTTCATTTTTGACGAACTTTTCAAACAAATTTAAAAAAAATCTGAAATTTGAGTTTGCACAGGATTGAGCTCATTTTCAGAAAGAAAAATTTGAATGTTTTCAAATGAATGTAATTTAGAGTGTTTACACGTTACGAAATTAACTCACACAAGTTTTGGAATTAATCTGAACAAACATTTTATGGTTTTCTTTGAATGATAATTTTTCGGTGATTTATTTAGGATGAAATTAAAACTGCTGTTTTTTTTTACGTTTCGGCCTACTGAGCTTCAGCCATCTTCAGAAAAACTGTATTGTTTCGTGTTTCGAGATAGTGTGCATAAGAATTAGTGTTTTGAAAATATTGTAAAATTTATTACTTTCTATCTATTTTAAATACAGTTTTTCTGAAGATGGCTGAAGCTCAGTAGGCCGAAACGTAAAAAAACAGCAGTTTTAATTTCGTCCTAAATAAATCACCGAAAAATTAACAATCAAAGAAAACCATAGAAAAGTGCGGTGATCAAAACCAAACAACGAAAAACCATTTTAGAAGAACCTTCTCATATCATGATCTAACTCGAAAATACACCGGAAAAATTCAAGTTTCCAAAACACCTTCAGATGATTTTGAGGGCTTATGTTTTCATCGGTTTAGTTTGATTTGAAAAAAAAAAATTTTTTTTTGTAAGTCTTATAGAATCTAATTCAGGTGAGTCAATCCATTTTTTGATCAGTTTTTTAAATTATGACATTTTTCTGGCATGTTCAACTGTATCTAATTTTGAGTGTATACCCACTAAGAAAAAAAGCCACACATCGGGTTGTAACTTGTGTGTATTTTCCTAAGAGTTTTTGATAACATTTTAATCTGAAGCTTTGGTAATCGGTAAAATCTGAGAATATTTAGTAAAAGACAAAAGTAGTTCAGATTTAAAATGTTAACATTATCTACACGCAACAGACAGTGAACTTAAATTGTGATTTAAAAATGACTTTACAGTGTTGACGGTTAATCCAAATGTTTTTTTCCAGAAGTGTAACTTATGATATCGCTTCATTACCTCCATTGGATCTTTTCTAATAGAACCAGAAACTATCAAAGAAGGAAGCAAATTTAAGGGGGTACCCCTTAAATTTGGCTGCGTCAATTGCAACAATTAAGCCCCTTTACGAGGGGTAGGCCACAAAGTGCCAAGTAACATTGAAACAAACGAAAAGTTCTTCACCTCAACCTCTTGAGATTTCGGTGAACAAAGCAAGCCAAGAACCAACAAAATTGAAAAAGTGGATGGTACTGAGTTAGCGTAAAGCTGCTGTGCTGTATTCGGCACGGTTATTTACACAACCTTAAGCTGCAGTAAAATTTATGCATGCACTTAATTGCTGGACGTACAATCACAACCACTTTCGGGGGCTCAATTTGACCGTCAAAACTCATCGTGTGGAGACTTTCGACTTTGACTTCAACCTCAGTAATACAAAAATAAACAAAATTGACAACAAAACGACAAAGTGTCCACAGTTATGGGCTTGCTGGCTTGCTACTGTTTCGTATGTTTGTTTATTTGCGATAAGTGGCGTTGAATCAAAAATAAACAAAATCCAGTAACAACAAAAAGATGGATTCCATAGGTCGCCAAGGGTCTCTTAATCCTCGATTCAAGGGCCACCTTCGCCGAGTAATTACCGCGAAAACTATGCGAGGGTCATCGATTCGATGGATGGTCTCTTCCCTAAAAAGGTAATCGGCAAGCGGCATTGACAGAATGTCAGACGGGACAAGGTTCGTTGTTGTCTACAATTATTGCCAATCGCAGTAGCCGTCTGCAGAATATTTAAATACCATATTTATGACGTGATGCGCAATGGTTTTGAATTCGACGAGGGGCGATCGATTGGTCCGGAAAGTGGGAAAAACCATTTGACGGATGTGATGAATTTCAAGATCATTGGCTTGGGGTGGAAGGCAAAGCGGATGTTGATGGAATGTCTGCCCGGTTGCATAACCGAAGAAAGCAGCCAGCCCATTAGCCCCGGATGGCTTGCGTGTGTGTCATAATCGGGCGGTGTCTGCTCCGGTTGTTTTCGCTGTGCTGCATCAGCAGCAACAGTAACAGAGCCGCTGGCATTGGAAAAATGTCAATAAACTATGAGCGCCATTAGCCTAGCCCAGGCGAACGCATGCAGAAAAGAAACAAAACAACGACGACGAGGGAAAAAAACCCCGAAACGAAACATCGCTAGCTGAGTTATACTAATAATAGACGAATGCGAGCGCGTGAACGTGCCCCGTCGATCGATCGGTAGCAGTTTGCCATGATTTCGAAACCTTCAACCGGGTTGCTCGGATGCCAACGAGCCAATCCTCTAGTTAGAGCGATCTCGATCGGGTTCCATTGGCATGCCTAGCAGCAGCAGTACATAAATCATAGAACCTGTTCCGAGTTCGGATTTTTTTTGCAGCGAACCTGGTCATTTTCTAGGTTAGCTAATGGTGTTATTGATACTCAGCTCGATTTAGATTCAAAGGACTGAAGCAACTGTCAAATCACATACAAACGGACCGTACCGACTTTTTGGAACCACAACGTCAGTTCCCCTTTGATTTCAATGGCATTTTGGTACCAAAACGTCAGTGCGGTACTGAAATGTCAGTTCGGAAATTTTCTTCTCTTTCAGCCCCTTGTTTAGATTCGATTCGAGGGTTTTTAGCATAGCCTAACGATGTTTTTCGAAGCAGCATTAGGACATTCTAAATTGTCTGTAGATTTTGTGACAGGTTAAGGTTATGTTGGTTGAGATAGTAAAAGCAAAAAAAAAAAAAATAGGTAGACTTACCGGACAATCCCGAATGTCGCCCATGTTGCCAGCGTTGCGCAACAGCTGACCGAACGTGATGTTCTGCTGGTTCTGGGCCGAAAGATTGCTCTGCGAGGTTAGGGCCGAGGCCGACACATAGTGCACCATCTGTGGGGAAGAAAAAAAAACGGAAAAAATTGGTCAGAATTTTCTGAGTTCTGTTAAAAATCGGATCTGTTTTTCGTATAGGGTATTTACACTGCAAAAAACTCACTTTCCATTATCTAAAAAAAATATTCAAATTCTACAGCGTTTGTCGTTTTATCGAGGTCTACCCTTTCGATAGGATTTTTACCCTAAGAAAAGTCAATTTCCATTTAAATTGCCTTATTTTTGTCAGAATTTGCAGGATAATATTACAAATTTCGACCTGTCTTTCCCGATAGGGTTTTTACACTGAAAAAAAAATCAATATCGATTTTATCTGCCTAATTTTAACTTTCATATTCATAAAAAACGATCAGTTTTTCGCCGGTGGAACCAACTTTTCCGATAGGGTTTCTACACTCGAAAAAAAAAGCCACTGTACATTTAAACTGCTTAATTTCGGCAGATATCACTGCAAAGCAGATTCCGGCAAATAAAAATCTGCTCTAATTTCTTAATTTTTCCCGCGGTCGGTGAAGAGCAACTGTTGTTGCTTTCTTGATTTATTAAATGGAGAAAAACGACGACGGCCCGCGAAAAAGGAGGCAAATCAGGCCAAACGGGAAAAGGCCAAACTCGAATGATGCAGTTACGGCTTTGGGAGATTGCCGTCATTGTGCTGCGGTGCCATCAGAAAGCTCTGAAAATCTACATCCGAGGCTAAAATTTCGCGCGACTACGGTTTTATGGAGGTGCTGCTTTTTGCACTTTTCTTCTTCTCTGGATTTTCTGATTTTCGGTATCAATTCTTACCGGGCGCGTGAATTTAAAGTGACTTTTTCCTCCCAGCCAGACGTTTTTCGGGCAACCGGGCTCGGCTTTACGAATAACAATTAGCGAATTCACGGGCACTTTTCCCAGATATTTTCTTTTTTTTATTTTCATTTAATTTTTCTAATTAATTCTCTCCGTGGCGGTTGTTGTTAATTCGGTTATTGTTTTTTTCTCCTCAAGACAACGGCGATGGGAAACGAAAGTCAGGGTGCCATCCCTGCCGGAGTAGTAGGCCTTGTTTTGCATTTTACAGGCGCGCGATAAACCGCGTGCGATGGGTTGCTGGGATCGCAATAACAAATACAAATGGCGATGGGGAAAATGTCGCACCGTCAGCAAACGGCGACTGATGTGAGGTGAGGTGGGTTGGTGTTTTTTTTTTGCTGAACCGATAACGAGACCCGTAAACACTTTGTTCCGTGTACTGACTGATGACGGACACCAGAAGCAGAAGCAAAAACAGAAGAAGACGGAAGTGTGGGAGTTTGCCGCTTAAGTCGAGCTTGTTTGGAATGGAAAACAGAACTTCTACCGTTATGGGTTGAACGACGAGCTCAGCGCAGCGTTCTGCTCACCATACTGTCAAGTACTTGAAGCTTGAAGTAAGATAATGCTCGGTGAGCGATTTTTTAAATGGTAGTTTCGTTATTGGAACTAAATTTCACACAGGGGCTCAAGCTCAATCAGGTGCATGGACGGAATACACAAGTGAGCCGTAAAGAATTAATTAAAGTGCAGCGCCGCCGTTGATTCAAACGCAGGTACTTTGGACTACTTTTTCGCTTGCCTAGACCTTTGATAGTTTAGGTTGGTAACTTTTGAAGATCGATGATCAATCAGTTTATCGGTTGTCAACGATTGATAAGTCGACAGTCGCGTTACGATTTAATTATCAGTCGAACTTTCCCTTTGTTTTTTTTTTATAAAAACTCAAATCACCCTTCGTCGCCTGCTTTGATCGCCTCCACGCTTCAATGGCATCAGGTAGAAGCGCGAAGCGGCGCTGCATGGCCAACTACTTTAGGCGGCTCTCGCTGCTGCTGGTGAATGGTGTTGTTGGATATCAAATAGCAGCATTCGATTCGAAAACTGGTGACTCTGGTTATGCGATGTTTGAGATATGCTGATTTGAAATTCAAATTTCGGAAGACAAATCCATAACAATCGCGAGCGCGCGCTCGCCCGGCTCTCGGGTGTTTATTTTCTTCAGTTTTTCGATTTTTTTTTTGCTCCCAAGTCATCAATTTCATTTCTCGAATGCCTACTACGAGCAGGTTGTTGTAGCAAATCAAACAAGGATAGATTTCTGCGGGACGACATGCTTCAATGACACGACGACGACGAGTTGGTCAGAAAAACTGGTTCCGAAAACTGAGACCAACTCAGAGCCAGTTCCTGTGGGTGATCTTCCGTTTGGGAAGGGGCACACGCGAGGGAGGCAACGCTGTGCTGGACAAAACAGGTGAATGGAAGCCCGAACACGTCGTTGCCAAACACGTATGTATGCCTGCGCCTAGCGGTTCCTCGCGCGAAGAGATCGAAGCTGCTTCGGAAAGAAGTTTTCAGTTCTGCATACGAGTGCGTAAAATGAGATCTTGCGATTGCGTCGAACTGGGTCGCGCTGAGCGCATTAGCGATCGGGTTTTGCAGGCAACATTCGTTAATATATAGATAGAATAGCGGTAATGGATTTCTAAGCGAGTTTGTGCAATCATTATTAAGTAAGTAAGCGATTTTTTTCCTTTTAAAATGGTGATGCAGTGTCGAAATCCGATATATTTGTAAACACAAAATTGTGTTCTAAATCTTGCCTTCGAAATGGAATTTTGAATTCTGATTTTTTTTACTTCTGAGTATCGCATTTTTTTTGGTTACCTCAAAAAACACAATACTCTGAAGTAAAAATTTCTCTTTAATTTTTTTTAAACACATGATTGAATAACGATTTAATTAACATTACTATGATATTTTCTGAAGTTAGATTTGTTATCATCGTTAAAACTCCGTATTTGAAATTAGAATTTTTCGTGAAAAAAAGTCAACATTAAAAAGTTAAAGATTACAAATTTTTAATTTGGAGTATCAGTTTTCCTTCTTGATTACCATAAAAAGTAAACATGATACTCCGTATGAATTTTTTTTTTCGAAAAATTTTGCTTTCCATTGATTAAAATTCGTTATCGTTTGGGTCAACGCTCCCGGCAACGCCCGAACCGAGGCTAATTTTAATCGTTTCAACTAAACATCCGGCCCAGTCAGTTGAAATCAGCACAACTCGTTCGATTTTTCCTTCTTCTGCATTGGAACCTCACGAAAGCTTCCGAGAAATTAAGCTGTAATTGATCGCCAATCCGAAGTGTTTAGTCGGAAATTTATGCGACAAGCCTCACTTTTGCAACGTGTATTGGGTAATCGAGCACATATGCGAGTCACCCCAAGTTTGACCCATGGCTCCTCGGATGATTGTGACATTCATCAACACTCTAGTCACAAAGTAGAGAGACATCTCGTATACGATTACCCAATCCAATGCTTGTTGCTTCGATGGAATCGATCGATGCGAGGCTCGACCGCTTCTCGAATGATTGGGCCCGTGCTTGATTATGATTTATAGCGCATCTTTAGAGACGGCTGGCATCTTGGCAAAAAACGCTTAAAGGTTCACGGACGAGACGGCGCGCGACAACGAGTCATCATTGCTCATTTGTATTAATCTTTTTATCACTTCGTACGAAAGCCTCGGACGACGACGATGATGACAAGCAAATTGGTTCCGTAAAGCACTTACTCATTTACTTAAGAGGAGGGAAGGTGTCGTAAAGTTCGGTACTTTATGTCCGAATCATTTCGAAAGGTTACTACGGTCTTGGGTCTTACGTGATCTCGAGCCAGGGGCTTACCTGGGTAAAGGGTAACTGTTCCGAGTTGGCACCGCACTCGCACACGCTCTGTTCGACGACGCGCATAGCGAACCGTTGATGGGCGATGCATTGGGGAGCGTCGCAGCTGTCACCTTCCGTCGGGGATAGATGTTGATGAACCCGGTGCAGGAGCAGCTCGAAACATTCGGCTGCGTCGCCGAGGCATCCCAGAGGGAAGCGACGCCCCGCTAGAGGGCCACTGGCCAGGGCTCGGCGCAGCGGTTCCGGACATAGGGCCGGCTCCGAACTGGTCTGCAGCTGCGAGAAGAGTTCCTATGGAAGAGATAGAAAGGAAAAATGGGGTTAGGTCATGTTTTTTTCGGGAGTACTTAAGGTAAGTTGAAAGAAGGTTGAGTTATCCCCGTGGAAACTTACAACGATCGAGTTGATACACGAAATGTACTCATAATGCTGCTGATGGATGCTTTCCGTTTTCATACGATTCAGGACGTCGTGGTAAGACGACGCTTGAACTTGAGCTGAGAGATGGTACTCATTGGTGGAGGTTAGGTTTTGGTAGTTGGCGGTGCCACTTTTTGGACTGTAGCTTTCGATGATATCACACTGGGGGTGGATTTGGGAAGCCACCACCGATTGACTATGGCTAGAATTCCTAGTTTTTGGTAACGTTGCACTCGATGCCGGTTGCAGATGAGCGGCCGCAGCCGTCTCTGCCTTATCGGCCACAGTAGACTTTGAGGTCGCAGTAGTTGCCGCAGCAGCAGCATTTGGGGCTGCGGCTGTCTCCTTCCTTTTGTACCGAAACTTGATCATTTTGAGCTATTAAATTTAGTCGGCTTAGTTTCTCCAGTTTTGTTAATCCGATCAAGCGCTACCAACAAACGGGTAGGCGGCAGCAGCAGATGCGACTAAATCGGCCGAGATAATCACTTAAGTATCTGTGAAAGACATGTTTCGAAACTTTTATTTTCAACCCAATTCGCTACGCCGTAGCCGAACTTTGTTGTTGTGGACTGTGGTTTGGGCAGTGATCGGCTTATTTGGTAACTCATCTAGCGCCTAGCGATGCAAAGCTCACTCGCAACGATCCGAGAGATAAGGACGCTGGCTCTCGAAGGGGTTACACAACCTTGTTTGATCAGTCATGCACGGAGAGCAGTCTTGACTTGACTCATCCAGATTGCCCAAGAATGTCAGGAATTTCCTGCTCACCCGAGTCGTCCCCTTTTGAATGAATAAAAATTGAAATCCTTTCCGTTCAGCTTCGTTGGATTATGGACAAAAGAAACGATCTTGAAAGGAAAAAAAACACGAACCTAACTACAAGACACCCATCGCGATCGGTAAAAACGGAAATGCCCGATGAGTCACCGTCTTCTTCTTCGCCACCGTTTACCTTCTTGCACGTTTGTTAGTTTGTTTGAACTCTGGTCGTTCACTTTCGCGCATTCGACGACTCTAGGTACCTACATTTTGATGACCATGGTTTACGGTGAACGAAATAAAAAAAAAAAAAAAAATGCAAGCAAAGTTGGCGTGGAAAAGTCTGTTTGAGGTAAAATGTAAACAATTTTCAACGAATTTCGGAGGATCAGTGCTGACGAGGGCGAAAAAACAAACGGGACGGCAAACGAACTACGTGAAAAGTCGACCATTTCTTCGACTGTCATTCGATGGCGAGGCAGAAAATAAACACAGGTACAAAGGTAAGTGCTGATGAGTCAAATTTTACTTTCGCGGACGGACGGCGGAATAAAAGAGTGGGTTCCGTTCTCCCCGCGCAAGAACCAATTAGGTGGATTTAACAGAAACGACTTAATTTCGTCGATTCGCCCGCCCATTCACCCGGTTCACGCTCGTTTGCCGCTGCGAATTTAAACTAATTCAGATTTACAATTCTTGGACCGGAACCGCGCGACGGCCGGATCGCCCGGGAAAACGTCAATTTTCGCATCGTCACTTCCAGCGGAGGCGGGCGGCCATATTTAAATATTCCGAGACGCCTCCACCGTCTTTTGCTTCTTGTTGTTTTGTTTTTAGTTTTTTTTTCTTAAGTTGTCCACCCATACGCGATGGTGGCTAAGCGTAGGGTGGGCGTTTTTACGGCTTGTAAGCGCTGCGTAAGCGAGGATTAAATCGTCAGGTAATTACCCACCAACAGAGTGTCACTCGATCGCTAGTCCAAGTTAAGCGTGAGTGTGCGTGTGCTGTGGGGAAAGGTAAACTTCTGTTGTCTCGACGATCGAATGAGAGGCGCCATGTTTGGTGCGCGAAAGGTCATTAAAATGCCCGCCTATTTGATTTATTTGACACGAGACGTCTTCGTAGTGACAAGGCGCAAGTTCACAAAAAAAAAAAAAAAATGATGACAACGTATTAACACGACTATTAAAATCCATAAAGCCAATCAGCCTCGACAATACCCACCGAGGCAGTAACGGACAGGTTTTCCAGTTGGATTGATTTTAATTGCCGCTTATTATTGGTCGAGACCCAACTAATAAGGGGCGAGGTAGCTCGTTAGAAAAACATTGCCTTTTTCGGCGGGGAAATGGTTTGTTGTCATAAAACGGCTCAGCTTATGGGATTCGAACGATGGCAGCACCATCAACCGAAAAATGCGTTCACGCGCGTGTCTGGAATGTTAAGTTGTACCCTGAGTTGGGTGTTTTGTTTTGTTTGGACTGACCGATCTCTACCGAAATGGGAATACACGATTTCGGTAGAAGCCAATAATGGGTCCACAATTTGCCTCGATTGGTATTCTGGTGTGGCAAGTGTCCCGAATTCAGGGAGGCACTTTGATTGACGCGACTCAAGTGTCGGAAGGCATTCTTAAAATGTGATGATGTGAAAATTAATCCCAGTCATTGTGGGTAATTTTCGCATTTTAGTTCCTTTGAAAGTTTTGTTCGGATTTTTCTGAGTGTTCATTACTTTTGACAGTTTTTGAAAATCCCAGTTGAGAAAAAAAAAGCTGGGACATGAT
The DNA here is from genome assembly GCF_029784155.1 of Uranotaenia lowii. Classification (NCBI taxonomy): domain Eukaryota; kingdom Metazoa; phylum Arthropoda; class Insecta; order Diptera; family Culicidae; genus Uranotaenia; species Uranotaenia lowii. The sequence goes on from NC_073691.1 coordinate 44,696,928, forward strand.
TGGCTCTAATTCGGTTCGATTTTGGTTTTTTTTTTCATTAATTGAAACAGATCGTTTTTAAATGGGAACACAGTAACTCAGCAGCTTTTTGATAAGATTCAGTCCGAATTCGTACCGATTTCCAAGGTGAGGCGTTTCTCAAATAGAAATGTTAGAAATTTATTATTTTCCTTCGATAAAACATAGAATGGATACAACTCGGTGAATGGAAATAGATGGAAACTGATCCTAAAAAAAAATTCGAGTCTCACTCAAACACTCATTTTTACTTTTTCATATTTTTTGCACGACCCAATCGGTAATTTTTTCTATTAAACCTTCAAACGGTCCGAATTCGGTACGTTTGTGGTCCAAGTTTTCGAACTCAAAAACGGCTAAATTTAGATTTTAAGTCGTTTTAGCAGGAAATAAATCATGGATGTTGGTATATTGTTGGATAATTCACATTGTCGCTCGATGATCGCATTGATTGATTAAAATTGCAATCGGTCCGAATATTGTTCGTTTTTGGACAAATTTTTCGGACTTCTAAAAAAGAACAATATTTAGATTTTGAGCCGTTCTAGCAAAAAAAAGGAATGTTGTGGAAAAAATGAAGTCAAAAAGTTACATTTCAGGAGGTTGTTTCCTTTTTAATCATTTTGTAAACAAACCATTGATCCTCAATCAACTGTGGTTCAAATTGTTTTTTTTTGTTGTTGTTTATCGAAATTTATTTTCAGCGCATTGATAGAAAGTGGCGCTTAACCGATAATGAAGGTTCACGTAACTTCATTCCAATCCATTAACAGGGAAAGAGAAGCCTAAAGTAAACCGATAAACCGCGAAAACAGGTTCCCCGAGGAATGCCTGATTTTCGGAAATAAAGGTAAATCCTTTTTCACTGGTTCGTTTTCGTTTTATTTTTCATTCCGAGAGTTGTTACGTGATGATAGAGAATCAAGTTTATCCGGGAGAGGTGAAAACGAAAGTAAATTGCGTGAAAGTATGTTTCACTGCGACATGACATCAACAAAAAGAACAACAACAGTCGGTGACAACAGTATTCGGATTCGGTCTGTTGATTTTGTTGGGTTGACGTTGATTGCATCGGACGCAGGTTCCAGTTTTTGTTGTGATTTCGGCTGACTGGACTAGTAAATCAGCGTTGAGTGAAGCGATAACGCGCGTGATTTTGATAGGTCACTTTGATCCGGTAGTTCATTTGTTGTAATTCGGAGCTGTTTGACGTTTGGAAGGTCACTTTGATGAGTGCCTTCAAACGAGTTTTATTCACTCTTGACGTAGGTGAAAGTTAACAATGAGTAGTTTTGAAAGGGAAAAATAACTTGTTTTGAATACCAAAATAGTTAATTTTTGGTCGAGTCAAACTACCACAGTTGATCGAAATCAACTGTTTCCAATTGGCTGAAACCGAAGCGAGATCACGATTCTTGCTCTGTCAAGAGCGCAACCTCGCGACGTGGAGCTGCAATCGTGGGCACGTTCTGGGTCAACCAATTTGTGGGGCATTTCGAATGCATTGCAGCGACAGATGTGTAAACAACACAATCCAGTTGGTCACTCCGCTACAGTTGATGCAAATCAACACATCTGGTCGGATGCCGTGCCTGCCTACTTGGATTGTACCAGTTACCGATTCGAAAATGGAACACTTGCCGCTTATCAGCGCGATCGCACCGCGAGTTCCGGTGCACTTCTTGGAGTAGGAGCTGCAGCAACAATGTCAACAACAGTTGTTGTTGACAGACCAACGCACGTGTGCGTACACGCTTCCCGAAAAGTACCTACCAATTAGCGCGGGTTAAAACACGACGCTTCGATTTCATTGTTTTCCCTTGAAAAAAAAAGTCGATTGGAAAAGGGAGGTCGTTAATCGATAAACGATCCCAAAACCAAGAGGAAAGAAGGGAAAGCGAGGGGGGGACACTAATGCAACCAAAATGCGAACCAATTACCACAGTCGATGGCCCGGCCCGCGCGTTTAGGCAGTAGCCAAGGTTTTTGTGGCCTTTATGATCGATGGGTAATTTTGCACATGTCGCTCGCTTTCGTGTTGTTTTTTTTCTGAATCGTTGTACAAAGGCTCCCTGTTCAGTGTCTTTTTTGGGAATGGGGATTGGATTCGATGAGGTTGCCGGTGCGTTTAATGATACACTTGTTTACTTTTTTTCTTTTGTTATTCGCCAGGAAAAAGGGTGCGGTAACGGGTGATGATTCACATGTTGCTGGGTCCCCTCGATGGAACAAAAAAAAAAAGGAAATATAAACAGACAGCAGAAGAAAGGAAAAAAACACACAGAAGACAGCTAAAGGTGAATCCCCGCTTGCAAAACACCAGAAGCAGGTGAAACGCCAAGGCTATTATCAGTGGGAGCGGCACCAAGAAACAGAAAAGAAAAAGCCCAACCCGTTGACGGAGAAGGTGCGTCGAGATGCAGCTTTCCCGTAATTTTGGCTAAGTATAAACTTCCTTATTCTTGTTACGAAAGTTGCGACAGCAGATGACGCTGTGGCTTTGCTCAATTGTTGTTTCATAATTGGCGACTCTGACTGATCGCCGAAGCTGTCAAATTGGGGTTACACTTGTGGGTAATCCTTGAGTCGGTGGAATCAACACATGTCTCTCTCCTAATCCAATGGATCGAGACGACTTCCTTTTATGGGTTACTCCAAAACTGCCAATCACTGCTCCAACCACTTGAATCACGTTCCGTAAGATTTCATGGTAACAAACCTTCCAAACACACTCATACACTTGGCCTTATTATTTCTTCTCCGAATGCTCACAGTCCATTGCTGTGGACATTCACTTCCCTCGATATCCAAGAAGTTGTTAGATCATTTTCGATTGAGACACGATCTTCGTTCTGTGTGTTGTCATAATTTGCCGATGGAACAAGATCACTGACTGTGGTATCCTTCCCCCTAACTAAACCAACACAAGCTCTGTCGATTGAGTGCTTATTTTTTTTTCAGTGAATCCACAAATCTCCCGAGGTGGCAGCAGAAAAGGACCGAACAAAAACCGATCACACTGTGAATGAAACGGAACTGACGCGACGCTTCGCTTCGCTGCACCACGAAAGCACAACCAACTCGCACGGTTTCAAAATCAAGACTAAAGAAAACACCTAGCTAGCGGGATTGCTGGCTGAGTGGCACGCCAACACCGCCAACAACTCCACAAACACCCGCAAACAGAAGAAACGAGCATCGAAAATGCTGGCAGGTGCAAATGCCACAGTATAGGTGCGAACGAACGGTGGTGAATTTCGCCCTCGATCGCCATGGCAATGGCGCAACGAAGAACTCACAGCCAACTACTTCGAACGACGGACGACACAAAGGGGGAAATTTGATCCTAGCAGCTCGGAAACTTGTTTTCGTCGCTCATTCAAGGTGAGGCTCCTATGTTTATTTGTGTTTGTCAGTGGGTGGTGAATTTAGTCGATCAGCAGAATGCTGTCAGTTTTTTTCTAGGTTCGGTTTCGGTGGTGAATTTCTCGAAGAAGTTGGTTGATTCAGGTGTTCATGTTAGCTTTCTTGGGAGATTTCTTTTTTTTTCGGTTTCGTCTTTCCTCGGGAACGATCCATTGTGTGTAGATCGCGCAAAGCAAAGGAGGGAAAGATGCAATAACCATCATGCAAGGGGGAGAGGAAAGAATCGAAAGATCACGACTGCTGCAGTAACAGCAAAACTGTACCCAAAGAAACGAAATGAAATGAAGGTAAAATCCTATACTTGCGTTCGAACGAAGAAGTTTTCTTTCCACTTTCGACCTGAGCATTTTGAAGCTTCACAGAACACGATCGAGGAGATGGGTGCCAATGTAAATAACAAAAACAACACGTTCTCGACGACCGACCGACTTGCATTCGGTCGAGCAGGTAGAAGAGCGGCGCAAAAAGTGGCACTTGCGCACACCTTTGAGCATAAATCAACATTCTAACTAAGTGCGCACGGCATCGGCAATGTTTAAGTCCGAGTTTAAGCCGCCGCGGAAAGTGTAGGCAGGATAAGTTAGTTTATAAACAGATCACCTACGCACTTTACACGGATTGTTGGCTATCAACTGGTGACCAATTTGCATAGAAAAGGGCGCGAGATTTGTGTAGGTACCTTCATATATTTTATTCGAGAGTCTCGCGGACGATTAACGGCCTTCCTACACCCAAACGGATAGATTTCAGCAATAACAAAAACCATCATCATCAGCCACACACACAGCCAAGAAAGGTGGATGCAAACTCCAATAACGATCGGAAGACGACTGCACAAGTTTTTATGACCAATTTGGAACCAAAATCCAACCAGCAGGTCCTTCGAGCCGGATTCTAATGCGCGAACTTGCTGCAGCAGCAAAACCCGGCAGTAAAACAAAACATAACCATCATAAAAATTGAGAAAAAGTATAAATCTACACACTGCCAGAGCTAAAATTAGGGGTTCGTCTCTTGCCAAGGACAACGGATACAAATCCCGATATTCTGGTGTCTGACTGAACGAAATAAAAGGTTAATGGAGGATCATTTCAAACTGCATCACATCAAAGCTCAGAAAGAAACAATAATAATAACAACAACGAAAACAGAACAAGGCCAAGAAATGAGCAGCCCAACAATCCTAACAAATGAAAGGTAGGAGGACACAGGAAATTCGGATTTCTTAAAGTTGTGTTTTTTGTTGTTGTTGTTATTCTCCCGTTCCTTTAATTCTAGTCTGGGTTTAAAGGTTTTTGGGAAAATCACTGGTTTCGGGCGAGCGAGCTGTCTGCCCCTTTCCTTTGTTTCGGGGTTGAGGTTTTTTTTCTCGCTTGCATTTCCTTACACAAAAGCTTAAAACTTGTGCACACGCACAAGTGAAAATGTCCGAAGAAAATCCGTTTGTTATGGGAACGGATTTTGGGTTGTGTTTTCGAAAAGACATTTGCGTTATTTATTATTTTTTTCTCTTTATTCTTTACTGGCGAAATATTGTCTAATTGGACGTTAGGTTTGGGGAATTATGGGCTTTGAGAACAATGCCGTTTTTTTGGTGACAATAGGTAATACATCCGTCAAACGATCGAGAGAATGTGATTTGTGATGCAATAAGGATTAAACAATCTGTAAATGAACGCAGGGTTTTTCTCACAATCGCTGTGTTTTATTCGTTCTATTGGTCAAAACTCTTTGAATTATGAATTTTATTTTACGAAGTAAAATTGATTTTGTTTGTAAATACATAAGCCTGCTCTTTACTCTTACACGAATTCAAGAAAAATGACAGCTTTCTCCAATTCTTTTTACAATTTTTGACCGATTTTGGACAAATTTTCATACTGGGAATCAGTTGTCAAAACAATTCGAAAACACTGGAACAAAACTTTTGAAGAATGTGACGTGATCGATCGAAGTAAACCGTTTTCAACTATTCAATTTCTCACAGTCGCCAAAATGACAAAAACTGCGCTTAATCTTTTTTTTTAATTGTGTTGTTATTCTTTACCTGGGAGTGTAATTGTTAGTGCGCCAACACGCAAAACGACTCACATCCGGTTTCGTTGGGTACTTGGCAATAACTTTCGCATATCGTTCCAGGTTTTCCGAGGAAAAACAAACACTGGCAAAAATCACCATTAGCAGCCGGATAACAAGCACAGACAGCAAAAGTAAAGTGACGACAATTCCATCAAATCCGTCGTCGAAGACGACTACGACTCATTACGGATGGATGACACTCCGTTGTTTGGATTGATGGGTTTTACTCGTCGGGTCAGTTTGTTTTCGAAAACCCTCAGACAGGAAATCAGATAACGACGACGACGATTCGTCCGTTTTTAAGGTTTTAATGCAAATCCCTTTTTCTCGATCCCTTCCTAATGGTTTCAAGTGGGACGCTTTTAGCAGCAGGAAGGCTGAACAGGAGAACACGATCGATAAGTCGCTTTATGGGCCCATGTCGAACATAATGGAACCGGTGATAAGCCTTTGGATTTTTCGGCGACTTCGAGGAAGGTTCCTCGCCTCGTTTTCTACAGGGAGTCGTTGAAGTCTCCCCGGTAAAGTCACTCAGCACGACGAAGGAGGAAGATTCTTTCGTGAGGATTTTCAAGTGCCAATCCTAACATTTTTGTGCTGCCGTTTGGGCCATAAATTGTCAATTGGTGTCTGTGTGCTACTTAGCCTGTCCTTTTGCTGGGAAACCCTTCGATGAGCAACGTTAAAAAAAAAGAAACTTTTTTGACAAATTTTAGCTGGACACAACTTTACTTTCTGGAGTAGAGTATAGAGAAGGTTTAAAGGTTTAAAATCAAAATTTTGAAATATCAAAAAAAAAAATCGACATTTTTTCTTACTGTAATAATATGTCAAAGTTTTAACACTATAAAAAAATTACACTTATTGTTGACGTGTTTATACATTTGAATCGGAATATGAAAAAAATCTTATAAAAGTGTACAGTAGAGAAGAGTAGAGTAGAGTAGAGTAGAGTAGAGTAGAGTAGAGTAGAGTAGAGTAGAGTAGAGTAGAGTAGAGTAGAGTAGAGTAGAGTAGAGTAGAGTAGAGTAGAGTAGAGTAGAGTAGAGTAGAGTAGAGTAGAGTAGAGTAGAGTAGAGTAGAGTAGAGTAGAGTAGAGTAGAGTAGAGTAGAGTAGAGTAGAGTAGAGTAGAGTAGAGTAGAGTAGAGTAGAGTAGAGTAGAGTAGAGTAGAGTAGAGTAGAGTAGAGTAGAGTAGAGTAGAGTAGAGTAGAGTAGAGTAGAGTAGAGTAGAGTAGAGTAGAGTAGAGTAGAGTAGAGTAGAGTAGAGTAGAGTAGAGTAGAGTAGAGTAGAGTAGAGTAGAGTAGAGTAGAGTAGAGTAGAGTAGAGTAGAGTAGAGTAGAGTAGAGTAGAGTAGAGTAGAGTAGAGTAGAGTAGAGTAGAGTAGAGTAGAGTAGAGTAGAGTAGAGTAGAGTAGAGTAGAGTAGAGTAGAGTAGAGTAGAGTAGAGTAGAGTAGAGTAGAGTAGAGTAGAGTAGAGTAGAGTAGAGTAGAGTAGAGTAGAGTAGAGTAGAGTAGAGTAGAGTAGAGTAGAGTAGAGTAGAGTAGAGTAGAGTAGAGTAGAGTAGAGTAGAGTAGAGTAGAGTAGAGTAGAGTAGAGTAGAGTAGAGTAGAGTAGAGTAGAGTAGAGTAGAGTAGAGTAGAGTAGAGTAGAGTAGAGTAGAGTAGAGTAGAGTAGAGTAGAGTAGAGTAGAGTAGAGTAGAGTAGAGTAGAGTAGAGTAGAGTAGAGTAGAGTAGAGTAGAGTAGAGTAGAGTAGAGTAGAGTAGAGTAGAGTAGAGTAGAGTAGAGTAGAGTAGAGTAGAGTAGAGTAGAGTAGAGTAGAGTAGAGTAGAGTAGAGTAGAGTAGAGTAGAGTAGAGTAGAGTAGAGTAGAGTAGAGTAGAGTAGAGTAGAGTAGAGAAGAGAAGAGAAGAGAAGAGAAGAGAAGAGAAGAGAAGAGAAGAGAAGAGAAGAGAAGAGAAGAGAAGAGAAGAGAAGAGTGGAGTAGAGTAGAGTACATTAGAGAAGACTATGGTAGAGTAATGTAGAAAACAAAAGAGTTGAGAAGAGGAGATTCAAAATCATAATTTTTTGATCGAAATTCAAAAATAAAATTTTGACAGTTTTTCCGACTGGGATAACCTGTCGAAGTTAAAACACTTGAAAAAAACTACACTTATTATTCAAGTATAAACACATATAGAAACAAGCTAAAAAAGGTTTTTAGTTATATTTCCGGTTTGATTGATTTGTACAATTTTACCGGCAGGATCACCAAGGGTTAGCTCCTTCACAAAGGTTGCCACAAAAAAAAAGGTTAAAAGAAACGCTCACGAGACAACTTTCAGCAGAAGACCCGACCAGACAGACACACGGGTGAATCTTCATCACGATTCTCGCTCGATTGGATGCTGTTGTGTTTGAGGCTCTCCAAAAGGGGGCAAGCCGGGTTCCGTTGCGACATTTCAAGTCACGATTCTCACCCGCGAGACGGTTGTGTTGTTTTGGTTTGACTCACGGGAAAGGCTCATCATTACCGTGGCAAAACAACAACACAAGGGATCCAGGCTAATGGTTTTGGTTCCGAATGTCATCCGCATACGGATCAAACTATTAACAACAACGTCAAGGGTTTTTGACACCGTGTGAAACCCTGCTAGTAGTAAGCTAGTGACAGATGTAATTGAATGAAGTCTGTCAGCGAGCTAACTCGGTTTCAATTCAATCTAGTTGAAGCCCACAACTGTTGGTACGATTGCTGCAGCGTGGCACCATAATCGCTAATTAGAATCTTCAGAACAACCGTTCGTTCTGTTGGAAGCCGTTCTGGTTAGACATTCGGTAGACCTGATCTATCAGCTTCGACGGATCGAAAAAAAAAACACTTGAAAGCACCTTGAGTGAGCTAAACGGTTTCTTTAATTCAAATTTCATTCAAATTGTTTAGGCTTCCCGACATCTATCCGCAGCTAGTGCCCCTACTCTAGGTTTCAAAACATTTGAAACCGAGAAGCGATGTTTTCATGCTGTCAAACTACCAACCTGCATGCTGACTAGAAGGCAGCGGGAGGTTTTGGGGTGCTTCTTTCAACCTTTATTTGAACCCCTCACGTTCGTCTTCCTACCATTTGTTCGGTCGGTGCAATCGATATTAAGTAGATTTTTCAATGTCTTGGAAGCTACAAACTAACCAGAATCAGTGTTGGATATTCGATGAAAACGATCCCAGTAACACATGACTTGACAATCTAATTTTTCATCTATTTATGAATTTTGGATCGCAGCAGTCTAGTCATCTGCTTATAAGATAGGATCAGTGACAGGACTATATGCCCTACAATTGGATAAAAATGAGAGTTCTTGAATTCATCAAAATGTCATTGTTATGAAAAAAAATCTGTTAATTAAATTTAAACTTATGAAAATTGTTTAACCAGGTTACTTAGATCATTCTAAAGAAAGATATATTCCCAACAAGGAATATTTAAAACGTGGGTCCCGCATTGCCAAGACGTTTGTTGTTGTTGTTGTTCCACAGACTATTAATATTCCTCGATTGTCATCATGTTAGGAATCCGTACCTCCTGCCGCCTTTCCTTATGGTCCTCAATCCAAAAAAAAACAACAACAATATACACACGTACCGCGCATGTATGGAAAGATCATCTCGACTCGCAAAGAGTCCTCCTCCAATGAGTGATGTTCTTGAATAGACAATGACGACGGTGACTTGTGTTCTGTGGCATTTTCCACCTTTCGTCGTTGAGGCTCGTTTCGTTTCGAAAACATTCGCGGGAGACGACGAGGTTTAGGGAAAGCGACAAGCGCTGGAGGAGGCCAATCGAATTCGATTGTTGTTTAATGTGCGATTTACATCGACTTGAAAATGAAATGCTGGTCCGAGGTTCGAGGGTGGGAGGTGTGCAGATATATGTAGAAAAACAGTGCCTGGTTTCACAAATTTATTATTCTGTTATTAGACACATATCTAACCGACGATATTTCCATACTGGCGTGCGCCGGGAATATTCAATGAAATGGAAAGGTTAATCCGTCGTCTTATTGCCGCAGTTGTTGCCGCTAAATGGGTGGATTTATGATGACTTTCAGTGACAGCCCGGTGGCAAATTGGAGCTGGAATGTCGTTGTTTGACGCAGATGTGGAGGTTTAACAAATGATTTCTACGCAAAGTTAGAATTTTAACGATCGCAATTCTAACTGAAGTTAAATTATTACAACCTAACTTAAGAAGCGAACTTTTTCTGACTTTATCTTCAGTTGGGTTAATATAATTGAAATTTATAATAATAGTATAATTTTATGAATGTGGTCGTTGAATAAAAGTGGCTGAAATAAAAAAAATCTACAGAACAAAACACGAAAAAATCACTAAAAAAAGTTTTGCTGCGTTATTAACACAAAAATACCCGGATCGAAGCGTTTCTCACCAACGGACCGATTACTGTCAAAAGAAAGCTTGTCAGTTAAAAAACGTCCGATTTTCCGGACCATTTCCATGCTACTAAAAGCGACATCGAAGACAAGACCTGATTAGTTCAAATCGGTCCAGATTTGGTTTGAATTCGGTCCGTTTTTCTTGGCCGGAATGATAAACAATTGTCGGATTCAGAAAACGAAGTTATTTGAATCCGGAAACCGCTTAGAAAAGGACTGGGATCTGACCAATTTAAGTCTGAAATCGGACCAAATTTGGTCTGGAAAACCGGACCAATTGTTTTGACAGTTTGTTTTTGGCATCGCGTCCCGTCGTCAGGGAACTTGTGTCACCAGGGCGCTGAATTGGTCCGAATTTGGTTGGTTTTCTGGTCTGTTATAGGACCGATTCACAGGTTGAACGGACCAAAACCCGACCGATTTTTGTCCAATTTTTTCAATATGAGTACAGGGAGGCTCTTCTGTCAAAATTCATACACTTGAAATTTGTTTTCGTGTAATATTTTGTAAACATTTGAAAGGATGAATATTTTCCTTTTTTTTGTTTTAAATCGTCAACATATCTCAAATCAAGTGTCAAAAATCATTGTTTTCATTCGGAATCGATCTCTTTGATCAAACCAAAAGGCATTTAACCGTGGAAAATTTGGCTCCGAAAACTTAATAGCCCCATCAGCTCAAAACTCATTTCAGCAGCCCGAAAATTAACACCATCAACCTGTTCCAGATTGCCTCCTCGCCATTGTGATTGCCGCGCGGTTGCCGACAAAGGAACGGAACGACCTAAAACGGTTGAGATCCCGCGAGCGCGGAACAAAACACTCTCCAGTCTCCAGAACACGTGTTAATAAGTTTCGGTACAACGCATGTAACTCCAGCTTTGTCGCCAAGTGTTCAAAACGGAAAACAACGCCACTTTGGACCGGATCTTTCACCAGAAAACTTCCTCCTCACTTTCGGGGATCCACCGACTCCAAACTGAGACCGGAGACCAAGACCCCATTTATGGATGTTTACAATTGCCGAGAGACGAGGTTTGTTTTGGAGTTTCACGGTTGGAACCCAAACGTAAGTGTCAATATTGACCCGGACTCTGAGTTTTTGACTCAGAAAAAAATCCAGGGGGGAAATTGAGCGGTTCTACATCGGATGTGTGCTGGGGTCTTTGTTTTTTGCTCTCTTATCACACGGGAGGGGTTCCGTGATCTTGTAACAGAGCGATGTTTAACGATGTTGTTCGTTTCAAGAAAGAAGGCAAAAAATGAACGGTTTTTTCTGCTTTCTAGAACGTGTTATCTCACCCCAGCCCAGAGTGCGTGTCGTCTGTCAGTGTTCAGCGTCAGAAAGACGGCCATTGTTGTTTTTTTCCTTCTCTCGGCTTGCTTCGATTCAGGTGTTATGATGCAAGCCGGAGGCTGATGCTGACTGCGGCACATCTTGTCAAATATTGGGTCAGAGCGTTTTTTCCCTTCTTATCAGCGCAGTCAGTTGGTCGGGATTGCTCAAAACTCTTGGAAACAGCGTAATTCATTTTAATCAAAGGTAAACAAACAAAAGCTGTTGTAAAAAACTCAAGAGATGCGTTCTAATTCCGTCGTTGTTGCAGCGTTACGCGATCGCTTCTTCTAAGGCAACTCAGTCCGAGCCCGTATTTGTTCAAATTATTATCATCATCATCCAGGTGGACGAACTTAGGGGGTTTCAACATCGATGGCTTCCCTTCCTCTTCAATAAAGCGATATGAGGGAAGCAACTTTGTCTGACCATCATAAAGCCAGAGTCAGCCAAAGAAGGTGATCGAAACGAAGAAAGATCAAGAAAATGGATAACGAAAAACTGTTTTCTTTTTCAGTCCCTGGACGCGAACAAGTATTGGTGAGAGGGATTTAATTTCAAAGTTTCGAGAGCTGTGAGGAATCAAGCTTGAGACTTGGGAAGTAGAAGAACGCGATTTTACGATTGGATTGGACTTTGAGTTGACCGAGATTTCTGTTGAAAAGACGAAAACAGAAAAATGGCGGAAAACGAATAGCAAAACAACGCTCGATCGCATGCTCGCGTAAACGCCTGAACGTAGGCTACGTCTTCGTCGTCGACTACTACGATCGACTTTGGCGGATCTGTTGAGGCGGGCAAAACCGGGACCGATAAAAATTGTATAATGACCTACCATTAGCGAATGATCTCACTCACTTGCTTCGACACCGACCAATGGATGGGCTGGGAATCAGCAAATCGGAAAGAAATTAACCGATAATTGATAATTGCCGGTTATGCAAAGGTAATTGAGATGGGAGAAATTAAATATGAATATCCAATCCACCGAGAGTCATCGGATTTTAAATGGATTAAGTAGAGAGAAATCTTGGACTAGAGACTCGATTAAAGACAGTAGAAATTGAGGTGACAGTTTTGGTTGGGTCCATTGGACTTTTGAGACCTTGTAAGCCGAAGGTGGGCAAAAGTGAGCGCATTTTGATCCAATTTTTCTTTTACTCTGACTAAGCTGACCCACTAGCGATGTGGCGACGATGACGACGACGACGATAGGTAATAAAATGAACAATTGTTGGCAAGCTGACCGCGTTTTGGTCGCTCCGAGGGAATTTTGATAGAGATCTAATTAGGGAACGAATCCCACCACGAAAAATACAATAACTTGAGGAGGGTTTCTTTTTCGGCACATTAAAGCTGAATCGAAGGGTCACAGACCTAGAGGCCGGAATTGTAGGTCAATTAGATTGCTGACTAATGGTTGTTTGATCGATCGTTGAAAAACGGGGGGGTTGACATTGAAATTTTTTTGTTTAGATGTGAGATATGTATCGATCTCGTCTCAATTATGAAATAGTTGTCAATAACTTTAGCTGAAAGCCCATGGTATAATTAGGTAGCAAGTTTGTCGCTTAAGGTCATTCAAGTCTTTCATTTGAACACCGCAAATTGCATTCTCAACTGACGAGTTCTTATATTGAACCTCACCAGCGAGTTTTTATCTGATAAATGTTCCACATTTACATTGCAACATTTTTCCAGTGCTCTTAAAAAATGGAGGAAATTTGTTGTTTGGCTTTGTGAAATCACAAATCGAAACATATTAGTTCTGAAAGAATATGTGGGTTTGTTGACATTTTCAATTTTTCATCAGCGGAAAACTTTCAGGGATAAAACATATCAGAATAGAACATGTTTCATTGTGTTTAAATTTGAAAGAGAATTCATGACAAAAATTCGATAAAAATTTTACCAACCCTTTCACATCTGAATTTTGAATCTGAGTTTTAAATCTGAATCCTAAATCTGAATTTTAAACCTGAATCTAAATTCTGAACCTGACTTCGAAAATCGAAATTCTGAATCTGAATTCTGAATCTAAACTCTGAATCTGAATTTGAATTCTGAATCTGAATTCTGAATCTGAATTCTGAATCTGTATTCTGAATCTGAATTCTGAATCTGAATTCTGAATCTGAATTCTGAATCTGATTTCTGAATCTGAATTCTGAATCTGAATTCTGGATCGAAATTCTTGATCTGAATTCTGAATCTGAATTTTAAGTATGAATTCTGGATCTGAATATTCAGGATTCTGAATCTAAAAGCTCAATTCCAAGTCCTGATTCTGAAATAAATGATTATTTTTCAATCTTAATTTAAAACTGGTTTCGACTTTTGTTTGTTTGCTTAGATCTAGCTTTGTTTTGCAGCAGTAGTTACGGAATAGCCCAAGAGCTAATCTCCCAAAAAAGGTAAATAACAAACCCAGCCAGCTGTCATCGACTTTGATGGCAGCAGCAGGTTAATCAATCGAATTCACCTGTCCCGCCAGTTTTTTAAGTTTTTTTTTCGAGAAAGCTTTATTAAAACAAAAACCATCTAAAGCAAGTAGCTAATCGACGCGGTACATGGTATTATTATGATAACCGTGACCAATTCATCAAATGTAGCCACATTTGGAAACCTGGATTGATTCGTTTTGCGACAGTTTTTCACTCACCGATTTGACTTGGTGTGTAGAAAAAAAAAAAACAAAACAAAAAAGGAGCCGCCGCGTCGTCAACCAAACGCAATCATCAATGGCGACTGGATAACCGATAAGTGAAAGTCTCGAAATTCGTCGACGTTGTAGGTAAGAAAGCCTAAAATTGTCAATCTTTGGTGTGTAGTAGAGCCTTAAGGCTTCTTTTTTTTCTTCTGTCAGAGACTCAACCCCAGAGAGGTTGCTAAAATTAATCGTCAGCCGGACTGAAACCGGAAAATGAGAAACTTTCCTTGAACGCGCGTGAGGGGTTTGTTGTTGTTTTTGTGTTTTTTATTTCTTTCGAGGGGGATTTAAATTCGTCACCTCGAATCGGCCGGTTTGAACTCTTTTCGAATTTTTGAAGGCGCGGTTGGAATGTGTTATCATCATCTTTTCGCTGAGCCAGTGTTGCCAAGAGTTGCCGGTCCCATTCGAAGCAGCCTTTGCCACTTTCTTTTGGCTTTCTTCTATAGGTTTGCGCCCGAAGCTAGAGAGGATCCAAATTTAGGCGAAAGTAGCAACCATAGAAATGTCAAAAAGTCATGGCTTGCTGCCGCGCGCCGGCTTTGATGAAGTGAATGAATCGATTGGTTACGACGACTGACTTTTTTCCCTCTTTTTTTTTACTTACTGAGGTTCGTCGCCTGAGGTCCAATTTTACCTGTCGATTGAAGTCTCTCGGTGGTCGGTGGTGAGGATTTGACGAAACCGAACCAAGCAAGATTTGATGGATTGATTCGTTTTGATAAGTTTGGTTGTTATACTGTGGGGATAGCTCTCAAAACCTTGGACGATTGATTTGTTACCGTTATCGGTAACTCAAATGAATGAAAAGGGAGATGAAACTTACCTTGAGGGCGCAGAATATACAGTCAGGCCCACCGCAGACATGGTTCTGGAGCTGCCGGAACGATCTTCGAAAGGCGTCCAGGTGCCAGAGGACCTAAAGAAGAGAGAAGGTAAAACTTTAGTTCGAATTGAATAATTTAATTGTAAAATATGGGTTAGAATCACCCGAAGGTAATTATTATTGAAGAAAAAGAAACTTATAGAAATCACGAAATGTATTCCAATCCAAGTTACCATTGCGTGAGCAAGCAGTCGGTTGCCGGTTTTAAGTTACCAATTGGGAGTTGAAACAAAACTCGGATCATAGCAACCCACGCCGCCGTCACCGTCTGTGGTCCAACAGAATTGGTGCGACTTGAGTTTATCGACCGAAAACCGTAGCCCAGCATGCTTGCTTATTCTAAAAGCAGAAATGAAGGTACCGCGCGCGCGCGTTCGTTCGGCCAATTAACTTCAATCAAAGTAGGCGATCTGTGAGCGGGACCCAGTCGGTTGGTTGGGAAAATGGCCTCGATTGCATGGCGTTCTAGCTGTAAACTTAGTTGGAGAAATATCGACTTCGAAGCTGGCAATTTATCAGTAAAGAACGTTGGCCAGTTCGGGACTTTTATCTAAACTAAAGGCAATGTTTCCAATTGAGAGATTTGGTCTGATAAGGCAAAATTTCCAGTTGGGGACTTTGGTCCAGTAAATGCAAAAATTGATAGTTGAAGACTTTGGTCCGATGGGGCAAAGGTTCCTGTTGATAACTTTGAACCGGTCAAGGACTTTTATTCGATAAGGTAAAGTTGGAAGTTTTGAACTTTGGGCCCATAAGGCAAAGTTAACAGTTGAGTACTTTGGTCCGATGAGGCAAAGTCTCCAGTTGAGGACATTTGCCCAATAAGTCAAAGTAACCAGTTTAAGACTTTGGTTCAGTTAAGGAAGAGTTGTCAGTTGAGAACTTTGGTCCAGTTAAAGCATTTTCCACTTCAGAACTTTTGTTCGATAAGGCAAAGTTTACAGTTGAGGACTTTGGTCCAAATAAGGCAAATTTATCAGTCGAGTATCGGTCCAGCTAAGACAAAATTAAAAGTTAAGTACTTTTTGGGTAAGGTAAAGTTTCAATCCTCAAGACTTTGGTCCGATAGAGTAAAGTTGTCAGTAGAGAATTCGATCCACTATAAAGACAAAGTTTCAAATGAGGAATTTATTCCAGCAGTTTACAACCCCCTGGCCCTGTTAAGGCAAAGTTGAAGACTTCGATCTTGTCAATACAAAGTTATTCACTGAGGACTTTATCCAGTAAAGGCGAAGTTGTCAAATTCAAACTTTGGTCCAGCTAAGGCGAAGTTGCCAGTTGATGTCCAATGAGGCAAAGTTATCAGTTGAGATAAGGCAAAGTTGCCAGTTGATAGTTGCGTTTTGGCCCGATGAGAAGAAGTTGCCAGTTAAAGAATTTGATCCAGGGAAAGTTGCTTCTAGAAACCTTCGGTTCAGTTGGACAAAATTTCCAATTGGAAATTTCGGTCCAGTCAAAACAAAGTTGCCAGCTGAGGACTTTTGTCTTTTAAGGCAAAGTTACCAGTTAAGGACTTCAATCTTGTATGAAGGCAAAGTTGTTCATTGAGGACTTTGGTTCAGTAAAGACGAAGTTGTCAAATTCAAACTTTGGTCCAGTTAAGGCGAAGTTGTCTAATTCAAACTTTGGTCCAGTTTATACGAAGTTGCCAGTTGGTGTCCGATAAGGCAAAGTTATCAGTTGACAGTAGTGGATTTCGACCGTTTAGGCGAAGTTACCAAATGAAGAATCTGGTGCAGAGCTTCTAGAAAGCTTCGGTTCAGTTACACAAAAATTCCAGTTGGAAATTTCGGTCCAGTCAAGACAAAATTGCCAGCTAAGGACTTTTGTCTGATAAAGCAAAGTTAAGGACTTCAATCTTGTGTAAAGGCAAAGTTGTTCATTGAGGACTACGGTCCAGTAAAGGCAAAATTGTCAAATTCAAACTTTGGTCCAATAAAGTCAAAGTTGTCAAATTCAAACTTTGGTCCAGCTAAAGCGAAGTTGCCAGTTGGAGTCCGATGAGGCAAAGTTACAAGAGCTCTGGTCCGATAAGGCAAAGTTGCCAATTGGTAGTTGAGAATTTTTATGCCGATGGACGGAGTAACTAGTTGAAGAAGCTGGTCCAGGAAAAGTGGCTTCTAGAAAGCTATGGCAGGCTTCAGAAAAGTACTGCCGAACGACAGTATTCTTGCGAACGTCGCACATCCACGTCGGTGAAAGCTTTCCGAATATTTCTTCCCCGACAGTTTTAAAAGGCGCGGTCGTGCGATGTACAACGACGCCTTGGTTTACCTCATGCGAAAGTTTGCTCCTGGATATGATAGCCTTTAAAGCTCCGTGACAGTTTTGGGAAAATCTTCGTGACAGTTTTCAATGCGTTGAACTTCGCATGACAGTACTGCTAATTACGTCCGACTGTAGCCGAAATTCGCATTGGATCATCATCGGCTCACGCTCGGGTCGAGTTAATTTAGAATTAACGAACTTCTGCTTGAAGCTCAAGCTAGCTCCTGCGGCTGGCTATCCTTACGTTATTAGTTGGTCGACACGCATTGATGCGTGTTGTTTTCCAGCCTGAAATTGGATGTCGTTTATGAATAATAAAGTTCAAGATTTCAGATTTCAAATTAAAATATGAGATTTCAGATCTCAGATACAAATTTGGATTTCGAATTCATACTTCAGATAAAGATTTTAGATTCCAATTCGGATTTCCGATTCAGGTTTAGGATTTAAATTTCGGATTCAACTTTCAAATTCAGATTGCAGACTCAGATTTCAGATTTAAATTTAGGGATCAAATATGAGATTCAGATTTCAGATTCAGATTTAAGACTCAGATTTCAAATTCAGATTTCAGATTCAGATTTCAGATTCAGATTTCAGATTCAGATTTCAGATTCAGATTTCAGATTCAGATTTCAGATTCAGATTTCAGATTCAGATTTCAGATTCAGATTTCAGATTCAGATTTCAGATTCAGATTTCAGATTCAGATTTCAGATTCAGATTTCAGATTCAGATTTCAGATTCAGATTTCAGATTCAGATTTCAGATTCAGATTTCAGATTCAGATTTCAGAATCAGATACAAATTCAGATTTAAAATTTAGATTTAAGATTTAAATTTTAGATTCAGATTTCAGATTCAAATTTTAGATTCAGATTCAGATTTCCGATTCAGATTCCAGATTCAGATTCCAGATTAAGATTCCAGATTAAGATTCCAGATTAAGATTCCAGATTAAGATTCCAGATTAAGATTTCAGATTTCAGATTCTGATTTCAGATTCAAATTTCAGATTCAAATTTCAGATTCAGATTTCATATTCAGATTCAGATTTCAGATTCAGATTCAGATTTCAGATTCAGATTCAGATTTCAGATTCAGGTTCAGATTTCAGATTCAGATTTCAGATTCAGATTTCAGATTCAGATTTCAGATTCAGATTTCAGATTCAGATTTCAGATTCAGATTTCAGATTCAGATTTCAGATTCAGATTTCAGATTCAGATTTCAGATTCAGATTTCAGATTCAGATTTCAGATTCAGATTTCAGATTCAGATTTCAGATTCAGATTTCAGATTCAGATTTCAGATTCAGATTTCAGATTCAGATTTCAGATTCAGATTTCAGATTCAGATTTCAGATTCAGGTTTCAGATTCAGATTTCAGATTAAGGTTTCAGAATCGGATTTCATGCAGATTCACATTTCAGATTCAGATTCAGATTTTAGAATCAGATTTCAGAATCAAATTTCAGAATCATTTTTCAAATTCGGATTTCGTATTTAGATGTAAGATCCGAATTTCAGATTCAGATTTCATGCTTCAATTTCAGATTCGGATTTACGATTCAGATTCAGATTTCAAATTCTGATTTCAGATTCAGATTTCAGTTTCAAATTCGAGATTCATATTTCGGATTCCTATTTAAGATTGAGATTTCAGATTCTTATTCAAATTCAATATTGAGATTCCAGGTTCAAATTTTGAGTTCATGTTTCAGATTCAGATTTCAGAGAAGGGGTTTATATTCAGATTCAGATTAAAATTCTTCATTCAGATTTCTAGTTGAAGGAATCAGGCTTAGATTTATGTTTCAGGTTCAAATTCCAGATTGAGATTCAATACAAGATCTCACTTCGAGATTTTCACCCCAAAGTGTTTATTTCTACGAGTATTTATTTTATGTTTCATGGTTCCCATAACTTGCCTTTTGTATTAGTTTTTTTTTTTCAATTCGTTTTCTCAATTTTTTTCATTTTTTTAATACTGAAACGAATTCTAGAGAAAAATTATAACGGCCAAGTTTCCCTTCGAATCGACACAAAAAAATGTGTTCCATCCCAACCCACTTCTCCCGTGAGTGAATAATTTCTAAGGCTATGATTCTAAATAAAAAATAAAAATAAAATAATAAAAAAGTATTGAATTGTACGGTTGAGGTTTTATCGAAGGAAATTATTATAACAATTTTCGCATAACCTTCACTGACACCACACATCGCGTTACGCCTCGGTCGTATGCTGCTGTTCGGTTGGAATAGATTGCTCGTTCGATCTATTCGAACCGAGCAGCAGCATCAGCAGCAAACGACCGGGCATGGATACGGTATGGGCATGACAGTCGCCCGTGACAGTCCTGCGCAAAACTGTCACGCCCTGCAGCCGACAGTTAGGATGAAATAATTTGCGAAACAGGAGGCATGAAAGAATGAAAATCGAACTGTCGGTTCGGTTCGCTACAGCTTAAAGCACAACATTTTCGGCAGCGCAAGCTTTGAGCCGATTGTTCAGGTACAGTCGTCGTTCCCGAACGTGTGCGACGTAGCCGAAGCGTTTTGATTCGTCACCGACGGTACAGCAGCGAACCGAGTGGCAAGGAAAACCGAGACAGTTTGTTCGGCGAAGAAAAAGCTGTCATCGCAATGCAGTACTTTTCGGAAGCCTGAGCTATGGTTTAGCTGGACAAAATTCCTTGTTGGAAATTTCGGTCCAGTTAAGGTAAAGTTGCCTGCTAAGGACTTTTGTCTGATAAGGCAAAGTTACCAGTTAAGGACTTCAATCTTGTATAAAGGCAAATGTTAGGCATTTCAATCCAGTTTAAAGGCAAATTAATCAGTTAAGGACTTCAATCCAGTATAAAGGCAAGGTTACCAGTTGAGAATTGAGTCCAGAGTAAAGATGGAAACTGGATAAGATTTAGATTTTCCCCACATAAAATTGATTGTCTCTAGATTCTAATTTAAATTTCTATGCCAAACAGTTTCCGTAAAAACATTTGGTCCTTCGAACCGGATTGATACTAAGGGAAAGTTACCAGTTGAACACTTCAATCCAGTATAAATGCAAAGTTGCTAATTGAGGACCTCGGACCACTTACCAGTTAGATTAGCACATTGGCAATCCTGCCATCTTTATAGATAAATCCATACTCTCTGATCATAAATAATAAAAAGTTTGGGCAGTTTCTCTCAAATAAAATTTTGGAATTTATAAAGGTGTCAACAATCCACGAGACGATTATCAACAAAAGCCAATCAAGGTTCCCAAAATTTCGGCAATCCAAAAATTTTTATTTTGGACAAAATTGTAAACTTTTCTTTTTTCCTCTCTCGAACAAAAAAAAACACCCATAAAGGCAAAAGTTGAAAGTTTAAAAGCCACCCCGAGAATTTGATGAGGAGGAAGGTAGAAAAAAAAAATACAACCAGCGTTGGGGAGGGTGGCAAGTCAACAATCTCGTATACCAATCGCGAAAGAAAGACGAAAGAAAAAAAATCCAAACGTAAGCTCAGCGAACTTTGGACCTATCTACTCTATAAAGTGATACGAACAGCGATTGAAACTAGAAAATAAAGAAGAAAAAAAAATCCAAAAGACGTTGAAACTACAACGGCCAGCCACCAACCACAGAAAAGCAGCTTTTACTACTCGAGCTCTGCTCTGACGGCGTTGTCTGTTTCGGTTTATCTCAGTTGATGCTGAGCTGAAGTTGAAGCTGAGATCGTATGTTTGGGGTTTTACGCTCATGTTGCCCAACTCTTTTTTTTTCTTCTCTTTTTCGTTTGTGTCTTAAGCTTGTTTATGGCTGCAGCTCCGCTGTTTCATCTCGCGTGCCTTTATGTTTTTTTTCTTCTGAGATTGCGCTTGCTCCAGCACAGCATCAATTTTAAGGTTGGGTTGCCAATTTCTTTGATTTTTTTTAAAAGATTTTCCAGCACAACTGTAGCCGAAACTTTTTAAATAAACTATTTCAGCATGAAAGTATTATGAAAATTCAAACAACGTGGTCCTTCGAGCCGGTTTGTATTGATGTCTCTGTTGCGGCTAAACTTCTTTCTTTGATGGTTCGAAAGGAAAATTTGTCTAATCTGATTTGACCGTACCAAGTAATGAACATGATCCGGCTTAAAGGACCATGATGGTTGATCAACTGAGCTTTCTGCTTTTAGAGTACTGGGATTAGGTGTAGGAAAAGGACAAGAACTAGGACTAGGACAAGGGCTAAGACAAGGACAACGACTAGGACAATGGCTAAGACAAGGACTAGGGCAAGGACTAGAACAAGGACTAGCACAAGGATATTGACTAGTACAAGGACTAGGACTAGGGCAAAAACTAGGACAAGGACTAGGACAAGGACTAGGACAAGGACTAGGACAAGGACTAGGACAAGGACTAGGACAAGGACTAGGGCAAGAAGTAGGACAAGGACTAGAACAAGGACTAGGACAAGGACTAGGACAAGGACTAGGACAAGGGCAATTACTAGGACAAGGACAAGGACTAGGACAAGGACTAGGACAAGGACTAGGACAAGGACTAGGACAAGGACTAGGACAAGGACTAGGACAAGGACTAGGACAAGGACTAGGACAAGGACTAGGACAAGGACTAGGACAAGGACTAGGACAAGGACTAGGACAAGGACTAGGACAAGGACTAGGACAAGGACTAGGACAAGGACTAGGACAAGGACTAGGACAAGGACTAGGACAAGGACTAGGACAAGAACTAGGACAAGGACTAGGACAAGGACTAGGACAAGGACTAGGACAAGGACTAGGACAAGGACTAGGACAAGGACTAGGACAAGGACTAGGACAAGGACTAGGACAAGGACTAGGACAAGGACTAGGACAAGGACTAGGACAAGGACTAGGACAAGGACTAGGACAAGGACTAGGACAAGGACTAGGACAAGGACTAGGACAAGGACTAGGACTAGGACTAGGACAAGGACTAGGACAAGGACTAGGACAAGGACTAGGACAAGGACTAGGACAAGGACTAGGACAAGGACTAGGACAAGGACTAGGACAAGGACTAGGACAAGGACTAGTACAAGGACTAGGACAAGAACTAGGACAAGGACTAGGACAAGGACTAGGACAAGGACTAGGACAAGGACTAGGACAAGGACTAGGACAAGAACTAGGACAAGGACTAGAACATGGACTAGGAGAAGGACTAGGACAAGGAATAAGACAAACTCAATCAAAATGGTCCTTCAAGCCGGATCAACGTTATGTGTTTTTTACTTCTAAGTGCTTTTTTCTTTAAAAAATCATGAGGAAATGAATCTAAAAGGTTTAAAATTTATTTGAAAAAGGATTTGACGATGAACTCAGTATATGTGCCACACTAGTAAGAACGAAACGTTTAACGTCTTAAAAAAAATGGGAAAAATAGCAAAAAGCCACAAAAGTCCACTCTGGCGCAACGAACGGTCTATCAAAACAGAGAGAAGCCTTCAAAACAAGAAACATGCTGCTGGACTAGGACAAGAACAATGACAAGGACTACGACTAGGAAAAGGACAAGGGCAAGATCAGAGACTAGGACAAGGACAAAGACTAGGACAAGGACAAAGACTAGGACAAAGACTAGGACAAGGACTAGGACAAGGACTAGGACAAGGACAAGGACAAGGACAAAGACTAGGATAAGGACAAGGACTAACACAAGGAAAAGGACAAATACAAGGACAAGACTAGGACAAGGACTAGTACAAGAACGTGGATGTGGACAAGAACAAGGACTAGCACAAGGACTAGGACCAGGACAATGACAAGGACTAGGGCAAGGACTAGAACAAGGAACAGGACAAGGACTAGAGCAAGGACTGGGAGAGCTGAACTTTATCTTAACTGAATCTCTTTTTCTACCCAATCAACAAACAACATGGTCCTTTGAGCCGGATCAACCATGTTTGTTCTTCACTTTTAAGAACCATTCTCGTTAAAAACTTCTGAGAAATTCAATCATTCATGAGTTTAAAGCTGAACAAGTTTATAATTCATTGTAAAATTCTTTTGAAAACTGAGTAGACAAAAAATTATCTAAAGACACGATGAATTTTTTGTTTGTAGTTGATGTTTACCGCTCATTTTCTTGTTTGTGTTTTGGCAGCTTTTAAGAAAATGTGTCATACTCGTAAGAAAGCAACTAACACTTCATCTTGCTCGTTTTAAAGGGGAGCAAAAAGAGTTCAAAAAGCCATACAAGTCCACCCCCGCGTAAGGAAGCGACTAATCAAAACAGAAAAACCATCAAAACAAGAATCAAGCGGCTGGCATCCCTTCCCGTTGGAGTCGAGTTGACAGCGCGTCTTACAACAACTCCTTCCCGAACTCTCAATTTGAGTTTGGATTTCCAGGGGAGGCACGAATCCGAGGTGAAGATCGAGGGGGATCGTAAAAATTCCGATAGGAAACAGCAGGGCCGGCCGGACAACCCAAACTTAAAATAGGCTTCTTTCTTAGACGAAACGAACCAAGGAACGAACGAATGGGCACAACGGAATCGTGATCTGGCTCTCTTGGATCGGAGGAAGCCTTCTTGTAGCTGTAGCGCAAGAGACGCAAACAAGAAAAACGGCGGCCATCTTGTTTTCTTGTAAGACCCCAGCGCGCGCGGCACTCGGGTTGCTGCAAATGTTGATATTGTTGTTGTTTTTGCTGTGACCGTCATTGCCCAGCTTACTGCGCTTGGATTTTTTTTTTCTTGTCCGTACCTACAGTGTGGATATGTGTTGATGGTTTTTTTTTCTACTTGAAAGTTCACTTAAATGCAAACGGAAGGTAGCTAGAGATTAAAATTCAAAAACTTATCTTCGACGACGCGTAAGTTCGCGTCTTGCTAAGACGGTGGCTGTGTGGAGTATTTCTCTTTCTTTTTAGAGGGTTGAGTTTGATTTTAAGGTGTGTGTAGCTCCGCTACACAGGTGAAAGGTGATCGTTACGTACCTTACAGGTCTGAAAGAAAGCACCAATGTTTTCTACGATATGCATTTTTATTTGGTGGTGCTGCGCGGATGATGATCCGCGTTAAGCTGATATTTATGAAGATTGATTGATGCGTCGGGGTGGATCAATTTACGAGACTTAATCCGGTCCGAATCGGTTCCCAGCCATGTTGTTGACAAACGACGTCCTTAACATCTGCAAGGTGCACAGGTTGCATTCGGGGAGTTCCAGAAAACCCAATCGAAAAAATATGAAACCTTAACTAAAGAAGATCGATCGCATGGGATCGTCTCTGTCGTCTTTTCCTATGCTTCTTTCCAAAACACGATGAACACCTGCTATGGTATTGTGTAGATTTTCGTTCTTCCTCCCGAGTTGATTCACTCACTTTCGTATGAAGGCACTTTTTTTTTGATTCGTTTAATTCTTAAAAGGTTGTGGGAGCTCACTTGTCTGGGAGAATCTTCCCTCGGAGATTCGAGGGACCAGATAGAATCGATTCACTGCACACACGAACCCTCTTCCCAAAAATTGGTCGTCGTCCACTTGTTTTTTTTTCCACTTGGCCAACAGGGTCAACACTTGTCTGCTTCCCCCTTCTTTTTTTCAAAAAACTTCTGGGGCTTCCGTTTATAACTTCTGTTTACGGTTCTTCAAACAGCACAGACTGTCACGCGTTTATGCTTTTTATGACCCATTCACAGGGACGCTAAACACTTGCAAGAATCACTCGGACTCTTCTTCTGTCACAGTACGATGATCACCGATAATCACCGAAAATGTTATGAAAAACGACGACCGGAAGTTCTCCTTCAGTTATCGGTCTTAGCCGTGTGCACCGTATTATGTCACGGCTGAGCGTCTTCTTCACTCACTTTGTGGTCACCACCTACGCTGCGGCGGATTGACCCCGAGCGTTCGATTTTTCGTCGTTTGATTTTGATTCACCAAAATAAAAAATCACCATTAACACTTTGGAGGCGAACGATCGAACGCGCGCATTTTTTTTCTTAAATCTCTTAAACTTCGTCTCAGCAACCCAATCGGCGATCCGATGATCGTAGTAACCAGTTTTTTTCAATTCTTATTGGGACCACTACTTCGGGCACACGAGGAGAGAAAGGCGCGCGAGCGAGGAAACGAGAGGAGAAGCCTTCGACACAAGAAAAAAAAAATACAATGGCTGAAGAAAACTCGCGCAGCGAGATTGTCCTAAACTAACGTCTTATGCTTATGTTGGCGACTTCGGAACTGACGAGCATAGCCGCGCAACATACCTTCGGTACCTTCGGCTGGTTGGCGGTGTGGCGATCGTCCAAAGAAACTTCGCTCTTTGCTCTCCGATTTTCTTTCCACCCATCGGAGTAGGCGATCGAGTCAAGTTACCGGCCAGGGCACCGAGCGACGATCGTCCAATCGTAAAAGGTAAAAAAGCATGCGGTGCGGCGCAATGCAGGTGACACAACCGGTTTTCTTAGTTTTTCTTCGGCTCCGGTGATTCTCTCGTTTCAGTTCGCTCACTGTTTTGAAACTCCGTTCGTGCGTCTTCGGGTTGTTGTTTTGGCACCCGAGTGGAGTTCGGATTGTTTTCGGTTGCCGATCCGTAGGAATCCACTTAGATGCTTATGATGCTTTTCTTGGTTAAGGAAAAGGGTTATTCGTTTTATCATTGAAGTCTTTCTCAAAAAATGGTCTAATTTCAAATCGGGATTCTAAATCATTCCAAGAATCAGAATCTTAATTCGAGTCTACCACAAAACGAAAATAACACTTTTTAGGTAAACATCTCACATAAAATATTTTTTAATCGACCTAAAAACTTTAAAATAGAATGTTTAGTCCCTGAAGAAGATGCAAAACGGATTGAAACGTTGACGAAACGACTGCAAGCCGGTATTTCCCCAGGAGGATCTGAATTCTTAATCTGAAATCTGAATCTGAAATCTGAATCTGAAATCTGAATCTGAAATCTGAAATCTGAATCTGAATTCTGAATCTGAATCTGAATTCTGAATTCTGATTCTGAATCTGAATTCTGAATCTGAATTCTGAATCTGAATTCTGAATCTGAATTCTGAATCTGAATTCTGAATCTGAATTCTGAATCTGAATTCTGAATCTGAATTCTGAATCTGAATTCTGAATCTGAATTCTGAATCTGAATTCTGAATCTGAATTCTGAATCTGAATTCTGAATCTGAATTCTGAATCTGAATTCTGAATCTGAATTCTGAATCTGAATTCTGAATCTGAATTCTGAATCTGAATTCTGAATCTGAATTCTGAATCTGAATTCTGAATCTGAATTCTGAATCTGAATTCTGAATCTGAAATCTGAATCTGAATTCTGAATCTGAATTCTGAATCTGAATTCTGAATCTGAATTCTGAATCTGAATTCTGAATCTGAATTCTGAATCTGAATTCTGAATCTGAGTTCTGAATCTGAGTTCTGAATCTGAATTCTGAATCTGAATTCTGAATCTGAATTCTGAATCTGAATTCTGAATCTGAATTCTGAATCTGAAATCTGAATCTGAATTCTGAGTTTGAATTCAGAATCTGAATTCTGAATTCTAAATCTGTTTCAGTCTTTCCAATTCTCAAGTCTTAGCTCAAAATTCTCTATAATAAATTTTGGTTTCTAGATTCTGAAACTCTCACCGCATTATTCTCAATTCTCATTTTTTATTTCACATTTATTCATCTCCGCTTCTCAATTCGAAGTTCTCATTCAAAACTATATCGATTCTCAAAACCTCTATTCTAAATTTTTACTTTTCCAAGTCACTGTTCTCATTTCTCAATTCTTAGTTATCAGTTCTGAATTTTAATTCCCTTTTCTCAGACACGAATATCCGAGATTTTCTATCCTTAACTCTCTCGCTCTAAAGTTCTCAAATTTCAACTTTCCATTTTCAATTCTCAATTCTCAATTCTGACTGCTATACTCTTGGGGAATTAAATGACTATCTGTCTCGGATATTTAAGGATTGTTTTTCATCTAAATTTAGATCCTTATTCAATATTTCTCAGGGGCTTAAACTTATTGGGAATTTAGTGAAAATTGTTAACTTAAACGTATGAGGCATTTCAACTAAAGAATTTTGTAAAATAAAAGAGGAAATCATTAAGAATTGTTGACGGTTATCAATCAGGGAAAAACATTCGTTTGTACTTAGAAATCTGTGACTGATTGCCATTGAAAATAACTCAAAAAAAAAAAAAAAAATTCTCAATTTTCGATTCCTGTTTGGCTATTCTAAATTTTCAACTCTCAATTTCGAAGTCTCATTTCTCAATATCGAATTCTCAACTCCCTATTCCCAAATTTCGCAAATTCGAAACATTAAGTTATCAATGCTCAATTTCCAATTCTCATCCCTGAATTCTAAACTCTGACTACTCATTTCTTATTTCTCAGTTCATAATTCTTCGTTCTTAATTTTCTATCCTCCATTTCCATTTCTTATTTCGCTATTCATCATCTAAAATTCTTAATTTCAAAACGTCAATTTTCAATTTAATAACGTCGATTCCCAATACCTTTGTTCTTAACTTTTCCTTTCTTTTTTTCTCTATTCTTAACTGTCTTTTGTATTTTTAAGAGAATTATCAATTTGTAAGTTTTTGGAAAAAAAATCTCGCTCTTTTAAACACCCATTAGTGAATTCTAATCTCTATTCTCTGAATCTGAAGTTTTCAATCTCAAATCTGAAGTTTTCAAATATGAATCTTATTTTCAGGTCTCAATTTTAAATTCTTAATTCTCAATTTCTTATACTCTTTCTTCAAGAATATACATTTTCGCCGATATCCCGAAAATAAATTTACAAAAATCAATTGAACGGTGTTTAACTTATCTTCAAAATTAACTCGACTTCCCAATTTGAAGTTTTTTTTCCATTTTCACATCTCAATTCTCAAAACCCGCAATACCCAAAACCTAAATCCTCAACTTTTCTTTATTTCAATTTTCTATTCTGAATTCTTTTCGTAATTTTGTGTTCACAACTTTAAGTTTTCAATACTCTGCGATAATAATAAGAGAAATAACATAAAGTACCTCCTCAAAAATGACTGAAATGATTTAATTTTTCGCGTTAAATTTCACAGTGATGTCAATCAGATTTAACGTTGAAATATTTCTCAGTGTTTCAGAACTGTCAAAAGATACACAGAGTTGTAAATACCAACGGTTGCCAGAAATTTTATTCGAAAATTTTAAAACCATCATAAATTGACGAAAAATGGCACTGATTCACAACAACTATGATTGAATCAAAGTAAAAAGTAAAAGTGTAGGCATAAAACCGTTCGATTTTGGCATCCCAAAGAGTTCGGGTGAATTTCAATACTTTTCACGAATCATTTTACGGAAGCCAAAAAAAATAAAGTTTCCAGCTCAATTCGTCTTGTTCAGTAACGGAGCACGAACGGCTTTTTGAGGTTACCATTTGTTTACCTCAACAAACTCTGAGAGAAGGTTCCGCTTTTCCGGCAACCCTAATGCAGTTGTAAGTTGTGGTTTTTAAAAACCTTTCGGCGCGAAGTTTTGCCCGGGCAGCCTAAACGGGTTTAGTTGTTTCCTCGCTTAACTCCGGATTTAGGCTCGATGCTTTTCGCACACATGTCTTGAAAAATCTGCGCTAGTGTTAGTGTGAGTGTGGGTGATCGCGGAAAATTATTTGAGAAGAAAGACAAAAAAACTCCCGCAGGGAGGCTCGACCGATTTAAATGCCTCTTTGGCAGCATTTAAGAAATGCTAGCAGTTCTTGCGTTTGGAATCTAGAAAATTTTTCGCGTTTTTGCTGTGATTACAATCTAAATTAATGTTTAAAATTTTCTCAGTGTTTTACACTGAACCCAAATCCACTCTTAAAATACACATGATTTTTCACTTAAAAACAAGGATCCAGTGATTTTCTTCCATTCAAGTGCGACATATACATTTCACTTGGCAGTCACTTAAATTTCAAGTGAATTCATCCACATTCACTTCAGTCGTCACTTGAATTTGAAGTGAGCAAAAATATTCACTTCCCCATCACTTGAATTCCAAGTGAATGTCGGGTCGGTTGTGTTTATTTTCAGAGTTCAAAATGGAAAATTCTAAAGAGCTGCGTTTAAAGCTTATGCTGGATTTGGATTTTCCCAATTCTTTACTAGGCGATTTTGGCGGTAGTTTGTGTTAAACGCGATGTGAGGATAAGTTATTTAAAGGTGTTATCATGTTTCAGCGTGTGGGTTGAACTGGACAGATTTTCTGGTTTGCAGCAGGGAAGATTTAGAAGTCGCACTATCCGCAGTAATCGATCTGCCTTGGGATTACGATGGAATTTTCCAATCAATAAATTTATGGCGAAAGCGTAATGTAAGTATTTGAAATCGAAGTGGTGTTCTATAAATGTTCTTTTTTTATTTAAAAAACGCGTGAGATAAATAACTAGAAACTTACTTAGAAACTCAGATAAATTTCATTCGAATTTCATAGTTTAATTCACTTGACCGGTCACTTAAGTGAATTCACTTGACCCATCACTTAAAATTCAAATGAAATTA
The DNA here is from genome assembly GCF_029784155.1 of Uranotaenia lowii. Taxonomy (NCBI): domain Eukaryota; kingdom Metazoa; phylum Arthropoda; class Insecta; order Diptera; family Culicidae; genus Uranotaenia; species Uranotaenia lowii. The sequence goes on from NC_073691.1 coordinate 44,726,614, forward strand.
CGTATAGCGAGAATTCACTACAGATGTCACTTATTTTTTAAGTGAAATTTATTTTGGGTGTAGAACTGTCAACAGATACGAAGAGTTGTAAATGGCAACGGTTGCCAGAAATTCGATTCAAGTCACAGCTTCCTTTGATTATAATTTGATTGCATTCGAAGGGCTTTCTCTGTATCAGTTTTTCCGGATTCGTTACAATGTGTTTTTTTTCTTTTCAAAAGATCAACATCGTGATTCCCTGAGCTTTATTTTGTGCTATTTTGTGGCAATCGCGCCGTTTGACAGAGAACTGTCTTCCATCTTTGGCTTTTTTCTATTTACAAAACTACACTTTTCTGCTTCCAGCTTCGGAATAGCTGGAAACTCGAAAACATGCAATATTCATCCGTTTTCTTCGGTCACATCTATTTATGCCTCGCGGGCTCTTCTAAGCGCAAAGCTAGGTATCATAGCTAGAAGCCGGTAGCCAAGGAAGCTTCTCTTCCGTTGTTGTTTTGCGTCCGACGACAAGACTCCGGACAACAACTAGCCGGACGAACGGACGGATGGATCCCGGTCTATCTTTATGCTGTCATTCTTAATCAGAGAGAGAAGCTTTTTCCCCCCGATGATGGTGGCACAACTCAACGGCACCACATCCATTCAAAGAAGGTACAATGACCACACCATATATAGGAATTGGTCGTTTCGTTCGCTGGTTCGCTTTTCCTGGGGCGGCCGGTGGGGCTGATTTGCAATTCAATCCGGCCGGGCTGGCTATCTATTCTTATGATTTTGGAGGCTCGTGATCTTTTTCTCTAGAGAAGGTACAGTGCTCGAATTTAGAATGAGTGTGATTGACTTTGCAAAGAAGGTTAGAAAGTTTCAGTTGGAACTTGCGGAACTTTTCTTCAACTATTCTGTAAAGGTTGAAGAGTTGCCAAATTTACAAGTTTGGATGACAAAATGAAAATTCCGAATTGGGAGGACCACATAATAATTAGCGTCAACACTGCCGACTTGACGAGACTGAAAATGTATGTTAGAAGTTAATTTGGAAAGAAAATAGTGCGAGTTAAATTATATAAGGGATGAATCATCCGCGGGGATGGAAATCCCAAAAAAGAAAAAGAAAAAAAGCGAGTTTAATTATATCTTGCACTTTCAGTGGGTAGCTAAACACAGGGTGGTGTATTGGGAGGACGACTTACCTAAAATGTGTTAAGAGTAATTAGCTCGCATTCGCATCGAGTCCGCTTTTAGCAAAGAAGTATGTTGAGAGAGCCTCTTTATATATGTGAAGAATGAACAGGGCGTCTAAAAACAGCAAATTTGCTCGTTAAGTAATAAGAATAACATATCATTATCTACATACCAGTGTTTTGGGAGGACCTCTCGTTTTATTTTTAAAGGAAGTGTAATTGGGATATGCTCACTCCTTTCAAGCAAGGTAGAACTATTGAGCACCTAATTTTTTTCCAGGATCTGCCAAGAGACAATTAAACTGAAAGTTTTATCGATCCTCTTTAGAGGATTGCGTAACGGAAACCGGAAATTTGCGTCTGATTTTTGGACATTTTAGTTGGCAAACAATGGAAAAGATGATTCTCCGCTTTAAGTCTTGTCAATACCGCTTAGTTTTTTTAAATGTAGTTTTAACATACAGTGAGCGAAATAAGAATAGCACCACTATGTGTTTTGCTCGTTAAAATATGAATGATTGAAAATTACGAAAATTTTCTTCCACAGTTTGATCTGAATTGCTTAACGGATAAATCAAGCTTAAGTTTACTTTTTTTGGACGTAGCAATTGGCGTTGAGGACCAAAAATGTGAAAAAAGGGTGCGAAATAAGAATAGCACCACTTGAGTTTTTCAACAAAAACATGATTATTTTTAAAAAATTTCTGTGCTAAAGTGGATAATAATGCTTCTACGAATTATTTGAATAGATAACTGCATTTCAAGGAGTTTTCCAGAGTTCCAATGGTTTTCAAAGGTATTAAAAGAGGGTTTTAAAAGATGCTCCTCTAGCGTTAAGGAATTTCATATTTGAGCTTTAAAACTTTATCAAACTGCTTAATTTCTTCATTAAAATTCATAAGTTTGATGCAAAATGATGAAACATAGATTTGAGGTTGATTTTGAATCCAAAAAGCAGGTTGGAGTTCTAAAATACTTATGTTTTTAAATAGTCAGACACTATTTCTCTAGTTTTAAGTCATAGATGGCAGCACTATCTTGCCATTTAGCCAAATTCATGCCCATTTTCGAATATCTTAGATTAAATATGGAGTTCTGGATGATTTTGGTCAAGAAATAAATACATGTACCGTGTGAACGCTTTGAAATTCTAAGATCACTAAATTAAAAAAAAAATGAGAATTGCATCAAGGTCACAAAAAGTGAATTTTTTGGACCGATTATTAGAATAAAGTTATACTTTGCGATGGATCTTGATGGACCAGACGGCTAGCAGTATTATTGGTATGATTTGCAATTGAATCGAAAGTTGAGATGAGCAGGAATTTTGACAGTTGTACATTTTGGTGCTGGTGATTCTTTTGCAATTCCGGAAAAGCTTTCTGCAGCGACGTGGCTTGTGATATAGCTCAGTTGGCAAGTCTGTTGTCTCCTGAGCCGATGTCCGCGAGTTCGAGCCCAAGAGTAAACATCGAACACAGTTGTACCGGATAGTTTTTCAATAACGATCCGCCAACTGTAACGTTGATAAAGTCGCGAATGCCATAAAGATGGTAAAACGACTATAATCGAAACAAAAAAAAAAAAAAAAAAAATTCTGCAGCGTGAACTTCCACAAAACTGTGATGGGAAAATACCTCAAAATGATGAATCTGGGCCTAAATTAACCTGGAAAATCAATTTTGAGACTAAATTTGGTTTTAACTGCAAGATAGTGCTGCCATCTACGACTTGAAACTGGAAAAAAGTGTGGTTTACTGAATAAAATCAAAGTTTTTGATTTCCAACCTATTTTTTTCTGATTCAAAATTAATCCCAAATGTTTGTTTCATCATTTCACGTTATTTTAATGAAGAAAGTAAGTAGTTTGGTAAATAATTACAGCTCAAATATCAAATTCCTTAACGCTAGAGGAGCATCTCTTAAAACCCCCTTGGAAAACTTTTAAAAACCTTTGGAACTCTGGAAAACATTTTGAAATGCAGTTATCTATTCAAATAATTCGTTGAAGCATTATTATTCACTTTAGCACAGAAATTTTTTAAAAATAATCTTGTTTTTGTTGAAAAACTCAAATGGTGCTATTCTTATTTCGCACCCCTTTTTCACATTTTTGGTCCTCAACGCCAATTGCTACGTCCAAAAAAAGTAAACTTATGCTTGATTTATCCGTTAAGCAATTCAGAACAAACTATGGAAGAAAATTTTCGTAATTTTCAATCATTCATATTTTAACAAGCAAAACACATAGTGGTGCTATTCTTATTTCGCTCACTGTATATATCTCTGAAAGATCGCATGATAAGAGCAAAGAGATGTAAATTTCATCTCAGAAAATCATACACCGTTTGTAAAAAGTCAATGAAAAACCTTGAAAACTGACAGAGTAGAATGAAACCTTTGATATAAAATTACATCTCATGGCAACAATGTAGGAGTGATAATTGAAATGATTAATGATTATTAAAAAACACGCTTTTGTTTTCAGAAAATGTTCTGTAATTAAAAAAAACTATTTTCTCGATGTTCAAGGTATGTGGAATAAATTTTGTTTTGATACTCGAAAGAAATTCTGTACATACATTTTGGCTGAAAAAAAATTACGATCATCCAATATCTTTGAATCGATAAAATTTGTGGAAGCTTTCAAATGGTTTCGCTCATTTCCAATTTAAATTTTATTTATTCAAAAGAATGATAAACGATGAAAAAGATGTTGATTCATATCAAGAAATAAGAGAAAAAATAAGGTCGCTGTGCATCATTTTTCTTCACATAAATTCCCAATCAATAACCGCTGTGCAAAAATAGCTCCAGCTTAATTCTTCAAATATCACTGGACTGGTCGATTTTTGGATATGCTTCCTATTATACTCTTTTCTCGAGGCGCTAACTTAAACCGAACTGAATCTTATGGTGTTAAAACCGCTAAACCACGCTCCCAAATGAGGTTTCAATATAATAAAATTAATCAAAAAACATGTAGGAAACTTCTGCCGAGCACTTAAATAAAGATTTTCTTTGATCAACTTCAAATTTTCTAATTGAACGATACTGGAATTAAATTTTTGATGGAGGGAAAGAAAAATGCGTGCTTTGCCAAAAAGTCATGGCTTACTAGCAACAAAGGAACTGACATAACTACTTATAAACTGAACTACTATGCCTCGACTTGAATGTTACCAAAAGAGGCAAGGAGAAAGATCACCAATCAAAGGTCAAAAAGGATCTAATGTTTGCTGTAAAAATTTACAACAAACGAATAAAAATAATAATACCGGCCCCATCCCTTAGTTGATTTTAATAATCAACGAGCAGAAAGAAGAAGGAGAAAAATAATAATCAGGGCGACGATAAATTTCTGGTTCAGAATCAGAATAAGGATAGGGATAAGGATCTAGATCAGAACCGTGATCAAGATTAGAATCAGGATCATAATAAGAATTTGGATCAGAATCAGGATATAGATCAAAATAAGATTCAGAATCAGGATCAGAATCGAGATCATGATTAGAATTGGGGTCAGAATGAGAATCGGGATCAGAATAAAGATCGATTCAGGATCATGATAAGAAATGGAATCAAGAATAGATCAAGATAAAATTAAAAATCAGGCCTAGGATAAGTTTTTTTAAACGAACACACACATAATGCATCTCAGTGAAACTTCATGTTTCATTGAAAAGAACTAAATTCTACTTAAGACTAAAGCGAAAATCTTTCAAGGATAATATTACCTCTGGCCTAGAAGACTTAACCCATTCGAGACCGATTGCACACCGTGTGTGCAATGGAATTTTTGTGCCTTTGTCAGAACAATCTTTCATTGTGAGTTTACTACTGCTCGGAAAAATAATATTCTTATATCAATGGAATCCGCAAATGTAAGGCAAAATGTATTGGGAAATGGTTTTGATGAAAATCAAACGACATAAAAGTTATCTAAGAGTAAAGTACTATGAGTTCGAATGTTGTGAAAAGGCCTCCGTCTCGAATGGGTTAAACGCTATCCTCTCAGCCACGGTCGGTGGCAACCCAAGTTTCAGGATCAGAATCAGAAAAAGCATCCGAATTAGAATTAGGACCTGAATAAGAGTCGAAATAGGAATAAGAATTAAAAACCAGATCAGTATCAGGATCAGAATAAGGGTCAGAATCTCAGGGTGGCCAGTGAGTTTCCCGTCTTTTCCCGGTTTTCCGAAAATATTTCCAAATTTCCTCGGTGTAAAATAACATGAAGAAATCTGTACATCGTTTTTTTTTACCAAAAAATTTATGTGTATGAATGTTTCTTGAGATATTTAAATGAAAATAAATGATTAACAAATTGAAATGGAAAGCTTTAAGAAAATAATTTAGTATCCAGCGAAATCTCGTTGAATATTGCCACATGCTTCTCAGTCTTTGACAACAAAAAAGCTTTTTTAAAATTTATTTTCATGATTTGGATTTGATAAAATATTATGTAACGCCAGGTGATCTGAAAATTTCAAGGTTAAGTTCCAATAAAAATTTGTTTATCTATTTCTAAACTTTAACTGGCATCAGATATTGATCCATCAATTGATCAATTGACCAACAATTGATTTCGAATTGAATTACTGATCCATAAATCGAAACTAAATTTCAAATTGGGTTTTATAATTCGAATTCAAATTTAAAATTTATTAATTTATTTGTTATTTGTTGGATAACTTTAAAATTATTATCTGTGATTAATGCGTAAATCTGTACTCTGGGTGATGGATTCTGTATTTGCAGTATTAATAAAAAATCTAAGCATTTTTAGTCCGGCCTCAAAAACTTCAAATTTGAAACTTGAATCCAAATTTTTAAAATCGTGCTTAGGGTGAAATTTTAAAATTCAGGATTTTTTGTAATGAATTTCTAAGAGCAAGTTCACTGGTGTTGGGAAAAAGTGGTAGAAATTTTGACATTTTGAAAATTTTACCATGCAAAAATGTTTTCAAGATCTCTGGGCGTTGTATTTTTTTTACAGTTTTATTCCAGCCGTTTGTAATGGAAATATTGCTATTTTTGCATCACAGCATGCGAAAATACAACACGCGTTGTAAAAAAAACTTGAAAGGCCACAGATCTTGAAAATGTTTTTGCATGGCAACATTTTCAAAATGTGCTAAATGTGTCAAAATTTCTACCACTTTTTCCCAACACGAGTGAACTTGCTCAAAGACGACAAATAGTTCAACAAAGGTGAATTGAGACTATGACAGTCGACTGAATTGTTTTATAGGTTGTCTCATTATGTCTAAGCACGATTTTGATACAACCTTGCTCATTCCGGATGACGTTGAACAGCTGATTTCTGCTGGGTGTTGTTGTTAACAGTTTGACTTAAAACTCTATGCATTGTGAGCTTCACTTTTCATACTTTTCGCAAAATGAGAAGCATTTTCTCAGAAAAGTGCAAAAATATTGTACATAAATAGTGTACCATCCCTAACATTTCGTTGCATCAGTTGACGGTGGAAACCGGGTTCGATGGTCAAAATTTTGGACCGGAAAGTCATGCGTGCTTACGCCAGTAAGAAAACTGCCTCAGTTCAGGATGTGGTTAAAAACGTTAATCCCTTCTCAGCTCTGTCCATCGTACCAAGGTAAGATTGGGTCTAATAAATGATCACCCAGTACTGTTTTGGCCGGATTTAGCATCAAATCGAACGAAGTCCAGATCGCATCGAAGGAGATGAATCCGTCAAATTGTCCTCAAGCGAGACAGATTGAAACTTTTTGGGCCCTTACCAAATCGTGTTTGATAAAACATGTAAAGCCTGCAGATTCTATCGAAATCTTCGCAGAAGACTGAAAAATAGGCAAAAATCATCACAAATCAGTCTGTGCTGAAGCTTATAAGCAGTCTTCAATCATAAATTCGCTCACTGGCCTACAATTAACTGGAATTTAATTTTTATTGATTCACTGTAAAAGCAGGCATAAAGGGACACCTATAGGTTTAAGGAGACAGCTATGAAAAAATTGCGACTTGAGAGAGGACTGCACTAGAAAGTAATGTGTGTTGGGAGGACCGCTTATTTCATGTAGAAAAAGTTAATAAAGCTTAGTTATTTAGACTTGGGATACTTTCTTTTGCTGATAGCTCATTTACAAGTGCTCAGACATTCAAAATTTTGACAGCATTTTATTGCCTGTGGAAAGTACTAACCGACCTATTTATTCCAAAATTTTAAGTTCACGCGTTTTTGAGATATTTACGATGCAAGAGAGAAAAAAAAATATTTTGCACACTTTCTTTCAAAAACCATCATTATCAAATTGAGAGCTGACAAAAACGTTGGTTATTAAATGAACTATCGTGTGTGAGTGATGCAAAAGTATGCAAACACTGTCAAAAATGTCCACAACGTTCAAATAAAGCAGGGGTTTTCAGATCGTGCTCCGCGGAGCACTTGGTGCTCCACAAAGCTTTTGAAAGTGCTCCGCGACGTACGCAACGAAAATCATAAACCAACTTTGAAAAATTCTGTTTTTTTTTATTGAAGCATGAGAAAAAAATATTTACAGGGCATATAGTACGAACGAATAAATTTTGTTTTTACTGGCGGCTAAATCCATGTTGACAAAGAATGGTGGATTGTCAAAATTCACTGCTTTGATCGAACAACGTAATGTTGCAGGACTCAGCGTGCAAAACACTCAATGAAAACACTGTTCTTGCGCCGCACTTAGTAGCTACCGATTGGAAAAGCTGGAGAAGCGCATACTATTGCTGAAAACCTAATCAAACCTTGTATTCAAGAAGTCGTCCGTATCATAGTTGATGATAAAACAGTGAAATTGATAAATTAGATTCCCATGTCTGATAATACGGTTTCTCGGCGAATTTGTGACATGGTAAAAGATGTTGAAAGCATTTTAGTTTCTCGATTGAGGACTTCAGAATTCGAGATGCAGTTTGACGAATCCACAGATGTAGTAGGACTAGATATTCTGATGATATTTATTCGCTTTCAAAGTTCTTAATGTTTCAAAGAAGATTTATTCCTTTACAAACCATTGCCAACTTCCACGACGCACAGTGGTCCAAATCCTTAAAAAGCTGGCAAAAAGTCTATTTTACAAGTAAATGTTTTTTATTCTCTGCGTTTCGATTCATATTCTGCAACAATTCAACAATACAAATACGCAGGAGTTAGAATTTTAAGTTATTTTGTAAAAGCGTAGCATTATAATTGTCAGTGAAGAATTCAATTTTTCTATCGAATTTTCATCAGAATGATACACATGTTGTACTTGAGCTGAAACAAAAGTTTGTCTAAATTTTGAACCGAATTATTTTTTGTCAATCAAAACATAATTTTTCAATCACTTTAAGTTATTATTTGGATGAAAATATCGTTACAGAGATTTTTTATCGATTTAAAAAGGAAAAAAATCAACAAATTTTATCAATACTTCAAATTTAAACAGTCTTTAAAAAAAAACTCCCCATAACTCCACTCGGAAATTATGCAAGACGTGTTGCTACATGTTCTAACTACACAATATAGCAATTTGGGCTGCCTTTTTTTGCCATTTTGGGAGAACGGTAGTAAACAGTGGGAGAATATATAAAATCAAATTTGAAAAATTGAAAATAAAATCCAGTTGCTGTTCAACAATCAATGCACTCGCAGAAACAACTTTGTCCAAATTATCTGGCAATTTCACAAATACACAAACAGTTCGTTTTAGAATAATGCCAACATTAAAGTGAGGTTATTAAGATTAAATCACTTATGTGTTGTGAGCCTACTTAGTATAATACAGTTCAATTCGATCTGCCAACGCATAAAGGTGCCACGTTTTTACTCTACTCTTATATGGAAAACGATTTGCCTTTTTTTTTGTATCAATAATCCAGTTTTGTTCAGTTTAAATAACAAAAGAAAGCGTTTTGAAGGTGTTTTATTTTGGAAAAAAAATTCAGAAAAGATTCAATAGTAAGTACCTATTGATTTATTACAACAATCCCTGTAATTATTCTGTTTATTTTTCAGCAGATCATGATATCGGTTCGCCGTTCTCTGCTCTGCGGAGTGATTTTTGACAACATCAACAAGAAAAGAATGGTTCGAAGGGAATTTTTGATACGGTATGTTGAAAACGTTTTAGCTGAAGAAATGTCTGACAATGAACTACCAAAACTTAACATGAAAGAAAAAATGTCCTTTATGCATTTTTTGCAAAGTTTTTGACTTGTTGAGAGAGAAGTAAACGGTATCGCCCAACTTTTGAAAAACTAAATTTTTAGTGGCTTAATGGACAAGAAAAATTCGTATTGTCCAGTAGTAATAATATCACGAAAAAAACAGGTCGTCCAAAAAAGTCTTTCGAAGAATCTGCTCCTGTTCCCGAAAAGCTACGATGAGTGACTTGTTTCATAGATTTCTTTTAACAGGAGATATTTTATTTTCATCAATTGTAAACTTACAACTGGATGTTAAAAATACTCTTCCAGATGCTGTAAATACGCCTTTGGCCGTTGAATAAAGAAATGATTTGGAAAAAATTGTTTAACTCATACAATGGAATATCAAAAAACAACGATTAAGACTTTCAATCTCTTTTCTATCCTCTATATTTTCAATGTATTTTAATACAAAAAAATCAATCTCCTTCAAATTTAATCTTGATGAAAATTTAAATAACAAAAGTAGAATTATTCCTTCTCTGAAAATTAGAAATAAAATGTATGGTAAAAATTAATTGTGGTATTACTACTGGGTGTTATCTTCAATTTTTCAAATTTGATTTTAGATATTCTCCCACTGTTTACTACCGTTCTCCCAAAATGGCAAAAAAAGGCAGCCCAAATTGCTATATTGTGTTGTTAGAACATGTAGCAACACGTCTTGCATAATTTCCGAGTGGAGTTATGTGGAGTTTTTTTTAAAGACTGTTTAAATTTGAAGTATTGATAAAATTTGTTGATTTTTTTCCCTTTTAAATCGATAAAAAATCTCTGTAACGATATTTTTATCCAAATAATAACTTAAAGTGATTGAAAAATTATGTTTTGATTGACAAAAAATAATTCGGTTCAAAATTTAGACAAACTTTTGTTCCAGCTCAAGAACAACATGTGTATCATTTTGATGAAAATTCGATAGAAAAATTGAATTCTTCACTGACAATTATAATGCTACGCTTTTGCGAAATATCTTAAAATTTCATTTTCTGCGTATTTGTATTGTTGAATTGTTGCAGAATATGAATCAAAACGCAGAGAATAAAAAACATTTACTTGTAAAAAAGACTTTTTGCCAGCTTTTTAAGGATTTGGACCACTGTGCGACGGGGGCTGAAATTTTCAACCTAATTGGTGATAACTTTACGGACAACAATATTCCATGGGGATGTACGGACGGTGTGAAAGCTGTAGTTGGAAATACTGCTGGAGTCGTTGCCAAGATCAAAGAAAAAACCAAAAGTTGCGGTAGTCGTTATTACATCCTTCATCAACATGCACTCGCTATGAAAAAACTATCATCATCCTTGAAGGAAGTCTTGGAAGAAAGCATAAAAATATTCAACTTTATTGAGGCTCAACCAAAAAATTCAAGGTTATTCAACTAAGTACTACTACTAGTACTATTCAAGGCAACTACTTCATATCGAAGATCGCTCTCGTAGAAAAACGTCGTCTCGCCTGTTTGAATTTAGATCGGAAGTCAGAGCGTTTTGAGCTACAATTATTTGGCATTAGGGGTAAGACTGAATGATGATCAGTGGCTCGTCAGGTTGGCTTATTTGGATGACTTTTTTTTGTAAAATGAATGACTTCAGTCTTTCAATGCAAGGTAAAGGAAAAATAATCTTCGATTAAAACGGCAAAATCATGACCATCAAGAGAAAAATCAAATTTTGGCAGGATCGCTCAAAAGCTAAACCTGGACAGCTTTTCAAATTTGAGAAGCATTCAATCAGAAATAATCTCGATGTTATCACAAATTTCGTAGAATTATGACAATCACAACACGTTGATAAATTTATTTATGTATTCCTTGGTGTAAACTTAAACTAACAGGCCCACGTGTCTAATGAAGTCATTTTCAATTACAATTACAATGTTTTGCCGCATGATTTGTTTGACAGCTTCCAGCAAAACAAAACTTATTCTTCTGCCGTTTCCACAACTTATCGCTGCGAGTCTGGGTTTTTCGCATATCTCTCAACGAAGACAAAATATCGATCCCGACTAAAGTCGGAACCAGACGTCAGGCTACAACTGAAACAAACTTAACCAAACTTGTTATAGCTTGAAAAATCGAAGAAAGCGTATTTGTACTGTTGAAATCAATAATTTTTAAAGACACTTACTTTTACATACATACATACGTACAAGACTATTCATTTTATTGGCTACATTTTATTGGCTACAATGACAAGACAAATCTTATTTAAACGATAAATATCATCAAATTTTCAAAACTCGGGTTTTCATTCTTTCAAAAACTTAGGTGCTCCGCCAAAATTTTTGGTTTTAAAAAGTGCTCCGCCGAGCTAATGATCTGAAAACCCCTGAAATAAAGCATTGTAGTGAAGCACACGATTGGCAACTACGGTTAAGAGTCATCAGGGAAGTCAAGTCTCATAACAGGTTTTTGAGTGTTAAACGCATTCGTAACTGTCCCATTTCTAAAAGAACTAAGCTTTAGACAGATGTATGTCGAGAGGAATAATTAAGTTCGTTGCAATGAAAACGTCACTTTTTTACAAATTAAGTATGTGGAATGGAAGTTGAATTTGAGTAGGCGATGTTTTCTGCCAATCACACGCGTTTTTCTCTCCACCCGTGAAAATTTTATAAAATCTTAAATTTTTCAACGTTTTATAGATATTTTAATATCAAAAAGTGCCTAACTGTGATGGATAGGATAAAGTTCAAAGGTGTGCACCGGATGTTCCGTGAATTCCTCGTGAAATGAGTTAAATTCTAAAAGTTGGCAAACGGGTGGCTGCGTAAGCGACGTGATGAAATAGTTTTGTTCGGCCCGGCTATATCTGTTTAGATTCTTAAAGAGTGTTTAAGGAAAGGAGTGTCCGGAAAAGCTGCATGAAGGAATTCAGTCGCTCGAAGAAAATTGATTTAGTGCGATAAATAATCTTAAACCAAAATGTGTGCGACCTCCCGGTATAACTCGCAAACAGCTGCGTTTTCGTCTAAAGTGAGTCGTAAAAGTTGGTTGTTATCGAGAGAGCTCAGAACTGTGATTTGCAAGAAATTGGATTCGGGGCAGGTTCAAAGATTCATATTAAAAATTTGATAAGTCAGTGTAAAAAATCGTGTTCGTTAAATACTGAATTTCGGCAGAAGCGACCATTGCCATAGCGTATTTTGGGTTTCACGTGTGTCATAAGTAAAGGAAGAAAGAGTTCGCGTTCGGCAAACTTGGGGGATTCAATTTTCGGGTTGCTGAGATGCGTCTCATTTTTTCGTGTCTAACTTACAAGGACGTTTGTATTCCGCGTACGGTTCGAAGTAAAAAATGGAAAATATTAAATATATCCGAAGTGTTCAGCTCGAAGGTAAAAAAGTGACGCTCAGAAAAAGAAAGGATTTTTTGGGAAGTGTGGTTGCAATGCAAATGTGGTTTCTAATTCGAATAATAATACCAAGGAATTATTCCGAAGAAAAATACTGGCATACGATAAGTATTTTAGGAAACAAATAATAACATAAATTTATTTATTGATAATTTCATTTTCCATACTTTTAAAATATGATTTCATTTTGCCATTGCCTGCGATGAACTTTATTATCGATCATTGTTAAAACTACAAAGGTAAACTTAAAAAAAAAACCTTTCGAGCTCAAACAGACCTCGGAAGGTTTTATCTCCTACTAATATTTTCCGTTTATCTTTTTTTATTTACAAGAGCGAGTAAAGGCGCTTTATCCTTGGTCGATGACCAGATATGATTGTACACTGAAATCCAAAACAGAACAAATAAGTTAAGAATACTTCAAAATGTTTCTTTTCTAAGGTTTTGCGATTTCTATGTACTAAATAAATCATTTCCAGCCCCTCTAGAATGGTCCTGGTGATTGGTGAAGTTTCGTTAAATCACACATGGTTTCTTCATCAAGGAGCAATTTTCTTAGCATGCTTGCAACGATACTGTCTATTTGAAACGTATGGTACTGGTGGTCCACGTTTCTTCCTGTTCCTGTGTTCCGGATGTCTCTGCGCTCTCTGCTTCATGGTAGGCCCAACCACTTCATGTTTTTGATCATTTTAATGTTTTTATGTTAAAGTAATCAAAAACATGATCATAGACAAGAAGAATAATTTCACACTTGTATTATTCTTTGGGACTCAGACATAAGTTCTGGCTATCGAAGTATGATTAGTGATTAGTGAATTAAGTATGTGGAATGGAAGTTGGAAGTTCAGTTTTTGGCAAGGGTAATGGGATGAGAGGACTGCAAAAAATATGAGAACAGCTTTTATGTATTCCTAAAGCTGCCAAAAACACCAAAATCATTGAAAAAAGGGTGTTAAACTTTGAAAACAGTTCTCCAATACTCAGCGAGAAAGTCATCTCGATATGCACTGTCGCCAAAAGGGCAACGAAATAACTGTACACAAACCATTTAAAGGAAAGATGCACTTCTGTTTTCACAAAAACAAAAACAGACCAGGAAAAAAACGAGTGAATGAAACAAGATGCTCCCATGTTTATTTGCCTAAGTACATAAAAACGTTCGCAAGTGACACCGCTTAGACAACTTTTCTCCCATCCCAGAGTTTTGTTTTTGTCGTCTTCGTACAGTTGATGTCATCAAAATTGGGTGTGTTGTGTTGTAAAACTGACCATGAAAAATTGCTACGCTTAAAGGCAGGCAAGCAAACTAGCTGTTGTTGCTGTAATGATGCACCGCTTCGCTTGACTGAAAAGAAAAGAACGAGAAAAACAACAGAAACGAAGGTGTCCCTTTAAAAATATCATAGTAAACAACACCGTTCCCGGTGTGCTGTTGGCCTGGGGAATCAGATGAAACAACAGGAAAGGTGGACACACTTGAGGCGCGAAAGGGACAAACCGGTCATGCGCCACTTTTGACGAGTCGTCGTTTCCCTCTGGGGCTCTGAGTTGAAGGAAGGAAGAAAAAACCGTCTCCAGCTTCCAGTTCCTATCCAGGTCTTGATCAACTTACTGGTAAGTATACGGCCATGTTTGGTTCCCCGAAGGAAATGGGAAACGGGAAGGAAGGTTTCCGTACCTATTTACGAGAAGGTGTAATACATGCATGCATCCATATGTGAGTTTGCAAGATGAGCATCGGAGCAGCTTTTAGCAGCTTGATGGGCTTGATTATGGTGATCGGGAGAGCGCTTGGTTGCTTGCATGGTGTTCCTTTATTGGGTGCATCGGTTCGAATCAGGAAGTTGCACCGGGACCATTGCCATTGCCATTCGGAAGGGCCTCCAGGTGATGCGGTAGCTGAGATGGCCCCATCCACAAATAGTAGATTGGTTGAGCAAGCGCAATGTGTGAAGGGCCTCCTTCTGTGAATTATTTTCCTTTTATTTGTGTGGCGATGGGCTTGAAGCTTCTTCTATTGAGTAACAACTGCGCTCTGCGGTCTCTGAACAGCGGACAATCATAATGGCAAATGCTCCTCGAAAAGGTGTGTTATTGTTGTGGTTTCTTTTGGAACCCGGTTTTCTTGGGATTTTAGTTGGATCCTCCTCTTGGCGGATGGAAGGAGCACACACACGTTCTATGGTCGCGGTTTCTTACAATGAAAATGGCTTGGCCATGCATAGTGGTGGTCGCGGTCAAAATGGGTGGTCACTTCTAGATTTTTTTTTCCTTTTGAAAATTTAAATTATGAAATGTACGTGCCGTGGGATTTGACCTTTAAGAAGTGATTGAACTTTCATTTTCTTTGATTGACAACCTTCTGTGCGTTTCGATGATTAATTTAAATTCTGTCCTATTAGAGCAATTTTACAATTTCTTAATTTTGAAAATTATGATTTTTTCAATAATTTTGACAATTTTGTCAATTTAATGAATTCAGACAATTTTGACAATTTTACAATTTTGATGATTTTGCCAAATTAGACAAATTTGACAACTAATTTCGACAATATTCGACAAAAATGTCGATTTGTTAATTGGACAATGTTGACTATTTGTCAATTTTGACATTTTTGATAATCGTGACAATTTTCAGCATTTCGATAAGCTCGAAAAGTTTGACAACTTTGATAACTTTGACAGTTTTTTAACAACTCCTTATTGGATTGTTTCATTAGACTGAGCGATTTGGGGTCATTTTCGAATTTCTCAAAACCTGAGGCCTAAAAACTTCGTTTTGGTTCAAAAATCATCCATGTTTTTTTGCAGAATTTTAAGTTACGTTTACATTTTATGTTTGTATGGAAAAATGGAATATTTTGTACTGAAAAATCAATCTTATTTTTGTTTCTTTTGTGGAACCGAGCCTGCCTATGAATTCTGTGCCAATTTATAAATTCTCTAAGGGAAATTTTTCAGCAGACAACTTTGTCGAAGACGGTAGCTTTGTATCTTATAACACAAAAAATATATTCGATGTTTAATGGGAGCATGTTTTTTTGGCAATGACAAACAAAGAAATTTAGTTGACAAGGTATTGCATGACTACTTTTAATGCAACGCTTAGCAAGGTACCAGTAATGGTGTCTAAGGAAAATGTACAGTAAATAACGTAAACAATGTTCGAGTACTACATTGAAATCTCCTACTGGACTGAAAATAGAATTACAAACCTGCGAATGACAGGAATTTCGCTTATAAAAAGCGTCCCTAGTCCTATTGTCGCTATTCGGTTTGGTGCATTACAAATGATACTACATTTTTTGTAATAAATTTTGATTGGGAAAGCAAAAACCGAGACCTACATTGGATTATGATGTTTTCCATACAAACATCAACAAAAAAAAAAAAATTAAATCGTCTGCTGGGCGATAATGAACCTCATTTTCTACCGGGTACCATTTTTTATCACGTTCATTGATTTTGCCAAAACTTGTCTTGGTATTAGATCAAACATTTTTACATCTTTGGACCAAATTTAAAGATTGTTCTATGAAAATTGTCAAAGATACAGCAAATTTAGTGAAGCAATTCCGAATTTCCCTTTTTTACGGTAATTGCTGTATCTTTGTTTCCAGTCATTGTAAAGACTTCAAATTTTGTACAGCGTTAGTTGTGTTAACTAGATTGTGTGAAATTTTCATGAAAAAACATCAACCGAGAGAAAAATGGCAGCTTGTTAAGAATAGACGAATTTCGCGCCAACTCGACACATTATCTGGCATGACCCTCTCAGAATTGAATGAAACTTAACCTTACCTAGTTAAGGCACTCGGCATACTTAGTTTTCCCAAAAAAGATCTAGAATAACATTTGAAAAAGGCCATACTTTTCAGGCCATTATTAAGCAAAAATTTAGCTCTCAAATTTGTAATTTGTGTAGGAATTGTTATTCCGGGTACTGCCTACGGGAGAGTTTTTGAAAAATGATTAAATTTTTAGAAAAAATATTGACAAAAAATATTTTTAAATCCTACTCTGAGAAAAAAGCATTTTTAAAATTAAACTTAATTTCCCAAAAAAAGCCATCTCAGAGTTTGATGATATTTTTTCAAAGCCAAATAATAATAAGGCCTACAAGTCGTCCATGCATTGCAACTCGTGCATATTTAAGGGAAAAAAGATTTCTAACAAAACTCTTACATGATTTTTTTTAAATCGTGTAATTTATTTTTTCATTGTAGATTTCCAACATTCAATTCAAAAACTGCTTAATTGAATTGATTGTACTAATTTACTGAGCTTCGAATGTAATAATTGATGGTAAAAGTAAGTGAATATCCTACACTGAAAAAAAAATGCAAAATTAAAACTTTAAGTCGATTTAAAAAACAATGGCCTTCTCAGAATTCGATGAAGTTTTTTTTGGTGGTGAGATATAATGTGGTTGACAACTCTTCTGCATATCGCAAAGTAAGCACTCTTAAAGGAAAAAAGTTTTTCTAACAAAAACTTTTTTATGTTTTTTTTTATGAAAAACTTAAAACCAATGATTTGAGTGTATAATGATAAACTTCTTTGGGTAGGATTTCAAAAACAA
The DNA here is from genome assembly GCF_029784155.1 of Uranotaenia lowii. NCBI lineage: Eukaryota > Metazoa > Arthropoda > Insecta > Diptera > Culicidae > Uranotaenia > Uranotaenia lowii. The sequence continues at coordinate 44,743,948 of NC_073691.1, forward strand.
AAAAAAATTCTATATTTTTTTTAAAAATAATCGATTTTTTTAAAAAAAACTTTCTCATGAACTACATTTGTGTAAGAATTGTAACTTTTGAGCTAATAATGATTACAAAATTTTTCCCTGAACTGTTTGGCCCTTTTCAAATGTTAGTCTACATAATTTTTGGGAAAACTAAGTATGCCAAGTTGCTTTCCTGGGTTACATCTTTATGTCCACAAAGTTTCATTGAATTCTGAGAGAGATTGATAAATTTAACTTTTGGAAAATTGTGATTTTTAACGATAATGGCAAAGTAATTACGAGTCTCGTGTGTTTTCGAGAAAAGTTCAGTGAAGAAAATCATAAAAATGATGAACATGTATCCAATGTTGTTTTAACTGGTGGAATCGAAGGAACTGCTGCTACGCCCTCTGGAAAGATGCAGAACCATGGCATTAATCTTTAGGAGGACCGTCGAATTATAAGATAAGTGTTTTTTGCTTTATTATTATGGTACATTTTTTTTGAATTTGTTTTTTTTTTTGGAAAAGGTGGCAGAAATAATTTATCAGTTATTAAGTATTTCTACCAGAAGAAATATTTCATCTTCGATAAATTGTTTGATGAAAGCTTGCGTAAAAGATTAGTTGATAGCAGTAATTCATTTAGGGGTATTTTGTTAGCCTTTTGAGTTATACAAATAAATCTAAATTGATGTTTTTTTTTATAATTTAAATGGAAGTGACAAATTCAGGAAATAAATTGATAATGAAAGCACCGTGAATATGCTAGAGATATGAATTGATGATAATTGATAATGGAATATTTTCATGGAAACATAATTTCTGTTAGAAGTTTCAATGAATGCTGTTCACATGAAATGAAAGCCAATAATAATATTGATAATTATTTTGAATTCCACCATGGTAAACTCAGGAATATTAAAAGATTCATTTAAGTTTGAATAAAAAAAAGGTAGGCGAATGATAAAAGTGATAAGAAAAAGAAAGAGAACTGATAAATAGCATACTTCGAGCTAAAGCATCTTTTTTCTATTATTATTTATCTATTGTTCATTCATTACTGCTCACCTTTGAACCTACAACTTTTGAAGAAAGGGAAGCTTCAGTACTACAGCACCAACAGTAAGTATTCAAGATGTAGCGACAAGCTTTTTTTATTAACACAGAAGCAATCCAATTCACCAATGTGCAAAGCCCGTTCGTTCGTTAATTTGTTAACCAGGAACGTTAGAAAACAAAGTTACATTTCCATGAATATTTTCCGGAATAAATATGTGAAAAGATAATAAACAACACTTCAGGAATAAGATACGCATATCTATAGATGACTTTAGTAAAAAGATAACGCTATGAAATTCGAATGTTATGAGTAACTTTTTATTGCTTATTGTTAATGATATTAAAAGCAAACATCAATCTGCTAATTGAGAGTGAACATCCCACTATGAACAACCAACTTTGTTGATTGATTTGTTTTCTCCGTGCAATCTCTAAATCAAACTGAGGCAAAGAGTTGAATTACACTGATGAGTTTCCAAAAACGATCTTATTCAGTTACCAACAAAATAGAAATTAAAAGGAACAAAGAGGAGAATCATTTCATCCATTAACAAAACTTTAATATTTTAAATATTTCCTTATAAACATTATTCTAAGTTTAAAAGAAGTATCTTCAGTTTAAAAGATCATTTTTGAAAACACATTAGTGTATCAGGAACAAGAATTAGGAAAACAAGTTAGCTCAAAGAAAAAAAATTAAATACCTTTTAGTTTTATTTTTAAACTTTTTATCGCTGCCTCAATTATTGAAATAGGTGTTTCCTTAAGAAAAAACTAGGAGCATAGGAGGTGTAGGGAAATTCGATCGCACCATTCACCAAAATGGATCCTGATCTATAACCTTTCCCCAACTTACATAACCCTTTCCTTTGATATTTGAATATAGATTCGCAGACGTATAGACGGTTTCTATAGTAGGCGATATTGATTTACCTTTGTTTCTGAATTTTTCGAAACTAGTTTTTGGATTATATAGAGATAAGAGGTTGTCGATTGAACCTAAAAAGTATCATACTAACATTCCTTCCTGTTTCCCCCATTGACTACTAGGACGTGGCCGGCGCCGTTATTGATCATTTTCAAAGGGAGAGCATGAGTTTTGTGCATTGTGAATGAACTGCTAGTCCCAAGCATCATTCTTTTGGCCCTTGCACAAAGCTGATGGCCTCGATCAATCACGGAGTAGCAACCATTGGCGAGGTAGAACTTGTTCTGCTTAGCCACGCCAGCGATCATGGAATTTGAAGTGCATAAGTTGAACAAAGTCTAATAAAATATTTTATCTGAAATGTTAACTGAATGATCATATCTAAGCTCTTCAAGTTCAATGATTTAAGGTGGATATGAGTAGTCAACTAAGCTAAGCTAAGCTAGCTAAGTTTCATTGAATTCTGAGAGAGTCATGCCTCCTAGGGTTTGAAAACAAAATTGAACCGTTTAGTTTACACGGATAAAAAACTCTACAGTTTGTTATCAAAATTCGTATGGTTGGCTCTTCCATATCACTGATTTTTGGTTGAACCCATAATATTGCTAAATCTACATCGATGACTACGAATAAACTAGCGTTGCTGTAAAGTTGTTTTGGCTATCGAGGATTTCTCATCTGCTCATCGCTAATATAAACTAACATATGGCGGATTTGGCTATTTTATTCAGGTCAACTTAAAGATTCTAAATGTTAGTTTTTGAATGTCACAAAAACAGAAGATGGCGGAAGTTATTTGTTGGAGGACACACATCAAAAAGCGAAAAAGTAAGTTCAATTTGTTGTGTAAGTTGATTTGTTCTACTAACAGTTGTTTTCAGTTTCAGATTCATCCGCTGGGACATATAAGTTGAAGTGCGCATACTTTGATCCCGGTAGGCCGAAGCAATGGGAAAAAAAATCAAAATACCGCAAAATGTTTCCAAATAAATTTTACCACGTAAGTAGTTTGATATTTTTTGAGTATTTATAATGTTCTCTCGATTGAAAAAAAAACTATTTAGATTTTGACGATTTTTTCAAATTTTGTTCCAAGGGCAGGGTGGCGTTTTCCGCGCAAATCTAAAAAAATATCCTTCTGGAAACGGCAGAGCAGCACCATCTTGAACTAAAAAATATGCCACTAATGTGATATATGATAAAAAAAAGACTAAAATCGTATAACACGTATAATACGTATAATAATCGTATAAACGTATAATCAGATTGTTGGCTTGATTGTTTTTTTCGGGTCAGAACCAAACAATCATATTCATGGTCATGTAGACGCGGAATATAACTGATAAATCTCTATATTTTCTCCGTGTAATTTTGTAAATAATGTTTATAATCTGAACAACCAGGCCTGACGTAAGACGTTATGAAATGTTTTGGAACATAAATATTCACACTTTTCAACAAAAACTAAAACTTAGATTTCGAGTTGACGAGCGACTTAGAATTATTTGTCAAACAAAAAAGAGAATTATTGAAAAATTCAAAACAAAGATAGGGTTTAGTCTATTAAAAAAAAGTATTTATGAAGTGAGGAATCAAAGATTTATGTTTTTTTCTCTAAACATTAAGGCAAACATTAGCAGAAATCAGAATACATATTTACTTGGTTATTAAAGTGAATTCAAATTCAAACCATAAAAAAAAGACATAATTTTTTCGATTATTTGTATTGCTCCAAAATTTCAAACGCTAAGCTGCCAGAAATTTTAGAATAATCAATCATAATTGCTTACTTCTTGACTCCTTCTTAAATGACAGTTTCTATTGATATAATAAGGATTTTTTGAAATTGTGAATTAATTTTTTTTTGTTTCGATTATAGTCGTTTTTCCAGCTTTATGGCATTCACGACTTTATCAACGTTACAGTTGGCGGAACGTTATTGAAAAACTTATCCGGTACCACTGTGTTCGATGTTTGCTCTTGGGCTCGAACTCGTGAACATCGGCTCAGGAGACAACAGACTTGTCAACTGAGCTATATCACAAGCCCAATTGTGAATTAATCTTGATTGAACAAAATATTGAAATTGATAAACAGAATTTAAAATATTTCTTGAATATGGAGTAAGCATTCAATTAAAATTCAAAATTTTAGAAGAAAAAAATATTTTTGGAAAATAAATTCTGTAAAAACTTAATTCGAACCATTATTATAAAATTCGCAATGGATTACGGAAATCGTAATCAAGTCAAATTAGAATCCATATTACTGGGTTCGAAATTAAGAGAATTTAAATTAATATACTAAGATATGTATGACCTTTAAGTTCTGGACAACATATTCTAGATGTAACATACACATTTAAGTGTCGTTATCCTAACGTTTGCAGCCCTTTTCTTTGAATTTTGAAGATGTTTCTTACGACGTATTGAGAGGGCTAGAAATGACTTTTTGTAATCCTAAATTTCGAATATCAGCATTATCCTTGACATAAAAATTTCGTTTTTTTTTATTTGGAAAGGAAACTCAAAGAATAAGAAAAATTTAAACTTAAATTCAAATCTTGAAATTCATTTTTAATTGATGAGTTACTAATATAGAAAATGAATACCTGAATATATTAAGTAATCCCATTTTGAGGTTCTATAAAATTATGCAGGTTTGAGTTATTTTGCATTAAAAGTAAGTAAGTGGTTTTCATTTCTAACTTTCGAAAATAAATCCTGGAAGTTGTCAATTTTTTTTCAAGAAGTTAAAAAACATGAATCATTTCAGTTATGTTACAATTGAATTTTATCTTGAAAATAAAATACAAGTTCTTTGGCTACAAAACTTATCATTAAAAATTTGTTTCGTGATCAGAATCCTGTGAAATTTAACAAAAAATAAAATCTAGAGTTCTCAAAAATCAAGATTTTATGTTATATTTTTTGGTATGTGTTCCAAACAGACTCTGATTTAATATAAACTTTTAAATTTGAATCCACAATCAAAATTATGAAATTGCAATAGCTAGGAATTTGAATCCTTAATAAAGTTCTCACATTTATATTTTAATTTTGATTATAAAACTTAACTTCGAGCTGAATTTGAATTTCTAATTTTGATTCCGAATCTGAGTACTGCCTTTTGAACCTGAGTTCGAAATACGAATTTTGAACTTGAAAACGATTTTTGAATCTAAGTTTCAGATAGTAATTCCTCCTAATCAAGAGCCAAAAAGCAAAATTTGGATCAGAACTTCAACCAGAAATCTCTTATTTGAATTCTGAATTTTTCGCTTCCGATTTAAATTCTTTCCTCTGTTATTTATCCGAAATTCAACTTGTGAATCTAAATGAAAACTGCGAATGATGAAAATGTTTCAGATTTTTCAATACTGGATCCCGATTATGATACTTATGATGATTTAAAAGTAAAAAATTCAAATCATAAAATTGGTTTGAAATTTCAAATATTTTCTCTTCATATGCCGAAATGATGATTTTCGAATAAAGAAGCTTGAAATGCAAAACCAGTATTCAAATCAGTATTTTTGCCAATGATGTTCGAAACTGAAGTTCAGTAACAATAAACTGGGCACAGAATCCGAATTCCTATCACAGACATCGAATTTTAATGTTTATAAGTAGATTGGAATCCACAAAATCTGGAATTATTCTACCCTAAGCTTTCCAGATATTTTTTCTGCAAGTATCCGGGCCGTGCAAATCCGGGACATTTTCTCCAATATCTGCCAATATCAAAATTTTTAATTCGAAATCATGAAGAAAAACACTTGACTTTTGTTTATCGAAATACATCAGTTAATTTTCAATCATATTTTAAGCTTTCAAAAAATAATTCACATGAATTTTGATAAAATTTACTCAATATATTTAAACGCAAATACACAATTTTAATGACTCAATTAAAGTTTTTTTTTATTTTAGAACTAAAGTGCAAAAACTTGGACAAAATCTGGGCGATTTGGAAAGCGTAGTTTTTTCTTATTAAATTCGTTATTCGTGACTTATCAATAAGTTAGAAATTTTTTAAAAAACTGATGTAGGCTTATTTATCTTGGATAAGATTTCGAGATTTTGGTTTTAGTTCTTTGTCGAGATTTTTTTTCTCTTGAATCATTTTAGTCGTTCATTAAAATTTGATTGGGAAATTGTAATTCGGGGTTTAGAGAAAAACATTTTGTTTGGCATTTTTGGACCCTCATGGGGGGGGGGGGGTGTTTGACCCCCAAGATCCCCCCGTTTCTACGGTCGCGCCATGGAAGAGTGTACTCATCAAAAAACGTAAAGAGTGAGGCTAAAAAATTCGGATGACTTATTATTGGATACATGGCCGTAGGAACGGGGGGGGGGGGGGGGGGGTTTTGGGGGTTAAACCCCCCCCATGAGGATCCAAAACAGCACCCGAGGTTTTCTACTCTACACCCAAAATTTTAAATTCAGAACCAGATTATGATAAAAACGCCAAAACCTCAAAAATTCATCCCAAGTCCAAAATTCAGCTACACTTTTCCAAAATTTTCTCACTTGTTCATCTAAGTTCAGGTCTTAATATTAAATTTTGAATCAAATTAAACCCATTTCGGAGGTTCTGATTCCATAATACCCAGAAACCAAGATTGTATTCCCATTTTCGTACTTCGGACTCTGATCCAGTTCAGGATTCTTGATTTTCAGTTTGTATAATCATAAGAAATAAGAAATGAAAAGCTGTCTGAAATCCTGAAAAGAGAAATTTTGTATTATGTTCAATTTCGAAGTTCTTAATTTTAATTCTTACACAAAATTAAAAAAAATTAAAGATTCGAAATGCCAATCCAACATTGAAAATTCAGATTTAAATCTTTGTTAATTCATATTTTGAGTCTGATTCACAATAAAGATTAAAAATATATAATTATGAATATACAGAATTTAAATAATAGATTCATGAATGAGGGCTCTGAAAATTGGCTCATAAAAGTCTGATCTGGAATAAGATTCGGAAATCGTATTTGTTGTACATTTCAGAAATCGTAAAGAAATTTGGATACAGATTCAAAGCACAATTTTTTAATTCAGGTTCAGAATTCAGATTTAGAATGCAGATTTAAATTCATAAAAAGGTTTAGCTTGTAAAATAATTTAATATTCAACATAAATTGATGAGGAATTCAAGAGATCGTTACCTTAACACATTACGGATCAAATACGAGACATCTGGGCAAATTTCAGTGTGTCTTGTCATAGAATTCTTCACGGTCCTCAATGTTTTAAGATTGCTTGTGAATTAAATTTTCAGATTTCAATTTTTTTTTAACAAACACACGTCAATTGAAAATAACAAATAGAAGGTATAATTTGAGTTCTTCGTTTTATCCAAAAAACCCTAATTTTATTTCAAAAAATCATCCACAGGATTTTCATTATGAAATTGATTTTTTTTTTAAATAGTACTTGCAGCGAAAGAATAAACTTCACCTAAAAAATCTGCACAAAATACTATATTTTCCCAGTGTTTTGTTAAACATAACAAATACATTAAGGACACCAAAATTCGGCAGTTTATGTTTCAGAAATCAATATACAAAATTCTGCTAATTTATTATAGACATTTGAGTAACAGGATTTATTCTGTTAAATTTTGTAGAATGAGGTTTCATTATTAAATTCATAGCGTTTGAATAATGTTTTTTAATGGAGCATACTAGCGGCTAGCGAAAAAACGAAATATCTCGTATTTGCTCCAAAATGTGTAAATATTGCAGTTTCTTAAGCAAAAGTTTCATACTAAAATCATTAATTTGGTTGAAGTTTGCATAACAAAATTTATCCGAAAATCTGATGATTTTTATGTCTAGCTTCTTTTTTTTGAAAATTTGAGTTATTTTAATCAGAGGTTAAAATCTTTGAATTTGCAAAATAGTTTGGAATATTGAGCTTGTTTGATTTGAGTATAGAATAAATTTTATTCAAGAAAAGAAAGACTCTCTTAAAAAAGCTTTTTTTATACCCGAATCAACTAAGTTTGATCTACCTGACTCTTAAACAAATTCAAAGGTATTAACCATCGATGGAAGTGATTTTTGCTCACCTTATAGGCTTAGGACCAATTTTTTTTAATACGAAAACTTTAAATGTCAAAGTATCTAAAAATGAATAATCATATAGTAACAAACATTTTTTTTTTCGTATTCGTGAATTGTTGGGCAAAAAAGTCATAGGTAAAAATCAATCACCAAAACCCCCCCCATGAGTCGGTTCTTCCTACGGCCCTGATTGGATACCAAAACCTGAAAATCATTTTTAGTACGTCGGATGTCAAAATCTTTAATCTGAATTGCCAATTGAATCAACTTTATAAAACAATGTTCAGAGCTTTTTTAAGGTTTTGGAAATGGAAATTTGCAATCTGAAAAATCTCGATGGGAGTGTTTGGTGGATTTGACCTTTCCTCAAACAAATTCACCAGATAGCAGACGGTTTACGGTAAACAAACTCTAGGACGGGTCAAAGCAATGGAAGATTGATTCACTTGAATCCAGAATGAATTTAAGTTATGAGAGCCTACGAGAATTTTCAATTGAACTTAACGTTTCTTTATCGACTGAGTGTAGGTTTCTCACCAAGTAAATTAAGCTCAAGCAATGTTATTAAACACTCGGAAAAATATGGTTGTTACATTTGTATGACTTGTTAGGAAGAAAAAAGTTTGTTTTTCAACAGTGTTCGATTCTAAGTTCGTTCGTTTCCCTATATTAAGACGCCAGTTTGCTGCCTCGGAAAATGGTTGGACAAGCATTCGAACCGTTGAAATATCTGGTCATGAACATTGAATTGCCCGATAGAATCGGGTTCAATTTCTAAACTGGATCTATCTCAATCTGCTGTGTACATTTCTTCTTCCTTGTACGTTTACTCAAGCTACTTCCCTTATTTTCTGTGTTTTTACCATTTTTGCGTCAACGTCTTGCTACTTTTCCGTCCAAAAAAGATCATAAATAAGCAAACACACGTGACTCCAAATGGATCCAAACAGAAACGAGAGAAGAAAAAAGCGAGCCTTCAAAGTAAGTTTTTCGAAAGAATGATTCTGTCTGCTTGAAGTAAGCAGGAGCAACAAAGGTCTAACTTTAGCGATCCATACTTCTTTTTCAAACTCGTGCTAAGCCCCAATTCTTAAAAGTCGAAACTGGCCAACTGGCCCGGCCAAAGTTACTTGAAGCTTACTGGTCCGTTTCCTCCCATTTTTCCTCCACAGACCGTCTCCGATTTCGAAGAGTTTACGTGAAGAAACCGGTTTATTTTGTGCTTCTCCACTTAGCTCCAACTTCTTACTGTACAGCCTCTCGCCTCGTATCTGGACGCTTTTGATCAACTCTCTTTTCCAATCAAGTTTCGTCTTATGTTTCGTAGCCACTTTTTTCAGGAGACTTGTATTCTTTCAGTTGGTTTGTTCTGAAAAAAAAAATGAAGTCGACCGCGCAACTCCAATTTCAATATTTGATTACGTTCGCCGTAAAGTTGCTGTTAAGAATCGGTCCCAGAAAAAAAAAGTATCAAAACAAAAACAATGTTAAGTCAGATTGTGGCTTCAGATATTCTACACCCAAAACCAGCTAAGTAGGTTCAAATCCGGAATATTTCTAATCGGATTTCAGGCACCTATAAAACCACACACACACACACACACTTTAGAATGCAATGCTCTAAACATTGGGATCGTAATCAGGGAGAGACAAAAAAAAAAACTAAAAACTAAATCAAGCGGAACAATTTTTAGAAGTTAAAACTTAAGACGCCCTCGGATTTTCGAGTTCGAGACCATCGTTCGCTAAGAAGCTTACCATCTTCGATCTTGTCCTAATGAGTCTACTTTGGGCCAGTTCATCTGTTCTGTTCCATTTTTCTGTGTGTTTTCTGTGTTTTTCTTCGTCTTGTTTGGTTAAATCAGTGCTGGTCATTGTTGTTGTTGTTGTTGTTGGTTTTTAGGTTTATTGGCCTGAGGAACGATGCCTCATATCGCCATCACAAAGTGCTGGTCATTGTCTCGAGACAATATGGCACTGGACTGCTTGCGTTTAGTTTTTTTTACCCCGTTTTTCTTCTAAAAAAAGAAAAAAAGAGGTTGATGAATCTTTAATTTTCACGGAGAGGTACCTACCAACCGAAAAAAAATTGAGTTCAACAAACGAAAATCATGCAACCTCATCTCATCATCGAACAAATTCCATCCAATTTCCATAAGGAACCCGCAGCAGAGCGGTAGGATCGAATTTTCTCTGGCGTTTGTTCTAGCTAGGATTGTTTGTTCTTTCGTTTATTTAGTTTCTAGTTTTTGGAACTAATCGGATTGGATCGGGTTACGCAGGTGTGCCAACGAAATTTGGTGGCGTCGTCGTCAGGGAGTAGAACAAAAAAAAACGGATGGCAAACGAAAATTTGAAGATTGGTTTCAAAACTCAATCTCGACGTACAAGTGGTATGACTGTACTAATAATATAATGCTCAATTGAAGAATTTTGTATGGGAGTAACATTAGTTTTTTACCAGATTTACTTCTTGAGCTTCAAAAGGTTACTGATAAAAGTGACCACTCACAATTTTATACAATTTTGGAAATGTCATCAGATGATCAGATAGACAGAAAATGATTTTAAAAAGACGGACCATTCAAAGCTTAACCACCTATTTTCAAATTATCTTAGGTCATTTGCCCCTGCAAACAAAGTAAACAGTGGCATTGTGGAAATACCATCTATTTACTAGGATTGTTCGATCTTCTGGAAAAGATCGATTCCTAAGATCGATTCAGCTGAATGGTTCCAGGGTCGATCCACCTAAAAAATCGAAGCAAAAGGATCGATCTCTGGAAGATCGATCTTTAAATTTTTTTTAGGAGTGCTGCACGAGGGCTGCTTTATGCTGGAGTGAAAAACGATAGGATAGCTCATACACTTCAACATCAAATATATGAGCAATAAAAAAACATTTAACGTCAGAATGTTAAACATTTCGTGACTTTGGTTGAGTGTATATTAAGCTTTCCAGATTGCCCGGTTATATCCGGGTTTGCCTGGATATGTAATACAAAATGTGGGAAAAGTCCGGTCCGGCCCGGTTTTCCGGTTTTATTTAAAAGTCCGGATTTATTCGCTTTATTCGCCAAATCAAACAAAAAAAGTGTGGTAACAATGTTTCATTTATGCGTCCTAAACGAAATTTTTGAGCAAGTTTTATAAAATTAATCATGAAAATTTTTTGGAAACCTTAAATACGATTTAAAATCTGCTGATGAGTTTTGATGAACAATTTTTTTTAAAGTTTTTTTCTTGATTTTTCTTGATTCTTGAGTTATTCCTGGATTTTGACGAAATTTGCTCAGTTATTGTCCGGATTTTCGGTTGACAATTTTGATATCAAATGGTCGGATTTTGCCAGTATCCCGGATTTGTCCAGCCCTGATACGAGCTGAAAAAGTTTTGGCTACCTTAGTGTATATGACATATCAAAAACAGAATAGAGCATTTTTCCATACAACGTACTTTCAAGTTCAAATTGTAAGCAAATGAGATAAGAATAAGTCTTAATATTGTAATTTTACTGATCAAAGCAATTCAGATAATTTAGTGTACCTCATAAATAATAAGTATCGAATCTCTTCAAAGGAAACCCTTTTCCATTGAGATTCTTATCGTAATCTTTTTGAAAAAAAAAAAACACTTCAGTAAGTTCACTTATGCTTGGAAATGCTTATTTTGAAAAGGCTACGGATTTTTATTTACGCTGGTTTTTTTAATAACATCAATTCAGTCACAGGTCATGGCATAAAAGTAACGTGTTCATCTATCATCTGAAATAGGGTTACCATATCCTGCAACGCCAAAAAGAGTACATTGAGAAAAAATTGTAAAGACAAACGCCATTTATTCAAAAAGCATAATGTTTTAGGTTACTCAAAAAACCGCCAATTTGTTGCAAGATACATAACTTACATGACAAATGCTCAGAATTTTAAGCTGGATTATTCGAAGTTTTCGATTATATGCTGAGAAAGCACACCAAAGTTGATAAAAAACTGCATTTTAAAAATTTTTTTTTTATTATAGGCTGGGCTTTATTCTGACAATTTCCACACACTTCAGTGTGCTTCCAATGTGCTTTCCTCGCGTTCCAAATGAACACTTCATATCCATGGCTAGAATAAGGCGATTCTAAGAAACAAAGTCACTTCAAGTTACTCGCCTCGCAGAATAAGCCTCATTGTCTACTGTCCGGGAGATCATTGCATACTCAAAGGCGCTTATTTTGAACGAAAAATCTCGATTCAAATCGTGAATCTACTCGTGATTCCCTCCATTGGTATCCATCGTTTGAAACATTCAGCAAAAGAAGTAATACTGAAATGTTGTGCATCGAATGCATAAAAAGTTGGTATTCTTGTATTTTTAAGGATACAATGTTTATTTATCGGAATGCTTTTTTATTGTGGCCTCATTTAAATGCTGAACAGCCTTCTACCGAGTTTCGACTATGAGACAAGGTTGCCGAAAAAAATATGTGACGGTTTTCTGTGATGCTGTTGTCATGAAATGTATAAAAAAAATTGAAGTCAAATATTCACAAATTTAATCGTTTTTAATAATTCCATTGGAAAAAGTGAATAGACATAACAAATGCAGTTATATTTTATGAATTAGTTTGAAAATATGAGGTTAATAGTGATATCAAAATTCTTAATCTCACGATCTCAGGAATAAAAATAAAAATAACTTTAAAAGATCGAAAGATCGGATCAAAAATAAACCGATTTAATCGATTTTTCCTAGTCTAAAGAATCGATCCAAAAATTCGGAAATTTAAGTTCAAAAGATCGATTTCGCTTAGATCGATCCAAGATCGACCAATTCTACTATTTACCTACACTAGTATGTTTCAAAAGTGTACAAAAACAGTATCAAGCAAATAAGCCTGAACGCTAGATATTGTCTTTGGATGTCCCATGACCTATGGGCTTTAATTAAGGTTAAAGATAATTATTTAAAACGAGTGAACAAACATCCTAATGATAACAAACTCTCACAGAAGGTGAAGAACTCATTACAGACAAGAAAAAACTTGTTGGCAGAAAAAAGATATTACTCTTCAATTGGATTAGATCTTGCTAAGGAAATATCCGTTTAAACTAAATTTGATGTATTGTCCAACACCAACGAGGTCCAGAGCACATTTTTATGCAACCAACGGATGAAAATGAAGTCAATTTGGTCATTCTTACCATGAAAAACAAAAAACTGGAGGCCTGATAGTTTTGCTGCGAGTGTGTTAAAAAATAACATCATTGTATTAACTCCTATTCTTAACAGTTTTTCTACTCAATTGAATCTGGACGTTACCCAGTTTACCTTAAAACAGCAAGAGTGACTCCAATATTCAAATCAGGTGATCCAGAAGATGTTAGCAACTGTCGACTAACATCAAGTCTCAGGGTTTTTTGCAAAGTTTTCAAGGAAGGAATATACATCGTTCACGATATATCAAAGAAATGCGAATAAAATCACACATTCAATTGCGGATAACTCATCACAGTCAATTCAAACTTGTTTGTCATTATTTGAAGTACAATTCCTGAAATTATGAGCTTTATACCATACTGGAAACATATTTTAAAACACAAAGAGTGAAAGTATGTCGATTTTTCATACATTTTACCGAAATTCTCCATACAAATTTAAAGTCTTTCGCGCCAGCTTGTGCTTCTGCCAAATGACCTGAAACCATCAGAAAGTCATTTTTTCACCTAAAGGCACCAACCTAGGGGGTGCCGCGTGGAATATAAGGATTTTTTTTTGTTATGGTCCAGTCTAGTGCCCAAGTAACACAGATTAAGCCAACTGGCTTTTTGAGTTTTATTATTGGTTTATGAAAACTTTTCCATGGCATCCAATTTTAAAAACTATTTTATTGTAACATAGGAAATGCTTCATTTATCGTGTGTTTTAAAAGAGCCCTAAAAGTTTTGCTAAACTTGAATAAAACGCTATCTTAAGAGTGTTTAAAAAATGTAAAAGTATTGCTTAAGCTTTTATACAACACATACTTTCCTGTTTTTTCAAGGCTTTTTTACATGTTTCAATAAAGCACTGAATGCTCTTTTAAAACTAGCGTTCAAGCGAAGTTGTTTTATTGGAACAGTGGATGTAGGCATAGCCACAACCCGTGGCGTAGAGGATAGCATTCAAGTCTTATAAGCCAGTGGGTATGAGATCGAATCCCGGTCACGGCATACATAGCACACTTTCTGTGGGTTGGTGGTTTTAGCATTTGTAAGATGCTAGCCATCATATCCTCGAAAGATGTACGCTTAGAGTTAAGGCATGATAAAACAAAGTGACAAAATTTTTCTAACTGGAAAAAAACTGTTTTACAACTGCTTCAAGATTTTCAATATTAACTTACTAAACGCCATGTTGATTGTGGAACTCAATCGAAATTACTGAAGCCATCTTGAAGGAAATAATATAATAATACTAAAAACTAGACATTTTCAACAAATTTGACAATGTTTGTGGTACTTTTTGTTGTATAGGTAATGAATTTTAATGCAAAAAAAAAACATGCTATGTCGCATATATTTCACCAGGATGTTTTATTATAGCTTATAGAATAAGCTTTAAAGATGTTGTCAAAATAGGCCCAATTAGTCCATATGTTATCTTTAAAGTAGTTGTACTAAACCATAGGATGCGCTTTGGCTTATAAAGTAGCTTTAGGAAAAAGTCTTAAGCGAGCTGTGAAGGTTGACATAAAACTTAAATTGTTTCTACCATATACCAGGTTTTCGGGATGGTAATAGATGTATTTGGCTCAAAAGACTGGCCCGTACAAAACTTCACCTAAGGAAGTTGAGGTAATCGGGAGAATCGGAAAATGTTTCTGATGCCAAATAACTGAAATGCATAAATATAAATTGTCGAAATCTGGCGTTATTAAAAAATAACCGGAAATCGATTTTTCGGGACTTTACCGAAAACTGGTGATTTTAATGTAATGTTTAAGTAATTGACATGTTAAATATTTTTTCTCAACATCATGTTGCCCATTTTATTTTTTTTACTTACGACACACAGTGGGCCAGAAACCACACTTTTGCGGTCAAAATTGACTGCAGGCCAGAGGCTTCGTTGTAGCTCATCGCTGTCTTCGACAAAGTTACTCGACTATATTTGCGCTATCTATTGATGGATTTGAATTTGTTCTATTTTTCTCCGCAAGGTGGCGCCAAAATCTAACTTTTTACAGAAGCAAGATACAGGCATGGTTTCTTCTACAAAGTTGTTCATTATACTTTTCACATCAACTTTGTAGAACATTGTTAAGCTCTATGTTGTGTACTTATCTTGCTAAAATTATAATTTAAGGAAACCTTGCAAAAAATGGTTTTTTTCACATATTTTTGTTTTCAGCTATACAATACCTCAAATTTCCACAGTATTCGATTAAAATGGACTCAAATGAAATATTCTAGTGGAAAACTTATTCATTTCGCAGTTTTTTTCTGTCACATATTTTAAGACCTTTTTCGAAGAAAACATCCGCGTTTCTCATAGAAAAGTCGAATTTTCATCATACAGTTATTGGATAAATCTATTGCATGGTGATTGAATAAATAATTCGCACATTTTTTGCACTTTTAATCAAATTTGTAAAAATATTTATTTTAAATTAATTTAAAAAAAAACGAAATTATTTTTAATTTTTTTAATAAATTTGACTAAATGTGCTGAATCGCTAAATTATGCATCGCAATTGACTAAAGCAATAATAAAACGGCGAAAGTCTTAAAATATGTGAATTTGTATTGAAAATTTACCAACTTTATCAAATCATTTGGCAAGGAACCCACGAGAACCCACCGACATTTTCTACATGCATTTAGATCATAATCACTACTGTCACTTCTCGAAAAATGAGGTGCGCCAAACTGCTCGCAAGCAAGTTATTGCAATTTGAAAAATGTATAATTTTAACTTATTTTTTGCGATTTCGCCAGAAAAAATCTGCGAAACGAATAACTTTTCCACTAGAATATCTCATTTGAGTCCATTTCAATCAAATTCTGTGGAAATTTGAGGTATTGTATACACCCATAGAAGAGGTTGCAAAAATCCAATGCCTATTTAGCATATCTCTGTGCCGATAATGCGCTGAAATGTGCACTGTGCCGAAGACAGTATGTTTGAAAAACCGTAACTGGCATAAGGACTCGGCTTCCAACCAAAATGATGACCACTACATTCAAGCAAAACAAGAAAAACATTTAATGGGATTTCCTTCCTATTGGATAATTCATCCCAGAAACAAGAAAATAAAAATTAAAACCACAGCGCCGTAGTGAGAATCGAACTCAAGTTACCAATTATATCGTCGTGCCAGTCCGACATTTTAACCAGTGTACTATTCGAGCGTCATGTAGGACGAGGGATATTTGTCATAGGCTTTCTGTCACCGATCAATCATAAAAAAAAAAACGCCGGCGGCTTCCCGTCGTTTGGCCTTCTTTCAATGCATTCCTTTGTCTTGTGATGGAAACGGGAAAGGGAACGGAAGTGAAGAAACGGAAAACCCATTGAATGAGAACTGTGCTTTGCTTACTGCCTGCTATTACATACACACGCTACATATACACAGCTGCTAAAGCCGGGCAGCTTGGCCGGTGGAAGAAATATTTTTGTTGTTGCTTTTGCTACACACGCACAGCTTAGCCGGTGGTTGTTTGCCGGTAGATTGAATTGAAGCAATATTTTTTTTGTTGCTTTTACTACATACACACGCACAGCTTGGCCGTGGTTGTTTGCCGGCGGATTGAATTGAAGGAATATTTTTGTTGTTGCTTTTGCTACACACGCACAGCGCTCGGTTCGCTGGCTGCCTGGTGTTGCCCGGTATTTATTTCTATCCTTCTTCGTCTTGTGCTGCGATAGGGAGGGACGTGAATTCGTTTTTATTTTGTTTCTTTCAGACATACGCAATTCGGTTAACTTGGGAGGTTAATGCCGGTGGGAGTAAATCGAATCAGCACCGGTCGCGTTATCTTCTTGTACCAATGATGCCGCCATTTGGCACAGAGGCTGAATTTTGGGTGTAGCTAAAAACAAAAATTTGTGAAAAAACCATTTTTTGCAAGGTTTCCTTAAATTATATTTTTAGCAAGATAAGTACACAACATAGAGCTTAACAATGTTCTACAAAGTTGATGTAAAAAGTATAATGAACAACTTTGTAGAAGAAACCATGCCTGTATCTTGCTTCTGTAAAAAGTTAGATTTTGGCGCCACCTTGCGGAGAAAAATAGAACAAATTCAAATCCATCAATAGATAGCGCAAATATAGTCGAGTAACTTTGTCGAAGACAGCGATGAGCTACAACGAAGCCTCTGGCCTGCAGTCAATTTTGACCGCAAAAGTGTGGTTCCTGGCCCACTGTGCGACATCTTAAATTTAATTTTTTCCTAAGGTGGTTCATTTTATTTTAAATAAAACAGACCCAAAAATTGAAATGAAAAAGTTTAGATGACAAATCTTTCGATGTATGAATAAAACTTCCAAATACGAAAAATATGATAAAAATGAAAACATTAACATACATAAATAAAATCATATACTCACTTTTGTCCTGGAAAACGAAATTCGAGCTGTTTTACTAACCTGTTAATAAGAAGAAAAAACACGAATTAATATTGTTTGTTTACATGTTTTATACATTTCTGAGTTTGGTAGGTCAATTCTTATGGAAGCACAAATAATCAAAAGTAAGATATTAAAGTTTTGAGTTTCGCTGGGCTCACAGTCTGTATTTTTTTTTTGTTTTCCAACTTTTCGGAAAATGTAGTTTTTCTTGACAGATTTTTATTTTTATGAGTATTTTAAAAATAATGGCGTACGTACGTACGTACGTAAGTTTATTAAAAAATATTGATTTTTCCCTATTTGAAACCGACTGTTGTCCTAATTTTCAAGGTCTCAAATCAGTCTGATGCTTCCCAAACAGCAGCCAAACCAGAGCACATCGCACCAGCCCATCAGCAACAGGTGCCAATCGCAGCTTTAATCTGAATAAGTCGAGCACAGTCGGTGGGGAAAAAAGAGTAAAAAATTGTCCCATCACGTGAATAAAAATTAAGAAAAAAAGCTAAATAAACGGGGGCACTAGCAAACAAACGAAAGCAGAAAACAACAAGAGAGCGAAATTATGACTCACCTGTTCCGATGAGCAGATGAAAAATATTAAACGAAAAAAAAGCTAAAACACTAGCTTAAACAGTAAAGTGCGGACTACCTATGGACACAAGCTGGCGGGAACCCTTAGTTTAATTTTTTTTTCACGTGCAGCTCCGGAACTTTAAAAAGCAGCCGATGAACTTGAACCAAAATCCACGCATCTGCCGGCCGATTGCTCATCGGTTTTCCGTTTATTTTTGGGTTTGATTGTACACAGACTTCGGGTTGAAGAGTGAGACGGGGAAAAGGGTAACGTAATTAATTTTTTTAGCCCTGGTGCCCGAATTTTCTTTCCTATGCATCACACAAAAACAATCAAAATTGGATGCTCCACCATTTGGGTTAGATTTTCGGTACAGATTTGTTTTTTTTTTGTTTTATATGAGATACAGTCCCTGGATGTTGATAATTTTTAATCGTACTTTTCCAAGAATCACTTGAAGGTTTGAGAAAAACTTACAAACAACAGAAATTTTTTTTAGAATTTTGAGCTTGAGAAAAATACTTTGAAAAGAATCAATTAGCAAAACGTGCCCTCTGTTCACGGATAAACTCCACCGGAAAAAGCGCGGGAAACTAAATGTGGCATGCGAGAATTTTCGTATGATTGAAAACCAACTGTTTTGGAAAAGGTATTTTATGTGATTTGAGGTTTAAAATAAACTCTAGTGTGTTTTCAAATAAACAAATGTCAAAGCTATGACATACTTATGACAACTTTTCACACGCTGAGATCATTTATAGATTTTTTCGAATGAGACTTTGACGTCAATAAAATTGGACACCGCCAAACATTCGTCTGCCAAAAATTCGAACCGCTTCACGCTAGGCAGTAATTTGCCATTTTTGCGTCACCGAGGGGAATAATGTCTCAATCGAAAATTACCTAACGCAACGCGCAATTCACATTTGGGATCAAAACTAACTACTCACGTAACTGCCGCCATCTAGCCAGCCGGGTGATTTCGATAGGTTGATGGGTCTAGATTTTACTGTCTCCCACAGCTGCTGAAAGGTCCCCGGGGCCTCGAATTGCTACGGTATTGCGTCCTTCACACCAGCCAACCGGACAAAACTTCAATTGCTCACGAGAATCGTTCGAAAGGAAAATGAATCGTTTTACTCAGCTCAGTCAGTGCCTACTTGGTAGTAAATCGTGTGAACTTTTTTTTTTCAAAACGTCATCATCGTCGTTGTAGGTAGGCCTCAGCAATCCAAGAAGGCATAGATACTGAAAATTTGGCTTTATATTTCTCATGTTTTGGTGTGTGGATTTTTTTTCTACTAGATGTTGTCCATTCCCCAGCACAATGCACGAAAAGTTCATGTCTCTATTAATTTCCTCCATCCTCATCGGATGGATGAAAAGATGGTTGGAGCATCTTCCAAATCATAACCTCAAACAGACGAAGAAATCAAAGTTCAACGGATGCGGGAGTGGGAATCGGTGGAAGGTTTCGGAAAATAAATGTATCTTAAATGCTGTTGATCATGGCCCCGGCAATTATGATGGGAACCTCCAACAAATTTGGCATCATGACATCTCGTCGAATGATGTTGACTGAGTTTTTTCGTCTTCTCCAAAAACACTATTGAGATAGGCTGTCGAAGGAAGGAAAAATGCCCTCAAGCTTCAGGAAAGGGGTTTGTGATGTTTCTCCCCTAATCGTGTGATGCGTTCTTCATTCGTTTGCTTTCAACCAAGAGGTTCAACTATTGTCGTTAGGTTTTTTTTCATTCTTTCCATCCAACTATTAAATCCAACTGATTTCTCTCGCCGCTGCCGTTTTGCTTTTAGGGAATAATTGCATTTACACCTTCGCGTGGTACACGAAATCAATTTGTGCAGACACACAGGTGCTACTACTAAGCCTTCCTTCAGTGTTGAATAAAGAAGTAGGGGGGGGGGAGGCAAAATACTTGTCGTGACATGTGGAATTGGGTCGCGGAGCTCTTTTTGTGCTCGACCATATGTTTAGAAAATTCCAATTAAACTATCCAGGCGTGCAGTTTCGGGAAGAAAGTAAATTTGATTTCACCCGGCAGGTTCTGGAAAAAAATTCTGGAGAAAAAAATGGGAGCTAAACTTTATATGATAGCTGGAATAAAGAAAACCTCATAAAATTTTTAAAACTATTTTTACAAGTTTTCCTATGACCGTTAACTTCTTAATCAATTCCAGTGTATCAAAAGGAGAGGTTGCAAAATGTTGTTAAGGCTTTGCATCCTTCTGGATGATTCATCCCATAAAAAAAGAAAATAAAAAAAAATGTCAACGGAGCGTGAGCATCGAACTCAAAACAAATATCTTTCTCTTGCCAGTTGCACCACTTTGCCATGTGGTCAACCTCGATCAGTTGGAGAACGAGGGTTAATTGTCATAGTTTTTCTCTCATGGCCAATCAAGAATTGATCCTATCAACACACGCACAGCGCTCGGTCGATCCATTCGATTATTTTCACGCTAGCTTCCTGGCGCGTGTTCGGTTGTTTTGTCTGGTGCAAATTCCACGTCAATTACGTGTAAATACCGGCATGTCATGATTGGAGTTAATCCTGAAATGTGAGTGTAGGAATGGAAATCGTACATAAATGGACGGAAATTGTCAACTTTTTGGTCTAAAAATATAACACATCGAATTCATCACAGTATGGTAGCCGAAGAATGAATTCATTGCAATCAGTATAGTTTTTCATAAATTTAATTGACAGTAAACAATGATCGATTCTTTATGTTGAACACCCTCAACCCCAAAGATTTTTTCGGAACACTAGGGATACTCAAGGAAGAAACAAGCTAGAAGAATCTAAGAAATTTAACATCTGGATAGTTATAAATATTTTTTTCGAATCTTTCTACAGTAGTGGAAATAAAAAAGTGAACAGAAGGGAACAGCGCAGTAATTCAAACTTTCAAACAAATTTATCTAATATAAGTATTATTTTCATACGGATTTAAATAAAATAAAAATCATGAGTTTTGGTTGATTTTGGAGATAATTTTATTATTCGTTTGATTTAAATCTGTCAATTATCTTCAATTTGGCTTTGGAAATAAAACAGTAAACAGTTTACACCACCTAGGATTTTGCTTGGTCAAACTATCTCAACCGATCATTTTTTAAAGTTTATCCCGCTTTTTTTCATGATAGTTACACGCTCATTTTTTTATAACCATTTATGGTTCTTAAATAACCGTTTTATGATGTTTACTTCAAAATCGCCAATATGGTTATTTTTCACCAAATTTTTCTAGAAAGAATTTTAACCATTTTGGTAGTTTTCGAGTATAAACCATAAAATGGTTGAATAATTTGATATCGCCATTTTGAAAGCGGTTCAAACTGCAGCCGGACGTCCGAGCAAATTTTTTCTTCCACGGAACAACTTCCAGTTTCCTGAAAAATCGGTTCTGGAAATCGTGCAAACTTTGGATTTGTAGAAGATGGAGAAAGGTAAGTGACTTATTCCAATTATTTGTCGATCCCAACATCATGAACAAAGAAAAAATTTCAGGGTGCCGATTGGATGATGCCGGTTCAATTCCGTTTGATAAACCAACAACATTCAATAGGACGAGGACTCACTCACCGGTCCATCGTTACCAGCCACTGCAAATGGAATACAAAAGGAATTGTTTTTCACACCGCCCGGAAGGAGCTCGAGCACCACCCGGAAGGAGGGCAAAATTGTTTGAAAAACATCACCAGTGAAACAAAGACTATTCGCCAGACCCGCCTCCTCCACCCCTCTTATAACTCTTATTTTTTCAGTTCCTTCAACAATTGTAATCAAATCGCACAAAACAGCCCTTACGGTTGAAAAATAATCATTTTCGAATTTCTACGGTAATCTTCCATGCGGTTAAAAAACAACCATATTTCTACTTCTCCCCGAAAAGTCATTTTATGGGTTCTCATGGAGAACTCATAAAATGGCATTTCCCGGGAAAAGGTCAAAAATGGTTATTTTTGAATAATAAATGGTTTAAAAGTTTCTAGCGTGTAACTAACAAAACAAACAACGTCAATAATACACGCCAAAAACATTACACGTATAGTGGATTAAAATTAACCAATTACGTTACTCAAATTTGATTTAATTCTGGTAAATTCTTTTTAAAAGGTAAAAAAAAGCTTGACATGGTAAAAAGGGAAGAACAAATGTTTACAAGTTAAAAAAATAAAAATTGTCACATTTATAAAAAAAAAACTTAAATGTGGAAACGTAAAAAAGTAAAAAAATATAGTGAAGAAGGCAGCTGGAACAGGTTATGAAAAATTCAAGCGATTTGAGCGGACAGCTTAAAAGTGTAGATGGTACAAAGTGAGTTGGGAGGACAGCTCGGAATCGTAACACAAAGCGAGTTGAGAGGACAGCTTTGGGAAAAAATGCAGTTCAAACTTGGAATTGTTACACAAAGCGAGTTGAGAGGACAGCTTTGAAAAATGCAATACAAGCGATTTGAGAGGACAGCTTGGAATTGAAACACAAAGTTGAGAAGATACCTTTGGAAAAATGTACTTCAATTGTGAAGACAGCTTGGAATTGTAACACAAAGCGAGTTGAGAGGACAGGTTTGAAATAAAAATCCAGCGAATTGAGAGGACAGCTTTGGCAAAAAATTAATTAAAGCAAGTTCAGAGGACAGCTTGGAATTGAAACACAAAGCGAGTTGAAAAGACAGCTTGGAATTGTAACACAAAGCGAGTTGAGAGGACAGCTTTGAAAAAATAAATACAATCCAAGCGAGTTGGGAGGACAGCATTAAAAAAGCTTTAAACAAGCGATTTTAAGGGACAGTTTGAAAAAATATAATTCAATCGCGTTTAGAGGACACCTTGGAATTGTTACACAAAACGAGTTTATAGGACAGCTTTGGAAAAAATGCAATTCAAGAGATTTAAGATGACAGCTTGGAATTGTAACAAAAAGCGAGTTGAGAGGACACCTTGGAAAAAAAATACAACTCAAGCGAGTTGAGAGGACAGCTTATGAAAATATTACATTTCAAGCGCGTTAAGTGGATAGCTTGGAATGGTAACACAAAGCGAGTTGAGAGGACAGCTTCGGAAAACAATATAATTCAAGCGAGTTGAAAGGACAGCTTTGGAAAAAATGTAATTCAAGCGAGTTGAGAGAACAGTTTTTGAAAAAATACAATTCAAGCCAATTGAGAGGACAGCTTTGGAAAAAAAAATTAATTAAAGCGAGTTTCTAAGACAGCTTGAAATTGTATCACAAAGCGAGTTGAGAGGACAGGTTTGAAAAAAAAAATTCAAGCGAATTGAGAGGACAGCTTTGGAAAAAAAATAATTAAAGCGAGTTTAGAGGACAGCTTGGAATTGTAACACAAAGTGAGTTGAAAAGACAGCTTGGAATTGTAACACAAAGCAAGTTGAGAGGACAGCTTTGAAAAAATAAATATAAACCAAGCGAGTTGAGAGGACAGCTTAAAAAAGCTTTAAACAAGCGATATGAAGGGACAGTTTGAAAAAATATAATTCAATCGCGTTTAGAGGACAGCTTGGAATTGTTACACAAAACGAGTTTACAGGACAGCTTTGGAAAAAAGCAATTCAAGAGAGTTAAGATGACAGCTTGGAATTGTAACAAAAAGCGAGTTGAGAGGACACCTTGGAAAAAAAATACAATTCAATTTCGGAAAAGAATACAATTCAAGTGAATTGAAAGGACAGCTTTGAAAAAAATGTAATTTAAGCGAGTAGAGAGGACAGTTTGAAATTTTAACACAAACGAGTTGAGAGGACAGCTTTTTAAAAAAATACAATTCAAGCCAATTGAGAGGACAGCTTGAAACAGGTTAAGCACCACTGCCTCTCAGTGTGTGCTGCACGGCTAACTTTTACCCAAAACACAAACACGCAAAACCCAAAACTTGTAGCATTATCACAATTTACTTACACAAAAATTTCACTAATAGGACCTATTAAAAACCTAGGCTAGCTTACATTATTTTATCCTACTTACGGGCCCGTATTTCCTACATTAGTGTACAAATTGACAAACAAGACGAACAACATCCATATCACAGTTGATTCGGCACAGGAATATCACAGAATTTCTGGCAACCCTGCCTGGTTGCACTGCTCCACGGGCACGCACCACTGCCCGGAGCACCTCCGCTGTCTGCTTCCGGCTTGGCCAAAAGAATGAGCAGGGCTCAATAGTGCGTTGAGCTCCCGAACAACGGCCCCTGTTGGGGCCGTCATTGATAAACCGGTTACTAGAAGCACCAACCTGGTTTGCCGTGTTCATCGTCGGGGCTGGATGTTGTAGATTTATGCATAGAGCTAACCGTTGCCTCCTGCCGATGCGGGGCGACCCGGTTCTTTATATGTCACGGCTTCGGGGTGCAACGGATTACTCCACCAACAGAAACGGTGAACTGTTTCGCTGTGCTATGTTGTTTTGCTTTTTCTTTGTTTACGTTTTCACCTGTGTTTTCGTTTGACAGGTTACACTCTTAATTCTAAACAGTTAATTTTGGCTCGAATAAATACAATTACTGCACGCTCATTACTTAATAATCACAAATACTTAATTATAACGCTACAAGCTTTGGAAAAAAATTAATAAAAGCGAGCTGAGAAGACAGCTTGAAATTGTAAAACAAAGCGAGTTGAGAGGGCAATTTTGGAAAAAATACAATCAAAGAAAATTGAGAGGACAGCTTTGGAAAAAAATTAATTAAAGCGAGTTGAGAGAACAGCTATGGAAAAAATACAATTCAAGCGAGTTGAGAGGACAGCTTGGAATTGTAACACACTGGTTTGCGAAAAAAAAAAAACATACAATTCAAATGGATTGAGAGGACAGCTTTGAAAAAAATTAATTGAAGCGAGTTTAGAGTACAGCTTTTAATTGTAGCACAAAGCGAGTTAAGAGGACAGCTTATAAAAAAATGCAAATCAAGCGAGTTGAAAGGACAGCTTGGAATTGTTACACAAAGCGAGTTGAGAGGACAGCTTTTAAAAATGCAATACAAACGAGTTGAGAGGACAGCTTGGATTTGTAACACAAAGCGAGTTGAAAGGATACCTTTGAAAAAATAATGCAATTCAAGCGAATTGAGAGGACAGCTTTGGAAAAATTTAATTGAAGCGAGTTTAGAGGACAGCTTGGAATTGTAGCACAAAGTGAGTTAAGAGGACAGCTTATAAAAAAATGCAATTCCAGCTAGTTGAAAGGACAGCACTGGAAAAAAATCCAATTCAAGCGAGATGACAGGACAGCTTTTGAAAATAGTACAACTTGGAATTGTAGCACAAAGCATGTTGCGAGGACAGCTTTGGGAAAACATACAACTCCAGCGAGTTAAGGAGACAGCTCTTGAAAAAATGCAATTCTTGCGAGTTGAGAAGACAGCTTGGGATTGAAACACAAAACTGGTTGGGAAGACAGCTTTGTAAATAAATGCAATTCACGCGAGTTGAGATGACAGTTTGGGATTGTAAATCAAAGCGAGTTGAGAGGACAGCTTTTTGGATAAAATGTAATTCAAGAGGATTGATAGAACAGCTTGGAATTGTAACACAAAGCGAGTTGAGAGGACAGCTTTCAGAAAAAAGTGCAACTGAAGTGAATTAAGAGGACAACTTCGTTTGTGAAATGCAATTCAAGCTTGTTGAGAGAACAGCTTTGGGAAAAAATGTTATTCAAGCGAGTTGAGAAGACAGCTTTGGAAAAAATACAATTCATGCGAGTTGAGAGGACAGCTTGGACAGCTTCGAAAAAAAAGCAATTCACGCGAGTTGAGAGGCTAGCTTGGAATTGTAATACAAAGCGAGTTGCGAGGACAGCTTAGAGAAAAAAAATACAATTTGAGAGGGCATTGTAAAATTGTATCACAAAGCGAGTTGGGTGGACATCTTTGGAAAATAAATGTGATTATAGCAAGTTGAGGGGACAGCTTGGAATTGTAACACAAAGCTAGTTGAAAGGACAACCTTGGGAAATATATACATTTCAAGCGAGTTGAGAGGACAGCTTATACAAAATGCAATTCAACGATTTAAGAGGACAGCTTTGGAAAAAAAATGCAATTCAAGCGCGTTGAGAGGACATTATAGAATTGTAACACATATTGAGTTGAGAGGACAACTTTGGAAAAAATGTTATTAGAGCAAGTCATGAAAGGAATGTTTGGAATTGTAACACCGAATTGAGTTGAGAGGTTAGCATGAAAAAATTATTAAAAGTTAGAAGTGAAACGGAGTTCGTACGAGATCAGCTAGTAACAATATACAATACATGTAGGAGCAATATGCCATTTGAATCTTTTTCCTAAACATATATTTAATTCATTTTAATGAACATATGAATATTTTATTTTACCTTTGGTAACAAAGCTGGTTGTTTTCTAAGAAAAGCTTAAATCTTTTAAGGAGCCAGATTGATGGCAAATTAAATCTGGACCCATCTATCAAGGTGTCTCAACTTTGATTCGCTTCCAGAAGCCCACCAATAAAATCAAAACGGAACGAAACCATGACGGGACCCAGGCTGATAAATTACGAGATCCTTTCTGAAGCATCGTCCGACTGGCTTGAGTTTGGTTGTTGTTATTGTTGACGATTCTGTAGAACCACCCGAAGTGATGGAAGCCGGCTAATTCTGATGGATGCTAATGTGTCGCGGATTGCTTCTAATGCGAAATTTTTCATGGGGACTCCATCAGCCCTGGTCGAGCAAAAAAAAAAAAGTAAACACACGATCGATGTAGGTAAGCGGATTACAGCTGGCCATAAAGTTTATGTTGTGTTAATTTGGGCTTTTAAGTCGAGACGCGCCAACCGTGTCCTCTCTGCAAGAGCACTGCGGCGGGATTGCTTAATTTCGAATATTTATGTTTGCGCGGCGACGAGCGAGTCCTAATGAGATGCAAAGCTCTGATTGGGGCGAGGATTTTCCGAAAAGGTTTCGGCGATAAGGTAAACTGCTGTAGACATGGCAGTGATAATCTGTCTGCGATTTTTGTCATTCTAATGGGTGGTAATGAACTTGTATGACGATTTATTTTAATGTCGTCTGTTTTGATGGATGTTGAATAGTTTATGACACATACTCATCGTGATCTGTAAACAGGATGGAATTAAACTCAAGAAGCGTAAAAAAATTATACAACTATGATATGTGCTTTCAAAGGTTCATATTGGCTGAATAAAGAGTTCCCTTGTGAACATTTTTGATATACAAAACTGTGAATTTTTTAAAGACTTTGTCCAACTGTGAGAGTTTACTTCTTAAGATTTCTATGAAATGAAATGAAAGGGACTTTGGATGCCCGAGTTATCGTCTGGCATCACTGTTGTCGAATACAACAATCTTAAATCTTGTAATCTAACGATTGTCTTCTTTACCGGAATTGCATCTGGTGTACAATTTAACCTCGATCGTGCTTTACATTCCGCACAAAATTATCGTTATTTTCCTAACCGACTCGTCCCAGTTCTGACACTTTAGCAGAGACCGAACCACGAACGAAATGACGGACTGATCGAGCCCGGGAGTTATAACATTTAAAAAATAATAACACTCACACTAAACTGAACTAGACAGACAGAACAGAATTGCTTCCTTCAAGGGTCAATTTCCGCTCCCAATTATTCGTTGTACTGTACCGTTTCGCGAACTTTTGCCCGAACCAATTCTAACTAGTAAATCTCGATGCCCGTTTCATCTGGGGGCCAAACACGACCGACTCCAAGATGTCGGTAGTTCGTGACCCTTTACCGGAATGAATGAGTTTCTTATGGGGTTTCCTTCTAAATTGAAAGGGCCAATATTGCACACACAACAGCACAAATGTGTGTGCGATTTCTTTAGAGTTTTCAGTGTTCAAAAGTCGCTGAAAACCGCTAAAGAGTTAGAAACCGGGGTTCGCTAGATATGACTCACTCTGCCACTCCGAGGTCTCCTAGTCTCTCTAAACCAAGACGCAACAACCAAACAGGGGGGAGGGGTCATTTTCCCGTTCTTTTTTCCTAACCCATTCCCTCAATCTCTCACACAGTTGCTCACACTGTCTTTGCTCTTTGTGGCCTGTGTGGGGCTTTGTTTTTAATCGCGGTGCTATTATGGCTTTTTCCAAGCCGCTTTTGTATCTATTTTAACTATCTGCGTTCGGTTTCGTGTAGTAAAAGCTTTCAAAGCTGCTGGGTAGAGAAGAAGACAAGAGGGACGATAGGGATGCTGTGTGTGTCGCTTGCACGGAAGCTACAACATAACCATGTCTTGCTAGTCAAATGGGGAATAAATCACCACCTTAAGAGCTTAGATCGGCTTATTGGGGAGCAGAGAGAGAGGGAGAAAGAAGGGCTGGAAAGTTTAACAAGACGATTGAATTATGGCTACAGTTAGGTTGCAAACTTTTAGATGGGGATTCATAACATTTGCTTTTAGAACTAAATTTAGAGATCAGAAATCCGAAAACTAGACATTTGAGCTCCAGTTTCGAGGTTAAACTTTCATATTCGAATATCAGGGGGAAGTAGGCGACGGCTCGTTGGTATCGCACGTGTTTTTTTCGCTCCGTCGCGGTGAAAATTAAATTTTTAGGGTTTAAATAGTCATTCATTGTGAAATTGTGAATTTTTCTTGGAATTAGTGGATGAAGCATAGTAATAAATAATTGAATGTTTCAATAAATGTGCCCGACCCGATTCTCCTTTGATTTCAACCACCTCAAGCAGTTGATATCGTTGAATGATACGCTGCAAGAGGAAACACACTTCCTGCTTCAACAATTGGTGAATTCGTTCTATTATCCTTTTTATTCCTTTAGTCTAAACTGATGTTCCAATCCAGGAGTTTTTACCTAAGAATTCTCAAAGTTGGAAAATTCTTAAATACCGTTAATTGATTTATAAAAAGACCACGTATTTTGAGCGCAGGGGAGTTTTTTCCTATTGCAATCTACTTTTTTTTATCTAAAGAAGAAGAACAGTTTCGAAAACATTTTCGGTTTAATTAATAATGATATGCTGAATTACTATTATGTTTTTAAAACAAGTGGCTGGCAGCGAAGTGAGATGCGCATAAAAATAAGCATGAAATCGTCATACAAATAAAAGGATTCTTCAAATTATGTTGCGTCCTGGGACCTGACAGTTTGTTCATATGCTCGTTTTATAAATCATGTTCTAGGATTAAAATTTATGATATTCACCTAAGTTTTATTTGCCAATGGTAAATGAGAGGTAAGTTTTTTTTTTTTAATAATATGGATTTCTTTTCTTCGTTATGATTTGTTCCTATGACGACGCATTTAAATTGTTCTGCCTACTGTGTCATTCATGGATGTGTGATTAAAGTCACAAACTGTTAATTGATTATATCTATGTTCAAAACTTCCTCTCGAACAGTCTTTTGGAAGAGTAATCTTCGAAAGATTTTCTGATGGTAGCAAGTGTGCTTCCAACGTGAATATTTGAGACATTTTATAACAATGGAAACGTATGGTACTATTGTTTACGTTACTTCTTCCCATGATTCCAGTTGTCTATGCGTCCAATACTGCACAGTGGGCCCGGCCAAGTTAAGATGGGTAGTAAATGTACTTTTACTACTCACCGGGATGCTGACAAGATCTGGCTGTGTATGTATCATAAGCATAAGCATAACCATAAACTTTCATATTTTAAAATCACAATTTAAAATCTATCTTTAAAGAACATATCTCGTGAAGTTCGGGTCAATATGACCCGGAGCGCACATTTCTAACATCTTTATCATCATTCCAATATATTGAAGAACTGGGAAACAACGGAAAAAACTGAAAAACAAGACCATGGACTCCGAAATGTACAAGGAGGAGTGCCTGAAAAACGCTTTTTCCGTACATTAGATCTCACAAAGGGGCAGTTGAGTTTTCGCCAGATTTGGCAAGCTGCCACTACAGCAAATAGGTACTATTTAAAGAAAGTAAAATAAAGGGTTTACTTTGTTGAACATATTAGTTGAAGACTGCGAAACAATTTGATTTTTCCCAGAATCAAAAAATCCCAGAAAAAAATTAAAACAAATTTACTTTTCCATAAAATAGTATGAAAAATTAAATTATGATAAACATTTATGTCATTGAGAGAATGGGGAAAGTTTACAAAAACTTCCGTCACTCTCGAAAAAAAAAGTTACTTTTGGTCTGATTGGGTTAAAAAATTAATTTTCAAAACTTTTGAAATGTTTTACGGTTTTGTCAACAAAGTGCAGGAATTTCTAAAATGATTTTTACCTATTTTCGACAGTTATTTAAAAAAAGGCTGATAGAAAAATAACCAAATTGCATATCACGATTCAGGGCACCCAAATTGATCAAAATTAGCCCTGAAATTCTTTGTTGAGTTTGTCTTGCAATAACCGAATTGTAAGTAGTTTACTAACCTATCTAAGTACAAATAATCCAACTTCACATATTATATTCAGTTCTGACAACTCAAAGCCGATGTTCTTCACCCAAAATGACAGTTTCACCATTTTGAAAAACCCTATCAAGACAAGAAAACACCGTTTTTGTAAGTACACTAAATTGTAATATCGAATCCAACAATTGTATCACTCACTAAACAACTTAAAATCCTTGATAAAGGTGAAATAAATCACCGAAACGTCGGAAGTAAAAACAATATTCGTTTTCACTGCCTAGTAGACTGAAAAAGCCAATAAAATTTAGCCACTATCAAATTTCGACAGAACTCGCCAGAAAATATGAATACATACCAACCTATAAATTTAATCGAAAATCGCATGTTTTCATCTTCTTGGGCATGTTCCCGGCTTGAAGTTTTGAATTAAAAAAAAAAACATTTTGTTTGCATTTTCTACGTTTCGATTTCTATCGTATCTTCTTCAGGGACTGAAAAATGTAGCTATATGTATTGGGTATGCCTCATTACATTTTCTTATCGAAAATTTGCCATTTTCATAATTTTAGTCAGCTGGTCAAGTATAGCTATCTTTTTTTTTATCAGTTTTCGGAATTTTTAAAATATGCTCATGCTTTTTTTATGAATTAATTTTGTGTGTATAGAATTTTCACTTTTTTTTCAATTGTTTTTTGGTCCATACCTTCAAGTTTATGGATGTGAATGTGTTCAGTGTTTTTCAAAATATTACCTAATTGTATTTTTTTATTATTTTTTTGTGGAACTGTCCAAGTATCTTAAGTTTTCCAAAGATACGAAGACAGTAGATATAAAGAAACCCAACTCGTAACGTTTTTCATATAAATTTCCCGTTTATAAATGTTTTCAAGTTGATAATTTATCTTAAGGGGGGGGGGGGCGTAGGGTCTAACACTTTCAAAAAATCGTTTTTTTTTTATTTTTTTATTTTCTTATTGTAAAACATTTCAAGAATGTTGTGTCAAATTTTCAAGTCAATTGAAGCAAAACTGTAGAAATTATAGGCCTTTATATCGTCCTATCTAATACTGCAAGAAAGCAAGAGCAGAAACTTCAAACGCGTTTTTCTCGAAAGCACGTTTTTGAAGTCCGTGGACATCGTCATTTGAAAACTACTTATCCGATTCTTTTCAAATTTGGAACATATTTTCTACATATAAAATACCAGACCCCAACGTTTTTTTTTTTTTTTTACTTTGGGGAGTTTTTACAGATAAAAAATGGCGGATTTTTTCGTGAAAAATCGTAGTTTTTACTTCAAACAGCCACAAAAATTTCATAAATTTTTTTTCAAGTTAAATAAAAACGTTGGGGTCCAGAAAAACATCTATTAAAAATATGTTGCTCTGATTTTTTGACTTCAGATGATTCTGTGCTGAGATACAGTGTCCACCGCAAATCCTGTTTTCTAAAAGGCATCCTCGAAAGTGCTCCGTCACCGGCTCATTTTTCAATATTTTTCTGCGAAAAAATTACTAATTGTTCTTTTAACAATGCTTTGTATAATGCAAAAAATTTGAATACATTTGTTTGAACGATAGCTCTAGAAAAAAAATCGTGAAATGGTGTTTTTTTTTAACCCGTTAGACCCTACCCCCCCCTTAACAAAGAATAAAAATAATGTAAAAAGAAATTTATAATTAAAGAACATTTATTTGAGAAAATTTCAATCTAAACTCTTTCGCGGTCAAGCTTTTCATAATTTAAGGTCAATTGAAATAAAGTAAATTCAAAATCACCAATACTAACTTTTTATTGTGACCTTTTCAAATATATTTTTCATTATAAATTAATTTATCTGCTTTAATCAAAATCATTTTTAATTAGCTTTTTTTTCAATTTTTATTGCTTAAATCAAATTTTTAAGTTTGACCTTCCTTTACGGTCAAAAAAAGAATAAATAGTCGGTGAGGGTCATATAGACCAGGATTATCTTCAAAACTACTGAACCAATTGTCATAAATTATGCCACTTTGGAATCGTCTATATGTTCACTATCTATTTATTAAAAAAATAGCTGATAAAAAGGTTCATTTAAATTAGAGATGTACCGAATATTTGGTTGGCCGAATATTCGGCGCCGAATAGCGCCCAAAAACCGTAAGGCCGAATATTCGGCTCACCGAATAGTTGAGCTAAAAATATTAAAATAATATTAAAATATATACAATAACAAAATGGTCAAATTTTTTAAATGATTTTGGATATTTATAAAATATCGAAAAGTAATGTTGAAAAAGCTACACAATCATCAATAACTTATGGTTTCTGTTAAACATCTTAGGTGCAACCATGTATCTTTCGCTGTAAATA
Organism: Uranotaenia lowii; assembly: GCF_029784155.1. Taxonomy (NCBI): domain Eukaryota; kingdom Metazoa; phylum Arthropoda; class Insecta; order Diptera; family Culicidae; genus Uranotaenia; species Uranotaenia lowii. The sequence continues at coordinate 44,776,937 of NC_073691.1, forward strand.
GCTTTTTACTTTGATTCTCGTTTATTCCAGATTTTCTTGATATATCCTAGCTAGCCCATAAATCCAATAAAGAACTCGAGATAAGTCAAATCTAGCCGGGATGCCCAAATATCATTCAAAACTTCCCGGACTTTGCCCGGGTTAATACAAAATTAATGCTAAATCAATTAACTTTTTATGCAAATATTTAGATTTTGAACAAATTTAGAATGAACATAAATTTTTGCTTAATCCATAGATACGATTACTGCTGCTGTGATCTAATGAAAACTTGAAATTTCACTTTCCTTTCTTTCTTGTATGTTTTCGGCCAAGATTTTGTTCACATTAGCCCTTGTTTTTACATTTTTTTTTCAAAATCGCCTTGATCATCGTTCTTTTAAACAACTTTTTTGAAGATATCTGGCTTGAGTTCGAATTTCACCTAATTCGAATAAGCAATATCAATTGCTTTGCATCTGTTTCGTCGTTTTTTCTTCCAGATTACACAGGAACCTATTCTCTTTGGCGATAAACGCCCTAGAAGCGACAAGTCATTTGATGTCCTTTCAGTTATTGGTGACATTTTTTAAATCAGAGAGACCCCTACTTGAAAAAGATCATATAATAAATCATCTGGTAATATCATCTTCTTGAAAATATTCAACTCAAAAACAAGAGAAGCATTAAGATGGAAGAAATAGAAGGAAATTGAAGTAATAGCTTTTGTATATTTATTAAAAACTCGACAGAATATTGGACCAAATATTCGTTTGGCCGAATAGTTGAAAACGTCAGTATTCGGTATTCGGCCGTTCGCCGAATACCACTATTCGGTACATCTCTAATTTGAATTAATGAAAGTCTTTGGTTTCATATCTTGCGCCATACAGAGAAATTTGAAAAAAACTAAAAAATCAGTGACTTTCTTCATAAAAAACAATTGTTTTTTTTTATTGAAAAATCAGCTAATATAAAAAAAACTAGGTTGAAAAATGATTTATTAAGTAAAAACATCAAAATCGATGAAAGACTACTGAATGTTTTTTTTTTGCGTTTTTTCACATTTCGAAGAGCGAAAAAACACACAATGAGAGATTTCCCGCCGATCGCCGTGCCTTATTTTGACATAAAAATGACCAAACATACAGATTAATATTTTTGAGCTTATCAAAGGTTCGTTTTTACCATTCCTAGTAACATTATTTGATAAATAAATTGAAATTTTAGAGTAGTTGTGTGCTGTGTATGAAAAAAAGCGTAAAGCATTAAAAGATATACCTCACAGTAGGCCCTCAATATTTTAAAATTCTATGACTTAGTACTCAAATTGGTCACCCTATCAGTCCACAGTGGTCCAGAAATGAAATTTTGCGGGAAACAATTATTTGCGCTCTTGCCTTAGGTTTAAGAAATTTGGTGTCCGAGACAAAGTTGTACAACATTACAAGGCGCTACTTTTGAATGAAACATTTTTATGGTGGTTCATAAAACTCCTTAGATACGAAAATTATTTTTTTACTGTAACACAATTAATGAAACTTTGTAGAAGACTTTGAATGTCTATCTATTAAAGTTTAGGTTTTATGATGATTTTTCGTGTACAAGTTAGGGTGGTCCTACAAAAACAAGTTTTTATGTTTTAACTTTGTTGGGTATCAATTTATCAAAATTATGTGTTCGGCAAGTATTTAGCAAATCATTATGCGCATCTTTTGTTGCAAACAGATTTCTAATATCTGCTTTTGATTCGCAGTTATCATGAATTTTGTGCTCAAAAATGGCTGTTTTGTATGAGCCATAACTTCAAATGGAGCAAACCAAAAAATTCACACTTTAATTTGTTTGAAAGAACATGTTAAAATCTACATTATATCAAAAAACTGGAGAGCTGTTTTTAGTTAAAAGCTTTTTATTTACATTTGAACTTGGCCAAAATTGCCATTTTTCATATAACACAATATATCACTTTTGCTCTGCCACATGGAATTCTTCTTTGCGTTCGCACCCTTAGTCAACAATTACAATACAGTTTTTACCACTACAAAAGCAGAGTTCCCTATTGATAACCTTTTGTATAAATTTTTAAAAACTAACATAGCCATAGGGGCACAAATAAAAAAAAATGAGGATTCTTGATTATTAGTGTATAAAACCATAAACTGAAAAAAATGAATTACTAACTACCCAACATGAAAGTCTTGAATTGTAATTTTCTTAGGGGCCATTTATCGTTACCGGTAAGTGCCATCACAGGTGTTAACCCGGGACCAGGCTTCCGAAAAGTACTGGCGAACGACAGTATTCTTGCGAATGTCGCACATGCACCTCGATGAAAGCTTCCCGAATATTTCTTCCCCGACAGTTTTAAAAGGAGCGGTCGGGCGATGTACAGCGATGGCTTGTTTTACCTCATGCGAGAGTTTGTTCGTGGGTATGAAAGTTTTTTAAGCTTCGTGACAGTTTTGGGAAAATCTTCGTGACAGTTTTCAATGCGTTGAATTTCGCATGACAGTACTACTCACTCCGTCCGACTGTAGCCGAGATTCGCTCGAGCCGAGTTAATTTCGAACGAACGTATTTTCCCTTTGCTTGAATCTACTGCGGGTGGTGATCACCCCAATCACCCTCCCCACCCCTTTCCGCCTAACCTGCACCGGCACCACACATCGCGTTACGTCTCGGTCGTATTCTGCTGCTCGGTGTGAATATATGGCTCGTTCGATCTATTCGATCCGAGCAGCAGCGCATACGATCGGGCATGGGTACGGTATGGGCACGACAGTCACCCGTGACAGTCCTGCAAAAACTGTCACGCCCTGCAGCCGACAGTTAGGATGAAATTATTTTCGAAACAGGAGGATGGGGGGATGAAAACCGAACTGTCGGTTGGGTTCGCTACAGCTTAAAGCACAACACTTTCGGCAACGCATGCTTTGAGCAGATTGTTCAGATACAGCCTGCGTTCTCGCACGTGTGCGATGTAGCCGAAGCATTACGATTCGTTACCGACGGTACAGCAGCGAACCGAGTGGTAAGGAAAACCTAGACAGTTTGTTTGGCAAGAAAAAAGCTGTCATAGCAAAGCTGTACTTTTCGGAAGCCTGCCCGGGACACATTCTAGGTCTTATTTTAGCTTTAGCAGCTCATTTGCGCACCGAAGAAGGAGTTATTATTCACTTATGTCCTTTTGACTCTGAAAGCCAGTTTTGGTTTCTCCGGTGATCATTTTGATCAAAACCAAGTAAATCACACAGTTTTTAGTTCAAGCGTTTCGATTATTCGTGATGAACGTTCAAAGGAAAGTTATAGTGAAAAATATGTGGTTGAAGTTCTGTTAAAAATGGATCCGAAGCTTTCGAAATTAAAATTGAAAAAGAAATTAAGTATTGAGAAGTTGAAATTTTCGAGACTCTGGGTGAAAAGTAATCATAACCGAAGTCGATTTAAAAAGCTGAATGCGGACTGGCTTCTTGCTCAGATACACTTTCCGTTAGCTACAAAACAAAGAAGAACATCGCAAAACTTGTCCGAAAGCTGCCGAAAAACTAAACTGATAAAAGTTAGAGATTTGCAATCAAACCTTACGACGGAAGAGCTGGGGTTTCTTACGGCATCATGTATGAGGGCTGAAGGACATCGTCTAGCAGGAAAAGCTGTAGAAACTGTTTCCGCCAATCCAGTTAATGGTTTTTTTTTAAGCTACCGAGCGCAGGAGATCAAATGTTACACCAATGTCTGTAGAAAAAGCTATTGGTTACATCTGTAGAAAAAATTTGAGTAAAACTCAATACGTGGATACTCGTATGACAAGCCTTAATGAAGGTGTTGACTTGTTTCCGGCTTACAATCACGTGCTTCACGGATTGTCACCTTTGCATGCACGCATACGAACGATGGAAATGTATATGAAGACCGCAGATCGTCTTTGTATGGACAAACCCACTTAGAGAGTCAGGAAAACCAATACAGAAGTGAATGAACGGCGTCAAAGTCTTCGAAACATACTAAAAGAACAACTGAACTTATGTACTGATGTGCCTAGGGTCACCAGTGGGAATTCAAATACAGGACATATTGCCAGGAAATTCTTCGAGAAACGGATTGAAGTGACACAAATTGCGGAACTGAATGATCAGCTTTTGGAAAAGTTTTACGTGATTTTAACCATTATCAACAGTAGCTCCGTAATCAACATTGAATCGTTTAGGGTATGCTGAAGAAACTCGGGTGCTTTACAACAATGTATATAGCTGGTATCCCGTTTCTCCAACCGTACACAAATTGTTAGTTCATGGAGCAGCAGTCATAAAGCATCATATTTTACCCATAGGCATGTATTCGGAAGAAGCTGGTGAAACAAGAAACAAAAGTTACGAAGATTTCGAGAAAACCACTCCAGAAAGTTCGATCGTGTGGTTAGTCTGGAGGATGTTTTTAAAAGACTCCTCCTGACATCAGATCCGTACATCTCACTATCTAATAGAAAATGTGTGAAATATTCATAAATCATCCTTCCTGAATGCAGCCGTCATTTGATCTGTGACCCCTGACGCGTTTTTTTAAATTACTTTCATTCAATTCTAGCAATAAGTGTTTTTTTTTGTTTTCTATGATTTTTTTTATTGATTTCTCAAATAAACTTTTTTTCCGTTTTTAAAAAAGTTGTTCAGATCTGTTAACTATAAAGATGATATAAACACATATAAATGTTACGATGTGTACGGTTATTCCTCACGCAGCCAAAAGTTGTCAAAAATAATATAGAAACGTTCTATGAAAAATGGCAATTTTGGCCAAGTTCAAATGTAAATAAAAAGCTTTAAACTAAAAACAGCTCTCCAGTTTTTTGATATAATGTAGATTTTAACATGTTCTTTCAAACAAATTAAAGTGTGAATTTTTTGGTTTGCTCCATTTGAAGTTATGGCTCATACAAAACGGCGATTTTTGAACACAAAATTCATGATAACTGCGAATCAAAAGCAGATATTAGATATCTGTTTGCAACAAAAGATGCGCATAATGATTTGCCAAATACTTGCCGAACACATGATTTTGATAAATTGATACCCAACAAAGTTATAACAAAAAAACTTGTTTTTGTAGGACCACCCTAACTTGTACACGATAAATCATCATAAAACCTAAACTTTAATAGATAGACATTCAAAGTCTTCTACAAAGTTTCATCAATTGTGTTGTTCTACATAATTGCTGAACATAATATAGCACTATCTCATTACAGTAAAAAAATAATTTTCGTATCTAAGGAGTTTTATGAACCACCATAAAAATGTTTCATTCAAAAGTAGCGCCTTGTAATGTTGTACAACTTTGTCTCGGACACCAAATTTCTTAAACCTAAGGCAAGAGCGCAAATAATTGTTTCCCGCTAAATTTCATTTCTGGACCACTGTGCAGTCTCTTCAAAATAAGCATATCACTTTCAATTATAAATGAATGTGATTGAACAGAAAAGTATTTTTTTTAATCAAAATTCCATGATTTTCATGACATTATCCTAATAAATTCATATTTTAAAAACTTTCCAGGATCTTTTCAAATAACCAGATGCGGTCAAGCTCTTTAATTGATAAAATATTAGCTCTTAATATAACTGAAATCATATCAATCAAAAGTTTTTCAATACGATTTAAGTGAAACGAGTTATGCTTGTTGCAAAAAACCTATTTTTTAAGGACTTCTTTATTTCAAGGTCGGTAACTGAAGACTACAAAAACATGTAAAAAAATTTCAAAAAAAGCGTATGATAGATTCCAAAAATTTCAAAACGGTACAGTTTACAAAAATCGGTTGAGTAGTATTTAATATCCAAATCGGTAATCCGGGTCTATATGACTCTAACCGGCTGATTGTCCTTTTTTGTTGCTGAGTTTGGTTCCTGAGATATATATCGCATCAAGAAGGTACAGTTTGGGTCGTTTCTTCTTTCTCTAACCTGAACACTATCCATTAATCATTTTATTTATATTTTGATACAACTTTATCTGTATCTACCACTTCATAGTAGTTCGCCCGAGCGGAACAAAATTTGATATGTGATGATAATGCTTCTAAATAAATTCCAACCGCTTATTTTCATCATCTTTCATTTCATCAAACCTTCTAACCATCTAAAAATTTCCATAATCTTTAGATGTCCCTACTTAAAAGAACGTCATTTTAAACCGATAAGGCCGATAAATTTATATTTTGTTGTTTTTTTCCTGACTTAGAATTATTTTTACACACTGATTGAATATACATGCCCACATAGTATCATTAAAGCTGTATTGATTCCATTTGAGAATATATACGCTGGATTCTACAGTTCATTAGTTTGTTATCAAAACATTTTTGAATCCGATATGAAGGATAAAAATTTTCGACAACACTTGCCATTAGAACATTGTGGTATATTTAATCAGACTTAATATATTAATTCAAATCGCGTTAATATTCTGAAGACATAAATTCTCCATGCCGCAGCTCTTCATTTGTATTTGAAAATCAGTCAATGAAAAAGTGACAATATTTGATTATTTTCTATGAAAAACAAATTGATTGACTGTCCATTAGACTTGCTTCGAACTTCCCAGAGGCTTCAACCGAATCTGAGCTGCAAATATTTTTAAACGTCACAAACCAACTGTTAATTTTGTTGGAAATTTAAACAACCAGGTGAACAAAGAAAATGTTTCCAAGACACGGGGGGATACACAAAGAGAAATGATTTTTTAATCGTTGTCAGCAAACTCAACTGCACACATGCTGCAGCAGTCGTCGAGTGACTAACAGTAAAAACATAAAGCCATCTCCCCATGTCGGAAGCTGAACGAACGCGCCTCATCAGCAACGCAATTGCACTTCCAGAATCCCGTTTTCCGGAGGCCCTGAGCAAAGTTACAGGCCGAGGTCCATCCAGTATTTAGTTGCAGCTCCCCTAAACCCAAGCGGTTGGAAAAGAAGGGAACGGAAAAACATGCAGCAGCTTTTCATCATCCTCTCTTTTACGACGGTCGCCATACAAAGCTTGGACACCCCAGTTTTTCTTCACGTCTTACATTTCCTCTTCTCCTGTTGGGATGTTATTTCTCATTTTCCATTTTGGCATCATTATTATCGCACCAACTGCGCACATCATCTTGCGCACGTGTTCAGTTTTATACAGCTTTTTTCCCTTCGATGCTGCTTCTCGCCCAGCACATAAGACATACATCAAATTAACAGCACTGCAACATACGAAAGAAAATGGGTTCGCTTTCGGGATTGGAAAAATTACATCGAACACGTGCGAGGATCCAGCCTGGAGGAGAGCCAGCGTCTTTTGGGGAGAAAAAAGAAGGGGATCAAGCAAACAGTTGGCGACACGAATGTTTGAAACGCGCGAAAATTTGATGAAGCGTACACAGCACGGTAAGACGCTAAAATTTGAAAATTGAAATTGAGCATACTGGAAGAATTAATATAAAAAATATACCTATTTTTTACCAACTGTTTGTGAATAATGAATCAATAAAAATTAAAACTTTTCGCACCTAGAAATATTACTTTGAAATTTTATCAATTCAGGTTATTTGATTAATTTTCAAAAAATTTCTGTTGCAGTACAAATTTTTAGGGGTTGAATATCCCCTTTGAAGGTTTTAGGATCATGACCATCATTCTCCCTTTGTCCTTCTTCACACTTCAAAAATGGTTCCAGGTTCCACTTCAAATTTAAGAATTCAGACGAAAGGTCGAACTTCAATTACTTACATTGCGAGTATTCAATCAAAAGCTGGTGGAAGTTTAACATCTTGAAATTTAGAAATCAATAAGAATTATTTAGAATTCGGTATTACACATTAGATCAAATTTAAAAAAAATCAAATTCAATTCAAGTATTCAGGTTATGAATTTTTCGTGCTCACAATTCTGTCCTGAGCTCAATTTCCAACCAGTACTCAAGCCTGAAATTTTCATTTCCATATCTAATTTCAATATCAAATGAGATTTGAATTGGAAAATTGAGTCAATAATTCATATTACACTAATTGACACACACACAATGAATCTAGAATTCATTTAAGCAACTCATGCTTAAAATTTGAATGTGAATTTATTTCCTTTAACTTTACTTGTGGCGAGGTTCTCCATCAATATAAAAATTAGTCTACGTTTCTGTCCTAGCAATATATTCAAAGTTTGTCCTAAGAACATTTTAATCAAAAATCTTTTCAAAAGTATTGATTAAATAAATTTTTTTTCCAAAATATCGTAAAAATTTTGTTGATAAAATTTTTTCCAAAATCAACAATAATATTATTCTTACAAAAAACGAAAAATTCAAATGATTATTTTTTTTCCTCTATAATTTCATTAAAAAAAATAAAATTGATGTATTTTAGCCGGAGATAACTGCCGAAATTTGCCGTCAACAATCTTACTTTGTTTAGAAGCACCTGTCTCTAAACAGTTCTCTTCCAACATAAAAGCTACAAAGGCTCGTCACCGTTTGGGAATATTGGATAAAAATTTGTCATCAGTGACAAACAAACTATTATCAAATAAAATAAGAAACTATTGTTTTATAAAAAAAAAACAATAAAATATAGGTAACAAATGTATGCCGAGTTTTTCTTTAAATAAATTTTGTATTTGTTTCTTGTTGAACTAAGCTTGCCAGACTTCCCGGTTTTACCGGGCTTGATCGGATATTTGAGGCTTAATTTGGAAAATGCTCGGTCGGGCCCGGTTGGTCCAAAAAATGCTCGAGTTTTGCCCGGGTTTATTCACTTCAATTTCAAAATCATACAAACACTCAAATTAAATTATTATAATGTTTCATTTTTACGCCCATAAACGAAATTTTGTGAGCAAATTGTTTTTTTTTGTTTCGATTATAGTCGTTTTACCATCTTTATGGCATTCGCGACTTTATCAACGTTGCAGTTGGCAGATCGTTATTGAAAAACTTATCCGGTACAACTGTGTTCGATGTTTACTCTTGGGCTCGAACTCGCGGACATCAGCTCAGGAGACAACAGACTTGCCAACTGAGCTATATCACAAGCCCTGTGAGCAAGTTGTGGTTTTATGGAAGTCTTAAAGACGAATAAGAAAATGGCTGGCATATTTCGATGAAAAAATGGAGATTGTTTTCTTCATGATTTTTTCTGAATAATTCCTTGGTTTTGACCGAATTTTCGATTTTGCGTTCAAATTTTAACATCAAATGTCCGAATTTTGCAAGGTTTTTAGATAAACCAGCCAAGAGTTGGCCGGCCCTGTTACGTGTGGTATAAATTCTAGCAACCTTTACGTTCAAATAATATTTATATAATATGTTACATTTTTCAATGGATTTTTGCTGCGGCCCGTCAGACCACAGAAAATTCTAATGCGACCGGCACAACTCAACGAGTTTGACATGCCTGATCAAAAGACTTTAAATCGAGAACAACTTACACGGCAAAAATAAAAAACTCAACAGCAGCTTTTTTGTACGCATCTCGGACAAAAAGTGCAGGGACTCAACGTTAAGTTTAATGCATTAAACTCAACTTAAAGTTTAGCGTATTTAACTCAACGTAAGTTTAGTGCACTTTACTCAACAGAAAGTTTTTCTACGTTTTCTCGCCGGTGCGTAGAATCGAAGAATCGTTGAAAATAGCGAATTTTTCCGAACCAAACAAAATAAAATGCAGGAATTGCAATATAGTTTCTTTATTTACATATTAGTATACATTCAATGCCCATATCAGTTAAAAAATTAGTCACTTGGCTTTAAAGTGCTTCCTCAGGTTTTAATGTGATTGCTTATGGTGTGGTGCTTCAGCTGGCTTGGATGTATGCCGGTGAAAAATTCGAGCTATCGATTGACAGAAATTTTCCACGCTGTTTTACCGTGTTTTCGTACGCCTTGGCTTTTCCGATGGCATTCATTAACGGTTGGTGGTTCTGCTATCCTAATGTGATAATTAGCACCTACTCCTAGTTCCGCCAAAAAAATCTGTCAGAAAAAATTAAGGATGAGAATTCGTACATTTTAGGAAACTGCTAAAAGTTACTTACAAAGTCTGGCTTTACCAAATAAATTGGACTTCATCATCAGAGGACTGTTCCGCACCCGGACCATGAATAAAGCAATAACCTAGAATCTCCCATTAGCTTCCGTAAGATTTTTGAATGGAAATGTTGTGGTTGCGAATACCATTCTTTGACACTTTCTACCAGCTGCCAGCGGTATCACCTATAAAACCAATTGTTAGTTAGTTAAAAACTTAAATTTGATTGATTGCACCTACCTCTCTGGACCGTGGCTTGTTTGGTACCGAGCATGCGAGACCAAATTGTCACCGGAAACCCATTCCGAATAAAAACAAAAGGACGATAGCCGGATCTGTTTTTATTCCTTCCAGCTTCTCCACCATGGCCAACAGCACATCGTACAAAGTGTCCAGCGCATGATAGCAATCATCTAACTCGCCCTTGATGCGCTTACGGTTCATTCGGACGTACCAATTGGTTAGCTGATCGAAAATGATCAGTCTTTGAACCACAGTGGTAAGCCTTTATCTCAGTAGTCACAAATTCCAGTAGAGATTCCTTGAATGAAGTGATCCAAACATCCATCACATTGGTTGACCGTTTTTCTGCGGCCTCATTACGACACTACTTTATCTTCCAGCAATCGATGTTTTGCTAAACCCAGAAAAAGAACCAGAAAGCGTAGAACAACAGGAGGAAAATGTCCTTGAAGCTGTAAATTTTAAAAAAGAAATACAAAATTTAGTAGGAAATCAAATGAGTATAAAAAAGAAAATCTTACCACGAACTGTCAGCTCGCACTACCGGAGAATTAATCAAGTAAAGATGCAAAGCATCGACACCGTACTTGTTTACCACTTCCATCGGATCCGGGTAGTTCTTCTTTCGCTTACTCATCTTTTGACTATCAGCTGCAAGCACAAGACAATTCAAATTCTTAAACGATGACTTATTGAATAAAGCCATCGAAACGACCACGTTGGTTAGTTGGCCTTTGGCAATAAAATCGGCTGGGAAGTTGTTGGTAAAGAAATCAAAAGCATTCTCAAACGGATAATGATTCTGGGCATAGATCCGGATCCGAACCAGCAATCGAACACTTCCGGAATTTTATGCATATTTTCCAAATCTTCCGATGCAAATGATTTTCTGTCCATCAGAAGAGATCCATAAGGGCATCGGTGTTCCTTAGTAGCGGCTACAACTAATAGCAAGCGACTTATCTTTTTTCGGGGCAGGTTCCTCAGTAACTTCGATGGCCGCCAGCGTCACAGTCGTAGCCTGATCCGTAGCTGAAGTCGAATTTTCTTCCGATCGTCTACGCCAGACAAAGACGTAAGCGAACTGCCTTGAACTGTGGTTCCGCCCGCACACTTGGCCTTTTCGGATGGCATTCTCAGGTATTCATTTTGTCCAACTTTCATCAGTAAAACCTGTCAGACCAGTTGGAATATCAATCATTGGTTAATTGAGGAAAATTGAAAGAAACTAACCTTTTCCTGTTGTTAACAGTTAAAATGCTTCCGAGCACCCTGACGACTATTTTGGATTAACTTCCGGAAGCCTGCCGTATCGAAAAGCAGGACCTGCAGGGTCGACGAAACTGTTTCGGTTTCGAAACCCGATTGCTGCCAACTACTATCCGTAGCACCGATATGACCAGTTTCCATTTTGGTGCTTCCTCCAGCTTCAAGCTTTGCCTTGAAAAACCTGTCTGTTAGAAAAATTTTATTAAAGGGTGAATCTCAAAAGTAATACCTACAAACCTGATCCGATTGCCTTCGTAAGAATTGGTCTAGCAAACATTAATGATCCGTACATTTTTGCGAAATAATAGAGAAATATTCGCAACTATACCGCGATCCGCGACATCAAAAACCGTCCAAAAAGAAACAAAATGGCAGGTGCAAAACTACTCACTTGTAAAGTTTTATGGGAAAAACTTTTGAATTGCATACAAAATAAGGGACGAAAACAATGCAAACAAAAGAAAATCCCAAAAAACTCTCAGTTGCGTAAAAATAACTTGCTCGGTAAGTTTTTGACAGTTTACGTGTAGACTTAAAAATCACTTTGAATGTTCATAAGGTCCAATTTTGAATTGGAATGAAAATCAATACCTATTAAGAAATAAACATTTCATTAATTTTGTTTTCCACATCACGTAGGTTCGAGTTAGTTATAAATATTTTTGTACGATGAATATGAAAAATACATATTGCTTATACAAGTTACGGTTGGACCCGACGCGCACCGAAGGAAGCGCACCCGAATTGCTGATTCAGCTGGGACACGCCGGACACCGCGAGGCACTCAGGTGTAAAATATCAACTTGTGCAAAAATGGATTCAACAGAAAGAATCAAAAAGCAAATGAAATAAAGTTAGTTCTACTTTAGGTTTGTAACGAGCAGGTTGTTCCTTTTTAAAAACACCGAGACTCCCACCCGGACATAACTTACATATTTCTATATTATGCTATTCTTATAGTTGAGATCTAAGAAGAAGAATTAATATAAGAGACGAACCAACAAAAGTTGAAAATCTCTATAATAAAGACAAAAAAAAGAATTAATATAACTTGTAACGTCGTATAAAGTGTAAATATAGTTATAATCAAACTGTGAATCCTTATTCCAAATTCAAATTTAGTATTAAAATCTTGATTCTAAATTCTACTTTTACCTCTACTACCAACAGAAGAATGAAAAAAAATATATTAAAGTAGGAAACTACAGCGGATTGCAAGCGTTTATTTTGTTTGACTCAAAAGTTTTAATCAATCTAAGGTTCATAGAGCTAGAGGGATATATAATGTATGTAGTTTAAAATATTAAAAAATAGCGCCGCATTATTAAACCAAAACTGATTATTTTTGCACTTATACCTCTTTGGCTCTGAGGACTTCACCTGTAAAGTTGTGGAATCACAGATTTTTTAGACTTGTAGTTTTTATAAATTCAAAAGAGTAAGAAACTAAAATAAGGTAAAAATAATTTATCTGGATCCCTGATAAAATCCCTTATATTCAGTAAGATTTAGAATGAGGTTTCATGCAAAATCAGAAAAAAAGGATTCATAGACCAAAAAACATTCAGCTCGGTAAGAAGTATAAGGCCGATGGCGAATGCGTATCATTGCGGTGAACCACATTTGATGGAAATGTATGTGGTTCGCCGCTTTGCAATCGCTTTACACGCTAAGAAAATTTCAATCACCGTGGCCAATTCAATTCTTTCGATTTACTCGGTAAGTTTAAATTACAAAAATAAAATCTGTTGAAAAGTTTTTTTTTAATTAATTTTTCGTTTTAATGTTCATGGTGCTATTTTTTTTTTTAAACTCGCCCAGCAGTCCCTAACATCGCTGGAAAACAGCCATCTCCCTCCGGTGATGGGGAAACGTTTCTTCTGGTAGCGGTAGTGTCGAAAAATTTTTCGTTCCGTATACTGTTTTTTTTTGGAATAAGCAAATTATTTTATTTAGCCTCCAAATACATGAAACAATCCAAATACATCGTATGATTTAAGTTTAGCAGCTTCAACATGACCATTGATCAAATTTTCGCTGATTGAAAAAAAAAGATATGTAAAGTGTGATATAAAAAAATAACTAGGAGAAAAAAAAATGGAATTTTTAGTCAGCTTTTTAGTGTTTGCATATCGTTCCCAGGCAATAATGATAAAACATGGTAAATCTAAATCAATCAAATTAAATGTACCTACTTAAAACCACCTTATTAAAATTTTACTCCATTTCTTACCTAACTCCTCCAACCCCTAAGGTAAATCATTATGATAAGTAAAATAAAAATTATGCTCTCGGAAGAAAACCGTAACAAGTTTTAAGAAAATCGAAAAAGATTAAGCAAAATGAGCGTGCAAATCATGAAACAGATTTGCGATCAAAAGCGGTCACTATGTCATAGATCGCAATTCGCTTTGCATTTCGCTAATTCGCATTTCCGTAACAATTCGCATCGCATTCACTATGTCATCGGCCTAAGAATAATATCCAAGAGTGAATTTCCAATACAGAAACCAACTTCAGAATATAATTTCTTGTATGAAGACTATTAATCGCTGTGTGTCTCACCGGCGAATGTTGTGGTTTTTTGTAGCACTATTTTTAGATTTGAAAAGTAACGGAAGGAAATTTCTAGGAAAATTTTCTATTTGTGTCATGTTTAAAAAGATTTTGTATGGAAGCCCACTTATCACTCTGTTTTCTTTGTGAAAAGCCGCTTTAATGTGATAAATCATCACGTTACGTGAAAACTTGAACGGGATACAAAAAACTTTCTCGTGCTTCAATTTAAAAAAAATGTCACTTTGAAATTTTGCGAAATGTGATGGTTTTGTTGTAGTTGTAGTAGGGTTAGTTGGCCTACTTTGGGATTTGAACGGTGTTTTTTTTATCCATGGTTTTCACATAAATGGACGGAAGCTTTGTATTTTTAAGAAAATCCGTTTGTTTAAATCTTCAAACTATCGCTATATTTTTAAATGATTCAAATTTTTATGCCATTCTCGGCGAGAAGAGTTATTTTGTCAAAACTTCAAGAATTAATCAAGAAAAATCAAGAAAACAGCTTTAAAATTTTTCATTTTCATGAACACTCATAAGCATATTTCAGGCTCCCAAAAAACCTTTATGATTATTTTTGATGAAACTTGTTCCAAAAATTTCGTTTTTGACGCATAAATAAAACACTATTACAACACAATTTTTTTTTTGGTATTATTTGGCTAATAAAGTGAGTAAACGAAAATTCCGGGCTTTTTTCCATAAAATCTGGACAACCGGGCGGACCGGACTTTTCCCAACTTTTTTAATAAATATCCAGGTAATCTGGCAATCTTACTCTACACACTACCTATGCATGCAAAATCAACATGCCCTCTAGCCTAAAATGTCAACACCTATCATCTTTTCTTCTATTGGCGTACAAATGCCTGTCTATCCACCTTTCTTTCATATCTGTAAAAATATTTCTCTTAAAAATTTCATCTCGCCGAGTATACCAAGAAAATTTGAAAATCCTTTTATAATTGAATGAAAATTTAAAACATAGGTTTAGCTGGTTTTGATAAATTTACAAAACTAACAAATTTGGAAATACTTTCTGTTCTTGCATCTTTTATTGGACCTACGTCTAGATTACCTATGAATAGTTGGATGTTTTTAAAAGAATGTACATATTAGGGCATCCGCAGCAATCGCAAGCAAAGTGAAAATGCTCACGAGTTTAATCACATTTATACCGCACCGGGGGTTAGTATATGGGTGAGTAAAATAGGGCCGTTGCCGTCGGGACCGATAAAATCACCAAATTTGCTCACAAGAAAGGGGCGAGAGCAAACATGCACTGAAAAAATTTCAACGTTTGATGCTAAGTTAAACAAACGACGTTCAGCGTGTAGAGTTTGTTTACATTCCATTATGCGCATCGAGTCAAACTGTCCACTGAACTCTGGCCGTGGTGGAACCGGCAGGCTCGTTTACGGGAAGAGCAGAAATTTTCCCAATTAAGGTGCATCTCCCAGGATTTACAACAACAGAACTCCGAACCAGAATCGAGGCCTTCAATAACTACACGATCAATATTCGAAGTAATAGCAACATCAGCCACAATCAATTAAGAAAGCAAAAAAATTTTCATTCGTGATTTCATCCAAGGCTCCAAAGCTCGATTCGACCCGACGGATTGCTAAAAGGAAGATAGTTTCTGTCTCCGTTTTCGAACTTCAATATTCGCTGGTGGCCGCATCTGATAAACCTGATTCCGATCGTGTAGCTATGATTATATTGTTCTGTGTTTTCCCGTCAGTGTAAGGGCTTTTTTGCTTTACGGATAGCGAACCAGAATACATACAAAAATAGGAAAAATGAAAACCAGCGCTTCTAAAATATCAGGTAAATATGTCAAAATAAAATTGGTTCAGCACATTGCAACTATATTTTTGTATTTTGAAGGTTTGTCTGCAAAATGCTTCCGGGGATACAATTTGATATCGTTTGTTGACAGTGACAACGTCTTCTGGAAAGTCGATCAACTTAACCCAGTTGAGAGGACTAGGAGCTTCAAATTGGCCTTCTCATCAGTGGGCCTTCTAGCAGCTAATCGATTGAGGCAGTGGCTCAAAAACATAACAGGATGGCGTACTGGATGATGAAGGATGTGTTGATTAACAGTGCGAACATGTTAAATGTGAAATAATTGTTAAATGTTGTTTTCTACCATTGAACTGTAATAAAGTATGTATCATAAAGTGTTTCGAATATTAATAAAACTTGAAAAGAACTTGATTTTTATCAAATAGGTATATAAATAGTTTATTTCGAAGGTTTTAAATCTGTCCATATTTGTTTTTTTCTGGAAAATTTCCAATCTATACATTATCTTGAAAATCATTATGATCGGAGTTAGAAAGGGCTAACTGTTCAAAATGAATATTCTTCGTTTTAGGATTTGTCTGTTTTAAGCATCTCGTTCATTACGGTTTTCGTGGCGGTTTCGGTGGCGTATTATTCGCTTCCTGAGGAGGTGCATCAAATCGAGGATGCATCAGATAGGCTTGAACCGGGGCAATGACGGAACACGGCTCTCCATCTCGCACCAGGCCGGACGGGTCAGACTCGCAGAAACCGAAGCCTGTGACCAGCGGCGGAAAACTTTCTACTTAATGATGGAACTCCGCAGCACCTGGTATATTTCGCGCAGATTCTGCTGACTTTCACTTCGGCTGCTGCTGCCCGGAAGTTTCGGCTGCACCCGCCACCGGACCCGGTTGCTGGTCGGTCGAAGCTGCTTGGCCCTGCTGATGCTGAACGGCATGTTCCCCCAGGATGTCGACTATGACGTCTCGAATAGTTTAACGAGCTAAACTTGTCGATCTATTAACCAAAAATCATCAATCGAAATTTAAGCGAAAAAACTCACGACTCAGAAAATTTACTCGGTCCGTATAATTATTTGATCAAGATTTTCTGCAAAAGTTTTCTCAGTGCAATGCTAAATTTAAAAATAAATATGCTAACGCCTGGTGCGCGAAAGGGTGTGTATACCAAAACCGGTCCGCTGAAATGAGCAAAACCGGGCCGCGTATACTCCCGTATTGGTGCGTTTGCTCTTAGGGTGAGTGACCTACTTTGGACCATTAGCCTACCTTGGTCCTAAAATGCCGAAAATTGTAATCAAGTCTTTTTGCGAGCAAAGGATTTAGATACTCCTTTGCACCAAATGAACTCTTATGCTTCCTGAATACTATCATACCGTTTTTTGCCATAAAAAAGTCATTCTAATAAAATTATCAAAGTTTATAGAATCAATCGGACAGCTCAATAAGTGGGTTCTATTTTAAGAAATTTGAGTGAATAAGGAAAAATCACGGTTTTTTACTATCTAAGAAAAAGTTTAAAGGGAAAATGTTGAACATTGATCCATACTACCTGTTTTTCTTAAAATAAAAGGGAACTGAAACAAAATTCAGAACCTTTTTAACCGTTAAAAAGCTGTTATACATTTAAATGATAATATTTGATTAAATATTACTTTTTTAATGAATTTGTTTATTTTTTATCGAAAAATCAAACTATTTTTATGTAAATATTTTAGTTTTAGGTCCAATTAAAGGTACCAGTTCAGTACCAAAACAGGAACAGTAGGTTCAATGGTGGAAATTTTGATCAACCATATCCTTGCAAATCTTTAAATAACGGCGAAATCTATGTTGAAAATTCTCATTGAAACTTGCAGATAAATTCATGAACTATAAATGGACTTCCTGAAAAATATGAAACTTTAGTCCATTTATGAGAAAAAACCTGGATTTTTTAAAACCACCGCTTAAAGGGCAAAAAGTAGGGCAACTAACTCTAATTAAAATTTTAAAGGTTATCATGAAGAAGCTGCCGCCGCTCGTGGCCTAGAGGATAGCGTTCCAGTCTTCTAAGCCAGAGTCCATGAGATCGAATCCCGATCACGGCACATATAGTACTCTTTCTGTGGTCTGGTGGTTTTAGCATTTGTAAGATGCTAGCCATAATATCCTTGAAAGATGTACGCCTTAGAGTTAAGTAAAAAAAAATTTGAACCCTTCAAAGAAACATGAAGTTTCACTGAGATCCTATATGTGTGTGTTCGTTTTTAAAGCTAATTACAATTTAAAAACATTTTTAAAAAACGTTGAAATTTTTATAAGAGTTATAAGAATTGTTTGCGTAGGCGTAGTTTAAATCTATGCCAGTGAAATGAATTATTTCTACTAAACATATTGTCTTCGACTATTTTTAAACCATTCTATCGTCCCTAGTAGTACGCGCCGTGCGAATAGTGATTCTAGTCTACGTTTTTCGGTAACTTTTCCCAATACGGGAAAATTCTCTGGTGTGTACAGTAGACTGAGTCAATTTGGGGTCATTTTTGAAGTTTCAAACCCTGGGATCTAAAAAGCTTCGCTTTGGTTTAAACATGATTTTTTGCAGAATTTTTAATTAACGTTGAACATGAGTGAATTTGAACTTTTAGGTTTGTATGGGAAAATTGAATATTTTGTACTGATAAATTCTGTAGAACAGAGCCTGTTATTGATTTTGTTGCCAATTTATAAATGGTCGGGATTCGACCAGACCGAACTGAACGCCATTAGCCAACAGCTGAAAACTTTTTTGTCTAATAAGATACCAAGTTACAGTTTTCGGCAAAGTTGTTTAGCGGAAAATTTCCTTTAGAGAATTTTTAAATTAGAAATAAAACCATAAGCAGGCTCGGTTGCACAGAAGAAACGAAAATGATGATGATTTTTCAGTACAAAATATTCAATTCCCATACAAACCTAAAAGTTCAAATTCACTCACTTGAACGTTAATTAAAAATTTTGTAAAAAATCATGGATGACTTAGATAATGAATTAATCAACACTAAATTTATGTTACATCTGGATTTCCGTGCTCGAAAGCACGAAATGCAAGAAATCGCACTCGTCGTGTATCGATTCGAGAGAGCCTGAATTATTGCAATTAACGGGCGGCTGTCAGCGGTAGAAGCATCAGAAATAAATTAACATACCCGCTTGTGTGTGTTTTTTTCTTTCTTTCTGTTGGGCTCTTGGGCTTTTCTTCCTTCGAAAGAGATGGCTTTTTTGTAGGTAGGTATGTTCTGCGACCCGGGCACATGCCAAGCCATTCGCAATCAATCTGGAGTGGCAAAAATGGCGGCAATGCATCTGGCGATTGTAGGACCAACCGAGTCAAGCCAAGGGACATCATCGGTGCATGACCCCAAAAGCTGTTTCGATTAGGACGCTTGCTCTCTTGGGGAATATTGAAGGCGATCGATTTGTGGACAGGGATTGGATGCTGTTTTCTAGACGAAACTGGAAAGAAACTGGAAATTTCTAACTATGTTTTTGTTTGGCTATGCTGACTTTAGCCAAAAAAATAAAATAGGATACCGTTGAAAACACACGATATTACCTTCATATCTACATTATTGGAAAAAAAACAGGTAAACATAAGTTATACCCATGTTAGAAGTTTAAAACCCATGCTTTCTGGGAAGGGTTCCAATTTTTGCTCAAGGTTTTTTTTCTTCTAACAATATGATGTTTAAAATGCTCTGATGCAGCAGCTCGTGCCCCAATACTGTTTTCCATTGTTTTATTTTTTCCTATGCCTTTAACCAACATTCAAAAAAAAAGAAAAAAAAGTTCAAGTAAAGGGCATACCAAAACAGAAGATTCAAACCTTCAGCCTCCATCATCGGGGTCCAAAGTTTGCCCCGGGAGAAACTTCGAAAAGGAAGGCACTCTTTTCTTTGCACATATTCTTACGGAAGGTTCTGGTCCATGATGGCATGGTTGTTGGAGTCTGTGCCCCCTTTTTTTCTCCTTTTCAGAACCAGTTATTTAATCTCCAATGAGACGAAGAAAAGAGGACTCTACAGGAAAGAAGCTTACGTTTACTACGTCGTCGTCGCAATTGGGCTTCGTTAGAGTCTTCTTTTGGAGCAGCAGCATCAAAAGAACATAAACGAAATGATGCAGCGAGTTTTTGGTTCGGTTTCTTGTTTTTTTCTACAGTTCCCGTAACTGGTTTTGAGTTGTTTTGGATGTTGATGTAGAGGAAAAACGCGGGAACTTGATATTTTCGATGCGCAAAAGGAAAGTTGGCGCGCTTTTCGATGCATTTTTGCTCTCACAGCCAGTCAAAAATTTTGAAAATTGATACTTTCTTCATAGTTATTTTTTAAATTTCACCACTTATAAATCTGATCAGTAATAATTTTTCCAGAAATTTTTACATTCAATACATAGTTTTTTTTTAAGTTTTGGTACCCGCCATAGACCATTGGAAATTTGCTATAAATCCAATACTAAATTCTTATAAGTTAGCATTCATATTGCAGCAGATTTTTTATGTTCTGAGTAAAATTTCGTATAAGTCACAGAAATTTTTTATAATAGCTTTTGTAATTCATGTTATTTTCATAGTTTTTGTCATTTTTTTTTGTAATTTTTGTGCTTTTTGTAATTTTTGTGCTTTTTGTTATATTTTTAATAATTAAAATTTTTGTATTTTTTGTCATTTTTGTAGTTTTTGTCATTTTTGTAGTTTTTGTCATTTTTGTAATTGTAAACTACAAATTTATATTTTTTGCAATTTTTATAATGTTTGTGATTTTTGTCAATTTGAAATTTTTGCAATTTTTGTAATTTTTGTAAATTTTGTAAATTTTGTGAATTTTGTAAATTTTGTAAATTTTGTAAATTTTGTAAATTTTGTAAATTTTGTAAATTTTGTAAATTTTGTAAATTATGTAAATTTTGTAAATTTTGTAAACTTTGTAAATTTTGTAAATTTTGTAAATTTTTTAAATTTTGTAAATTTTGTAAATTTTGTAAATTTTTTAAATTTTGTAAATTTTGTAAATTTTGTAAATTTTGTAAATTTTGTAAATTTTGTAAATTTTGTAAATTTTGTAAATTTTGTAAATTTTGTAAATTTTGTAAATTTTGTAAATTTTGTAAATTTTGTAAATTTTGTAAATTTTGTAAATTTTGTAAATTTTGTAAATTTTGTAAATTTTGTAAATTTTGTAAATTTTGTAAATTTTGTAAATTTTGTAAATTTTGTAAATTTTGTAAATTTTGTAAATTTTTTAAATTAAGTAAATTTTGTAAATTTCGTAAATTTTATAAATTTTGTAAATTTTGTAAATTTTGTAAATTTTGTAAATTTTGTTAATTTTGTAAATTTTGTAAATTTTGTAAATTTTGTAAATTTTGTAAATTTTGTAAATTTTGTATATTTTGTAAATTTTGTAAATTTTGTAAATTTCGTAAATTTTATAAAATTTTTTAAAATTCTGTTAGTTTTGAAAATTTTGTTAATTTTGTAAATTTTGTAAATTTTGTAAATTGTGTAAATTTTGTAAATTTGTAAATTTTGTAAATTTTGTAAATTTTGTAAATTTTGGTAATCTTGTAAATTTTGTAAATTTTGTAAATTTTGTAAATTTTGTAAATTTTGTAAATTTTGTAAGTTTTGTAAATTTTGTAAATTTTGTAAATTTTGTAAATTTTGTAAATTTTGTAAATTTTGTAAATTTTGTATATTTTGTATATTTTGTAAATTTCGTAAATTTTATAAATTTTGTAAATTTTTAAAAATTCTGTTAGTTTTGTAAATTTAGAAAATTTTGTAAATTTTGTAAATTTTGTAAATTTTGTAAATTTTGTAAATTTTGTAAATTTTGTAAATTTTGTAAATTTTGTAAATTTTGTAAATTTTGTAAATTTTGTAAATTTTGTAAATTTTGTAAATTTTGTAAATTTTGTAAATTTGGTAAATTTTGTAAATTTCGTAAATTTTGTAAATTTTGTAAATTTTGTAAATTTTGTAAATTTTGTAAATTTTGTAAATTTTGTAAATTTTGTAAATTTTGTAAATTTTGTAAATTTTGTAAATTTTGTATAAATTTTGTAAATTTTGTAAATTTTGTAAATTTTGTAAATTTTGTAAATTTTGTAAATTTTGTAAATTTTGTAAATTTTGTAAATTTTGTAAATTTTGTAAATTTTGTAAATTTTGTAAATTTTGTAAATTTTGTAAATTTTGTAAATTTTGTAAATTTTGTAAATTTTGTAAATTTTGTAAATTTTGTAAATTTTGTAAATTTTGTAAATTTTGTAAATTTTGTAAATTTTGTAAATTTTGTAAATTTTGTAAATTTTGTATATTTTGTAAATTTTGTAAATTTTGTAAATTTCGTAAATTTTATAAAATTTTTAAAAATTCTGTTAGTTTTGTAAATTTAGAAAATTTTGTTAATTTTGTAAATTTTGTAAATTTTGTAAATTTTGTAAATTTTGTAAATTTTGTAAATTTTGGTAATCTTGTAAATTTTGTAAATTTTGTAAATTTTGTAAATTTTGTAAATTTTGTAAGTTTTGTAAATTTTGTAAATTTTGTAAATTTTGTAAATTTTGTAAATTTTGTAAATTTTGTAAATTTTGTAAATTTTGTAAATTTTGTAAATTTTGTAAATTTTGTAAATTTTGTAAATTTTGTAAATTTTGTAAATTTTGTAAATTTTGTAAATTTTGTAAATTTTGTAAATTTTGTAAATTTTGTAAATTTTGTAAATTTTGTAAATTTTGTAAATTTTGTAAATTTTGTAAATTTTGTAAATTTTGTAAATTTTGTAAATTTTGTAAATTTTGTAAATTTTGTAAATTTCGTAAATTTTGTAAATTTTGTAAATTTTGTAAATTTGTAAATTTGTAAATTTTGTAAATTTTGTAAATTTTGTAAACTTTGTAAATTTTGTAAATTTTGTAAAGTTTGTAAACTTTGCATTAATTTGTCTTTTTTGTCTTTTTTGTCTTTTTTGTCTTTTTTGTCTTTTTTGTCTTTTTTGTCTTTTTTGTCTTTTTTGTCTTTTTTGTCTTTTTTGTCTTTTTTGTCTTTTTTGTCTTTTTTGTCTTTTTTGTCTTTTTTGTCTTTTTTGTCTTTTTTGTCTTTTTTGTCTTTTTTGTCTTTTTTGTCTTTTTTGTCTTTTTTGTCTTTTTTGTCTTTTTTGTCTTTTTTGTCTTTTTTGTCTTTTTTGTCTTTTTTGTCTTTTTTGTCTTTTTTGTCTTTTTTGTCTTTTTTGTCTTTTTTGTCTTTTTTGTCTTTTTTGTCTTTTTTGTCTTTTTTGTCTTTTTTGTCTTTTTTGTCTTTTTTGTCTTTTTTGTCTTTTTTGTCTTTTTTGTCTTTTTTGTCTTTTTTGTCTTTTTTGTCTTTTTTGTCTTTTTTGTCTTTTTTGTCTTTTTTGTCTTTTTTGTCTTTTTTGTCTTTTTTGTCTTTTTTGTCTTTTTTGTCTTTTTTGTCTTTTTTGTCTTTTTTGTCTTTTTTGTCTTTTTTGTCTTTTTTGTCTTTTTTGTCTTTTTTGTCTTTTTTGTCTTTTTTGTCTTTTTTGTCTTTTTTGTCTTTTTTGTCTTTTTTGTCTTTTTTGTCTTTTTTGTCTTTTTTGTCTTTTTTGTCTTTTTTGTCTTTTTTGTCTTTTTTGTCTTTTTTGTCTTTTTTGTCTTTTTTGTCTTTTTCTAATCTTCTCCCAGATTTTCACATGTTTGAAACTTTTTAAATGTCTTAAAATTTTATTATGATAAAAATTGATGGGGTTCTCAGTCAACTTAAATTTTTAAGATATTAGGGTCATTCAACCGACTCTGTAGTTTTCTAGAACCTTTCAGGTGCTTTCAGCGTTGTTTATTTATCGATGATTCCTGCAAAGATTCCCGCCTATGATTACACCTCACTCAGTCAGCTCCATCACCATTTAGAAGACGCCATCATTATAACCATAAACGGCAGGCGTGTCCGGACGTAGATATTCACCTGTTTCGAAGAAGTGTTTTTTATCCACACACTCACAATACGTGATTTCATTGCTTCTGAAATTAATAAATGCTTTTACTGCCTGAGTCCACACCCGGTTGAAATTAGCATATGGTGCCTATAAAAGTTGTGGCCACAAAAAATTACCAAGGAAGACTAAGCTGAAGAACAAGAAAAAAAAATCAGTCACAGAAACTCATTTGTTTACCCTTTTAAGAAGATTAAAATCTCCTGACGATTAATGGCGTTTTGGGAGGGGGTTTGCACGCACAAAAAACTCCGATGGTTGGCGCCCTTCCTTAGCCAAAATCAGCCGCAACTTAAGTACGCGCGGACGATCAACCTTTATCGAACCGAATTTGTTAGCACTTTAAAGTTTTATTTTTGAACGCACATTAGTCACGCTCTTACTTACGACGAGTATGAGCAGTTCGATTAAAGGGGAACCTTCTAATCGACCATTTGTCGCTGTCAAGTGGTTTCTCTAAAAAAAATAATAAAAACAACCCCCCACATAGTTAGGAGAGACGACAAGTCGGTGTGTCCGGTGTCATATAAAGATCTGATCTTGTCCGACATTCAACGTAAAACATCATGAGAAATCAACGGTTGGTTGAAGATTGACCGGGGATGGTTGATACCTACATACATAAGTGTTAGGTTGATTAATCGAATGCCATTTAGAGAACGGCGGCGCCGCAGCTTCGGTGCGAATTGTTTGCACTCAATATGTTTGTTTGGCAATACGTTTGTGGTACTATCAATTAATTACAAGTTTTACTCAAAAGAAATATAAACTCCACCATAATAAATACTAACTAATGGAGATTCGCTGCCTGTTAGTGAAAACTGTTCCGATAGTTATAAATACATTATTAAATAACCGTCATTTCAAAAATCGCGAAGTGTTCAGCCAAATTTTGGCTACGTAGGGGATACTCGGGCTATATGCGCATACTAAGGATAATACTCATTTTCTCCCATATCCCAATAGACAGGAGTCTGAAAACTATATGCACGTGAGCGGACATCTGTTTTATATACGTTAGAGCAATTTTTTCGTTTAAATTTTTTACCGTTTTTGTGAAGATAATTTTATAATAAAAGTAGTCAAAATAGCCGATTTCCGAAACAGACGGGCTAAATTCGCATATTTATGTTTTTAGCTAAATTTAATTAACACTTGCAATATTATGATATTATTTAATTGAAAATGGTAGAAACTGATGTAAAGCATACGTCAAGGTTAAAGTTTTGGCGAAATTTTAGTTATCACTAGTTCTTGCATGAAAAATAGTAAAGTATGCCATATGGCTATATTTCATGGTAATATTTGGTTCTTATCGTATTTTTATAGGATCAGTATTAAACTCTTCTGTTTTCGCTTTAAGATTGTGATTAGAGCGTAGATTTAATGTTTCCTTGATAAAAATAGTAAAAAAAATATAAGACTAATCTTTATTTTCTTGATATAGGCATTTAACCATTTTCATTTACAGATACGCAAGATAATTAAAGTCCAATATATTTTAAACAACTGACAAAAATCTTGTGTGAATTTTCAAATTTTTTTGACTTATTTTTTTATTTTTATTTTGAGTTATTTAATATAACAATTAAATTTTTGCATGCCATGTTTCAAAAGCGTAACTTTGATATCTTGAATCCCCAGCCATATCGTCAATCGGCTGTATGCGCATATTATCCAATATGCGCATTGAGGAACACTTCCCCCTATATGAACACTCCAGAAAAATGTTTCGTCCAGTGTCAACCTCAAGTTTTTATTTAATGTTGTTTACTTTTTCAATTGTAGAATTTGCGAAAAAGGGTGACTTATGCTAGGGATAACTTTTCCGGACGAGCGAAACATCGTCTACTTAGTTTTCGATAAGTTTAAAGTTTTCAATTGTAGAATTACTGTTGAAATATTTGTGAAGAATCTCAGAGTCTTTTCCCATTTGTTTGACTATAATCTTTGAAAAATTTTCAGGATACAATAAAGCAGAGTCATTCACAGCACGGGTTGACTTTAGGAACACTTTATTTTGGCTTCAAATGTTTGCCACTTTATTCTGATTAGAAAAAACTTCACTTAGCGATTTAGACTAAATATTTATTCTGGCTGTATGGAACTATGTCCGACCACATTGACTGTTGGTTTAGAATGATCTTGTTCGTCAGTTGATCGGATGTGTATCAGCTGGGTGATAAGAGAATTTGAGCAAATAACAACACACATTAGGTGATGTTGTGGCGGCTCCGAAAAGCTATACTATTATATGACTAGATTACTAGCGTGGCTTGAAGTTATGCGTTATCAGTATCTAAGACTTTTTTCGAGTCCAGAGACACTCGTCCAAAGATTTCTTTTGTATCTATATTTTCTGTAACAGAATCAATCAGTTCACACATAGCTATCAGTATACTGCAACTGGCTTTGAAGCCGTATTTCAGGTTGTATGAAATATTATTTTCATCGGTTTTGCCTGTTTATTAGAAGTTTTTGAAACACTTAGTCTAAATTCGCTAAGTGTTGAAATTGAACGGTAATTGTTAATACATGTGGCGTGGCATTATTAGATTTAAAAAAGGGAACAATTTTTGCGATTTTTAAAATTGCTGGATTAACACAAGTTTGCAGAGTATTATTAAAACACTCAGAAGGTTATCTTGAAAATTCCAAGCAATTGGATTTCAGCAGGCTGCTAGGTATTTTAACAAGATCACTACTTTGTTTTTTAAAGATTGGATTATGAGAACAACTTCGTTACTATTTGCAGGACGTATGAAAATGGTATTCGAAATTCTATATATAAGTAACAAATTATCAAAAGATGGATCGACTAAAGGGTGATACGGTCAAAATTTGGTCACGGTAAAACGCGTGTAAATCGGTGAAATCGTTTATTTAAAAAATCAAATTAAATTTCTTTTTCAAGTTTAATTAGTATAAAATTCAGGAAAAATATTCAGTTAGGCTTCCGCTTTTCCAAATCCGAATTGCCGGGCCTTACTCTTAACCCCTGCCATCAGATTTTGTACAGCCACCTTGTCCACCTTCTTCGCCGCAGAAAGCCACTTTGCCTTGAACTGCTGCTCGTCCTTAGCAGTTTTTTGGTCTTCTTTAGGTTCCGCTTGACAATAACCCAGTATTTCTCAATTGGGCGGAGCTCTGGTGTGCTGGGAGGGTTCTTGTCCTTGGGAACCACCTGCACGTTGTTGGCGGCGTACCACTCCATGGCCTTTTTACCGTAATGTCAAGAAGCGAAATCCGGCCAAAACAGTACGGAACAACCGTGTTTCTTAAGGAAAGGCAGCAGACGTTTATTCAAAATACTCTTTCAAGTAAATTTCTTGGTTGACAGTCCCGGATGCTATGAAAATGCAGCTTTTCAAGCCACAAGTACACATGGCTTGCCAAACCAGATATTTCTTCACGAACTTTGACAGTTTCATGTGCTTTAAAATATCTGCTACCTTTCCCCTTCCTTTTGCCGTATTAAACTCCTGCCTCGGAAGCTGCTTGGAGTCGGCTTTGACGCAGGTTTCGTCGTCCATTACCACGCAGTCAAACTTCGTCAGCATCGTCGTGTACTGCCTCCGCGATCGCGCTTTGGCCGTCGTATTTTGTTATCATCGCGATTTAGAGTCACTACCTTCTTGTAAGTCGATAGTCCGGCTCGTTGTTTGGGTCGATGCACGGTTGTAGACGATACACCCAGCTTATTTGCGGTACCTTTTTTGATTTTGCCAGCTTTGCGTACGAGTAGCTCGGATTTACGCGAGCAAAATTTTGATACGCTGCACACACACACACACACACACACACACACACACACACACACACACACACACACACACACACACACACACACACACGCACACGCACGCACACACACACACACACACACACACACACACACACACACACACACACACACACACACACACACACACACACACACACACACACACACACACACACACACACACACACACACACACACACACACACACACACACACACACACACACACACACACACACACACACACACACACACACACACACACACACACACACACACACACACACACACACACACACACACACACACACACACACACACACACACACACACACATACACACACATACACACACACACACACACACACACACACACACACACACACACACACACACACACAGACACACCTTCAAAATGAGGGGTGTTCAGGTTTTTTGAATGCAAAATTGAAAGAAATATGTACGTCAAGTTGATATTGACCAAATTTTGACCGTATCACTCTTTACAATAATATTGCCCAGATTCTTTCCAATGTTTTTAAAGTATGAGTTGAAGTGTTGACAAATATTTTTTTATTGTTTATATTGCAATGCAATTGTTCACATTCAAGTTTATCTCTGGTTTCGATTTATTCTTGGAAGTTTCTAAAAGAGTGTTTATATTTTTTCATAGTTTGATATGTGAGATGTTATTAAAAATATTTTCATTATAATCTTTCTTAGCTTTTCTCCTGCAAATTTCGACCTTCTTATGAATGTGTCTAAGGAGCTCTTTTTAATGTAAATTATTGGGGTTGCTCTTAACTCTTTTCAAATAATTATTTTTTATTTTTATTAACGTAATTAGGTCAAAGGACATCCAAGAAAAACATTTTTGTTTAATAGTAACACACTTCTTGATTTTTTTGTACTTTCACGAAGAAGAGTGCAATAAACAGAGGAAATATTTTCGAAGCATGAATTTGCATCACTCACTGTTCGTTTCTGTGATAAATAATTGCTGAAGCGTTAATTTAATTTTATATGTACAATAATATTTTGCTCTAGTATGACTTTGTACTTGATGGATTGAAGACCCAAGGGTAACCACCTGACAAATGATCGCTAACATCACTGAATATAGTGTCACTATTTACCCTAGAGCAGTGGTCGTCTGGGTCGTCTTATATATGAGGCCCTTGGAGCCAAAGGGGTATAAGTGCATAAAAGCTTATTTCGAGAAAATACGTTTAAGTTGTTTTGGTTGGACAATTTCCATATATTTTTCGAACATTTGTGTTTTTCTTTCGAATGTTAAAGTACGTAGATAACATTTTGAAAATCTGAAAAAATCAGCTAATAATGTTTGAAATATGAAAAATCGTTTGGCATCATTAAATCAAAATCGACCATTTTGTCACTTAAACCCCTTTGGCTCTGAGGGCCTCATATGAAAATCGAGGCGTTTTCTATGTAACACCATCACGTATGAATGGTCGGTCGGAATGAAGAGAAATTTGCTATCCGAGGGGTTGTCGGGTCAAAGATGGTTTGTATAATAGTTTCGAGATTATTACATTTTATGAAAAGGGGGCTCCTATAAAAAATCAACTAGAAACGAGACAAAACTCGAACAACTTGAAGACGATTTTTATGAAAACTTATTCACGAGCACGAATAAATCAAAGAACTGTAAACATTTTCCTACGATTAATTAAGTAACGGGTAAAACAAAGTTGACCAGGTCAGCTAGTCAAAATATATGAATGATCAATGAACATTTGTTTTACGAATATAACTTTAAACCTTTTAGATTTTTTTCTAATTCTTGAATTTTACTTTGCAATCTGTTTCTGATTACCATTAAGTACATGGATTTTCTTCTGGATCGTCAACTGTTCCATCATGGTTATATTATATTGTATATCAAATTTAATACATTGGTAAAAATTCAAGACGTCAAGCGAACGTGTCTTCAGAATTTTATTCATCTGGAAATCTCAAAAATTTCCGTAACTGAAACTTCGTTCGAAATTTATTACGCGAATTTATTCCGCTAAAACAAGTAGAAAATTTGAAATTTTGTAAAAATTGTGAATAATCCTGAAAAAACGGGTCTTTTTCCTCTATTTTGTGGCAACCGGGGGGTTTAAACCCTCTCCCATGAGGGTCCAAAAGTAGCAAACTTGATTTAGAACTGATGCCAAAACATCAAAACTAATCCCAGGTTCAGAATTCAGTTTTTCAAAATTCAAACTCAGTTCTTTATAATAAATTTTGCATGCGAAATCTTATGCGAAATTGAGGTAAAGCCGAAATTTTCTAGCAAGTTTTATAAAAATCAACATGAAAGGTTTATTGGAAACCTAAAAAAACGATCAAAATCTGTTAAGTTTTGATGATTTTTTTTTCGAGTTTTTTTTTCTTTATTTTTGTTGAGTAATTCTTGGGTTTTGATAAAATTTACTCGGATATGGCCCGGATTTTCGGATGTCCAGGTTATTTAATAAAATATTCCGGATACGTGCTGAAAAACTACAGACAATCGTAATCGAATGCATTTAAGAAATTTGAGCTACCCGATAAAACGTAGAAGTAACATTGTCACCTTTTTTGCCCTCATACACAGAATTCGTGTAATTTTAGATCTAAAGCGATGCACAAAAACGGATAATCGATTTTGATATAAATTTCTACGGCGGTGTATTTTTTTCAAGGATATAATTTTTGAGGCGTGTAAATTTAAATCGAAAACAATGCACGAAATCGGATGACATAAACCGTCGTATAAAAATACACAGGGATGCAAATGTCAAAATACGTTACCGTAAATACTGGAAATTTTTATTAAATATTCTGCTTTTTGGCATTGAATGTCTATAAATAAATACGCCACATGAGTCATCTAAATTCACTTATATTTCCGATACTTTATGCGTACAAAAACCACGGTCAGCGTCAGACTGGAATTGTAGATTTATTCGATGACTCCCCGATTCCGGCGATGTTTTGCATTTCAGCGTCAGCATATTCGACGAATTTTTCTGGAACAACATATAGTAACCGGAATCTTCTTAACACCAGAAAATTTCAACATAGCTTTGGCTTTTGATCTTTGTAACTGCAATAATCTACAATTCCTGAAATCGAAAGAGAATTTTTTAGTTCCCCTTTTTTTATTTCATTGATCCAACCTACCACTTTTTAGTTAAACTGGCTGAATGAGTTTTCACCGGGGGGAACATAACGTTCACTGTGAAAGAGAAATTTTGGCTAAACTCACAATAAACCACCATCTCGAGTCAGAGTAGAAAAACTTATGTCCCAAAAAAAAAAAAAATAATAATAAAACAATCAATGGTTTACATTGTTTTCGATGTAATTTTATATTAGGAAATAATTTTTAGATCAGGGCGTGTAAATTTAAATAAAAGAGATTAAAATTACATCTTATTAGAAATACACTGGCGAAAAAATAGATCATTCGTGTTTAAGATTGCGTATACTTTTAGACATTTTTTGCTGTGTATGATTAAATTCATGACGAGCAAATAGTAACGAGTTTTGTATTCGCATCAACTTCGAAGTTTCCAAATTCTTAATTTTCTTTTTCATTTATGTGATATGTTCAATTTGAAAATTTAAATCAGTTATTGAGGCCCTGAGACAGAAAAACTTAAAAATTTTTATTGTATTTTGATTTTCATATCCAGTTTTTTTAAAGTTCAGAATTAACTCGTTTTCAGAAATGCTTTCTTTTGAAAAGTGGTCTTCAATATCCAGCAGTCAAAATCGAATATTTTCAAAAATTAAGTCGTTATTAAAATCAAGATTAAATTAATTCTCTGTTAATTTTACCAAGAAAATAAACCACGTTTTCCTTCATTCAAATTCATTTCACAGTCTATACACAAACGCTTTTCTTGAAAATTTTATCGCTGACATAAATTTAAGGTTTTTTTTGTTCAGTATTCAGTATTCAAATTCAATATTTCACGTTTTATTTTGGAAGATTTTCGGTTACTTACTTGAACTTCGAAGGGCACGTGATAATAAAAAAAACTTTAAATCAACAAAGTTGGATGACCGATGATGGTTCTCCTTTCTCAAAAATACCTCTTATTGGGAAAATCCCGAATCGCAAATTAGAAACATTGTAGCATTGATAATAAAAATTCCTGTAAGCGAACGGTGCTCTGGTCAGGTATATTTTTGTTTTGTTCTGTTCTGACTTTCCCATGACCCCATAGCTCACGCACAAATCTCATTCGCCGGTGAAGAAAGGTGTTTTGGAAGCTTGTTTCTTCCATTCTCGGGACAAGAAAAGAATATAAATGAAAAAAAGGATCTCCAAGAGCCGAGGAATCCTTGCAACCGGTGCATACTTTTTCTGCTTTCGGTCAATTGAAATCAGCTGAAATGTGGATTGAGGGAGTCGTGATACATTTTTTTTCTTTGAGTAATATGGTTGAAAAGGCATTTTAGAAACTGATTAAACAGAAGTTATTTTCAGATCCAAATTTTTAAATTGAAGTTGAGCGCTGAAAGAGTAGAATTTGAAAGTGTTTTTTAGGATAAAAGGAGCATTTTGCCCCGTCCTTCCTCAAGACCAGCAGTTTCAACAATCACAAAGAAAGAATTCCTAATCGTTAGAACGTCGAGAATTTATGAGGCAAACTTCGTTTGGACAAATTGCGCACACATGTTTTCCCACACTGGCTAGATTAGTGAAAATAGAAGGAAAACGGAACGAAAATCTCCTTCTTGCAGCATTTGGTGTGCCATAAGGAGGTTTCACAGATCCTGGGAACTTCTTCATTGGATTAGCCATCATCAGGGATCAGGAAGATTTTGGGATCAACTTCACCTGAGCTAACCTTAACAATAAAATATCCGAAACCTTCCCTTCGGTTTGGGTCACGTTTTTATGTTGGGAAATTTTTCGAGAAAGAGTTTGAATTTGAATAATTTATTCAGCAAGAACAAATCGACAGCATGGATTTGGATGTGTGTTGTTTAAGGTTTTTTTTCCTCCCTAGAGTTTCAAAAGCCTACAACTGACAACTTTATTACTTTATACAACCTCCAAAAGTTGCCTGGGGCGTGTGAAACTTCCGAGTTCCTACTTCCTGATGGTTTGAGTGAATTAGAATGAGCTCAAACTCACAGTTTATTGGCAATAGAATAAATTGCAAATTTCCGAAGACCTTCGCCAATTTATTGCAAGGTAGTTGAACGTGATTTTTGACATTTTCTCACGCTATCGACACCTAGTGCTAGAGTTGTCGAGTGAATAATTACCAACAAGTGTTAACCTACAGGTATCAAGATATTTTTGTGCCAAAATTTAAGAAATAAAAACAAAAAATACACTCAATGAGGAAAAACTTCTCTAGAATGTAGAGCCACAATTTAAAAATTTGAAAGCAATTTTAAAATTTAAATTTAAATATTCAAAATTTGGAATTATTTACAAACATATGAGTCCGTGTCTTCCAAATAGTTCCAAAAACTCACGCTTGGTTTCGACTTTTTTTTTGAATCTTATTATCATAATAATCAAGCTCGATTGGCAACTTTCTAGGGGCGCATCTTTTCGACATCGTCGAAAATTGATTGAATAAATTAGTGAGATCCTATCGAATGGAGTTGAAGCGAAAGCGATTCGTTCCTAGTATGAGGTTCAAAAGTTCAATTTGAAAGTTTTTTTCACACATTTTATTGGACCGATGAGTCGGTGGAACGTTTTTCTCTGTTTTCCAGAAAAAAAAATGCAATCACATTTTGCAGAAATGATCAAGTTTCATATTGGCTTAGATTTTTTTTCAAAGAGCACAAAATGTGTTAATGGTGCCATTGAAAAATTAATATGCTAGAAGCATACATTCGTTTCGGGGAGAAAAAAAAGTATCATAAACAAGCTCAGAAACAAAACCCGATAAATTTATGAACGTGTATCTTTTACCATAAATAAGCCGTTTATGCAAATGCAATCCGCCTGAAATGTTCCATGGAGGCGACGTGTTGACGTTTGGTGTTTTCTTCTCAACCGTTTTCCCATTTTGGGGAAACGATTTCTCAGCATGCTTCCAATCTTATTTTAAGCTTTCAGCATTGAGAGCTCTTTTTTTATTAAGTTTACTTCAAAAAATTGTTGAAGATTCTTACTCCTACAATTTATTCTAACTTAAAGTTCACATAAGAATTCGGAGTCAAGGGTTGAATTGCGATTAACTATCAAAATGTTTCTTTTCTTTCCTCAAAACATCAACTTTTTTGTTGAAACACCATGAAAAAATTTTGATTGAACAAACAAAGGTGACGTCATAGTAGCTTGAGATGAGCGTCCGAACATATTTCATGCATCAAATTGAGGTTCACCGCTTAAAAGCTGTTGAAGTCTTTTGAAAAGACTTCAACGGCTTCTAAGCCACGAACCCTTAATTTAGTTTCAGAATATAATCTCACGAAATCTGAATTAGTGAATCGACTCTCTCGCTTCTGGGAGTTGGCCAAAGGCTAACAAATCATTTTAACTCATCCCATCTCGAATCTTTACAATAATCTTTTTCGATAGCTTAAAAGTCTCTTCTTCGGGGTTCCAGATGGCACAAATCGTCTTCTGGTTCCACGTCTGTTTTTTCTCAATCTCTTCTTCCACCAGTCATCTATTATAATTTATGGGTCCAGCGAGCGCCCCCCTTTCTAAAGCTCTTGCAGCAGATATGATGGGGTCCAATTAGAAGTAGAACCAGATCGAGCGCCCCCGCTTGGGTGCGTGGGGGTCATAATTTATTCGCCCATACAAAAGAAGCACAAATCATTTGGCGCGTTCTCTGTTTTTTTTTTTTGCGATTACCCGATTCTTCTTTTGGCTTTTCTAGTCGCTGAAAACGGGCAGACAATTTTTCTTCATTCTAACCGACGTTTTTCTTTCCCTGAGATCAGAACATAGATTAATGATCTGATAATCAAGATTCAGAGTATAGAACAAAAAAAAAATAAAATCAAAATTCAAAACTTAAAATCTTTTCATTTTTTTTGCTACTCAAATCTTGAATTCAAATCTATGACTTTATTTTAACAAGTACTTTATTTTAGAAACAAATATTTCTGAATGAAAATTGCTTCTTTTATTATTTAAAATTGAAATTAAAGGTTTTGTAAAAAAAAACTTCATTTGAAAAATATTTTTCGAATTTATAGAAAATGAATTTGTGTTTAAAAAAAGCAATAAAAATATACATTAAGCATTTGAGAGTGTTTTTGCTTAAGGAAATGCGATGACAAAAAGTGTATACAAAAATTTAGAATTTTTTTTGAAACATATGCAACTTTTTCAATGCAGAAATCATGATCGTGAGTCGAATTATTATAAAAACATATTTCATTCCTTCTGTTTTACAATTCTACGATTACGTTGAAAGAAGCTTATATTTGAACATAGGAGTTATTCCCAGAAAAATTTCAGATTTCAAAACTTCATATTTAATTGATGTTTATATTTTCAAAAAACCTTTTTCCGTCTCAGAAATTTTCCCCCGTTAGAAATCCGGCAGTGTCGATTTTACACTCTTGACTAAAACTAAACTCTTTCTTTCTTGTTTCTAAATCGATTTTAACAAAAATTATAGTTTGAAAAACCTCATGATTTAACTCAAAAATGTTTCACAGACAATATTCAGCTACAACACATCGGATTTCTGTTATTCAAAGTCTAAGAAAAAAAAGTCTGAAATAACATGCTTCGGAAAAAATATTGTAGATCAGCTACAAAAAGTTTTCACTTAGTGTGCAAGAAATCTAAGAAGCTTCACGTTGCACACAAGATTTTTTTTTTAAATTAATGATCATGACCACAAAAAATGTAAAAAAGTGGTGTAAAAACCGCACTTTTTGATCAATTAACCGTCAAAATTTTTTAGATCACACCAGATAAATTTTAAAAAGACACACCAGATATAATTTAAAAAGAGGACTGGAAAGTTGACGTAATTTGGAAAAATATCGCATCTTTAGATTTTCAAAATACGAAACACAGAATTTTTGAAGAATTTTCAAATGTAGCTTTTTTTCGAACTTTTTGCAAATTTGCAATTTCCAAGATTTTCTAACACTTGAATTCATTTTCGCACTGGGTTTGAGTATATTAACCCTCATCCGTCTTTTACCCTTTACAGTCCCTTGAGTATCAATTTGACACTCCTGACCAAAACCAATATATGTATCTCTCTTGTTTCTCAACAGATTTTTACAAAATTTATAGTTTAAGAAACCTCGGAACGTAGCCCAAAAATGATTTTCAGGCAATATTCAGCTACAACACTTCAATTTTCCACAACATTTCAATACGAAACACATAATTTTGGACGGATTTTCAGAGGAAGCTGTTTTTTGAACTTTTTATCAATTTGCAATTTCTCAGATTTTCTTGTACTTAAATTCAACATCGCACTGGATTTTGAGTATATTAACGCGAAATTTTCTAAAAAAGTCAACGGAAAGCAAGTTTCATACCAAATCTGGTGGTTTAATTTTATATGCCCTGCGATACTTTACAAAAAAATGATACATATATTTGAGTTACGTTACGAGGTTTCCAAAACTATAAATTTTGTATAAATACCTAGGTTGAGAAACAAAAGAGATCCTAAATCCTTGCCTCCTTGCCTTGCCTAAATCCTAAATGACCTTCCTCACTTCTTCCATAAACACTATGTTTGTATAAATGACTCTCGGCCCAATAAAAATTGTAAAAGTAAAGAGCCTAATAAAGAATTATTTAAATTAAAAAAAAACCCTCTATATACAATCCAAAATTTGCACCAACATTTTAAAGTTATTTGTGAATGGAGTTAAGAAGAGGTCGACTGGATAATTTGATGCGGTTGTTATTCGGCAGTTCAGTCAATAAATTTCGATAACGATTATTCGATTATTCCGACGTTTCGATGCTGTTTAGCATCATCTTCCGGGAATTAATTGGATCGTATTACGTAGAATATGAATGCTTATATGAAGCTAATTGTCTACTTTTTAAAATTATAGCGCTTGGATCAGGCCTTGTTGATCGTAAGAATTTTAAAAATATATACTGGGACATAAAAAACAATAGGGAAAATAGGGCAAAATTCTGGACAGTAAGCTTCATAAAGGCATTCAAATTCTACATGATACGATCCGATTGATTCCCTGAAAATGATGCTAAACAGCATCGAATCTTCGAAATAATTAAAAAATCGTTATCGAAATTTATTGACTGAACCGCCGAATATCACTCGTATGGTTATTTCTGAAGTTTCTCAAATCCACATTGAAGGTTCATAAATTCACAATCATAATAAATTCATGGAAATTAACAGAAAGTTCTTTGCGTTTGACCTCACTTGAAAACTTGCTTGCGTCTTTGCAAAAAAAATGATGCAAATTTGTCACTGTAATGTAGCATTGTTAGATTTTTGTTTTCTTCGGGAACTATTTGTGAGCATTGAATTTTTAAACTTGGTTCAGTGCGTTGTGAAAATCCGGCAGCCCCTTGTGAAAATCGCACTGTTATGTGTTACGATTTCTAGAGCGCCACACTTCCTTCCGAGAGGCTCTACACCAGGGCCGTAGGAAGAACCGGCTCATGGGGGGGGGGGGGGGTTTTGATGACAATTTTTTCCTCAATCATTTTTGCTTGAAAAATGCATGCACAATGCACAAGTGAAAAAAAATGTATATTTTTGTACTAATTACAAGTTATTCAGGTTAATTATATTGCGCATTAGTTATTTATTTTTGAAAATAAGTCCTAGGAGTTACTAATTTTTTTTCATAAAGTTTTCAAAAATAAGAAGACATGTGATACAGCTCAGTTGGTAAGTCAGTTGCCTCCTGAGTTGATTTCCGTGATTTCGAGCACATGAACACAGTTGTTCTTGTTGCTCCAGACAAGTTTTTCAATGACTGGTGTGCCAACTGCATTGTTGATAAAAGTTACGAGTGACACAATGATGTAGAAATGACGATCGATGAAAAGGATTTTGAACACTTAATTTAGAAGATTTTTTTTACTTAGGTATTTAAATGAGCAAGCTTATTCTTTTGTATCATAAGCATAACCATTTTAAGCATGGGTAAAAATGTATTAAATACTCTGAAATAGTAAAAAAAATGGGATTACGGTTAAAATAAAGTTTATTCTCTACTCTTGTAAACTCGATTAAAATTTAAAATTTTTGTAAGGACCTTTGATTTTGAAGAATTTTCAATAAATGTAAATAATATTAAATAAAATTTCCAGCTGAATTTTTACCTGAGGATAAAAAAACCAAGTCATGAATTATAATTTATTATTATACATTTCATAATTTTAATCCTGTGATTGAAGTTTTCAAAATCTAGATTTTTCAAAAAACAAATTCTTTTAAATGAATGTAGATCTGATTTTTCATATATGATTTTCACCAGGTTTGTGTTTCTTAACTGACTTTGATTGAACTTTAATTTAATTTAATTTTAAATTTAATAGATTCCTTCAATTTGAATCCTTATTAAAATTCTAACAGTGATATTTTAATATTGATTAGAAAAACTAAATTTGAGCTAAATCAAATGCCAATCTTGAATTTTTGTTCCAAGTCTGAATTTTGCATTTTCAACCTTAATTCATTAAACCTGATTCTTAATTCCAGATGAGAAATCCTATTAATGTAAAACCAAAAAGCGAAATTTGTGTCAGAACCCTTAACCAGAAATTTCTTATTTGATTCTGAATTTGTGGTTATCAATATGAATTTTTTAATTATTTATTCGTAATTGAACTTTATTTCACATTTTTCAATTCTAGACTCATAAATTTTTCTTATGTTTCAACTCCGCATAAACACCGGATAAATATTTAAGATCCTAATCCAAAAAATGGATTGAATTTTGAATATTGATAATGATCCAAACTCATAATCAAGAACAATAAACTGAATACTTACTAAATATTTTTTCAAAATCAGGCAAATACAGGCAATTTTATCTTAAAACCTTGCGAAATCAGGGAATATTGTTTTAAAATTTTCCCTTAAATCCGGCCAAAATTCAGGCAAATTTAAGAACTATTCCATTAAAATCAAGATGAGAAGCACGTGAGAAACTTTTTTAATTTTATCGAAACACATCAGCCGATTCAGAATCATATTGAAGGCTACCAAATCATTGATTATGTTTATTTTGACAAAATTTGTTTGAAAAAAAATTGAACGCAAGATACATTATTCTAAGGACTAAAAAATGAAATTTTCGTTTGATTTTACAAATAGAGTGAGAAAATCTGGTTGAAATTCAGACAACCCAGGGGCGGTCCTAGAGTCGGCTCTTGGGGGGGGGGGGGGGGGGTGATTTTCCAATTTTCAAAAATCAGTGAATATTAAGGAACGTTAATATCTGGTGAAAAAAACAATCATTTGAGTGAGCGAAAGGAGAAGGGATGGGGAGGGGGGTTTATCCCTTTATAAAACAACCAGCGAATAATAATAATAACCACTGCGAAAAAATGATGATATTTTTCTAAGGTATACATATCTAGTATTTTAGAATTGTCACTTTAAGAGCTCTTTAAAAAAAATCTAGTTATAAATGTATTTTTTTCAATGAAAATAATGCATACGTTGTTGAGAGATGAACACGTAGAAAAAAAATTCAAGTTATCTTCATTTTTTTTCCTGAGCTTCTAAATATTAGGGCTCTGGTATTTTATAATTTATCGGAAGTATTTTACTTTTCACCGATAAACAAATTAACAAACAGAACTAACGGGCATTGAATTCTTCATTGGGGTATTTTACTGAATCGTGATTTGGAAATTTAGTATTATAATTTGCTAATTTGGAAACGCAATATATAAAATCAACACTTTAAATATAAATAAGTAGAAAAACTAATTATCAAAATCAATTTCTAAATTCTGGAACCGAATTTTATTTGATTTGCTCTTGAATTTAAAGTTTTAATTCAAAATTTTCAATCTAAATTGTATTACAATAAATAAATTACAAAGGAAAGTGATTAATCTTTGTTCACCTTCACATAATTACCAATTTTTTAAATAATTTTGAATTATTAAGAAAATTATGAAATGAAGGGTTAATTTTGAATGTTAATATTATTCTTTAGTGAACAGTCTCAATCATTTGCAATTGAAATCGCCAAGCTTTCAGATAAAGAATATCAAACCTTAAGCTATATTTGAAAGCAGTATCGGTGACATAATTGCTGTAGATCTAGAAATCCAGGAGTGTTGGTAAAAAATCACTAAAAGATCTTCTGACTTTTTTGCATGATAGAATGCCTTGTTGTAGGGGATAATTTTAATTCACAAGGGAAAAATTAAAACCGTGGCAAACTAATTTTGGAAGCTTTTTGCGTCTCAAACTCGGTTTTTGTCTGTTTTCTCCCTTCTTATTTTCTGGCATTGAGTAATTTTAAAACTAAGCAGTTCACAGTGAAATCGATCAATGATAATTGATGAAGTAACTAACCTGAGCAACAACAAATATGTTAAATCTTTCACTTATCCTTTAGAAAGAAGAATGCTTAAAAGTAACAAATTCCCGGAAAAAAACAATATAGATTTCGTCTAGATAATCTTAGTATTTTTTAAAATGGAGGTAAATTACTCACAGTCTTTATGAAAATTGATCATTTAGTTAATATCTTTTTTTTGATATTTTACACTTTTGCTAAAAAGAGCACAAATTTCTCCAATGAGCCTTGTATTTTCAAAATTTATACTGGAAAAAAGAGCTAATAAAATAATAAAAAAAATTGCATTTAGAGCTTCTAAATAAGTTGAAATCAGTTTTCAAACTCTTTGCACTTCGGGAAATGTGAATTTTGTTTTCTTGTGTTATAGTTTTGAATGCAGATATTGGGTTCTAGAGATGAATTTGAATCTCTATATCCAACACCAATTCCTGAAACAGCTGATATAAATACTTTTTTGTTCCTTTTTGGCACTAAAAACTCATAGGAAACGCAAAAGTCATTTTACAACAAAAAGATCTATTTAAATTTAAACTTTTACTATGAATATTTTATATTCGATTTCGGTTTGGCAGTACTTATATTTTTTTCACAGTCATCCATAATATGAATGTTTGATGTGAGACATTTTAAACAGAATTTAAAAAAAAAAAACAGATCTAAAATTTAAATTTTTGTTTTTGAATTTCATAATATAGGTTATTAATTTTAAGTTTATAATTCATATTTGAATGGTGGATTAATTGAAGGTGAAAAATTTTCGCGAAAGAGAATCTTTACTGTGATTTAGAAGCTGATTTTTTATTTTGCAATTGAAGGCAATAAATGTATGATGAAAGCAGAACAAATATTTCAAGTTTTCAGTGTTATAACCATTTTCACCCCCCTATATAACTTTTCCAAATTTTTCATTTCATTAAAATTCAAAACAAAATCAAGAATTCAGAAGCTCTGAATTTGAAGCAAATACTAAAATTTGTAGCGATTTGCTCGTGTTAATTGAGGCATATGAGGGAAGTTAGTGACAATTTAAAAATAAGTTGGCTCTCCATTTTATTAATAGCAAATTCCAAATCAACACTCAACAACACACTTTTGTTGAGTAACTTATCAACAAAAGTTATTTGGTATAATTCAGTCCAGGGAATCCTAAGTTAGAGCTGTTTGAGTTTGATGGACCGACTTTTTTCAATATTAAGCCTTTTAAAGTGATAAATTAACTTTTATGTTGAATAAACACCCCCACGGAGTGGAAAATTTTTAAAATAGTAAAGCACATCTACTAAGAAAAGTTTCAACTTTTTATAGAAATTCGAGCCTTTACGGATATTTTGTAACGGATTTTTGCCGCTTGGGGGGGGGTGATCACCCCGATCACCCCCCCCATAGGGACTGCGCATGATTTCAAGTTACAGCTGTTTTAGTTTGGCGGACCCAATTTTTCCAATTTTAAGAATTTAACAAATCAATAAATTCTTTTATTTTAACAATCACCCCCACGGAGTGGAAAATTTTAAAAAATTCGAAAGAACACCCACAAGGAAAAGTTCGAAGTTTCTATAGAAATTCCAGCGTTTGCGAGTATTTTTTAACGGTTTTTTGCCGCTTGGGGGGGGTGATCACCCCGATCACCCCCCCCATAGGACCGCGCATGAGACAACCTGGTAAGCTAAGTCTAACTTTTTCGGAATTCATGTTTGGGACTCAATAATTATCAACAAGTGAGAAATTTTTTGTGTGAAATTGTGGTCCTGGCATGAGATTTCGTGGTTTTGGAGTTGAGATTGTAACTCTATTGTTACTATTGAATCAATTTAGTTGTTCATCAAATTTTGATTAGAAATGTCAAATTTTATGTTTAGCATTAAAAATTTCACTTAGCATTTTTGGATCTTCATGGGGGGAGTTTAACCCCCAAACCCCCCCCCCCCCCCCCCCCCCCGTTCCTACGACC
Organism: Uranotaenia lowii; assembly: GCF_029784155.1. Lineage (NCBI taxonomy): Eukaryota > Metazoa > Arthropoda > Insecta > Diptera > Culicidae > Uranotaenia > Uranotaenia lowii. The sequence goes on from NC_073691.1 coordinate 44,819,092, forward strand.
ATGCTCTACACTAATCTCCGAGTGCAGCACTCCTGTGAGAGAAGTAGAAATCTCAAAATACACCACTGAAGCAAGGATTTCACAGAATTTGAAAAAAAAAATACATCACAGATTCAGTGTCACAGAGGACAGGATTTTCGAAAAAAATCACAGAATTCACAGATTATTTGATTTTGGTACTTTTTCCAAAGTTTTAATTCTTAAGAGTGATACGGTCAAAATTTGGTCAAGGGAAAACGCGTGTAAATCGGTGAAATCGTTTATTTAAAAAATCAAATTAAATTTATTTTTCAAGTTTAATTAGAATAAAATTCAGGAAAAATATTCAGTTAGGCTTCCGCTTTTCCAAATCCGAATTGCCGGGCCTTACGCTTAACCCCTGCCATCAGCTTTTGTACAGCCACCTTGTCCACCTTCTTCGCCGCAGAAAGCCAGTTTGCCTTGAACAGCTGCTCGTCCTTAGCAGGTTTTTTGGTCTTCTTTCTTGACAATAGCCCAGTATTTCTCAATCGGTCGGAGCTCTGGCGTGTTGGGAGGGTTCTTGTCTTTGGGAACCACCTGCACTTTGTTGGCGGCGTACCACTCCATGGCCTTTTTACCGTAATGGCAAGATGCCAAATCCGGCCAAAACAATACGGAACAACCGCGTTTTTTCAGGAAAGGCAGCAGACGTTTATTCAAACACTCTTTCACGTAAATTTCTTGGTTGACAGTCCCGGAAGCTATGAAAATGCTGCTTTTCAAGCCACAGGTAAAGATGGCTTGCCAAACCAGATATTTCTTCCCAAACTTTGACAGTTTCATGTGCTTGAAAATATCTGCTACCTTTCCCCTTCCTTTTGCCGTATAAAACTCCTGTCCCGGAAACTCTTTGTAGTCGGCTTTGACGTAGGTTTCGTCGTCCATTACCACGCAGTCAATCTTCGTCAGCATCGTCGTGTACACCCAGCTTATTTGCGGCATCTCGGAGAGAGAGGTTAGGGTTTCGCTCGAAACTACGGTTAGGGTTTCGCTCGAAACTACCGGTAACACTCTTTGTCGTCTCAGCGGCTTCCGGTTTTCGATTTCCCCCCGATCCAGGCTTAGTGGCTGTCGACAAACGTTCCCCAAACACTTTAATTACATTTGAAACGGTTGATTTGTCAACTTTTAGCCATTTTGCCAGCTTTGCGTGCTCGGATTTTCGCGATGCGCATGCAAAATTTTGATACGCTGCTCTTCTTCCTTGGGCGGCATTTTGACAACTGAAGAGTGAATTCCAAAATCAAAATAGGAGCAACTTTCTACACACACACACACACACACACACACACACACACACACACACACACACACACACACACACACACACACACACACACACACACACACACACACACACACACACACACACACACACCACCCACACACACACACACACACACACACACACACACACACACACACACACACACACACACACACACACACACACACACACACACACACACACACACACACACACACACACACACACACACACACACACACACATACACACACACACACACGCACACACACACACACACACACACACACACACACACACACACACACACACACACACACACACACACACACACACACACACACACACACACACACACACACACACACACACACACACACACACACACACACACACACACACACACACACACACACACACACACACACACACACACACACACACACACACACACACACACACACACACACACACACACACACACACACACACACACACACCACACACACACACACACACACACACACACACACACACACACACACATACACAACCACACACACACACACACACACACACACACACACACACACACACACACACACACACACACACACACACACACACACACACACACACACACACACACACACACACACACACACACACACACACACACACACACACACACACACACACACACACACACACACACACACACACACACACACACACACACACACACACACACACACACACACACACACACACACACACACACACACACACACACACACACACACACACACACACACACACACACACACACACACACACACACACACACACACACACACACACACACACACACACACACACACACACACACACACACACACACACACACACACACACACACACACACACACACACACACACACACACACACACACACACACACACACACACACACACACACACACACACACACACACACACACACCAAGATGTTGCCAAGATGTCTAAGCTAAATTTAACTAATTTGCGGATGCTAAACTCAAATATGTAGTCGGGTTTTTTTCTTACAGTTTTGTTTGTTTGGGAATCGAGATTTTCCCTTTGAATATTAAAAATCACCCTAAAATTTTTACTTTCGCAATGCTGTAGAATTTTAGGGGATTCGAATCAAGAACCAACTTTCCCGAAGTAAACGTTAGTTATTTTTAAAACATTTACGGCATATTAACTCAAAGTCAAGTCAAAATCACTCACGGTCTTTGGAAAAGATCATTGATTGAAACCTTGAATATTCTTCCATGTTATACTCATAACTATTCTTCAACTTATGCAACAGTGGAAACACCTGCACATTTCTGAAACAGGTCACCATATCATAATCATGTTGGGAGTCATAAATTCGGCCTCTAACTGTTTCACTTCATTTTTTTTCTACATATTTCTAAAAAAAATCCAAAGCGAAGTAGATGGCCCAAGAAGTCACCGGTAGTTTTAGAGCATGATTTACCGGTACCACAAGATGGAATCCAACACCTCATCATCGGTGTGTCCCCTGAGTCTTTTGGAATTATGATTTCCAAGCCAGGAGGGAGAGAAACATTAACCTCGTCAACACCACAGCTTCCGTGGATGATTCACCCAATGGAAACTCAAGAACAGCCCCGTGAAATCATAATCCGAAATGTCCCGGGACGGCATGCATATTTGGGTTTCTTCATATATCTACATATGTATCTCCTAGATAAACACCAACAACCCGAAAATGACATCCACATTCCTTCACGCCATTTCCAGAGTCATCGAGACCAGAAATAAGGGGCTCACAACAGTCGAAAGAAATTTAATCTTCCCGGGGTCCGTTGTAGCTTTACTACACCCAACTAGGTAAAGAGTACGGATCACGATTTACAAAGCTCAATTTTTGAAAATGGAAAAAAGAGAAAAATGAAATAAGAAATTCCCATTCCAAATGCATTCCGATTTGGTGCATCATTTTTCTATTTCATGGGGTCCCGAGAGCCGTTAATCTTGTCTATGTTTCTTTTTTTCTTTTCTTTACGTTTTTCGGGATCTTTGGGTTGGTTGCATCATTTCTCGTATCACCGACTATAGAGACTTAAAAAAATTGAAGGCATTTTTCCCCTGTACAATAGCTCCGAAAAGTACGATAAGAATTTAGTTCACCAAATAATTTCTACCATTCCACAGTGGAAGATTGAATAATTATCGAATAAATCATTGAGACAGTAGGTATTGGAATGATTTCATCGAAATCCAGGTGAAATGCATGATCGGATTTTGGAAGGGAAGTTTTCCGCCTCAGGGATTTGAATTGTTTTTTTTTTAAAGAGACTTCAGTTTTTTTGGACTAAAATGACTCAAATGTCGCGTTTCATCTTAATGCGTATGATCATATTAATTTTTTTTTAAATTTAAGCATTAAAAATCTCTTTTTTTAATTCTTGTCAGAGTACTTAGATCTTATCAAAAAACGTATTCTTAACCAAATGGGATGTAATACAACCAATTTTGATAAGAACTTTATTGCAATTTTATCAGTTAAACAGTCTAGTTCCAAAATTAAGTTCTTCTAAAATTAGACAAGGGAACAGCATTTTTGGTGTTTAAGTTTAAATGACTGATTTTGGAAGATTTTGGCGCCCTGAACTCGAATCATTCATCAGATTTTCTCTATTACCACTAGTTTCAGTAATACGACCTGTGAAAATTTGAAAATTGATCAGTGTTTAGTAAAATCGATCTTTGATAACTGATAATTTATTGATCCTACATGAAAACTAGAAGAGATTTTGAATCTCTTTATTATCCTCTATTCAACCAAGAATCAAGAATCAAGAAATATCTTAGTTTCAGGGGTACAAATTTGTATACATTGCATTACCTCCATTTCTTACATCGTTATTGAATGTCTTGGAGTAATTGATATTAAAGATTTTATCTCATTTGATAACTTTGATGATCAATTTTTTTATCAAAATTTCCGTATCCCAAAACTTAGAAAAATTTACGAAAAGAAAACTTCTATAACTTTTTTTGTCAGAGGTCAAAATTATTCGCCGTCCGTTGGACAAATGAAAATTGAATTAGAATATTTATTTTCAAAATCTTTGTAATACTCTGCAGTTTTGCTAAACATGTGCACAAAATTTTTATATGAATTATTGACTATTTACAAATGTAATCGTGAAAACAAGAGCTGAGAGGAAAAAAAATAGCATTTTTGAAATCAACGCGCAAAAACTGGTTAAACTTAGCTCTTAAATTCTTTGAACCTCAATAAATGTGAATTTTGACTCCTAGTTTAATCATTCCAGATTGCACAGTATTTGTGGAAAACTGCTCGGATATTGCCAGGATCTATTCACATCGTATTTGCAAAATTAAGTAAAAAAAACTCAAATTTAGTTATGGATTAAGTAGTTATGATTGTTTTAGAGTTTATCAAGATAATCTTCCAGCAAAAAACGATAAAAAATAAAACTTGAAATGATTTTTTTTATCATTTCCTTGTCTTTTATGAAAAGGTTGAACTTAGCTTAGCTTTGCAGGGATATTGTCCGGATTTTGGATTGGAAATTTTTGAAATCAAATGCTCAGTTTTAGTCAGGTTTTTTAAGAAAATTGCAAGAAAAATTCTGGAATGCTTACTTTCAAACCAATTAAGAAAAGCCGATGAACATTACATGATTTGAAAAATGTTTAAAAGTGTCTTAAAAACAAAATACCTGTTAAAATCTTCAAACTCTGTAGATACAGTTAAAATTAATTGTTGTTTTAACATTTTTCTGTAGATAACTCAAAAGTATGAAAAAAATTACAAATCATAGGCACTAGTTTGAACTCTTGAAAGAAAATATGAAAATTCTGTAAATTAGTGCTCTAAACTAGCTCTGTTATTCAGAAATGTCAATTTTCGGTTGAAAGTGCCGAATAAACATTATTCAAAATACATTAATTAATTACTTGGAAAACACTAAGTCTTAATTCAATTCCAAGTGAAACTGATTCGCAGATCTGAAGTCCAAATTATAAGACTGTTAACGTATTTTTGTAGTTTTTGTAATTTTTGTAATTTTTGTAATTTTTGTAATTTTTGTAAATTTTGTAATTTTTGATATTTATGTATTTTTTTTAATTTTTGTAATTTTTGTAATTTTTGTAATTTTTGTAATTTTTGTAATTTTTATAATTTTTGTAATTTTTGTAATTTTTGTAATTTTTGTAATTTTTGTAATTTTTGTAATTTTTGTAATTTTTGTAATTTTTGTAATTTTTGTTATTTTTGTAATTTTTTAATTTTTGTAATTTTTGTCATTTTTGTAATTTTTGTTATTTTTGTACTTTTTGTACTTTTTGTAATTTTTGTAATTTTTGTAATTTTTGTAATTTTTGTCATTTTTGTAGTTTTTGTTATTTTTGTACTTTTTGTAATTTTTGTAATTTTTGTAATTTTTGTAATTTTTGTAATTTTTGTAATTTTTGTAATTTTTGTAATTTTTGTAATTTTTGTAATTTTTGTAATTTTTGTAATTTTTGTAATTTTTGTAATTTTTATAATTTTTGTAATTTTTGTAATTTTTGTAATTTTTGTAATTTTTGTAATTTTTGTAATTTTTGTAATTTTTGTAATTTTTGTAATTTTTGTAATTTTTGTAATTTTTGTAATTTTTGTAATTTTTGTAATTTTTGTAATTTTTGTAATTTTTGTAATTTTTGTAATTTTTGTACTTTTTGTAATTTTTGTAATTTTTGTAATTTTTGTAATTTTTGTAATTTTTGTAATTATTGTAATTTTTGTAATTTTTGATATTTTTGTAGTTTTTGTAATTTTTGTAATTTTTGTAATTTTTGTAATTTTTGTAATTTTTGTAATTTTTGTAATTTTTGTAATTTTTGTAATTTTTGTAATTTTTGTAATTTTTGTAATTTTTGTAATTTTTGTAATTTTTGTAATTTTGTAATTTTTGTAATTTTTGTAATTTTTGTCATTTTTGTAATTTTTGTAATTTTTGTAATTTTTGTAATTTTTGTAATTTTTGTAATTTTTGTAATTTTTGTAATTTTTGTAATTTTTGTAATTTTTGTAATTTTTGTAATTTTTGTAATTTTTGTAATTTTTGTAATTTTTGTAATTTTTGTAATTTTTGTAATTTTTGTAATTTTTGTAATTTTTGTTATTTGTGTAATTTTTGTAATTTTTGTAATTTTTGTAATTTTTGTTATTTTGTAATTTTTGTAATTTTTGTAATTTTTGTAAATTTTGTAATTTTTGATATTTATGTATTTTTTTTAATTTTTGTAATTTTTGTAATTTTTGTAATTTTTGTAATTTTTGTAATTTTTATAATTTTTGTAATTTTTGTAATTTTTGTAATTTTTGTAATTTTTGTAATTTTTGTAATTTTTGTAATTTTTGTAATTTTTGTTATTTTTGTAATTTTTTAATTTTTGTAATTTTTGTCATTTTTGTAATTTTTGTTATTTTTGTACTTTTTGTACTTTTTGTAATTTTTGTAATTTTTGTAATTTTTGTAATTTTTGTCATTTTTGTAGTTTTTGTTATTTTTGTACTTTTTGTAATTTTTGTAATTTTTGTAATTTTTGTAATTTTTGTAATTTTTGTAATTTTTGTAATTTTTGTAATTTTTGTAATTTTTGTAATTTTTGTAATTTTTGTAATTTTTGTAATTTTTGTAATTTTTGTAATTTTTGTAATTTTTGTAATTTTTGTAATTTTTGTAATTTTTGTAATTTTTGTAATTTTTGTAATTTTTGTAATTTTTGTAATTTTTGTAATTTTTGTACTTTTTGTAATTTTGTAATTTTTGTAATTTTTGTAATTTTTGTCATTTTTGTAATTTTTGTAATTTTTGTAATTTTTGTAATTTTTGTAATTTTTGTAATTTTTGTAATTTTTGTAATTTTTGTAATTTTTGTAATTTTTGTAATTTTTGTAATTTTTGTAATTTTTGTAATTTTTGTAATTTTTGTAATTTTTGTAATTTTTGTAATTTTTGTAATTTTTGTAGTTTTTGTTATTTTTGTAATTTTTGTAATTTTTGTAATTTTTGTAATTTTTGTAATTTTTGTAATTTTTGTAATTTTTGTAATTTTTGTAATTTTTGTAATTTTTGTAATTTTTGTAATTTTTGTAATTTTTGTAATTTTTGTAATTTTTGTAATTTTTGTAATTTTTGTAATTTTTGTAATTTTTGTAATTTTTGTAATTTTTGTAATTTTTGTAATTTTTGTAATTTTTGTAATTTTTGTAATTTTTGTAATTTTTGTAATTTTTGTAATTTTTGTAGTTTTTGTTATTTTTGTAATTTTTGTAATTTTTGTAATTTTTGTAATTTTTGTAATTTTTGTAATTTTTGTAATTTTTGTAATTTTTGTAATTTTTGTAATTTTTGTAATTTTTGTAATTTTTGTAATTTTTGTAATTTTTGTAATTTTTGTAATTTTTGTAATTTTTGTAATTTTTGTAATTTTTGTAATTTTTGTTATTTGTGTAATTTTTGTAATTTTTGTAATTTTGGTAATTTCTGTAGTTTTTGTAATTTTTGGCATTTTTGTAATGTTTATAATTATTGTAATTTTTGTAATTTTTGTAATTTTTGTATTTTTTGTAATTTTAGTAATTTTTGTAATTTTTGTAATTTTTGTAATTTTTGTAATTTTCGTAATTTTTGTAATTTTTGTAATTTTTGTTATTTTTGGTATTTTTGTAATTTTATAATTTTTTAAATTTTGAAATTTTTGTAGTTTTTGTTATTTTTGTTATTCTTGTAATTGATGTAATTTTTGTAATTTTTGTAATTTTTGTAATTTTTGTAATTTTTTGTAATGTGTGTGTTTTTTTGTAATATTTGTAATTTTTGTAATTTTGTAATTATTTAATTTCTGTAATTTTTCTTTTTTTTTTGTAAGTTTTATAATTTTTTTCATTTTTGTAATATTTGTAGCTCGTGTAATTTTAGTTATTTTGTATTTTTTGTTATTTTTGTATTTTTTGTCATTTTGTAATTTTTGTAATTTTTGTAATTTTTGTAATTTTTGTTATTTTTGTAATTTTAGTAATTTTTGTAATTTTTGTAATTTTTGTAATTTTTGTTATTTGTGTAATTTTTGTAATTTTTGTAATTTTTGTTATTTTTGTAATTTTTGTAATTTTTGTGTAATTTTTGCAATATTTGTAATTTTTGTAATTTTTGTATTTTTTTTTAATTTGTGTAATGTTTGTCATTTTTGTAATTTTTGTAATTTTTGTAATTTTTGTAATTTTTGTAATTTTTGTTATTTTTGTTATTTTTGTAATTTTTGTAATTTTTGTAATTTTTGTCATTTTGGTAATTTTTGTGATTTTTGCAATTTTTGTAATTTTTGTAATTTTTGTAATTTTTGTCATTTTGTAATTTTTGTAATTTTTGAATTTTTTGTAATTTTTGTAATTTTTGTCATTTTTGGAAGTTTGGTAATTTTTGTGATTTTTGAAATTTTTGATATTTATGTTATTTATGTAATTTTTGTGATTTTTATAATTTTTTGTAATATGTGTGTTTTCTTGTAATTTTTGAAATTTTTGTAATTTTTTTTTTTATTTTTGTTATTTTTGTAATTTTTGTAATTTTTGTATTTTTTGTAATTCTTGTTATTTTTGTAATTTCTTCAATTTTTGTAATTTTTGTAATATTTGTAATTTTTGTAATTTTTGTAATTTTTGTTTTTTTTTGTAATTTTTGCTCTTTTTGATATTTTTTAATTTTTTTAAATTTTTGTTATTTTCGTTATTTTTAAAATTTTTGAAATTTTGAAAGTTTTGTAGTTTTTGTAATTTTTGTAATTTTTAATTTTTGTGATTTTTGTAATTTTTGTGATTTTTGTAATTTTTGTAATTTTTGTAATTTTTGTAATTTTTGTAATTTTTGTGATTTTTGTTATTTTTGTAATTTTTGTAATTTTTGTAATTTTTGTAATTTTTGTAATTTTTGTAATTTTTGTAATTTTTGTAATTTTTGAAATTTTTGTTATTTTTGTAATTTTTGTAATTTTTGTAATTTTTTTAATTTCTGAAATTTGTGTAATCTTTGTAATTTTTGAAATTTTTGTAATTTTTGTTATTTTTGTTATTTTTGTAAGTTTTGTCATTTTTGTAATTTTTGTAATTTTTGTAATTTTTGTAATTTTTGTTATTCTTTTAATTTTTGTAATTTTTGTAATTTTTGTAAATTTTGTAATTTTGTAATTTTTATAATTTTTGTAATTTTTGTAATTTTTGTAATTTTTGTAATTTTTGTAATTTTTGTAATTTTTGTAATTTTTGTAATTTTTGTAATTTTTGTTATTTTTGTAATTTTTGTAATTTTTGTAATTTTTTTAATTTCTGAAATTTGTGTAATCTTTGTAATTTTTGAAATTTTTGTAATTTTTGTTATTTTTGTTATTTTTGTAAGTTTTGTCATTTTTGTAATTTTTGTAATTTTTGTAATTTTTGTAATTTTTGTAATTTTTGTTATTCTTTTAATTTTTGTAATTTTTGTAATTTTTGTAATTTTTGTAATTTTTGTTATTCTTTTAATTTTTGTAATTTTTGTAATTTTTGTATATTTTGTCATTTTGATAATTTTTGTGATTTTTGCAATTTTTGTATTTTTTGTAATTTTTGTAATGTTTGTAATTTTTGATAATTTTGTAATTTTTGCAATTTTTGTAATTTTTGTAATTTTTGTAATTTTTGTAATTTTTGTAATTTTTGTAATTTTTGTAATTTTCTTAATATTAATAATTTTGAAATTTTGAAATTTTTGTAGTTTTTGTAATTTTTGTAATTTTTGTTATTTTTGTAATTTTTGTAATTTTTTTAATTTCTGAAATTTTTGTAATCTTTGTAATTTTTGAAATTTTTGTAATTTTTGTTATTTTTGTTATTTTTGTAAGTTTTGTCATTTTTGTAATTTTTGTAATTTTTGTAATTTTTGTTATTCTTTTAATTTTTGTAATTTTTGTAATTTTTGAAATTTTGTAATTTTTGTCCTGTTTGTAAATTTTGTAATTTTGTAATTTTTATAATTTTTGTAATTTTTGTAATTTTTGTTATTTTTGTCATTTAGATAATTTTTGTGATTTTTGTAATTTTTGTGATTTTTGTAATTTTTGTATTTTTTGTAATTTTTGTAATGTTTGTAATTTTTGATAATTTTGTAATTTTTGCAATTTTTGTAATTTTTGTAATTTTTGTAATTTTTGTTATTTTCTTAATGTTAATAATTTTGAAATTTTGAAATTTTTGTAGTTTTTGTAATTTTTGTAATTTTTGTAATTCTTTTAATTTTTGTAATTTTTGTAATTTTTGTAATTTTTGTTATTTTTGTTATTTTTGTAAATTTTAGTAATTTTTGTAATTTTTGTAATTTTTGTAATTTTTGTAATTTTTGTAATTTTTGTAATTTTTGTAATTTTTGTAATTTTTGTAATTTTTGTAATTTTTGTAATTTTTGTAATTTTTGTAATTTTTGTAATTTTTGTAATTTTTGTAATTTTTGTAATTTTTGTAATTTTTGTAATTTTTGTAATTTTTGTGATTTTTGTAATTTTTGTAATTTTTGTATTTTTGTAATTTTTGTAATTTTTGTAATTTTTGTAATTTTTGTAATTTTTGTAATTTTTGTACTTTTTGTAATTTTTGTAATTTTTGTAATTTTTGTTATTTTTGTAATTTTTGTAATTTTTGTAATTTGTGTTATTTTTGTAATTTTTGTTATTTTTGTAATTTTTGTAATTTTTGTAATTTTTGTAATTTTTGTTATTTTTGTAATTTTTGTAAGTTTTGTAATTTTTGTATTTTTTGTAATTTCTGTAATTTTTGTAATTTTAGTAATTTTAGTAATTTTTGTAATTTTTGTAATTTTTGTAATTTTTGTAATTTTTGTAATTTTTGTAATTTTTGTCATTTTTGTAATTTTTGTAATTTTTGTAATTTTTGTAATTTTTGTAATTTTTGTAATTTTTTTAAATTTGGTAATTTTTGTAATTTTTGTAATTTTTGTAATTTTTGTAATTTTTGTAATTTTTGTAATTTTTGTAATTTTTGTAATTTTTGTAATTTTTGTAATTTTTGTAATTTTTGTGATTTTTGTAATTTTTGTAATTTTTGTAATTTTTGTAATTTTTGTAAGTTTTGTAATTTTTGTAATTTTTGTAATTTTTGTAATTTTTGTAATTTTTGTAATTTTTGTAATTTTTTAATTTTTGTAATTTTTGTAATTTTTGTTATTTTTGTAATTTTTGTAATTTTTGTCATTTTTGTCATTTTTGTCATTTTTGTCTTGTTGTAATTTTTGTAATTTTTGTAATTTTTGTAATTTTTGTAACTTTTGTAATTTTTGTAATTTTTGAAATTTTTGTAATTTTTGTTATTTTTGTAATTTTTGTAATTTTGTAATTTTTGTAATTTTTGTAGTTTTTGTAATTTTTGTAATTTTTGTTATTTTTGTTATTTTTGTAATTTTTGTAATTTTTGTAATTTTTGTTATTTTTGTAATTATTTTAATTTTTGTAATTTTTGTAATTTTTGTAATTTTTGTAATTTTTGTTATATTTGTAATTTTTGTAATTTTTGTAATTTTTGTAATTTTTGTATTTTTTGTAATTTTTGTAATTTTTGTAATTTTTGTAATTTTTGTAATTTTTGTAATTTTTGTAATTTTTGTAATTTTTGAAATTTTTGAAATTTTTGCAATTTTTTAATCTTTGTAAATTTTGTTATTTTTGTAATTTTTGTTATTCTTGTAATTTTTGTATTTTTTTAATTTTTGTTATTTTTATTTTTTTTGAATTTTTTGTAATTTTTGTAATTTTTGTAATTTTTCCCTTTTTTGTAATTTTTGAAATTTTGTAATTTTTGTAATGTTTGTAAATTTTGTAGTTTTTGTTATTTTGTAATTTTGAATTCCTTGTTATTTTTGTAATTTTTGTAATTTTTGTGATTTTTTTAATTTTTGTAATTTTTGTTATTTTATAATTTTTGTCATTTTTGTAATTTTTTAATTTTTGTAATTTCTGTCATTTTGGTGATTTTTGTGATTTTTGCAATTTTTGTAATTTTTGTAATTTTTTAATGTTTGTAATTTTTGATAATTTTGTAATTTTTGCAATTTTTGTAATTTTTGTAATTTTTGTAATTTTTGTAATTTTCTTAATATTTATAATTTTTGAAATTTTGAAATTTTTGTAGTTTTCGTAATTTTTGTAATTTTTGTAATTTTTGTAATTTTTGTAATTTTTTTTTATTATTGAAATCTTTGTAATTTTTGTAATTTCTGTAATTTTTGTAATTTTTGTAATTTTTGTTATTTTTGTAATTTTTGTAATTTTTGTAATTTTTGTAATTTTTGTAATTTTTGTAATTTTTGTAGTTTTTGTAATTTTTGTAATTTTTGTAATTTTTGTAATTTTTGTAATTTTTTAATTTTTGTAATTTTTGTAATTTTCGTAATTTTTGTAATTTTTGTAATTTTTGTAATTTTTGTAATTTTTGTAATTTTTGTAATTTTTGTTATTTATGTAATTTTTGTAATTTTTGTAATTTTTGTAATCTTTGTAATTTTTGTAATTTTTGTAATTTTTGTAATTATTGTAATTTTTGTAATTTTTTAATTTTTGTAATTTTTGTAATTTTTGTAATTTTTGTAATTTTTGTTATTTTTGTAATTTTTGAAATTTTTGTAATTTTTGTAATTTTTGCAATTTTTGGATTTTTTTGGATTTTTATTATTTTTGTTATTTTTGTAATTTTTGTAATTTTTGTAATTTTTGTAATTTTTGCAATTTTTGGATTTTTTTGGATTTTTATTATTTTTGTTATTTTTGTAAGTTTTGTAATTTTTGTAATTTTGGTAATTTTTGAAGTTTTTGTTATTTTTGTAATTTATGTGATTTTTGTTATTTTTGTAATTTTTGTAATTTTTGTAATTTTTTCAATTTTTGTAATTTTTGTAATTTTTGTAAATTTTGTAATTTTTGTAATTTTTTAATTTTTGTAATTTTTGTAATTTTTGTAATTTTTGTAATTTTTGTAATTTTTGTGATTTTTGTAATTTTTGTTATTTTTGTAATTTTTGTAATTTTATTATTTTTGTAATTTTTGTTATTTTTGTAATTTTTGTAATTTTTGTAATTTTTGTAATTTTTTTAATTTATGTAATTTTTTAATTTTTGTAATTTTGGTAATTTTTCCCTTTTTTGTAATTTTTGTAATTTTGTTAATTTTTGTAATTTTTGTAATTTTTGTAATTTTTGTAATTTTTGTAATTTTTGTAATTTTTGTAATTTTTGTAATTTTTGTAATTTTTGTAATTTTTGTAATTTTTGTAATTTTTGTAATTTTTGTGATTTTTGTAATTTTTGTAATTTTTGTAATTTTTGTAATTTTTGTAATTATTGAAATTTTTGTAATTTTTGTAATTTTTGTAATTTTTGTTATTTTTGTAATTTTTGTAATTTTTGTAATTTTTGTAATTTTTGTAATTTTTGAAATTTTTGTAATTTTTGTAATTTTTGTAATTTTTGTAATTTTTGTAATTTTTGTATTTTTTGAAATTTTTGTTATTTTTGTAATTTTTGTAATTTTTGTTATTTTTGTACTTTTAGTATTTTTGTCATTTTTATTTTTTGCAAACTTCTTAACATTTATGCTTATTTTTTAAATGACTTGTTATTCTCGTTTTTTTCTTTATCACGGTTTTATTTGTCTTTTTTTTTATTTTGGTGTAATTTTTTGTCATTGTGATCATTTGTGTTATGTATTTAAAATTTTTGTAAATTTTATTTATTTGGTGTTATTTTTGTGTTGTTTTTGATTTATTTTTGTGTTCATATGTTTTGGGTTTGGTTCAGGATGTCAGGAAAAATCAAATAGTTGGGTTTTTATCAAAAGAAAATTGTTTAACTACATATGAATCTGTTGAATTCAATGATTTAGCAACAGGGAATTGGTTTGGAAATGAGATACCATTTATTCATTTCTGTTCGTCAAGTCCTTATAAGCTAACTTAGACCTATAGCGATAACAATCTTGTCGCTTAACCTAGGTGATTCTCAACTCAGAATCATTCCTTAATTTCTATCATATTCTGGGCTAACCACCCAGAATAAACTGCCAACACTGCAGGGTAGCTCATAACCACTTGCTGTGTTGGCTGAGTTTAGCGTGCATGATGACAACATTTATATTGTTGTCATCATCATTGACCATCATTAACTGTCAACCGCTATTGTTCTCAATATGCGAATTGACGAAAGAGAACGAAACCAAAACAATCGGTTTTGGTTTTGTTCCAATGTGGCCGCGAAATTCGAGTCCAGAAAATCGTGAGTATCAACACCTCCCCTCAATTCGCAAATTGAGAGTGCTGAACAGCTTCGCATGCCTCGCCCTTGGTAACGCCTTCGTGAACGCATCAGCTGGCTGATCCTCAGTTGAGATATGTCGCAAAGAAAGCTGACCGCTTCTTATGATCTCTCTGATGAACGCGTACTTGACATCCAAGTGTTTCATCCGCTGATGGGTCCTCGCCTCCTGCAGGTACTGGATGCATGGGATGTTGTCCTCCATCAATGTGAAAGGAGTGCTAACCACACCCAATTCATCCAAGAAGTTTGTTAGCCACAAACCTTCCTTCACCGCATGGCACAGCGCTCCAATCTCAGCTTCGGTCGATGAGAGACTGACCGTCTGCTGACGTTTCGTTGACCACGAAATCAAATTCCCGAAGATCATGTACGCATAGCCCGATACAGATCTTCGATCATCGGAATCGTTAGCGAAATCTGCGTCTGCATATCCGATGAGTATTTCCGGTTTCGCGTTTCTGCGGTATACCAACGCCGTATCGGTCGTACCTCGAAGGTATCGCAGAACACGCTTCAGGCCTTGCCAGTGTCTATCCGCCGGGCTGGCCTGGTATTTGCTCAGTGCGCTAACCGCTGCACAGATATCTGGCCTTGAAGATGTCGCCAGATATTGGAGACAACCGATCAATTCCTTGAACGGCTGTTCGGTGATAACTTCACCATCGTCCAGCTTTGTCCACCGAACGTTGGTGTCAAGTGGTGTGCCTACGGGTTTACAATCGGCCATACCAAATCGCTGCAAAACCTTCTCGACGTATCCTGATTGCGAAATCTCGATGATGCTCTTGCTGAAATCTCGCTTGATGGTCATTCCCAAGAAAGTCTTGACCTCCAGCAGATCCTTCATTTGGAATAGCCTTCCAAGCTCGGTTTTTATCCAGATAACCTCTGATAAATCTTTGCCGGAAATCAGGATGTCATCCACGTACAGGATGAGAATGAGTCCCCGCTTGCAGGATCGGTAAACGCAGCAGTCACTCTTCAACGGAACGAAACCAAGTTTTCGTATCTCGTCGTCGAATCGCTGATTTCAAGCACGACCTGCTTGTTTCAAGCCGTACAGGCTTTTCTGCAGCCGAACCACCTTCGATTTGCCGATGTCGTCATTTGGCAACTGCATGAAGATAACCTCTTCTAAATTTCCGTTCAGAAATGCAGTTTTGACGTCCATCTGATGAACGACCATGTGGAGTTCGTTTGCCAACGCCAATACTGTGCGGACACTCTCCATCTTGGCCACCGGAGCGAAGGTTTCCCAGTAGTCCAGTCCTGGTCTCTGAGAACACCCTTTTGCAACCAATCGTGCCTTGTAGCGACCGTCATCCTTTATGGTGAACACCCACTTCGATAGAATGGGTTTTCTATGACCTGTGGGTAAGCTGACCGCTTCCCAAGTCTTGTTTTCTGCTAAGGCAGCCATCTCCTCGTCAATGGCGGTCTTCCAGGATTCCCAGTCGTCTCGGCGTTTCAATTCGTAGATGTTTTGAGGTAGCTCTTCATCAATAACAGCGGCTACGTTGGCCACGTACCGCTGAGTAACTCCTCGAGTTCGCTGACTTCGTCTCAGCGCCGGTTCCGGGTCGACGGAATTTTGTACATCATCGTCGTCCTCATCGTCTGGGAATTCTGCACTACTTTCATAGTCGCTTTCGCCGGGTTCATCCTCAATCGCACTGTTGTTGATAGTTTGAATGGAATTAACAGGCACATCGGCTAACCGCTCGGATGTGGGTTCAGGTGATGACACTTCGGCTAACCGCTCGACAGTGTTTTGTTGTTCTGTAACATTGGCTAACCGCTCAAATGTTGATTCTGGCTCTGTTGAAACCTCGGGCTTCTCGATGGATAATGGGAGTGGCTCCACGTGGTTTTGTTCAGGCTCCATCATGCTGGTTTCATCGAAGACTACGTTTCGATGAATTTCAATGGATCGACTCGACCCGTTCCAAAGCCTGAACCCGTTGTTAGCATAGCCCACGAAAACGAGTCGTTTGGATTTAGCATCGAGATTTTGCCGCTTTTCCTTAGGAATCTTTGCGAACGCTGGGCACCCGAAAATCCTAAGATTATTCAGCCTGGGTTTTCGACCAAACCACATTTCATAAGGAGTCTTGTTAACCACAAGACCCCGTGTTGGTGACCGGTTCGTCAGGTACGCAGCGCACAAAACCGCTTCGCCCCACATAGCCTTCGGTTGCTTGCTGCCATGGAGCATCGCCCTTGCCTTTTCCATCAGAGTTCGGTTGGCTCGTTCGCTGACGCCGTTTTGTTGCGGAGTGTATGGGACCGTGAATACCATCTGAACTCCTTTCTCAGAACAATGTCGTTGAAAGTCGTTGCTGATGTATTCACGCCCGTTGTCGCATCGCAGGTTGCACAACTTCTGACCGAAGTGTGCTGTAGCCATCGCCTCGTACTGTTTAAACCGCTCAAAGACCTCGCTCTTGTGCTTGAGCAGATACACGACCATGAAGTGGGTATAGTCGTCGATGAAGGTGACGAAATAGCGGAATCCGTCAAACGTCGGCACCTCCATGTACCCACAAACGTCGGAGTGCACAAGCTCGAGTGGTCTAACCGACCGAGGGAGCTTTGCATTGTTGAATTTGTTGGCTGTCTGTTTTCCTGCCATGCAGCTTTCGCAGACAGCTTGGTTTTCAGTTTTGGCTGGTAAATGACAGATACCCTCTGCCATTTTGTCGCGAACCAGCTGCTGTACTGACGCGAGACCAAGATGACCTAGCCTCATATGCCATTTTTGTGTCGTCGTATGGCTTCCAAGCAGCGCTTTCCGATGAGACTGACCAGACCACAGAAAATCAAGACAATACAAGCTGTCAACGATTTTTCCTTCAGCAAAAACCTCCCCAGAATATTCGAACCGAACTTGGTTGCCCAGAAAAATCACCCTTTTCCCGTTCTCGGTGCATTTTCGAACTGAGAGTAAATTCTCTTCCAGTTCGGGTATAAAAAGAACGTTGTAGAGTATTATGGGCTTTATTGATTTTCCAACTACGCTTTTTAAAACAACTTTGCCAGTTTTCTTTGCACGTAAACTCTCGCCAGATTTAGCCGTTTCAATAATGACGGGCTCGGCAAGGTCTCTGACGTCCTGGAGAAGTCCTTCATCCTGGACCATGTGCTGGGTGGCGCCGGAATCGACGACAAATCTGACCCTGCGCTCTTTTCGTCCGCTGGTAACCCCAGCAGTTGAGCGTCGAGCTTCAACGGCCACCATCATTTTTCCACGTCGGCCTTTACGTTGGGCTGGGCAACGATTTTTGTAGTGCCCCGGCTCACCACACCCGAAGCAAATGATTTTCTCCGCCTTTCGGGCCTTCATCGCGGAGTTTGGTGCTGCATTCCTTGTTGGAAAGTCCCCTCGACTTTGAAATGCTAGCTCTGCGTCCAGGAACATTCTTTTGAGCTCCAGTATCGGTTTCGCGCAAAGGTCCGCAATCGGTAGAACGGTCAAAGCCCCTTTGACATGGTTGTAATCGTTGGGAACCGCCGAGATCAGCGCGTGGACCTTTTCATCCGCCGGGATGTTTGCACCCATGCGCTCAAGCTCCCGAACAATCAGATCGTATTTCTCAAACAATTGACTCAACGATCTGATGTTCCTCCGGTGTTTGAGGTCATGGAGCCTATCGCGCATCGCTATCCAAGAATAGGTGCCAACGCGCTGGTACGTCTTCACCAAGATGTCCATGGCCTCCTTCGCATATCGTACCCCGATTATGCGGTTAAGGACGATGTTGTTGACGGCCATCACGATCTCGTCCAGTGCCTCGGAGTCCTCGTTTTTGCGCTTCCGGAGGGCTACCAGGCGCCGTTCCTCCTCTGCGGGCTCCTTCAGTGGGATGGCGCAGTCGTCTTCCTCAGGGGTTCGCACCATGGTGTGGATGAGGTTTTTAGCGACTAATCGGCGCTCAATCCTCCACTTCCATGCTGCGAAGGTCTCCTCCCGGCCGTCGAAAAGAAAGTCACGCATGCTACCCGCAGCGTGACTGGTGACGGCATCGAGAGTACCCCTCTCGGAAGACGGCCCTCCCCGGGCTGGGCAACTGGCGGAGTCGAGAGTAACCCTCTCGGAAACCGACCATTCCCGGGCTCGTTCCTTGGCTGCTGGTTC
The DNA here is from genome assembly GCF_029784155.1 of Uranotaenia lowii. Lineage (NCBI taxonomy): Eukaryota > Metazoa > Arthropoda > Insecta > Diptera > Culicidae > Uranotaenia > Uranotaenia lowii. The sequence goes on from NC_073691.1 coordinate 44,837,964, forward strand.
CTCCGGATTCCTGGTGGACCTCGCTTCCTTCTTCGGGACCTGGGCTTGGGACATCTTGGCTGACCACCTCGGACCTCGGCTGATTCCTGGATGACCTCGGCTGACCTCTTCGGACCTTGGCTGACCTCTTGGGACCTTTGGATGACCTCGTGGGACCTCTGGCTGACCTCTTCGGACCTCTGGCTGGCTGGAATGCTCCTGGACTCGCTAACCGCAAGTTTTCGAAGAATTGGTTTAGAGTACCCCTCTATCGCTATCTCTTATTTTCCTCACCAGACGTATCTGGGCCCATAACCTGTTGAATTCAATGATTTAGCAACAGGGAATTGGTTTGGAAATGAGATACCATTTATTCATTTCTGTTCGTCAAGTCCTTATAAGCTAACTTAGACCTATAGCGATAACAATCTTGTCGCTTAACCTAGGTGATTCTCAACTCAGAATCATTCCTTAATTTCTATCATATTCTGGGCTAACCACCCAGAATAAACTGCCAACACTGCAGGGTAGCTCATAACCACTTGCTGTGTTGGCTGAGTTTAGCGTGCATGATGACAACATTTATATTGTTGTCATCATCATTGACCATCATTAACTGTCAACCGCTATTGTTCTCAATATGCGAATTGACGAAAGAGAACGAAACCAAAACAATCGGTTTTGGTTTTGTTCCAATGTGGCCGCGAAATTCGAGTCCAGAAAATCGTGAGTATCAACAGAATCAAAACCGCAAAAAGTCCTGGAAAATACATCTCGAATTTAGAATCCGATTTCTAATTTGAATTTTTACTTTTTTTGAATGGTATTGATTTCCAAATTCTTAAAACGATTTGAAAAAATCTTAACTTAAAACTAACATAGACAGCTTTCACGATTCTGATTCCAAATAAAAAAAATTAAATTTTGAGTTATTTCAAAAATTTTCGTTTTGGACTTTTGAAAAACAAAAAGATATTGAAAATTTAATTTGTGTTAGCTTTTTTCACAACGCAATACTCATTCAAAGATTCACTGCTCGTTTTTTTCGAAAATTGATTATTGAGTCCATTTTGAACATCCCAGAACGATGTTTTCACTTTATTTTATTTCTGGTTTTATTATCCAATGTGAGTATACATAAGCATCTTTGTCATTTTAATATCATCTTTCAAATATGTAGAATTTTGAAAAGCATCATCGAAAATGAACACGATTGTTCTTTCATCCCCACCATTTTCAGAGATTTCATTGACTGTCCACAAAACTAAGCCTAACCCTTCACTGCTTCCTTTGAATGAAGTCTTCAATTGAGCATCCCGAACTGCCTAACTTTTGCGCACTCAAACACATGACCCTGATCTTATTGATGTGTATCTTTTTGCTTCTTCAAACACAGAAACTTTCAAATGGTTGAGAAGAGGTAGGTACTCTATTTCGAGAGCACACGATCCTGCGTTAAATGAAAAATAGCAGCAAAAATGAAGAAGAATCGGGCAAAATAATCGAACTTATTGATGCTCATTCACATTGGACTCCAGTTCAGCGAATGGTGATTGATTACTCGAGCCCGGAGGCCAAAAGTGAGATCATCTTTCCGATCCGATCTTGTCGTAACTGAAGATGGATGAGATTTTCTTACGCTCTGTAAAGGATAGGATAGATTAATCTAGCCTGAACTCGTGCCCTTTTGAGGTGATTTTTTTTTCTTCCTAAAGATGAAACCCTTCTGATCGATTGACGTCTAATGCGGGTATTTTTATTATTTAAATTTTTGGCTGTTCACACACAAAAGTCTCAACTACCAGCCTCGGTTGAGAAAAGAATCGAATGGTAATTTTATGCCTCTTTTGCACTTGAATGGAAATCGAAACTTTGGAAAAATTCTTGTTCGTGTGATGCTGTTGGCTGATGATCATCATCAATAGTGAAGCGGAGTCTTTCGAAAAGTGTGTGAACAGAAGCGACGAACCTGGTGTAGATGCTTTTTTTGAGGAGACCCAGCTGGAGATGTTTGAGATTGGGCGGCTTTTATTTAGTCTTACCCTCAGGTGGGGCAGAGAATTCAATGGCCGAAAAAGCGACGAACCTGTGACTGAACTAACCCTTAGGTTTTCCGTAAAAGATTGATTGATGAATATGTACGTTTGTTTTCAAAATTTCTTTAAAAAATTTACTTCGAAAAGTTTATTTAGAAACCTCAAAAAAAAATGTTTTAATTAAAACCAGTATCTTCAAAGCTACTTTAAATTTCACAGAAAAGAAAAAAAACCTCCCACAAAACGCCCTTCACGCTAGATTAGTCGATATAATTATAAAGCTGTTGTTTCATGAATTCTTCTATCTTCGAAAGAAGAACCTCTTCAATAATAATGGTTTCGAGTTGGCGATCAGCACCCATGCATTAAGTTCAAACTCAAACGTAAAGCTCGAAACAGCAGACCCAAAATAGGATGTCTAGAAGCTAGAGAGACGATCGACTGGCGGATGATGGTGGTTATTTTGGCCTGAGATGACGATCCGATAATGGCGATTTGTTTCATCTATAGGTTGATGTCTAGAAGACTATTTTTTGTACCGGTGTGCTGTTAGATGAGACTTTTGTTGTACCTATCTCAAGCATATTTTCTAACGTTTCTCTGTTGCTGATGCTATCGAAGTTGTTTGACGAATGTGTAATGGAATGATTGCTACACGCTGGTTGCAAAACGAAATTCAATTTTTTCTTCGATAAATTAAAAAAAAATGTAAAGATAAACATTCTCGCTAAAACTTGGAAAAATATTCATGTTTTTTCTAATTAATTTAAAGATAGAGAAATCTGGAATTTGAATAAAATTGTATAAATTGGTATGATTTCGATTTATTCTCTTCTGGATGCTCTCTGTCTCAATTCTATAGGGTGTTGAAATATTAAAAAAAATGAAAATTTAACAATTAATTGAAAAGTTTTAAGGAAAAAACATTTTTTGTTCAAATTCCTTATCAGTATCGATTTTCAGATAGAACAAAGAAATCGATAACTCTGGGCAACCTTTTGAGATCATTTCATGGGAAAAACTTCTCTCTTCCTTAGGTTAACCATATGTGGTTCAAACTTTAAAAAATGTAAAAAAAACTAAACTTTAAATTTTTAACATTTTAACAATATTATACATTTTTGATGCACTATATACGAGCCAAAGCACCCAAACAAGACGTGATAGTCGAGATCGGACGGGATTTTCGAATTCACGACGCCAAATTCATTAAAACATCATTAAAACATATGAATCAAATGGCCGGCTATCGACCAGACCAAACTGAGCGCAATTAGAAAATTGAAAAACAACAGAAACTAAATCTCGAGTTATTCATATCCTAGATCGCAAAACAGAATACGAATGATTATAATAAATTCCCCGAGTTATAAACTATTGATTCTAGCTCATAAACATCCAATATTTTGTTTCTAGATGAATATATTTGCACATGAAGTTCAAGTGTCTCGAAAAAATGCTGATGGCGTTCAGTTCAGTCTTTTTTCGGTTTTTTTATCAAAATGAAACTGGTTTTTATAATGTTTTTGTAATATGTTTAATGACATTATGGTTTTTGAATTAAAACGAACACTCACAAACAAATTTCAAGATATTATGATGTTATTATCATTTTCAAGTTTCATAACTAATTTTCATTGATTGCTGATAATGAATTCAAAATCTGAATTATGATCAATCAATTTTTTTTGTCAAATTCATATTGGAACTCGCTTTTATACTGACATGAAAGTTTTGTTAAAAAATATTTATTTTTATTCCGGATTCTACGAAGCCACGAAGATGGTGAAGTGTATTAGTGACATAATAAGCTTGATAATAAAAAAGATTCCAGATTCATGATTTTCCTTCGATCTTGAAAATATTTTAAACAACTAAAAGCTTAATAGCCAACTAACGATAAAAATTGGCAGCAATGATAATTTTCGAATTGTTTGAATTAATTGGCTCAACATATATGTAAGGTACACGATAAGTGCAAACGAAGCTCATATCCTCCATCAAAAAATGTTCCAATATAAACACTTATCCGAAAAAGTTTCACCGAATTATGAAATTCAATGTAAAATTGTTCGAACTAGGATACGTCGATCTTGGATCGATCTTTTCAGCTGAGATTATCGATTTTTGGACCGATTCTTTGGCATGGAAAATATCGATTAGATCCGCTTATTTTCGATTCGATCTTTCGATCTTTTGGATTCTTTTCTCGCTGAGCCGAGTTAGTTATTTTGATCCAAATTCTAATTACCGATTAAATGTCAAATAGTGTCATTTTTTGGTGGCTGTTTTGAAACTTTTGTCTGGAATTTTGCAATATGTTGAGTACCGTAATCCGGGGTAATATTGATCACTTTTTTCAACATTTTTCGATTATTTTTTCAGTAATGGGGAATGTGGCATGTTTCATATTTTTAAATCCAGTACTGGGCTCTTATGAACGTAAATGTATGAACGTAACTACTTTAAATTTGATTTAAAAACCGATTTCGTCGCTGTTCAGGAATTGATGCTTTGGGGTTATATTGATCAGTCTCCATTTTGACGGTTTCAACGAGTTTTCTTGATCATAAAGGATACAAAACACCTTCATTACTGTTTACAAATTCAAATTTATCAAATTAACCTTGCTTTTTAACGTTTTCTTTTAAAACCATTTATAATCGAAAAAAAAACAATGATGCTGCATACATCTAGGGGAAAAAGTTAAAATAAATGCTAAATAGCTTTAGCTCCAACATACAAATAAAATTTTACCTTTACACATTCCCCTTAGCTCTCTCACTATTTCCATTTAATTTTTTTCTTCAAAGTTAATCAATTGATAGGATTTCTATCCATTTGTCCAATAAGGGCTTATTCTTGGAAAATTTCCTTACTTTTAATATCAAAAAATTTATCATTAAATGAATATAAAAATTGCACTTCAACTATACATATACAAAGAATAAAAGTTGTTCTTTCACATTCAACCCCCCGTTTGCTTCTAAATACTTTTTGGTATCATCAGGAGAGCTGTTTGTTTGCGAGCCTTGGAAAAAAATAGATATTTCAATATTTTGAAATTACATCTTACTAATAGAAAACAATTTCAAATACAAACCAAATTTTGTTTATTTGATACTCAATTAATAGGCTTTCAAACGTAGAAAACAATTTTCAAAAATTCAAACTATAGACTAAGTTATTGATAATAATGTGGGAAAATTTATGGATGGTCAAAGTTACCCCGGTGATCAAAGTTACCCCGTTTTACGGTACCTATATTTAAGCGTTTATGAGCATTAATTTCTACCAAAGATAGAAGCATCTTTGAAACTCCGTATACTTTATTTGCTTTTTTTTTAAAAGTTATCATTCTTGTTAAAAAATGCATCAGATCTAAAACATAGCCCTTAAGCAACACTTTATTCCAGTATATATCTAACTCTGAATTAATGCTTGTTTTGCACTATATGCCTATATAATGACGAATTAATGCCAAAAAATCGAAAAAGCGGGCTGAATAAATGCTGTCACAACATAGCCTTTAATAAGCAATACAAATGCTGAATCAGAGCACCATCAAAACGTCATTTTTCGCCAGCCGTATACATTATACAAGCATTAACAATGCGTACTTAGAACACCTTTAAATAATTTAATTGATTGATCATGATTGATGTGAAACGGAAATGGGAAATTATTCTTTGATTAATTAAAATGAACAAAAATAAAAAAAAAAACAAGGTGAATAAGGTTTTGAGCCGTTTCAAATCAGCATAAGATTTTAAGCTTTATAAAAGCTTAATATAAGCATTAGCAGGAAGTTTTAGTGCTACAGTCTTAATGCTTGTTAACTTTATATAGTAGCTCTTTATGTGCATATCGTGCTATCATTAGTGCTTATTTTTTTATTTCCTATGCATTAAATAATAATGCTTATACATATAAAACTAAAATGCATTGTGAATGTTGATAAAATGCTTACTTGCATTAGAAATGTTGATTTAATGCTGATTAAGGGTTATGGCTTAATGCTTATGGTTACTTGAGTATAGTCACAGAAAACCATCACCGAATTTTCGGGTAAAATCACCAAAATTCAGATTTTTTTTTCTCAAAAACACAGAATTTTTCTCGGCAACCTTGGCCCATACATGTCCTCGACATTTTTTGTTCAAATTTTGAAGCTTAATTCATTACTGTTAAAGATTTCAACCGATTTTGATGCATCGAAACATCAATTAAATATTAACTACAAAACCTTTGGAAAATTAAAAAAATGGAATATCTCATTTCTCACAACAAACAATTTTTTTTGGCATTAGAGGTCAATAAAGAAATTCCAAATCACAAAAATAAACTTTCTCGTCGTAGAGTAGTATGGTTAAAGTAGTAGAGGGTAAAGCTAAGAAAAAAAAAATTGTGACGCCGCCGTGGAATGGGTCTTTGACAGCAAGAAAAATGTAAGTTGGAAAGAAATCGAATTGTAAGTAAAATGTAAGTTAGGGCTTTTGTGATGTGAACATCTTTCAATTACTTGAGAAATTCCAAAATTAAAATGCATCTTCTTAATTGAAATTATCTAGTTAGTTTAATACTCTTTATTAAGCTTTCTGTCAAAATCTGGACTTGTATTTTTACAGTGTTTTTAATTTTTCATTTTAATCATGTTTTACAGGCTGCGGAAGAATAATTGAAAAAAAATTGTATTGCCTTTCTATGTTATACATGTCCGTTTTCTATTTGTTGCTCTATGAAACTTCCCACATACTAAAAAATGATCCTATGTTTGGTAAAAAAGAATACATATGATACACGTTTAAAGAACAGGTTTGAAAAAATGAAATCAAATCGACAAATAGGTTCAATGGTGGCAACCGAAAAAGTACTGAAATCAAGTTATTAAGTCCTTCTGGTTATGCAATTTTCGGAGAAAAAAAAAATGAAAAAAACTGTTTACTAAACGATTAAGTTATTCGTAGTACTAAAGTGGTATGACTGAACTTATGTGAATTTATTAGCGAAAAAAATTGAGTTTGAGAGGTTTAACAATTGCTACAAAAATTCCAATGTTTAAAACATAAGAAAGTTAGACTGCCAGTAGAAGATTAACGCTTTTAAAGCGCCTATTGGAAAATTCATCACCACAATGGAAAAATTTTTTGTTTGGGAAACATTCCCACGGAGTGGAAAATTTTAAAAATTCAAGAGTATACCGACTGTGAAAAGTTCTTATTATTTGTGATGTGGCGTCTGAATTTAAATAATCAGATTGTATCTATCCATTCTAAATTTAGTGATATAATTTGAATTTTTTTTGAATTTATCAGTTTTGATCGATCTATGATAGCTTATAAATAAGTTAATAAACCTGCGTGAAAACTGAAACCAGATTTTAAATCTGTTTATTTATTGAATCTAGAACTTGCAATAGATAAGATTGCAACTATGTTTAACACCATTCAAGAAAGTCAATATCAATTACATATTGAACATTTAACAACTTTGTTGCACACTGTAACACGATTCAACTTTACTTAAAAAATATCAAAGATTCAAATTAACTTAATTCTTTTTTTAATTCCGTAAAATTTACGGTTATTTTTTTTTGCAGAATTGGGAAAAATTGACAAAAAGAAAACTACTGTAACTTTTTTCTCAGATGAAAAAAATAAACGAGTTCTTTTGAAAAGTTGTTCATTAAATTGAAAATTTGTTTTCAAAATCTTTTAAATTTTCCAAAATTGCACAAATTCATTTGAATTTTTTAAAACCTATTTTCAAGAGTTATCTCGAAAACAAGAGATGATAGAAAAAAACTATAACGTTGTTAAAATTAGCTCTTAAAGTTTGCACCACAAAAAATGATTTTTTTTTGCTTTGTGTTATCTGTACTTTCCATCACATAATTGGCAATTTTTTCAAATTATTTTAGGTTATTTCATACCATTGGTTTTTAAAGTGGTCTCCGCAGTTGTTTGAGCTGAGTTGTGACTCTAATTTTGGGGAGTTTGGAGAGCCTCAGGAAAACAGATCATATCAAACTTTAAAAATTCATCAAAATAATCAAAATTGAATTTTTAAAATTTTGTTTTGAAAAATTTAAAATCCATCAAAATTTTACAAAATTTGCTCATCATTCAAAAACTTGAAACTCTGATACGTAAGTATTTTAAAAAAAATTGTTTTTGGCTTTACGTCAAAAATTATGAAAATTAAACAAAATTTGAATAGCTTAGTATTGGTAACGTGTTCTTAAAAATTTAATGGAATTTATTTTATGTTTATGGATGATTTACCCGATACAAATATTAAAACAAAATTAAATATTTAGAACAGTTCCACTGAAATTTAAAGTTTTTTTTTGTATGCGAAAAAGGACCAATTTTAAGATTCGACTCGAACTCTTTTTCAGGAGGTCCGTGCTTATACAGCTACTTTTAGTAAATGACGGTGCAATTTTTCAACAATTCCATTCCATATAATGTTTATTATTTTATTCGAAACACCTACAAACCGGTTAACTTGCAAACTTTGGAAATGGGCTACGATTTGACATTTATCGTATTAATAATGAAGGGTTTAAATTTAAATCGCTTCAAAGAATTCGTAAAAAAAATGCATGGAATAATTTTTTTTTACTAGAATGAATCTGTTTTTGAAGCAGGCATTCAGAAATTTTTAGTTGAAAAACGTAATCTGTTTTTCCCTTGAATATTAGAGAAAAATAACATGTTTGGCTCGCGAGCAAATCTCATATCCAAAATTTGGCGCGCTTGATGAACATATTGGCCACCCACGCTCTAGACCATGGGTGGCCAACATTTTCAACAGGTGGGCCAAATTTCTGAAACGAGATTGGCTGGCGGGCCAAAAAACAAACTGTTCGGGAGTATTCAAAAAAAAATTTACAGATTATTGGTTCTGGTTTGCCCGGAATTTGGGAAAAGTCTGACCAGGCTCGGATCCCCGGATTTCAATGAAAAATTCTATGATTTATTCACTTTTTTTTTTTTTTTTTTTTTTTTTTTTTTTTTTTTTTTTTTTTTTTTTTTTTTTTTTTTTTTTCGATTATAGTCGTTTTACCATCTTTATGGCATTCGCGACTTTATCAACGTTGCAGTTGGCGGATCGTTATTGAAAAACTATCCGGTACAACTGTGTTCGATGTTTACTGTTGGGCTCGAACTCGCGGGCATCGGCTCAGGAGACAACAGACTTGCCAACTGAGCTATATCACAAGCCCATGATTGATTTATTCACCTTTTTTGCCAAATCTTACAAAAAAAATCAAATTGTATTATAAAAAATTATTATTTAAGCGAGAATTTTTGAGTAAGTTTTAAAAAAATAGTCATAAAAGGTTTTGTGGAAGCCTATAATACGATTTGAAATCTGCTGATTACTTTTGATTGACATTTTTTTTCAATTTTTTTTGCAATTGATTTACTATCGATATATCCTGGAGTTTTGGTCGACAATTTTGAAATAAATTTCCCGGATTTTGCCAGGTTTTAAATGAAAATAGTCCCGATTTTCCGCCCCAAATACGACCAGAAAAAAATTTGGCTACCTTAGTATGGTTTAATCTTAATTATTCGTTTTTGTTACTTGCATATTTTTACAAATTTTGCTCCATTGGAAAAATGGTTAAATATTGCGCAATACGAAATGAATTTATCTCTCCAAGCTTACGTATGTTAGTCAATCTTTTCAAGGTATTTAAAATTTCATCGATTTATTCATTCCAGAAATGTCAAATGACGTGACTACAATGGACATAAAGTCAATTTTATGGTTTCCAAATATAATAAAAATTGCCGCCCATTTTCCCAAGTTTTCAAGTTCACCGTATTCCTTAGAAAAATTTCATAAGCAAATTTAAAAAGAAAACACAGATTCGTATTGCTGAAAAAAATTAGCGTTCACAAGCTTTTGACATTTAAAAGAATATTTTTTTCGACGAACTCTAGTTATATAAAAAATATTGATTTTTCAAAGTACTCTCAACTCAATCCAACTCTTTCCAAATTTTTCAATATCTCGATTTGACAAGTAAATTTGGAAAGCCTTCTATGAACAGGATGAATTCGAATTTGAGTCTTTTTTTAGTCATTGAACCTTTTTCAAGTCAAAATTTTGCTTAAAAAAGTCGTTCTTTAAAAGAGATTTAACTGGTTCTTGTTTGATTTTTACTACCCAACTGTAAATTCTGTCTAGTTTTTCTTTATTGATGTTCATATATACAGAGCAAGATGCCAATAAAAATTTATTTGGATATGTTTGGATTTGGACCTTTAACTGTTAAAGCTTAGCATACAATAACAAATTGGAAAAAATTTACAATTACGTAAGGCCCGCAATTTTTTAGTTTTTTTTTTAATTATATTAAAATACTTTTTCGTTCGGAAGAAAATTGCAGAAGCTCGAAAAATGTATGGAAAATGGCCAAACACAACAATTTAAAAGGGTGTTTTCTCGAAATTAGTTTTAATAAACTTTTACCCCTTTGGCTTACATCACTTCAAAGAGATGTTCAGATCTTTGTTTTGAATTTACTTAGTGTAGATTGAGATATATTTATCAAAGATATATTTTTCCAAATTCCAAACTAAGAAAATCGATCAATTCTTAGAACATGGCTTTTCCAAAAAAAACCTCTCGGGCCACAAAAAGCTGGTCGGGGGCCACATGTGGCCCGCGGGCCATTCTTTGCGTGTCAAACGACAACTTTGAACTGCATTACCCTTTTTTTTTAAGTACAATCGCATTGCGGTCTTCAGGTGAAATGTTAGCCTTGATTAAAATTTTTATAAAATCAGTGTAAACAATCAATCAATAGGTTAAAAAAAATATAAAAAATTAAGAACCAAAGCTCTCAAGCTCCTTTTCACACTTGAGATTTTGTGCAACCCCTTCCTGTTTCAAAATAAGATTTCATAAGATGATAATAAATATTTATGCACTTTTTCAGATAGCCTTCATTTGAAGTTTTTTTGAGAGTATTCATTCAAAGGTACTTTTGGTAGTTTGGTTTGACATTTAAATTTCGTTCAATTTTTTCATTCACCGAATGTTTTGACCAAAACCAAATATGCGAAATAGCCAAAAATTTCTTCACGCAGTCATTCACCCCCGAAATGGCACGAGTCCAAGATGACAAATTTGGACTCGAACGATCGTCGCTGTTCGTTGTCTGTAATTATCAGCTCCCTCAAATCGTGGGCAAGTTATATAACCACACTTTTTTTTGGAAATCATTGAACAACCCAATGCTAATTTCCTCCTCCTTTCCTCAATCGTTTTACATCTGGCTGGTTGCTTCCAAAATCCATCAGCAGGGATAGAACATTTAAGGGCCTCTCGAAAAAAACGTGGAGTCAAAATGTTGGCTTTAAGCCGCTGAGAGTGAGGTCCAATTACCGCCATTAGTGCCATTAGCGCGCCGTGGATGGCCACAATAATAATAACTAATTCCACCGAGGTGCTATTTGAGACACCTTCCAATCCTACTTTGGGAGGCTTGCTTTTAAATCCCCATCTGTATTGATTGATTATGGGGGGCTTCTCGAAAAGAGCAGCTCAACACTACTTCGAAGAAGTGAAATTATGACCACGCAGCGTGCGATTTGATCTCACTCTTAGCCCTACAATCACAACATATTGTGATGGATTTCGGTTTGATGAAAGATTTAGTTCACCGTGAATAAGGGTTTTTTTTAGAAATCGCTCTAGTTTAGATAAATGATACGTCTAAAAATTAACACTTGAACTTGGAAGGTTTTATTGTTAAAGAAGGAAAGTTAAATTTCTGAAGTTTTAAATTGTACCATCAAATTCCGAATTACAGTTTAGAACCAAAATTCTTTATTTCTTATTCGTTCGTCCAATATGTGGAATATGTTTATTAAATTAAAGTTCCGTAAAAATGTGTTTAATTGGGTAAATTTCTGTAACATTCCGTGTAACAAGTCTGAAAAACTTTCGAAAAGTTCTTCAAAAATTCAATGATCAGCTGACAAATTATATAAATTTATGTAAAAATTTGTGGAGTGCTGCAAAATTTTGTAAGACTCTATTTCATTTGTTGAATCATATATATAAAAATGGAGGCGTTTTCTTTGTAACACTATCACGTATGAATGGTCAGTCGGAGTGAAGTGAAATTTGGTATCCGAGGGTTTTTCGGTCCAGAGATGGTTTGTGTAATAGTTTCGATAATCTTACTTTTTATGGAAGGGGGGCTCCTATACAAAATCAACTAGAAACGGGACAAAACTCGAACAACTTGAAGACGATTTTCATGAAAACTTTGTTAATCAGCACGAAGAATTGAAAGAACTGTAAACATTTTCCAACGATTTATAAGGTAACGGATAAAACAAATTTCACCGGGTCAGCTAGTTTTGTAGAAAATACTGTTAAATTTTGTAACTTAAACGTAAAACGAAATCACACCAAAAATAGCAAATAAATGCTGTGATTTTTGTAAAAATACTTTAGTTTTTGCAATATTGTTTAAAACCTTTTCAAATGGCACAGCTTTCTAAATAAATGTGTTAAGGTGTAGAATTCAATTAAATTCGGTAAAATTTGTTTAAACAATAAAAAAAACTCGTTTGAGGACTATGAGATGGAATTCAATGAGTTTCTGAAAAAAAAATCTGCAAAATTTTCAACACTGATGTTCCAATACTGCAAAATTTAGATTAATTCTGCCAAATTTTATAAATTTCTGAAAAATTTAGTAAAATTCTGTATAAGCGTGTAAAATTTTGTAAAATTATGTGAAATTCTGTAGCATTCTGTTAAATTCCAAAAAGTTTGTGCAGTTCATAAGATTTTTGTAAAATTCTGTTTATATCAATAAAGTGCTAAAAGTGCTATTTTGTATATTATTTTAAAAACTTCTACAAAAATTCTGAAAAAAATGTGATATTCTGTAAAATTTTGGGATATTCTGTGAAATTTTGTGAAATTAAGTCGCTGAAGTAGCTGAAGAATTCTGTAAAATTCTATTAACTTTTGTAAAATTTTGTCGTATTCTTCGAAATTTTGTGAAATTCTTTGAAATTCTGTAAAATTTGTAAACATTTTGTATAATACTAAAATTTTTTATCAAATTCTTTGATTTTTAATAAAATTTTGTGAAATTTATGAAATTCTGTGAAATTCGGTGTTATTCTGTTAATATCTGTAAATTTCTTTAGGACTTTGTAAAATTCTGTATAGTTCCGAAAACTTTCAAAAATTCTGTAAAATTCTGAAAATTTCTTTAATATTCTGTATAACTCAGGTCAATTCTGTAAAATTCTGTATCGTTCTGTAAAATTCAGCAAAATTCTGTGAAATTCTGTTCTGTAAAATTCTGTGAATTTCTTTAAAGTTCTGTAAATTTTAACTTGAATTCATTAAAATGCTGCAAAATGCTGTTATATTCTGTAAATAACTGTAAAATCCTGTAAAATTTTGAAAAAAATCTGTAAAATTCTGTAAAACTCAATAAATTCTGAAAATTCTGAACAATTCTGTACAATTATGTACAAATCCGGAAAATTCTGTAAAATTTTGTAAAATTTTGTAAAATTTTGTGAAATGCTATAAAATTTTGTTAAATTATAAATTTCTGTAAAATTTTGCAAACTTCTAAGAAATTCTGTAAAATTCTGTAAAATTCTGTACAACTCTGCAAAATTTTGTAAAATTCTGTAGAATTGTTTGGAATTCTTAACAATTTTGTAAAATTTTGCAAAATTCTGTAAACATCTGTAAAATTCTGTGAAATTCTAAATTTATGTTAAATTTTGTGAATTTCTGTAATTTTTTGTAAATTTCTGAAAATTTCTGTTAAATCCTGCAAAATTCTGTAAAATTCTGTAAAATTTTGTAAATTTCTGTGAAATTCTGTAAAATTCTGTAAAGTTCTGTAAAATTCTGTGACATTCTGTAAAATTCTTCAGAATTCTGTAAAATTCTGTAAAATTCTTTATTTCTAATTCTGTAAAATTTAGAAAAATTCTGTAGAACTCTGTAACATTCAGTAAAATCCATTGAAATTCAGTAAAATTCTTTTGAATTCTGTAAAATTCTGTAAAATTGTGTAAAATTCTGTGAAGTTCTGTAAAATTCTGTAAAATTCTGTGAAAATCTGTAAAAATCTGTAAAGTTCTGTAAAATAAAGTAAAATTCTGTAAGATTCAGTTAAATTCTGTGAAATCCCTAAAACTTTGTGAATATCTGATAAACTTATTAATCATTCAGTAAAATTTCGTATATTCTATAAAATTCTGCAAAATTGTTTAAAATTCTTTGAAATTCTGTGAAATTTTGTAAAATTCTGTAAAAATCTGTAAAATTGAGAAAGTTTTGTTTTTAATCCGGCTAAACTCTGTTAAATTCTTGAAAATTTAAAAAAAAATCCTTAAAATTCTGTAAAGTTCTGTTGAAATCTGTAAAATTCATAATTGTATAATTCTGTAGAATTCTGTAAAACTCTATAAACTTCTGTAAAATGTTGTAAAATTCTGTAAGATTCTGTAAAATTCTGTAAAATTCTCTGAAATTCTGTAAAATTCCTCAAAATTCTGTAAAGTTCTGTTAAATTCTGTAAAATTCTGTGATATTCTGTGAATTTCTGTGAAATTTTGTAAAACGCTGTAAAATTCTGTAAAATTCTAAATTCTGTTAAATTCTGTAAAATGCTTTAAAATTCTGTAATAATCTGTAAAATTTTGTGAAATTCTGTAAAATTTTGTGAAATTCTGTAAAATTTTGTGAAATTCTGTAAAAGTCTGTTAAATTCTTTAAATTTCTGTAAACTCTGTAATATTCTGAAAAATTCTGTAAAGTTATGTAAAGTTATGTAAAATTTTGTAAAATTCGGTAAAATTTTGTAAAATTCTGTAAAATTCTGTAAAATTCTGTAAAATTCTGTAAAATTCTGTAAAATTCTGTAAAATTCTGAAAAATTCTGTAAAATTCTGTAAAATTCTGAAAATTTTGTAAAATTCTGTAAAATTCTGTAAAATTCTGTAAAATTTTTCAGAATTCTTCAAAATTCTTCAGAAATCTGTAAAATTCTTTAAAATTCTGTAATTTTTTTTAAAATTCTGTAAAATACTGTTATAATATGTAAAACTCTGTAAAACTCTGTAAAGCTCTGTAAAGTTCTGTTAAATTCTGTTGAATTTTGTTAAATTCTGTGAAATTCTGTAAAATTCTGTATAAATCTCTATAATTCTGTAAATCTCTGTAAAATTCTTAAAAATTGTGAAAAATTGTTCAAATTTTTAATATTTTTGCTAATAAATTAAAAAATCTTTCTTATTTTGTAAATTTTTGAGAAATTCTTTAAAACTTTCAAAAATTCTGTAAAACTCTATAAAATTTTTATTAATTTTGTAAAGTTTTGTTTGAAATTGCATCCTTTTAATTCTTTTAATTAAATAAAAAAATTGATAAGCACCTGCATCAAAAGCTATTTTTCCAATTTGCTTCGCGTTTCACCTGCAATATTCGCTGTAAAGTTTGTGCACATAACTTCCAAAGCTAGAGTGAGCAGAATAATCACCACCACAATTTATGACTAATGACAACCTATCAGTGTTCAATCGTGGTGAACTTGCACATGTTCGTCCACGCCTTCAACTAATCCGTTCCATGTTCAACGAAAAGGTCTACCAATCGCGAAAATAAAATATGTTCGCTCACTGTACATGAATTCCTGCAGCGTCATTAGTCCCATCTATGTCCAGATAAGAGAGAAGAAGCGAAGAAATTGGTCCTCCTAATAAGTCTTTCAAAAGCCACGGAAGCTGAGACACATCTCGTTTTCAGCGAATTTTTTCCCGGAATGATGAATAGACATCGGGAGACTTTCTCTCCATGGAACAGTCATTCAAACATACAATGTAACAATTATAGGAAATTTTACGAATGAACATTGAAACAACTTGTATTCGAATGATGGTATGCAACTTAACTTCTCAACTATTTTCTTCAGTCGTTGCAAATTTATCAAAAAAGACCCAAAATATATTCTAAATCTTACCACAATTCAAACTTTGTTTGTCTGAATTCCGATTGACAAAATTACCTGAAACGAAAGAAAACAAAAATTAGTCAGCTTTGTGTAATAATGAAAAAACTGTAAAATTGTCAAAATTGTCAAAATTGTCAAAATTGTCAAAATTGTCAAAATTGTCAAAATTGTCAAAATTGTCAAAATTGTCAAAATTGTCAAAATTGTCAAAATTGTCAAAATTGTCAAAATTGTCAAAATTGTCAAAATTGTCAAAATTGTCAAAAATGTCAAAATTGTCAAAATTGTCAAAATTGTCAAAATTGTCAAAATTGTCAAAATTGTCAAAATTGTCAAAATTGTCAAAATTGTCAAAATTGTCAAAATTGTCAAAATTGTCAAAATTGTCAAAATTGTCAAAATTGTCAAAATTGTCAAAATTGTCAAAATTGTCAAAATTGTCAAAATTGTCAAAATTGTCAAAATTGTCAAAATTGTCAAAATTGTCAAAATTGTCAAAATTGTCAAAATTGTCAAAATTGTCAAAATTGTCAAAATTGTCAAAATTGTCAAAATTGTCAAAATTGTCAAAATTGTCAAAATTGTCAAAATTGTCAAAATTGTCAAAATTGTCAAAATTGTCAAAATTGTCAAAATTGTCAAAATTGTCAAAATTGTCAAAATTGTCAAAATTGTCAAAATTGTCAAAATTGTCAAAATTGTCAAAATTGTCAAAATTGTCAAAATTGTCAAAACTGTCAAAACTGTCAAAATTGTCAAAATTGTCAAAATTGTCAAAATTGTCAAAATTGTCAAAATTGTCAAAATTGTCAAAATTGTCAAAATTGTCAAAATTGTCAAAATTGTCAAAATTGTCAAAATTGTCAAAATTGTCAAAATTGTCAAAATTGTCAAAATTGTCAAAATTGTGAAAATTGTCAAAATTGTCAAAATTGTCAAAATTGTCAAAATTGTCAAAATTGTCAAAATTGTGAAAATTGTCAAAATTGTCAAAATTGTCAAAATTGTCAAAATTGTCAAAATTGTCAAAATTGTCAAAATTGTCAAAATTGTCAACATTGTCAAAATTGTCAAAATTGTCAAAATTGTCAAAATTGTCAAAATTGTCAAAATTGTCAAAATTGTCAAAATTGTCAAAATTGTCAAAATTGTCAAAATTGTCAAAATTGTCAAAATTGTCAAAATTGTCAAAATTGTCAAAATTATCAAAATTGTCAAAATTGTCAAAATTGTCAAAGTGTCAAAATTGTTAAAATTGTTAAAATTGTTAAAATTTGCAAAATAGTCAAAATTGTCAAAAAGGGCAAAATTGTCAAAATTGTGACAAAGTGAAGTTCAAAAAGTGAAGTTTTTTATATCGTGTGAATTACAAAGTTGTGTAGAAATTTACCGATCAAACAATTGAAAACAATCAACTATTAGTTCGAATCCAGAGCAATATAAATTTTTCACGGAATTCTATCTAGTTTAAGAAATCAACGAGAACAGAGAAAATTGTTCAAATTACACTTCGAATTTTCTTTGATTTTCTAAGAGAAAAATAGATTTCTTTTTGAATTTTTCTTGTCTAGTTAAAAACAATAGCATTTCAGCATTCCAAATGTTGGTTTCTGATATGCGGATAAATCAAACTCAAATGACAGATCTCTCGAATCCGAATGATATCAACTAAGAATTCCGCTGTCAGCCACCTATAGGCTTCCAAAAAAGAGAAGAATCCACAGAACCGACCCTCATAAAACAGTAATAAAATCTTCGAAGCAACGCCCCTCCGAACTCCCAAAACTCACATCAGAAGCAGATCTTCCAAATCAGATTGGTTTGAAGAGAGAAAAAAAACAGCCAAATTACGCCGCGGCAGTGATTTATGAAATATTACCCAGCAGGAGACCCATGTTTTCACATTTCATCACCTGTTTTCATTACAAGCAAAAAAAAAAAATTGAAAGACAACAATAAAGTAACAAAAAACGAACATCAAATCAAGACGATCGGTCGCCGGTATCTGATTTTCTTCATTAACGCTTTGACCGAGAAGGATCAAGTGGCGAGTAAAACAGTTCAGACTCTGCAGGTTGTTTTTTGTGGATTTTTTTGTTTTCACAAAACGAAAAGATTGATCGACAGGTTTCAAAATACGTACTGATGGGTCACGCCCGGTTTGGCGTTGATCTTCGACCTAAGGTAACAGAATCTGGTGTTTTGCATATTTAGATGGGATCTACGGGCTCATTTTTTGTTTTTGGATTTTATTGCCGCTGACTTTCGAGATATTCCATTCGATTGTGGCTGATAAATGACGCCAGAAAATGATGAGTTGATATCACCGGTAGTGATAACTCATTTGAATTTATTTGTGGGATTTATCGATATTTGACGAACCCGTAACATTTTGTTTAAAATTTACACTGGGAGCTAATAAATTTTTGAGCTACCTGATGATAGGAAAATTAAAAAAAAAAAACAGAATCATCACTTAACTTAACTTGACTTAACAGAAAGTTGATTTTTTTTTCAACCAAGGTCTCTCAAGTTCCTCGACTGCCGGCTTTTAATGAC
Source organism: Uranotaenia lowii (assembly GCF_029784155.1). Classification (NCBI taxonomy): domain Eukaryota; kingdom Metazoa; phylum Arthropoda; class Insecta; order Diptera; family Culicidae; genus Uranotaenia; species Uranotaenia lowii. Next base: position 44,856,564 of record NC_073691.1, read on the forward strand.
GAAGTTTTTTGATTCGAAAGAAACCATCTCTCCTCTTTTGATTCATCAGCACGATTTCCACAGGTCATTGTTTTTCATTTGTCCAAAAGGATCGTCGGTCCAAGAATTACAAACAAAGCATAAATTTCGATTCATTCTGTTCCACTGACAGATGTGCTCTGTGGTCAATAATGAATCTTGTTTTTTTTCCTTCAATCTCTCTGATCTTATTTTTCCTTCATATTTCGAATCACAATTGCCATAACCCTCTCGTCTTACATTTGTAGAAATTGTACTGACCAGTAATTGTGTTATTGTTTGTTCTGGCCAAAAGGTCCATTTATCAAGATGCTGCGCCCAACAGAAAGGCCCACACTTCTGGCCCCGTCACTTGCCATCATGCTTAATGCGTTGTCATTTCTTTCAGCAGTGTTAAGTGCATTCTGAGTTGTTTGCTTCTTGAAGGAGAGCGATAAAAAAAGAGGCGATTCAAAACCATGACGAATCATAAATCCACAAAACGTTCGACCAATTGAATAAGCCTTTTAAATTAAGTCATAGTCGTTATATTTTTTCAATTGTTGAATTTCTCACCCGTTCAACAGTATTTAAAAGATTTTTTTAAAGTTTTAATAATTTTACAGAATTTAACAAAATTTAACATTTTCAACAGAATTAAACAGAACTTTATCACACAATTTTACAGAATTTTGTGAAAATTTACAGATGTCAACAGTATTTTCCAGAATTTTACAGATTTTAAAGAGTTTTACAGAACTATACAGAATTTTACAAAATTTTACAGAGTTGTACAGAATTTTACAAAGCTTTACAGAACTTAATTGAGTTTTACAAAATTTGTCAGAATTTTACAGAATTTTACAGAATTTTACAGAATTTTACAGAATTTTACAGAATTTTACAGAATTTTACAGAATTTTACAGAATTTTACAGAATTTTACATAATTTTACAGAATTTTACAGAATTTTACAGAATTTTACAGAATTTTACAGAATTTTACAGAATTTTACAGAATTTTACAGAATTTTACAGAATTTTACAAAATTTTACAGAATTTTAAAGAATTTTACAGCAATTTACAGAATTTTCGGAATTTTACAAAATTTTACAAAATTTTAAAATTTTTTTTAGAATTTCGTGAAAATTAACAGCATTTTACAAAATTTTAAAGAACTTTACAGAATCATACAGAAATTTACAGAATTTTACAGAATTGTACAGAATTTTACAGAATTTTCCAGAGTTGAATTGAATTTTAAATAATTTTATGGAACTTATCAGAATTTAACAGAATTTTACGGGATTTCAAAGAATTTTGAAAAATTAAGAGAATTATGCAGGATTTTTCTAAATTTAACAGAATTTTACAAAATTATTTACAGTTCCACAAGATTTCACCGAACTAAACCAAATTTTAAAGAAATCTAAAGAATTTTACAGAATTTTGGAGAATTTTACCCAATTTTACAGCATGTTACATAATTTTAAAGAATTTTACTTAATTCTACAAAATTTGGCTGAATTTAACAGCATTTTACCGAATTTTACAGATTTTTAAAGAATTTTACAGAACTTTACAGAATTCTGCAGAATTTCATAGAGTTTAACAGAATTTTTAAAAATGTCATAGAATTTGACAAAACTTCATGGTATTTTACGGAATTTACAGATTTTATCAGAATTTTACAGAACAGAGTTTTCTAGAATTTCGTGAATTAAAAATAAATCTACGTTATCTTACAGAATTCAACAGAATTTTACATAATTTTACAGAATTTCGTAGAATTTTACTGAATAAAAAAATACAGAATTTCACAGAATTTAACAGAACTATACAAAATTTTACATAACTTTTCAGAGACTCTTTCAGAATTAGATCGAATTTTACAGACTTTCACAGAATTTTATTGAATTTGCAACTTTAGCGTTGAACAAAATTTTGGAGATTTTTTTTTTAAATTGAACAGGGTCTTACAGAATTTCTCAAAATTTTACAGAATGTTACATAATTTTATAGAACGTTACAGAATTCCACAGAATTGAACAGAATTATACACTTTTTTTGCAAAATTAAAAAAAAACTGAATTTTATTTAAAAACAAATTTTGCTTAATTTCTAAAAATTTTATAAAATTTTACAAAACTTTTTTTGTAGAGAAATGAATCCAACTGTGTAAGATGAAATTTCAGGGACTAGATAAGAGAAAATTGATGTTGAAAAACATGCGAAAAAAATTCGCCTTATCTCCCGGTAGGACTTGAACCCACATTTTGCGTCTCTCCGGGGCCCATGTATTAACATTCTACTACAGGAGACCAACCTGGCGTATTATACGCCATTTCTGGGTCGCAGTTTAAAAAAAAAAGAAAAAAAAGAAAAAAAAATTACAAAACTTTACAAAATTTAACAAAATTTTATTTTTTTTCAAAATTTTACTAAATTTAACAGAATTTTCCGAGTTTGACACTAATTTACAGAATTCAAGATAATGTAACAGAACTTACGAGAATTTTCCATTTAACATAAAATTAGAGAACTTTACAGAATTTTAAAGAATTACACAGAATTATATAGAATTTTATAAAAATTTCACACAATTTTACACAATTTTACACAGTTTTACACAATTTTACAGCTTTTTACAGCATTTTGCAGAATTTACCGATTTTTGTGAATTTTAAAGATTTTTACAAAATTTTAAAGATTTCTACAGTAATTTACTGAATTTCACAAAATTATATCGAATTTTTCTAGAATTTTATAGAATTTTACCGAATAATACAATATTTCACAGAAATCAACAGAATTTCAAAGTGTTATTCTAAATTAGTATTTTATAGAATTTTACCAATTTTCACAGAATTTTTAAAGATGTCTTAGTCGAAATTTTACAGATTTTTAGCGAATTTAGCTGAATTTTACAAAATTTCACAGTAGTTAAGAAACATTTTGAAGAATTCTACAGAATTTTACAGAATTTTTCATTATTTAACTGAATTTAACAAAATTTTACAGAATTTTAGAGATTTTTATAGAATAAAAAAAAAATCAAAATTTGACTCAATTTTCCTAAATTTAACTTAATTTTACAGAGCTTTATTAGAGAGTTTTTAAGAATTCTACAGATTTCTTAATAATTTTACAGAATTTTATATTTTACAGAATGCTATATTTTACAGAATCTTGCAGTAATGAACAGGATTTCAAAGCATTTGACATAATTTAACAGAATTATATAGATTTTTTTTCAAATTTTACAGTCTTCTTTAGAGAATTTTAAAGAGCTTTACTAAATTTTCGGAATTTAACGGAATATTACAGAATTTTACAAAACTTAACAACGTTTTACTGATTTTTTTAAAGAAATTTACAGAATTCTATCGAATTTTTGATCATTTTACCAAAAATTTAAAGATTATTACAGAATTCAACAAAAAGTTTACTAAACATTTTCAGAATTCCACAGAAATTTACATGATTTTAAAGATCTTTAGATAATTACACAAAAATTCACAAGTTGAACCGAATGCAACAGAATTACAAGAAGAGCAATGAAAAAACTACATACAGCGTTATGAAAGTTTACAGAATGCAACACAACTGTACGAAATTTTACACACTTTTTTTCAGCATTTTACAGAAAATTCAAAAATTTCACAGATTTTAAAAAACTAAAGAGAATTTTTAATTTTCCTGAATTTTTCAGAACTTTTCAGAAAATTTAAGAATTTTATAAATTAAACAGAACTTGAAGAATTCAGAAAGATTTTTTAAAATTTTCGATAAAAAATGAGTAAACTTTTATAACTCATTTGTTGTTATGTTACGAATTTGAAATATATTCAACTAATTTCACCAAATCTCACATAAATCTGTTTAATCGGACAAGTTTTTTTTCCGGAATATAGAAATTTTTTAAACTTCAATAATACTGTAATTAAACAGATTGCCACACAAATTTACACAATTTTATGGAGTTTTGCAGATTTTCAAAGAAATTTACAGAAATTCACAGTATTTTGTTGGAATGAGAGATTTCATGGGAATTTTTCAAAACTTAAAAGGAATTTAACAAAATTTTCATGTATTTTGCACAATTATACGAAATTTTACCAAATTTCACAGAATCTCAGAATTTTTGAGGATTTTTTTTTTATTTTCAGAATTTCTCAAAAATGCACTGAATTTTGCAGATTTTCTCAGAATGATACGAAATTTCACATTCTACAGAATTCTACAAAATTTTCACAGAATTTCACTGAATTGCACAGACTTTTTTAGAATTTTAAAGAATTTTACAGAATTTTAAAGAACTTTAAAGAATTTTACGGAGTTTTACAGAATTTTACAGAATTTTACAGAATTTTACAGAATTTTAAAGAATTTGACAGAATTTTACAGAATTTTACAGAATTTTACAGAATTTTACAGAATTTTACAGAATTTTACAATTCTTCACAGAAATTTTGGAAATTTCATAGAGATTTACAGAATTTCAAAGAATTTTACAGAATTTTAAGAATTCTTCAGAATTTACAGAATTTTACAGAATTTTAAAGAATTTTACAGAATTATACAAAATTTCACAGATTTTACAAAATGGTATAGAATTTTACAGAGTTTTAGAGATCTTTACAGAATATTACAGAATTTTACGGAATTTAGAAGATATTATAGAAATTCACAGAATATAACAGAATTTTAAAGAGTGTTTTTGTTTAATTTTATTTATATTAGAGTTTTCCGGAATTTTACAAAATTTTACCAATTTTCACAGAATTTTGGTAGATGTTGTGAAATTTAACAAAATTTTACGAATTTTTTTGAAATTCTTTAATATTTTACAAAATATAACAGGATTTTACATAATTTTATAGAATTTTCAAGAATTTTACCGAATGCTACAGAATTTTACAGAACTGTACAGAATTTTACAGAATTTCACAGAATTTTACAGAATTTTACAGATTTTTAAAGAACTTTACAGCATTTTACAGAGTTTTACAGAATTTTTAGAATTTTAATAAAATTTACAGGATATTACAGAATTTCACGGAATTTAAAAAAAAAATAACAGTGTTTTATTAAACTTCACAGACTTTGTCAGAATTTTTGATTATTTTCCAGAATTTCACTGAATTTACAGAATTTTATAGAACTCTTCAGAATTATACTTAGTTTTACAGAATTGAGCAGAATTTCACATAATTTTATAGAGTTTCACAGGAGTTTACGGAATTTTAAAGAATTTAACAGAAGTTTACAGAATTTTGCAGAAATGTACAGAATTCTATAAAATTTAACAAAAATTTAAGAAAAAATGCGGAATTCCATAGAATTTTTCAGAATTTTATGGATCTTTAGAAAGATTTACAAAGATTTGCAAAGTTTGACCGAATTCAACAGAGTTTTATAATGAACAATGAAAAAAATTGTATAGAACTTTAAGAAAGTTTACAGAATGTTTCATTATTCGTCCGAATTTTGCACAACTTTTACAGTTAATTGCAGCAATTTTTTTTAGAGATTTAAAAAAAATCAAAGGATTTTCCAATTTATGAAATGTTACAAATTTTAAAGTAAGATATAGAATTTTGTAATATTAAACGAAACTTGCAGAATTCGAAAGAATTTTTCAAAATGCCGATGAAAATTTAATAAAATTCAACAAAATATTGATCATATCTAAGCACTTCAAGTTCAATGAGTAGTCAATTAAGCTAAGCTAAGCTAATATTGTTTTAAATGTTACGAGTTTTGAAAATCTTAAAACAATTTCACAAAATTTCACACAATTGTTATAACTGATTCACTGATACACTGATTAAAAAAACCGTGTAAAAAACCGTGTTAATTCCCAAAAACCCTGTAAAAAAGACAATTCAAATTCTGCAGCTCTGAAACTTTAAACAATAAGACATGTAACTTGATACTCATGACCTGAGACCTGAATCCTGAGACCTGAGACTTGAGACTTGAGTCTTGAGACTTTAGACCTGAGACTTGAGACTTGAGTCTTGAGACTTTAGACCTGAGACTTGAGACTTCAGACTTGAGCCATGAGACCTGCGAACTCGTACCAGAGAATTGAGACCTGACAATTGAGATATGAGACCTGAGGTCTAATACCTGAGACCTGATATCTGAGACCTGCGACGTGGGACTTGAGACATGAGAACTGAGACCTAAGACTTCAGACCTGACACTTGGGACCTGGAGCCTGAGACCTGAGACCTGAGACCTGAGACCTTAGACCTGAGACCTGAGACCTGAGACCTGAGACCTGAGCCATTAGACATTAGACATGAAACATGAGACATGAGACATGAGACCTGAGACCTGAGACATGAGACATGAGACATAAGACATGAGACATGAGACATGAGACATGAGACATGAGACATGAGACATGAGACATGAGACATGAGACATGAGACATGAGACATGAGACATGAGACATGAGACATGAGACATGAGACATGAGACATGAGACATGAGACATGAGACATGAGACGTGAGACATGAGACATGGTTTAGGTCTCAGGTATTAGGTCTCATATCTCATGTCTCAGGTCTCAGTCCTCAGGTCTCAGTCGTCATGTCTCACGTTCTTAGTCTCAGAGCTAAGATTTTCCCAACTTCAAAAATGTCTAAGTGTGTCCCGTTCACAATGACTATTTTCTGTCAAAACCCATGCTTTTTTTGCGAAATCCGTGTAAAAAAAGCCGTGTTAAAAATGGTGTCAAAACCAATTTTTACCTTTTTTTTTGAGTTGGTCAATTTATACATAGAATTTTTTCTTGCCTTATGTTCGCCGAAGGCCAAACTTCCCAAACAATTATAAAACTTGAAACCGCGCCGTCGCAGAAGATATAAAATGAACATGTTAAGTTTTAAGTCTGGAAATTATTTAAAAAGACATTGAGATTTTATTTTTTTGCTCACTCTTGCCCTGATGCATTGTATCTTAGACACTAGAAATCCTAGGAAAAATATGAATTCGTGATAATACAAAGAATCATAAGTGGATAAGCTTGTTGGTTAATCAGTTTTCAAAAAACTGATTTTACTTGAATCTGGTTAATTTTAGAATTCCATTGAAAGTAGAATTCTTTTCGCAAAAAAAATCTTTAGCTCTACCCAATTTTATTCATACATCTCTGTGTTTTGCATGAACTGAACTAAGACTCGTAAGTGTTCAAAGTTGGAATACAGGCGTTAACTAGCGTTTCCATTAGGCCTCAATCTTAAAACAGGCTATAAATTCGCAGATTTAACTCGTTCAAAGTGGTGCCAGCTTTTAAATAGCAACTAAAAGTTGGTCTATTGCACCCTGGCCAGGAAAAAACGAAGGCGCGTGCCAACGCCATTCATGTCGCGACTTTGTACCGACACTACTTTTAAGCAACCCCCTGGCTTCCTTCAATCTGTGTTCAATCTGTTTTCGGAGAGTGGCTTCGGCGATTTCAATCTCCATATTGCGAACTGCGGCGCAGTTCTTTGGTAGGAACCTTTTTTTAGCCGGGATCCAGCCTTATACATGATCAAACGTAAGTAAGTACCCGCACAAAAACCCAACCCAACCCAACTATCTTGATGGTCACCAACGACAGTCAGTTGAAGAACCACACCCTTCACTCGGTTTTTTTTTTCATTAATCTGAGCAAATCTGCAAACATCGAATGAATGAGGGCCCAACCCCTTCTTCAACTGAAGCCAAGATTGGGTTTGGACCATTTTTTTTTCTTTTTTATTTGCACCAATATGGAACACTTTCGGTACGCCCCATCTCTCAGGGTCAGCTTTGTTCGTAACCAGAACGAAATTAATTAGTGTTTTTTTTTCGTCTCTACAATGGACGCCCAGTGGCCCGAACTGGACAGGGAACGTAATAATATTTCAAATCCAAGATGATGAACCATAAGCTTCAAAGCTTTTCCACAACACCTCCCAACCTCCAAACGATCATCATCGTCGATCATCGTCGTTACGCTAAATTGAATTTTGGCGAGCAAATTGCTTCTTTGTTTCCCCATATTTCGCACCTCGGAAACAATCTACGCCAGATTAGTTCGAGCCTAATTGAAACTCTTAAAGCTCTGCCTCTCGTGATTAATGCGAATCGATTTGTTTGTCAGTTCGGTTACACTCTTGAAAAAAAGTCTAAAGTGAGAAATGTGCGCTCATAAATTCTATCACTGTCGTTCAATTTGCTGCGTCAGTCATACGAAGGTTTATAAACGTTTTTCGAGGGAATTGCTTTAAATGATGCAGCATTGATTAAAAAAAATGTGGTTTTTACTACAGTTATATTCATAAATTGTCGTTCTTCATCGAAATAGTAACTCGTTTGTATTATTCTTCGGTTCTCAGAAAAAAGTATTGAATGTTGATGATAGTGTAGCTAGAAGCTGAAGCGGTTGCGTATAACACACGACCGCAAGGTTAACATATCACGAATTACAAAAAAACTTGTCTTTAGTATTTCTTGTAATTAATAGGGTAGAACATCAAGTTTTCAAGCAAAGCTGGTTTTCGACTTAAATGGTGTATTTGGAAGAATTCGCGATAATTTTTGGATTTTCGTTCGGCAAGCAATTTATCTATAAAAAATACAAAATCTTATATCTCTGTAGCTCAAAATTAGAAATCTATGATCAACAAAAAAGTGAAAAAGTTGTATATCGGTTTTAGTGCTGTAGAAGAAACTAGCTTAACCGGTAAACTTCGTTTTACCTTCTACTTAATAAATCGTTAGAAAATGTTAAACTTCATCTACCCGTCTTTAATTTCTTTGTGCTCGTGAATCAGTTTTCATGAAAATCGTCATAAAACTGTTCGAGTTGTGTCTAAGATCATTTTGTATATGATTTTAAGATCATTTTGTATAGGAGCCCCCTTCCATGAAAACAGATATTCTTGATACTATTATACTAACCATCTCTGACCCAAAAAACTCTCGGATACAAAATTTCACTCAACTCGGACCGACCGTTTATTCTCGATGAATTTAAAAAAGAATATGAAATCTGTGAAATTCTGTTGAATTAAATAAAATTCACTGAATTAAAGTAAACTCCTGAAAAATTTTGTTAAATTCTGCAGAATTCTGTTAAATTCTTTAAACTTCTATGAAATTCCGTAAAATTATGTATAATTCAGTTAAATCCTGATGATTCTTGTAAATTTTCGAAAAATTCTGTTCAATGCTGTACGTTTAAGAAAATGGGCTCAACTTTGTGAAATGCTGTAAATCCTGTAAAAATATGTAAATTCTGTAAATTTTGGGTAATTTCTATACAATTTGTAAAAATCTGCGAAATTCTTTTTAATTTGGCCGATTTTTGTAAATTCTTAACAATTTTACAAAATTCTGTGAAATTCTGTAAAACTCTGTAAAATTCTATAAAATTCTGTAAAACTCTGTAGAATTTGGTAAATTCTGTAAAATTCGGTAAAATTCTGTAAAATTCTGTAAAATTTTGAAAAATTCCGTAAAATTCTGTAAAATTCTGTAAAATATTGTAAAATTCTGTGGAATTCTGTTGAATTCTATAAACTTCTATGAAATTCCGTAAAAATCTGCATGATTCTGTAAAATCCTGATGATTCTTGTAAATGTTCGAAAAATTCTGTTCAATTCTGTATATTTGGAAAATGCGCTCAACTTATGAAATGCTGTACACAGCAAAAATTATTTCCTGTAAAATTACGCAAATGTCCTGTAACAAAAATAAGCAGGACATTTACCGTAATTTTACAGGTCGAAAACATGATTACGTGACATTTAATTTTTAGTGTACAACTTTTTTACAAGATACTTGCTGTAATAATAAATAAATCTTCGTTAACTTTTAAGGAAAACAATTTAAAATAACAGGTTTTGTTAATTAAAGGATGATTTATTTTAAAGGTTGCAGTTTCAGTAGCACGTAAAAGTAAAACAAAATTCTATGTAATTTCTGAAAAATATGTAAATTCTGTAAATTTTGGTTGATTCCCATGATATTTTTGAAAATCTGTGAATTTCTGTAAAAATCTCCAAAATTCTATTTAATTTGGCCGATTTTTGTAAATTCTTAACGATTTCAACAAAATTCTTTAAAAATCTGTAAAATTCTGTAAAGTTCCGTAAAATTCTGTAAAATTCTGTAAAATTCTGAAAAATTCTGTCAAATTCTGTGAAATTCTGTAAAACTTTCTAAAATTCGGTTAAGTTCTGTAAAATTCTGTAAAATTCTGTAAAATTCTGTAAAATTCTGAAAAGGTCTGTAAATCTCTGTAAAATTCTGTGAAATTCTGTGAAATTCTGTAAAATTCTGTAAAATTCTGTAAAATTCTTTAAAACTTTGTGAAATTCTGTAAAACTTAGTAAAATTCTGTAAACTTTCGCAAAAATTATGCTAAATTTTGTAGAATTCTGTAAAATTCTTGAAAATCTGTAAAATTCTGTAAAATTCTGTAAATTCTGTAAAATTCTGTAAAATTCTGTAAAATTCTGTGAAATTCTGTAAAATTCTGTAAAATTCCGTAAAGTTCTGTAAAACTCTGAAAAATTCTGATAAATTCTGTAAAATTCTGTAAAATTCTGTACCATTCTATACCATTCTGTGAAATTCTGAAAAATTCTGTTAAATTGTGTAAAATTCTGTAGAATTCTGTAAAATTCTGTAAAATTCTGTAAAATTCTGTAAAATTCTGTAAAATTCTGTAAACTTCTGTAAAATTCTGTAAAATTTTGTGAAATTCTGTAAAACTCTGTAAAATTCTGTAAAATTCTATAAAATTCTGTAAAGTTCTGTAAAATTCTGCAAAATTCTGTAGAATTCTGTAAAGTTCTGTAAAATTCTGTAAAATTATATAAAATTCTGTAAAATTCTGCAAAATTCTGTACAATTCAGTGAAATTCTGTAAAATTCTGTGAAATTCTGTAAAATTCTGTAAAATTATATAAACATTTTGTAAAATTCTGTAAACTTCTGCAAAAATTCTGTAGAATTGTGAAGAATTCTTGAAAATTCTGTAAAATTCTGTAAAATTTTGTTACGTTCTGTAAAATTCTGTAAACTTCTGTAAAAATCTGTAAAATTCTGTGAAATTATGTAAAATTCTGTAGAATTCTGTAGAATTCTGTAAAATTCTGTAAAATTCTGAAAAATTATGTAAAATTCTTTAAAATTCTGTAAAGTTCTGTAAAATTCTGTAAAGTTCTGTAAAATTCTTTAATATTCTGTAAAATTCTGTAAAATTCGGTAGAATTCTGTAGAGTTCTGTAAAATTCTGTAGATTTCGAGAAATTTCTGTAAAATTATGAAAAATCATGAAAAATTCTGAAAATTATGTAAAATTTTTAAAACTCTGTAGAATTCTGGAAAATTCTGTAAAATTCTTTGAAATTCCGTAAAATTCTGTAAAATTCTGTAAAATTCTGTAAAATTCTGTAAAATTCTGTAAAATTCTGTAAAATTCTGTAAAATTCTGTAGAATTCTGTAAAATTCTAATAATTTTTTTTTATTCTGTTGAACTCTGTAAAAGTTTTTCTTTTGATTTTTGAATTCCATTCAGTTCTGTAAAATAATACAAACTTCTAGAAAATTCTGCAAAACGCACCAAAATTCTGTTAAAGTTTTTATGATCTTATAGAACTTCGTCAAATTTTCTAAAATAATGTTTTGTCACCATATTTGAAAAAAAAAAAACGTTAAAGTTATGATAATTCTAGAAAATTGTGTATATAACCTTAAAGTTCTATAATGAGCAGTTAACTTGTGCATAATTTTGTGAAATAAATTATAAATTTGTAATATTTAGTAAAATTCTGTAAAATTCTGTAAAATTCTGTGAATTTCTGTAAAACTCTGTAAAATTCTGTTAAATTCTGTGAAATTCTGTGAACTTCTAAACAATTTGTAAAATTCCATAAAATTCTGTAAACATCTGAAAAATTCTGTAAAATCTTTTTGTTTTATTCTGTTAAACTCTTAAATTTTTTTTTGGATTTTTGATAGATAGAGGAAATTTTACCACATATTCCATGATTCAATATTTTTAGAGCAAATTAAAAAAAATTGCAATCAACCGTTTTTGTTGACTCGGACATTTTGGCACATTATCAGGTTTGTTTTGCTTGAAAAGTAGGTGTATGCCAAACTGACATCAAGCATTTGTTCGGCTCCACAAATTTTATACTTATTTCATAGAAAACCACAAATTTTTAACATCCAAATTCAATTTAAGTGTTGAGAGTTCTGACAAGGAAGTTTGTGTGAAAGTTACGAGTTGGAACTGCATAAGAAAGTTTTGAAGTAGTTCGTGGCACTGTGAAAGATAAGCAAAGATCAACCTTGAAAAGGAGTTTTGTAAAGGAAATTGTGGAATGAATTTGCTGGACAAATTAAAATAATAACTCGTTGCAGAAGCAACAGTCAAAAAAAACTCTGAAGATAGCTGAAGTCCGCAAGAAATGACATCTTAACCGGAAAAGGATTCCAGATGTCATCAAGTAATCAACATTTGTATCTGTATCAAACTTAGGTAGCTTTTGATGAGATTCACACGAATTATTTAAAAAAAATCAAGAAGTTCTTAATATGGTCCTTTTTTTAAAACTTACAGTTTTTAAAACTTTGTACATAACCACAAATTCTTAAAAAAACAACTTTGTACATAATGAACTTCCTTAAATTGCAGTTTCGAATCTGACCTTCAATGTGTAATTTCTGCAATCGATCAATGTAGGTACATTATTGAACTTATTCATGTTACACTAATTGACTCCTCCGACTCTGACTCTGACTTTTCAGTGTTATGTAAGGACCGTTGTTGGCGAACAATATTATTCTGAAGCGCGCCCGTCGACTAGGGCGTCGACGACGACACAAAATTTTAATTGAACTTAACGAGGTCCCTGAAAGCAAAAAAAAAACTTAGTAAATGACACAAAGTTCGACAGATCTAGTTTAAATGGTGCCTCATAAGATGAATGAAGCTTTTCGAGGGGTGCTGAAAGCAAATTCAAGTTCCACTAATCCACATCTTACCACACCCGGGGTTGATTGTTGTTAGCTTTTACTGCCGTTTGTTATTGTATGCAAATGTCATTCGCATTGATGCCTGTAAACGCTTTGCCAGAGTAATTACTATAATTTCCATAACATGGACGGGATCAATCGGTATTTATTCTCGTTCTCTGTTGGATTTCTGCTGGAGCTGTTTTGGAGTGGTGTTAAATTCTGCTTCAAGTACTTCCTTCATTGAAGTGAAGCTTTGGGAAGTGTTTTGTAAGTTAAGTAATTGATGGTTTTGGCACAATGTTGCTCTGAACGATCAGTTATGAGTCATGTTTGATATGTTTAGATTTTTTTCAAATGACCGCAAAGTGCACGAATCCAAACTCGTTTGCCGGAAGAATTTATCGTCCGGATACATCAACAAACCCACCCATACGGATTGGGACGTTAATTTTATCAACCAGTCCTGCCCGAAGAAAGTAGCTGGTGATGATCTCTTAACACGACTCCAGCCCATACTCCAAACTAATAATCTTGTTCAGTGTATCAATGTCATGATCAGCGCCATCAGCAGGTTTGATCGTTTTTTTTTCTACACCTCCCCTGGCTGGCTTCGAGACTAGTAGATAAGATGACACGGGAAGTGACTTAATTGAAGCCCTCTGCAGGGATCAGTCTTTAACAGGTAAATGGCCCGGGAGCAATCGACCTGCATCATTGATGATAGCGGATATGTTTCCGGTTCCTTGATTCGAATATTTTTGATGAATTTTATAGAAAAAAAAAAACAATTTGAATAACATAATCAATGAAAATGGTGGATTTCAAACCAATGTCAAATAAGCCTAGCAAATTTTTCTTGTTTTCTCTCTCTCAAAAGTATTTTTTCTTATTTTTTAAAACGTTGACCATGTTTTTGAGGAAAAATACTTAACCCAAGATATTATTTTTCTTCTGATAACACTGTTAGGCGATTATGCCAGAAGCAGTTTGAGTAATTGGACCAGCTATCCCAGCTAGGCCTCCAGACTCCATTTATCACTTCCGTTACGGCCTTGACGCCTCAGAGATTATCCAGATGCTGGGATTAGACCCTTGTTTGTGTGATGATAGATCTAACGTAAGATTGTTATATACTTGTTACAGATTCGGGCGATGAGCTTCCTAATGATCCAGATTTGTAAACAAAATCATCCGTATCTACTTAAGTTTGATTGAACTTGAATCTTAGATAAAATATGTTAAATTTTATTTGAATTTTTAGATTAAAACTTATTTTACAACTTGTTGAGAAAATTTTAAAAAAAAACACACCATCCAACTTGAAGTAAACGGTTCTTCCCGCGTTGGACCGAGATGCTCCAACAGACAGGAAGCTGATAATTATTGGTTGGAAGATCTTTCTTGTCTCTGGAACCCGTGTCGTCCGTCTGTCGTGTTGGTATCAATCTACATGTTTTATTTTTTCCCCCTCCCCCTTAATTCAGTTAGTCAGTTGATGAGGGCTAGAACTGGTCCAGATCCATATTTCAGGTCGGTACTTTAAACTGACCTTCGAAGCCGGCACCCCTCCCAGGGGTGGGTCAACAAGAGCAAACAGAGATAGGAAAAAAATACAGAAATCAACAAACCATCAATCTTTTTTCTAGGCAAAAAATATAGGACCAAGAAAAAATGTAACCCATGAGCAACCACAGTCAGTGTAATTAGTTGTCGATAGAATTTAGCACAAAAAAAAAACGAATCTTCGGTTTAATTCCCGGATCTCGGTGCAGCGTAACGGGATGGCTTGGGAAAAAGGGAGCTAAGTTTTTTTTGTTAACTTTTCATCCTTTGCAATGTTTTTTCTCTGTGGTGTATGAATCACTCATTTGAAACGGGACATTTGAGTTACGCAATAATCACTGGGTTGTAGAGAGTCTACAAGGTTATGAGTGGAGTATACAGAAAAAAAGTTATGTTATACAATCCTAATGACAGCGTTACCTCATTCAAATCTGTACTTACAATTGAATAAGTCTTGTTCATTTGCATAATTGGAACAATAAATTGACTCAAATTAGCCCAAATGCGAATAAGATACGAATACGATACGAATACGATACGAATACGATACGAATACGATACGAATACGATACGAATACGATACGAATACGATACGAATACGATACGAATACGATACGAATACGATACGAATACGATACGAATACGATACGAATACGATACGAATACGATACGAATACGATACGAATACGATACAAATACGATACGAATACGATACGAATACGATACGAATACGATACGGATACGATACGAATACGATACGAATACGATACGAAACCCAAAATATCACTGAATAACCTAAATTTGCATATTCTTAAAATGGTTTTATGAAATTACTAGCTGACCCGTTGTGCTTTGCTACACCTTCCGGAAATAAATGTAATTTGTGAGATTTATTAAAATTTAGATTTTAGAGAGCTGCAGTTCTGAATAGCAATTCAAAGATGGTATATATTATTTACTGAAACTTGATCTCTAAACTCGTTTTTCAAGATCTGAAATTTGTACTCTGTACCCAAAAAAACCTTTTTAAATATGGTCCCTTCTTTGAAATACTCTTTATCTTAAATTTACATGGGAGCTCTCCCATCTTTTTCAATTTTGTCCCCCACTGCTTGAAGAAGGTAGGCAAATTTAACCGGCTCGATACCCAAACAGCACTTATCATGGTAATGAAAAATATATTAAAATAGTTATGTATTAAATACAGTGCAAATTTCATTTTTTTAAATAAATTTTCTACGGTAAACATATAAATATTTAAAAAATATCAGTTGCATTGAACTATTCCCCATTCTCTGGCCCTGTGATATCTGTTAATTGAATAATAATACGTGTGCTGTCGTTCGTGTGTCACTTAAGACTAATCTATTTGCTACTTTCTTTACAGTGCTGCGTGCGGTGACCGACCGAACATAGTACAGTCCGAAAGTGCGGAGTCAGCGTCTTGCGCTGAGCCCTCACATTGGACTTTGTTCGATATACAGTTTGTTTATGCTTTGCATGCATAAACGAACTGTAATATTGATAAATACAATGTTGCGGGTCCACCACACGCCCTTCCTTAATAAATTTAAAAATTAGTTTATAGATTTAATTTTTAAATTATACGTATGATTCGTATTTAATAAAATGTAAAATAGTGTTGTTATGTTATGTTTATGATGTTTATAATGTTAAGTCCTTATTCTATCCACCACACGCTCTGGTTTTATTCCCTAAATATCTTTATCCTAGATTTATGAACTATTTCTTCCTTATTTTTGATTATTATTTTCAAATTTGAATTTAAATCTTCAACTACTTGGTATGGTCCTACATATATATTTTCCATCTTGGACCCAGTTTCATTTTTTAATAACACTAAGTCTCCTTTGTTAAAATTCATTTGTTTCGCCAAGTTGTTGAATTTTTCAACTCGTTTTATTTTTTCTTGTATTATTCTGTCCCTGATTGCTTGTTGCGAAGATTTCAATTTAATTTTTAAAATTTTTGAATAATCCTCAATGTCATATATTGGGTCAACTGTCTCGGCGTCAGATAGGTTTGATGGCAAATTACAGATTTTACCGAAAACTAGCTCAAATGGTGTTTTGTTTGTCGTTGTGTGGACTGTAGTATTGAACGCAAACTGGTAGTATTTTAACCAACTGTCCCAATACAAGGGTGATTTCTCACTATATATACGTAAGAAATTTCCCAAGTTTTTATGAGAATTTTCTAGTCCACCGATTGTTTCGTGGTGATATGCTGTTGAATTCAGTTTTTCTATTTCGAGTAATTTGCATATATCCGAAAATAGATTCGACATGAATTCTTTGCCTCTATCTGTTACGATTCTTTTTGGAATCCCATAGTTTAAAACAATGGTTTCTACAAAAGCTTTCGCTACCGTTTCTGTCTCTTTGTTTTTAATGGCTGTTGCCGTAATAAACTTTGTCAGGTCGCATTGCGTTGTTAATATATATCGGTTACCTTCTGCACTAGGCAGTAAAGGACCAACAAGATCTAAGTAAATTATTTCAAACGCAGTTTCAGCTGTTGTTGTGATTATCATTGGTGTTTTGGGTTTATTTATGATTCTGTTTTTCTGGCATAACTGGCACGAATCAATGAAAACTTTGATATCTTTTTTCATATTCTTCCAATAGAATCTTTGCTGGATAGTGTGCAGAGTTCTATTGATGCCTGCATGGCCTGCCGTTGGTAGTACATGATAATCGTTCATTATTATCTTTTTCTGTATGTCTTCTTTTATCACTTTTATGTGCTCCCCTATAATAATTATATCCGGTATATCCTTCATTTTTATTTCATGGATATTTTCCATAAGATGTTGAGCGCTCTTTTTTCTTTTTAATAGTATGCATACGTTCATTTTTAAATTTTTTATATAATCCGCTACCTTTTTCATTACTCCCCGTAGGTGAGTTAACGTTTGAGTTTGCGGTATTCTTATTTTTTGTGGGGTTATTTCAATTTCTTTTATATTTGGACATACTTCCATTTCCATATATTCCACATTTGACTCTTGAGGCTGATCAGTTCCTTCCGTGTCAATGGTTTCTTTGATTTGTTTTGATTTTGACCGTGTTATCATTGTCATTGTTGTTTCTGTCATAGTTTTTAGATCGGAAATCGAAATGCGTGATAACGCGTCCGCTATCACATTATTTCTTCCGGGAATATAATTAATTTGAAAATCGTACTCCTCAAGTGCCAACCGGAATTTGGTTAGTCTACTTGAAGGATCCGTTAAAGAAAACAGGTAAACTAACGGCCTGTGATCAGTATGAACAATAAACTTTCTTCCGTAAAGGTACGGTCGGAAATGTCTAATTGCCCACACCAAAGCCAACAGTTCCTTCTCTATAGTTGGATATCTAGTCTCAGCCTGGTTTAAGGATTTACTAGCATATGCAACCGGTCTGCCATTTCCATTGGAAAGAACTGCACCAATTGCATACCCAGATGCATCCGTATGTAACGTAAAGGTATTATTTTTACCAAAATCAGGAAAATCAAGTACAGGTGGATTTATAAATTTTTCTCTTAAAGTATTGAAGGCTTCATTGCATTCAATGCTCCAATTGAATTGTGTATTCTTTCTTGTTAGAAGATTTAGTGGTGCGCATATTGCTGCAAAATTTCTAACATGTTTGCGATAATAATTCGCAAACGCTACGAAACGCTTCACCTCGTCCGCATTTTTCGGAATAGGCCATTTTTTCACTGCTTCTATTTTAGCAGGATCGGGCTTTATTCCTTCAGCGGATATAAAGTGTCCTAAGTAGATTAACTCTGTTTTAAAGAAATTACATTTCTTAGGATTCAATTTTAGATTGACTTTTCGAAGTTTTTCAAAAACTGCGATGAGGTTCCTATTGTGTTCCTCAATTGACTTACCAAAGACAATAATGTCATCTAAATAGACAAGACATTTTGTCATATCTAACCCTGACATCGCTATCGTCATAAGACGGGAAAATGATGAGGGGCTTATTTTGAGACCCATCGGCAGTCTCGTCATTTGATACTGTCCGGATGGTGTCGAAAAAGCTGTCACTGGTCTATCTTCTGGACGTAGGGTGCATTGATAGTATCCTTGTGACAAGTCTAAATGCGAAAAATAACGAGCACCTGAAAGTGTATCGATTATGTCTTCAATATTAGGCAAAGGGAATTTATCATCCTCAATTACCGTATTTAGCTTCCTGTAATCTATAACAAGTCTCCACTTTTTCTTGTCATTTGAAGATTTTTTGGGCACTAGCAATATTGGACTATTCCATGCGGAAGTGGCTTTTTCAATAATTTGGTTCTTTACCATCTTTTGAATTTGCTTTTCTACTTCCGACTTTTGCATTTGCGGCAATTTATAGGGTTTACTATAAATTGGCTGGGCTTCTTTATTTATTTTAACCACTGGACTGTAGATATCTGTTACAGTCAGATTGTCGTTTTCAAGACAAAATATATCAGCATATTTTGTGCAAATTTGTTCCATATGCTGTTTCTCTGTTTTTGGCAAAAGACTCAAATCCAATTCTTTGAAAAGCTGTTGGATTCTGTCTGACTTATCATTCTTATAATCCATCGCTAGTATCAAATACTCACTGGCTGGCTTGATTGTTGGTTTCAGATTTGAAATTCGAACTGGTTTGTTTTTAACATTGACCATTCGGATGGGTATTTTTCCGTTTGACGGTTGTACAATAGCATTTGCAACAAATACTTGTGGTTGTATTTCCTCATTCAATACAACACACGTTTCAAAAAAATTAGTTTCGATGTATCTAACAATTTCCGTTCTAGCCGGTATTGTAAAATACTCGTGATTTGGGTTTTTGAGTTCCATCTTCATTCTTGCGAAATCAATGTTTGCTCCGAACTCCTTAAGGAAATTTGTACCAATTAAACCATTAACTGTATCCGGTAAACTCTCTATTATATTAAACTTAATGGGATATTCTACAGAATTGTATCCTACAAAAGTTTCAACGTATCCCAGCGTGCTGGTAACTCCGTTTACACCACTTATTTCCAATGTTTGTGAATTATTTATATTGAAAATTTCAGGGAGACATCTTTTGTCCAAAATACAACAAGATGCTCCACTGTCAATTATTAGTTCTACTTCCTTACCAAATAATAAAAATTTTATTCTGAGAGCCTTTTTCGCATTAAAATTAGCGAAAAAGATCAATTAGATTGGCTTCTTCCCTTTCTCGTTCTTGTCTTTGGGGTTGTGGTTGTTGTTGTTGAATTTGTTGTTGTTGTCCTTCGGCAATGTTTGCCATGTGTGGACCGTTTCGACCTCTTCGATTATTCCCTCTTTGGTTTTGGTTGCTATGGTTATTACCATAGTTGTTATTGTTGTAACCACGGTTGTAGTTGGTATAATGGTTACCTCTTCCACGGTATCCATTATTCCCTCTGTAGGAACCATGTCCTCTAGGGTGGCCTCTGCCTCTCCATTGATTTTGTCCATTGCCTCTATATGACGGTTTTCCGGTTGTGCACCAGAGTGCCATTAGAGTGTCAACACAGTTTTCCTGATGGGGTGTTGCTTGACACTCCAGAGCATCTGAAACCGCTTTGTTTAAAGTTGTCGGGTTTCGTGCTCTTAATAAAAATTTTACTGATGGATCTTTAAGCCCATCAACAAATGCGCGCACAGCAACCGTTTCTACCAGGTTGCTGGCGGCTGACTCGCTGGCAAACGTTCCTTGCGAAACGTAAGCAGCGGCCAATTTGGACGATAATTTTGTGATTTCGTCTCCGAAATCAGTTAGTGTCTTGTTGCTTTGGCGTTTGGAAAGCATCTCACTTTCCACCGCCTTCGGAGTGAGCTTGACTCCGAATTTTTGTTTCAATGCCTCAATGGCGGCATCGACGGTTGCAACACTGTCGAATGCCCCACGGGCAGTTCTGGTCAATGTAATTTTCAGAAATTTTATCAGCTCTGCGGGAGGTACTCCTTCCGCATAGTCTTTTAAAAGTTCTATACTTTCGATGTAGCTCTGCAGGTTAACCGCGGAACCATCGAAAGGTTTTACTACCTTTAAAGCTATGTTTAAGTCTAGCTTAGCCATTTTGGATGGTATACCACTTAAAACATTTTTTTTCCGAAGTTCCATGAAATAGTACTTATACTTGTTCCTGAACAATGTTTTAATAACGTGCATATATATACATCAATGTTTATATAACCTATCTATAGCTTTACCGTTTGTCATAGCAGATGTTCAATTGAAGTTCAGACACAATTAATTTGAGTCAAGTAATCCTTTTGATAAGCTAAAATATCCATTAAACCTCAATAACGACAAAAAAAAATTGAGTTCGCTCTAGTTTCGGTGAAGTTTCTTTTCCCTTAATAGTGCACATCAGTTTCTTGAGACTATTTTTAAAGTTAAATATTTGTTAGAAATTGTTAAATTTACTCACATTACTCATTATTCCGTTTCTTTTCCTGGTTTGTAGCGGTTCCTAAAAATTTTGAACTCTAGGTTACTAACTTGTTTTGTATAACTATTTATTTTAGATACTTAGCCTATATGTTTCATAGATGTAGGTAATGGTTTCCCAACGTTCCATGTGAGGATCATTTCCAGTTCATCTTTCAGGTTGGTCAGGACGTTCCTCTGCTTCCTAGCGTGGTGGTTCTCTACAGATGCTCCTGTGGCCATATCGAAAATGTTATTCACCAGCCTGATGTACGCATTTACTTCCTGTTGAGTGAACGGATCTTCCTTCAGCCGTAGCATTAGTTGTTCCCTTATCGCTTCCAGTTGTTGCTTGCATATTTTAATCAGAATTTCGTTCTGTTCGTAGTTTGTTGTTGTACTCATTGTTCATTGATTGTCTTTTGTTTCTGACTCACTAGATTAGCACACTTCTTTTCCCCGTTAACATTTTTTTTTTTTTTTTTTTACTTTTTAAGGTGTTGCCGATAAGTTGTTCATTTGGATCGCACGAGTGGCTACTCGTTCCGTTTGTTGGCGGTGTAGTTTTATTATCACCTTAACTGAAATATATCCGATAGCGGCTGCCGCAATCGCACACAGTGCCACTGTTTGGGCTACTTGATTTTGCTCGCACGCACTGTTCGTCACCGGCGCGACGATTTCGTCCGCGCTGAACCATCCCATTGTAAAGTGCTAGTTAAGTTTTTTTTTTACTTTTTAAGGGAATATTCTTGACACTTGCACTTTTAACTAGTTTTACTTTTCCGAACGTCGCGTGTCACCAAGTAATAAAAACCGGGCAGGATCGCCATGAACTATTCCCCATTCTCTGGCCCTGTGATATCTGTTAATTGAATAATAATACGTGTGCTGTCGTTCGTGTGTCACTTAAGACTAATCTATTTGCTACTTTCTTTACAGTGCTGCGTGCGGTGACCGACCGAACATAGTACAGTCCGAAAGTGCGGAGTCAGCGTCTTGCGCTGAGCCCTCACATTGGACTTTGTTCGATATACAGTTTGTTTATGCTTTGCATGCATAAACGAACTGTAATATTGATAAATACAATGTTGCGGGTCCACCACAGCATCACTAAATAAGTTCTCAGCGTTTTTTTTTAATTTTTTATTTGAAAGTCAAATATTCAAAAATGTAGGCAAAAACAAATTTCTAAGTTAACATTTGTCCCGTATATTGGGGCAAGTGTCAATGCAAAGCTTATTTACAGATGCGTCAGAGTAATGGCTTTAAAATGGATTTTATACGAATTCCTGTTTTTTGTTTTATCAAGTTTCACAGTATTCCTGTAATATAAATTTATGTTTGTTACTCCACTTTTAACGAATGCTATTCAAAGGGAATGACCTTAATTACAAAGACATTTAAGAATTTTCAATATCCGCTGCAGTTTCAACATTCGGAATACCCTTTCTGGTCTTTCCAACATATTGAATCATTTTAAAGATGAATTTCTTAAAAACTCGACGTTTGCCCTTGCCCCACCGTGTAAGTTGACAGAAGGGAATATTGTTTTTAACACTTTAAGGGTAAACTAAAAATTTCTCTTAAAAATTTTGCGTCCAGTTGAATATCAGTTCTAAAGTCTCGCTTTTCAAAAACGAATCGGATCAAAAGTCTCTTTTATGCAGCCATGTAACACAAAAACACTTTTTCAAATAAAAAGCTCCCATTTTCATTTCTAAATTCGTTTCAGTTGTGTATTTGGGCCCAAGTAAAAATTTCTAGAGGGAAACATAATTTTTAATATTTTTTAACAGAAAAAGTTGAACGTTTGAACATGTTCTAATGTTCCTTGAATGAAAAGTCGAATGCTACCTACATTAACACGAACTAAATATGGAAGTATTTTTGCAAATCTTTCAGTTGGTTTTGATTCGATTGATAAAATACCAATCCGTGTCACATCTAGGCGTCATTTATTACCACGTGCTGTGTACAAATCAAATAAGCAAGAAAAAAACACATCTAGGTTGCATATCGCCCCACATGTTTGAGAAACAGGCGCCTTATGTTGAATTTTCCAGCAATCAATGAACAGTGTGCTTTGGTTACTATCCTCTTGCAACGACGTTTGCTCGCCCATGGATACGAAAAACAAACCCCAGGTTGAGAAATACGCGCCAAAATATTCCCAATGATCAGTATGCTATGCCTTGGTTACTATCCTTTTGCGACGTTGGCTCGACGCCTCGACCTTGGAGACGAAAAACAAACCGCCCAAAGGAAGAAAAAATCTCGAGAAAATGGATGTCATGACTTTAATTTGTTCCAAAAAACTACAAATTTTGTATGAAAGCCTCCCCTCCCTCAAGTCGGATGGAGTTTTGACAATTACAGAAACCATCGCCGGCCACAAAAACCCTCAGATGCCAATTTTGACGATGATCGGTTCAGTAGTTTCCGAGTCTATAGGGAACAGACAGACAGACAAACATTCATTTTTATATATATAGATATTGGCTATATTGGTGAAATAAAACAATTTAACGATTGAAAGATTAAAGACTAAATTTTCCAGGTTGCCCGGTTTTAGTCGAGTTTTCCCGGATAATTAATATATTAAAATTTATTCATTAATAGCCCGGATTTTGCCCGGATTTATGACCTTTATTTGGCAAATCAAACAAAATAAAACAAATTGTGTTAAATTTTTTCATTTATCCAAAACGAAATTTTTGAAACAAATTATTTAAAAATAATCCTGAAAGGTTTTTTGGAAGCCTAAAACAAGATTTCAAATCTTTCGATGAGTTTTTAATAAATGATATAACTCGGATTTCAACAGAATTTGCCCGGATATTGTCAGGATTTTTGGTCGTGAATTTTGAAATCAAATGCTCGGATTTTGCCAGGTTTTTATATAAAATTGCCCGGATACGTGCTGAAAAAAATCTGGCAACCTTATTATAGACGGATAGAAGATAAGAATAACATGAAAGTTCTTGAAAATGAGCGGATGGGTAATTTTATTTTGAAAAACTGTTCATCACATTCAATCTTTTTGATCTTTTTTGTTTTTCTTGTTTCCGGGATTTTCATTCTCGCGAATGATTTATTCCAGTGGTAGATTCAGACAGAGTTTTTTTTAATTAAATTTTATATCTAGGGTCTGGCTTTTCGCCTTTAATGGCTTTAATTAGTAATAAATTGCACGAAACTTTGTATGCAACAAAACTGCATACTATTTCATTGCGCGAAACCTATATCTCAAGTAATTTTTTATCGAAAAGTTCAATAAAATCAGTAATACAAGGTGAAACAACTCCCAACTTACCAAATTTCTTCTAGTCTTATAATTTTTTCGAAATTCACATAAAATACTTCAAACTTTATTTATACCCCCTCTTTGGTTTGTTTGGAAATTTCGAAGGGGGGGAGGGGGGGTGGTATATGAAAAAAGAAGGAATTGATATTTATTCCAGCCTAAAGGATACCAGTTCAGTACCAAAACAGGAACAGTAGGTTCAAAGTAGAAAATTATGAACATCCATATTTTCGTAAATCTACCGAAAATGATAAAACCAAGCTTAGCGCATCTTATTTGGCTACTCATATCCACCTTAAATCATTGTTTCCAAAGTGCTACAAAACTATTTTATTTGAATTAAAATAATTTATTGTGTCATTTATTTAAGTATAAATATCTGTTGAAAACGAGTAAATCAACGCAGGTTTCAGTGGAGGAATAGAGTATTCTTTATTCATGTTTCGTCAGTCTAGTCATTACATAACTACACAATTCATTAGCGATTGCTTTTGTCGCACTATACTTCTCATATTTCCCAACCGGAAAAGTACTCATTTCTCAATGAGTACTTTGATTCTTTTACCCAGAAATATGGCAAAAATGTTATGTTACCACGAACCCAATTTGAGTAGTCTCACTTAACCGTGTGATTGTGTAAACATTTATACCGCGTTTATCATCATCACCTGTCATTAGCAATCATTGATCTATTGTTCTCGATTGCGAATTGGACATTGCAAGAGGAACCAAAACAAACAATGTTTTGGTTATGCTCGTGTCAGCAGAAGTCTGCAGCAGATACGGACGCCGGAGGAAACCTTTAGTTTCAACACTAATAAATGCACCTCGTACTCCATGTTTGCTGGCGAGGCTAAGCGGAATAAATTCCACAAGCGCCGATGTGGTCTAGCGGATAGGCTGGCGCGAGTCTGGTATTGGTATGCCAGGCGTATTGGGTTCGATTCCCGGTATCGGCAGGAAAAACTTTTGGGTTCGATTCCCTTAAGTTGCCGACAGGTAAGATGTGTTTCATTCCATAACTGACTATATAATAGGAATGTTCAATCAGTTGCCAGTTGGTCAGGTATATACACGGATGCCGGAATACCTGTAAGTAAACTAGCCCACCTGATTGATTCGTTCTTCCAAAATATACCTACATCAACACAATACATTCACTCCATAACAGTTCATACGAAGCCATGGGGTCCGGGTATGGTGTACGCGTTGCATTGGAGATTTGTCGAACATAATAATCTAAAAAAGAATGCATGTGAGCACATACTTTGGCAGAAACTGCGGTGAATCCGTGCACCCATGGTGGATTACCAACATACATACATACGATTTTTATGTGCCAAATAATCTATAACGATATCCAAAATTTTAGAATATACACAACATAACATTTTAAAAATTATACAAAATAATACAAAGGGGAGATCTCACCTAAAATTTCTTCAGATATTTTAGTTCATTAACTAGAAAAGCCATATCAGATGCTTTTTGGAGTATCGGGAAGCGTCTAAAGTAATCCATGGACTCCCTTTAGGTTACCGATTTCGTGCTTTTACTAACAAAATTATGGAACGAGTTTGCCGTGTTTCTTTAACCTTCTTCAAAAAAAATTCTTTGAGCTTTTTAAGTAAAAATATGTTTCGTTTATCACAGTTTTCATTATTTAAAGATTTAAAAAATTTCTGCCCGAAAAAAAAACCTGCCGTCACTTTCGGCCACAGCCTACCAAGACTTCCATCAAAAACGGTAAAATCAAGGATACAAATTCTCATTGAAACTTACAGATAAGACCATCAACTAAGAGCAAGTTCACTGGTGTTGGAAAAAAGTGGTAGAAATTTTGACAATTGTAGCACATTTTGAAAATTTTACCATGCAAAAATGTTTTCAAGATCTTGGGGCGTTGTATTTTTTTACAACACTGTTTCTATTTCAGCCGTATGTGATAGAAATATTGCTATTTATGCACCACACCATGCGAAAATACAACACGTGTTGTAAAAAAACTAGAAGGCCACAGATTTTGTAAATGTTTTTGCTTGCCAAAATTTTCAAAATATGCCGTAAGTGTAAACAATTTTACCACTTTTTCCTAACACCAGTGAACTTGCTCTTAAGAATGGGTTTTTTTTTCAACCAAAAATCACCCGTCCGTGTATGAGAAAAACATGAGTTTATATCAACCACCGCCTCAAGGGTCCAAAGTGGGATAATTAACCCTAGTTTTTTCGTCCCGTGACATAAGTTGGACTAAGTGGGTCGACCAGATTTTCGATCATATTCTTATTGAACGAACCCAGCAAACATTTTTGTTGCTATATTTTTATGATGTTTGGATATTCGTCTCATGTACATTATAGAATGATCGTATAAAAGTTGGATAAAATAGCATATACGAGCCAAAGTTTGGGCATTCACAATGCCCAAAAATGATGCTTTCTCTCTGATCATCAATAAAGACGCCACCCACGAACATTTTTGTAGCTTTATTCTTATGCTATTTTGATATACGTTCCGTATACATTATAGAATGATCGTATGAAAGTTGAAAAACAGCATTTATCTCCCAAAGTGGAGGCAATATACATACATAAATTTCATTTCTTTCTAAAGCGACGAAAACTACTCTACTATTCGACAACTTATTCGAACCTATCGGAAGATTGCAAGAGAGCGCAAGATTTTGCTCTCATAGCCTTCAAATCGTTGCTAGAGACAATATTTTCCAGTTCTTGAATCTGTCAATATTACTCAATACCCATCTGATTTTTAGACATCTAGATGCACTGCTGATTGCAGAGAGAACATGACGATGATTTTCTCACTAGAAGCCCGCGCGGAAGCAAAATCTTTTCAAAATTTTCAAACTTTCTGTCATATCCGATTTGAACCACCTTCAGACGACATTTTATACGATCTATTCACGATGCAGATGGAATTGAGACTCGCAACACCATTGTAAACGACTTAAGTTATCATTTCTGATACGATTCCATGTTTGCTGGGAAGTTTGCAATTAACTCATGTTCAATATTGAAAAATTCGGTTTGTCGATGGAGTTCCCACGAGAACCTAATAATTGCAGCCTGTTTCTGCAAGCATAGTTCACAGGCCAATTAAGCTACTATTAGATAATTTACCAGCTTAGATAATTTCATTGATCTCCCACACTATCATGATGACACACATGCTATCAGCAAAACACTCCCGTTTCTAACCCCTAGAGACCTTCTATCGGAAAACTTCTTAAACCAACAAACCGAAAGCAGGTTCATAGTTGGTTTTTTTGCCATCGTAAGCTAGTAAGATCAAATTACACCTGCAGATGATGATGATGATTGCCAATTTGGCAGCAATTGCAGCGGCGAAACCGATCGCCGCCGGAATGGATCACACAGAAATATGCAAATTGCCTGTAACCGTTGATCTCGTCATGTTCCCAGGAATCAAACTCGCTGCAAATAAATCCACATCATAAAAATTCTTGCTCGCCCAAACACAACCAGATATGCAGAGCAAACTCGACGACCTCACCGAAAGTTCCAAGGCAGCAGGTCTCAAAGTCAATGTCGGAAAGACCAAGTCGATGGAGATCAACACAGGAAATCCCTCCAGTTTCATGGTAGCTGGGCAACAAGTTGAGAAAGTGGAGTGCTTCCAGTATCTTGGTAGCCAGATTACGCCTGATGGTGGTACCAGAAAAGACATCGAAACACGGATCAGAAAGGCCCGATTTGCGTTTGCGACTCTCCGAAACATCTGGCGGTCACGCCAGATCTCTCTACGAACAAAAATCCGAATCTTCAACTCAAACGTCAAATCCGTATTGCTGTACGGGTGCGAAACTTGGTGCACATATGCGGTAACGACGCGAAAACTGCAAGTATTTGTAAATCGCTGCCTGCGGAATATCATCCGCGCTTGGTGGCCTGGCAACTGGATCTCGAATGAGGAACTACATCGCCGGTGTCATCAAAAGGCGCTGGAAATCGAGATTCGGGAACGTAAGTGGAGATGGATTGGGCACACGCTGCGAAGAGATGAAAACGAGATTTGCAGAGAGGCGCTAGATTGGAATCCAGAAGGTCATCGAAGAAGAGGCAGACCCAGAAATTCGTGGCGGCGAAGCCTAGCCGCTGAAATCCGAACTGTCGACGAGAATCTTGACTGGGACCAGGTGAAGACGCTGGCTCCGGATCGTCAACAGTGGAGGTCTTTTACCACGGCCCTATGCACCGGAGGATCGGCGCGGGATCATTAAGTAAGTAAGTATAAAAATTCCAGCAATGTACACATGGCTTCAGCCAGCCAGCAGCATGTTTGCAAATCACTTGCGTCTCTTAGTCGATTGCAATTTTCTTAGCGCGTTAAGACATAAATACAAGTCGAAGTCGTCGTCGTAGAACCTCCTTCTGTTTTGAATTTCAATTTTTCTCCTCTTAGTTTATAACATCAACAACTAGTGTCTATCAGCCAAGTGTAATTGCATAATCAATCATTTCCGCTCGAAGCTACTCTACTACTATCGACTTACTGACTGATACCTAAGTAACAGTTGAAGTTGCTACGAGAAAAAAAAATGAATGAAACAACTTGACGAGCTCTTTTACGAGTTTATCGATTAAAACATTCTTGCGTTGGAGCCCTTTTTTTTTGCTTCTGAGCTAAGTTAGACGAACAGACCTTTGCAGTGCAAGCCGGTCAGGACTCGCATAAAATTAGCGACTTAGGAGAGATCATGCCGGTGGCATTGAAGCCATTTCAGAGAGATACCTTTTTCGATTTGTTAATCCGAAAACATTAAAACAGCTTAAGAATCAACATAAGAATGGAAAATTAGAATCAGAACTGTAAGTATGATGATAGAATTTATTTTTAACTCTAAATAGTATTCTTACATTGTTCATAACAGACTTACCCGAAACCAGTTAGTGAACGTAAAAATCTCCTCTCACTTTGAGTGTTTGCAGCACGATTTTCCATTCATAAATTTTCTCCAGGGCTCGTCTAGAGAGCGGATGTCAGCGGACGATAATTATAATTCACCGGCGCGGTGGCAACGCGCATCGATACTGTCATACATGTTTCCAGTAGTGGCTGCATTTATCAAGAAACTAGTTTTCTCGTGATGGCCTTTGCATACATTATCGCCGGGGAGAGACTCTGATAACGTAAAATGCTGGCATTTATCGCAAATTGCTGCGAGGAATTTCATTCATAA
The DNA here is from genome assembly GCF_029784155.1 of Uranotaenia lowii. Lineage (NCBI taxonomy): Eukaryota > Metazoa > Arthropoda > Insecta > Diptera > Culicidae > Uranotaenia > Uranotaenia lowii. The sequence continues at coordinate 44,886,118 of NC_073691.1, forward strand.
AAGCTGAAGATGAATGGCAGAGAACTAGTCACCAGCCATGTGTCATCCATCCATCCATCGATACGCCCAACCGTCCATTCAGCCAGAACGGAATGTAGTTGACTCTATTTCTGCACCCTGTAATCTACCAGAGCTGACGCGATAAGAGGGGCGGGTATCAGTTAAATGGTTGCATTCGTAGCTACAAGCTATGAATGGAATAACAATGAGACTTTACTCCCAAGTAAAACAAGTTGAATTAACGAAGAACATATTTTTTTGCTTTCCACAAGTAACAGAGATTACTTTGTAAGACTCTTCGAATTTTTACTAAACATAAAATGGATTTCTGAACTCACAATAAAACTTGAAATTTATTCTTTGATATATGTATTTCAGGCAAAATCTCTATGTTACTTTATGTATGGAGATAACTTTGAGGGGTTTCGATAATAAAAGTTAGTAAGCAATCATAACACCACCAAAAATGCTCATTGGATATGTAAATGGATTAACTATTTATGTTCCTACTTTTTAATAGGACCATCACAAATGTTTGAAAAAAATTAGGATAAATGACAAAAAATTTTAAAAAATTTATTAATTGAAGATTAATCACCGCGATTATCGTTTGTTAATTTTTTTTCAACACCTGGAATTTTTTTCTAATCTTCTACTATCCACCTTTTTCAATCTAGAAATGTTCGTACTGAGAGATATTATTATTATTATTATATTCACCGATAAGGCCGTAAAAATTCATAAAATTGTTCAAATAATTTCACAGAAATGTTAGTTAACAAATAAATATAAAATACAAAAAAATAAGTTCAATGTTTCAAATTAATGTTCATTTTTGGAAATTCATTCTAAATTTTTCAAAATAATGTTCTTCATTCAAATCAAGAGTAAAGCTATAAAATCAATTTTAGGTAGCATACATCTCAATATTGAAGGAAAACAAGAAAATATCAAATATCAAATTATATTTTCTATTTAAATTTCGTTAAAATAAGAATACAAATTCAAAACCAAAAATTAGTTCATAGAAATTAAATACATTGAAAGAAAAATTCAAAATAATTTGAAAGACCTAAAATTAATATTTCTTTTTCAGAAAAATATTACTCTAGGTTTGGTCTAAATGTTAGGTTAGGCAAAAATCAGATGTGCATGTGCAATCAACAATTGCACATAAAACAATGTTTAAAATCGTTTATTAACATCAGATGATATCTTGAAAATTGAAGATTAAATCATGAATTCAAGTGAGAATTCTTGATAAGACAACAAATTTCTAATTATTTGACAAGAAGATGTTCCGTGATTCAAATCAGAATAAATATTCATTTGTTTTCAAATTCTACCAGCTATCAAAATAAAGGGCTTATAATGTTTATTTTGGGAATGCATAGTAATTTATTTTTATGTTTGAAATTCCTTTATCATATCCGTTCAATTCATCACTGAAAACTTGTATTGAGAATGTGTTTGAAAATTGGAATTTAAATTTAATAAGCATTTTGAAACTGGTGAGAAAAATAATTCAAATTTGATTGTAAACATTGAATGTTCGAAAATTCATTAATTTAGAAAACATAACAAATTAAGACCAAACTTTTTTGTTACTACTTTGAATCATTTTTCGCACTTTTCATATATAAATCCTAAATCTTTATCGATTCAAAAAAGTATATATTAAAAGAATTTAAAAAAAAACATTTTATTCTGAAGTGCAGGTTTTTAAATTTTCAAACTGAACCTTCCAAAATTTAGATTTATTATTCCTAAAACACAATGACACATTTGTTTTCAAACTGTCTTCAATATTAATCTGAATATTATAAAAAAAAGTGTCATTATGGTTTTTTCAGAACTCGAAAATTTGGATTAACAAAGCATAATTTTAAAATTCGGCAATTTTTTTAAAACTAAATGCGGATATTAACTCTTATCCAATCAAAAGTGTTAATATTACACTATTGAAAGTTCAGGGGCATACCGCAATTATAAAAATTGAGCAGGCTTAAAACTAACGATCTAAACGAGGATAAAAAAAAATCCCAAACATTTAACAATCTTCATCAGAAAAATTATACCGTTTAAGTTCAATCGATGTTATTCGGCATGACGAGCATCAGGATCCGGAGTAGGGCTTCTGAATCTAAGATGAGGATCGGAACCCATGAACAAATGTTCAGAATCCGGGATCAGGATACGAAAAAAATGATCCGATCAGTATCTCGGTTCAGGATTAGAAAACATCCGAGATCAAGTTCCGGGACTGTGGATAAAGCTTTGCTAAGATAATCATGAAAGGTTTTTTTGTTGTTTGGTTTTGATCACCGCACTTTTCTATGGTTTTCTTTGATTGATTTTTGGAAGCCTAAAATCTGTCGATGAGTTTAGATGAGTTTAGATGGAATATAATATAAAGAGACGGCCGTTAGGGAAACACGCGGCAAAACAAGTTTTTTTCTGAAGATGGCTGAAGCTCAGTAGGCCGAAACGTAAAAAAACAGCAGTTTTAATTTCGTCCTTAATAAATCACCGAAAAATTATCAATCAAAGAAAACCATAGAAAGGTTTTTGTGGAAGCCTAAAATCTGTCGATGAGTTTAGATGGAATTTTTTTCTTCAATTTTGTTTTCTTAAATTTTATTGAGTAATTTCAGGGTTAGGACAAAATTTGCCCGGATTTTGCAAAGTTTGTATATAAGATTTCCCGGATTTGTCCGGCCCGGATACGTGATTAGAGAATTCGGGCAACCTTACTCTAAAGGATGACCGTAGGAACGTGGTGGGGGCGGTGGGTTATGGGGGTTTGAACCCCTCCCCCCCCCCCCCCCCCCCATGAGGTTCTTGAAAAGCAAGCGAGGTATTCTACTCTACACTCTAAATTTCTTAATCAAATTTCGATCATTTAGTATGGTTATTCATGAATAACAATCCTAACTCAGAGATAACTCTAAAACCTTGAAAACTAATCCCCGGTTCAGAACTTTGCTTCAGTTTTTCAAAATTTTCTTGCGTTTTGATAGTAATTTGTTTCTGAACATTAAATTTTAAATGAGATTATGCTCTTTCCAGGTGTTCTGGTTTCATATTATTAAAACCTTAATTGCATTTCTGTTGTCATATTTCGGAGTCTGTATCCAGTTAGGGATTCTTGATTTTCGGTTCAAATTATCTTTAAAAAATAGAAATAAAAAGCTGCTTTGTTATCGTTCAAATTTGGTTTTGAATTTCATTCAAAATTGGATACATGATTTTTTAAATTCATATGCGTTTTCAATATCAACGACGCATTCGATTTCTCAGATATGGCTAGACCAAGTTGAACTAAATAAATGTCTTTATGTTATCGAAAGTGCCGTGATGAACTTTGTCGAATATAGTTTCATTATTGAATTTATAACATTTGAGTTACGCTTCTAAATATAACACACTAGCAGCGAGCAGAAAACCCGAAACATCTCGTATTTGGTTCGCAATGTGTTAAGAAAATAACTTGCAAATATATTATAAAAAATCAGAATCCATCCTGGGTTTTGTGTGATTTTCATTCGAAGGTCTTAGACTCATTTAAATATTTCCTTTGCAAAGCCAAACATTATAAACCTGAAAAATGGCGACCCAGAATTGAAAATTTAGAATCAGATTCACTATTTATTTTTAATTTTATTCACATTTTTTTCCCGAATTTGCAGGTCGTATGAAAAGTAATAATAAAAATAATATTTTCAGATTGAAACCCAATAAAGGGTGATAAAGGGTGTCCACGATGAAATCGCCACACACAAAATTGATTCGCTAAATTTGAGTTTTCATCCGATTGCCATCAAATTTTCAGGGATTGAAGAATGACTATTAAACTTCATTTTACCATTTTTCTCGTATTTTATTCACAGTCCATACGCAAATGCCAGCACATTGGCCTTAACCCCGGCCATAAGATTCTGCACAACCTGTGAATCAACCGTTTTTTGCATGTAAACCCGTACTTCGGTTCCTCGACTGTCTTCACTACCTTAGGTCGTATAAGAAGGTGCTGCTTCCTAATCGCCCAGTTCCGGAAGGCCAAAACTAAGGCTGGGCTTCGAACGTTCAAGGTACAAAAGGCCCCTAATCGCGACGAGAAGCAGAACAAGTCCGAGAAAACCCGTGCCAGGAAGTTGTACCTCAGCATGCTGACGAAAATTGAATGATGCATCATAGACGACGAAATATATGTGAAGGCCGACTTCAAACAGATCCCCGGCAACCTGTTTTTTACGGCCAAGGATAAGTTCAGCGTTCCAGAGCATGTCCACACTCAGAAGATTTGCAAATTTGCGAAGAAATTCCTGGTTTGGGGGCCTTGTTCTGCTTTTCGTCGCGAATAGGGGCCTTTTGTACCTTGAACGATCGAAACCCAGCCTTAGTTTTGGCCTTCTGGAACTGGGCGAATATGAAGCTGCACTTTCTAAAAGGGTAGTGAAGGCAGTCGAGGAGCTGAAGAAAGCAGTCTTCCGAAAATCACTCGGAAGAAACGCTCATGATAGGTTTCTAGTTGGAAACATTCAAAGCCGATTGCTGCTGCCTGTTGTTCCCTAGAGAATCGGCAGAGCGACAATGCGAAGTCAATGTAAACAAGATTCAAAAGCGAGAGCGGACTCGCACCTAAGTCGATCTCTCAAGCTCACTACCTGGTGTATCAGAAGTGATTGAGACACTGACTGATACAAGATCCAATTCGAAAATCCACTCACTCACTCACTCAAACTCAATCAATGCGGCCTTGCATCGGTTCATACTGCCTGCGTACTTTCTGGCAAAGCGGCAGAAACATATGTTCATACGTACTGCCTGCGTGTTTGAATGACTATTTTAATCCTCCCCAAAAACAGCAACAACAAAGCAAGATGTATCAGGCAGACAGCATTCGATCATCGATCAGTAAAGGAGTGAGTGAGTGAGTGATTGAGCAAGAAAAGTTATTGACTGAAAAAAGAAACTGAAAATCAGGTAGCTCCTCACTCAGTTGAGAATTCCAACTGGAGAAGAAACGTCTCTCTTTCAAATTTTATTTCTTTGATTCTCGGAGCAGCGCTGTCGAACACAATCTTTGCCCCACTGGGAGATAAACCAACCGACAATTTAGTCACTTCCATCTGTACCGTTGAGCCGTCAACACGTACGCCGGAGCATCGTATCGTTGCTGTGTACCTGCAGGAACATTTTTACATTATTTATTTTTTCCTTACCTGTTTTTCCATCAGCACTTTTCAGTGCTAAAATTATTTTCATTTTCTTTTATTCATATTTTCTCTTTTCTTTCCAGCATGGGGAAATCATCGGCCGGCTCAAGAGCTGGTAGAAAGCGAATTGCCGAAACTAATTCAGGTCCATCGCCCAAAAAAGTTGAAATTTCCAATTCATTCGATGTCCTTCATAACATCGGTGATGAGGAAATATTCATATTTAATTCTGATAAGAGTACTAAGAAACCTTCTTCTTCTTATACTCTTAAAAACGAAAAGGTTCCACCAATTACGGTCACGATTCCTGACTTCAATGCCTTTCGAAAAGAAATCGTCACTTCCGTCAAGGATGTGAAGATTTCTTTTCAGATCGGTCGAAGGGGAACTGCTCGTATTTTGGCGGAATCTTTTAATGATTTTCAAAAAATTTTAAATTATTTGAATAATAAAAAACATCAATTTTTTACTTACGACACTAGAAGTGATCGTCCTTTTAAAGTTGTACTTCGTGGTCTCACCGGCGATCAGACACCGGATGAGATCACAACTGAATTAAATTCTTTGTTAGGTTTTTCTCCGATTCAAGTAATTCAAATGAGGAAAAGAACCAACACGAATAATATCAGTAGTGTTGGTTTTGCTCCTGAGCTTTATTTGATCCATTTTAAAAAGGATCAAGTTAATAATTTGCAAATTCTTGAAAAGGCTCGTCTTATGTTTCATTGTCGAGTCAAATTCGAACCTTTTCGAAAATCTTCAACCAATTTCCTTCAAAATATTACGCAATGTCGTCGTTGTCAAGCTTTTTGTCACGGCACTACAAATTGTAGAATGAATGCCAGATGCATGCTTTGCGGCTCATTCGATCATGAAAAATCTAAATGCCTTTTTGGTGATGATAAGCCACAAACAGAATTTTTCAAGTGTGCAAATTGCGCAGGTAATCATTCCTCGAATTCGCTAGACTGTCCCATCAGGGCAAAAATTATTGCTTCTAGGAAAAATCCCAAAGTTTCCAGAAAAGTTTCTTCTCCTCCTTCCTCTTTTTCGTCTTCACACGTCAGGCCGGCAAACAACCTGCCTGTTCGCGGTCAGCCTCGGCCTACATTGGAATCACGGCTGGGTAATACCCGAAGTGATTTTAATGTTACCTGTGCTGATTCTGCGCCACAGACTCGTTGTTTATCGTTCTCAGAGGTGGTTGAAAATGGGTTTCCCTCTTCAGGTTTAACTAATAAAAATGGGAAAAAACCAAGTCTCAACGTTCATGCGAAGGCTTGGGAAAATCCCCGAAATTCAAATACTTGTTCTTCTCCTTCATTTTCTGATCCTAACAATTTTGTTGATTTGGGTGAGATTACTGAGGAAAAATTAAAATTTTTGCATCAAAATTTAATGGAAATGATGCAACTTATGTTGAAAGCAAATTCAATGTTTGAAGCTTTCCAAACTTCTTTTAATTATGCTAACAAAATTATTATGACTTTACGATTCCCTCATGGATCCAAATAGATGTTTAAATATTATGAATTGGAATGCTAGATCTTTGCTGGCTAACCAAGATGAGTTCTTTTTATTTTTGAAAACTCAAAACATACATATTGCTGCCATCACTGAAACTTTTTTAAAGCCGGACAATAACTTGAAAAGCAATGCTTTCTATAAAATTTTGCGAAATGATCGACTTGATCGACAAGGTGGGGGTGTAGCTATTGTCATCAATAGTCGTCTCAAATTTAGACTTCTTCCTTCTTTCAATACCAAAGTCTTAGAAACAATTGGAATTGAATTAGAAACGTCTATGGGGAAAATTATAATTATTGCCGCATATTTGCCTTTTCAATGCAGCGGTGAACAGAAAAATTTTTTGAAGGGAGATTTACAAAAACTCACCAGAAACAAATCTAATTTTTTTATTATTGGTGACTTTAATGCAAAACACCGATCTTGGAATAATATTTCATCAAATTCAAATGGGAATATTTTATTTAATGACTGCTCTGCAGGTTATTATACTGTTGAATATCCTAATGGGCATACTTGTTTCTCTTCGATTAGAAATCCTTCCACAATTGATTTGGTTCTAACGGATTTAGGCGAGCATTGTAGTCAATTAGTTACTCATGCGGACCTCGATTCAGACCACCTTCCAGTAACTTTCTCTTTATCCCAAAGTCCCATTGAAAACCCTTTAAAATCAACTTTTAACTTTCAAAAAGCTGACTGGGAGCGATATAGGAATTTTATTGAACGTAATTTAGATGTAAACGTTCCACTGAATTCAATTGAAGATATTGATTTGGCTGTAGAAAATTTGACAACTTCAATAGTCAATGCTAAAGCCGCTTCAATACCCAAAGTTAAACATAAATTTAATCAACCTTTGATTGATGATGATCTTCAGTTTTTGATACGACTGAAAAACATTCGTCGACGCCAATATCAACGTACTAGGGATCCTTATTTGAAATTTATTTATTGCGACCTTCAAAAAGAGATCAAACGTCGTTTAAATTTCATTCGTAATGAAAATTTTGCCAAAGCAGTAGAGGACATAAAACCCTACTCAAAGCCGTTTTGGAAATTAACTAAAATTCTGAAAAAGCCCCAGAAGCCAATTCCTACTTTGAAAGATGGGGATAAACTTCTTTTAACTAACGCAGAAAAAGCTCAAAAATCAGCCCAACAGAGTCTGCTCATGATTTTAATTTAAACGTTTTTAGTCCAATTGATGCTCAAATTTCCCTTGAATTTGATGATATTTTTTCTAAGCAAAATGTATTTGAAAGTTCCTGTGAGACAAATATTGATGAACTTAAATTGATTTTCAAAAAATTTAAAAATATGAAAGCTCCGGGGGAAGATGGGATTTTCTATATTCTTATTAAAAAGTTGCCTGAAAGCACTTTAAATTTTTTAGTTAAAATCTTCAATAAATGTTTTCACTTGGCTTATTTTCCCAATAAATGGAAAAATGCCAAAGTAACTCCAATTTTGAAACCTGGAAAAAGTGCTTCAGAGCCTTCAAGTTATCGACCAATTAGTTTGCTTCCTTCTTTAAGTAAACTATTTGAGAGAGTTATTTTGAATAGAATGATGATTCACATTAATCAGAATTCTATTTTCCCTGATGAACAATTTGGTTTTCGTCATGGACATTCTACTACACATCAACTTTTGAGTGTAACTAATATGATTAACGCTAGCAAATCTGAAGGTTATTCAACTGGTGTTGCTCTTCTAGATATTGAAAAAGCTTTTGACAGTGTTTGGCACAAAGGTTTAGTAGCTAAATTAGCTCGATTTGATTTTCCTGTATATCTCACCAAAATTATTCAAAATTATTTGACTAGCCGAACCTTACAAGTAAGCTATCAAAATTCATGCTCTGAAAGGACACCCATTAGAGCTGGGGTCCCTCAGGGCAGTATACTTGGGCCAATCTTATACAATATTTTTACTTCTGATCTTCCTGATGTACCAGAAGGAAAAGGTAGAAGATTATTTGCTGATGATACTTTGCTTTCAGCCAAAGGTCGAAATTTACGGGTGGTACGCAGTAGATTGCAACAAAATTTAAATTCTTTTTTGAATTACTTGAAAATGTGGAAAATTTCTCCTAACGCTTCCAAAACTCAACTTATTTTATTTCCCCATAAGCCAAGAGCTCAATTTTTAAAACCTAATGAAAATCATTCCATAACTTTTAATGGGGTTTCATTAGAATGGTCTGATCACGTGAAGTACTTGGGACTCACACTTGATCGGAATCTTACTTTTAAAAATCACATTGAAGATATTCAATCTAAATGTAATAAATACACTAAATCTCTTTATTCTCTCATCAACAGGAAATCCCGACTGTGCCTGAAGAACAAGATGCTTATTTATAAGCAGGTTTTCCGACCAGCAATAATGTATGCAGTTCCGATTTGGTCTAGCTGCTGCGCGACGAGGAAGAAAGCCATCCAGAGGATTCAGAACAAGGTTCTGAAAATGATTTTGCGGCTTCCACCTTGGCACAGCACCGAAGATCTTCATCGGATTGCGGGCATTGAATCGATCGAAGAGATGGCCAACAAAATCATCTCCAACTTCAGAGGCAAATCGATGCAGTCTTCCATCGCAGAGATTCGTTCTCTCTATAATTAGTTTTAATTTAGGATAGTTTTAGTTTTTAGTAGTAAGTTTAAAATATTTTTTGACATTACAGGATGTTCTCCTACATAAAAATACTTGATTGCACTCAGCAAAATTAATTCAAATAAATAAATTATAGTGATTAATAAACTATAGGGCTCTGGACAGTTCATCATTGAACTGAACACCTAATTTAATGTAATAATGTAATATAAATGTAATGATGAATTGGTACAAATAAAGACATATTTAAAAAAAAAAAAAAAAACCGACAATTTAGGTTTTGCTTTCGCTGTTGAAAACGTTTTAGTGTCTCTCATGAGAATTGAGTGATATTCGGAACACTGGAAGAAAGTATGGGTTTACATTAGACTGCCCCAAATGAGAAATTCAAAACCTGTGAAATGTTATGCGCTGCAGGCTAGCCCATTTTTGAAGACCAATAACTTTTTTATCGAAACTATTATCGAAATGCAGTCTCCGGATGAAATATTTTTCATAATTTAGGCTTTAAGAAGAACCGTTTTTGAAAGAAATAGGCCGACAGGAACCAAAGTTATTGATGAAAAACTTGTTTTTCATATTTCTCCCGAACAAAATGTCTCAAAATCCCATACAAACTTCAGGCTCGTTGAGCGACCCCTTTCCGTGTTCCGATCTGGCCCAAATTTGGCATGGGATCTTGTAATTGACCTTGGATCAATTTTAGCCTGCAGCGCATAACATTTTAAAATATTGGGGCATTTGGGACACTCTAGTTTACATGCAAAAAACGGTTGATTCACAAGTTATGCAGAATCTTATGGCCGGGGTTAAGGCCAATGTGCTGGCATTTGCGTATGGACTGTGAATAAAATACGAGAAAAATGGTAAAATGAAGTTTAATAGTCATTTTTCAATTCCTGAAAATTTGATGGCAATCGGATGAAAACTTGAATTTTGCGAATAAATTTTGTGTATGGCAATTTCATCGTGGACACCCTTTACGGTCAAAATTTTGGTCAATATCAACTTGACGTATTTCTTTCAATTTTGCATTTGAAAAACCTGAAAACCCCTTGCTCCTATTTCGATTTTGGAATTCACTCTTCAGTTGTCAAAATGCCGTCCAAGGAAGAAGAGCAGCGTATCAAAATTTTGCACGCGCATCGCGAAAATCCGAGCTACTCGCACGCAAAGCTGGCAAAATCGCTAAAAGTTGCCAAATCAACCGATACAAATGTAATCAAAGTGTTTGGGGAACGTTTGTCGACAGCCAGGAAGTCTGGATCGGGGGGAAATCGAAAACCGGAAGCCACTGAGACGACAAAGAGAGTTGCCGGTAGTTTCAAGCGAAACCCTAACCTCTCTCTCCGAGATGCCGCAAATAAGCTGGGTGTATCGTCTACAACCGTGCATCGAGCCAAAAAACGAGCCGGACTATCGACTTCCAAGAAGGTAGAGACTCCAAATCGCGATGATAAACAAAATACGACGGCCAAAGCGCGATCTCGGAGGCTGTACACGACGTTGCTGATGAAGTTTGACTGCGTGGTAATGGACGACGAAACCTACGTCAAAGCCGACTACAAGCAGCTTCCAGGACAAGAGTTTTATACGGCAAAAGGAAGGGGAAAGGTAGCAAATATTTTCAAGCACATGAAACTGTCAAAGTACGCGAAGGAATATCTGGTTTGGCCAGCCATCTGTACCTGTGGCTTGAAAAGCAGCATTTTCATAGCTTCCGGGACTGTCAACCGAGAAATTTATGTGAAAGAGTGTTTGAATAAACGTCTGCTGCCTTTCCTGAAGAAACACGGTTGTTCCTTACTGTTTTGGCCGGATTTGGCATCTTGCCATTACGGTAAAAAGGCCATGGAGTGGTAAGCCGCCAACAACGTGCAGGTAGTTCCCAAGGACAAGGACCCTCCCAACACACCAGAGCTCCGCCCAATTGAGAAATACTGGGCTACTGTCAAGCGGAACCTAAAGAAGACCAAAAAAACTGCTAAGGACGAGCCGCAGTTTAAGGCAAACTGGCTTTCTGCGGCGAAGATGGTGGATAAGGTGGCTGTACAAAATCTGACGGCAGGGGTTAAGCGTAAGTCCCGGCAATTCGGATTTGGAAAAGCGGAAGCCTAACTGAATATTTTTCCTGAATTTTATACTAATTAAACTTGAAAAAGAAATTTAATTTGATTTTTTAAATAAACGATTTCACCAATTTACACGCGTTTTCCCTTGACCAAATTTTGACCGTATCACCCTTTCTTGCAATAAAAATGGCCTCTGAAGAATATTGTTTTCAAACTTTTTTTTAGGTTACAAGAATTTTGACCTGGAAACCCTTGCTTTGAATCTGAAGGCCAAATATAATTAATTAGGTAAGACATTAAGAGGATCGACACGCTTAAAACAATTTGAATCGTCTTTTTAAAAAAGGCGCAAATGCAGACCAATTTTAAAATTTTCATACGTAGATTTATAATATCATACAGCCTTCATTAAAAGCTCAACTAGTTGAGATTTTCTCGCTGTCCTTCAATTCCCTCTTCAGGTTTCCAAAATAGAACGAAGGAACGGAAATACATGGGCCAATGATTGGAATCGGATGTGATTTGAACGAGCGAACCAGAAGAAGGTTGATGACAAGCCCCATTTTCGATCCCCGATCGGCTCAGATGCTCGTTGATGCTGCTCTGGCGGGAGAGATGAATCAGAATGGAACTATACTGCTACGTTTAAGAAGGTTGAAGATGGGGGGAGAAAGAGTCGGAAAGAAAAATCCGTTGAAACGAAAACCTTCTTCGGGGACAATTGACTGGGCTCTTGCAACACCGACAACAAACAGGCAGCGGTCTCCCCGGTACGCTACGGATAGGGATATCCGGTGTCATTACACGGTAATTAGGGGGTTTTCCTTTTCTTTGAGTTTTTCTCTCTCTGGATGTAAATGAATCTTGCTACTCATTAGTAGTAGCAAAGACTGCTTGGAGACTGCGGAAAAAATATACAATGCTTGTGTTCAGAAAAGATCAACAAATCAATATTTTTGATATTGATCTAAATATAACTTTTACAGTAGTATTTCCCTAGATTATGTCAGTGAACAAAAGAAGTTTATAAAACAGTAAAATGTAAAAAAAAACATATTATACGAACCAAAAATGTATTCGATTCCAAAGCTTAATCAATAATTAGGCTTACCTGAAAAAGAAAGAAAGAAAAGGTTAATAAATTTACTTAATATGAATGATCAAATTGCTACATTGGACCTCGAAAAGAAGGTTAGAAATCAGTTTGTCATGTTTATGTTTTATTTTTTAATCAATGGTTAAATTGTCCAAACTCAAGCTTACGATTGTTTCGTTGATGTTCCCCAAATTAATTTCACATCACTCAAACGACCGCGATGTGGGCTTAAATCGTTCTGGGAACCTATAATTACCAAATTTCGAGCACCGGAAACAAAAGACTTGGACCAGACTTCGGGTAGCATTTTAAGCGATGAACCCTACAAAATTATTAGTCATGAACAGGGGAAGACAATTATCACAGTTCTTGGCTTGCTGAGATAAGCTTAAGGATATTGACAATTTAGAAAATATCGAACATTTTGACAATTTTGACAATTTTGACAATTTTGACAATTTTGACAATTTTGACAATTTTGACAATTTTGACAATTTTGACAATTTTGACAATTTTGACAATTTTGACAATTTTGACAATTTTGACAATTTTGACAATTTTAACAATTTTGACAATTTTGACAATTTGAACAATTTTGACAATTTGGACAATTTGGACAATTTTGAAAATTTTGACAATTTTGACAATTTTGACAATTTTGAAAATTTTGACAATTTGAACAATTTTGACAATTTTGACAATTTTGACAATTTTGCCAATTTTGACCATTTTGAAAATTTTGACAATTTTGACAATTTTCACAATTTTGACAATTTTGACAATTTTGACAATTGTGACAATTTTGACAATTTTGACAATTTTGACAATTTTGACAATTTTGACAATTTTGACAATTTTGACAATTTTGACAATTTTGACAATTTTGACAATTTTGACAATTTTGACAATTTTGACAATTTTGACAATTTTGACAATTTTGACAATTTTGACAATTTTGACAATTTTGACAATTTTGACAATTTTGACAATTTTGACAATTATGACAATTTTGACAATTTTGACAATTTTGACAATTTTGACAATTTTGACAATTTTGACAATTTTGACAATTTTGACAATTTTGACAATTTTGACAATTTTGACAATTTTGACAATTTTGACAATTTTGACAATTTTGACAATTTTGACAATTTTGACAATTTTGACAATTTTGACAATTTTGACAATTTTGACAATTTTGACAATTTTGACAATTTTGACAATTTTGACAATTTTGACAATTTTGACAATTTTGACAATTTTGACAATTTTGACAATTTTGACAATTTTGACAATTTTGACAATTTTGACAATTTTGACAATTTTGACAATTTTGACAATTTTGACAATTTTGACAATTTTGACAATTTTGACAATTTTGAAAATTTTGACAATTTTGACAATTTTGACAATTTTTACAATTTTGACAATTTTGACAATTTTGACAATTTTGTCAAAATTGACAATTTTGACAATTTTGACCATTTTGACAATTTTGACAATTTTGACAATTTTGACAATTTTGACAATTTTGACAATTTTGACAATTTTGACAATTTTGACAATTTTGACAATTTTGACAATTTTGACAATTTTGACAATTTTGACAATTTTGACAATTTTGACAATTTTAACAATTTTTACAATATTGACAATTTTTACAATTTTGACAATTTTGACAATTTTGACAATTTTGACAATTTTGACAATTTTGACAATTTTGACAATTTTGACAATTTTGACAATTTTGACAATTTTGACAATTTTGACAATTTTGACAATTTTGACAATTTTGACAATTTTGACAATTTTGACAATTTGGACCATTTTGACAATTTTGACAATTTTGACAATTTTGACAATTTTGACAATTTTGACAATTTTGACAATTTTGACAATTTTGACAATTTTGACAATTTTGACAATTTTGACAATTTTGACAATTTTGACAATTTTGACAATTTTGACAATTTTGACAATTTTGACAATTTTGACAATTTTGACAATTTTGACAATTTTGACAATTTGGACCATTTTGACAATTTTGACAATTTTGACAATTTTGACAATTTTGACAATTTTGACAATTTTGACAATTTTGACAATTTTGACAATTTTGACAATTTTGACAATTTTGATAATTTTGACAATTTTGACAATTTTGACAATTTTGACAATTTTGACAATTTTGACAATTTTGACAATTTTGACAATTTTGACAATTTTGACAATTTTGACAATTTTGACAATTTTGACAATTTTGACAATTTTGACAATTTTGACAATTTTGACAATTTTGACAATTTTGACAATTTTGACAATTTTGACAATTTTGACAATTTTGACAATTTTGACAATTTTGACAATTTTGACAATTTTGACAATTTTGACAATTTTGACAATTTTGACAATTTTGACAATTTTGACAATTTTGACAATTTTGACAATTTTGACAATTTTGACAATTTTGACAATTTTGACAATTTTGACAATTTTGACAATTTTGACAATTTTGACAATTTTGACTATTTTGACAGTTTTGACAATGTTGATAATTTTGACAATTTTGACAATTTTGACAATTTTGACAATTTTGACCATTTTGAGAATTTTGACAGTTATGACAATTGTGACAATTTTAACAATTTTAACAATTTTGAAAATTTTGACAATTTTGACAATTTTGACAATTTTGACAATTTTGACAATTTTGACAATTTTGACAATTTTGACAATTTTGACAATTTTGACAATTTTGACAATTTTGACAATTTTGACAATTTTGACAATTTTGACAATTTTGACAATTTTGACAATTTTGACAATTTTGACAATTTTGACAATTTTGACAATTTTGACAATTTTGACAATTTTGACAATTTTGACAATTTTGACAATTTTGACAATTTTGACAATTTTGACAATTTTGACAATTTTGACAATTTTGACAATTTTGACAATTTTGACAATTTTGACAATTTTGACAATTTTGACAATTTCGACAATTTGGCAATTTTGACAATTTTGACAATTTTTACAATTTTTACAATTTTGACAATTTTGACAATTTTGACAATTTTGACAATGTTGACAATTTTGACAATTTTGACAATTTTGACAATTTTGACAATTTTGACAATTTTGACAATTTTGACAATTTTGACAATTTTGACAATTTTGACAATTTTGACAATTTTGACAATTTTGACAATTTTGACAATTTTGACAATTTTGACAATTTTGACAATTTTGACAATTTTGACAATTTTGACAATTTTCACAATTTTGACAATTTTGACAATTTTGACAATTTTGACAATTTTGACAATTTTGACAATTTTGACAATTTTGACAATTTTGTCAATTTTGACAATTTTGACAATTTTGACAATTTTGGCAATTTTGACAATTTTGACAATTTTGACAATTTTGACAATTTTGACAATTTTGACAATTTTGACAATTTTGACAATTTTGACAATTTTTACAATTTTTACAATTTTGACAATTTTGACAATTTTGACAATTTTGACAATTTTGACAATTTTGACAATTTTGACAATTTTGACAATTTTGACAATTTTGACAATTTTGACAATTTTGACAAATTTGACAATTTTGACAATTTTGACAATTTTGACAATTTTGACCATATTTGACAATTTTGACAATTTTGACGATTTTCACAATTTGGAATTGAGTTTCAGTCCCAATTATGTCAACATAATTTTGATTTGGATGCCTTTCGTCGGACAGATCCGACACAAGTGATGACTAAGACAGCGTTGTCGTTGTCGTTCAAAGGCTTCTTCCGATTGCCGGCTGTTCTGCTAACTTTGACGAGACGGCAAACGTCTTCGTTGGGAAAATCGCTTCAAGCGTGAACAATTTATTCTGATGTGGTGCCGATGCTCCGGCAGAGATTGTTGGATTGGGGCTCCCAGCACGATACGTGTCCGTTAGTTACGGGTTCGGGTTTTTTATTTCTGAGTCTGAGACCAACCATTTTTAGCAAACTCCAAATCCAAACGACCGGGAAACGGAGCGGAAAATCTCAAAGAGGGAGGAAGAAGCAAAAGAAATCCCGCAGCAGCAACAACGGAAGGAAGCTTCGATCTTCGATGAAAAGCTCGCTAATCAGCCCTTTAACGATCTTATTACATTTCGAATGGGGGACGCCTATAACAACCGTGTAATGTGATTGATTTTGATCTAGCATTCGGAGGGGATGGCAACACTGTCTCTGTCAAACGGCGCATGTCAAACCGTGACAATCGCCGACAAGCAGCCGCCGTCGTAAGAAGCCTACTGTGACTGTTTGTCTGTCTGTTTTGGGGGAAACAAACGGTGGGAATTCTGTAATCAAGCTCCATTTGTTTTCGTTTTTTGGCCTCAGTCGGTCAGTTTTTTTACCTTCATCTGGAAGGTAGAAAACTTCTGGCCACTTTTCATTTGGTCCCCAACTTATAGTATAGTGGTCAATAGCCGTGCAATCTGAAGTTGAAATTGGTGCCCATCTTATGCCCAGGAAGTCAACACAACTAGCTCGATGTCTACCCAAAAATTTAGTCAGTTTCCGTTAGGTGAGTTGCTTCTCGTTGTGACTTTCTTGTGTTGGCCTTGTTGGTTTTAATTTAGGAACCTTCAAAAATCTCTCGAAGACGACGAGATTAGAAATGCAAGAATCATGTCAACTTTCCGAGATAACCCCCCGGTCACGGCCATGTTTTGAAACGAGGATCGAGAAATGGTCACGGTCAAAGTTGATGGGAAAGTTTTGGAGTTGAATCATTTATTTTTTCAAATGGAAAATGAATAAACTTAATTTAGGAGATTCCTTCATAACAAGCTAATTAAATCGCACCACACAGATATTTTGTTCAGAAACAATAGAAATCTTTTTCAATTGAAGTAAATATCAAGTCTAAACAAGTTTAAAGTAACTTTTGGTAGCTTAAAACTAACACGATAATAATTTTCAAACATTTTTAAACAAAAACTTTTTTCAAATTATTTAAATAACTTTTCTTGATATAAATTTTTTTTTTGTTAGTATTTTCCTTAGACGATTTTTGTTTTGTTTTGAAGAAAAGATTGTAGGATAGGATATAAAAAAAGGATGAAAAGGAATTCATATTTGTTGGAATGAAAAAAATAAGTTCAAACTATTTCAAACACCTTCAAAACCATCAAGATTTTATTCAAATGAAGCAAAAATTAAATTTGTATAGAAAACAAATGTTTTATTGAAGCTATATGTTTCTGAAATGGTAAATAGTTTAATTTTAAATCATTGGTTTTTGTCTAATGATGATAAAAACATTCAATTTCAAGCCAATTTGTTAGAAAAAAATCTACAAAGACCAATCATTTTTCAAATTGATCTGTTTTACTCTGACATTTTCTTATATTCTGCACTAGTCCATTCTTTCAGCTTTAAACCTTAAATTTTGCGCAGTTTTCAACCGTTATTTTTTGAAAATACTTATCAATTTAAATTTTAATATCCACTCATGTGATCGCATTTCTTTTTTTTATGTTCACCATCATAATCAGCTCATTTCCTCATCATTAATTCAATATAAGATGTTTCAATTTTTTTATTTTCAATTTAGTTATTAATTACTTGAAAATCTTCTTTTCTTGTGTTTTAATGAATTTTGGTTTTCAATAAATACATTTTCATGATTCTCTTATGTTATCTTCTCAATAAATTCAAATCTCTAAAATCCTTTTTTCTTATTTCCATTTTTAAAATTTTGCAACTTTCTCCAAATTTTTAAAAAAATTCAATTTTTTGATTTTTTTTCAGTTTTTATCTTTATATCGTATTATCTTGTCAATATCTCTTCTTCTGAACTTTTCATCTCCTCATCATCTCATCATCTCATCTTCTCATCTTCTCATCTTCTCATCTGCTCATCTTCTCATCTTCTCATCTTCTCATCTTCTCATCTTCTCACCTTCTCATCTTCTCAACTTCTCAACTTCTCATCTTCTCATCTTCTCATCTTCTCATCTTCTCATCTTCTCATCTTCTCATCTTATCATCTTCTCATCTTCTCATCTTCTCATCGTCCCATCTTATCTTCTCATCTTCTCATCTTTCCATCTTCTCATCTTCTTATCTTCTCATCTTCTCAGCTTCTCATCTTCTCATCTTCTTATCTTCTCATCTTCTCATCTTCTCATCTTCTCAACTTCTCATCTTCTCATATTCTCATCTTCTCATCTTCTCATCTTCTCATCTTCTCTTCTTCTCATCTTCTCATCTTCTCATCTTCTCATCTTCTCATCTTCTCATCTTCTCATCTTTTCATCTTCTCATCTTCCCATCTTCTCATCTTCTCATCTTCTCATCTTCTCATCTTCTCATCTTCTCATCTTCTCATCTTCTCATCTTCTCATCTTCTCATCTTCTCATCTTCTCATCTTCTCATCTTCTCATCTTCTCATCTTCTCATCTTCTCATCTTCTCATCTTCTCATCTTCTCATCTTCTCATCTTCTCATCTTCTCAACCTCTCATCTTCTCATCTTCTCATCTTCTCATCTTCTCATCTTATCATCTTCTTATCTTCTCATCTTCTCATCGTCCCATCTTATCTTCTCATCTTCTCATCTTCTCATCTTCTCATCTTCTCATCTTCTCATCTTCTCATCTTCTCATCTTCTCATCTTCTCATCTTCTCATCTTCTCATCTTCTCATCTTCTCATCTTCTCATCTTCTCATCTTCTCATCTTCTCATCTTCTCATCTTCTCATCTTCTCATCTTCTCATCTTCTCGTCTTCTTATCTTCTCATCTTCTCATCTTCTCATCTTCTCATCTTCTCATCTTCTCATCTTCTCATCTTCTCATCTTCTCATCTTCTCATCTTCTCATCTTCTCATCTTCTCATCTTCTCATCTTCTCATCTTCTCATCTTCTCATCTTCTCATCTTCTCATCTTCTCATCTTCTCATCTTCTCATCTTCTCATCTTCTCATCTTCTCATCTTCTCATCTTCTCTTCTTCTCATCTTCTGATCTTCTTATCTTCTCATCTTCTCATCTTCTCATCTTCTTATCTTCTCATCTTCTCATCTTCTCATCTTCTCATCTTCTCATCTTCTCATCTTCTCATCTTCTCATCTTCTCATCTTCTCATCTTCTCATCTTCTCATCTTATCATCTTCTTATCTTCTCATCTTCTCATTTTCTCATCGTCCCATCTTATCTTCTCATCTTCTCATCTTTCCATCTTCTCATCTTTCCATCTTCTCATCTTCTCATCTTCTTATCTTCTCATCTTCTCAGCTTCTCATCTTCTCATCTTCTTATCTTCTCATCTTAATCTTCTCATCTTCTCATATTCTCATATTCTCATCTTCTCATCTTCTCATCTTCTCACCTTCTCATCTTCTCATCTTCTCATCTTCTCATCTTACTATCTTCTCATCTTCTGTGACCCCCTGAAAAAAATTCAAATTCAATTTGGCCCGTTACTTCAAGAGGTTGCTCACCCCTGCATTAGAGCAATTTTTCTGTTAAAACCTTTTACAGTTTTCGAGAAAATGATTTCATAATAAAAGTAGTCAAAATAGACGATTTTCGAAACCAGGCAGTCTAAATGCGCATATTTATGTTTTTTTTATCAGTCGGACAATTTGGTAAAAATCATCGGAAGATGATCAAACTTTAGCTAATGGTTTAATGAAGTTAATCTTCAACAATATTTCAACTTCATTGGCTTTCAAATCAGCTTTCCAGATAAACAAAACGTTGTTTGATAACAGATATTCGTGAAATAAAAATGCATGTTTTTGAGGACTGATCCCAAACTTCTGGCCGTTACACCATAGTGCGAGGTGATCCCAAACTTTTGGACGATTACTTAAGTAGCTATTTTTAGCTGAGATGATCCGGTTTGAGCTTTAAGTGCAGTTTTTGGAAAATGTTCCAACTTTAAGCTTAGTTAAAGTCATATGAACTCAATATAAACATTTTGTCAAAACATACGAAGAAGGTTTTGCTCACGATCTTTTGAATGAGATCAAAAGAATTGCAATATGTCATAAGCTGGCCGATATATGGTCGATCAAAATATTTATGTTTTTGAGGGGGTCATACCAAAAATTTGGCCGACAGTGTATGTAGATATTTAAGCATTGAATGCAGTTCAATTTAATCCGCAACGCTGCCAACTACAAGCGAGCAATTGCTTGGCGAATTTGCTCATAAATGTTTTTCTCCAAATTTCAGTGTTGCTGGATTAATTCTTTAGAGAGTTTTTTTATTGACACAAAACTAACAGAATGGCTCGGTGCCAAAGTTGAAAATATGCTCGTTTTATTCAGAACTACATACTCAATTTTCCCATACAAACCTGAAAGTTCAAATTTACTCATGTAAACGTTACTTCTGCATTCTACAAAAAATCTAGGGTGGTCTAACCGGTTTTACCGAAACCGGTAAAACCGGTAAAACCGTCCATTTTCCAATACCGGAAATACCGGATTTTGAGACGGTAAAAAACCGGTATTTTCGGTAAATTTTCACAGCTATTTTTTTACCAAATATGTATAAGTGCAAATACTCAAATTTTGTTCAATCAGCTTCAAAATCTAATTGTTGCTAAAACTTGTTGTTGCTTGATTGTAGCTAAAACTTGTCGACGTAATTTTTTTTGACTAAAACTATAGTGGCGTTGAAAAGAGTATTGACAAGCTGACATCTTTCTCTTAGAAGATATTTTTTCATGAAACTTTACACATTTCAGATCAGCTATCGAACTAACGCTCCACAACGTTCAAGTTGCAGACTGTTTAAGTGTACAACGACTGAAGAATAGATACAGCTTCAAGAAATTTAAGATTGCTTAACAATAATCAATGTATTTTTCATTGAAAAACTGGAATTTGGTCAAAAGATGAAAAATTATTTATCTATAAACAGGCCAAGTATATCAAAATCGTTCTAAGCGGTGTCGGGCTTCCACAAATTTAGAATTTAAAACCAAAAATGTTGAAAAATTATTAAAAACTCCCTACTTTGTGTTAAAATATTAAATTTTTCAACAGAGTCAGCAGTTAAACACATGTTCAAATATTTGTAAGGAATTTATTCATCAATATTTTCAAGGTAATTGATGGAATTCTGTTGTTTTTATTTTTAACGCTGTTGAAGCATTTTCTTTTTCCAGACAAAGCAATTATAAACTTTTTATAAATTTGCAAAACTATTATTGTAAAACACGTATGGATCAGATCAAAACAACTATATTTATTGCTGAATTTTAACTAGATTTTGAATAGATTTTTATTCATATTTGTTCGTTTTAATGTTAGAAAGGCAAACTGAATGCGATCACGACCTAAGTTGCGAGGAAAACATTCCTATTTTGGACAACATATAATCTGAAATTATGTGAGTAAACCAGAAGCTTTGTCACAGAGTTTTGTATTTTGCCTAATTTTCATTTACCGTAAAATCTTTTTGTTTATAAAAATATATACATATATTTTGTATATCATTTTCATGAAAGACGTTTTTAAAATTTTACTAAATCTGTTAAATCTGTTCTTAAATCTGAATACTGTATTACAGAGAACAGGACCAAAATTCGTTGAAAATTATATACAACTTCTTTAATTTTTGCAATTTTAAAGCGATATTATAATTATGAAATGAAGGTGATAAATATTATGATTATCATGAGGATGATGATAGATTTATGACAAAGGGATAATTTAAATTGTGTCTTGGCTTTATTTTTCCATATTTTTCAATCGAAAATGTTTCTAAATCTATTGCGTTATAAAGTCTAAGCATTTTATGCCATTCCTACTGCAATTAGACGAAACTTTTTCATGAATTCGATATGCTTTAAAAAATACCGGTTTTACCGGTTTTATCGGTTTTATAAATTAAGAATACCGAAATACCGGATTTGAAAAAAACCGGTAAATCCGACCACCCTAAAAAAATCGGAGAACCATGGGAATCGTGAAAAAAGTTTTGAACCAAAACGAAGCTTTTTCGATCTCAGGGTTGTAGAATATGATCCAATTTCCAACAAATTCTATGTTACCGAAAAAGGTTTGAACTGGAAAAGGAGGATGTGTCCGGATCTGAAATTGAACCCAAAAAATCGTCCACACAGCTATTAGTTGAGACCTGTTTCATTAATTAACACGTGCTTCCTGCCATACGCCACTCAACTCAGTCAGATTCCATTAAGTTGATAACTCCCCTCAGTTTTTTGTTTCTTCATAATTTCTGATAAGAAATCGAAGCCACATGTTTCTCGCATCGAGCACGTGTCCAAAAACACGACTCTTATTAAGTGCAGGTGCATTCGATCTACGCGCAGCTCGCAGCTTATTAGGAGCGAATAAATTGCACGTTTACCTTTTACCGAAGAGCGATGTGTGGTTATTACGTTTTTGGCGCGTGGCTCAGCGTCCAAAATGTCCCAAAATATGGGGACAGCTGCACCGAAAATGAAACAGAGAAAATATCAATTTAAATTTACTGCCCGGAAGAAAACATGACATAAAAAGTGAATGATCGAGTGATCAGTCGTGATCAGATGCATCCTGGATCCTGGCGAATCAGGTGCTATTGATTCCTGAATTTATTAGGCGACTGCTCTTCTTGATTGAGCATAAGGTTGTTTTTGAGAATGATGACAGCATTTGGTTCCGGATCGTTGATGACAGTTTTTTTTATGGGTAACTTGGAATAAATTACTGTTTCCAAAAGATAGTTTGGAACTAATTTACGTTTGTTTTTGGTTCCTACTTCCAAAACTAGTTTCTTACTTGCCAACTTCCAGTTTTTAGAACTTCTATTGAAGGCTTCTGTTTGAGTTTCAAATCTCAATAGAACTTTCTATTAAATCGGATGGGAAAAAATATTTTTTATTTATTCTAAATTAGCAGATGCATTATTTTAGACTGTCTGAAATTATTCAAACTTGATCGCTGTGAGCTGTTCTAACCAAGTTTATTCCCGAAAACTCCACGGATCATCTTGGCTCATCATCCAGGGCGATAAAGTTGATTAAAACACATCGAGCCCCAAGAAGTTTTATTACAGGTATAATGCTCTTGTCGAGAAAAACAGCACCATAAAGAACTGAACAAAAAAAAACGCAACTAATTTCGCTTTCATGGCTTTCGCAAATGGCTGTTATCAAATGGCTTGAAAGAAAAGAAAAAAAAAATCAAATGAAAATACGAAGCCAAGAATAATCTCCTGATCAAAAAATGAGCGTAAAAGGTAGAACGCAAAGAGTGCGAGATTAATTTCGGAAACATGTCGTTCCGGATTGGCACGAACCCTGGAAGCAAGTTCACCAGTCTTCCGGCAGATGGCGGAGTGAATTGAAATAAGAAAAAATAAAAAAAATCAAAAGGGGCAAACGAATAAAACAGCACGTGAAAATGAGGAGTTTACGAGCTTTGTTGGAACTCTTTCTTTTTTTTTTAGACTTAGAACTTGAAGTGGGCTCTCATAAAATTTGTGGGAAAAGACTGGTTTTATCTCCCCGGGGTGAGAAAGGATGGCAAAAAAGAAAAAGCTCGGAACTAGATGGAGTAAGTTTTGTGTTAGCATAACGAGCAGAAATCGCGAGCCATGATTATGTTGGAAGACGATTAGCGTTCATTTAATAACACACGATGGATTTGACCGCTGGAATTTGAAAAAAGCATGGCTTGAGTATAATACATAATTTGCAAGCTCCTGAACACTATGTTTAAACCCGAAAATTTGCTCACCGAAAATTGAAAGAAGATTTTGTGAAAAACATTAATGCAAATAATCCGACAGTTTTATGACTGCAGTTTTAAAAGTTGCAAACATTTAATAAAAACGTGAAACATTCTTATCATTTGAATGTTTTTACAAGAATTTTTTTTAGCTCATTCCTACACTGAAAGGCGTCAAAATTTGAAAAAAACTCCAAAATTAAAAAAAAAATTTTTAAATTGACGAAAAACTTGAAAAAATATTATGCATGAAAAAGTTTAGAATTTAAGGAAATGAAAGATATACAATAAGACAAAATTATCAAAATTCTAGATTATAAACAGTTGCCTAGAATGGTTTGAGAAGATGAGAGGATTCGATAATAAATAGATTAAATTCCATCCAGCTAATGAAAGCGACATTGGAGAAGATTGAAAACGCTAAGATGAAGAGATAAGAAAAAAAGTCAACAAAAGTAAATCAAATGTAAAAGAGAAAAATCATGATAAAATAAAATAGAAAAATGAAACCTCAGAAGATGATTAAATGAACAAATCTATTATATAAAATTCTCTTGTAACGGTGTAACTCCTCCGAAATGACCCAAACGATTCGAATGAAATTATTTTTAGAATATTCTGTAGCCATGCGAATCGGTTTATATCGAATAAAAACAACACAAAGTCGCATCAATTGTCCGTAATTATTAAATTTGAAGTATTTTTAATGAAATGAAAGTCATGGCTTCCATTTTTTCGAGATTTATTTTCCTTTGGGCGGTTT
The DNA here is from genome assembly GCF_029784155.1 of Uranotaenia lowii. Taxonomy (NCBI): domain Eukaryota; kingdom Metazoa; phylum Arthropoda; class Insecta; order Diptera; family Culicidae; genus Uranotaenia; species Uranotaenia lowii. The sequence goes on from NC_073691.1 coordinate 44,911,169, forward strand.
GTTTTTCGTCTCCAAGGTCGAGGCGTCACGACCTGACGTCGTTAGAAGATAGTAACTATGGCATAGCATACTGATCAGTGAGAATATTTTGGCGCGTATTTCTCAACCAAGCATATTTTCAATGCAAGTGGTGGCGATATGATGCCTTGATGTGATTTTTTTTGTTCTTGATTCCTAGCTCACATGGTTATGAATGACGCCAAGATGTGACTCAGGTTGACATTTTGCTGATCGAATAAAACATATAATGTTTGTTTTGCCAAAATCTGAAATTGTAAAGTCGGGCATCCATTTTTAGAGATTTTCTTTTCTTCGAGGGGTTTGTTTTTAGTCTGCATGGGCGAGGCGTCGCTAGCAAACGTTGTTACAAGATTATAGTAACCAAAGCATACTGTTCATTGATCGCTGGAAAAATTTAAAAATTAGGCGCCTATTTCTCAACCAAGAACCTATATTTCTTATGCACGTTGGGGCGATATGCAACCTTTATGTGTTTTTTCCTTACTTATTTGTACACAGCACATGGTAATAAATGACACCTAGATGTGACACGGATTGATATTTTATCGATCGAATCAAAACCATATAAACGATTTTAAATATTAAAACAATTTTTTATTCGTGTTAATTTAAGTAGTAAATTGTTGTCCAAAAGATATGAATTTGGTAATGATAAATATAAAATAATGTCACTTTTTGGACGTTTGAAAATAAGAAATTGGGAAGCTTTACATTCAATTTCGTATAATCTGATACGCCTAGACGCTGGACACATTAACTGAACGAGAGTCTATTCTTTGAAATAGATTAGATAGGATTGAAGTTTTTAAAGCCGAATGAACTTTTTGATTTTTTGCAAACGTAAGTTGAAGTTATCAATAAAATAATCTACTTTTCTATAACAAAAAGTGAGGATATGAATTTTCCGGAAGAATTTTCAATTAAGAAAGTAAACTAGAGCAAGTGCAAACTTTCAACTTTTACGAAAAGTGTATACATTAATTCTTCATCTAAAAATTGTTGGGCCCAAAAAAAACTATCTGATTAATTAAACTCAACTCTTTTTTTTAAATCATTCATCAAAAAACTGTTTACACGTTTACTGTTTGTTTACACACAATTCAAGTACGAACTTAACATGAAAAGTATGTTTTTGTTTAACATATTTTGGCTACATAGAAGAGACATTTGATTCACTTTTTGTTGAAAAGTTTTTTTGTGATTGATATTCCAGGGGCAGCAGATTTTTATGATGAACTTTTAATATGACCTAAAAGTGTTAAAAGTAATATAAATTCATGTAATTTATTTGGTGGAATAAGTGAAAACGCGTCATTTAGCAATGAAACATCTACAATTCAAGAATTTTATTTCCAAAATGGCCAGAAAAGATATCCCGAGTGTTGAGTCTGAAGCGGATATTCAAAATTATTATAAAGGTCTTTGTAAATCAAGGTCTTTTGGTTGAACAGCATTCAGTGAAATTGAAGTACCAAGCATTAATTTATTCCGAAGAAAACTTAGTATATATCAATGAAAGTTGATAAAACAGACAAACAAGAACAAGTATTAAATTAATTTTAAAGTCTTTTCACTGACGCATCTGAAAAAGACCTACGTGTTTTCACTTGCCTCAGTAAATGGGACAAATGTACACTTCGATATTTCTTTTTGTCAACATAACTAATATTTTTTTTGAAAATATGATTTTTTTCAGAAAATATGAAAGTTGAACTGTGGTGATATTCGTTTGCATTTGCCCCTATGTTTCATTTTTGAAATGAACTCACGATACCATCAAAGCCTGAACAGATTATTTCATTTCGATCTATTAAATGTTAAAAAAACTGCTTTTCAATTAAATGTTATTTATCTTAAAAATATTACTTAATCCTAAATGAAATCAAATGAACTAATTTGCATTTTTGCTTGAATAAAAAAAAAGGAATTTGCAGTATACAAAATCGTCAGATTTAATGCCATGACAAATGCTGTTTGGGAACATTTTAAGTTGAAATGTGAAAAGTCTATAACTGAAGTATCAGGTGAAACTTTTTGGAAATGATTTTGGTGAAAATATGGATTTAAATTCAAACTGCTTTGAAGCATGAGGATGATGAAGAAAAAGCTGTTTGAAAATGGTTAGTAAAAAATCTTTTCTTATGTGTTTCAATTATTCAGCTCCAAAGCTAAATGGGAGCTTAAAGCGCTGCGTTAGGCAAAATATTCGGAAAACACTTCAAAATTTTCCAAAGATTCATAAGCAATATATTCCAATAAATGAGATACTTTTTATTTCGGTTTAAACCTTATTGTGAACTCGAACAAAACGGAATAAATCACTAAATGGAATACAGCAAATGGAACATACATATTATCAACATACAGTTACTAATGGAACAAGTAACAAAAAATTGGATTTTAAAAGACCCGTTGAGTTAAAATTCTATGGTTTAATTTTGATAGAATTAAGCGGGACGATTCGAGTAAAGGGAAAGAAGGGAAATGTTAAAAAAAACTAGGAAAAATTGAAAATGAACGCCAAGTTTAACATGGTAAGACGAAGTTTACCGGGTCTGCTAGTGAATATATAAATATCAGAAGATGATCAAATGGGAAGATGAGAAGATGAGAAGTTGAGAAGATGAGAAGATGATCAAATGGGAAGATGAGAAGAAGAGAAGGTGAGAAGATGAGAAGTTGAGAAGATGAGAAGATGAGAAGATGAGAAGATGAGATGATGAGAAGCTGAGAAGATGAGAAGATGAGAAGATGAGAAGATGAGAAGATGAATAGATGAGAAGATGAGAAGATGAGAAGATGAGAAGATGAGAAGATGAGAAGATGAGAAGATGAGAAGATGAGAAGATGAGAAGATGAGAAGATGAGAAGATGAGAAGATGAGAAGATGAGAAGATGAGAAGATGAGAAGATGAGAAGATGAGAAGATGAGAAGATGAGAAGATGAGAAGATGAGAAGATGAGAAGATGAGAAGATGAGAAGATGGAAAGATGAGAAGATGAGAAGATGAGAAGATGAGAAGACTTTTCGGTCATTTTCATGCTATGTTATGTATCTTTTTTGTCACGTTTGCAATTTATACCACATTTACATTGTTGTCATTTTGTGTCTTTTTTTAGTCATTTTTGTTACATTTTTTGTGCAGTTTTTGTGTCATTTTTGTGTTTATTTTTGTAATATTCTTGTTTCATGTTTGTGCTATTTCAGAGTAGTTTTGTTTTGTGATTTTATTGTATTTTTTGGAAGTTCAATCCTCACCCCCCCCCCCCCCCCCCCCTCTTCACCTGTCCATCTACACTTTTTCTTCTGCTCGTCTTTTTTAAAGGGATCCGCTCATTGCGTGTCTGAATGAAAATTTTGAAAAAAAAAACCGTCAACACGCTGCAGCATTCGATTACTCCGTCATGCAGCACTTCTGTTCATTTTTTTTTCCTAGTCTTCCCTATTTGTACGCCTCTCGAAGAATTACCCATAGGAGGGAGCTCACTCCTCTGGGTAGTTACGCATAACGACAATGCTGCTCCGCTAGTTAGGTCTTGTTCAACATGAACACCCAACTAACAATAATTGTCTGCATCGGGAATGAGCAGAATATTAAAAAGCTTCATTTCTGGTATGTATTCACTCTCGGGTTAGTTCATTTTGTTTTTGTTTTTTAGTTTTGTTTCTAGTTTGCCTCCACAACTTTCTTCTAGTCTAAAGATTATTAACAGCAAAAACGTGAGCATATAGGTTCGTTATTCAAATCTATTCCTTTTTGTACAACAAACTGCTGATTAACCCAGAGCCTCGTCTACAATGTATGTACATAGGAAAAGGTTAATTTTGAACAAAATGTAGACAGGCGATTATGAAGTTGTTCTTGAGTCTTGAAATGGAAAATGATCCATTGTTCAGCTGGTTATTAGTTTAATTTTTATTTTCTAACGTAGTTGTTGATTTTGTAAGGTCTTGTTAATTAGTTCCAAGAAGAAGAAATATTGACAAAAGTAAGATTCCAAAAACAACTTGTACTACTTTCGTATTTGAGAACCGTCATAAAAATAAAGTTTTGGCTTTAAAACCCGACACCTAATTCGTTTTCGCTTCTCTACGACAGAAGCCGACAAGAAAACGCAAATCCTACAAGCTTTGGGATAAGTTAGATAATGCAACCTTATACGGTAGACTATCGGAAAAAGAAATTAAGGAGGTGTGAGGAATAAATTAAAATTAAAATTTACACCCAGAAATTGTAACCTGTAACTCATTTCTTTTATAATTCTATTTTTTGTGTGGTCATTTTTATAACTTATGTGACATTTTTGTGTACTGTGCAATTTTTGAGTGTCACATTTAGTGTCACTTTTGAGGAATTTTGGTGTAATTTTCGTGCCATTTTTGGGTTTTTTTCATTTTTGTTCTTGTTAACTTTGTTTCACTTATGCCGTTTTTAACATTTTTGTGTCATTTCGATCTTTTCTGATATTTTTGCGTTATTTTTGCGTTTTTTTTCATGTCATTTTTGTGTCATTATTGTGTCATTATTGTGTCATTTTTGTATCATTTTTGTATCATTCTCTAATTGTAATTGTTGTGTCATTTTCGTGTTATTTCATGTAATTATTGTGACATTTTTTTGTCATTTTTTTCGATTTTTTTTACCTTCGTTTCATTTATGTCGTTTTTTGAAAATTTTGTGTCATTTCGATCTTTTTTGTCATTTCGCAAAATTTTTGTGTCATTTCAAGTCATTTTTGTGTCGTTTTTGTGTCATTATTTTGTCAATTATGTATCAATTTTGTGTCATTTTTGTATCATTTTTGTGTCATTGTTGTATCATTTTCGTGTTATTTTCGTGTAATTATTGTGACATTTTTGTGACATTATTGTGTCATTTTTTTTGTCATTTTTTTCGATTTTTTTTTACCTTTGTTTCATTAATGTCGTTTTTCAACAATTTCATGTCATTTCGATCTTTTTTTGTCATTTTGCGAAATTTTGTGTCATTTTTGTGTAATTGTTGTGACATTTTTGTGACATTTTTAATTCATTTTTTTGTCACTTTTGTTACCTTTTTCACGTATTCCGTTTTTAAACCTTTTTTCCATTTTTGAATAAGTTTTGTGTCATTCTAGTCATTTTTTTGCCGCTTTTGTGTAATTTTTTTGTCATTTTTGTATCATTTTCGTGTCATTTTTGTATTATTCTTGTGATATTTTAGTAACACTTTTGTGCCATTTTTTGGCATTTTTGTTACCTTTGTTTCACTAATGCCCATTTATGACATTTTTGTGTCATTTCGATCTTTTTTGCCATTTTTGCGAAGTTTTTGTGTCAATTTTAGACACAGTAGTCAATCTGTGTCAGTTTTGTGTCATTTTTTTATCATTTTTGTGCCATTTTTGTGTTATGCTTGTGACATTTTTGTGTAATTTTTTTGTCATTGTTTCAACTTTTTGTTACCTTTTTTCACTTATGCCGTTTTTTGACATTTTGTGTCATTTCGATCTTTTCTGCCATTTTTGTATATTTAATGTGTCAGTTTTAGAATTTTTTTTTTACATTTTTGAGTCATTTTCGTGTCATTTTTGTGTCATTTTTGTATCATTTTCTAGTCATTTTTGTGTTATTCTTGTGACATTTTAGTGACATTTTGGTTTCATTTTTGTTTCAGTTTTTTGTTATCTTTTTTTCGCTTGTGTCGTTTTTTTTTGTCATTTCGATCTTTTTGCGATTTGTGTGCAAGTTTGGTGTCATTTTAAGCCATTTTTTTGTCATTTTTGGCCATTTTTGTGTCGTTTTTGTGTCGTTTTTGTATCATTTTCCTGACATTTTTGTGTTATTTTTGTGACATTTTTGTATCATTTGTTTGATGTTTTTGATTTAATTTTTGGATACCTTTGTTTCACTTATGCCGTTTTTCGACATATTGTGCCATTTCAATCTTATTTTAGTATAGTTTTTGTGTCATTTTTGTGTAAATTTTGTGTTACTTTTTTGTCATTTTTGTATCAATATGTGTCATTTTGTGTGTCATTTTTGTATCATTTTCGTATCATTTTTGTGTTATTTTTGTGTTATTCTTGTGACATTTTTGTGTCATTCTATTTTTTCATTTCGTAAGTTTTGTGTCATTTTTAGTAATCTTTGTGTCGTTTTATGTCATTTTTGTGTCATTTTTGGGTCATTTTTGTATCATGTTCGAGTCATTTTTGTGTTATTCTTGTGACATTTTAGTGAAATTTTCATGCCGTTTTTTTTTATTATTTTTTAGTTATTTTTATTTCATTTATACCGCGTTTTCTTAAATTTTTGTGTCATTTCAATCTTTTTCGTCATTTACGCTTGATTTTTTATCAGTTTTGATTATTTTTTTGTCATTATTGTGTCATTTTTGTGTCATTTGGTGTCATTTTTTGTCGTTTTTGTTTTATTTTTTTGTTACCTTTGTTTCACTTATACCGTTTCTGGACATTTTTGTGCCATTTCTTTTTTTGCCATTTTTGCGAAATTTTTGTGTCAATTTTAGTTATTTTTGGGAAATTTCGTGTCATTTTAAGTCATTATTGTGTCATTTTTGTATCATTTTTTATCAATATTGTATAATTTTTGTGTCATTTCTATGTTAATCTTATGCCGTGATCTTTTTATGTCATTTCGTTTTTTTTGCCGTTTTTGGATAATTCTGTATCATTTTTGTGGCATTATTGAACCATTTTCGCGTGATTTTTATGTTATTCTTGTGACATTTTTGTTTCATTTTGTGTCATTTTTGTTTCAAATTTTTGGTACCTTTGTTTCACTTAAGCGTTTTTGACAATTTTAGGTCTCTTCGATCTTTTTTGCCAATTTTGCAAAAGTTGTGTGTCATTTTTGTGACGTTTTTGTACATTTTTGTTACGTTTTTGAACATTTTTGTGTCATTATTGTATCATTTTTGTGTCATTTCTGTGTTAATCTTGTGAAATTTTAGTATTATTTTTGTGTCATTTTTTGGTCATTTTTGTTCCAATTTTTTGTTACCTTTGTTTCACTTTTGCTGTTTTTTTACATGTTCGTCTTATTTCGACCCTTTTTGCCATTATTGCTTTTTTTTTTTGTCATTGTTAGGCATTTTCGTGTCATTTTTGTATAAGTTTTGTATCATTTTTGTGTTATTTTTGTGGCATTTTTTTGACATTCGTGTGTCATTTTTTATGTCATTTTTGTTTCAGTTTTTTGATACCTTTGTTTCACTTATGTCGTTTTTTAACATTTTTGTGTCATGTCAATCTTTTAGCAATTTATGTATAGTTTTGGTGTTATTTTTAGGCATTTTTTTTGTCATTTTTGCATCGCTTTGTGTCATTTTTGTATCATTTTTGTGTCATTTTCGAATCATTTTTATGTCATTTTTGTCTTATTCTAGTGACATTTTTGTGTCATGTTTTTGTCATTTTTGTTTCCATTTTTTGTTAATTTTGTTTCATTTATGCCGTTTTTGTGACATTTTTGTGTCATTTTTAGTCACTTTCGTGTCATTATTGTGTCATTTTTGTATCATTTTTGTATCAGTTTCTGGTCATTTTTGTATCATTTTCGTGTCATTTTCGTATCATTTGTGTTTTTCTTGTGTCATTTTTTTTTTCAATTTTTTGTTACTTTTGTTTCATTTATGCCGTTTTTTAACATTTTTGTGCCATTTTTGTATCATTTTGTTATATTTTTCGGGTAATTGTTTTGACATTTTTGAGACATTTTTGTAACATTTTCGTGACATTTTTGCGTCAATTTTGTATCTGGCTCGTGTCATTTTTTTTCCTTTCGTGTCGTTTATGCAATTTTGCCGATAGTTTTTATTTTATTAAATTTTTATGTAAGTTTTTTATCATTTTTGATGATTTTGTGTCTTTTTATCCTCAATTTTTGTCGTTTTTGATCCAATTCTGTGTCAGTTTTGTGGATTTTTGTGTGATTTTTTTGTCTTTTTTTAAGTTAACTTTGTGCAGTTTTTGAGCCACTTTTGTATCATTTGTGTGTAATTTTTTAGTGTCATTTCGGCCATTTTTGTGGCATTTTGGTGTCATTTATGTGCCGTTTTTTATTTATTTATTTTTTTTCATTTAGGTTTTTTCGTTCCTGTCTGTCATTCTTGTCTTTTTCATATTTGTACCTTTTTGTGATGTTTTTCGTACTTTTTAAATTACCTTTCGAAAACTTTTTGGGCAATTTTTGTATAGGTTTTGATGTTGTTTTTTGTATAATTTTCGTTTTATTTTGTTTCATATTGATAATTTTGTCAATCTAGCCATTTCAATATATTTTTTTAATTTGTCCTTTTTATTTTTGTACCGCTTTTAAATCTTTTTTTGTTTTTTTTCTATCGTATTCTGGAATTTTTGTGTCACGTTTGTGTCATTTTTTGTCATTGTCATGCTATTTATTTAACATGTCTGTGTATTTTTTTTCTCATTTTTGTGTCGTTTATAAAATCTATTTTGATTTTTTGTTATTTTGTTTCATTTTGCGTCGTTTAATTTCTTCCATTTTTATTTGTAATCTTTTGTGTACTGTTGTGCAGCTTTTTATGTTCTTATTTTGTGTCAGTTTTGTGCGATTTATGTGTCTTTTTGTGTCATTTTTGTGTATTTATAACGTTTTTTTGATATTTTATGTCATATTCGTGTCGATTTAGTCTTTTTGGTTCTTCATGTAGTTGTTACCATTTTTTCTCATTTTTGTGCAACTTTTTTTTGGCATTTTAGTGCCATTCTTATCGTTTATTCATTTTTGTCCTGTTTGGTCTGTTTTTGTCAATTTTTTTTTGTTAGATTTTCTCGCTTTTTCGGTCATTTTTGTATTATTTATTTCGGTTATGTTGATAAAATCGGCCCTTTTTCGTCATTTTTCATTTTTTATTCTTTTCCATTTTTGTGCAAATTTTTTATCATTTTTGTTTTGATTTTGTGTCTTTTTATTCTCAATTTTTGTCATTTTCGTTTCAATTATGTGTCAGTTCTGTGGCAATATTGTGTGAATTTTTTGTAATTTTAGTACCGGTTATGTTATGCTTTTTGGCAACTTGGTCATTTTTGTGGTTTATGCCATTTATTTTTTCTATTTGTCATTCTTGAGTCATTTTTTTCCACTTTTAAGCCGTTTTTGTGACATATTTATGACATTTTTGTGACATTTATGTGACTTTTTAAAGTCATTTTTGTGCAGTTTTCGTGCAACTTTTTAGTGTCATTTCGGCCATTTTTGTGTCTTTTTCGTGTCGTTTCTGTGCCATTTTTTATTTTTTATTTCATTCAGGTCATTTCGTTCCTGTTAGGCATTCTTAGCCTTTTCATACATTTTTTTTAAATTTTAACCGTTTTTTAATTTTTGTATCACTTTCAAGTCATTTTTGTGTCATTTTTCTATATATTTTTTTTAATTTTAATGTCGTTTTCGCGTCAGCTTAGTGTCGTTTATTATATTTATGTTATTTTGTTTCTTTCTGCGTCATTGAAATTGTACTTTTGCCAGTTTTCTTTATTAGATTTTTTATTGTTTTCGTGTACTGTTGTGTAGCTTTTGATTTTTTTTCTATCTTGTGCCAGTTTTGTGCCATTCATGTGTCTTTTTGTGTCATTTTTGTGTTGTTATAACGTAATCTTTTTAATATTTTATGTCATATTCGTGTAAATATAGGGTTTTTGGTCATATTGATTCTTTTTGTATTTTTTGCGATTTTTTTTTCATTTTTGTGCAATTTTTTGACATTTTTGTGCCATTCTTTTCATTTGTTCATTTTGGTCCTGATTGGTCTTTTTTACCATTTTTTTAGTCATTTGTATTATTTATTTTGGTTTTGTAGGTCCATTTGCTCCCTTTTTTTCTTTTTTATATTCAATTCTGTTTTTTTTTTGTATCATGTATCTATCATTTTTGAGTCATTTTGATCATTTTTGTGTTATTTTTGTACTATTTTAGGTTTTTGTGCAATTTTTGTCATCTCTTTTTTCATGTCATTTTGTGTCATTTTTCAGTCATTTTGTGTTAGTTTTTTGGTTTTGTACCATTTTATTTTCATTTGTGTTCTGTGTTATTTTGAGTAATTTTTTTAACATTTTCATGTAACTTTTGCGTCAATTATGTGTCATCTTCATGCCATATTGTGCCATTTTGTGCTATATTTTGATCTAAGTAAAAAAATTGTTTTTTGTTCTAAGTAAAAATTGTTTTTCTTAAAATGTAAAGTCGTTTTTTGTCGGTTTTGCATTATTTTTCTTCTATTTTTATGTCTTTTTCAATTCGTTTTCGTGCCATTTTTGCGTCTTTTTATGTCAATTTTTTTATTGTTTTTGTATCATTTTGTATTATCTATATTTGTGTCGTTTTTGTGTCATTTTTGTGTTTTTTGTGTAATTTTCGTTTCATGTTTTGGCATTTTTATCATTGTGTCAGTAGTGTGTTACTTTTGTATCATTACTTGAGTTATTCTTGTTTAATATTTGTGTGATTTTGGTTTCATATATGTGTCATATTTGAGCCATGTTCGTGCCATTTTTGTGCAATCTCCGAATCATTTTTTTGTAATTTCGAGGTTGTTTTGTCAATTTTGTAATTTTAGTCAGCTTTGCCATTCAAAGCAAAGCATTTTTTTTTAAGTTTCATCTACACTTTGAATGTTCTGCGTAACTTTGAGTGTACAATCATCGGTGATCGCTGCAAAAATCATAAAGGAAGAACCACATCTACTTGAGCGAAAAAAAACAGTAGGTACACCAAAAGCGGAAGGAAAGCAAAAAAAACCGGGGGTCCGATCAAGACGAAAAGTCGTCGGTTCCCACGGATTGTAATTAAATAATAATGCATTCAAGTTATATCAAGACCTCTTCTCCCTCGCACAACCCTTTCGCTTTTTTACTTCGTCTTCCGATGCTCATACATACTTATATTGCCTCGGCTCATACCAAGGCAACACTTTGTTGAAGAAATGGATGCATGACTTTGGCTTCCACATCGGCTTGATGGCCGGTCACAAGACCGCAAAATCGATGTGAAACCCCCTTCGCTTTTTGGTCCCACCGTTGATACAACCTTACTCCTCCACTTGGCTCATTTTTTTTTCTCTCCTTCATCCAACTTTGGCCCCTTCAAGAACCCATTTCATTCGATCAGGTCTTTTAAAACGTGTGTTATAGGTAGTGTGTTTCGTTTTTCCTTCCTTCATGTCAGCCCCCTTTGAAGCCACTTGTTTGCTCGTACTACTTACAAATGCATCTGTGAGCATTAAGACCTCCACAAAAAGTCGTCGGCTTAGTCATCGAGAAGAGGAAGAAAAAAATCAGCGCTTTCCCTCAAATGAAGAATCACTCTGTGTCGACAAGTGTAAGAAGTCTGTGTGAATGGAGCAAAAAAAAAACACACCCGCAGTCGCATTTGATCCTGATCTAATTCCTCTCGGGGGCTAGCTCTAATTGTACCCGAAGACGACAACGAAAAAAAACTACACAAGAACTTAGCCTACAGAGAGCCCCACGAAAAAAATACACTGGTACAAAAAAACCACCCAACCGTATCAGGACAATGTTCTTTCTCAGGGGTGTCCGAATAAATAAATATTCATAAATTTTACGTTTCCTCTTCTCTAAGAAGTGGAACACTTGTACGTTTATACATGGCGACCGTGAAAAGACCCACTGGCGAAGAAAGCATCGAGTTTTTTTTGTTGCCGTCTTCCTTGTCAGACGGTCGTAGTTTCTTGCGCCGAGGAAATGGAACGCCTTGAAGAAAAAGTGCTATTTCAGGGTGCTATCAATCCAGAGGTAGCTGCTAGTTAGTAAGAAGTAGTAAGAGTTCTCGAAGAAAAGAACACGGAAGCGAAATTCTCACGGTCATATTCTTTGCACTTTGATCTGACTCTTTCTCTGACTCTTTCTCTGACTCTCGCACTTACCTTCTTTATGGCGTGAATGTAAGTAGTAACAGTGAGAACCCTTTCTTATGGTCAATATATGGGTTTTAATTTATGGCGATTATTACGCGACTCATAACGAAAATTAATCGCTCATATCGCAAACGTGGGGTTCAGAAAGGCCGGAGAAGTCAACAGGTTGGAATGGGAAAGTGATCGAGAAATTTTGGGAACTCTTCAATGAAATTTATAATCATTTGAAGAGCGAATAAATTACTTGAATAATCAAAATCATTGTGATATTCAATCGATCTCTTTCGAATCGGTGAAATGATCGGTGGCTATTCTCTCGATGTGCCTTTTTCTCATTTTCAAGCTGTTCAAGCAGTCCCTCGACTTTCATCCCTGTTAACCCTTGTCGCAAACTGCCCTCGCTTGAAATTCAGCTTGCTTAAAATTTTTATCGATATGTTCAGGCTGTCCTCTCAACTCGCCTTTTCAATTTCAAGCAGTCCTCTCAACTTGCTTGAAATTTTTATCTATATGTTCATGCTTTCTTCTCAACTCGCCTTTTTAATTTCAAGCTGTTCTATCAACTTGCTTGAAATTTTTGTAATCTGTCATCTCGACTCGCACTTCAGTTTTAGGCTGTTCTCTCAACTCGCTTTAATTCTTTATCGATGTGTTCAGGCTGTCCTCTCAACTCGCCTTTCAATTTCTAACTGTCCTCTCAACTCGCTTGGAATCTTTATTGATATGTTCAGGCTGTCATCTCAACTCACCTTCCAATTTCAAGCTGTTCTCTCAACTTGCGTGAAATCGTTATCGATATGTTCAGGCTGTCCTCTCAACTCGCTTGATATTTCTATTGATATGATCAACTCGCTTGAAATCTTATCGATATGTTCAGGCTGTCCTCTCAACTCGACTTCCAATTTAAAGCTGTTCTCTCAACTCGCTTGGAATCTTTATCGATATGTTCAGGCTGTCCTCTCAACTCGACTTCCAATTTCAAGCTGTTCTCTCAACTCACTTGGAATCTTTATCGATATGTTCAGGCTATCCTCTCAACTCACCTTCCAGCTCGCTTGATATTTCTATCGGTTTGTTCAGGCTGTCCTCTCAACTCGCCTTTTCAATTACAAGGTGTCCTCTCAACTCGCTTGAAATTTTTATATATATGTTCAGGCTGTCCTCTCAACTTGCCTTTCAATTTTAAACTGTCAAATTGCTTGAAATTTCTATCGATATTTTCAGGATGTCTTCTCAACTCACCTTTTCAATTTCAAGCTGTCCTCTCTGTGGTGGATATGAATACAAATAAGCAGTTAGATAGAAAATAAATTATAATATTCACATATCATTGAAATCTGTTAATCATGTATGCTTATAATCATAGAAAAAAAAACTAGTACTTTTTCTGTTCAATTAAATTAATATAGGTACTTAGAAGAACCACTTTTCATCACATACAATCACAAAAATGAAAAATAGGTACTTATCTTAAAGGTCCGAGCTCCGAATCAGTCTAGAGTACACTTGAAATCCAACAGTCCTCTAAAAGTACAACGGTTTTGGACCGGTCTGGGGGCGTTGTACCAGCCTCTTGATTTTTTTCACTTCCAACAACGCAAATCTTGGATACATCTTGCCTCCTCTTATTGATCAGATGACATCTTGAAATTATTTTTTCCATATTTAAAAGTTACAGAAAACTAACACTACTCGGTATTTTCCGATTTTTGTTTGAACCATGTTAAGGGGGGGGGTAGGGTCTTACACTTTCAAAAAATCGATTTTTTTATTTTTTTATTTTCTTATTGTAAAACATTTCAAGAATGTTGTGTCAAATTTTCAAGTCAATTGAAGCAAAACTGTAGAAGTTATAGGCCTTTATCTCCTCCTATCTAATACTGCAAGAAAGCAAGAGCAGAAACTTCAAACGCGTTTTTCTCGAAAGCACATTTTTAAAGTCCGTGGACATCGTCATTTGAAAACTACCTATCCGATTCTTTTCAAATTTGGAACATATTTTCTACATATAAAATACTAGACCCCAACGTTTTTCTTTTTTTGATTTTTTTACTTTGGGGAGGTTTTAGAGGTGAAAAATGGCGGATTTTTAAGTGAAAAATCGTAGTTTTTACTTCAAACAGCCACAAAAATTTCATAAAAATATTTTTAAGTTGAATAAAAACGTTGGGGTCCAGAAAAACATCTATTAAAAATATTTTGCTCTGATTTTTTGACTTCAGATGATTCTGTGCTGAGATACAGTGTCCACCGTGAAAAAAATCGTGAAAATGGTGTTTTTTTATACCAGTTAGACCCTACCCCCCCCCCTTAAACAACTCGACTTATTTTAAGCTAGAATACTTTTGCCATTGATCGCAGCAATCATAGCAATTCGTCAAAAGTTCTATTTGTGTCGACAAAAACTTATTATTGCTGGTAGCTCCACCCAATTGGCACACAAACCAAATTTTCTTCAGATTTAAAAAAATTTAAAATCATTACACTCAGAACTATACGAGAAACTTCATGAAATCTCAAACCTCAGATAGTCGCACATAAATTTTCATTGATTGTTTTCAACAGTTTCTTCATTAAAAATATTTCCACAACTGTTCCAACAACCGTTCAAGCTTTCACAGATGGATCCGACAAAAGCCAGTTTAGTATTGAATTGATTCATAAGAAAAATGATATTTGTATATACCAGTTATAATGTTCTTCATGTCAAACATTTCCATTTCAAAATCTCTTAGAAATAATCTAAGTCAAAATAAAAAAAACATGCTTTCAATCAGCTTATTAGCTTAGCTTAGCTTAGCTTGGTTGACTACTCACATCCACCTTAAACTATTCAATTCGAAATGCTTAATCAACATTTTTCTTTAGTATAAGTTTACCAATGTAAGTTTAAGTTATGTATCTATAAAATGTTTTCGTTAATTGGAAAATATCGTTATGAAAATAAATGAATTTCGAATTCCACGATCGCAGGCGTGGCTCAGTAAAACGAGTTCCAAATCGCCAATGGTTGCTACTCTGTGATTGGCCGAGGCCATCAGTTTTGTTCAGAGGTCAAATGAACGGAGGCTTGGATTGGCCGCACATTCACAATACTCAAACCCGATACTCTCTCTTTAAATATCAATAACGGCGCCGGCCACGTCCTTGTAGTCAATGGATAGGTTGGAAAAGGTAGAAAGGGATGAAAGTTCAATCTTGTGCTTTAGGGCCGATAGGTCACCTCTGCATCCTAGCAAAACAATTTTAGTTTGCAGGTGTGGGTTAAAGGATATGATCGGGAGACACTTTTGACAAGTGTGATCAAAATTATCAAGCCTATTCTTCTACTCCCCTTCTATTGCCTAGTTTAATTAGTTGATATTTTTTCCTGGAAATTATTCCCTATCTTAATCTTACAATAAGTCTCACTACTGAAAGTCGAAACAAAATTACCTTAGTTTGGTTCTATTTTAAAAAAAAATTCAGAACAATGTTCCGTTTGTTTGGATTACGTGCCGCTACTAAGCCTATCTTTTTATGACCAATCACCAATGTTACTATACCTAAAACTGCTTTGATTAAAAAATCAAAAACATTTGAACAAATGTGCTAAATTGATTGATTTCGTTACTTCTGAATACTTTTTTTTTGTCGACTTTTAAGTACAAAAAAAAAGATCAATGAATTTCAAAAATTTCACAAAAATAAAAATTAAATTGTTAGAATATTTTGTTGCTTTTGTGAGATAACGCTATCACATCAAAAGTTATTGATGATATTGAAATTCTAACATATTGTTAGGAAACTTTATGTAACCCTTAATGTAAGAAAGGTAAAGAACGCAAAAATTTTCTGTACTCATTTTCTTGTTGGACAGGCTATTCTCCTTACTTTCTATTTTAGTTTATTTTGTTTTCATTCGTAAATCTACGGCACTTGACATTCTTAAATATTTAATTCAAATAAATTTAATTTTATTTTGTTATATTTCTTATTAAAAATTATCTAAAAATAAGTTTTAAACTAATTATATAATTAATATGTAGTTAAATTATTATTTCATATTTACTTAAGCAAAATCAAAACTGATATTATAATCATCTTAGAGCGTACATTTCAAAAAAGAATGCTTAACATGAAAATAAATTACTAAATAATCTCAAATGTTGTTTAGTTTTTCTTCAGAATTTTCTCGATGTATTTTCATGCGCTTTTAAAATTTGTTCAGGCTTATATAAAATCAATGAATGGAAAATAAAAACATGAATTATACCTGTTCAAGTTGAGATTTTTTTTAACGTGAATCTGATAGGGTTTTTAAAATTTACTCCAAAAATTGTATTCAAGTTCCTATGGAAATTTCATCGAACTCGACTATCATACGAGTTTCTATGAAATCTGAACTTTATGAAGGGGTTTATCGAACTTCCGAACGGAATGTTTCCAGTCATCAAGTATCTACGCTGTCAAAACTTTGTAAATTCACTTTTTTTTTAAATAATTATAGAACATCATTTATAACTATGATGCCAAATTGTGATGCCAATTATGAATGCCAACAAATAATGCACAGTTTACACAATGTACTTATCTTTTAACCGTCCTAAAATTATTGA
Organism: Uranotaenia lowii; assembly: GCF_029784155.1. NCBI lineage: Eukaryota > Metazoa > Arthropoda > Insecta > Diptera > Culicidae > Uranotaenia > Uranotaenia lowii. The sequence continues at coordinate 44,927,688 of NC_073691.1, forward strand.
ATAAGCTGCTCTCCAGTCTTTTTGAGTTGGTCCGGGAGGCGTAGCACCAGACTTTTTTAACCGCAGCTTCTCAAAAACTCTGATTAAAACACTTATTCCACCGATTCAAATGCAGAAAATTCACTTTCTCTATATAAAACACTTTTGGGAGAGTTCTTTTTCGGATTTCTTCGAAAATTTCCTTCTTGAAGAAAATTTTCGCGGACGGAGTGAAATAAAAACGCGTGCCGCTCACATAAAGCATCGCCTACTCCTCATAAAAAAACATGTTTTCAATCAGCTTATTTTAATGAAAATAAGACTAGCAAAAGGATGGTTTGCTAAACTAATGGCTCCAAGAACATGATAACGTTCCAATTAAACAGATACCCCATGATTTCTGCAAAGAATCGATTATTTAATAATTTCATAACAAAAGACATTTTTCTGTACCCAAAAATTGCACTAGGACACACAGCTCAAAATATAGACAGCTAATAAAAACAAAAAGCCATTTAAAAAATAAATTTTTTGTTTGAGTTTCAAGGTTTACGTACCTGCTATGTATATGCTTTTTTGAACATTGGCATTAATAACGAAAAAGGTTTGAACAGTTTGAACTAAATAAAATAAAATGAAGGTTACACATGCTCATTTTTTATAACTATTTATGGTTCTTTTATAACCATTTTATTGTTTTTGCTTCAAAACTTCGAATATGGTTTTTTTTAAACAATTTCATTAGACAATTTTCATCCGTTTTGATTATGCTCGAGCATTACCCAAAAAATGCTTGAAAAATTTGGCGCTTCTTCGCCGCCATTTTGTAAATGATTGATTCGGCAGCCGGGTGTGTTTTACGAGAAGAAAATTTTAATCGCTCTTTAATGCTTTAGAAATCAATATCATACGGCGGACATCTTCTTCTGAAGGTGAGTCTTCAATTATTTGCCAGGTGGTTGAAATTAAAACTAAATTGCAAATTGCATTTCCTCCACAATATGATGCTGAAATCTGGACGATCTCCTTTAATTCTGGTATGGACATTTTCCGTACCATCCGGAAAGCTGAATCGGGTTAGACTGAGTAAAAACCTGCTTGCGGTGGGTGTTTGTTTAAAGTGAATTTGCTGGAAAAGATAAGAAACACTCCGAAGCTGGCTCGACCCTACAGCTCTGACACTGCCTTATTTAGCCTGGATGGAGGTTATCATTCTCAGGTATGTGAATTTCAACCTCTTTTTGAAATAGATACCTGGATTTTCAATTAAAAAACTTTTGCAGGTTTACCGAAAAACCGTTCAACTTCGGTAGTTTTTTCCACTCATCTATTTGCATTGGATGGATTGAAGTGTTCCCGACGAATAACGTCTTCCGATGGAGAAAAGAATTTGATCGACAAGTTCCGTGTCTCGGTATAAAGACACGAAAGCGAAATATTCGATTCAAACCCCTGGATTCCTAAAAATCATGAGTTTTAAACCTCAGATGCAACTGCAACAAAAGATAAACATTTTCGTAAATAGCCCTCCAAAATTCAAATAAGGTTTAAATAATAACCATTTTCAACATCTCTGCCCTTGTTTGCTATGTTTGAGAAAAACCTTATTCCACCTTAAACAGGAGAAGTCATTTTATGGGTTCTCACCAGAGATGAAAATGTGCCTGATTTTTCGAGGCTCTGCCTGACAAGCCATTGAAATTCCCTGTTTTTTTTTTTTAAATATGCCTGATTTTGCCTGATTTTTTGCGAATGTGATGAAAAATGGGTAGTAGGGAACTGGATTAGGTACCATTGCTGAAGTTAAAAAGTTAAAATGTGTCTGAAACAAAGCAATCGAAAGATTCCCTTTAATACTTATTAAAAAAAGGAATCTTTCGATTGCTTTGATTCAGTAGAATTATTCAGCCAAGTAGACGCACAACACATATTAGAGTGAAAATGTGGTGTGATGACCAAAAATAGGTCAACACTTTAAGAGAAATTTCCGTTACTTTAACGTAGCCTGATTTTGCCTGATTTTTATTACATCAGCTCCCTGGTTTTTGAAAAAAAAAATGTTGGCAACCCTGCACAGTAAACGAATATTACCGAGTTCGGTAATTTTTTTTACCGAAATCCTAACATTTGTTAATCGTTAAACTGTTCGGTAATTTTTTCGGTAAAAAATAAACGAACATCGGTAAATGAAGAATCGATTAATCGATGTTCGTTTATTTTTTACCGAAAAAATTACCGAACAGTTTAACGATTTACACATGTTAGGATTTCGGTAAAAAAAATTACCGAACTCGGTAATTTTTGTTTACTGTGTGATTCTCACTGAAAAATCGCGGACCTAACGTGGTAGAGGTCAAAAATGATTATTATTGAGCCATAAATGGTTAATTAAACTCGAGCGTGCACCAAATGTCTCGACATTTTTTGTTCAAACAATGCTCTAGAAAAATTGCGTGAATATTCTTGAAATACACGAAATAGAAAGTTACGTTTACGCATTGTTCAATAAGAATTACATGAGTGATGCAAATATTCAAATTATTTGATATAAAACTAAATTTAAAAAAAAAAATATCTCAAATAACTCACCTGTACGGCACAATTCAGGAAGCAATTGTTCTGGCCCGGCGCATTCAGCAAACCCTTCGAAGAAGGACCAGGAACTCCGGTGCTCATCTGTTGAATCGGACTGGAAATTACGTTGCTCCGGGAGGGCGGAGTTCCCCCGCAGCCTCCGGACAAACCACTAGCACTACTATTGCCACCACTAATATGAAGAGCACTTCCACTTGAAACACCACCACTATTATTAACATTATTAATGTGAACTTCCGAACTTCCTGGAGCAGCATAGGGACTGCCCAGTTCAGCGACGGCCACCACATTCATCGTTGTTCCGGGTATCGTGTGGTGATGACGAACTCCTGCTCCTCCTCCTGAGCTCATGGGCGGACCACTCGAGCTACTGGACATTGTCTTTCAGTTAGTTTTGTTGCAAATTGGTTTCTAATGGTATCGCAGAGGGTCACATTTGTTTCTGTTCCACGGATCAACCAGCAATAAAGGGGGCGGGGCGTGAGAATCCGTGATGATCTGGAAGTATGAATTAAAATTTTGCATTATTTTATCTGCATCTCGACAATTATGAAACATGAATAAATGATGGGTGAATGAGTAGTATTTGAATAACATAACATTAGACTAATAAATGGCTGGCTGGATGAGCGTTTCCTAGAAAAAAATGATAGGAATCCTAGGGTCCGATTGTTTTAATCAAAGGTCTGGTTCAGACGGCGAACAAAAAGTAGCAACATTACATAAGCATTAACATAACTCTTAAGATATGTTAGGTGATACAAATGAAGATTTGCAGTTGTTGCAATTTTATGTTAGGTTAAACTAGGTGTAAACATAAAATGACGATAATATTTGTCTGGGTATCGAAACCAAATGTTTGTCTTTTTTATATAATTTTGATCGCTCAACAATAAACATTTAAAAAAAAAATAGACAGACAAACCAACCAAAGTTTTAAAGCAAAAAAAACAGTGGTACGAAAATCAAACAAAAGTGACAATTAAATAACACAGGTCTGCACAATTTACCTTTTTCCGTGATGTCGAGAGTTTCAGAGCTGATTTCGATTGATTTGAGAGCTTTGAATCAGCAAAAAATCTGAAAAAATATACCTGTTTTTGGAGTTCTAAAGAATGAATTTAAGATATTAAAATCAAAGGTTATAACCAATCATGACATTTCTATCCCCGAGTTGCTGTCCCGATCCGGTAAAATATGGGAATTTCAAGGAAATTTTTAACCAAAATTAAATTTTTCTATTTTACTCGACCCTGTTATGAATAAAGGATTATATTTCCTTGATTTTTCCAACGAATTATTACCAGAAGTTAGATGTTAAGGATGAAAGATCCCAGATAAGAATTCTTCCAAACCCAGCTTCAAACATTGCACAGTGTATCAGGACGGGAATTTAGCGAGACAAAATTAACAACGCAGAAACTATAAGATTTAGCAAACAGTGTCTTCGGCAAAGATGCTTATCAAATAATGTTTTCTGTGAAATTTCATCAAATAAAAATTCGCATGTTTTTGACTTGGGCAGCAAATTTCAATCTTGAAATATTTGTTAGTTATAAGACTTTTTCTTTCAAAAAGATGAATTTTTCAAATTGCCATATCTTAGATTGGGGTAAACAAAACAAATTAACAAAGACAACGTTGTGTGGTTCATCGTATATTTAATAGCCTTATGCATAAAAATAGTAAAATAAGCGATTTAGCCCTATTCCTTACAATTTTGGTTAAATTCATACAAACATGGTTAATATAAATTTCAAAAAAGGTAATTTTTCTTGGAAATACATTTAAACCATGTTTACATCAGTTCAAACTTAAAGTGTTACTTCAAGTTCAATTTCAAATGCCAGCAGCTTTTACACAGTAGATAGAACTCAAGTCTTGTCATGACATATTTGTTGTTGTTTAGTTGTTCACACACTAGAATACATACTATGTTATGACAGAGATTCGATCTCATAACCATGGGCATAGCAGACGTGAGTTCTATCCACATTGTCATAGCCTCTGGCAGTTGAAATCTAATTTGAAGCAACACTTTAAGTGTGAACGTTCATTTGAATAAATGAGAGGGTTCTCCTTTGAAGAGTCAGTCTAATGTGTTAATTTGAATTGTAAACTAACAAACTTTGGTTTCTTTCTCGAGTTAAAAAAATTAGGCATCTGGGATACCTTCAGAAATTGAAGATTTACATTCAAACCACATAACGCTGTCTTTGTTTATGTCTGGTTAAAAATTTAAGTAAATGTTTAAGATTGAATATTTTTCGTAAAAAATGATCTAAAAATTAACTTAAGTTCTGCACAATTTATGCAATAACACAAAAAAATTTATAATGAAACAAAAATTGAATTTCAAATTTGAATTTAAAGAATTTTTCACTTCAGTTTAGCAAAAAAATTATAAACAAAAATATCTTCGATGATCTTAAAATTTTAAAGAATCGGAGTGAAGAATGAAACAACCACACACATACACACACGGAAAGAGGAACATTAAGGTAAAGAAAGAAAGAAAGAAAGAAAGAAAGAAAGAAAGAAAGAAAGAAAGAAAGAAAGAAAGAAAGAAAGAAAGAAAGAAAGAAAGAAAGAAAGAAAGAAAGAAAGAAAGAAAGAAAGAAAGAAAGAAAGAAAGAAATAGCATTAATTAAGCAAACGTTTTTCGAAAAAAAATAACAAATAAATTGAAAACGGAAAAAGGAAGAAGAGCATAAAATAAAGAAAAGTAAAATATATAGAAAAAAAAATCATATTTGGACTTAAGTAAGTTTCAACAAAGCTTGATTCATAACATTAAGAGCAAAAACACTGAAAAGAGATTGAAAAATAAAATAATTTAGAAAAAGAACCAACAAGAAAATGTTAAAGGAAGAATGCAGACCCCGTTCGTTTTTGGCAACATTCGATTTTGGCAACATTCGATTTTGGCAACATCCGATTTTGGCACATGTGCCAAACTCGAACGGTTTTTAGAAGCGACTTTACCTTTTAGTTTTCTCTATAACAGGACCAACATAATTTGGACAAATACAAAAAAAACGTTTTTACGTTCAGAAATGGTGATAGAATACAACAACAAAAACAAAAGTTTTAAAAAAAAGTTATAAGGACTCAAAAATATGAAAAATTAAAAAAATCGAAAACAAATACAAAAAAAGACTAAAAATGACAAAATCAACTTAAAAATGATGAAGAATGGCAAAATGACTAAAAAATCTAAGATTATAAACAAAACAAAAATAAAGCAAAATGCATCAAAAACATGAGAAAAAAAACTTTAAAAATTTTAAAAATGATCGGAAATTGACTTAAAATAATGTTAATGATAATAAAAAGAGTTATTTTGTTAAAATTTGAGAAAAAAAAATTCAGAATAAAAACCGTTCGATTTTGGCAACATTCGATTTTAGCAACACAAAATGTTCGGTCATGTTGCCAAAAACGAACGGGGTCTGTATCAAGAAAAGAGGAAGCAATAATTAGAAAAAAAAAACAAGATGAAAATATGGATATTACAGGGAAAAATGAGCGCAGCAAGTAAAGCAAAGAACAATCCAGCGAAGGAAAAGAAAACAAAATTGCGTAACATTCTGAAACGGTAGAAGAAGCCCGAAGAAAATCGCAAAATAATAATTGAAAAAAATGTAGAAAAATGGCAAATTGAAAAAAGACATTTTGTTAACAATATTAAGAGATTAAAAAGGGAAAACGGAACAGTCAAAATTTCTCAAAATGTGCTCCAAGAGGGATCAAGAATTTAAAATGTTCAAAAAAAAATAAGTTGTCAAAATTGTCATAATTATCAAAATTGTCAAAATTGTCAAAATTGTCAAAATTGTCAAAATTGTCAAAATTGTCAAAATTGTCAAAATTGTCAAAATTGTCAAAATTGTCATAATTGTCAAAACTGTCAAAATTGTCAAAATTGTCAAAATTGTCAAAATTGTCAAAATTGTCAAAATTGTCAAAATTGTCAAAATTGTCAGAATTGTCAAAATTGTCAAAATTGCCAAAATTGTCAAAATTGCCAAAATTGTCAAAATTGTCAAAATTGTAAAAATTGTAAAAATTGTAAAAATTGTCAAAATTGTCAAAATTGTCAAAATTGTCAAAATTGTCAAAATTGTCAAAATTGTCAAAATTGTCAAAATTGTCAAAATTGTCAAAATTGTCAAAATTGTCAAAATTGTCAAAATTGTCAAAATTGTCAAAATTGTCAAAATTGTCAAAATTGTCAAAATTGTCAAAATTGTCAAAATTGTCAAAATTGTCAAAATTGTCAAAATTGTCAAAATTATCAAAATTGTCAAAATTGTCAAAATTGTCAAAATTGTCAAAATTGTCAAAATTGTCAAAATTGTCAAAATTGTCAAAATTGTCAAAATTTTCAAAATTTTCAAAATTGTCAAAATTGTCAAAATTGTCAAAATTGTCAAAATTGTCAAAATTGTCAAAATTGTCAAAATTGTCAAAATTGTCAAAATTGTCAAAATTGTCAAAATTGTCGAAATTGTCAAAATTGTCAAAATTGTCAAAATTGTCAAAATTGTCAAAATTGTCAAAATTGTCAAAATTGTCAAAATTGTCAAAATTGTCAAAATTGTCAAAATTGTCAAAATTGTCAAAATTGTCAAAATTGTCAAAATTGTCAAAATTGTCAAAATTGTCAAAATTGTCAAAATTGTCAAAATTGTCAAAATTGTCAAAATTATCAAAATTATCAAAATTGTCCAAATTGTAAAAATTGTAAAAATTGTCAAAATTGTCAAAATTGTCAAAATTGTCAAAATTGTCAAAATTGTGAAAATTGTGAAAATTGTCAAAATTGTCAAAAAATTCAAAATTGTCGAAATTGTCAAAATTTTTAAAAATTGTCAAAATTGTCAAAATTGTCAAAATTGTCAAAATTGTCAAAATTGTCAAAATTGTCAAAATTGTCAAAATTGTCAAAATTGTCAAAATTGTCAAAATTGTCAAAATTGTCAAAATTGTCAAAATTGTCAAAATTGTCAAAATTGTCAAAATTATCAAATTGTCCAAATTGTAAAAATTGTCAAAATTGTCAAAATTGTCAAAATTATCAAAATTATCAAAATTATCAAAATTGTCCAAATTGTAAAAATTGTAAAAATTGTCAAAATTGTCAAAATTGTCAAAATTGTGAAAATTGTGAAAATTGTGAAAATTGTCAAAATTGTCAAAATTGTCAAAAAATTCAAAATTGTCGAAATTGTCAAAATTGTCAAAATTGTCAAAATTGTCAAAATTGTCAAAATTGTCAAAATTGTCAAAATTGTCAAAATTGTCAAAATTGTCAAAATTGTCAAAATTGTCAAAATTGTCAAAATTGTCAAAATTATCAAAATTATCAAAATTGTCCAAATTGTAAAAATTGTCAAAATTGTCAAAATTGTCAAAATTGTCAAAATTGTGAAAATTGTGAAAATTGTGAAAATTGTGAAAATTGTCAAAATTGTCAAAAAATTCAAAATTGTCGAAATTGTCAAAATTGTCAAAATTGTCAAAATTGTCAAAATTGTCAAAATTGTCAAAATTGTCAAAATTGTCAAAATTGTCAAAATTGTCAAAATTGTCAAAATTGTCAAAATTGTCAAAATTGTCAAAATTGTCAAAATTGTCAAAATTGTCAAAATTGTCAAAATTGTCAAAATTATCAAAATTGTCCAAATTGTAAAAATTGTAAAAATTATCAAAATTGTCAAAATTATCAAAATTATCAAAATTGTCCAAATTGTAAAAATTGTCAAAATTGTCAAAATTGTCAAAATTGTCAAAATTGTGGAAATTGTGAAAATTGTGAAAATTGTGAAAATTGTGAAAATTGTCAAAAAATTCAAAATTGTCGAAATTGTCAAAATTGTCAAAATTGTCAAAATTGTCAAAATTGTCAAAATTGTCAAAATTGTCAAAATTGTCAAAATTGTCAAAATTGTCAAAATTGTCAAAATTGTCAAAATTGTCAAAATTGTCAAAATTGTCAAAATTGTCAAAATTGTCAAAATTGTCAAAATTGTCAAAATTGTCAAAATTGTCAAAATTGTCAAAATTGTCAAAATTGTCAAAATTGTCAAAATTGTCAAAATTGTCGAAATTTATGAGTTTTCAAAGCTTCTTAATTCTCAAAATGATGAAAGCCTTTAATATTTTCGTGAATTCATGTTTCGAACACCATTGAAACACAAAAATAAAAACTTCAAATGATGAGAAACAATCATCGGTTATTTTCACTTTCATTAACTCAGCTTTACCACGTACTAAATCTTCTAGAGTTTATTACCAGTGCATTATTTGGTTGAATTCCAACCACATTCCTTAGTTCAACAGGAGAAATTTGATCACCAACCATCATTAGGCTCGCCAATGCTATGCTGTGGTGGTCACATTAAACAAACCCGACGAACAACATTGATTAAATAAACCATTGGCCACACTGAAAACTGACACTTCGTGCCAAACAAACCGCAATCGGGGAACAGAAGCGCCATCTCTGTACAGTCAAGCGTCAAGCGAATGACAAGAATCAAAGCAAGCCAAACCGAAAATTCCAACCGTTTCAAATGACCGTAAACAGAAAGAAATCAAAAGCATAATAAAGCGGTTTTTCTGCCGATCATAGCACAAAACAATCAACCGCATAAACAAATAACTCGAAACAAAACGAACATAAAGTAAACAAACAATGGTCCGAGTTTTTCTTTTTCGTTTTTTGTGAGTTAGCATTCGCTTATCGCGAGGTTTTCTGTCAGATTTTGACCAGCACTGACTGGCTGCACGATAATCGAGTCAAAGTCGAAAGGCAAATGAAACGACGACGCCTTCAATGCAAACAATCCCAAATAAACGGAAAATAATAACGCCGTCGAAGATCGTAGCTTTACGATCCTGTCAAAGCGGTACAATTAAGTCATAAATAACGCCCCTAAAATTGAGGGAGTTTGGGAATTCGGGAAAGCCAGCAATCTTGGTTTCGGCAGTTTTCGGAGCTGTTGGAGTTGAAGGAGGAAAAAAATCTTAACCGAAAATCTTGTAACTCAACTCGAGTGGGCATTTGAATCGAAAATATGAATGGACGACATAGCACATAACCTACATATATGCAAACATATCAAAACATTTTTATCGTTTTATGACCCACGTTTATTGGAGTTAATTTGATTTGTAGTTTTGAGCTGGTGACAGACAGTTAGGTACTTGGCTGTTGAGGAAAGATAAAAGTTCTTTTACAGCTCTGGCATTATCTTACGATTCTGATTAGTACATTCCCCTATTTTACACGAACAAACGATATGATCGAATTGATGATAATGGGTGTTGTGTAGCATGGAATCTCCACGGAAACCACCCATCATAATATGCTGACTCTTAACCGGCTTATCAGCCAGCTCGCTAGGCTGGCGTGTTCCAACTGACGCGGACACTCGAACTACTCTGCTTAAGCCAACCGTTCGGTGAATGCTCACCCACACAGTTGTGTTATACATTTTTTTTATTTGTATCAATTCATCATTACATTTATATTATATTATTACATTAAATTAGGTGTTCAGCTCAATAATGAACTGTTCAAAGCCCTATAGTTAACTAGATAATAAAATTTATTTATAAGATTTAAACTTGCTGAGCGCAATCAAGTATTTAATGTAGGAGAACATCCTGTAATGGTAAAAATATTTTAAACTTAAAACTAAACACTATCCTAAAATAAAACTAATTATAAAGAGAACGAATCTCTGCGATGGAAGACTGCATCGATTTGCCTCTGAAGTTGTAGATGATTTTGTTGGTCATCTCTTCGATCGATTCAATGCCCGCAATCCGATGAAGATCTTCGGTGCTGTGCCAAGGTGGAAGCCGCAAAATCATTTTCAGAATCTTGTTCTGAATCCTCTGGATGGCTTTTTTCCTTGTCGCGCAGCAGCTAGACCAAATCGGAACTGCATACATTAATTATCGCTGGTCGGAATACTTGCTTATAAATAAGCATCTTGTTCTTCAGGCAAAGTCGGGATTTCCTGTTGATGAGAGAATAAAGAGATTTATTGTATTTATTACATTTCGATTGAATATCTTCAATGTGATTTTTAAAAGTAAGATTCCGATCAAGTGTAAGTCCCAAGTACTTTACGTGATCAGACCATTCTAAGGAAACCCCATTGAAAGTTATGGAATGATTTTCATTAGGTTTTAAAAATTTAGCTCTTGGCTTATGGGGAAATAAAATAAGTTGAGTTTTGGAAGCGTTAGGAGAAATTTTCCACATTTTCAAGTAATTCAAAAAGGAATTTAAATTTTGTTGCAATCTACTGCGTACCACCCGTAAATTCCGACCTTTGGCTGAAAGCAAAGTATCGTCAGCAAATAATCTTCTACCTTTTCCTTCTGGTACATCAGGAAGATCAGAAGTAAAAATATTGTATAAAATCGGCCCAAGTATACTGCCCTGAGGGACCCCAGCTCTAATGGGAGTCCTTTCAGAGCATGAATTTTGATAGCTTACTTGTAAGGTTCGGCTAGTCAAATAATTTTGAATAATGATTTAAATGTTTTCGGCGTTTTCAGACTGAAAACGCCGAAAACATTTAAATCATTACCTCACCAGTCGATAGGAAAATTTAATAATTTTGAATAATTTTAGTGAGATATACAGGAAAATCAAATCGAGCTAATTTAGCTACTAAACCTTTGTGCCAAACACTGTCAAAAGCTTTTTCAATATCTAGAAGAGCAACACCAGTTGAATAACCTTCAGATTTGCTAGCGTTAATCATATTAGTTACACTCAAGAGTTGATGTGTAGTAGAATGTCCATGACGAAAACCAAATTGTTCATCAGGGAAAATAGAATTCTGATTAATGTGAATCATCATTCTATTCAAAATAACTCTCTCAAATAGTTTACTTAAAGAAGGAAGCAAACTAATTGGTCGATAACTTGAAGGCTCTGAAGCACTTTTACCAGGTTTCAAAATTGGAGTTACTTTGGCATTTTTCCATTTATTGGGAAAACAAGCCAAGTGAAAACATTTATTGAAGATTTTAACTAAAAAATTTAAAGTGCTTTCAGGCAACTTTTTAATAAGAATATAGAAAATCCCATCTTCCCCCGGAGCTTTCATATTTTTAAATTTTTTGAAAATCAATTTAAGTTCATCAATATTTGTCTCACAGGAACTTTCAAATACATTTTGCTTAGAAAAAATATCATCAAATTCAAGGGAAATTTGAGCATCAATTGGACTAACAACGTTTAAATTAAAATCATGAGCAGACTCAAACTGTTGGGCTAATTTTTGAGCTTTTTCTGCGTTAGTTAAAAGAAGTTTATCCCCATCTTTCAAAGTAGGAATTGGCTTCTGGGGCTTTTTCAGAATTTTAGTTAATTTCCAAAACGGCTTTGAGTAGGGTTTTATGTCCTCTACTGCTTTAGCAAAATTTTCATTACGGATGAAATTTAAACGACGTTTGATCTCTTTTTGAAGGTCGCAATAAATAAATTTCAAATAAGGATCCCTAGTACGTTGATATTGGCGTCGACGAATGTTTTTCAGTCGTATCAAAAACTGAAGATCATCATCAATTAAAGGTTGATTAAATTTATGTTTAACTTTGGGTATTGAAGCGGCTTTAGCATTGACTATTGAAGTTGTCAAATTTTCTACAGCCAAATCAATATCTTCAATTGAATTCAGTGGAACGTTTACATTAAAATTACGTTCAATAAAATTCCTATATCGCTCCCAGTCAGCTTTTTGAAAGTTAAAAGTTGATTTTAAAGGGTTTTCAATGGGACTTTGGGATAAAGAGAAAGTTACTGGAAGGTGGTCTGAATCGAGGTCCGCATGAGTAACTAATTGGCTACAATGCTCGCCTAAATCCGTTAGAACCAAATCAATTGTGGAGGGGTTTCTAATCGAAGAGAAACAAGTATGCCCATTAGGATATTCAACAGTATAATAACCTGCAGAGCAGTCATTAAATAAAATATTCCCATTTGAATTTGATGAAATATTATTCCAAGATCGGTGTTTTGCATTAAAGTCACCAATAATGAAAAATTTAGATTTGTTTCTGGTGAGTTTTTGTAAATCTCCCTTCAAAAAATTTTTCTGTTCACCGCTGCATTGAAAAGGCAAATATGCGGCAATAATTATAATTTTCCCCATAGACGTTTCTAATTCAATTCCAATTGTTTCTAAGACTTTGGTATTGAAAGAAGGAAGAAGTCCAAATTTGAGACGACTATTGATGACAATAGCTACACCCCCACCTTGTCGATCAAGTCGATCATTTCGCAAAATTTTAAAGAAAGCAATGCTTTTCAAGTTATTGTCCGGCTTTAAAAAAGTTTCAGTGATGGCAGCAATATGTATGTTTTGAGTTTTCAAAAATAAAAAGAATTCATCTTGGTTAGCCAGCAAAGATCTAGCGTTCCAATTCATAATATTTAAACATCTATTTGGATCCATGAGGGAATCGTAAAGTCATAATAATTTTATTAGCATAATTAAAAGAAGTTTGGAAAGCTTCAAACATTGAATTTGCTTTCAACATAAGTTGCATCATTTCCATTAAATTTTGATGCAAAAATTTTAATTTTTCCTCAGTAATCTCACCCAAATCAACAAAATTGTTAGGATCAGAAAATGACGGAGAAGAACAAGTATTTGAATTTCGGGGATTTTCCCAAGCCTTCGCATGAACGTTGAGACTTGGTTTTTTCCCATTTTTATTAGTTAAACCTGAAGAGGGAAACCCATTTTCAACCACCTCTGAGAACGATAAACAACGAGTCTGTGGCGCAGAATCAGCACAGGTAACATTAAAAACACTTCGGGTATTACCCAGCCGTGATTCCAATGTAGGCCGAGGCTGACCGCGAACAGGCAGGTTGTTTGCCGGCCCGACGTGTGAAGACGAAAAAGAGGAAGGAGGAGAAGAAACTTTTCTGGAAACTTTGGGATTTTTCCTAGAAGCAATAATTTTTGCCCTGATGGGACAGTCTAGCGAATTCGAGGAATGATTACCTGCGCAATTTGCACACTTGAAAAATTCTGTTTGTGGTTTATCACCACCAAAAAGGCTTTTAGATTTTTCATGATCGAATGAGCCGCAAAGCATGCATCTGGCATTCATTCTACAATTTTTAGTGCCGTGACAAAAAGCTTGACAACGACGACATTGCGTAATATTTTGAAGGAAATTGGTTGAAGATTTTCGAAAAGGTTCGAATTTGACTCGACAATGAAACATAAGACGAGCCTTTTCAAGAATTTGCAAATTATTAACTTGATCCTTTTTAAAATGGATCAAATAAAGCTCAGGAGCAAAACCAACACTACTGATATTATTCGTGTTGGTTCTTTTCCTCATTTGAATTACTTGAATCGGAGAAAAACCTAACAAAGAATTTAATTCAGTTGTGATCTCATCCGGTGTCTGATCGCCGGTGAGACCACGAAGTACAACTTTAAAAGGACGATCACTTCTAGTGTCGTAAGTAAAAAATTGATGTTTTTTATTATTCAAATAATTTAAAATTTTTTGAAAATCATTAAAAGATTCCGCCAAAATACGAGCAGTTCCCCTTCGACCGATCTGAAAAGAAATCTTCACATCCTTGACGGAAGTGACGATTTCTTTTCGAAAGGCATTGAAGTCAGGAATCGTGACCGTAATTGGTGGAACCTTTTCGTTTTTAAGAGTATAAGAAGAAGAAGGTTTCTTAGTACTCTTATCAGAATTAAATATGAATATTTCCTCATCACCGATGTTATGAAGGACATCGAATGAATTGGAAATTTCAACTTTTTTGGGCGATGGACCTGAATTAGTTTCGGCAATTCGCTTTCTACCAGCTCTTGAGCCGGCCGATGACTTCCCCATGCTGGAAAAAAAAGAGAAAATATGAATAAAAGAAAATGAAAATAATTTTAGCACTGAAAAGTGCTGATGGAAAAACAGGTAAGGATAAAATAAATAATGTAAAAATGTTCCTGCAGGTACACAGCAACGATACGATGCTCCGGCGTACGTGTTGACGGCTCAACGGTACAGATGGAAGTGATTGTTGTGTTATACATAAATCCCCGGAACGCACTGCGTCACCAACACCAAGCTGCTACCTATCGGCTGCGCTCTCACTGTCGGAATAGAGGGGCTTGAGTGCCGCCCCGAAGGGCTGCGTATTTGTGCTATGCTTACTTATTTGGGCCCCACACATTTCCCCTCCTCTCAGAAGATGAAATGAAATATAGTTCTTTTAAAACATGGGAAAAGTATCACGTTTTTATCAACCATTATACGACAGAAGAAGAAAAAAAAAGCATGGCTGTGTGATGAGGATTTTTGTTTGCAATTTGTCAATATCCCATTGGATTCTTTTCATATTAACAAATCACCAAGTAAATTTATATTGCTTGCTGACCAAAGCATTCTATGCTTGTGAGGCAAATTCGTTAAACTATAACAGATTAACAAAAACCTTTGATTGATTATGGACTAAATGTTGCTCTCAGACTAGGGGGGTCTAACCAAAAGTCAGATAATCTCGTTTTTTTTGCTGCGCAACAGTCAACAATTGTAGTAATCCTTGTATACAAAAACATAACGTCGGTATACACGTTTGGATGATTATCCGAGAGCAATACAATAACTGTACAATACATGCATATGAAACCTGTAAGTGCTATCTGTGCAGTTTTATTTGAAATGTTTAGATTTATGACGATTGCGCCGTTGCCGAGTTTCATGCTGGTTCTTACCAGGCGTCATATTTGAATACCACAATAGTTTCTACATAAAAGGCTGTGTGTGTGGCAAGTGTTCTTGATTGAAAACCAAAATCACTTGCTTTGCTCAATTGACTCCGAGGAGAAACAGTATAGTATTGAAAGAGTTTATTTTCCGTTTTCTCAAATTTTTCTCCCCGCTCCTAAGATCAAGCACCAAACGAAACTAATACTGCCTAGCGATAAGCCAATTAGAGATCGAAGCTCAAAACTTTTTTTTTATCCTTATCTGCTGTATTCCACTCAGGCCATCGCCCAAACATCTTTCTATGTCCAGCTCGTGGATTGGCTTGTTGTGTTTGTGAGTTTGTGTTAAGATTTGTATTCAGATAGAGAGCGTCTCTGCCCTCTCATCTTCCTTACTTCACTCACTGCCAGCATTGCCACATTTACATCTGTCATTTCAATCACAAACAATATTCCATCTGTACTGGTTTCTTGACTAAAATATGTGCCAATATTTGCACCAACATTGTATGAAAGTAAAGAAAGAATAATCTTCACAGGGAACCAGTTTTTTTTACAACTCCGGTGTTTGGAATCCATAAAATTTACAATATAAATACTACTTTCAGTTCCTTTTATCAACACTTTGATATACCTCAAATATTTCATCTAGTTAGAATCATATAAACTGAATATTTTAAGCTGCAATGCTATGTTTTATAACACATACCTAAAAAAATCTGTACCAAAGACGATCTTAAAGGATTGGAACTTTCCTAGATAAATCCGTAAATGTAGCAACCATGGTCACTTCACGCCGTAACTTCCTAGACAGCCGATGGTGTTCTTCACTCACATACAACCGTAAACTTTGCAAGTAAAAGAAGCTCGTTGCTTCAATTCGTTGCGGCAGGCTTGCCAATTTTTTTTGAAAAGTTAGGCTTTTTCCATTTAAATATTAAAATTCAAACAAGATTCAAATTGAATCGAGTTTCCAAACCATTCAAGAATATTCATGCAAGAAATTAGATCTTTACTACATCCTGTACAAACCAATTCTTGCCAATCCGCATCCCATTTTCAATAATTTTCACAAACGTCAAAATTACATTTTCTTCTGTTTCAATCCGACTTACATATATGCAGTATTTAGATTATCTTTCCTGTATTTTTTACTCACGTTTTCTTGGTGACACATGCAACTTGTGGTTTTATTTAATATGCTAGATTTTCCTCTAGCACTTTTGTTTACTTCTACTTTTGCATTCTCCTTAACGTATTTTTTTGTAAATGTCAAAGCTTGATTTTTCTTTGCGGTCCTGATTTCATTTGCACATATTACTCGAACAATTTTTGTTGTTGTCTTATTCAGCCCTCAAGAATGTTTTGATTCTCAGTTTGAGATTAAGTTTTTTTTCCAGTCTATTATCGGCTTTTTTTTTTAAATATGCATAGTCATTTAAAGCGATTTAAATATCAACTACTATTGGAAACTTTCAGATAATCTAGCTACTCCGCAGACTTGATTTTGATTTCAATCATTTAAATTCTAGTAGTTCACTCCACAACCTTTTCTTTGTTGGCTATTCATTTGTTATCATTTTCAATCATCCCATTTTCTTCAGATTTCGATTAAATTTCTTTTGCAGCAGCTCAATGGTTGATAACTCGCTCCGTGAATCTAGCTGCCCTGCCTCGCTGGGTCCTTCGAATAAGCATTTTTATGTCCTCTTGACAAACTGCTTAATTAATTGTCCGTTTATTAATTGTTTAGAGATAATCCTCCCATCACACTTGAAACTGTCCGCTTTTTTCTTTATGCGGTCCTCCCAACTCGCATTTTTTTTTAGCTGTCCTCTCGACTAACTAAATCATTTGTTGCTATCACTATCCTCCAAACACACTTCTTCTCAAAGCTGTCCTCCCGACGCGCTTTTTTGTCTATGCGGTCCTCCCAACTCGCATTTGGCATTAGCTGTCCTCCCGACTCGCTTATGTTATTCTCGCTTGAAGTGGTCCTCCCAACACACTTCTCAAAGCTGTCCTCCCGACGCGCTTTATTGTCTATGCGGTCCTCCCAACTCGCATTTGGCATTAGCTGTCCTCCCGACTCGCTTATATTATTCTCGCTTGAAGTGGTCCTCCCAACACACTTCTCAAAGCTGTCCTCCCGACGCGCTTTTTTGTCTATGCGGTCCTCCCAACTCGCATTTTATTTTAGCTGTCCTCCCGACTCGCTAACACATCTGTTGCTTGAAGTGGTTCTCCCAACACACTTCTCTTCAAATCTGTCCTCCTTATGTAAGCCTTCTCATTTACTTTTCAACTTTAAAATATAATAAAGTATCGATTAATTTTCTTTTTAAACACCTTTCACTTTCTTACTTACACAGTTAAGTCTTTGGCACCACTGCTTTTTATACAATAATTTGAAATGCACTTTTCGAAAGCAATATTTTCCAACATCGCTTTTGCACAATACATACTTATTTTTGAATTCCGCAACACTGTTCACATTTTCCACTTTCTTTAAACAACGCGGTTATTCGTTTTTGTTAAATTCCAGATGGGTGGTTTCCATAACAGGTTCTTTTTTCCTTCTCAACTCTACCGTAAAATACCTGTCGGTCGCCAAATGTGTAGCATGGAATCTCCACGGAAACCACCCATCATAATATGCTGACTCTTAACCGGCTTATCAGCCAGCTCGCTAGGCTGGCGTGTTCCAACTGACGCGGACACTCGAACTACTCTGCTTAAGCCAACCGTTCGGTGAATGCTCACCCACACAGTTGTGTTATACATAAATCCCCGGAACGCACTACGTCACCAACACCAAGCTGCTACCTATCGGCTGCGCTCTCACTGTCGGAATGGAGGGGCTTGAGTGCCGCCCCGAAGGGCTGCGTATTTGTGCTATGCTTACTTATTTGGGCCCCACACAGGTGTGAAAATAATGGGTAGTTTTAAACCTTAGAGTAAGTAGGAAACTCAAAATTAATTATGAAATTCACGAGTGACGAGAGTCTAGTTTTGAAATTTTGATCCTATTGTTAGTGAGATGTGTGCAGAAAAGATAGTATTTTTTATGAATGTCCACTTCTTTTCAATTTATATTTATTAAAAATTGTTTATAAATAATTCATTAAACTTAAAGTAACTATACAAGTTTAATAAGAGTCTTCAAATGCGTTTTATATCTAAAAAGACTATGAAGAGAACATTTAAAGTTTCTTACAACGTAGGGGAAATAAGGGCTTAATGACCACCTTAAGGTGGACGCTTGTTTAACCA
Source organism: Uranotaenia lowii (assembly GCF_029784155.1). Classification (NCBI taxonomy): domain Eukaryota; kingdom Metazoa; phylum Arthropoda; class Insecta; order Diptera; family Culicidae; genus Uranotaenia; species Uranotaenia lowii. Next base: position 44,946,311 of record NC_073691.1, read on the forward strand.
TAGAAAACAGCTATAATATGTGAGTTTACATCATTGTTTCGTGTTCAGACACTAAAAAAGTCTATTTCCTAACTGTCTGTAAGTTGAAAAACGAAGATAAAATGCATTTTAAAATTATTTGCCGAAAGCTGAATATCAGCCACTGTAAGTGCATAATGAGAACCCACCTGGGGCAGTATAAGCACCATTAATCGGGGCACGATGATCATTTCTTGCCGTAGAATCTAGCAGCGAATTCAATTCGATAAAGTAAACTGAATTATAGAGCTTCAGCTTGACTTGTTTCGTCTGACGATTTGGCCTATTGGTAAGGTGTCGGAGAGATAATCAGAGGACTCGAGTTCGATTCCTGGTCTAGGCGATTTTTTTTATTTACCATTCATGATCGATGCATTTTGCACTAAATGGTGCGTCGTAGATCCATCAAACAAAACAATAACAAAATAATGTATGTCTGTTTGTTGGATACAATCAATTCACACACATTGATAAATTATGTTTCTGGTGTTTTGTTTGGCGGATATGCTACTAGCTATACAATGCAACAATAAAAATAATCGATCACGAATGGTAAATGAAAAAAAAAACACTTCGACCAGGAATCGAACTCGAATTTTCTGATTATTTCTCCGACACCTCACCAATAGACTAAATCGTCAGATGGAAACTTGGCATGCTGTAGCTTATAACTCAGTTGACTTCATCGAGTTGAATTCGCTGCTAGATTCTACGGCAGAAAATGCTCATCGTGCCCCGATCAGTGGTGCTCGGTCCGCCCCGAGTCAACAAGTTAAAGTAAAAACGCCTTTTAAAACTGATTGAAGCGAAAAATCAAAAATTGAATGATGGTAAAAATTGAGGAACAATGTGTACATCATGTTTCAGTGCATGAATCATAGATCAAGATGATTAAACGATCATAAGAGCTTATTTTCCGGTGCTCAAAAATTATAACATTTTCGTCAATTGAGAACCAAGTTGATTTTTCTGAAATATTTCCGTATAGAAGATAAGAAGATTTTATTTTTGCTGAAAAATTAATACTATAGGAACTACTAAACTGTTCTTGTGAAACAATATTTGTGAAAATTCGTATTTCCTTAAAAAAGAGTGGTGACCAGTTCGCCCTGGGTGCTTGCTATGCCCTTATCTCCCCTACAATGGACAAAAAAAGTTTACAAACCGTGGAATTATTCAATATCTGCTCTCGTTCTTCAAAGAAATTTGTTAAAAAAAAAAACTTTTCATGAGTGAAACTGCCAAGAGATTCGATAAGATGTGGATTAAGACTCCTCTCGAGCTCTTAAATGAAGTCAGTTTGCAAAAAAAACACATGTTTGGACATGAACATTTTGAACAAAATGAGGCCTATCTCGAGTGTTTTGAACCAAAGTAAGTTTCTGAAAACGGGGCTATGAATTTGTTAACCCTCAGTTCCCATTTTTTTTTTAATATTCAGGAAAAACCATGTTTCGATCGACAAATTGTATAATAAAAAAAATCTATTTTTGTGATTTTTTCGACATATTATCATAAGCCATCATAAGACCAACTAAAATTCCTAGACCATTCATTTTTTCAGGAATTAAGAACAAACCCAATTGACATATGTTATTTGAGACCCAAAATATTGGAAAACTTCCAAATACTTCAGTTTGTTGACAGTTAGTGGACCAAAAATTTCCATAACATCATCATCATATTATTCAAATTTTGACAGTCCAAACAAACATATGCTCAGCTGTGAAACATTTGAATAATATAGATGATTTAAGAGTGAAAACAGCCTTATCTCTATTTTGAAAAGCGTGCGGCGTTTTCAACAGACCTAATTTTATATTTAAGAAAAAAAATCACACAATATACTTAAGACTCATTTGTTCAAAATTTTCAAATCTGATAAATGTGCTGTGAACATGCTTTTTGTTTTAAAAATTAGAAAAATGTAGGGAAATTGAGGGTGAAATATGCTATTTCTCTCTAATCAGAAACTATGGTAGTTTCAACAGCCTGTATACTCTTCCTCGAAAAAATCACATAAGATAGATTTCCTTATATTCAAGCCCGAATTAAGGGGGCAATGGGGGCAATTCTGGGTTTAACTTGAGACACTGAATTGTGGTTCTGAATAAAATCGGATTTTGTTAGGTTTCGAATTTTACTCTTTAACTCTTATACCTGTATCTCTATGGAAGTTAAAGTTATTTCCATTTTTTTTAAATTTTTAATTTTAAGTCTTAGATCTTGATGTTGCTTCCCAATTGTCCTGCTTTCGATCTTTCTTATCTGCTCTCAATGATCTGCAATTAATCATGAAAAAAAAACATTTCAATATCTATCTTTGATGTTCTCTAAATCAGAGAATTTTAAGTGATGAAAGAGTTATTAAATAAATTGGAATGAGTTTTGCTTTAATCAGACTTGTAAGAAAGATTAACTCTTATGCAATATTTGCACGTGATGCATTTACAATTTTTGTTTGTAGAAACCAGACATAATTGTTATTTCAATGCAACATACTAAGCTTGCCAGATTTCTGTTTGACACAAATCTTAAAAAAAAATATAATAGCTCATCTCCGTATTTTTTTTTTTGGTTGGTTTGGCAAGCAATGTGAATAAATCTGGAAAAATCTGTGCTTTCTTCTAAGATCTTCGGTAAACCAGGCTGGACCGCAACTTTCCTAAATATTCAAATTGAATATTTGAACATGCCTGTATAAAACCGGATTATCTGGCGATATACTGAACTCATTTCCAGTTCCTTTATGTGTTTAAAATAATATGTTTTCTCTGGGACGGTATATGATAAAAAATTATTCCGACGGCTTAATCTGGCTGATTATATTCTGAAACTAGGCCTTCGGCTAGCTCCGGACTCCAGCCAATCTCAGGGTCGGCTCGTCGTAGTTAGGGAAACACTCACTCACCTGTTCGACCTTTGCTTCCTCCCACCCCGTTATAACCCGTATTTAAGGCTTTTCGGTGCACGCATTAAAGAACCAAAAATCTTTAAGGGGCAATTAAAATTACTTATATTGAGCAAAAAGCAAGAAAACTTTAATAAAACAAATCTAATTTATTATAAAGAAAAACCCTTTTTTGACTCACTGCTTATCTCTGCTGCTGCTGCTGCTGCTGGACACTTCGTTGCCCCGGGGATAGCTGCCGTGGTACCACGTGGGATCGCTGTCCGTGAACTTGGCCCAGTTCACCAACGATCGGTGATGTCGTTTGGCCCTCTGCCTGTCTCCGGCGTTATGGCGGAAGTTGCCTTGACCTCGTCTTGTTATCCGGTAACTGTTGTAGCTACCCAAGAACCGCAGTTCTCGATATTTTCCCGAGCCGTAGGTGATCGTACGGCCGGGAATGTCCTGCCGTATGTGGACGGACGGCGTGTACTGAGCCGTATGGTTACGGACGGCTGTCCAATCTTCTTGGAGTCGCGGGCACTTAAATCTGTTTGCACAGTGCCTTTCACTCAACAAACTGAGCACTTAAACCAAGGTCCCAAAACGGAAACGACTCTTGGTTGACGGAAACGGATGTTGGCGGGATAAAAGGTGCGCACAACGATTGGACGACACTTCGGACGCGAACTCCAAGGTATCAAAGAGCCCGGCCAATGGGTGCGTAGGCCTTATATAAACTCCGCCTGAATTGCAGATCGGCAAAGCCGATGCATCTGATTGGGCCACGTCATCTGAGGCGATGTAGCCATCTCGCTCTTTTGTTGTGACATCTGTCAGGAAGTTCGATGTTCGAGCAGTTGAGTCATCCTGAACTGCTACACGGAAAAAAATCTGCTAATCTCCTATCTTTTCAAACAAATCAACTCAAATGCCCAACTAAACAATATATTTAATGAAATTTATATAATTCAAAACTTTAATGCGTGAATATGTACATTTACCTACATTTTATTTTATTCGGGACAAAACTGACACCGAAAGGCATAAAATGCAGGTTGTAACCGAGTAGGAGGTTACAATTCTAAAATTTGAAGTCCAAACATGGATTTTTGCGCATAATATATTTGAACAAATGTAGGGTAATAAAGGGTAAAAATGGCATTATATCTCCGTTTATATGCTCGTGTGGGAAGAATTTTCTAAAAGAGGAAGGCATGATTTTGGCGATGATTTTTCCACTTTTCTTTAAATCTTTTATAAGCTGGAGCAAAACTTTATAATGAAAAAAATCATACAACACGCAACTGAGATTCCTAATTTACATTTGTGTTTTTTTTTCACAAAACTATAATCATTTTTCCAGACAAAATATTAAAAAACCTAACGCACTTAACCTTTCTCCTGTGGTCGGGACGATTTTGTCCTGTATTTTCAACAGCTGAAAATTACAGGACAATCTTAGGACAGCAAAACAGCTCACACACTTAAACTGCAATTAAATATCCCGCTCGGAATAATGGTTTAACAAATCACAGGGAAATTGCTTAAATACCACGAAACTCGAGTTGAAATCCATCCGAATCTTCATTAAACCTGAAATCTGGGTCGATTTTCCCTCGAGTGTACAGGAACTCGAAAGAATCTCCGGAAAAAAAACGGACCGTACTCTCCTGTAGCACGTTAGACACATTTGTTTTCCTTTTCTCTTTTCCTATTCTACTGTTTGAGTTGAACGACTAATCTAGCCGTATCTTCGTTGTCACTTCCAAAATAAATCCAACGCACAATATGAACCATGATTAACAATAAAAAGCGAGACAGAAAACGGATGACAGCTGAAGTTTCCCCGTGCTACAAGACTGTTTTTGGTTACCAGTTCACTCGTAGGAATTTCATCCCGGATTTCAGGAGAAATGATCGTCCTGAGATTCGGGAGGGTTTTCATTCAAACTTCGTATAAATTCAACAATTTCCCTGTTGTTCAGTGAGTCAGTATCTCGAGGGAAAAATTAGCATTCATCTAACTTTTTACAGGTTTCAGCATCCTATACCAAGACTGTTGGTGTAAAAATATAGATGAAACCAATAGCAAATCACTCGTTTCCATATACTGGAATATTAGGTATTGTATTGCATCTTGCGTTTGTCAACATTCAAATTTCATCCATCCAAACCATTTTTCTTATGACTTCAGCCAGTAGAGTTCCGAACACTCTCATGAAATTTTTTAACTCATATCATATTTTGAATTCTGAACTCAAAATCAAGAATTCCAGTAAAATTCAAAGTTTATTATGATTTACATGACCATGAACTAACATCGGGGGTTTGATTCTGTTTATTCAAATTGGTAATGGAAGAGAGATCGATAAATAAAACTACAAGTTTCGTGTTTTTGCATTTGTTTACTCTTCGCTAGTATGCGATCCACTTCAATCTCCATCCGCCATTCGATTAATTTCCTCGCACTATTTGTCACTACATGACACCTAATCACATTTCTTCGGTGCTTTCGGGCTGCACTACATTTTTCAATTCAATTTTAGCGGGTTTTTATTTTTGGGATTTGTGTTCCCGTCACGTTTTTATTTGTCAAAATTCGTTTTTTTTTCATCTTCTTCTTCTGCTGGTATAGTTTTGTAACATATAGTTGTTTATAATAATAATGGTAGTAATGTTTCGCAAATTTGCTTCCTATATACTTTTGTTCATTTGTAAAATCAACTGTTTGTTTGAATCTGTTCGCTTATCGGCTTTTTATTTCACTAGTACATAAATACATATGTTTATCAGAGAGAGTGTGTGTGTTTAAGGGTAAAGTTTCATTACAGTTTTCACTTATTGTGTGGTTGTTTGTGGTTTCATTCCATTTATAGAGAAAATTGTCATATATTTCAATCGATCATCAATGATCACTTTTTAAGGGTTTCGATTCGTTTTCAATTGTCAATGTTGATCCACTGGAAACATTACATTTCATTCATATTTGTAGTCATACAATAGTCAAAATTTAAGTCTTAATTTGTTATCGCTAATGAAAACCTTCTCTCCAGGTCTAACTATTCAGATTTGTTTTTGTATGCATATTATAACTGTTTTTCATTGGTTTGTTGTTTTTGTATGAGCGCATTTAAAAACAATTTCATTTCAAACATCTCATATTATTATATCTTGTTTCATTTCCTATAACTGGGATTTAAAATCCCTCGTCAGTTGAAACGCCATTGTTAATGTTTATTCATTTGGTGAATTTATTTTATTTCGTTCGTTACTCTTTTTCCTCAGTTAAAATGTGTGCTAATTAACATATTTCAATATCACAATTGATGAAACAACCATCATTCTTGATTCAAATGGGGAAAGGGATCCATGCTTGATGCAGATGGCGATGGTTCGAGGCGCAAGATGTTGGAGTGAGATTAAGTGAAATTCTTAAATCAATGAGTATTTTTTTAAATGAAAGAAATCATGAAATTATAACATCTCGATGGAATGTTAAAAAAATTAAATAAATAAAATCATTTCTATTCCCCCGATTTTTTTTATTATTTATTATTCTGATTTCCACCCCAGCAATTTAATGATATCAAAAAGCAAAATAAAACAGCTTTGATATATTTTCAATACATAAATAGGTTCGTAAGAATCTGTGAAATATTTTAAATCTTTTCCTCTAAATAAAAACATCTGTCACATTTCTGAGTCGTTGTCGAAATCAGTCTTGTGCACTTTAGTATTTTTTTTCATGTACAATAGCTTTAACGACAAACATTCATATGGACAAACAAACTTCAGTTTAAAAGAAAAACAAACCATTTTTAACCAAAAACAAATAGCGTTGAAACCCAATTTTTGCTTAATGAATACATGGAAGTAAACTCAAATCAATCACTACACAACACATAAAAATGTTCAATTATTCAGCGAAATTACTGATTATTCGGTGAAAAATTACCGAGCGTTAGTGCAAACGCCGATTCATTTTTCAGTAAATATTGCGGTATCAAAGCTACACCCACCAATCAGACTCTACTCAGATAATGAACTTCCTTGGAGGTGGAGTTATCCGGTTATCGGTATAAGATTCAATGCCGGACCGGCATTAAAAAGCACCCTAACAACTGGCATTGCCCTCCCAATGCAACCGCATTGCATATGTCTGAAAGAAACCAAACAAAACATATACCATATCCTATCACAACACAAAGCAGGATGGAAACAATGAGCCAGCAAGGATATTGTCGAATGATGTACCGAGCGCTGTGGGTATGAAAACCGGCATTAGAAAAAAAAACATTCTTTAACACGTTCGTCGCCACGTCACCCATATTCGGGTGACGGGTGTATTTCCTGGGAGGCCCCGTCACATCAAAAAGCATGTGACGCTCTCTCACTCAAGTCAGCCCCTCAGTTTAGCCACACGTTACAAATAGTGGAGTTCTCCCTGGTTGCTTTCTTGTTCCGAAATTTTCTATGGGCCCGACAAGTAAAACAACCAAAATGAGCATGGCGACGAACGTGTTAATTCCAACCGACGTCAAAAAACCACCAGCCAAGATGAGCTGTGCGTGTGTATGTAAACAGGCCGGCAATAGAAAATATTTTCTAGCTTCCCATTCCCATCCCATTCTCCTCCCATTCTCATCACGTTGGCCATGCTTCATTATCATTTTTTTCGTAAATTTGGAAAAATGTCGTCGAACGAAAAAGAGCGTCGTGAATTAATCCTGCGCACTCATTTCGAGAATCCGGAGTTGTCACATCGGGACATCGGTAAGGAATCGTCCAATCCACGGTCAGCAGAGTACTAAAACGATACTTCGAGAACCTAACCATCGACCGGAAGGTGAAGAACGACAAAAATTGATCCTCCGTCAGTGAAAAAGATCACAAGCGCGTAGTTAAGCAGTTTAGACGTGATCCGAGAAGTTCGGTGCGGGATGTCGCCAAGAAGCTGAATGTGTCAAGTTCATTCATCCATCTGACCAAGCATCGGGAGGGCCTGCGTACTTACAAGGTTCAGAAGCCTCCTAGCCGCGACGAAAGGCAAAACATGATGGGGAAGACGCGAGCCCGGAAGCTGTACACCGAAATGCTGACGAAGCCGCATTGCCTGGCAATGGACGACGAAACCTACGTCAAAGCGGTTTTTCGTCAGCTGCCGGGCCTGTTGTTCTTCACCGCAGAGGACAAATTCAGCGTTCCGGAGGAGATTCGCAAGCAGAAACTATCCAAGTTTGCCAAAAAGTACATGGTGTGGCAAGCGATCCGCTCTTGCGGAAAGCAGGTTTACCTTAAGGAGTGCCTACAGAAGCGCTTACTACCACTATTGAAGCAGCACGAGCGCTCGACCATCTTCTGGCCGGATCTCGCTTCGTGCCACTATTCAAAGGACGTGTTGGAGTGGTACGAAACCAACGGGGTCACCTTCGTTCCAAAGGAAATGAACCCGCCCAACGCGCCGGAGCTTCGCCCAATAGAGAAATATTGGGCGATTATGGAGCAGGTCCTCCGGAAGAACCCATAAGTTGTCAAATCGGAGGCGGCCTTCAAGAAAAATGGATTTCTGTTAAATAAACCTACAACCTGACGTTGTACAGAACCTTATGGACGGGGTAAAGAGGAAGGTGCGAGCATACGGGCTTGCCCAAAGTTGTTCAAAAGTTTTTATTCTACTGTCTAAAATTTTCAAAAGGATCGATCTACTGGAGTCTACTCATTATAAAATCTGACTTGTATATTTTTTTGTTTCGATTTTAGTCGTTTTAACATCTTTATGTCATTCGTGACTTATATCAACGATGCAGTTGGCGGACTGTCATTATAAACTTATCCGGTACAACTGTGATCGATGTTGACTCTTGGGTTGGAACTCACGGACATCGGCTCAGGAAGCAACTGACTAGCCAACTAAGCTATATCACAAGCCCCAGTGAAGTAACTTAGAAACTTATTAAGAAGATCGATCAAATTTACTTTGAAAATCCTCCTTTTAAACATGGAAAGATCTATCAACAAAACCATATTTTAATCAACTTATCTATCAAAACAAACCATCGCCAGTTTTGTGCAAACAACTTGATTTTTTTTTTATTTATGTCAAATCATATGTTGGTTTTGTATGGGAGCATCTACAAAAGTTGGAAGAAATTTGAAATCTGCTAATCATCTCATTGCATCAAAATTTGTGTGTGTATCGAATTTGATCAAAACCACATGAAATTTGATTCGGTTTTATCATATACTACATCATATATTACATCAAAATCATATGGGAGCCCAATTTCTTAAAAAGAAGTAATCTAACAGTACAGTAAATGGTCGAATTATATCCTGACTCGTCTATAAATGTGAAAATTTATGTCATAATGTCAAAGTAGTTTAGTAGCAGGTTCGAAGCAAATCTCACCTTTTTTGATAGTGTTGATACTAACGGATTTTTTATTTGGGACCCAAAACCTAAAACTTTTTTGTAAATTCAATCAATTATCTTATTATTTATACTTTTTGTATGCAACGGTTTCTTTAAAATAATACAATACAATACAAAATACAAAACGGAAAACGGCTTATAATGTATAAAATCATCATGTCACTTTAAATCTTAGATGTGTACGAAATTTGATCAAAATAGTTTAAAAAAATGTTTGAGTTCTGTCACACCCCCTCTCCTTTTCAAAAATTGCAAGGGAATTTCAAATAACAAATCAACTTAACATGTCAAAACATGTTCAACAATACAATAAATTATAACATGATGTAAAATTGGTTTTGAAGAAAATTTTATGGAAATTGATTGATTGATTTATGGACAGACTGTCAAACATTCATTATTATATAAATAACAGATTAACCCAAGAATATGAAGCAGGTAATCAAAGTATTTCAAAAATGGTTGCTCATGTTTTCAAATTTGGTTCAAACTTATTTTGTAGCAATGAAAAATCACTCTCGATGTTCTTAGAACTCCACAACTTTTCTTCTTGATTTTTACCGAGTAGGCTGCGTACCCAGACAACCAGAAGTCGTATATTATTTTACAGATTATATCGTATAAATGTTATTTAAACTCATTTTTGTATATCTGCACCTACAATGTGCGACCCATGTATATCCTTTATCGTATTTAAATGCATTACATGTTTTTATTACGACAATTCGTATATATGCACCTACAATGTGCGTCCCATGCATATTCTTTATCGTATTTAAATACATTGTATGATTTTATTACGACAAAACAATCCAAATCAAGAATACGTGTGCTAATGTACCTATATGGCCTCTAAAATTAAACGTATATACTGGTTTTGCTGCATGATATATGATAGGTATGTTTACACGTACATTTGCACGAATATTTGTGTTGCAAATTTGATATACCCACCAAATGGTTGTCTGGGTAATAAGTTAAGACTTCAAAAGTCGCTTGCTACCGGCTTGAGTCACGCCATTCACCTCTGAGAATACGGTGTCAGTTAGAAAAGTTCATTCATGTCACCCAAAGTAAATTTAAGTCAAGGTATTTGCCTGCTAGAATAAGGTGACTCTAAAAAACCAAGTCCCTTCACGTCACTTGCCTCGAGTCCCCATTTACTTAGATCCTGTTACAATTTGTCGGGCGAGCCTCTCAAGTCAGTGTACGAAACACAATGAATAGAAAGGCCGCCATGAAAAAACTTAGGGTTGTCAAGTAAATAGAAAAGAGGAAGACCAGACCACGGTCGGAGTTGACTGACCCCATTGGATCTTCGTTGGGAATCTTCGGAGTCGCTACGTAAAGTCTCGCGCGTTTGTCCAGGATAAGCTGCTCTCAACCCGCAAAAGTGACGACAGCCCTCAAGTCTTTGTCATAAGACCTCGAGTCTATAGAGCAGAGGTCAGGTCTCGAGTAACCAGCAGGAGAGATTGGCGTATAAACGCCGATTTATTACAAGAAGAATTCAGACCTCAAGTCGTTAGAAGAGAGACTAGATCTTGAGTCGTCAAGAGCTGAGGTATGCGTGTTAACCTCGAGCCATTACGAGGAGAGGTTATATCTTAAGTCGTCAAAGGAGATGTCAAGCCTCGATTCGTAAAAAGACGAGGTATTGCTTTAATCATCAACCTAGAGTAGCAAGTTTTGGTGAGGCGGTGCCTCGCCGTGCCATGGAATGCAATCCGTTAACGAGGATTCACAACTTGGGCAACCAACTAAAAAAAAACTGGCTTCGAGGAACTCATTCAGTTTGTATATCCCATAATACTCCCTCAGGAACTAAATCTCAGAGGAACATGTCCCGAAGTCTTCATGACTTTACAAAATATTAGAGAGTTACGTCTAGTGTCACTTTAAAATTAAATTCTAGTAGCAAATTGAAACATTCAAATGATTAACTTGAAGATTTTTTTTACAAAAACTTCATAAACTTTTACATCGGTTGTTAAAATCAATAAAAAATTTATAATTTCTTCATAACCATGATCAAAGACCATCCAAAACCCCATCCCAACATCTTGACCGCCTAGTCCCTAGCCCTTCTCGTCGTCGTCGTCGTCGCCGCCATTATTGTGGCACCATCAATAATGTGCGTTTCAGTCTTATCACCCTTCCATTTCGTTGGCCGACGGCGGCTGTTGCTGGTGAGCTGCAGCCGCCGCAGCCGCCGCGGTCGTTGACAGCTCCAGCGGCGTCAGCGGCTGATGAGCCGCCGGAGGAGCCGGTAGCTGCGGTTGATGCAGGGACTGCTGATGGGAATGTGGTGGTGGTTGCTGCTGCTGCTGTTGCTGGTGTTGGTGTTGGTGCTGGTGGTGATGGTGATGGTGCTGGTGGTGCAGATGGTGGGTCAACGGCAGCGGCTGACTTAAGGACTATTCAAGCCGGGTGATGTAGTGCCCACTGGTCGGCCCGGATCCGGATGATTCCAGATCACTCGCTGGGGCGTTGGACGCTAGGGAGCTGGTGATGATCGGGAGATGTCGTGGTGGTGGCGGCAGTCCTGCTGCAACGGCTGCCGCCGCCGCACTCGGCGGTGTCATCTGGGACAGGTCAGTCATGCTTATCGATTGGCTGTAGGCGGAAGCCGCCGCAGCTGCAGCAGCTGCCGAAGCGGCCGAATGAGTGTTGAGATCCATCGGTTGAACGCTCGACGGAGAACTGCACGGTAGCCGGTGATGAAAGGAGTAAGGCATACTCAGGGAGTGCAGCGAATCCGATAGCAAATACTGGTAGTTGTCACGGGGCGGCTGCCCGGCTGACATGAGCCCGACCGAGTTGGAGATGGAGCTGTAGCAATCGGACGTGGGTTGCGAGACGGCTGCCGCCGCCGCGTACGGATTGTCGTACTCAGAGTTGTAGATCTTGGTAGCCGATGGTGAACAAATGGACGATGGCATCCCGGACTGGGACCCGTTGGAGCCGCCCACCTGGTTGATCAGCCGCTTCTGGGATCGTAGCTTTTCCTCACGGCGCCACTTTGCTCGTCTATTCGAAAACCAGACCTACTCCGGGGTGCAGCGTTAGGAAAAACAATAGTGGATTTAAAATCTACGAGGAACTTTTCGTTAAGGTTATGACAAATTTCAATATTTTCGATTGACAAACTGACAAAGGTAAAGACACACGCAACTCTGTAAAAGGAATGAAAACGTCAAAATCCTACGAAAACAGAGCAGAAAGAGTTTGTTAGTTTAATTTGGCAGTTTGATCGAAATTACCTCTTTCAACACGGTAGCGCTTGTATTGACTTTCAATTCCACTGTCCATCAATCGAACAACGAACAAAAAAAAAACTCAACAAACAACTGCCAAAACAATCAACCGAAAATGAGGACCAAAACGGTCGCTACTTGAAATGGAAAGAACTCAAGTCACAAGCAATAACGAAAACAAACATGGAACTTGATTGCAGAAAAAAACGAAACGATCAACAAAAAACTTAAAGGAACTGACGAGAGACTTCAATAAGAGGTCAAGGAGTGAACTTATACGAAATCCAAAAACGAAACAAAACAAACAACATTTGGATTGTGACAGTAGGGTACATCCCAGTTCGGAAATAAGACCGCCAGTCCCTCCGATGATTAGTTCCCGATCATCCAAAAGCAGTCGTGATCGCAGTAGGCTGCACACACTCCCCTGCTGACTCCAAACATGGAATGAAAGGTAAACAAACAGCGACAATACAAAAGAAGAAAAGATATGCATAAATCATTTTGCTAATTGCTTTTATCACCACACATTTTAACGTGGGCTCTGGGTGGGTTGGGTTTTGATCTTTGCCATTCATCTGACCGGCGTTGTACTACTTATTTTTCGTTAGTTGTTTTTTTTTTCTTTTTTTAATTACAAACGGGGAAATAAAATCTGTTTTTGGGGACACCTTCGAAGCTGTCACTTTGACAGTCACTTGCAGCACCCGGCCAACCAAAACAACCAAGTGGGAAGTAGTTCATTATCTGTGTTTACAGTTAGCCGCGGCGGGTGCCGCGCGTCTCCCTCTTCGTGTTTGGTGTTGTTTTGATGCAGCTTCCGAATTTTGTGGCACCCAAAAGTGAGTTGCCACGATGACCGATGTCCGATTTTTTTTTTTTGTTTTGTGGAAGTGCGTGTGTGCGTCCGTTGTCGTCCGTCGGTGATGATGCGGATATTGGCTGCCATTATTGAATTTTAGCGTTTTTCCCATTTCGTTGAGGTGCCGGCTCTTTTGTTTTTGTTTTTCTACGAGAAAAATTTACACTCGCCGAAACTGCTGTTAATCGAATCGAATTCCACGGTAATGAAGAGACTGTTTCGACGATTGACTGCCGGGTTCCAGAAGCAGCGTACGTAAGTAAGAGAGGAAAAAAGGTAGAATATGAGAAGAGCGAAATTTGGTTAGATGGGAAAATGATGAAGTGTTAAATTGGATACTCGAAAAAGATTATTTGACATGATAGGTGGCAGTTTTTCAACTTCATTTGACAGAGAGTGCAATTATGGCACTCTTGGACAATTAACGGTAACTTCATAAACACCTCATTCGAGCTAGTCCAAAAATGGACTGAGTTGATTGAGGTCTTTCCTGTTAACTCAGCTACAACTCATATGGAGTTGTGTATTCTCTATACTATCGTCTATTACTACCTACTAAGAATAATTTGAAGTGATATCACATATGTAAATTCATTCATTAGTCGATATGAGGAATAAACTATTCCACAAACATTTACTTTCTCTGGAACTTTATTGCTCGCCATTCATAATTTAGATCCCGATTGCTCATAATTATTTAGATTTTGATCACGAAAAATTTTGGCAACACTGTAAATCGTTTTTAAAAAAATCCATTTCAAAATATGAACTAAGTATATATTTCAATATTTCTAACATTAACAGTTGGAAATTTGAAATTTTGCGAAAGAGTCCCCAATAAAATTATTATTATTATTATTATTATTATTATTATTATTATTATTATTATTATTATTATTATTATTATTATTATTATTATTATTATTATTATTATTATTATTATTATTATTATTATTATTATTATTATTATTATTATTATTATTATTATTATTATTATTATTATTATTATTATTATTATTATTATTATTATTATTATTATTATTATTATTATTATTATTATTATTATTATTATTATTATTATTATTATTATTATTATTATTATTATTATTATTATTATTATTATTATTATTATTATTATTATTATTATTATTATTATTATTATTATTATTATTATTATTATTATTATTATTATTATTATTATTATTATTATTATTATTATTATTATTATTATTATTATTATTATTATTATTATTATTATTATTATTATTATTATTATTATTATTATTATTATTATTATTATTATTATTATTATTATTATTATTATTATTATTATTATTATTATTATTATTATTATTATTATTATTATTATTATTATTATTATTATTATTATTATTATTATTATTATTATTATTATTATTATTATTATTATTATTATTATTATTATTATTATTATTATTATTATTATTATTATTATTATTATTATTATTATTATTATTATTATTATTATTATTATTATTATTATTATTATTATTATTATTATTATTATTATTATTATTATTATTATTATTATTATTATTATTATTATTATTATTATTATTATTATTATTATTATTATTATTATTATTATTATTATTATTATTATTATTATTATTATTATTATTATTATTATTATTATTATTATTATTATTATTATTATTATTATTATTATTATTATTATTATTATTATTATTATTATTATTATTATTATTATTATTATTATTATTATTATTATTATTATTATTATTATTATTATTATTATTATTATTATTATTATTATTATTATTATTATTATTATTATTATTATTATTATTATTATTATTATTATTATTATTATTATTATTATTATTATTATTATTATTATTATTATTATTATTATTATTATTATTATTATTATTATTATTATTATTATTATTATTATTATTATTATTATTATTATTATTATTATTATTATTATTATTATTATTATTATTATTATTATTATTATTATTATTATTATTATTATTATTATTATTATTATTATTATTATTATTATTATTATTATTATTATTATTATTATTATTATTATTATTATTATTATTATTATTATTATTATTATTATTATTATTATTATTATTATTATTATTATTATTATTATTATTATTATTATTATTATTATTA
Source organism: Uranotaenia lowii (assembly GCF_029784155.1). NCBI lineage: Eukaryota > Metazoa > Arthropoda > Insecta > Diptera > Culicidae > Uranotaenia > Uranotaenia lowii. The sequence continues at coordinate 44,961,970 of NC_073691.1, forward strand.
TTATTATTATTATTATTATTATTATTATTATTATTATTATTATTATTATTATTATTATTATTATTATTATTATTATTATTATTATTATTATTATTATTATTATTATTATTATTATTATTATTATTATTATTATTATTATTATTATTATTATTATTATTATTATTATTATTATTATTATTATTATTATTATTATTATTATTATTATTATTATTATTATTATTATTATTATTATTATTATTATTATTATTATTATTATTATTATTATTATTATTATTATTATTATTATTATTATTATTATTATTATTATTATTATTATTATTATTATTATTATTATTATTATTATTATTATTATTATTATTATTATTATTATTATTATTATTATTATTATTATTATTATTATTATTATTATTATTATTATTATTATTATTATTATTATTATTATTATTATTATTATTATTATTATTATTATTATTATTATTATTATTATTATTATTATTATTATTATTATTATTATTATTATTATTATTATTATTATTATTATTATTATTATTATTATTATTATTATTATTATTATTATTATTATTATTATTATTATTATTATTATTATTATTATTATTATTATTATTATTATTATTATTATTATTATTATTATTATTATTATTATTATTATTATTATTATTATTATTATTATTATTATTATTATTATTATTATTATTATTATTATTATTATTATTATTATTATTATTATTATTATTATTATTATTATTATTATTATTATTATTATTATTATTATTATTATTATTATTATTATTATTATTATTATTATTATTATTATTATTATTATTATTATTATTATTATTATTATTATTATTATTATTATTATTATTATTATTATTATTATTATTATTATTATTATTATTATTATTATTATTATTATTATTATTATTATTATTATTATTATTATTATTATTATTATTATTATTATTATTATTATTATTATTATTATTATTATTATTATTATTATTATTATTATTATTATTATTATTATTATTATTATTATTATTATTATTATTATTATTATTATTATTATTATTATTATTATTATTATTATTATTATTATTATTATTATTATTATTATTATTATTATTATTATTATTATTATTATTATTATTATTATTATTATTATTATTATTATTATTATTATTATTATTATTATTATTATTATTATTATTATTATTATTATTATTATTATTATTATTATTATTATTATTATTATTATTATTATTATTATTATTATTATTATTATTATTATTATTATTATTATTATTATTATTATTATTATTATTATTATTATTATTATTATTATTATTATTATTATTATTATTATTATTATTATTATTATTATTATTATTATTATTATTATTATTATTATTATTATTATTATTATTATTATTATTATTATTATTATTATTATTATTATTATTATTATTATTATTATTATTATTATTATTATTATTATTATTATTATTATTATTATTATTATTATTATTATTATTATTATTATTATTATTATTATTATTATTATTATTATTATTATTATTATTATTATTATTATTATTATTATTATTATTATTATTAAATTTTCCATTTTTATTAGAAATTTTGAAAGCCATTTTGATTTTTTTTTCCACACAATGCTCCAATATTTCTTAAAGGTTTTACAAAAGCTTTCTATAATAAAAAATAAATATCATTGCAATAAATAACATGACATGTAATTACATGACACACCATCACATAACATTACGCTAAATTCCATCGTCTCATATTGTAATAAATAATATTGTATTTCATTGCATTACATAGTTAGCATTGCTTATATACAAAATAAAGAGTGAACACGAAGTTATTGCGACACATTCAACAAGGCAAAATTTTTTTTATCATTGGGTAGAAATCAACCAAATTTTGCACACTTTTTCACTGATGTGTATTGTTTACATACTGTCAAACTTGAAGTCGTGTTTTTCGATTCAACGAAAATGGAGGTGAACCAACGTGAGTCGAGAGATCAAACTTTTTCTAGACACCTTGAATTTCCTGACCTGTCGCACTGGCAGTTGGGGAAAATGTTGAACATTCATCATTCAACCGTCTCCAGAATGTTGAAGCGGTTGACGTTGGACAACGGCAAAGGAACTGGAAGAAAACCGGGACCGGAGAACAAAAAGACGGAGGGAAAGGTGAAGCGGATGATTAAAGCAAATTTTAACGGCACAAGCCGTGATTTGGATAAAAAGATCGGCAAGTCGCAGAGCTACGTCTAGAATGCAAAGAAGAGAGCTGGACCACATACATACAAGGTACAGAACTTCCCAAACCGCGATGAGCCGCAACAATCGACAGCCAAAACTCGGCAACGGACGCTTTTCGAGAGGATGCTGCTAAAATATGATTGCTGTGTGATTGACGACGAAACGTATATAAAAGCTGGTTTTAAGAAAATTCCGGGGTTGGAGTTTTTCGCCGGTGAGAGCAAGTTCGATGTGGATGAAAAATTTAAGAAAATGTCGAAGTTCGCCTCCAAATATCTCGTTTGGCAGGCCATCTGCTCTTGCAGACTGAGGAGTGTGCCTTTCGTGATAAAAGGCACAGAAAATGGCGAGATTTACAAATCTGAGTGCCTCGAGAAGCGCCTTTTGCCGTTCTTGCAACAGCACGACGAAGCTCCGCTATGTTGGCCAAATTTGGCATCATGCCACTATTCTAAAAGTGTCCTGAAGTGGTATGAGGCCAATTCTGTCCATTTTGTACCAAAGGACATGAACTTGTCCGGAACGGTGCCCGGTAGAGCATTACTGGGCAATAATATAGCGGGAACCTCGGAAGAGTAAGAAGACATTCAAATACGAGAAAAACATGTTAAGAAAATGGAAACAGAAAACTGAGAAACTGGTACCGAATGACACTGTAAAGAATTTGATGGAGGGCATCAAGTGAAAACGCGTTCAATTTTACACTCAAGGCTCCATCGATTAACTTTTATTTTGATTTTTGAAGTAAATATATGTATAAAACTATCCTAAAATTTTGGTTTGATTTTAAAAATTATAAGAAAATTGGTATGACATTTTTGGTGTTGCAATAATTTCGATTTCGCCCTTTTTGGAACAAGCATAATTTAAAAACAAACAAAGCAACAGCCTTTCAAAACTGCGCTTCTCTAGTCCGTCTTATTTGCCGGTGCTGGCATCACTTCAAAACAAACAGAGCAGCAGCCTTTGAAATTTGCGCTTCTTAAGTCCGTCTTATTTACCGAAAATGGGAGCATTTCAAAACAAACAAAGTAACAGCCTTTCCAATCTGCGCTTCTTCAATTCGTCCTATTTATCGAAACTGATACCATTTCAAAACAAGCGAGGCAGTAGCCTTTCCAATTAATTTGCGCTTCTTCAGTCCGTTTTATTCCCCAAACTGTCATCAGTTTTAAAACAAACAAAGCAGCAGCCATTCTAATCTGCGTTTCTTTAGTGCGTCCTATTTTCTGAAACTGGTATTATTTGAGAACAAACAAAGCAGCCTTTCAAATTTGCGCTTCTTCACTGGCATCATTTCAAAACAAACAAAGTAACAGCGTTTCCAATCTGCGCTTCTTCAGTCCATCTTATTTACCGGAACTTGCGGCATTTCAAATCAAACAAAGCAGCAGCCATTCTAATCTGAGCTTCTTCAGTGAGTCATATTTACCGCAACTGGTATTATTACAAAATAAACGCAGCAGTAGATTTTCCACAATGCGCTTCTTAAGTGCGTCTTATATACCGGAACTGGCATCATCTCAAAACAAATAGAGCAGCAGCCTTTCCAATCTGCGCTTCTTCAGTCCGACTTATTTACCGGAGATGTCATTATTTTGAAACAAATGAAGCAGCAGCTTTTCCAATCTGCGCTTCTTCAGTGAGTCCTATTTACCGGAACAGGTATCATTCCAAAACAAACAAAGCAGCAGCCTTTCCATTCTGCTCTTCTTCAGTTCGTATTATTTACCGGAACAGGCATAATTTCAAAACAAACATAGCAGCAGCCTTTCCAATCTGCGCTTCTTAAGTGCCTCTTATATACCGGAACTGACATCATTTCGAAACAAATAAACCAGCAGCCTTTCAAATCTGCACTTCTTCAATCCGTTTTATTTACCGGAACTAACATGGTTTCAAAACAAACAAAGCAGCAGCCTTTCCAATCTGCGCATTTTCAGTACATCTTATTTACAGGAGCTGGCAAAATTTCAAAACCAACGAAGCAGCAGCCTTTCAATCTGTGCTTCTTAAGTCCGTTTTTTTTTATCGGAAGAGGCATCATTCCAAAACAAACAAAGCAGCAGTTCCTAATCATCGCTTCTTCAGTCCGTTTTATTTACCGTCTTATTTACCGGAAACTTCGGTCCAATTTATCTACCGGAACTAGCATCATTTGAAAACAAACAAAGCATCAGCCATTTCAACCTGCCATTCATCAGTCCGTTTTATTCACCAGATCTGGCATCATTTCAAAACAAACGAAGCAGCAGCCATTCTAATCTGCGCTTCTTGAGTCCATCTTATTTACCGGAACTGGTATTATTTTTGAATTATCGAAACAGCAGCCATTCCGATCTGCGCTTCATTAGTCCGTCTTATTTACCGGAATTGGCCTCATTTCGAACAAACAAAGCAGCAGCCTTCCAAATCTGCGCTCATCGCACAAACTACATACGTCATTTTCGTGAACTTACGATAAATCTGAATCATAGTTTAGAATCTTTCTTTAACCCTTCCATCTCTTACAAGATTAGACCAATGACGGATTTTCGTTTACACTTTAAAGCTTCTATATCGGTGTTGCCACAAATTTTTTAATTTAATTTTTCCGGTACATTCTTTTTCTCATCTCCACAATGTAGATCACACAATGATTTATTATATTTTTCCATCAAACTTATGGTTAAATGAAATCTACCGGGTCAGCTTGATAAATGTAAAAGCTAATATGGGATTACAGTACATTCACAGGTTTTTTTTTAATCTGAAAATCTTTCTCATCCCAATGCTAAGTAGTTGTGAGTGATTCAAAATTATGAACCGTTGTGCATCAGGATAATTCAAATGATTTTTTTTTGTTAAAATATTGAAGTAAACTTTCAATGTTACGATCAAAAATTGTTTTTAAAGTTGGTTAAATAGTTTTTATTTGAAGATTCAAACAGTCACGATTTCGATATTTGGGCTATAAATTGCCCACGATGAGACCCTACTTATTGATGTCGAACCGTTCCAGTTCAATCAACCATTTATCACTTCATCAACACATTTTTCCGACATTGCCAAACAGCAGACAGCACACAGAGAGGTGACAGGTCATCGGTGAAGAACATTACGCTCTGTTGACGATTCTGTTGATGACAGCAGCGGTCTGTTAAATTTTATAACCTGACAAATGCCGTACTTTTAGTTGGTATAAATCTAGTTAATATTTTAAGCTTAAGCTACCGATTCCTTCAAGGCAACCCCGAACGAGGAAGTCCTCTAGCAGACATAGAACCTAAACAAATAGCTTCGGGCACAAAATCAGTTGTTGATCGCCTCAGGAATGTGACTTAGGCATAGCTTTTAACTAGTGGTTGTTGAATGTTGAGGCAATCGTTTATCAAATAGGTACCTCGGGCTATTGACAAGCTAGACAAAATAATGACTATACTGTATGTATTATTCAAGGACGCAACCAGTCATGAAGCAATTCATTTTAAATCAGTTAGACCGGTGAGCGAGCTAAAGAATTGTAATATAAAAGAAAACCTGTTGCTAGCTCAAATGATGATCATAAACTTACTAGTAGAAGGAAGATCTGCCCCGAGGAGGTTAACAAGTTTCGTGTCTTCCTAACAGCTTATTACCCACAACAACGCGCTAGGATTCGATTAAAGCCTTTGGATAAACCGCTCACCGGTTCGGTTAACTTCAATCAATGGAAGCAAGTTCGTCTAGCAGGTTGGAAAGTTCCTGGCACAAGAGAGAGAAGCGAAAATTCACGGAAAGCATTTCCCAACTAACATAATGTGACACACTTTTTTTTAGGAATGAGCACAGAAGTATGTTTGTTTGTTGGTTGTGGCCTATACGCTTGATCAACCGGCTTAACACTATACTCGAACTTGTGATATTCGAACGACGATCAACGGGTTGTCTAAGTCTTGAGATTCACGTTTATGTTTTTAGTTGAGCTGGTTCCGAAACATTATGCTATCAAAGTGTTACCATGCAACGGTGCATTATGTCACATATTTATTCTTCATATCTGGTCAATGAATGCTAGTATCCCGTTATTCATTATGATGTATCGTTTTACCCGAAGATTTTCCACATATACCTATTCCCATTTTTTCTAAGTTCAAAACAATTTGGTATTAGTTGAATAGTTTCAGGATAACAAGAGCAAAAATAGAAAAAAAAATCTATGCGCAATAGTGATTGGAATGCGATATGTCAAAGTTTATAAAAAGTTCTATATAACAGCCTTGAAAATCTGCGCTCCCTGTGTCAATCCGTCTTTCTACCAGAGGCCGAATCAGAAACTTTTTTTTGTAGAAGCAGCTTCAAAAATCTGCGTTATCTGTGCCAATACATATTTCTATCGGAGCCTGAATATGTCAAAGTTCTTGATAGGTACTATTTAACAGCCTTGAAAATCTGCGCTTTTTGTGCCAATCTGTTTTTCTACCAGAGACCGAATCAGATTTTTTTTTGTAGAAGCAGTCTTAAAAATCTGCGCTTCCTGTGCCAATCCGTCTTTCTATCGGAAGCTGCATCAGAAATTTTTTTTTTTCGTAGAAGCAGCCTTAAAAATCTGGGCTTCATGTGCCAATCCGTCTTTCTATAGGAGGTAGAATATGTCAAAGTTCTGTACTATACCGTAACTGTACTAAGTAAGTACTATACAAAAGCCTTGAAAATCTGCGCTCTTTGTGCAAATCCGCCATTCTACCAGAGGCCGAATCAGAAATATTTTGTTTTCGTGAAGGCAGCCTAAAAAATCTTCGCTAAATCATCAGCCTAAATTATCAGCAACGGTCTCAAAAAACTGCGCTTCCAAAGCCAATCTCGAATGTTTTCACCGAAAGGCCAAATCGAAACAAAAATCAGTAGAATCTGCCTTAAATTCTGCTCTTCTTAAGTCAATCCGACATTTTCCACCGGAAGGCCAAAACAAAATGATCAATCAACAACAGTAACCTTGAAAATCTGCGCTTCCTGAGCTAATCCGTCTCTTTCCACCGGAAGTAGGAATCAAAACAACAATCAGCAGAAGCTACCTTAAAAATCTGCGCTTCCTAAGACAATTTCGTCTTTTTCAAACATAAGTCCAAATCAAAACAAAAATCAGTAGACGCTACCTTCAAAATCTGCTCTTTCTAGGCCAATCCATCTTTCCACCGGAAGGTCGAATCAAAACAAACAATCAACAGCAGCATTTGCGCTACAACAGCAACGACCTTAAAAATCTGCGCTTCTTAAGCTTATCCGTCTTTTTCAATCAGGAGACGAAATCGAAACAAAAACTTCCAGAGCTAATCCATCTCTTTCCACCGGAAGTTCAAATCAAAACAAACAATCAACAGCAAAAGCTTTAAAAATCTGCGGTTCTTAAGTCAATTCCATCTTTGTCCACCGGAAGGCAAAATCAACACAAAAATCTGCTATTTCTAGGCCAATCCGTCTTACTCCACCGGAAAACCAAATCAAAACAAAAAATCAGCAGCAACAGCCTTAAAAATCTGCGCTTCCTAAGCCAATCCATCTCTTTCCACCGGAAGTCCAAATCAAAACAAAAATCAGCAGCAACAGCCTAGAAATATGCACTTCCTAAACCGATTCCTTTTTTTCCAACTGGAAGTCCAAATCAAAAAAAAATCAGCAGCAACAGCCTTAAAAATCTGCACTTCCTGAGCCAATTACGTCTCTTTCCATCGGAAATCAAATCAAAACAAACAATCAGCAACAGCAACGGAAGGCTAAACCAAAACAAACATTCAGCAGAAGCTGCCTTAGAAATCTACTCTTTCTTGGCCAAACCATCTTTTTTCCACCGGAAAGCCAAATCAAAACGAAAATCAGCAAAATCTGCCTTAGAAATCTGCTCTTTCTAAGCCAATCTGTCTTTTTCCACCAGATGGTGAAATCAAAATAAACAATCAACAGCAAAAGCCTTAAAAATCTGCGCTTCCTAAGATAATCCGTCTCTTCCCACCGGAAGGCCAAATCAAAACAAACAATTAACAGCAACAAACTCAAAAATTTCTCTTTCTTGGCCAATCCGTCTTTTTCCACCCGAAGGCCAAATCAAAACAAACAATCAGCAGCAACAGTTTGAAAAATCTGCGATGCCTAAGCCAATTCCGTCTTTTTCCATCGGAAGGCCAAATCAAAACAAATAATCAGCAGAAGCTGCCTTTATAATCTTCTCTTTCTTGGCCAATCCGTATTTTTCGAACGGAAGGTCAAATCAAAACAAACAATCAACAGTAGCAGCCTCAAAAATCGGCGCTTCCTAGACCAATCCGCCTTTTTCCACCGAAAGTCCAAATCAAAACAAACAATCAAAGATATCAGCTTTAAAAAAATTCTCTTTCTAGGCCAATCCGAATTTTTACACAGGAAAGCCAAATCAAAACAAAAATAAGCAAAAGTTTCCAATCCATCTTTTTCTACCGGAAGGCGAAATCAAACCAAAAATCAGTAGAAGCTGCCTTAAAAATCTGCTCCTTCTACACAGTAAACGAAATTACCGAGTTCGGTAATTTTTCACCGAAATCCTAACATGTGTAAATCGTTCAACTGTTCGGTATTTTTTTCGGTAAAAAATAAACGAACATCGGTAAATGAAGAATCGATTTATCGATGTTCGTTTATTTTTTACCGAAAAAATTACCGAACAGTTTAACGATTTACACATGTTAGGATTTCGGTAAAAAAAATTACCAAACTCGGTAATTTTCGTTTACTGTGTAAGTCAATCCGTCTTTTTCCACCGGAAGGCCAAATCAAATCAAACAATGAACAGCACGATCAACACAATGATTTTTAAGAATCTCAATTCAGTAATTCGCTCAAACACACCTGTCTCTCTCTAGAATAGATCAACGACCGACTTTGATTTGTTTGATTTGTCTAGTGTTGCCAAAATTACAAATGTTGCCATAGAAATTTATTTATTTTTTATTTATCTTCAGTGATACCGAATTCAAATATTATTTTATTATGTTTTTTTTTTATTAAATTTGATTTATTCCTTATAAATCCTTCATCACATCTCTTCATTTGAAGCACTTTCAAACTTCTTTTTCAGTGTTGTCACATACATACATATTTGTTCAATTAATTTTCGATAACATTAATTTTTATGTAGAGAAATGAATCCAACTTAGATGAAATTTCAGGGACTAGATAAGGGAAAATTGATGTTGAAAAACATGCGAAAAAAAATTCGCCTTGTCTCCCGGTGAGACTTGAACCCACATCTTGCGCCTCTCCGGGGCCCATGTATTAACATTCTACTACAGGAGACCAACCTGGCGTATGAATATTATACTGGTTGAGTGTCGATGTCTATCGGAATGAAGGGAATAGTTCTCCCATGTAATCATAATCATTTTTCTTGGTCTATTTCTATTCCCATCTTTTCATCTTACGGTAGTTGGACTCAAATTTGGATATTTTAGGCACGGCAAGATTTGCATTGCCTTCTCATATACTGCACGGGTTGTCAGTTATGATGAGAAATGATGCGTTTGCCGTAAAATATCCAAATTTGAGTCCAACTACCGTAAGATGAAAAGATGGGAATAGAAATAGACCAAGAAAAATGATTATGATTACATGGGAGAACTATTCCCTTCATTCCGATAGACATCGACACTCAACCAGTATAATATTCATACGCCAGGTTGGTCTCCTGTAGTAGAATGTTAATACATGGGCCCCGGAGAGGCGCAAGATGTGGGTTCAAGTCTCACCGGGAGACAAGGCGAATTTTTTTCGCATGTTTTTCAACATCAATTTTCCCTTATCTAGTCCCTGAAATTTCATCTAAGTTGGATTCATTTCTCTACAAAAAAAAAAAAAAAAAAAAGTTTCGCTGACTGAATGTTTGAGTCAAGACCCATCTTTGGGTCACAGTTTAAAAATTAATTTTTATTTTGAACATTCTTGCTCTCATTTCCACAGTCTCCATATTTGCCCTAAAATATGAAATTTGATTCATTTTTGCGTCTTCAAAGCACATTTCTTTTGAAAATTTTTTAAATTTTCATTTCCCGAAATATTTGAGGTTAGATTTTTTCTTGAAAATAAATTAAGCATATTTCAGATGCATCACCATATGTTTTGTGAAAAGTATAATTTTTTTAACCGATGTAAAGTTACAACTATTACCTGAGGACACGAAAATGGGCGATTCATTCCTTTTAACCCATTAATGCATGACTTTTTTAAAACGGGTCTAGTAATGATTGATGCAGTTAAATAATATCAGTTAAATTTAAATCATTTTAAGTCATTTTTTGAAATGTAATAAAAGTTATTACTCATCAAAGCTCTTAAATAATTTATGCAAATGATAATTTATTGCTAAGGCATTTTGCAAAATTGCTACCACACATTGTTCGTTAGGTGCAGGAAGATGTTTCTAATGGAGTGAGACTTCAATTGTTCATAGAATTTTGAAATCTGTAGAAACAGCCTACTAACTCCTTTTTTTTTAAACAGAAATTAGATTTCTCTAATTTTTTTTGCGCAAATATCATGTGTCAACTCCCTTAATATTTTTTTGTGAATATAGGTGACCAAATTACCCACGCATTTCCGAAATATTTTCATTCAACAGCAACTTAAAAATGTTTTAAAACAATACTTTGTATGAATAAAATGAGTTTCAAATAAAAATGTCGAAATGTAAATGAAAAAAACCTATTGAACACCAATCATTCTGAGCATTTAAGCTGTTAAAATTAAAATATTATCAAAAATTATACTAAACACTTTAAAATTTAAACGCTAAATAAACATATTTTTTGATGAATTCTTAAGCGCAAATTAATGTCTTTCATTCCTTTCTTTTTAAAATCTATTTATTGACTACAAGGACGTGGCTGGCGCCGTTATTTATGTTCAAAGAGAGAGCACCAGACGTATGTATGAAGTGAGAAGTAAGAAGTGTGAAGATAGACGTTGGCAGTGAGGAGCGAAAACTAAGACGTTGAAAGTGAGGAGTGAGAGGTAAGAAGTGAGAAGAGAGAAGTGCGAATTTTGCAGTAAGAAGTGGAACTCACTTCTCATCTCAAACATCTCACTTCTCCTCCCACCTTCTCACTTATCTCTTCTCTGTTTTCATGCTCATTTCTAACTTCTCACGTCTCATTGCTGACGTCCTTGGTCTCACTTCTCGTTTTCACTCCCAATTTCCACATCTAACTTCTCACGTTTCATGTCTAACGTCTCACGTACCAATTCTCACTTCTCTTTTCTCACAATTTCCCCGTCTCACTTTTCACTTCTCCGCTCTCGCGTCTTACGCCTCATGTACTTTGTCTTATGTCTCATGTTTGATATTTTATGCCTGAAACCTCAGGATTCAGGTTTCACGTCTCTAGTCTCATGTCGCAGGTTTTGTCTCATGTTTATGTTTCAAGTTTTAAATTCTAGTTCTCACTTTTAAATATCAAAAAGATTTTGAAATTAGCAGAGGTTTTTAACACGGCTTTTTACACGATTCTTTTTACACTGTAAGTGTACCCGTGTAAAAAAGAACCTTGGTGTATTAGTACATGCTTTTTGCCAATATTTTGATATTCGACCACTGTTGAGATTGGATGCCTTGTAAATTTTTTTTATTATTGTTAGTACTTTAAGGTTTAATAAATAAGAATTTGTTATTTTAATTCATTATGAATTTGAATAACTTTGATCATTGTTGATTTCTATAAGTATATGAGAAATCAGATCTTGTTCAATAAAATCTGTTGAAAGATATTTATTTTGGAATATAATATGTATTTAAAATAATCTTACCTGACTTAAAGGTGGAGATAAATCCTTTCAACGCAATCAACGGATGTTGAAAAAGACATTCTGCCATCCATGTGCTGTAACAAAAACAAAAAATAAGAATAAATTAATAACGACTATGATGATAATGATGAAAATGAGCTCTAAGGTTAACTGTCAAGGAAAATGATTGGTGTAATGTGTCTTCAAAGCATTAGAACAACTTTTCTAGATTCCAATTGTTGTAAATAACATCATCCTGATAACCCTTTCAAAGGTCACTTTTTGTCATTATTCCATACAAACTTCTAACGGTCGTCATATAACTATCCGAATGCTCAAAATTATATTTACAGTTTCAGCTGAACAGTGCCAGAACACAGGTGAATTTCCGTATAGAATTTTCTCAATAATTGTCCAAGAGGCAACGCGGATCGACCCGGAGCAAATATCCCAGAGACAAATCATTGTTGACGGAACGATTTGAACAAGGTTTGGTCAACGATCAGATTTAATTTTGTATAATTGAATCTTAATTTCCTCTTGGAAAGTCGGCGCGTCGGTGGTCCAAACAGATGGCAACCAATCCTGTGAAAACCACATTTTTGCACGTCACTCGCAACTCCAATCTTAGTTGGTACAAAACTTCAACAGGTGCTCTTGTTCAGATCCCGTGTTCCATTTCGCTTCGGGGAGATGATACAGGCAGGTTGTCGAAATAATTGCTCAATCAAACACACCGACCAGAAGATCCAAGAAAATACCCGTAACTCCGGGTTTGTTGACTGTTGTGTCGAATACTTGAACCCAGCAGAACTGACATCATATGTAATAAACTCATTAACTGGAGATAATTCGAGCTGGCGGCGGCAGCGTAAAAAAAAAATTAACCAAGATTGGGGTTGCACACATCCCATCCAAGAGAATAGGGAATTTCGAAAGAAAAAGGAAAAACTAACATACCCTAAGGATGGAAACCTTTAGGGGGTATTTGACATAATTTTACTGCAAATGTACTGATATCGGAATTTTTTTTTATTTTTAAACAACTAACTCACCAGTTCAGATTCTTTAAAATTAGTTTTGATTACAAGTGTACCAAAAATGATTTTTTTTTTAAAGTTCAAAAGTCTCAAAAGGGGCTCAAAAGAATTTTTTTAAATTTTCTGAAATATACTTTAAAGAGTCTCAAAAATTACAAAAAAAAGTTACATATTAGTTTCAAAATATTCTCAAAAAAGTCACAAGAGTCTTGAAAGAGCTTGACTTTACAAAGGGATTTCTGATATCAGCCTGGAAAGATTTTCATATCAATCTTCGAAAGTCTCGATAGGGTCTTACAAGATTATCATAAGAATTTTACAAGAGTTTCAGAAAAGTCTGAGAAGAGGCTCAGAAGAGCTTCAAGTTTTAAAAGTCTCAGAAAAGTGTTTTAAAAATTTCACATAATCTGACAAAATGTCCTCAATTTAAAAAAAGTCCTCAAATAAAAAAAAAACATTTCGGAATACTCTTAAAAGAGACTCAAGACTCAAAAAGCTCAAAAACAACCTAAAAGGGGTAGAATAGAGACAAAAGTGTCTCAAAATTCTTTGAAATAGGCTGACACGAGTTTCAAAACGTGCAATAAGAGTCAAATATTAGTTTTTAAAGAGTCGGGATAGTCACTAAAGAGCTTAAAATGACTTTCTGAAGAGAGTTTCTGAGATTCGTCTACAAAAACTAACATATCGTTCAGGGAAAGTCTCGGTAAGGTTTAAAAATAGTGTTACAGGAATTCCAAAAGGGCCTAAAAAAATCTCAGCAGAGTCTAAGAAGAGCATCTGAAGAGCCTCAGAAGAGTCTCAAAAGATTCTCAGACAGAAGAGTTTGAGAAGAGTTACAAAACAAGCTCAAAAGAGTTTCACGATGTTTCAAATGAGTCTCAAAAAAGTTTCAAAAGAGTCTAAGAAGAGACTTAAAAGAGACTCAGAATAGACACGAAAGAGACTGATGAGAGTCTCGAAAGAGTCTTAGAAGATACCCACAAGGGTCTGAAAAGATTTTTAAAGATAGAAGTTTCACAGGAGTCTCATAAGAATCTCTGGAGAGTTTCAGGAGTCTCAGAACAGTCTCAAGAATCTGAAGGAAAAGTCTCAGAAGAGTCTCAGACGAGTCTCAAAAGCGTCTCAGAAAGGTCTTGAAAACTCATCAAAAAAGTCTCAGAAGTGTTTCAAGAGTCTCAGAAGAGTCTCACAAAGGTCCTAAAAATTCTCAAAAGAGACTCAAACAAGTCTCATAAGAGTCCCCGAAAAGTCTCGAAAAAGTCTCAGAAGATACTTAGATGAGTCTCATAGGCATCTCAAAAGATTCTCAAAACAGTTTCACTAGAGTCTCAGAAGAGTCTCAGAAGAATTTCTGAAGAATCTCAGAAGAGTCTCAATAAAGACTTGGAAGAATTTTAAAAGAGTCTCAGAAGAGTCTCAGAAGAATCTCAGAAAAGTCTCAGAAGGGACTCAGAAGATTCTCAGAATCTATGAAGTGCCTCAGTGTCTTATATAGATAGGAGTTTCAAAATAGTTGTAAAAACATCTACGAAGAGTTTCAAAAATCTCAGAAGAGTCTCAGCAGACTTCAGAAGAGTTTCAAAATATTTTCACAAGAATCTGAAAAGAATTTCAAAGTATTCTCAGTAGAGTCCCAGAAGAGATTCAAAAGAGTCTCAGAAGAGTCTCAAAAATTCCGAATAAAAAGTCTCAGAAGAGTTTCAGAATAGTCTCAAAAGAATCTTAAGAGAGACTCAAAAGAGACTCATGAGAGTCCCCGAAAAGTCTCCAAAAAGTCGCAGAAGAGACTTAGGCGAGTCTCATAGGCATCTCATAACAGTCTCAATATAGGTTTACTAGAGTCTTAGAAGAGTCTCAAAAGAGTCTCAGGAGAGTCTCACAATAATCTCAGAAGAGTCTCACAGGTGTCGCAGAAGAGTCTCAGAAGAGCCTCAAAATAGGCTTAGAAGAGTCTCAGAAAAATCTCAGAAATGTCTTAGAAAAGTTTTGATAATGTCTCAGAAGAGTTTCAGAAGGCACTCAGAAGACTTTCAGAAAAGACTCACATAAGTCTCAAAAGAGTCTCAGAAGAGTCTCAGAAGAGTCGCAGAAGAAACTTAGAAAAGTCCCAGAAAGATCTCTGTGGATTCTCAGAAAAGTCTCAGAAGAGTCTCGAAAAAGACTCATACGAGTCTCAAAAGAGTCTCAGAAAGGTCTCAGAAAAGTCACAGTAGAGTCTCAAAAGAGTCTCAGATGAGTCTAAGAAGAGTCTCAGAAAAGTATCAGAAGGGTCTGAGAAGAATCTCAGAAAAGTCACAAGAGAATCACAGTCTCCGAAGAGTCTCAGAAGAGTCTTAGAAGAGTCTCAGAAAAATCTCAAAAGAGTCTCAAAAAAGTCTTGATAAAGTTTCAGAAGACTCTCAGAAAAGACTCACAAGAGCCTCAAAAGAGTCTCAGAAAGGTCTCAGATGAGTTTATGAAGAGTCTCAGAAGAGTCTAGGAAAAGTTTCAGTAGGGTTTGAGAAGAATCTCAGGAAAGTCACAAAATAATCACAGAGGGGTCTTAAAAGAATCTCAGAAAAGTCTCAAAAGAGTTGCACAAAAGTCTGAAAAGAGTCACAGAAGAGTTTCAGCATAGTCTCGGAAGAGCCTCCAAATTGACTGAGAAGAGTTTTAGAAGAGTCTCAGAAAAGTCTTAGAGGAGTTTTAGCAAAATCTTAGGAGAGTCTCAAAAAAGTCTAAAAAAGGGCCTCGTATGGGTCACAAAATAATCGCAGAAGAGTCACAGAAGAGTCTAAGAAGAGTCTCAGGAAAGTCTCAGTAGGGTCTGAGAAGAATCTCAGAAAAGTCTCAAAAGAGTCTCGAAAAAGTTTAACTAGAATCTGTGAATCACAGAAGAGTCTCAGAAAAGTATCAGAAGTTTGACAGGAGAGTCGCAGAGCAATCTAAGAAGAGCCTCAAAAGAGCTTCACTCGTGTCTCAAAAGATTCTCAAAAGAGACTGAGAAAAGTCTTGAAAAAGTCCCATAAGAGTTTCTGAAGGGACTCAGAAGATTTTCAGAAAAGACTCACAAGAGTCTCAAAAGACTCTCAGAAGAAACTCAGAAGAGTCTCAAAAGAGTCTATAAAGAGTCTCAGAAAAGTCTCAGAAGAGTCTCAAATGAGTCGCAGAAGAGTCTCAGAATAGTCACAGAAGAGTCTCATAATAGTCTAAGAAGAGTCTCAGAAAAGTCTCATAAGGGTCTGAAAAGAATCTCAGAAAAGTCCCAGAAGAGTCTCAAAAGAGTCTCGAAAAAGTTTTTCAAGAATCTGTGAAGTGTCTCAGATGAATAACAAAAAAATCATAGAAAAGTCTCAGAAGAATCACAGAAGACTCGCTGAAGAATTTCAGAAGAATCTCAAAAGTGTTACACTAGAGTCTCAAAAGAGTCTCAAAAGAGGCTCAAAAAAGTCAAAGAATCACAGAAAGGTCTAAGAAGAATCTCAGTAAAGTCTCAATAGTATTTTCATGTCTAAATGATTGAAAAAAGTCACAGAAGAGCTTCAGAATAGTCTAGGAAGAGTCTTAAAAAGGACTAAGAAAAGTCTTAGAAGAGTCGCAGAAAAGTCTAAGAAAAGAGCCTAATATCGATCGCAGATAATCGAGAGACCCTGGAAAGAGTTTCAAAAAATTTTCAGAAAAATTTTTTCTCAATTTGAATATAAATTAACAATTTTGATTTGTGATTAAATTAAAGTCCTCTTTAATGATGTACGAATATAAAAGATTTATTCAAAAGTTTCTTTTCTAGTCATAAATATTATATTCACGGATCAAGTTTGTTCTTATTCTTTCAAATGAACCAAAACTATTAACAGATTCCAGAAAATCTTCAGAAAATCATGAAAATTAGTTCACTTCTTCCTTGAAGATGGCACCAATAAGCAACCGAAACGTCGAACAAATGGCAATTGTCAGATTATTGTCGATTTTGGTTGATATTTTTCGGTGAAAATTAAGTCAAATCCAAACAACTTCTTTACGTTTCGGCTTCCTGTTTTGTTTCGGCCATCTTCAGAAAAACTGTATTTCAAAAATATAATATAATACAAAAAATGTTTTGTTAGAATAATCACACAATTTTTCGTCACTTTTAACTACACTAGAAGCACTTACAATTGTTTCGCCGTGTGCTTTCCTAACGGCTGTCTAACTTACTTTGAGTCAGATTTTGAATCGCTTCTAGTAGCTTGCGTTTTGCGTTCTTGGTGACGTCGTGCAGTCGGTTGTTGTCGTCGTGTTTGGGGTCGTCGTTTTCGAATTCTTTCTTGAGAACTGTGGCGTCGCTCTTAGTTTTTTGATTATTGAGCTGTATATTTTAGAGATCTCGATAGCGTCTTGTTTTATGTTTACTGTATTTCCTTTTTTCAGTTTTATATGTAATGTTTCAGCAGTTTTTCTTTTTCCTTCTTGGTTCACTCTCTCTAAAATATAAGCCTTTTCAAAATCAAATTTGTGGTTTTGCTCAAGAGCATGTTGTGTCAATCCTTTGGCCCTGGAGTTTTGTTTAAGACTTGTTTTATGGTTTTTTATACGTTTTTCCAGTGTTTGTGATGTTTGGCCACAGTATTCCTTTCCACATTCACAGGGAATCGAGTAAACTACATTTGTTTGTTTAAGTTTGTCAGATTGAATAACTTAAATTAAGTAACTACTAACTCAATCAACCTAACAAAGTCTTTTTCAACAAAAATATAGGAATCTCTAAATTCAAAAAAAATCTTCAAGAGATAAAGCAATGAATCACCCTATTCTTCCAAGATCCGAACAAGACGAGAAGGAACGACACTATTTTTTTTGCTTCCTCATCTAGCGCACGACGAATGATCTTTTATGTCTTTCTTTTGCGCAATTCGTGGGTGGGTCTCCCGGTTTAATTACCACAAGAAAATTGTCTCCATGCGCTCCCCCGATTAGATAAGCCTGGCCGGTGGTCTAACTGAACTCAGAAATGATGGAAGTGAAGTTGTGGCATTTGCCGGAGGCATCTGTGGTTTGACTTTTTTTTTTCAAAAAAGAATTCTGAACTTGTAACTGTAGCTGGAAAAATTATGATTTCTGAACTCTTACCACTTGTTTTGAATATATATTTTATCAGAAATTTGTCAAACGAAAATTTGAAACTCAAACTATTTCTCTTATTTAAAACATAATTTATAGCCTAGCGTGTCTAAATCGCTCCCCATTCCAGCTATTATAATGATCAGATCGTTTAACCATGCAAATTAATTTAATGAACAAGCCAAACCACTTGTCGGTTGCCTGGCTGCCTGACGTTTATCTCAGGTTTCAAAATATGCCTTAGAGGCCGAAAGAAAAAAAAAGATACTTCAACCTCTGATTTGGATTATCCCTGGGTCCCTGGGATTGGATTCTGTAGCCTCGGAAAACTAAAATGGAGCAATGAAAGTCTTGAAAAAAAAAACTCCGTTGGCCGTTTGAAGTTTTCTGCCTGTGGATGGAATGTGTTTGCCAATCTGGAGCATTCCTCGAGTTCGAGAATGAACTCGTTTTAGGTTTTTTTTTCTTTTCTCTGGTGTAACGATCTCGCATTGCTTTAGTACCCTCCCTGTGTAGTTGATCCGGTTTTGCTGAAGCTTTCTAGAAGATTTGGATTCGAGATTATGCGGCTTAACACGTTCGTCGCCGAGCTTATTTTGGTTGTTAAGTTATTTCAACTTTAATATACTTACCTACAAAGATGATTCAAATGTGAAAAACTGTTCCACTACAGTCGATGCACAGTTTAAAGAAATAAAATTTCTCAAAGAAATCATAATTTTGTTGGATTAAAAAAAAATCAAATTCAATTACTGGACACAAAATTTCTTTAGAATAAGTGATTAAAAGTGCTGCATCTAATATGCTGTTATTCTATGTTAATGGGTGATACGGTCAAAATTTGGTCAATATCAACTTGACGTATTTCTTTCAATGTTGCATTTAAAAAACCTGAACACCCCTCATTTTGAAGGTGTGTGTAGAATGATGCTCCTATTTTGATTTTGGAATTCACTCTTCAGTTGTCAAAATGCCGTCCAAGAAAGAAGAGCAGCGTATCAAAATTCTGCTCGCGCATCGCGAAAATCCGAGCTACTCGCACGCAAAGCTGGCAAAATCGCTAAAAGTTGCTAAATCAACCGTTACAAATGTAATTAAAGTGTTTGGGGAACGTTTGTCGACCGCCAGGGAGTCTGGAACCGTGCATCGAGCCAAAAAACGAGCCGGACTATCGACTTACAAGAAGGTAGTGACTCCAAATCGCGATGATAAACAAAATACGACGGCCAAAGCGCGATCCCGGAGGCTGTACACGACGATGCTGACGAAGTTTGACTGCGTGGTAATGGACGACGAAACCGACGTCAAAGCCGACTATAAGCAGCTTCCGAGACAGGAGTTTTATACGGCAAAAGGAAGGGGAAAGGTAGCAGATATTTTCAAGCACATGAAACTGTCAAAGTTCGCGAAGAAATATCTCGTTTGGCAAGCCATCTGTACCTGTGGCTTGAAAAGCAGCATTTTCATAGCTTCCGGGACTGTCAACCAAGAAATTTACGTGAAAGAGCGTTTGAATAAACGTCTGCTGCCTTTCCTGAAGAAACACGGTTGTTCCGTACTGTTTTGGCCGGACTTGGCATCTTGCCATTACGGTAAAAAGGCCATGGAGTGGTACGCCGCCAACAACGTGCAGGTGGTTCCCAAGGACAAGAACCCTCCCAACACGCCAGAGCTCCGCCCAATTGAGAAATACTGGGCTATTGTCAAGCGGAACCTAAAGAAGACCAAAAAACTGCTAAGGAAGAGCAGCAGTTCAAGGCAAACTGGCTTTCTGCGGCGAAGAAGGTGGATAATTTGGCTGTACAAAATCTGATGGCAGGGGTTAAGTGTAAGGCTCGGCAATTCGGATTTGGAAAAGCGGAAGCCTAACTGAATATTTTTCCTGAATTGTATACTAATTAAACTTAACTAATTGGTGACCTTAAAAAAATCCATTACGTAATTATATAGTGCTTACAGTAATACAGTATTTTTAAATTCAAATCATTTGTCAGATTTTTTCTAAATTTGAAAATTTATCAGCTTTGAGTAAAATCGGTCAATTATTTAGTTTCAGAGATACCTCGCTTTGAAGAAATAAAATCTAAAAACTTTTGAGCATTTTCTGTTTTTCTGTTAGCACTCAAATACCGGAAAAATTTAAATGCAATCGTTGGCAAGTGATTTTTTTACATTTTTTCAATAATACAGACTGGTTGAACGATTTCAAATTTCTAATCAACATGGCTAATCATCAAAGTTTCCGACAAAAATTCTAAAATCTCGACAAAACAGTATTTGTAATTCTGTGATTCGGCCCAAACATTTTGTGAAGATTATCTGTGATGCTACTTTCAGAAACTTCATTGAAAAATCATGTCGAACATCGATGAACTGATTTTTTTGTCTTGAAAATAGACAATGGACATAACAAAATAGTTATAATATTATCATGAATCGGCTGTAAAAAGCCTATCCCAGTGGCTCCTAAATTTAATTTATGAAAATCCATAAAATCTGTAAAAACAAGAATTAAGAATGTAAACTGAAAATTTGACGAAGTATGTTCAAAAATCTGTGAAATTATAAACTTTTATGTGATAAAATCACAACATTACTTGAAATGCAGCAATATAAAGATCTTATACGGAACATTTTTTTCACCATTTGTATGAAAAAAAATCTGGTCATCGAATAAAATTTGAATTGTGATTTTTTTTTTTTGGAAAATGGGCACAGAAAAAGCATTTTAAAGCATAAATCATACTGAATTTGTAACAAAGTTGTTCAAAAAAATTAAACGTTTCATATCAAAATCTCAGAAACATCCTTCTGTTATGCCAGAATTAGGAATATTTTTCAATTGAATGTTCTCAAAATTTCTTCTTCTTCAAGTTTTTATTTTCGGTAATAGGTTAAACTATCAATGTTTTTCAAAGTTTTCTTCGAATTTAACACTTTTTGCTGGTTTTAACTGCTTTTACTGATACAGCTAGTATGAGCTGCTCAGTTCATTTTCATCAACTTTGAGTTTTTTATACAGGTATACAACGTTTTAACCTGAACAAAACCGGTTGGCCTGATCGAAACATTATTGTAGTCCAGAGTATATTCATCGTAGGGAACATCGAGCGCGAAATTAGCCCACACCAAGCTTGATGACGTAGTTGTTAAGAGATTTTTCATACATTATATAGGAAAAATAAACTTAAATCTTCGTTTTTTGTCATTTGCATAGAAAAGTTCAGTAACTAGTGTAAAGGAACTAAAGTTAGTGATGGAACAATTAACTTCAATATGAAACATATTGAATATAGAGCTTAGAATCATTCCAAAACTCAAATTAAAAAATAGTAACGAGAAAAAAATATTTATCAATTTGATATTTTACTGTTAACGAACTTGAAATTTGCGTTTCAAAAGATTTATTAGGACTATAAGATGTGCCTTCTTGCGATAATTACAATTTTTAAGCTTACAATATGCTAAGAAATAGTTTCCAGTAATAATAATTTCCACGGAAATTTAGATATTTACGCGGTTAATTCGCATTTTTTGCAGAACCGCAAACCAAACCGTAGATATTTATTTAAGAAGCCCATAAATCTGGGAAGTCGATATTATGAATTTGAAGACAGTAGCGTACAGGTTACTGGCATGAAAATATTTTTGATGGAAAAACTGAAGTATTCAGTACAATGCTCGCTTATTTTCATAACAACTTCGTCATTATTCTGGAAATCTGTCAACCAATATGGCGGATAAACCATTTTATTGTTAATTTAACCAAATGTATAGTTAGTTTAAGAATTTTTTTTGACATTTTCCATATAGAAAGTTTTAATTTACATTTTCTTTATCTTCTTTGTGAATCTAACACTTCCTGATGGACTCATTTCCAATCAAAAAAACTACGTAATAAAATGTACAATGTTTTTTTTTTTGAAAAATTATTACTTCTGTGTCGTGGCAATTGACTTGAGAAATTTTTACTATGTTTGTGAATCATCACATTTTGCGCATTCCAAGAAGAAAAGAATATATATTAGAAATAATTAAACAACATACTGAAAATATCTCAAAATATTTGAAAACTATATCACCACTGAAAAGCCCAACAGTGGTGATATAGTTTTCAAATATTTTGAGATATTTTCAGTATGTTGTTTAAATATATCTAATACTAGCTGATCCCATACGAACTCCGTTTCGCTTTGAACTTGGAATATGTCATGAACAGTTTGTATGAAAGCCAATTGCCAAGCATTTTCCTGATGCACTTCTGAATTCATTGTTAAGTAATAATTGCAAAAATTTTGGTCGATCACTTTGTCTGTCGTCTGCTACTAAATTTGAAATCAGAAATCCTTTGACCGTACCAAAAAACCACGTGTATAAAGTTCGACGCAATTATTGCCAAAAAGCTAAACCCCTTTCGGGGGCTCTTATACAATCTTTGATGACTGAAATCGATTGCCCTTCCCTCAAAACTCCCGTGTGCAAATTTCAAAGCAATCCATTGCACAATGGGGAAAAAAGTGTACAAACCGCGAAGAAATTCAATATCTTTCGAGCTACATGACCCAAATCTATGGAAATATACTTTCCTTTTGTGAAAATTTCCGGAGAATCGATTGGACATAGTTTCAAACGCCGCACAAGCTTACGAACGGAGATATAGTGCCTTTTTAACCCCTAATTCCCCTATATTTTGTAAACATTCCAGAAAAACACTGATTCGAACCAGAGAATTTTGAACGAAAACAGACCTTTCGTGTGTAATTTTTTCTGAGGAATCGAATGAAGGCTGTTCTGGCCACCGCACGCTTCAGAAAATGGAGTTATGGCTGTTTTTACCCTCAATTCCCTTATATTTTTCAATTATTTCAGAAAAAAGCAAATTCGAACTTGAAAATTTTGAATCAAATGGGTTGTATCTTGTGTGGTTTTTTGCGAGAAATCGAATGAATGCTGTTTGAGCCCCCGCACGCTTTGGAAAATGGAGTTATGGCTGTTTTACCCTAAATTCCCCTCAATTTTTCAAATTGTTAAGAAAATGCATGTTCGGACTTGAAAATTTTGAATCTTTTGGGACGTATCTTGTGTAATTTTTTCCGAGGAATCCAATAAAGGCTATTTGAGCCACCGCACGCTTCGGAAAATGAAGTTATGGCTGTTTTTACCCTCAATTCCCCTACATTTTTCAATAATTTAAGAAAAAAGCATGTTCGGACTCAAAAAATTTGAACCAAATGGAATGAATCCTATGTGATTTTTTCCGAGGAATCCAACGAAGCCTATTTGAGCCACCGCACGGATAAGCAACAGAAGTTATGGCTGTTTTACCCTCAATTGTCCAACATTTTTGAAATAGCTCAAAAAAAGCATGTTGAGACCAGATAATTATGAACCAAAAGTAAAGTATTTTGTGGAGTTTTTTCCGAGGAATCGAATGAAAGCTGTTTGAGCCGCCGCACGCTTCGGAAAATGAAGTTATGGCTGTTTTACCTTCAATTCCCCTACATTTTTCAAATTGTTAAGAAAACGCATGTTCGGACTTGAAAATTTTGAATCTTTTGGGACGTATCTTGTGTAATTTTTTCCGAGGAATCCAATAGAGCCTGTTTGAGCCACCGCACGCTTTGGAAAATGGAGTTATGGCTGTTTTTACCCTCAACTCCCCTACAGTTTTCAATGGTTTAAGAAAAAATCATGTTCGGACTTGAAAATTTTGAACCAAATGGGTTGTATCTCATGCATTTTTTTTCCAAGGAATCCAACGAAGCCTATTTGAGCCACCGCACGGATTGGAAACACAAGTTATGGCTGTTTTACCCTCAATTTCCCTACATTTTTCAAATAGCTCAGAAAAAGCACGTTCGGACTTGAAAATTTTGAACCAAATGGAACGTATCATGTGTGATTTTTTTCGGGGAATGCAACGAAGCCTATTTGACACACCGCACACATCGGAAACAGAAGTTATGGCTGTTTTACCCTCAATTCCCTTTCATTTTTTAAAAAAGTTCAGAAAAACCATGATCGGACTTGGAAACTTTGAACTAAACGAGACTTATCTTATGCAATTTTTTCCGAGGAATCCAATGAAGCCTGTTTGAGCCACTGCACGCTTTGAAATAGTGAGTTATGGCTGTTTTTACCCTCAATTCCCCTACATTTTTCTGAAATCATTGCAAAATGTAGGGGAATCGAGGGTAAAAACAGCCATAACTCACTATTTCAAAGCGTGCAGTGGCTCAAACAGGCTTCATTGGATTCCTCGGAAAAAATTGCATAAGATAAGTCTCGTTTAGTTTAAAATTTCCAAGTCCGATCATGGTTTTTCTGAACTTTTTGAAAAAATGAAAGGGAATTGAGGGTAAAACAGCCATAACTCCTGTTTCCGATGTGTGCGGTGTGTCAAATAGGCTTCGTTGCATTGCCCGAAAAAAAATCACACATGATACGTTCCATTTGGTTCAAAATTTTCAAGTCCGAACATGCTTTTTCTGAGCTATTTGAAAAATGTAGGTAAATTGAGGGTAAAACAGCCATAACTTCTGTTTCCAATCCGTGCGGTGGCTCAAATAGGCTTCGTTGGATTTCTTGGAAGAAATTACATAAGATACAACCCATTTGGTTCAAAATTTTCAAGTCCGAACATGATTTTTTCTTAAACCATTGAAAACTGTAGGGGAATTGAGGGTAAAAACAGCCATAACTCCATTTTTCAAAGCGTGCGGTGGCTCAAACAGGCTCCATTGGATTCCTCGGAAAAAATCACACAAGATACGTCCCAAAAGATTCAAAATTTTCAAGTCCGAACATGCGTTTTCTAAACAATTTGAAAAATGTAGGGGAATTGAAGGTAAAACAGCCATAACTTCATTTTCCGAAGCGTGCGGCGGCTCAAACAGCCTTTATTCGATTCCTCGGAAAAAACTCCACAAAATACTTTACTTTTGGTTCATAATTATCTGGTCTCAACATGCTTTTTTTGAGCTATTTCAAAAATGTTGGGCAATTGAGGGTAAAACAGCCATAACTCCTGTTCCTTATCCGTGCGGTGGCTCAAATAGGCTTCGTTGGATTCCTCGGAAAAAATCACATAGGATTCATTCCATTTGGTTCAAATTTTTTAAGTCCGAACATGCTTTTTTCTTAAATTATTGAAAAATGTAGAGGAATTGAGGGTATAAACAGCCATAACTTCATTTTCCGAAGCGTGCGGTGGCTCAAACAGCCTTTATTGGATTCCTCGGAAAAAATTACACAAGATACGTCTCAAAAGATTCAAAATTTTCAAGTTCGAACATGCGTTTTCTTAACAATTTGAAAAATTGAGGGGAATTTAGGGTAAAACAGCCATAACTCCATTTTCCAAAGCGTGCGGGGGCTCAAACAGCATTCATTCGATTTCTCGCAAAAAACCACACAAGATACATTTCATTTGGTTCAAAATTTTCAAGTTCGAATTTGCTTTTTTCTGAAATAATTGAAAAATATAGGGGAATTAAGGGTAAAAACAGCCATAACTCCATTTTCTGAAGCGTGCGGTGGCCAGAACAGCCTTCATTCGATTCCTCAGAAAAAATTACACACGAAAGGTCTGTTTTCGTTCAAAATTCTCTGGTTCGAATCAGTGTTTTTCTGGAATGTTTACAAAATATAGGGGAATTAGGGGTTAAAAAGGCACTATATCTCCGTTCGTAAGCTTGTGCGGCATTTGAAACTATGTCCAATCGATTCTCCGGGAATTTTAACAAAAGGAAAGTATATTTCCATAGATTTTGGTCATGTAGCACGAAAGATATTGAATTTCTTCGCGGTTTGTACACTTTTTTCCCCATTGTGCATTGTATGAAACGTCAACGCTAAAAACAGTGAAAAATTAGTTTATATGGACGACCCCTTTCGTCGACCCCTGGCAAAGCATTTGACATCTGAAATCGGTTGCTCGTCCCTGAAAACTACCTTGTGCAAATTTTCATCCCAATCCGATGTAAAATAACGACGATATTGCAAAAATATTGAAAGGTTTATATGGGCGACCCCCTTTGCCGGCCCATTACACTGAATTTAATACCTGAAATCCATTGCTCATCTCTCAAAACTCTCGTGTACCAATTTTCGTCTGAATCCGATGTATATTAACGACAATATCGCATCAACAGTGAATAGTTAATATGGACGACCCCTTTGGCCGACCCCTGATTTTAGTTTGGATAAGTGAAATCAGTTGTTTGTCCCTAATAACTCCTATGTGCAAATTTTCACCCCAATCCGATGTATAAAAACGTCAATATCACTTAGATACTGAAAATTTAATATAGACGACCCCTTCTGCCGGCCCCTTACACTGATTTTGATACCTCAAATTGATTGCACGTCACTCAAAACTATCGTGTACCAATTATCATCTGAATACGATGTATAATAACGTTAATATCGCAAAAACAGTGAACAGTTAATATGGACGACTCCTTTGGATGATCCCTTACACAAAATTTGCACCTGAAATTGATTGCTCGTCTTTCAAAACATTCATGTGTTTAAATTTTCAACACAATCCGACAAAAAGTAACGTCAATATCGCGAAAACAAAATTTGTTATGTATGGACGACCCCCTTCAGAAGGGGTCATCCGAAAATCTAAAAACATTTTTCATCCTTCGTGGTCCTAATGAGCATCCATGCCAAATTTCAGACCTCTAGCTCTTAAGACGGCTGAGTCTATAGAGGACAAACAAACAAACAAACAAACAAACAAACAAACAAACAAACAAACATACAGAAATTGCTTTTTATCTATTATATAAAATTCTCTTGTAACGGTGTTTGTACTTCCTCCGAAATTACCCAACCGATTCAAATGAAATTATTTTTAGAATATTCTGTAGGCATGCGAATCGGTTTATATCGAATAAAAACAACAAAAAGTCGCATCAATTGTCCGTAATCATTAAATTTTTAATAAATTGAATCAAATTAAAGTCATGGCCTTCAATTTTTTCGAGATTTTCTTTACTTTGGACGCCGGGCGGGCGGTTTGTTTTTCGTCTCCATGGTCGAGGCGTCGCAAGCAAACGTCGTGAGAGGATAGTAACCAGGGCATAGCATACTGATTAGTGGGAACATTTGGGCGCTTATTTCTCAACCAATCATACTTTCAATGCACGTGGTGGCGATATGAAGCCTAGATGTGTTTTTTTTTTCTACTTGATTCCTAGCTTATTTGTACAGCACATATGAATAAATGAAGCTGAATGTTACCCACATTGATATTTTGCCGATCGAATCAAAACCATTTAAACGATTTTAAAATTTACAACTATTTTGATTTCGTGTTAATTGAAGCAGCAATTGTTATCTAAAAAATATGAATTTAATTCTGATGCATAAGATATAACGGTATTAATCTTCGCGGAATTTTGAATAAAAAAGAAAGTGAAATGATTTACGTACAATTGTATAATTTTTATGCTTAGAAGGTTAGTTTTGATTTATACTGAAAACAGTAAAATGAAAAAGATGTATTCAACAGAAAAGATCTAAAACTTTTTTTGAACATGTACAAATGTACTTAACTGAAGACGTATCAAGCGTCTTTTAATTTGAAGAACAACAACAAAAGCCATTGAAAATGAACAGACATAAACTGAAGAAGAGCCTGTCCTTTAATGTGAATATAAATTAACTCTTCATCTATAAATTGATGGGTCCAAATTAACAATCTGACCAAATAAACTCAACTTTTTTTTAAATCATTCACCGAAAAACTGTTTACACATCAACTGTTTGTTTACACACAATTCAAGTACATACTTAATATAAAAAGTGTTTTTTGTTTTACATATTTTGTGTACATTGAAGAGACTTTTTATCCACTTTTCTTTTAAAAAGTTTTTTTTTTATTGATATTCCGGTGGCTGCAGAATTTTTTCGATATATTTTTAATATGAACTGAAAGTGTCAAAAATAATTTAAATTCCTGTCATTTGACAGGGTGAAACAAATGCAAACGCGCCTTTAGCCATGAAATATCTACCATTTGAGATTTTTTTAGAGAATATAAAAGTTGAACTGTGGTAATATCCGTTTGCACTTGCCCCGATTATTCTTTATTGAAAAAAAATCCAAAAGACATTAAATTTTGTATGGTTTTTAGAGATGTTTACGTGAAAATATCCAGAAAATAAAATGAACTCATGAAACCATCGTAGCCTGAACAGATTATTTCATTTTGTTCTGTTTAATATAAGAAAATCTGCTTTTTAATTAAATGTTATTGAATGTTGAAAATATCACATAAACCTAAATAAATACGCAACATACCACCAACAAGGTTCAAGAAATTTTTAAATCAGAACATCGCAATGCTTCAATTAGAAACTCTTGATAAAAATGGGTTAAATAAGCTTATATGCCTTTTAAGATAAAGTAGAAAAAATGCTGTGATTCGGTTGAATAACAAAAAAAAATCTTTTAAACATATTCTTTCCTCCTTTCAAAACCAATCGTTTCCTGGATTCATTGGGTTAAAGTTCAAAGGAATTAAATTTGCTTTTTTTGATTGCATGAATGTTAAAAAGTTATTTTCAGTATAAAAAATTGCTGGATTTCATGCCATGACAAGTGCTCTTCGGAAACTGATTTGAGTAAACGGAAGGAGGGAAATGTAAAAAAAACTAGGACAGTGAGACGATAAACTACTCAATATTTAATGCTATTTTTAAGTTAATCAACGACATATAAATGGAAAATGGACACAAAGTTTGACATGGTAAGACGAAGTTTACCGGGTCTGCTAGTATATATATAGATTTATTTCAAACCTTGTGAGTTTAGTGGTTTCAGCTTTAAAAATGTATAAAATTTCTTAGTCGTTTGAAGCTGTTCAAACTAAAGAAAAACTTTCAGAGACTAAGAGCTAAATTAACGGACGATGGGTTCAAGTTCATATTAAAGTATTTCGTAGATTTGGTAACAAAAATGTGTAAAAGATTTAAAAAAAACGAATAAAAACACAATATCTACAAGTTGAAATCAGAAATTCATTTTCTAACTTAGATTAAAAAAAACTAAGAGAGCTTTGTTTATTTTTTTAATCAAAAACGTTGTTTCCATTGATTGAATGAAACTGGGATAAGCTATAACTATTAACTGATATTAGAGTTAAAACTTTACATATGTTTTTTGAGCTGTTCCTTTTTAAAGTTGTAAGTAAAATTACAGATCTTTTTAAAGTTCAGTGAAGATTTATTTCAATGAACAATTACTCGTTATGGTTCCAAATTTCAATTTCAATCAATTGTCAAGTGCAAGAAAGAAAAAAAAATCTTAAAGGGGGAAAACGCGGTTGACAGGATAATTACGCCGATAAAACAACAATCCAAGCACCGAGGGAGCGATCTACGCAATCATCGAAACATTTTGTAAATACACGACACAAGAGAAAAGAAAGACAGAAAAAAAGCAGAACCAAAACCCACTTGATAGTTTTATCACCAAGCTCGAGGCACAATGCAGAAGAGGGGCAGACGATGATTTTCACGAACGCCATCCATACGAGGAGAAAATTCCGGTTTGCCGGAAAAATCGAGGGGAAGTTCAACCCCTCGATTTCGGACGCTTTTGCGAGATAACCAAACAATGCACACGTGTTCGGGTTTACAGTTTGACGTATTTTTTTCTGAAAAGGGGAGAGAATCGTTGGAAAAATTTACAAAAATTAGTAAATTTTTTTTTAAAGTTTATGAGCCGTTATGTGAGCTGATTCTTATAAATTTCGCCAACCTAAAATTTAAACGAGGCACTTGGTTTAGAATCAATTAAAGATTTTTTGATAATTCTAGCATCTAAAAAACGTAAATTTACATTTTTTTTATCAAACAAACAAATCGGTGAGAGTTTTCAGTAGGGAAAAACTAATACTTAACTTCGGTTTCAAAACACATCAATCATCTGATTGGGCGCTTTTCCCGGTTACGACCCTTCGAAACTTTACCGTATAGCGTAAATAAAAAGGGGAAGCAACCACTTGACACATATTTTCATCTCTGAATGTGCTGTCATCTCCGTCGAATCTGCCGACTGAGAAAGGGGGAAAATAATCTCTGGCTAGAATCGGTAAAGTGAACCCGTCAGAAGAATTTCGGGTAAGGGGGGATGAATCTGTTCTGTTGTGTTGTTGTAATTGAGATGACTGAATCTTTTGTCGGCAGCAGTCGTAAAAACGCCCTAATAGATCGAGAATTTGATTCGCCCCTTATTCTTGGACAGTTTTATTCTTCTATGAAACTTCCCGTTCTTGGCTTTTCGCTCGAATATGTTCGGTGGAGGAGTTTTTATTCTCGAGCTAACTGTTGAAAATCGGCAGTCGGTTTTGGAATGCTGCTGCGTTCTTTTCTCAGTGTGGGTTTGCGGTAGAAGTATTTTTTATCGGCAAGTTCTTTTGCGTCATGATGTAAGCCGAAAAAATGGGCTTGGAACATAGGAGGAATTCCATGTAACACTTCCAACTCGTGGAACGTGTCAGATACCAGCCATCCAGCTAGATGGAATTACAGAAACTTAATTAGAACCAAAACGAATCACGAGTTTCGTATTTCGAATTAAGGGTGCAATTTCTGTGATTTCATTTGTGAAGTTACGATGTGGATATTTCCCTCCACAAGTACATATGACTCTTAAAGTTTTTTATTAAAGTAGATTAGAAAATTTATTGAGTTTACTCGAAAATGAGAACTCCGATTTGTGAAAATCGGTTATTGCTCTCAAACGGTAATGAAACTATCAAGTGGAGTTTTCTTCTGTTTTATTTCCCCCTTCCTTTTGCGTCTTGTGTGTACAAAATGTTTCGATGATTGCGTAGATCGCTCCCTCGGTGCTTGGATTGTTGTTTTATCAGTGTGATTATCCTGTCAACCGCGCTTTCCCCCTCCGGGGTTTTTTCACTCTTGCACTTGTCAATTTAATAAAATCGAAATTTGGAACCATAATGGGTAATTATTCATTGAAATTAATCTTAACTGAACATCAAAAAGATTTGTAGTTTTATTTACAACTGCATTTTTAAATAGGAACAGTCAATAATACTTATGACAAGTTTTTACTCTTATATCAGTTCAAAGTTAAAACTTACCCAAATTTCATTAAATTAATAAAGAACAACGTTTTATATTTTAAAAAAAACGAAGTTATCGCAACGTTTAAATCTAAGTTGGAAAAATATTATTAATTTTTTTTATATTTTAGTAATTGTTGGAACTACCAAATTTACGAAATACTTTCTTATGAACTGGACCCATCGTCTGGGAATTCAGCTTTTAGTATCTGAAAGTTTATCTCTAGTTTGAACTGCTTCAAACGGCTAATAAATTTTATACGCCTTCAAAACTGAAACCACATTAACTGTTCTAAAGGCTCACAAGATTTGAAACGAGTATTAGATATATCCAAACAACATAAAACAATCCGTTGGATTCGACTACCTATCCGTTCCGAAAAAATAAGGTTAACGTAGAATCGAGTCCGAGCCCCGAGCTCTATTCGAAAAAACTTTGTAACATTACAAAACAAAATTAAATAAAGCTTTTAATTCAGTGATCAACTTTTCCGAAAACAACTAATCATTCTGACTTCTGATAAAAAATAGTTACAGTAGTTACGTTTTCAATAACACATAGTTACAGTAGTTTTTCGATTTTATCACGCGCAAAAAAAATTAACCGTGATAAAGGCGACTCCGTAAATTAAGCGCAACTAAACAAGTGTATAAATAATATTTTTGTTTTGTCTTAAATCATGAGTTATTATTTTGAATAAGTTTGGATGACATGCAAAGTATTCATTAGATATGATCATTCATTACGTATAGAGAAGTTTACCTTACAAGAAGACGAAGATTGAACTTGACTTTATGTTCTCCTGCAAAGCAATTTCACGATTTTTCCTCAGCTAAAACATATGAAATATTGTTCGACAATATTCATCATCTGGAAAGATATTTTCTCTAATTTCGATTAAGTAAATAAAATAAAAAATAATAAATTATCCATCGTAAACGGCACCATAAAAATACCTTCTGATACGTCTTTTTAAGCACACACCTCAAAACCATAACTTATTAAAACTAATAAAAAAAATTCGCTATCAGATAAAAAGGAGCCAAAAAGGTTAATTTTCATAAAAGTTATATTTTAAGTTAACTAACGTTTTTAACGGTGTAATGCAAAAAATTTTAAGGCCAAAAATGAGGGTGCTTTCTATACAACGGTGCAAAACACATTTTATACTTTTTTTTAAAATTTTGCTAAAAAATTATGGTGCATCCTATTCATCGTTTAGTGTAAATTGAATATGTTTATATTTTTATCTTCACAGTTTTCATCAAATGAAAGGTATAAATTTATAAAAAAAATTAGGTTGGGACTAGCATAACTCCGAACCTTAAAAGCATGTTTTTCTCGAAATTTAAATTTTAAAATAATTATACCTCTTTGGCTCAAAAGGCCTCACATAATCTTTTATGATAACCTTTTCTTTTCCATATTGTTAATAAAAACCCAGCACAAGTAAAAAAGAACTCTAAACCATCCATATTCCCACGCATTTGTTTAATTGAGATAATTAATTGGATAAATTGAAACGTTTTTCGAATTCGAATGACGATTTCAGACATGTAAATACTTAATCCAGTAGAGTATTTAACAATTCAATGACATTTTCACATTATTAAATACTCATATAATATACCAGGAACCACAAACATATGAAGTACAAAGCGTTTTGTCTTTTTTTATTGATTTTAAGAAACTGGAAATAGGATTCGTATGATTTTTAAAAACAAAATCAAAATAAGAATCGTGATGAAATCAAGCACGAATTTCGCGAGTATTGAAAAAATCGAACAGTGATAAAATCGAAAAACTTCTGTATAGAAGTTTTCTTTTTTTTGGTAATTTTTCCCATTTTTCAAATTACAGGAATTTCGGAGAAATTTTGATCAAATCGAATCGAATATTTTTAAAATCATAAATCATATCGTTTTGCAGTCTTTTAGAAAGTTGTTAAATGAGTTATTTTTTTCGAGGCGTTATCCCTGAAACTAAAATATCAAGGCAGATCTTAATTTCAGATTGAACGATTTTACTAAAAGCTGATCGATTTTTAAAATTCCACATTGCCATATCAACAAATCTAGAGATGATAAATGATTACTGTAATGCTGTAAGCATTATGTTATTGCGTATTTTTTTTTTAGTTTTCTAAGTTCTGTCAAAAACCTAGAACTTAAAAAATAAAATTGTACAGGGAAGAAAATTCTCCAAAACCCTTTAGAAAAACCAAAACAAATTTAGAAAACAAAACTCTAACAAAGAACATAAGGAAAAAACAGATGAAACAAAAATAGGTTGGACCATGTACTACAATGTGTAAATTAAAAATGGGAAAATTTAAGTTTTGATTTGCAGCTTTGAAAACCGATGGTAGTAATCTTATAGCTACACATATTATTTCAAAAAATTTAATTTTAATTTTATGAACCACAACTAAGTACCAAATTATGTGTTCTAAAATTTCATTCTACACATTACAGATTTTGTTTATGCTTGATTCAAAGTTTGGCTCACAAACTTCATAAATGCTGAATCAAAGCAATCGAAAGATTCCGTTTAATTCAATCATCGTGAACAGTGGTCTAGAAATGAAATTTAGCTGGAAACCATTATTTACGTCTTTTCTTTAAGTTTGATGCATTTGATATCTTAAACAAACTTTTACAATAACTAAAGGCGGTCATTTTGAATGAAGTAATTTTAGGGTGGTTCATAAAAATATATGAATATATGATATGAATTTTTTTTCTAACTGTGATAAGATGCAGGCTTACATTGTTCTACAACATTGAAGAACCTAATAATTTATGAAACTTTGTCGAAGACAACAAACATCTACCTGTTGAAATAAAAGTTTTATGGCAAAGTTTTACTGAAACCTGTCCTAAACCAAAAAATAAATAAAACTTAGAAAATAAAATTTTACAGGAAAAAAAATTCTTCAAAACCTGTAGAAAATCCAAAACAAATTTAGAAAACAAAACTCTAACAAAGAACATAAGGAAAAAAAATAGATGAAACAAAAAAAAGGTGTGTCAATGTGTAAATTAAAAATGGGAAAGTTAAAGTTTTGATTTTAAGTTTTGAAACCTGATGGCAGTAATCTTATAGCAACACATGTTATTTCAAATAAGTTAATTTTAATTTAAAGAACCAAAACAAAGTTCCGATTCATAAAATTCTATGTTTTTTGTATGTTTTAAATTTTCATTCTACAACATTACAGATTTTGATTATGCTTGATTAAAAATTTGGCTCACAAACTTCATTAAAACTGAATCGAAGCAAACGAAACATTCCCTTTATTTAAAGGAAATCTTTCGAATGCTTTGATTGCTTTGATTCAGTAGAATCATTCAACCCGGTAGGCTCACAACACATATTAGAGTTCATCAAAGTATTATTTTTAATTTCAATGTTTAAATTGTGATTTATAAATAAAAAATAAGAGCTTCGCAGTATTGTTGAGTACATGATACAGTTGGAAAAAAAAATTAATGCCTCAAAACGCTTGAAATTGCTAAAAAATCCCTCCTTTGGTCAGAAAACACACATTCTTCAAAATTCAATTAACAAACCAAAACCTCAAGATTTTAGTTCAATGCAGGGCCCGATTAAGTCATCGGAGGCCCAAGGCAATTTTTCTCGGGAAGCCCCTATGATACGATTTTATTTTCAAATGCTATTCCAGAGTAGGTAAACAAAACCTTTCGAACGTGTAAAGGAACAGGAGATGAGTTTAATTTATTGTCTTCAAATAACCATTTTGTCTGCGTAAAAGATGGTTTCTGGTATCTTCAAATAAAAATATGTCATCAATCACGTAAAAATGAAAACTCTGATTTGAGAAAAGCAAAATTTAATTCCCAATTTTTTTAATTACCCTTATTATCTACTGAAATTGTCTGATTACGAAAACTGACCGGTTAGATATTTTATATGTTTTTCATTTATTCATTAATCGTCTGGTTTGTGCTTCATCAAGAAATATTTACCTAATGAACGAATTGTCAAAATGGTATTCAACAATAGCTTTAAAACTTCTCTATTCTCTCTTAACACGGTGAACCAGTTTTGTCGAAATAAGCTGCTATTTTAGTGCAGTAACCATTACTTGGAAAGTTAACGTATTCATAATCTTTATTATAGTGCAAGATATTTGTAATTTGTAATTTGCAATTCGTAATTCATTAATTTTAACGCAGTCTGTAAGTTACAATTAACTATTAGTTCAGGTTAAGGAAATCAACCTTTGTATGTAATGAAAATGAGGAAATGTTTTTCTTTAACTACATGTACTGTACTGAATATCTTGACTGATATGTTTCGATAAATAAAAAATAAAATTAAAATTTGAGGTGATTTTCTTCATTTTTTTTCTTTTTTTTTAAATAATGACATTATTCAATTCACATAAATTTCGTCCAGATTTTGGGTTGAAAATTTTGAAATTTAATACCAAGATTTTGATATTCTCAGCCCGCAAAATGCAGGAGAATTCCCTTACTGCTTACTCTAGGGGGCCCCTTAACTTATGTAAGAGTAAAACTATTGAAGATATTATTTCACGGGGCCCCTTTAGTAGTTTTATTTAAAGTTTTCATTCCGATTTTCTAGTTTTCATTTCTTTTCATAGACTCATAGAAATTGAAGTAGTATGATTAAGGTTGCCAGAATTTTTTCCACCCCCATCCGGGCCTAGCAATTCCGGGCATTTTTTCAAAAAAACCTGGCAAAATCCGGGCATGGATTTCAATTTTTTCACGATATCCGGGCAACCGGGCCGGACCGGACTTTCTCGAAATTTTGCATCAAATATCCGGGCAAACCCGGATAAAACCGGGCAATCTGGCAAGCTTAAGTATGATTATAGTAATGTTAAAACTTTTTATCACTCGGCCCGGGGCAACTGCCCCTATTACCCCCTTAATTCGGCCATGGTTCAATGATAAAATCGCTAGCTAAGACAATTATGAAAATATAGGTTCAGCATGAACAACACAAATTTGTAAAAAAAATAATAATAAAAGGTTTTTTTCCCTCGAACACAGCTCTATTAAATAATTTATTGTTGAATTTTGTCAAGATTTTTAGAATTGGTTTGGTCAACTCAAGTTCGTTGAATCCAAATATGGAAAATCGAAATTTAGAAGAACACTACAGATTTTTTCTAAATTTATCAGTTCAAAGTTTATAAAGCAAAAAAAACTTTCATGAAACCTTCCTGTAATTTTTGAAATTGTGAAAAAGTTAAGAAATTTTCTTTCGTTCAGTTTACATGAGAGGTTTCAAGAAATGTAAAATCGTTAAATATGTTATTCTTTGCTATGTTCAAATGCATATGTGAATTCAAACGTTTTTTTGAGTTTCCATGTAATTGCTTAAAAAATACATATTTTCGATGAAAAAAAAACGAAAAAAGCCAATTAGTCGTGTTTGAAATGATTTTATGTGGAAATATATTAAAAAAAAAATGAAAATTTAACTCTTTGAAACTTAATATTAAAAAATAAATATATGAGAAACGCCAACGTGCATACGAGTAGAGATCAAAAAAAGAAGTTAAATTGAAAAAAATTCACAGTTTATAAAAATTGATTATGTAAAATTATGCTAAAACATGCACATCGTCTCATAGAACCACAACTTTTATTTGTTCTTATTACAGCTCTGCATGATGTTCACATGTAGCGATTTCGTGCCAATCAAATTGAAGAATTCATTAATAACATGTAGGACTATGGGGTTATCTACACACCATCAATCTGTTCAATTCGTGTCCAAACAAGGTCAACAGGCGACCTTCCCCGGAGCAATCCCAGCTGCATTCTTCAATCGATCGCCCGCGCCGCCACGAAGTTCTGTGAGAATCAACGAACGCTTTGCGGCACCTGATTCGATCCAAGCACCTGTCCAAGTCCCTCCCGATGTCAACCCCTTCTTGAGACCCATTCGCCAATTGCCTCTCCAACAACAACTTTAGATACAACGTCTTGAAAAAAAATTTCTATTCATGCACAACTTTATATTCAATGGAATAGGGAAAAAAAGAGTCATCGCACCCCTTTTAAAGAGAGACTTTCTACACACTTGCAACTTGAAAAGAAAAATTAAAAAAATAACCGGTTCCAATTGGACCCCAACAACAGGCACATTCAGAAGCCCTCGGGGCAAACATACTTCGCGTTCCAAATCTCGCGGACAAAATCTCAGACTCCAGACCCAAGACCGGAGACCCCACAGCCGACTCTCTCTCTCTCTCTCTCGCAGACACCCGCAATCCCTTTCCGTTGGGAGTCAAAAAAAGGTCTTAAGATGAAGCCCGGGGAAAAAAATCATCATAACAATTTTGACTTCCAAAAATGTCCAAGTCATTCCCTCGACAGACCGAACGATCCGATGTCATCGTGCTCGCGAGACCCCAGAAAAATATTGTTGCGATGACCTGAATTCTTCTCGTCTTTTATTTCCCTGTACAGTGAGAGAAAAATAGGCAATAAACATTACTTTCCGATGATTTTTTAAACCATCAACTTTAAAGGGAATTGGTTTGTTTGTTGATTTTTTTTCACGATGGTGAACTTGCTGCTGCGAAAACAGAAAATGTCCACTTTTGGGCATGAATTCGCGAAACATGGGTCATTTTCTCATTACGTGTTTATTGAAGAGAGGGGTTGATTTTGGGGAGGTCCCAATCAATTGACTCTATCCAATTGGAAAAACTTTGTGAAAGGAGCACCTAAATCAATATGGTTGTAAATGTGGAACTCTAGAATCCGATTCTCAATTGATGGAATCTTCTATTCCATTTCCAAATTTTTACAAATCGCCAACCGTTCTCCGATTTCTAATTCTTACGAGCACAACGAAAACACAGGAATAAAACACATTCCGGCAGCCATAAAAAAAAACAAGATCCACTCGTTTGTACTTCACAAATCCGATCATCTTGAAAAGTCATTGAGATTTATATTTATCATTTTTAATGCAAAACATTACCAGTATCAAAATCAGACTAATCAGACGAGGAACTTAACTCTTGCTCGATCACGATACTTTCAACATAAAACTCATTAAATGCATTTAATTTTTCACTTAAATCACACAACTTATTATTAATTGTGTATGTGAGCATTATTATTGACGAAAGACGTGAGCCCAATCCAAAATTTTTCCTATTTAAACCACATTTATAGGAATAAAAATTCTTGAAAATCTACGAAAACGCTGAGACTATATATTTTTACTTCATTTCCGAAGCACGGATTACTTTGATCTCCTTGTTTTATATGCATGCTTTGAAATTTAAAAGAACATTTCACAGTTTCTGAGGTTTCATGATTTCATTTCCGCATTTATCGTTTCCTCAATATTTTGTACATTTCAAAACATTAAACTTATAGTTTGAAGAAGAATTTTTAATTGCAATTTATAAGTGAAGAGTAATAGAATTTAAGCTTTGATTAAAGTCATTTTCCAAACTGTTTACCCTTGAATCACGTTTTACAGCAATAATCATGGATCTGCTCAATAAATTCTGTACTTAATAATTTTAAACCCATATTTTTTATCTAAACAAGTTTCACTGATCCTGACGTCTGCAAATATGGTATTTCGTCAATTGTTTAATACATTCTTAGAAAAGTGCAAATTTTGCAATATTTATTTTTTCTAAGTTGTTTTCATATCAGCTCCATTTTGAGTTGATAATGCTGTTACCTAAATTTCATATTTAAGTTGTATTTCTACTCTTAAATTAAGACCAACCTTTTAAGAACTCTATATTTCAAGTAAAAAATCTAATGTTCTTATTTTTCTTACTTGTATTAAGCATTATGAAGATTATTGAACTTCACATACCTTGCTAGCCTTTATATCTTGCTTAAAGATAGAAATTGCTTTGTTTAGTTTAGGGTTGCCAGAATTTTTCCAACATGTATTGGAGTTGGAGAAATTCGGGCTATTTCATAAAAAAAAACCTGGCATAATTCGGGCATTCGATTTCAAATTGTCATCCTGAGCTAATTTTGTCAAAACCCAGGAATTACTCAAAAAAATTCAACAATAAAAATACATTTTTTTTATCAACTTATGGCAGATTTTACATTATATTTAAGACTTCCAAAGAAACTTTTATGATTATTTTTATAAAAACGGCTCAAAAACTTTTGTTTTGGACTCATAAATAAAAATAAATTACAACACAATTTGTTTTATTTTTTGTTTGATTTGGCATATAAAGTGAAATTATTCGGGCAAAATCCAGGCTTTTTTCAACGAAATCCTGGAAATCAGGCCGGGCCGGATTTTTCCCAAATTTTGTATTAAATATCAGGGCAAACTCGGAAGAAAAAAACCGGGCATCTTGGCAACCTTAGTTTAGTTTCAATACATAATATTGTAGACACTGATTCTCGAGCTCGAGTAAAACTAAACTTAAAATTCCGATTCCACGATATTACATTTTACATACTTGCATCATAGTATTATCTTTAAATTTCAAATTCGAAGCGTTTTGAACTGCTTTTTTTTAATTTGAGTTATTGATTTTTACATCAGATAACGACGCCGGAAAGCAACCTCTACGGACAGTAATCTTTGCAGTACTACAAATTTGGGACATTTTCAAATATTCAAACTAAACGAATGTATAAAATCGACTTTGGAGACGTGCATTAAAATATCAAAACATATTACTAAGCATACTCATACTTTGAAAAAAATTGTTACTATTATACAATGTTTAAAATCAACACTTTCATTTAATTTTTTTTTTCGAAAGTTGCAAAAGTAATCAATTTGTACGTTGCATGTGACTTGTTTTGCCTAATTCTCATGAGTGAACTATATGTACTCATTAACGAACTTGAAAGTTGCAAAAGTGATTTATACATACGTTATACTGGACTTAAGTCACATAAAGGAAACAAAAGTGCTCAAAACGGGATTTGGTAAGTCACAAAAAGTGCACTGATGTGCTTTCAAAATCAAATCCCCACTTCGAGTTTTAGTTTCTGTTAGAACAACATCTAGACATGGTCTTGTGGTAGCATGTTCGATTCTCACCACGAAGGTCGGGGCTCGATCCCCAAGCCGGCAAGTTTTTTTTTAATAAGTAGGTATTTAATTTGGTAATTAAGTGACCATTCTGATGCGATATATGTAGGAAACGTAGGATAGAAGCAATCGAGCAATTTTTCGAGTTTGGAATCCGGTACGTGGCATCATGGCCAATCCATGTAAAGAGCATAGTAAATAATCGAGAGAAGTGATATAAACAGAAGCCAAGGGTGCAGTTGAGATAGAGAGAGATTTTTTGCTCATTTTGCGATTTTTTTTGAAAGCTGAATTAAAAAGCCACTGGAAGCTGAATAGAAGATCATAAAGACTTGTTTTGGAACTTGAAAGTATCAATAAGAACTTAAATTTGGAGCTGCATAGAACGTACTTCATATCAATGATGGGGCTTAGTAAACGTTTTTGTACCTGTTTAACGAGACTTTTGGTTGCTTGGGTGGGGATAGTTGATCTCTGGGGATACTTGATTCCTTCACTATATCTCGATTCAGGAATGTCTTACAAATATCAAATGTTCTAGAAAAATGTGCCCAATAGAACAAAACAACAATGATGTTATCTCATCAAATATTTAAAATTTTATTTTTGAGTTATTAAGCTTTGTTTGAAAAATTTAACAAAATGTGATTTGAAGTTCTTTTTTAATCACTTTAATATGTTTCTCACATGAAAAAATGATTATAAAAATATTTATTCCAGTTTGTCAATCGTTACAGTATGATATAAAATTCATAATGCTATATTTGCAAAGCAATAGTAAACTCTCATTTTTTTAGAAGAAGATTTCCAAAACGTATGTTATGAGAATTATTGATCCCTAGAGCCCAAAAGATATATTTTTCTTCTGAATAGATCGTGATCATTGATTATCATGAAATTACTAACATCTGTCCAATAACTAATGTTCATATAGTAATTATCTGTTGAAAAGGACTAAAAAATACTGTATTTATCTAAAAACTAGAAAATTGGGCCTGACTAATGCTCCTTTGAATTTTACGCTTTCTACTGATTTTATAAAAATTCTTCTGACATCTGTTAAGTTTTCAACGTAAGAATTTTGATTTACAAAAGCTGCTTACCCGGATCCTATTATTTTGGACAGTTTTTTCGTTAAACGTTCAGCAAAAAAGTTGAAATTTGATTTTTTTTATATTTTATAACTTTAATTTCGTTTGTCCTTGACAATTGTACATAAATTCCAAATTCTTCATCCAATAATCAGAACGAACTGTCATCTGCATTGCGAATTGACAAGGTCGTGTCACCGGAACATACGCAAAGGATCAACCCTCGCGAACGGAAGGATTGGCCCATCAAAAACCACCCCATCCCATTCCTTTTTCCATTCATCCATCCTTCATTCGACCGTCTAACTCTAACCTAACTACAATCAACAGAGAAGGGAAATGAGATCTCACTCATGCGAGCAGTTCATTTTACCGTATCGGTACACACAGAGGCCGGAATTACAAACAGATTTTCCGAATGTGGGAGCAGCAGCAGCAACGTTTTCTACCTCCAGGGCTACCTTCCTTACTCTGAAGGCCTTCCGAAATGGCCAAAACCTTAGGCAGGGAGCAATTCGAGCAATTCATAAAACCTTCAACAGCAGGTCCTGACAGTGGACAGCGGAGGTGCGTTCAAATTATTTATTTATTTTCCTGTGGAGGTGTGTAGTATTGGGACACATATGAAGTTGACTTAGGCAAGAAACTACCACTTAGAATTTTCCTTTTTTTAAAGAGACAAATCCATGAATTGTACGATTTTTTTTTTAAATCGAAAAAAAATATCTCGTTTTAAACATTGGAGTACCTACTCATATGTTTCTCTGATTGAAAAAAAAACTTTCTTCTACTACAGGTGAAAGAAGCAATCAATGGAATTTCGAAACGAAAACATTCCATTTAATTTGTATTCAAAATTACAGGATGAGTCCCGATCATTGGAGTGAAAACGACAAATTCCTACGCGTTTTTACCGTTTTATTCAGCTTAGCGTGTCAACGAGGGGCCGCCGAATGAAGAGCCTTAACAATTGTCCATTGATCGCAAAATTCAACCCCATCGGACCCAAAGCGTGCACAGAAAAGTAAAGAAGATGGCCAGGGTCTCTTCTATCCATTAACATACCTACTAAAAATCGCGACATCGGCGTTCAAGCGACACGCACATAATAATCATAAATATATCAAATCAAACAACCTGAATATATTGGAAACACCGACAATCGGTCGAGTTCATGTCTTTGAGGGGTCCGTTTTGCGGTTCCTGGACATTGTCTGGAATTTCGACTTATTAGCATTTCTCGATTTCTCTCTGCGGAACGCAAATGCCGATCGTCGTCGTCGTCCGAGCGAATATTTGTAATCAATGAATGAATTTTGGGGACAGAGATTTTCTCATGGGTTTACAGGTTAATAGTTAATTGGATAGGACTCTTCAGCTTGGGTTTTTTCTATTTTAGGTGTTCATAACACTTAAACCAATAATCGTTTATTCAAATTTCTACAAATAACCAAAATCACTGTTCAAAAAACAGACTTCAAACTTTAAGTTCTCAATAAGTTATTAAAAGTTCCGAATTTCAAGTTCACTCTTAAAATTTTTTTAGAACCCTGACTTCCTACCTATGACTTTAAATTCTTTCAAATTCAGATTTACAAAAATTATAAATTCTGATTCGAGAAAAGAAACAAAATTTATAGCAAACATATCTTTAGGTTCAAAGAAATACTTTTCTCAGATAAATTTTGCTTAACAATTATGGAATTTATATGGTCATTAACATGATCAAAGTGAAATGCCACAGATCAATTATACATATTTCTTTTTGTGATTCATGCACTACCAAATTGTTTGAAATTAGATGATTAGGCTAGTGTGAATTTATCCTAAAAAAGGCGCAAATTTCGTAGCAAACTTTCGTGATTTTACGATGTTTATAAATCTCAACTCAGAGATTCACTCCGACAAGTCTATTACTAACAGGAATAGATCAA
Organism: Uranotaenia lowii; assembly: GCF_029784155.1. Classification (NCBI taxonomy): domain Eukaryota; kingdom Metazoa; phylum Arthropoda; class Insecta; order Diptera; family Culicidae; genus Uranotaenia; species Uranotaenia lowii. Next base: position 45,005,354 of record NC_073691.1, read on the forward strand.
TGACTGTTTTTGTTTTGTTTGTTTTGCCCAGGGTTGACAAAATAACAAGCTTTGCCTTAGAAATTTATTTTATTTTATTTATCTTCAGCGTTGCCGAACACAAACTTTATTTTATTTTATTTTTATCAAATTTGATTTATTTTCTGTATATCTTTCATTTTATCTCTACATTCCTTCTCACCTCTGTTCTGAATTGAATCTTTTTTATTTATCGACTTTTGTTTTTTTTTTTTTCTTAAACAAAGTTTTTTTGCCAAATACCCTTTATTTTTATTCCATATTCCACATCTTTATTCTCCATCCTACAGTTTAAATATTTAACTTCTGCTTATCCTCCAACTCATCTCTACATTCCTTCTCACTGCTGTTCTCAAAAGAATCGTTTATTTACTTACTTTGGTTTTTCTGTGATACAAAATTTTATTTTTCAAATATCCTTTCTACATTTCATTCTCAGCAAAAGTTTTTTAAATCTTAAAATTATATTTATTTTCTGCATATTCTTCATTAAATCCGAAAATATTCTTTGCAACAGCCTTCCCAATATGTGCTATTCCTGTGGCTCTGTCTTTGTTTACCAGAGCCGGAATAATCCGAAAAAAAATCTTAGAAACAGCCTTCCCAACCAGAAGGCCAAATCAAAATAAACAATCAGCAGTAGCAGCTCTAAAAATCTACGCTTCCTAAGCCAATTCGGTCTTTTCAACCGGGAGGCTAAATCAAAAAAAAAATCCGCAAAAGCTGCCGTAAAAATCTTCGCTTTCCAAGACAATTCCGTCTTTTTCCATTTGAAGGCCAAACCAAAACAATCATTCTAAAGCAACGGTCTTAAAACTTTGCGCTACCTAAGCCGATCCCGTCTTTTACACCGGAAGGCCAAACCACAACAAACAATCCGCCGCAGCCTTAAAAATCTGCACTTCCTAAGCCAGATCCGTCTTTTTTTCCACCTAAAGGCCTAATCAAAACAAACAATCAGCAGCAGCCTTAAAAATCTGAACTTCCTAATTCAATTCAGTTTATTTTTCACCGAAAAGCTAAATCAAAACAAACAATCAGTAGCCGTCCTAAAAATTTACACTTTCTAAGCCATTTCGGTCTTTTTACACCGGGAGGTCAATTCAAAACAAAAAACCAACAGAAGCTGCCTTGAAAAACTGCGCTTCCTAAGCCAATTCCGTCTTTTTACGCCGGAAGGGCAAACTACAACAAACAATGATAGCAGCAACCTTACCAATCTGCACTTCCTAAGCCAGATCCGTCTTTATTCAACCGAAAGACCAAATCAAAACAAACAATCAGCAGCAGCCTCATAAATTTGAACTTCCTTAGCCAATTCGGTTTTTTTTTCATCGGAAGGCCAAATTAAAACAAACAAACAGTAACAACAGTCTTAAAAATCTGCGCTTCTTAAGCCAATTCCGTCTTTTTCCACCGAGAGGCCAAATCAAAACAAACAAACAGCACCAACGGTCTAAAAAGTCTGCCTTACCTAAGCCAATTCCGTCTTTTTACACCGGAAGGCCGAAACAAAACGATCATTCAACAGCAACGGTCTTAAAACTTTGCGCTACCTAAGCTGATTCCGTCTTTTTACACCGGAAGGCCAAACCACAACAAACAATCCGCCGCAGCCTTAAAAATCTGCACTTCCTAAGCCAATTCCGTCTTTTTTCATCAGAAGGCCAAATCAAAACAAACAAACAGCAGCAACAGTCTTAAAAATCTGCGCTTCCTAAGCCAGTTCTGTCTTTTTCCACCGGGAGGTCAAATACAAAAAAAAGCGATCATAGCAGCAGCCTTTAAAATCTGCGCTTCTTAAGCCAATGCGTCTTTTTCCACTGGAAGGCCGAATCAATACCAAAAATGATAGCAGCAGCATTAATAATTTGCTCTTTCGAATCTCTAAATCCGTCTAATTTACCGGAGGAACAAACAATCAGAGCAGCAGTTTTACCAATGTGCGCTTTTTCAGCCTCTCCGTCTTATTTACCGAAGCCGGAGCCATTGCTAAACAATCTAAGCATCAGCCTTGCAAATCTCTGCTCATCTTACTTACTACGCCATTGTCGTGATTTTACGATTCTTATGAATCTCAACTCAGAGATTCACTCAGAGACGTCTATCACTCACAGGAATAGATCAATGATTGACTTTGTTTTTGTTTTGTTTTGTGTTGCCATAGATTTTTTTATATATCTTCAGTGTTGCCGAACACATATTTTATTTTATTTTACTTTATTTTAATTAAATTCAATTTTTTTCCTGCATATTCTTCAGCTTATCTTTTCAGACCCGAATGAACTCCCAAGGTTAAAAGGTCTTCAATAAATATTATTATTATTATTCATCTTATCTCTTCACATTATTCAATAAATACCATAATATATAATATTGTCTGATTCACTTCTAGAGGAGACTATATATTTTAATAAGTTCAATGATCACAAACCATACCAAACATACGATTTTTTTTCTCAAAATTGGTAAGAAAATAAACAAAAACCAGCAAAACAGCAAAAAAAAAAGTGGTAAATCTGTTGCTCTGATGATTTGCAGCATGGATAAATCGAATTTTGATTTTAATTTTTTTTTTCTATCATTGAAACATATGTATTTATGCGCCGTACGGGTCCAGTTTGAATAAAATAATGCGATCTGTCTCTTATTTTGATAAAAATTAAACTGGGGTACAGACCATGGTTGCCGAAATCACAGAAAAATCTTTAATTTTACAGAATTTTTAGCAAATAGTCATCACAGATTCTGTGTCACAGAACACAGAATTTTGGAAATATTCACAGATTTCACAAATTTTTTTTAACTTTTGTACGCATTTCCAAAATAATATATTTTATAACAACATAAATTTTGTATTTTTAACTTTGTTTTGGAAAATCATGAAAATATTACTAATTTTCATTGGTTTTTCTCAAGTAAAATGTAAAAAAACTAAATCCATCTTAAGTTTGACTTTAAAAAATCACAATATATCTAAGGTTAATCCTCATTCGCACACAACAATACGCAATTTCGAAATAAAACATTTCTTTACTAAAAAACAAATCTCTGACAATCATGACACATACTTAGAAAACAAAAAAAAATTCTAACGAACGCTTTATGTTCAAAATCTGGCTCCAAAATATACTAAGGTTCTAAAAGTAAAAAAAAAAAAATTAAAATTTTTCGATAAAGTAAAATTCCAAGTCATTTCGCTAAAAACAAACTAAATTCAGCATTTTTTTTATTAAATTTAACAACTTAAATGAAATGGTTCTCAAATGTAAAGAACCTTTTTTGTTTTATAATCAATTTTTATTTTTTTATAAATCAACTTTAACTGTTAAAATGTAACTCAAGTTGATGAAAAATATCCAAAATAAACTCGATTTGTCAACTTTTAGTTTTTAATAAATTGTCAAAGCAATTCGTTGGTTCATACATTCAATGGTAGCTTTTTTACTTAACAAACCAAATGATTCAAAACGTTAAATAAAACTCTTCTTCATTCTTAAATCTTCTTTGGATTTGGTTATGAATAACCATAATTTATTCTGCACAAAAAGGATATCCTGAAAAGTAATGCAAAAAAATTATTGAATTGATAAATTATTTTCATCAAAGATCCCACGAATTGTTATTTACACTTTTTTTAATGTATTGTAGAGTTGCCATCTGTCCCGCAAAAGCTTTTTACGAAAATGTCTCGCCCGCTTTTTTCTGAGAAAACTTTTGTAGTAGACTCAACCCTCTCCGTTTATACCACTTCAAAAAAATTGGTATGTGCTTGATGAAAACGTTTTTTTATAAAATCTTTCCTCGACATTGTCAACTCTTGTTTTTTTTTTTCTAATTTTCAAAATATGGAATATTTAAAAAAAAAAGACATTCGCCGATACGGCTGTTAAAATTGAAAACACTCTTATGAAGTTTCACTGACTTTCATTGGAAAAACCTAAATTTAGCCTCAAAGTAAATTCATGGGTTCAACACAGAAAATCTTTCGAATATATATTTTGTGTGTGTGTGTGTGTTTTTTTTTAAATTAGTAGCATATTTTCAAAGTTTTTATTAGACAAGATTAAACAACTCGTTCAATTCTAAGCATTGAAGGTTGCCAGAATTTCTTCCAAACATATCCGGACCGGATAAATCTGGGAAATCGGACAAATTTGGTCAAAATCCCGGAATGATTCAATAAAAGTCAAAAAGAATACACTTGAAAATATTTTTTTTCATCAAAACACTTCAGCAGATATTGAATCGTATTTTTAAGGCTTCCGAAAAACTGTTTATGATTTTTCGATAAAACATGCTAAAAAATCGTTTTTGAACGCAAAAATAGAAATTATAATAATTCATAATTTTATTTCGGAAATAAGATGAATAAATCTGTGCAAAAACCAGGTTTTTTTCTACGAAATCTGGACAATCGAGCCGAACTAAACTTTCCCAAAATTTTGTGTCAAATATCTGAGCAAGTTTGGGTAAAACCGGGCAATCTGGCAAACATATCTAAGCATCACCATTATGTAGACTCGCGATTTCAACTTGCCTGCAAATTTGGTCAACATTACGGAATGATTCAATAAAAATCAAAAATAAAACACTTGAAAATATTTTTTTCATCGAACCACTTCAGCAGATTTTAAATCGTATTTTAAGGCTTCCGAAAAACTGTTTATGATTTTATGACTACAATCATCGTTTTTTTCTGCTCAAAAATAAACTTATGATAACAAAATTTAAGTTTTTTTAAGCTTTGGAAATAAGGTGAATAAATTTGTGCAAAAACCAAACTTTTTTCTACGAAATCAAAATTAAATTTTGTTTGACATTTAATTTTGGAAATGTTATCACTTCTAGTTTAAAATTATTTTTACACAAGATGAATCTACTGATAAAAAAGGCAGCATAATATGCATTTTCCAAAATGTCAGGAGTTTTAGAGCTAATTTTGAATTATTTGGGAACGCTGAAACGCTGAATCTAATTTTTTTTCTATCCACAATAACTTTATTTTCTTCCACTTCTAGTTTAGTGGTTCAAGGATTAACTTTTGAAAAAAGTGAAAAACCTATCTTAAAAAAATACACAATTTCTTAAAAAATGATAGAATATTACTATGACAATCAAATAAATGGTTTGATAAAGAGTAATCTGGACTCCTTTTTTCTATCAGTTTTGAGTAAAATTATTATTAAACCTACATGAAATCTGGAAACTGATTGTGAATCATTTGTTATTCTGATGATATTAAAGATTATAGTTTAGACCCTTTTTGATTTTCAATTTATTTGAAATTTCTTCAAAATTACCGTATTTCCGAAGTATTGAGAAAAATAATCAAAAAAAATTATATTTTTACCTTTTTTAAAAAATCCAAGTTACCCGTTGTCTTCGCAAAAGTCGATCACTGAGTTCATCCCTTTATTTTTAATGTTTTTGTAACATTCTATAGTTTTCCAAAACAAAATTCAAATTCATGATCGTTCTCAAAAATCTCCAAAAAGTTAGCTAATAGAAGAAAAAAATCAAATTGCATATTTGAACCAAATTAGTCAAAATCAGCTCTAAAGTTTTTACAGCTCTGGAAAATGTGAACTTGGGTGCCTTCTTTTAGTTTTCAAAATCTAGCTTCGAAAAAACCATGTTTTTTAAGCTTGTAACTCTTTGATTTCAACGTCCAGTATTCCCAAAATATTAGGTATATTCCGAAAACAAGTTTTAAACACATCAAACAAAGTTCTGATTTGAACTTGGTAGGCTGTGAGCGAAAAAAGTAGACGAGTTTTTTTTTGTCAGAAAAATTTGCTGCAGTTTGTGATATTTTTGAAATATTCGAAGATGGAAGCTTTCATGGTAGTCAAAGTCAGCGTCTCCAATTTTCACATTCACAACAGAAAAATATTTCAAATGAAAGGCCAAAGCATGCTACTGTAAGTTTCCTTACGATGATTTCAGTTGAAATTTCTCGGTGTTTCGAATGATGATGACGTTGATGATTGCACCTGATGATTTTCAAATGATGATCGAAATCTTCAATGTCAAACGAAAATGAAAATTTTTATTTTTATGTATTTTTTGTTAATTTTTTTTTTGTTATTATAAACTATTTTAAAAGGAAACTAAGCCAAGAGCTCTTAATTCATTTAATATTTATATAAATTTTTTATTTAAGTAAGAGGAATCGATTTAAAAGCAACAGAAAATTCTAATATTAAAATAAATATTTTTTTTGCAATTTTGATAGCTTGATTCTTTAAAAAACGTCCTATAAATTTGTATTTTTAGACTAATGATCTACTTATTTGAAGATTTTCAGTAAGGCATGAACATGAAAGCGATGATTTTCAATCGAAAATAATTTCTTTCATTTGACTGTTATGTTTTCATTTGGCGGCAAAAAAAGTTATTCGATTGTGAACTTCCAAAGCAGTCTAGATTCAAATGATTGAATGAAAATTGGAGACCCTGGTCAAAGTTCGAGAAAAGGAACCGCGACACTCTAGAATAGCGGCCCACCCAAAAGAAGCCATACTAGTAAGCATCGGTTCCTGCGAAGACGTCAAGCCACCAGTTTCCCCAGAGCCACATGATCCATTAAAGTCAAGTTCCCCGACATTTTTACCGCAGTTAAAGCTATTCCTGAGCCCAGAATCATAAGTCATTTTTGTTTCCCTTTGATTTAGTGAGCGAATTCTGTATTATTTATTTATATCTGTTTGTTTTTTGTTTTTTTTATTATATTTTAAATTTTAACTTCATAACTCAAACCCTAAATGATCATATGAAGCGTTTGGCAGGGGTATTTTTTGCGTTTTCATCACACGGTTGACCTGGCCGTAGTAGTATCTGCAATGCATGTTCTATTGATACATACTATGTTGTTAAGAACAATGAGGAACGCAAGTCTTTCATTTTCCATGAAACATACAAATTTTGCCTATTTTAGTGTTAGAAGAAGGAAAAACAGAAGATCAACAAAAATTCTTCTATCAAATTAAGCAATTTTACATATAATTTTACGTTTGAGTCTTGATTTTCGATTACACATCTTTCATAAATGGTCATTTCATTCCAAAAACTTGGCCTGGCTCTAAAGTTTTTCATTCCAGCTACCATTCTCCGCAAAGTTCAAGTGCCACTTTACCCGTCGGATTCCGGATTTTTCCTACATACAAACACGATAGCCACTAAAATCAATACCGTACCAAGGATGGAAGAAAAAGGTCCTTACGGATTCATCACGCCGTGCGTCGCCCGTCCGATCCATTCTCGAGGACTCGAATCGAGCAGCCGGGCTCGAGAGATGTTGACGATGCGATGCGATGCGACGATTTTCCTGGATTAGTTCCATGTCAGTGGCCACGACCAGAGGGCCGGAAGTGCGCAGTCGCGAGTGAGATGCATCCAGGCGTGCTGAAAAGTATCGATTTTCCTCCCGGGGAACAGGCCAAATGCACCAGAAACAGAAGCTGAAGCTGTGTGCTGGAACTGGGTCCGGAGATCAGTTTTAAGGAACACCCTGTAACGGTTTCGACTGTGTAGTGTATACTAGGACGAATGATGGTGGGTACATTTATCATCCGGGTGGTGCCTACCTTTGTCCTGTGGAAGCTTGGAAGGTGGAAAGCGGAATACTATGGGAGTTTGGAGGAAAGCAAGCGGATTGCGATTACTTCCAGCTGAAGGAGCTTAACTTTTTCGATTCCTGGCCGTCGTCGTCGTCCCTGGGCGCGCAAAAGGAGCCGCCTGGTTCTGGTTGGCTGATTGCACAGCACAGCACAGCACCGTGGACCGGGAGACCATTCCGGGACGTTTTGTGGTTGCCATGGCAGCCGGCAGCATCCGTCACGCACCAATGGCCGTCGACTTGTAGTCGCCGTATAATCAGTTCTGGTGCTGAATTTTTAATTATGATTTCTTTGTCAAGAACCGTTTTTAGGGGTTTGTTTTTTTTTATATTGTTTGTAATTGTTTAGGAGCTGTCCTTCGATTGATTTTTTTTGGAATCATTTTTTCAGTCTGGGCGATAAATTAACAGTCTATAAACATGATTTGGAATCAAAATGGTATTTGTCGAACTTAAACGGTAATGAGAATAAGGATACTTGATCCCTTAGCTATATCTTGAAACTGGAATGACTCACATAGATCAAATGTTCTAGAAAAAATTCTCATCCTTTATTTTTGGCAGAATTATTAAGTAACGTTTACATGAGTACATTTGAACATTTAAGTATGCGAGAATTGAATATTTTGTACTGAAAAATCAACATAAATTTTGTTTCTTCTGTGGAACCGAGCCTGCTTATGGTTTTTGTTCAAATTTATAAATTCTTTAAAGAAAATTTTCCACTGAACATCATTTTCCAAGACCGTGACTTCGTATCAAAGTTTAATAGGATTATGTCTTTTGACCAAAGTTGCCAAAATCACAGAAAAAACTGTAATTTCACAGAATTTTGAGCAAACTTTCATCACAGAATCTGTGTCACAGATCACTGAATTTCGGAATATTCAAAGATTTCACAGAATTTTTGAATTTTTAATGTATTTTTAAAATAATAATATTTTTGGCCAATCTAAAATTTTGATTTCTTACTTTGAATAAGAAAAGCATGATAATATTGGTAATGTTAATTGATTTTTCCAAACGAAAATCTAAAAAAGACCCAATTTGTCACGAATTTTCAATGAAAATGAATGAAATAGCATCACAGAAAACTATCACAGAATTCTTGGGCAAAATCACAGAAACTCAGTCTCAAAAACACAGAATTTTTTTTTCGGCAACCTTGCGTTTGACAATGAAAAACAATAAATTCAATCGACATAACTGCTGGGTGCCTAGCGAGGTTTTTCATGACTACTTTTTGGATTCGGGTGGTCCTTAGCTCTGTGGACCAAAGCTTCACTGCTGCTACCCCTAATATTGATCCACTAAGCAATACAGCAAACTGTACAACACTTCGAACAACTCAAACGCCTTGAAGTTGAAAAGTTTATGAGGGAAAGGTTTAAAAGTAAATTATAAATATTTGAAAAAAAATCATTATTAATACTGCCAACACTGTAAAAATTAAACAACTTAATCGAAGTGAAGATTTCAAGTCAGGAAACAACTTTCTAGACGACGACAAGAAGTTTTAAACCAAGCGAAAAATTTACAGTCCTTTTTGTTTATATTTTTCAAAACATTATGAAGCGGGAAGTGTTTCTCATACTAATTAATACTGAGTTAAAAATTGAACGAAAATATCTTCAACTTCTTTCGCACTATTTTGTTTTATTTCTTTTTATTTCGACAAAGTTCCACCTGAACTTTATGTTCTTAATAATGAAGCATTAAGAAATGTTTGATAGGGTTTCCAAAAATATGTGATTTTAGTAAAAATTTTCACTTAGTTCTTGAAAATTTCGAAAATCAATAAATTAAATAATACAATAATTGACTTATGTCAGGATTAATTTAGCCTAACTGCTGCACACATTTTCATCATTGAACAAGGAAGGAGGAAGAGTAGCCTTTTGAAATATCTTCTTTTTGAAAGGTTAATTGTAAAATTGCTAAGCCTAGCTGAGCTGATAGATTTTGCGCTGTTGAGATTATCTACCTTATTAATGAAGATTATCACCGTGATTTTTGCTTTGATAATTAATTTTACGGTGAATTTTTATGTTCTCTTAGTGAGAACATTTTAAGATTTTTCTAAATTATAGATGGATAGAAGATGATTAGAAGAAAGCTATTGGTGTTGAAAATGAGCGGTTAGAAACTTTATGAAACATTTTTATCACATATTTTTAGTTTTCATCTAATCTTCTTTTATCCAGCTATAATTTTTTAAAAATCATGAAATGTTCTCACTAAGAGATTTTCTATCGTCACCGTGAACTGTTATGTTTTGTCACTCATGTACTTATATTTTGTAACTTTTTTTTCCAAATTTTGTTTTTTTTTTCATTAATTAAGATTTTTTTTTCAGAAATGTGTTTGCTATTTTTGTTGCTGATTTTACTCTTGAAAAATTATTCTATTTTTTACTTGTAACTTGTTATTTGTGTACGGAAGTTGGAAAATTTGATTTTGCACCGCGTTTATTCTAGTTTTGTAAGTGTTTTGAGATCTAAAAGCCAAGTTGATTATCAAAGTTAGTGGACGATAAACATTGGATGTTGAAATAGCAGGGGCTAGAATAAAATTTACAGTTACACTTGATAATTTCTTCAAATTATTCTACAAATCAAGGCTAAGAATACCGTTTCTAAGTTGTTCCTAATGAAAATTTCTTTGTCAGATTTTTCAAGAGTATTTTCGCTAAATATATGTTTTCGAAAAAAAAACAGTTTTTTGGGAATCATAAATAAACTCATAGTGTCAAGATTTTCTAATTAATTAAAATTACTGATGACAATAATTACTATTTGAACTTTTTGTGATGAAATACTTAATCAACTATTATGGCATAAATTGATTATACCGTTTTATCTTTCAATGAATTGTATTGAAAATTTGCTATGATTTTTTTGTTTTTTATGTTTATTTGGCCATCGCCTTATTATTTATTTAAGGGGGGGGGGGGGGGGGGGTAGGGTCTAACGGGTAAAAAAAACATCATTTTCACGGTATTTTTCTAGAGCTATCGTTGAAACAAATGTATTCAAATTTTTTGCATTCTACAAAGCATTGTTAAAAGAACATTTAGTAATTTTTTCGTAGAAAAATATTGAAAAATGAATCGGTCACGGAGCACTTTCGAGGATGCCTTCTAGAAAACAGGATTTGCGGTGGACACTGTATCTCAGCACAGAATCATCTGAAGTCAAAAAATCAGAGCAAAATATTTTTAATAGATGTTTTTCTGGACCTCAACGTTTTTATTTAACTTAAAAAAATTTTTATGAAATTTTTGTGGCTGTTTGAAGTAAAAACTACGATTTTTCACGAAAAAAACCGCCATTTTTTATCTGTAAAATCTCCCCAAAGTAAAAAAAAAACAAAAAACAAAAACGTTGGGGTCTAGTATTTAATATGTAGGAAATATGTTCCAAATTTGAAAAGAATCGGATAAGTAGTTTTAAAATGACGATGTCCACGGACTTTAAAAATGTGCTTTCGAGAAAAACGCGTTTGAAGTTTCTGCTCTCTCTCTCTTGCAGTATTAGATAAGAGGAGATAAAGGCCTATAATTTCTACAGTTTTGCTTCGATTGACTTGAAAATTTGACACAACATTCTTGAATTTTTTTTTTTGTTTCGATTATAGTCGTTTTACCATCTTTATGGCATTCGCGACTTTATCAACGTTGCAGTTGGCGGATCGTTATTGAAGAACTTATCCGGTACAACTGTGTTCGATTGTTTGCTCTTGGGCTCGAACTCGCGGACATCGGCTCAGGAGACAACAGACTTGCCAACTGAGCTATATCACAAGCCATTCTTGAAATGTTTTACAATAAGAAAATAAAAAAATAAAAAAATTGATTTTTTGAAAGTGTTAGACCCTAATCAAACCCACTCCCCCCCCCCCCCCCCCCCCCCCCCCCCCAACCCTTAACAAAAAACAATCAAAAATACATAATTTGAACGATCATTAAAGCAATCATTATCATAAGAACTTTCAAAACGTTCTGCTGAAATGCCCACAAACGTGTTTTTTTCTATTATATTTCAATATCCGTAAAAACTCAACAGCTTTTAATAAGTATATGAGTCATAAATTAGAAACACAATAAATACTTCAAAGAACGACTTTCACTTTATCGGATGATGAAATTTTCAGATAGTTTTATATTTAGTTTGAAAGTTATTTCAAAGTTTTTATAATTAGAGCTTTAATGTATTTAAAATTCTTATATAATTTTTTTAGTTTTTTAAAATTCATTCGTGCACATTTTGAGGATTTGATTGGTTGATAAGCTGAGTAAAACTTAAGCAAAAGTCCTTCTATAAATTATGAAATTGCAGAGAGATAACAGAAATTACCTAGCATAAGGTTGCCAGATTTTTTTCAGCACTCACCCGGGCCGGACAAATCCGGGAAATTTCATATAGAAACCTGGCAAAATTCAGGCATTTGATTTCAGAATTGACGGAGCCGGGCAATATATGGGCAAATTTTATCAAATCTCAAAAATGACTCAACATAAATCAAGAAAAAAAATTGAAAAAAAAAATTTTCATCAAAACCTATCGACAAATTTCAAATCATATTTTAGGCTTCCAATAACTTTTTATGATTATTTCTATGAAATTTGCTCAAAAATTTCGTTTTGGAGGCATAATTTTTAGAAAAATGTACAACACAATTTGTTTCTTTTTGTTTGGTTTTCCAAAAAATGGTGAATAAATCCGGGCTTTTTTTCAATGAAATTCAGACAACCGGGCCGGGCCGGGCTGTTACCAAATTTTGTATTAAATATCCGGTCAAACCCGGATAGAACCGGGCAATCTGGCAACCATAATCTAGCATTATTAAATAAAATTTCAAATGGTGTTCCTTTCAAATTGCAAATTAAAACCCATGGCTCAGTAGTTTCGTTATTAACATCTAGGAGTATAAAAGGTGTAGGAAAAACTTTTGATCGCACCATTTACCAAAAAGATCTTACCTTTCCCTAACTTACACAACTCCTACAACTTTTAAAGATTTTTTTCATCCTTCCTAATTTAAAGTCTTTTAACCATTACTTGGCCTTCCATTCCAACTGTTTTTGGAACATTTTCGTCCCAGGAAACGATTTAAGGAGCCAAAAACCCCATTTTGTTTTGAAAATACTTCAACAGCAGCTTTATTGTACCGTTATTTTTGCTGTTCATTAAAAACGGCTTATGATGCGTTCTCAGGTCAACAACATATTGGTATGTATAAAAAATGCTTACGCAGAGCAACGACAATGACAGTTGGATTGTGATTTTTATGTAAACACACCTCCGAGAAATTGAGGTGGCCTACGTTCACAAATGGCCCACGATCCCCCACTCTCCCGTACTAAATTATGTCCAAAACTATATCATTGTAAACATTATTAACTTTAAAATTTAAAGTTAAATAAAATATCTGGCAGCACCGTAGAACTGTGATTTTTAGCATGGAAAAGTTTGCCAATAGAAGAAAATTTAATCATGTACCGAGGATTGGAAACAATTGGGAAAATTATCCTAGAATTTCTATGTAATTTTGTTGTTATTCAACTTAACACCTTGACTGCACGAAAGGTTGTTTGGTTGTAATGTGTTGCCAGAATTAATTTTATTTTTGGAAATGTTTCTTTTTTCCATGAAAAGTTCCACACAAATTGGATGGTTTTTTAGGATCACTTTTATTTAAGCATTGTTTGGGGGTGGTTACATTTTGTTGTAAGTTGTTATAACGCATCTATTTCTTATCAATCAGAAACTATTCCTAATTAAGCTAATTTAATGGATTACGGAGTTATTTTGGACCCAGGTTCACTTTTTCGACCACTTGCAATTATTTCCCAGTATTTCTCTCATAAATAAATAAATCAAGAAGAATTTTTTTCCGGTCTTAAACTATTTTTTTATGATCTATTGATATATGAAAGAAATACTGATAAATAGTTGCAAGGTGGTCAAAAATGTGTACCTGATCCAAAATAAGTCCGTAACCCTAGTACAATCCTAGTAAATACAAAGCAGTTAAAATTGTACGTAAAATGTACTATCAACCATCATTGAAGACGACAATTGCAAACAATTGCAGTCCCTGCACCAATTGTAGGCAGACAAATTAATCAAACGTTGACAGCAAGTGTCAAGCACCTAAGCGCAGCCAAGTTGAATAGAGACTTGACAAAGAGCTATCTTAAAACAATGAACTGAAGCTACGTATGTTCAATCACTTTATCGGGCGCCTCTTCTCAATTAACATTCCGTCCTAAAACGTTGACGGTTCTGCTGTTTGAGGGCTTTGCGACTGATCGCGACGTTTTGTCTTTTGTTTTTTCTCCATTTCATACCACTGATCGTCGAACATTTTTGAACATTCCGCCATCGGGTATCGATTGTTGTTGATGGCATCAACCCAGCAACACCATTATGCTCTAAATAAATTGTAGCAAAACCGGAACGAAATAAATGTTGTATCACTTTGCTGCATTTTGCTGACAACAATCAACAAAAGGCGACAAAAACAGTCAAGAAACGGTTGAAAACCCCGCCGTAGCGTGCAACATATCATCAAATGGAGAGAGAAAATCGCTGCCAGAAAATTGCATTCGACAATTACAGCGGCACACACTTGAAGTTTTCTGTTTGGCATCCTCGGTAATTTCTTCCGCTGATTTTCTACTAAAAAGGTGATTGCTATCTGGAGAAACAGTTGGTCAATGACTCTAGTTACTTCAAATACATTGATTTCTAGAAGGAATTCGTTTTTTTGGAACACAGGATAAACTTTTTCACCCGAAATTTCAGCCTCCATTGAAAAGATATTCGCGAAATAAAAAAAAAAGGTCTACTAAATGCACTAAAATTAAGTTAGAGGCATTTAAATTTGCAGAAATTCCTTATTGAATAAAGGATATTAACTCTTTTATAATAGGTTGCTAGTTTAATCATTCGTAGCTACCTTACAGGACGGAAACAGTTTGTTTCTATTGATCAAATAAGTAGCTCGTTGGGACTTATTCAAGTGGGTGTGCCACAAGGGAGTAACATTGGGCCACTTATTTTTCTTCTATATACCAATGATTTATGCAGATTATTTGCAGCTGACACACCATAATTTAGTCCAGAGAATTGTCCCAATGTCATAATCGGAAAAATGCAAAAAGACCGAAAGATTCTTGGTAAATAAATATTTTAACAGCAATCTGCTAACTTCAATCTTTTCCAAGACCAATACATGTTGTTTCGTGCAGCAAAAAGGAGAATTGATTGTAGCAATAGCCTTTCTTTAGATATCACTATAATCGAAAAAGTGGATAACTTTTATATTTTTGGGGTTCACGCTTCTTGATGAAACACTTTCGTTAGGTTTTCATCGTCTTTTGGCGAGTGAGAAGTATTTTTCCCACCTCATGTCGCAATTAAATTTTATTTTGATTTCATTCACTGTCAGTTGAACTATCTTATCGCAGTCTGGGTAAGGTTGTCAGAATTTTTTCAGCACGAGTACGTGCGGACAAATCCAAGCTTAAAAAACCTAGCAAAATTCGAGCATTTGATTTCAAAATTGTCGACCAAAATCCGGGCAATATTTGGGTAAATTTGGTCAAAACCAAGGATCACTCATCAAAAATCAAGAAAAAATAGTTGGATAAAAGTTTTTTTTCATCAAAGTCTATCAGCAGATTTTAAATTGTATTTTAGGCTACCAAAAAACCTTTTATGATTATTTTTTTGAAACTTGCTAAAAAAAATTCGCTTTGGATGGATAAATGAAAAAACAATTTCATACAACACAATTTTTTTTTTTTTGAGAATGAGAATAAACCCGGGAGCAATCCGGGAAACCGCGGACTCTTCCCAATTTTAAAATTAAATTTTCGGAAAATCTGGAAACCTTAGTTATGTGGCAGTGCATCCCTGTTTCACTACCCTACCATTTCACTGGTGGTGATTCTACAAATTTTTAAAAATCGGCCGATAAAACGAACTTTAATATCTAGTAAACAAACGTTTATTCTGAAAGAGTAATGGAGGGGGGAAGGAAGCTGCTCACTGCCCGTTTTCCTACAATTTGATATCATTGAACGAAATTTGAGGTATTTTGAAAAATTTTAGAATTAGAGATGAAATTTAAACTTATGGGCTTATTTCCTATTTAAACTTTTTTCGATAATCATTGATATAGCGAATCAATACATTTCTACGCGAGAAATGTTGGGTTTTTTTTCAAATTTTCTTCAGTAATGTTAGTTGTACTAGTGACGACAGTTTTAAATTTTTAAATGCAGAATTTAACTTTTTTAGATCATTTTTCTTTATTGGATAATTATTTTTTGGCTTTTTACTGTCTGAGATTTTAATCAAACAACTTTTTTATGAAATACCCGACGTTTCGACCATTTTTTGTGGTCTTTCTTAAGGGAATTATCTGTCTGCCGTTATTGTCAATATCGAAAAAAAACGATATTGACAAAACAGCAGACAGATAATTCTCTTGAGAAAGACCACAAAAAATGGTCGAAACGTTGGGTATTTCAAATAAAAAGTTGTTTTATTAAAATCTCAGACCGTAAAAAGCCAAAAATTATTATCCAAAAATATCTTCCCGGTCAAAAAAATAAATCTATTTTTCATTATTTTCATCAAAATGTTATTCCTTAATTGAATAAAGTATATTCCGAATTGGTTTTTTCTATGTCATTTAGATTTGTTAGTTCATCAGTTTTAATGATTGATTTCACTCTAAACTAAACTCAACTTCATTTTAAAACTTATAAACATCGTATTACCAAAGCTAGAGATGACAGACAAAATCTACCAAATAACTACAGCCAGGATGCTAAAATCTACCAAATTTTTGAAAACATAGGCATAAAGAGGCAAGAAACATAAATTCTGTTTCTTTGAGTAATCAATTCAATTTAAAAAAAAAGATGATAAAATGTTGAAAATTTACTGAGAAATTTCCTTCTAATTTGTTAAAAAGCTTTTGTTTCATTTTCATATTTTGTTTAAATTTTTTACCGAATTTTATAGAATTGTTTTTTAAGTCAAACTTTCTAACTTTTTGAAACTTATTTTTTCATTAGTTTGTCTTTGTTTTTCAATCCTTAGTTTTTGTGTTCTGAAAACTTTATCTTCTTGGAAGCCTACCCTACAAATCTAAAGAAGAATAAAGTTTCTTCATTTTGTCCTTTCAAGGACCCAATAATATTTGCGTTTTAAAATTAAAAATATAACACTGTTGTTTTTTGTTATATATCCTCCTTCAAGTATCGATAAAAAAAAATTTCAATAAATCTAAAGTCTAGCGTAACATTTAAAAAGGGCGAAACTAGCAGTTAGCTCGAAACGAGAAAAACGCGTTTGAAAATTCGGAACACCTATTCAAATTCTTTTTCGATTTCAGTTACGCCTGCAAGTTTCGCCCAATTGATCTGCCGTTTTTGTTTTGGTTTTGAAGTTGCGCCCATTCATCCTACACGCAATAACTAATTAGGCCGTTTTGTCACACACGGTCAACTCAGTTACGCCTTTTGGCTCAACACGAATAGAAAAATTCACTCCATTTTGAATAGGCATAACTTCACGTTCCAACGAAAATGCATCAACAGGAAGTTTCGCCCAATTGAATTTTATCAATTTTTTGAAAGTTTTAAGTAATTTTAAGATGAAACCACGTTTGATAGGTAAAGTGCAACCGCGTGCATCCGAAATGAACGTTAACTCGATTTGTTTACATTTGGCAGTTTCGCCCTTTTGAAATGTTACGCTAGAAGTTTGAAAAATGACTCGAAGTAGCAGCTGTAAAGCTAAACTTTAATGCGCCATGAATGCTTACAATATTTATAACTAAACTGGGAATTCAATTTTTTATTTCTATCAGTTCCTTATTAATAATTCAAGAAATCACCCTTTTTATGCAGATGGGTGGTTTAGGTTGTTTGCTATCGCATTAACCATTGCACAGTGGTGCAGAACATCAATCTAGCTGTACGAAATTAATAGCGCCCAGGGATGAAGAGATAGACAATCGGTGTCTTCAGCAACATTGATCAGTTTTACATGGAGCATATTCTAATATCAAAATTTTTGCCGAGAGGTCCACCAATAGCGAGATAAAAATGCTAACTTTTTTGTTTTTCAAATTAGGGCTTTGATGTCTTCGACAAAGTTGTTTATCTGATCAAAATAAATAAGTTTGTTGAATATGTCAAAGTCCTATCACATCACCCTCAGAAGTTACAGTCAAAGGAAAAAAAATCTCATAAAAAAACAGTTTTTTGAACCTGACACGTTGTAGATTGGATGAAATGGTTCGCTGTCTTTGAAACAAAGTTGTAACAAGCCACGATCTACAATTGTCTCATACATTATGATGTGCACTTTTCGATGGAGGAGCCTTCCAAAATTGCCTATAAAATACACTAAATGCTTTCTATAGAGCTTCAGCAACTTTTAAACCCATCATAATGTATGAGACAATTGTAGATCGTGGCTTGTTACAACTTTGTTTCAAAGACAGCGAACCATTTCATCCAATCTACAACGTGTCAGGTTCAAAAAACTGTTTTTTTATGAGATTTTTTTTCCTTTGACTGTAACTTCTGAGGGTGATGTGACAGGACTTTGACATATTCAACAAACTTATATATTTTGATCAGATAAACAACTTTGTCCAAGACATTAAAGCCCTAATTTGAAAAACAAAAAAGTTAGCATTTTTATCTCGCTATCGGTGGACCCCTCGGCAAAAATTTTGATACAAGAATATGCTCCTTGTAAAACTGAACAATGTTGCTCAAGACATCAAATGTCTATCTTTTCATCCCTGGGCGCTATTAATTTCGTACAGCTAGATTGATGTTCTGCACCACTGTGCATTGCCAGGGGGCTCATATAGTCGCTGTAATATGTTGTTAACCCTTCATTTCATATTTTTTTATTTTTCCCTAAAAATTATTTTTTACAGTTGGAAATGATGAATACATCAAGAAAAAAAAATTAAAATAAAATACGATTTTTCACTTTTTCCATACATTAATTGTTGCAAATTTGTTACTTTTTGAAACGAAGCGTTAACATTCTATTTGCAAGAAGGTTTCAACTTTTTTACGGTCGCCATCGAAAGAGTAGAGTCACCAAAGTGCCGTTTTCTTAATACTTCCTTTGAGAGTCATCAATTTATCTAGTTTATCAATAAATAATTTGTGAGGCAGCCAATCAAACACTTTAAGCCTTTTCCGATGTCTAAGTAAATCGCAGCATTTTGTTTCCTGAAAGCCAGAGACTTAAGTACTTCTGAATGGAATATATACCAGAAAATTCGTTGATCTTCGTTCACCAAATCTACGTTGACATTCTGCGATGATACGTGATGATACTGATAAATAAATTTATATAAAGGGCGAACATCTCAGCAAACATGAAATCGTATCAGAAATGATAACTTAAGTCGTTCACAATGGTGTTGCGAATCGCAATTCCAACTGCGTAGTGAAAAGATCGTATAAAATGTCGTCTGAAGTCAATTTGCAAAAAATCAGATAGGAATTGGGTAATATTGACCAATGAACTGGAAAATTTTGTCGCTGGCAACGATTTGAAGGCTATGAGAGCAAATTCTTGCGCTCTATTGCATTCTTCCGATAGATACGAATAAGGTGTCGCATAACGCCCAATTCGTGTACTTTTCGTCGCTTAAGAAAGAAATGAAATTTAGGTACATATGTATATTGCCTTCACTTTGGTAGGTAAATGCTGTTTTTTTTCAACTTTCATACGATTTTTCTATAATGTATATAGAATGTATATCAAAACAGCATAAGAATTGTAACGGCCCGTAGTAGGCAAAGTGGTAATATCCGTAGTATCTCCAATGCATAATTTGAACATGTATCATGTTAGTCTTATTGGGAGTGGATCTTTGTGTGCTGAAATGTGAAATTTCGGTAAAATGGAAATTCCACCCATAAGGACTAAGGAATAACTTATCGTTATTCTGACAGTCATCACGAGCTACCAAAGGTGGCTTTTCTATGGCAGGATTGAAAATGGAGTTTTCTTGGAGACCAAGAAGAAAACCTGGAGGTCTTAGCATTTTGATCCTGGAGTTGTTCGGTCGGTTTGTAAAATAAGCTGCGTTTTGAGTAAATCTGAGTAAAGCGGTTATTACCCTACTGCTTTCAAGTATTTTCCCCAATAAATCTGTCCTGATAGTACGTGCCGCGCAAGTTGCGATTCGAGCCTACGAAGATCTCGGGAGTTAACGGCCTAGCTATACGTTTTGGCATCCAAACCCAGCCCGGGAAGTTCTCTGGCGGTAGCTTGTGTGCAGGTGCAAGGACGATTTTATCGGTAAGTTTGCATTTTAGTTACCTTTGTGAACCTCTTTTTAAGCATTGTGTTTGGTCATTTTATGCTGCGGAGAACTACGGATATTCCGCGGCGACTAAGTTCGTGAACCTACACAAACTTTCCTCATTTCGCCAACACCATTTTGGTTAGTCTTCTTTGGAAGCCCACCCCTGGGAAGAAGGTCCGGGTTTTAAGAGACTTCAGCACATCAATTTTTTTAGTTGTTGGCGCTTAAGTGCTGTTAAGTTGAGCTATGCAATTCTGCTAATAAAATTTTAACTTTCCTTTAGCACGAAGTGGGATTCAGTCCTGATTAGAATCAGTGGCTGTTGGTTTTTGAGAGTTTTGTCGTCTTGTTACAGCTTCGACTTCCGAAGGAAATCGAGACGCTACAGAATATATCTACAAAACTGATTGTTGGGATGAAATTATTGCGACACATTCAACAGGGCATTACCCTTTTAACCATTGGGCAAAAATCAACCAAATTTTGCACACTTTCTCATTGGTGTGTATTATTTACATGCTGTCAAACTGGAAGTCGTGTTTTTCGATTCAACGAAAATGGAGGTGAACCAACGTGAGTCAAGAGAACAAATTCTTTCCAAACACCTGGAATTTCCTGATCTGTCGGCAGTTGGGAAAAATGTTGAAGGTTCAACATTCAACCGGCTCCAGAGTGTTGAAGCGGTTCCAGGAGCGGTTGACGTTGGACCATGGAAAAAGAGCTGGAAAAAAACCGGGACCGGAGAACAAAAAGACGGAGGGAAAGGTGAAGCGAATGATTAAAGAAAATCCCAACGTCTCTTGCCGTGATTTGGTTAACCCATAGGTCGGCAACCTGCGGCTCGCGAGCCGCATGCGGCTCTTTGGATGTATAACTGCGGCTCTTTAACGCAATGTGTGAAAATTTTGAAAATCTTCGAAGTTTTCTAGAGTAAACGGACGCAAAATAAGTTTTCCTTCAGTTCAAATAATATTTCCCAGGATTCAAAAAGAAATCAAAAAACTACTATAGATCAAATTAACAGCATCTTGTCAGTTTGCAACCAAGTTGAGATTCAGAAATCAGTTAACTTTCTTCATAAAAGTCTTATATAGCATTCGGAAGCATGGAGAAAATTTTTCTTTGGTGGTACGGGAAGTTTTCTGTTGAACTTGTATTTTTTGTTGTTTTGATTTGATCGGATAAAAACCGAGAAGTTTTTTAATCGTCAAATAAAGTCCTCACTGTTTAGGTTATAAAATTGAGTTTGTTTTTCTTGAATTGAATATTTTAAAAATATATTTGCTTTACCGCCGTTCTGAACAAATATGAACATCAGATAATGGTTTAAATAATCCTTTAAATAATTTGATTATTTGACATGTGCAGAAACTTTCTTAAAACTTTTTGTTGTAAATTTTTCAAATATTGAATTCGATCTCTCAATGTTCCATTTCAATCACAAATTTTCAAAAATTCAGGTTCTTCGTTCTTATTTTGAACATGAGTTCAAGTGAAAAAAATTTAAAATAAAATATTTTTGTAAACCGGGAGCTGAGTGCTGGATCTAATTTTAAAATTTCACATATGATATGAATATTATTTTTTATTTATTCGAAAGAGCAACTTTTTTTGGTAAAGATGCATTTTCTTCCATATATTTTTATACATCTTCTTACAACTTTTACATCCTTTTTTGATTCTAAACTTTGATTTTCGATGTTCCTGCAATTATTCTAAAAACGTCATGACTGTTTTCAAAGTAGATTTGGATTTCTGACTCTTTATAGGAATTTTAGTTTTGGTTTGTTCTATGAAGTGTTGATCAAAATAATGCAGCGAAGCAGAGCCAATGTTGCATGTCTATTATTATGTTTAATTTATTATTGTTCCGGAAGATCAGAGATAGCTATCAAAACTTTCATTGGAACCCAGCATATTTCTACATCATCGGATGAATCTATTCTTGACGATTCCAAAAATTCACTGTAATACAGCAAATCAATATCATTAAAATGGGTTAACATTTTCGGCCAGCCCCCAACAAACTACTATGATAATATTTATATTACAAATTCGCAAGCGAAATCTGAGAATTCATTCAACAAGTTAAAATATTTGTTAGAAAAAATCAAATAGATTCAATTTTTAATCACTAATTGTATTAAAATTTAAAATATAAATTTGTGATTTGAATTCATAGGAACTTTGACAGAAGGATCAATCTGAATCCATGATATATTTTAGACTCAGAGGTTTAGACATTATTTTCAAGATTTAATTACTATAGAGAAGAAACAACTTGAAAGGGTTTCGATTTCGAACAGAATTGAGAGTTTGAACTTAAATTTTCGTAATCGAAAAATGTAATCTTTGAAACTTTTTTTTTTATTTTACCAGAAACTAAAATGAGAACTAGACAGCTGAATCAGAATGCAGGTAGTAAAAAAAAATCAAAAGAAATTTTATAACCGTATTATCAGACCACAACACGCGACCGATTGTTAAATTTTGACTATTTTTTTTTCAATCCGTAAAATAAACATTTATGAGTTGAAATTTGTTGATTTAAATATCTTTAAAGAGATAGTTTTATGCGCATAATAAACAAATTAACTACAATGACTATCAACGGATGTTCAAAACCAGAAAAATTAGGCTTATTTGTAGAATTGGAAAAAAAAACAGAGACAATCACTCGTTTAGTTTTTTTAAAATATTAATTTACTTCTTGTAGTATACAACATCGAAAGTCTATTTTTTATATCTGGGAATAGGTTTTAGGAAAGAATTGTACCAAAGTTTAAAATGATAAATTCTATCAGCTCACAAAGGCAAATCACCAAAATTTCAACGTTACTAAGCTGTACTCGTTTTGAAAATGTATTCCGCGAAAATGTATAATCGCTTCCGTTTGCCAACAAAACAACGAAAATCTGTGGCAATGTGAAAAAAGATAATAAAACTGAGTTCTCATCAGGATGCAATGTATCTTATAGCAATCACCATTATTTGTAGTAAGGATAAAATTAAGTGCGGCTCTTTCAAACTTGGAAATTTCCTTAATTTGCAATTTTTGGCTCTTCTGTCTTAAAAGGTTGCCGACCGCTGGGTTAACCCTTTCCTTCCCACGAGGTTTTCCACGTTTTAAAAATAGAAATATTGATAAACAACTAAAGTTCTAGAACAAAAGATGCATTATTTTAGTCTACTTTCATGATCCAGCTGTTAAATTTGGGTTTTGAGGTGGATCATATATGCTCCATTGGGAAGATAACAACACAGAGGGTGCAAATGAAAAATAAGAAATAACGGAAAAAATACATGGAATTTCATTACCTCATTGATCACAAACTAAAATGATCCTATTTCGTGAAATATTTCTTGGGTATATCCAGCCCTCAAAAGTCAAACTATGGAATTTTTTGAAATTTTCAGTTTTGCTTTGAACAGTGGCCGCCATGACACTTTTCGCTATAAAAACAAAACATGCCGTTTTTCGAAAAAAAATAACGAGCTTTTGCAAATACTTTAAGACATGTGGTCATTTCAGTAGATGAAATACCTATTCTGAAGGGAAAAAAATTTTGAAGGAATGATTTTCATGAGTATTGATAAAAAACTTAGCAAGATGAAAAGTACGTTTTGTTCCCAGTGTATCACCTGTGATCCACTTTACTTATTCGAAAATTTATATGTTTTAGTGGAAATCTAAGCAAAACATCATTTGATTTTGCTTACACAAGCAATTTTCTGCACATCAGTATTTTTATTTGAGGATAATTATGAAAACTTGTGAAATTATTGAACATCAAATGACGACTTGATTTAAATTTCAAAAAAATCCAACTTTTGCACAGCTTTTGATCTGCCGAGCAAAAACTAGTGAATCGATTTTCCTCAAATTTTGTGCAATGATTCTTCATTTATACTTGTACATTCGATGAGAAAATGGTGTTGATCCAAAGCGCCCAGTTCAAATGCGAGCTATGCAAAGTTGTGGATCATCTGTGCTACCATGGGAAGGAAAGGGTTAAAAGATCGGCATGTCGCAGAGCTACGTCCAGAATGCAAAGAAAAGAGCTGAACTATATACAATCAAGGTACAGAACTTCCCAGACCGCGATGAGCGACAACAATCAACGGCTAACACTCCGGCACGGAAGCTCTACGAGAAAAAGCTGACAAAATATGGCTGCTGTGTGATGGACGATGAAACGTATATAAAAGCCGATTTCAAGCAAAATCCGGGGTTGGAGTTTTTCACCGGCAAGAGCAAGTTCGATGTGAGTCTTTCCTGACAAAGGATACAGTGAATGGCGAGATCTACAAATCCTGAGTGCTTCGAGAAGCGCCTTTTGCCGGTCTTTCAGCAGCACGATGAAGCTCCGCTATTTTGGCCAGATTTGGCAACATGCCACTATTTTAAAAATGTCCTGGAGTGGCATGAGGCCAATTCTGTCCATTTTGTTCCAAAGGACATGAACCCGCCAAACTGTCCGGAGCTGCGCCCGGTGGAACAGTACTGGGCAATAATTAAGCGGGAACTTCGGAAGAGCGAGAGGACAGTGAATAAAAAAAAACAATTGAGAAACTGGTACCAGATTACACTGTAAAGACTTTGATGGAGGGCATCAAGCGAAAATGCGTTCAATTTTACACTCATAGCCCCATCGATTAACTTTTCTTTTGATTTTTTTGAAGTAAATATATGTATTAAACTATCTGCCCTTTTCAGAGAAACGCTGAATTTTGGGATACGGCAGGAACAAAAAAGATATGAATGACGAAGACGCTGTTTTCATACAATTTGTCAATCAGCGCTTCGAAAGAAGGCACTAAAAAGATGAGAGAAAAATGTATCAACGGTAGAAATTGTACGTGATGTGATCGATAGGCTCCAGTTAAACCTATAATCCGGACCCCTCGACAATGACGAACATTTCAAATCGGTTGAACTAGTTTCGAAACGTGACTATTGAGAATGGAAAAAAAATGGTAGCCTACAATATTTCTGTAAGCCAGTGATGACTCTCTTGATCTGTAATTTCAGTGGAATGCTGATAAAGACTTTAAGATTTGGATTGGTTTTTCTTTTTTGCTTCTTAAGGTGTGTCGCCCTACTGGAATGCTTGATCCAAAAGTCACGGAATATTTAGTCATTGGAATTTTCTAAAGTCTAATCTCCGAATGAGCCCAACTTTCAACAGTTGAAAAAAAAATTATCTGCATATTTTATCAGAAAATAAGAGTTTTGCGTTTAGCAGGGATTTGGCGTTGGACAGATTTCAACTACCGTTCGACTTGAGATGCTGTCTTAATCAATGAGATCACCATAGATGATCCAATGCAAAACACAGACAATGGATAGCGGAAATCATAATCGATGGCGTCTGAAGCACCCAAAAGTTGAATTCCACTGGAAATGCCAATTCTGCGAGGCTACCCCTCGCTATTCATTCATAAGTAGGAAGGTTTCGACCAAACCGAAAACGAATTTCGCTTGGTGGTGCCGAAAAAGCAGATCCTAATTCATCAAAACGATATCGAGATGGTTGCGCAGATGTTGTTGTTGTTGTCGGTTGGCGTAAATGCGTGTTGTTGTGATCAGTTTTGAATAATCGGGTCATTAAAAGTGTGCCTTATTGAGCAGCAGCCTAGAGATGGCGCAAAGCCATAAAGCATCCGGGTAAAGATGAAAAACGCACATGCACCAAATTCGAGCCGATGCGTACAGATAGATAGATTAAAACGCCTTTAGTGTAGGAGGAAAAAATTCGATAAATATTCGGCAGCTTTTGTTGTTCTTCTATCTTTCAAAGTTCACTATGTAGTTAATAGTGAAGTGGTTTGGCCCTCCCACGCGATTGATCTCAAACCGACCAAAATCTACTCTCTCGTTGAGCTGCACCTCGAGGAAGGTGTAACAGTTTGACTTTTACTTCCGTAGGCGAGCCCAAAAGCACACTCGTTTGGCAATCGATAATGGGCTGGAATCAAATTTATGGGATTCAAAATTGAGTCATAGAGAAGGAGTGCGAGTGGGTTGTTGCCGATGAACTTTATTGAAGTCTAATTTTGATGGTTGTGGAATGATAGTTTTTTTTTTTCTGAAGAAAAAAAACTGGCACATGCCATACCGTAAAGATGACTCCACGCATTCGACCTTTTTTGACACTAAGTTGTCTCAATGTGGGATGTGAGATTTACGCACAACCATATCAGTCAGCTAGAAAACTTAAAAATTGATTTTTTTGTTTGAAAAACTCAAACAACATAGGGGTGATAAAATTCAAGAACCAGCATCAGATTTCCTGCAAAAGTTGAAAGCCTTATTCTCCTGAATTTCAACTTAACATTCCAATCACAACATTTTTCCCATTTTTGTCACTAATTACCCTATTTTACGGTATTACTTCAATAGTAAAAATGGTTAAGTATTCAGACCATCAACATGTTTTCTGAAACTTGGAGCTACATAGCCATTCTGAGTTAGAATAAAATCCTAAATTTCGTAGCAAAATTCAGGGCTTGAGATTGAAAACGCGGAGGTTTTCAATTTACCACCGTCGTGGGCTATTTCCACGATTATCGTGTCAACAATCTCGATTTTTTATCCTAAAACAAATCAAGTCAATTTTTTGCCCAATTTTCAAAAAGTGCGCCTAATGCCTTCGCTTCTAAAAAAATTAAACTTCTCAGAGTGCATTCTAAACACGCGATACATTTCTGGACGCACTAAACGATGTTGGTTGTTGTTTTTTCTTCATTTTCGTTCCGTAAATAATAATGGAAACGTTTAGGCACCATAATGCACCTCTAATCGACGACAACGGACGGATGAAGCGGAAAAAAACATAGGCCATAAACGGAACCGAGAAAAATGCGTTTTCCCACACACAACACAAGATACTGTTTGGATCTCAGAGTGGCTGAACGCCCAATCAATGTTGTGATTTTACTGGGAGGAAATCTCAAGAATAATGGTCGGTCACTCGAACCCGTTCTGGGATCAGTTTCTATCGACGACGTCGGCTAATGGCTTGGCTCCAACGATTTAATGGTTATCGAAACAATTTACATTGGAGTTCTTGTTTCAGCCTCAAGGTTTTGAGACGATTCCTTCGGGTTTGAGCCACTTCAATGGGCATTTGACTAATTAGTGATAAATTTTCCGGACAATAGAGACTATTGTTTTGTGTACGTCAGCAGGATGTTTGAATTTAAAAGGCAGTAAAAACAATACGTTTATACTGTGAATGTTTATTTTGTGATTTAAAAAAAACCAGTTTTCCAACTCTCACTTCTATTTTTTTTTAAATATTCGATTAGGAGAGATAAGGGCACAACGAGCACCCGGGGCATAATAAGCACTTCTCTTTTCTACAAAAGAACGTATTTTCTTAAATATATTTTAATGAGAATTGGTATCGCACCTCCTATAATATTAATTTATCACCAAAAAAAAATTTCCTTATCATCAATACAGAAATATTAAAAAAAACAGCTAGGTTCTCAAGTGACGAATATATTATAATTTTTGAGCACCACGAAATAAGCTTTTATGACATTTGAACCATCTTGATCTATAATGTACGTTCTGCAACGTTATGTACACATTGTTTCTTAATTATCACCATCATATTTTTTTTTACTTTAATCAATTTTAAAACGCGTTTTTACTTAAATTTATTGACTCGAGGCGAACAGAGCACAATTTATCGGGGCACGATGAGCGTTTTCTACCGTATAATCCAGCAGCGAATTCAACTCGAAGTAGTCAACTGAATTATAGAGCTACAACTTGACTAGTTAACATCTGACGATCGGGCCTCTGATTATCCCTCCAACACCTCCCAATTGGGCTTGGGCCTGCTAAAAATAATAAAGCTTGCTCTTTACTCTTACAAAAATTTCCATTAAAATGACAGCTAATCGGTGTGAAATTTTAGTGAAGGCTATTGCTTTCTCTGTTTAACGCATGAGAAATCGTATACCGGGATAGTGAGCGGGCGCATCGCCTCTAAGCCAAATCGTCAGATGAAACAAGTCAAGTTATAGCTCTATTACTCAGTTGACTTCATCGAACTGAATTCGCTGCTAGATTCCCCGGCAGAAAACGCTCATCGTGCCCTGATTAATGGTGCTTATAATGCCCCAAGGGAGAGGGGGGGCTCTTATTATGCCCCGCTAGTGACTGGTTTTAGCTTACGGTAAATTTAGATGTAAACGTTCCACTGAATTCAGTTGAAGATATTGATTTGGCTGTAGAAAATTTGACAACTTCAATAGTCAATGCTAAAGGCGCTTCAATACCTAAAGTTAAACATAAATTTAATCAACCTTTGATCGATGATGATCTTCAGTTTTTGATACGACTGAAAAACATTCGTCGACGCCAATATCAACGAACTAGGGATCCTTATTTGAAATTTATTTATTGCGACCTTCAAAAAGAAATCAAACGTCGTTTAAACTTTATTCATAATGAAAATTTTGCAAAAGCAGTAGAGGACATAAAACCCTACTCAAAGCCATTTTGGAAATTAACTAAAATTCTGAAAAAGCTCCAGAATTCCTACTTTGAAAGATGGGAATACTGACTACTTTTCATGCAATACTTCGCGGGGCACAAGCAGTGGTGTCAATTGAATTTGTTGTTTATCAATGCCAAAAGACATACCCCTATTGAACAGCTAATAACTTTTTTGTCTAATAAGATACGAAGTTACGGTCTTGGACAAAGTTGTTCAGCGAAAAATTTCCTTTGAAGAATTTATAAATTGGCACAAAAACCATTAGCAGGCTCGGTTGCACAGAAGAAACAAAAATGATGTTGATTTTTCAGTACAAAATATTCAATTTTTCCATACAAACCTAAAAGTTCAAATTTACTCATGTAAACGTTACTTAAAAATTCTGTAAAAAATCATGGATGAGTTTTGGACCAAAACGAAGCTTTTGAGACCCCAGGGTTTGAGAAATTCAAAAATGATCCCAAATCGACTCAGTCTATTGGTGCGGTACAAAACACGATTCGAAAGTATGGAGAGGAAAGCAACTTCGTAAACAAAACAAAGCTGGACATGTGCGATATAATCGACGACGAAAACTATTGCAAGTTTGATTACGAATCGCCTCTAGGTGAGCCGTATTACACTGTTCGGGTTGGCCAAAGTGTTATTGAGACGGAGACATCAATTTTTACCGGAAAATTCGGCAAAAAGGCAATGGTTTGGCAAGCCATTCGTGATCACTGACACAATGGAAACAGCTGTTTACGTCCAAGACTGCCTGAAACGTCGCCGCGAATAAAGATTTTATCGAAAACTATCGAAAACTGTGTATGCAAAAGACAGGAAAAAAGTGGTCGCTAATAATCGCTAAACAGTCTATGTTGAAGCAAAAGTGCAATCTTCGATCAAAAATTCGATCACTGGACTACGATTAACTGGAATCTTATTTTATATTGATTCACTGAAAAAAAAAGATGATAGAGAACATTAAAATGAAAAAAATCGATTTGCTCTTAAAGAGGTTAATATCGTACTTAGACATAAAGGTACACCCTACGATTGGAACACTAGTCCAAATAGAACCCCAGAAAACATAAAATCGTACCAGAAATGATAGCTTGAGTCGTATATAATGGTGTTGCGAGTCGCAATTCCAACTGTATAATGAAAAAGATCGTATAAAATATCGCCTTAAGTCAGTTTAAATCGGATATGGTAGAACGTCCGCCATGTTTGTAAATTTTGATATGATTTTGCTTCCGCGCGGGCTTCAAGTGAGAAAATCATCGTCAAGTTCTCTCCATAACCAGCAGTGCATTCAGATAGCTTTAAATCAGATGGAAGTTGACCAATGAGAGAACTGGAAAATATTGTTGCTGGCCACGATTTAAAGGCTATGAGAGCAAAATCTTGCGCTCTCTTGCATTCTTCCGATAAGTACGAATAAAGTGGCGTATAGCGCCTAAATGGTGAAGTTTTCGTTGCTTTAGAAAAAAAAGTAATAAGTGTGTAAAATTTTATAATGTGTATGGAAAGATTATCGAAACAGCGTAAAAATATAGCAACAAAAATATTTTCTGGAACGTTTTATCATTTTTTTTTGAGAGAAGTGACTATGTACACCTATAAAAACTATTTTAAAGATTTTCAGCGTTTTTGACTGAAAGATTTATGTTACGACTCCCATGATATGAGTATCAATTTCTCGAAAGTATTGAACATTTGAATAAGGAAAAATTGGATGCCAAGGCCAAAAGGCCAAATTTTGTAATAGAACTTATTCCATTTTTAATTTGAATTTTAAACATGATTGGTTTGAAAACATTCAAGATCAGACAGGAAATGGATCAAGTTTTTAGATTTGATGAGCTACATCCCGGGGGACTGAAATGGATAGAGAATTCTTTGTATTTGGAATGGTAATGATCGAAATAGCACAATTACTGCAAAATTTACAACAATTCACACAATTTACCCCAATATATATTTCATTGGCTGCACAACTTTCGTGATCATTGGTGTTTCTTCTTTCTACATCTCATTTTGCCAGCTTCACCCTCTTGGAACACGTCGCGAATGTCCTAAAACTTCTTGATAGTTGACGGATTTCATAATTGTTATGCACAAATGAACTTTTGAAACAACTTGAAATTTGTTCTGCTGAAAAAAGCACTGCCGTCATCGACGGTCACAGCCTACTGAGTAAAATGCATTCTTAATTATCTTTTTTGTATAATAAGTATCTAGTTTTGGCATATGTTGTTAACTGAATGTTGGAAGTAAATAATCCTTTTTAAAATAAAACGAGTGTTTTTTCACTGATTTTTCTAGAGTTCGTCATCAATTTTTATGTGTTAGTACTCGTCTATGTAAGCTTTTGGTAAAATGAAGTCTTAACAAAAGTAAATTGGATTATATTAAAAAAAAATCAACAAATTTCTAATATTCGAATAATATTGTTTGAAAAACTTGGAGTCGTTTTATTTCTTATTTGATATCAATCAATTATCAATTAAATTAAAGTCAAATTTGTTTAACGCAAGGCAATTTAGTTATCAGTATCACTCTTACTGGAGGGACACATTTTCCATTTTGTAGGGGAAAAGTTCAGTATTTCAAGAGGTTTGAAAAGGCGAAAAAGCTTTGAAACCAATTTTCTTCTCATGTAGCTTAAGAAGCGATAAACATATAACGTTCTATTGCAGGGATGAGCAACATTTTGAACATTTTGAACAAAATTTAAACTCTTTTCCGCAGGCTACGCTCAAAATATCGCTAACTAACAGTTTGTAAAACTTCATGGATAATTATAGAGAAGTGTTAAAATTAAACGTCATTCTTTTATGATAACAGATTTTTCACGAATAAAAACTGGAAATGAAAAAATAACGAATTCGTGTATCTATTATTTATTTGGAAACCTTGAAAAATATATCACGATTTATCATATGCAAAGCAGGCAATACCAGCTAATTTTATCAAGTGCATTACTAAATCTTAGTTAGTTTTTATGAACCTTTGTTAATTAATTTTTACTTTTTTTTGCAAACATTTGTTTTTCGAAACAGAGACTTCGTTTTAATTTACTTTTTTTTTTATCGAAAACGAAACTTTGTCGAGGTCTTTGCAATATTTAAAGCAACTTTTAATTCTAAAAAAAATCATTCTTATTGTACCACTTCTCATTACTTAAAAAAAAATATTTTTCTTTTTGAAATCACTTTCTTTTGTCAACGATCAACGATCTTTATCGAAATTTATTGACTAAAATTACTCTTTCCATAATTCCATAAATTTTCTCAAAGACCTGAGTTATCGCTACCAACGGTGGAAAACCTATTTTGAATTCATTTGAAATTGGGCGTTGAGCAAAGTTGAGCGAATTCACAGATTTTTGGGCCAATTCTGTCTAAGACCCAGTTTTCAATCTTCTAGAATCTCAAGTAAGCTTCCCTGCCATTTTTTATAAGAAAAACCGTCAACTTGAGTGTTACTTTATCGTCTTTGGATGTTTCTCTCATATTTTCTCTCTCTGGATAGCCATCATTTGCTTCTCTTTTAATTTTATTTAAAACGAAAGTTTGATGGCCTTTTTATGGTTCAGGTATAACAGTTTGCACCGTATTTTCAAGACCAGTCCTTTTTGATGAAACGGATGGTTGTTTTAGTCATAAACTATTTATTTAAGTCTGAAGCTATAGTGATGCTAAAAAGCGTGAAACATATGTTTTAAGTTTTGAGAGAAATCACAGTCTTTTCAGCATTGGAAGTTATTGAAATTCATTTACTTTAATTCCATTTTTGTGCGTATCTTCGAGAAATTTTTCCAAAACTTAATTTTCCCACGAATCGCCGATTTCACAACCGGTATATAAACTGCTTTTAATTCGAAGTTCACTGCATTGAGATTTTTAGTAAAGTTTTCATAGAAAATTTCATAACTTTACAGATTTTCAAACAAATTTCGCCAAAAATTACGGATAACATTCTAGATTATTGATGAATTTTTCAGTTTTCATGGATTTTCTCAATAAGTTCAGATACCACTGGGATTGGATTTCTAAAGCTAATCTAACTATTGTGGCTTGTTTATTTTAATGTAAAATGGCACAATTTATTATTTTTTGGCATGATTTCTCCATGAATATTCTGAAAATAATCGTCCCAATTCCTTCAGTCAAACGACATTTAGTTTTTTATTATGAGTTATGTTGATTAGAATCCCATGTCGATCATGTCGACAAGAGCTCTCAATATGCAAAAAAAAAATAGTGCTCTTGTTAATTGTTTTATTTTTATGCCAGTACTTGTGCAATTGATTGTCTGTAGCCTTCCGATTTTTTTGTTTGTTCTTCTGGTCCAGTTTCGTGTTTTTACAAATTTTAAAATGGTAGTTGGATAACAGGGAAAAATTTCATTTGAATAAAAAATACACTCAAATATTGCGTTTCGTCTATTTTTTTTTTTTTTGCAAGGATTTTCATCCGTTTGGATGATTCATCCCGGATTCGCCTATTAGTAATATTGCATTTGCCTTTAAAAGAACACAAGAAATGCCAGAAAAAAGTTATCCATCTGAATGACTGTGGAGCAAGTTACTAACATGTATTTTTTTTGGTTTAGTATAGACTAGTGTTTTATGACAATCTTTCGAAAAAAAATCAAAAAAAAAATTAAAAAAAGCTTTGAGGGCCGCACAAGGACGGCTCGAGGCCGCGTTGCTCAGCCATGTTCTACTGCATTTTCAATTAAAATCAAGATTAATTTAGTTATTTCCAAGACCTCAATAAAACATTCCATAATGTTTAAAATAAATCAAAATTTGCCTCCTTTTAAATGTAAAAAATGTAAATTGTAGAATTTAAATTTGTATGTAGAAATTTACTTGTGGAAAATATCAACTGTAGGGTGATCCAGAAAGAGATTCGTTTCAGATTTCAAACCTTGCGGACTCAAATTGTTTCTTGAACTATCAGAAGTCGAAATTTTGAGCTCAATCCATCTACTCCAAAAGGTCGCTCAACGAGGCTCAGTATCTTATTATGGGAATCGCCTTTGATTTGTTCTCTATCTCTGACTTGAACAGTCGGAAACCGGTTGTATTACAAATTTGATTGAAATATTCTTGAAGTGATTGTACACAAATTCTTTGAAGACTACAAGATGTTATGAGCTACAAAAAAGTTATTGGGTGCTGAAATGAGATATCACACATTGTACAACAATGTATGATCGCAAGATTTTGAAAAATGTGATTTGATAGATGAATACAAAACATAATAAAAACAATCAATCAACTTCAATTCATAACAAAACAAATTGCTCTACATCCCAATGATATTGAAGGATATGCTCACAAGTCCTACAAACAACAGAAGAATGTCATTTATAGAAGCTAATTTAGCTGCTTATTATGTTTTCCTGCAAGATTATAGGAATAAATGATGGAAGCATCAAGCTACAGCTGAAACCGCTGAAACTATGTTAAGGTCATTTATTTTAATCTAAACAGTGTTAAACTACACCATAAATATTAACAGCTTTTTGTAACAATACTTACCAAGAGATAACTTAAGATGATTTTGCGGAGAAAAAAGCAATCAATGCATAATCAGGAACGCAGCACTCGCAAATGAATGCAATCAACGGCGATAGAGCTGCAGTTCGGCATTCCGGCTGTTGCTAACTAACATCCACTCGACGGAGCCTGGGAAAATCTTCTTATCTAACACAACAGCATTCAGTTAAGTTGAGTTGTGCTTGTTTTTAGCACCAACAATTCGATCATCTGGTATCGTGGGGGTGTGGATCAGCTGCTCGTTGAAGACGCTTCCAATTGCTTTATTAACGACGAACACGACGTGACGTTGTGATGAACCACAACAACATCAGCAACCGAAAAAAACGGGCAGAAACAAATCTTCCACTAAATCACGCAATTTTCTCCGCAGCTTTGGTGTGACAACATGGTAAAAAGACGCTGCAGCAGCAAAAAAAGAGAACAACCCAGTTATTTCGGTCGCAGCGGGGAAGTCGAGAAAACTTTCAAAATTCCACTTTTTTCACTCGACAATTGAACAATTTTCTTTGTACCCCGAAAAAACACTGCCTTAAAGATAGAGAGAGAGACCCCCGAACTCTGTATGTCTGTAATTGAGGAACGCAACGAATAAAAAAAATCGGTGATACAGTACGCAATCTAAGGCGGCGGCGGCTTTCTTAGCTACACCAGACATCAGCATCAGGTATCTTATCCAAAACACTCTCTTTCACAGTTTTCTACCGTCGCGTCTTTGCTCCGACGTAACATTGAGGTTACTTGGATTGCTTACTTTGCGCTTTGATTACTTTCTTGTTTGTCGTTGTTGTTGTTGTTGCCGCTGTGTTGATTATGATGAGTGCAATCACAGGCTTTGCTGCTTGTGGGGATTCAGGTTCACGAGTAATCAAAACATCGCACAGACACCTTCCAGAGACCTCGATCAGCACGTATCCCAATCAAGGAGGCACTGATTTTTCTTCATTCCTTCTACACACGCACATACGCACGTCTATACCGGGGGCGAGATACCGGTTATTGAAGAATCGAATTCCCTTGATCGAGTCGAGTCCTCGACACCGAGAGATGAACGAACGCAGCCTAATCCATTCCAGGGATCACCGATGGAATTTTCTTCGGGCTC
Source organism: Uranotaenia lowii (assembly GCF_029784155.1). Classification (NCBI taxonomy): domain Eukaryota; kingdom Metazoa; phylum Arthropoda; class Insecta; order Diptera; family Culicidae; genus Uranotaenia; species Uranotaenia lowii. Next base: position 45,040,540 of record NC_073691.1, read on the forward strand.
ACCGAGCAGGCTAGCACGCACGGAACGAAAGCACCAGGAAGCAAATACGCGTACGGGATGGGAACCCAATCAGAAACACCTAGCTAGCTAGCACCCGGTACGCGTACGAACGTACGAACCCGCAAGAGAACCAACGAGAAATGAGACGAGGTTCAGCTAGCTGTGTGGAAGACTCGAAAAAAAGGCGAACCATCAACATCGCCTCGCGCCCCGCTTGATGATGACGACAGTTCGATAACATTGCTTGCTGCCACATTGCATGGCTGCGCTGGATGGGAGATGTGGAGTTTGTTTTGAAGCTTGGAATGACGACGGAGGAAAGAAACCCGTTTCTTTGGCCCATCTCAAGCTCAAGAGCGTTGGGTCCGCGGTCGTGGTCGTGTTCGTTAAGTTTTGTTACCCCTACAAACGAAGCTATGGTGGAGCATAATCCAGTCGAACCGACAACGACAAGCGATGGTTCGCTCTTGGAACCGGTCGGTTCGGATCGGTGTGCGTTAATGCTTACGCGAGAGAAGTTGAGGCGTGCTGGATTAAAACCACCCTCTGTCAGGGTTACCATTTTCCGAGAGGATGATCAGCTCTACCTATCGAAATCCATTCAATGTCCCGACATGTATACCATTTAGCTGACATTTAAAGTCGCAATTGATAGTTATACTTACGTTACAAAACACAAAATTAAGGAAGTTCTAAGAACCTTATGGAAGAATATCCACCTGAGGATTACTTATAAATTAACATGTAAAAGGCATATAAGCACTCAAATTCCGCTTCTAATTTTTTTTTCAATTTTGCTGATTTAGAATTCACTCAAGATGATCGAATAGCAACGACCCCCTTTGAACCCTTTATTCTGCCAATTCAGAACTCATGAGCACAACTTAAAAAAAATCCACCTACTTGCCGATAACCTCCGTCACTGTCACTGTAAAATATCTATTTTCCGAAACTAACTTTGGTTGCATAAAAGCCTGCTTTTGGTGCCGAAAAAAACAGTGTCGTAAAGTAGTAGGGTGATTTGCCAATCGTTGCACAGCTAAGCACATGATTTTGGTTTTTATGCTGTATTTTAGTAATTTCAACCGAATTCACTCATTTTTTTTTGTCGATTGCACTGATACAGGATTGGTCAACAAGATCCATTTGTTGAAGGGTTCAAAAAAGTGACATAAGAATTTAAAAAATCATTTAAAACAGCTTGCATGTGCCCAATAGTTGCACAGGCGAATTTTCTGTCGTGCATAATGTTGTCCGATATTTTCCAATGGTTACACATTTAAAAAGCCTTCTTAAGCTTATTGTGAGAACTTTTAGTTCCATTGAAATCCAATTTAAAGACGGGTCCTTTTGAGGGGGTCTTCCATATAAACCGTCCAATGCACAATGGGAAAAATCGGACCCAAAATCGAAAAAAAACACTAAGCGCCGGTATTGAGCATTTTTCTTTAGAATCCTACCAACATGTAATTTGGTGTCATTGAAATTCCATAGAATGAACTGAAAGGTATTTAAATCTTTTTTTTTTCAAGTGCCTATTTACAGGTGAAAGGATAAAAAGACGCGATCTGCTTTGCCCCACTTTAGCCCTATGAAGAAGATGTGATGTTATAAAATAATTGCTTTAGGACTCACTTGGAAGACGATTGATTTATACATATATAATGAATATCAATTTACGGCTTCAAAATAATTTCAACCACTCCCAAAGTTTCAGATCGTTCGTTTGATTTATTGAATATATATATTCAGAAATTAATATATTTTGAATATCTTTTTCATGAAATTAGGATTATATGTAATGAATGTAATCTCTGTAGCATTTCCAGACATGGATATTGCTCGAGGAGGACCTGCGTACACTCGGAGTATTCGAGCGACGAGTGTTAAGAACCATCTTTGGCGGCGTACAGGAGAACGGAGTGTGGAGGCGAAGGATGAACCACGAGCTCGCGCGACTCTACGGCGAACCCAGTATCCAGAAGGTGGTGAAGGCTGGCCGGATACGCTGGGCTGGACATGTTGCGAGAATGCCGGACGACTGTCCTGCAAAACAGGTGTTCGCTACGAATCCGGTAGGAACAAGACGAGCGGGGGCGCAACGAGCAAGGTGGTTAGACCAAGTGGAGCGTGATCTGGCGAACGTGGGGTGCCCGAGAAATTGGAGAACGGTTGCTATGAACCGAGTGAATTTTAGGAATTATGTTCGTCAAGTTATGTCGTGAGACGGAATACTATGTAAATAAAATAAAAAAAACTCTGTAGCATTTCACCTTCATAATTTCACATTGAAATCTTTCTCAACAATCTTTCGGCTAAAAAACTGTTTTGATCGAATTAAGTTTCACGAAGTTATGACTTTTTATTTTCCTGAATAATAAGAGCCAAATAAAGTTTCCTCAAATGTCTCCGGTTTAGCTAGACGGCAGATTTGAATTTCTGCGAAAATTGCACATGATAAGTAATATTTTGGGTCTTCCAACCTTCGACCTCATGTTTTTTGGGATTTTGGGTTGAAGTTTTTCTATCGTACAATATTTTTAAAGATTATTATCTAAAGCAGAGGTTCGCTATTGACATAAAACACAGTTCTTTAAGATTTGTCGTCTTGAAATTTGAGAAACAGGGTTTTTTTAAGAACAATCATTGAATTCCCTGCATAAAATATTGAGTAAATGGTCGGGATGAAGGATTTCAAAATAAATTAGATAAAAAAGTAGTCCCTCAAAGACAAAGCAGTTTAAGTGACTTTGACACTTTTCAGACATTTTAATACATAGCAAGAAAAATTCGTGTAATTTTAGATCGAAAACAATGCACGAAATCGGAACATCGTTTTTTATCTAAAATTTTATCACTGTGTATTTTTAACAAGAATGTAATTTTTGGGGCATGTAAATTTAGATCGATAACGATGCACGCCAATGGAACAGCCTTTTATCGTGTAAAAATACACAGCGTTGTAAATTATTATTTTATTTTGATTGTTCGCAGCTTTTGATGCATTTTAAGGTATAAATAATATAAAATAACACACTGATAACTTTTAGAGAACATATTTATTTTCAAAACGAAGCATAAAAAAAAGTTCACCCACCATCATGAGCAGTGCCAGGTTGGGATGACGGACTTCGTACAGCCTATTTTTACCGGTCAGCGTCGTCATCAGTATTCTCGAATGCTTGGCATTTCTTTCCGGACAATCATGGTTCCACTTCCCTGCGTAAATCTGCTGAAACAAAAATAATAATTAGGTTCCTCATCTTCCACTTATATAACGTCATTCATCTAATCTTCATCATAATTCCATGTGAACTTATTTGCAATTCTTGGCTTTTTTCATCGTCAATTTCCTTGCCGAACTGTATATCCTTAACTGATTCGAACTAAATTACTAAAGTTAATAGTTGAACGTAAATATCCACTTATTTAGCAAAAAAAACATATCATCTTTAAAGACAATTTTCAGTTGCATGTAATAAATGAACATGTTCAATTTTGTTTGGACATTTGTATGCAAGAAGATATTTTTTCATATGTAATCGTCCAGGAAATTCATACAAGCTTGGAATGAAGTTTGTCTTTGATAAGATATTGATTTTACCTATTTTAAGTTTCATTTTTTGCTAACATGAGAAGAAGCAAAGTATTACACTAAAAAAGTTATAACCATTTCAATTCAAAAAAAAAATTAAATACCTTGAAAAGTATTTGAAAATTTAAGGCTTTGTTTGCTGGAGCTTTCAATAATTCCATGACATGTTTTTGCGAAGGTTATATAAATCAACAAATTCATTAGCTACGCAAAGCAGTTAGGCCGGAACAAATTTCATTTTTTTATTTCGATTTTATATAAACTACTCTAACCCTTCGGAGTTTTTGGAATTTTCGAAAAGGGGGGTGACAAAAGAAAAAATTGATATTTGTTCCAGCCTTATTTGCGATTTAAATTTTCATTTATGATTTATGACATCGAATATCATTTTAGGAGTACAAGTTGGGTTTGGTTTTTATTCACATGAAATGTATTGCATGCACCAAAAACTATTTCAAAAATAAAAAAAAATTAGTTTTTGAAACTTTTAGTACACCTCTGGTGATTTTATAATGAAAATTTTCATTTACCGTACAAATCAAAACACGTTGTGCGAAATAAGGACTCAATTAATTGCTTCTAAAAATTTAATTGCTATTTTTGGCAGTTAAAAATAATAAAACAAAGATTTCGGAGGTTTACAAATTAATAAATTTGAAATTTTTATACAAATCTTGAAGCGGACTTATGTACAACAATGGGGCAGGAGGAAATTATATTATATTTTCTCTAGTTATCTTATGTACCGATTCGAAAAATGTTTTGTTCTGACGTAAAACCTTATTTGCCGTAGAAGGAATCTTAAGGTTTTGATTAACAATTAGCACATTAAATCGCGCGGAAAAAATTAAAAAAAATTAAAACTGTCGTTACATGCATATTATCAGCAGAAAATATCGTAAAAAGCCTCATGTCATCACTAAACATTCCAATTAACATGATTCAGTATTATTTTTGGGAAAAGGTTGAAAACAGCTGAAATATTGACAATAGAAGTCATTCCGTGCAACAATGGGTAAGGGGGCAACGATTGGCAAATCACCCTACTGTAGTAGTAGAAATGTGTTGCATGTCAACACTTTTTTATTCTAAAGAAAAAGCTACAATCTGTTTCTTCATGTTAAAATATTGATTCTGAAGGGTATTTTGCGGTATTACAATAAAAAAATGTGTATGCAACTCGTGGTAAAACTCAGTTTATAATCACTAGTCGTAATTATCCAATCATGCTTCCTAATCTTATCTGTCCGTCTATAATTTTCATTTTTAAGAATTTAAGAAACAATCTATTTCCTTAGCCCTTTTTGCCAGCCAATTTTCATCATTTCTTGAAGCAACAGGTTTATTGATTTGTTCTCTTTGGCACATTTTTCTTAAACATTTGATCTTTGTAAGACATTCCGGTTTCGAGATATAGCTAGGGAATCAAGTATCCCCAGGAAACAAGCATCCTCATTCTCCCCTAAGGTCTGCATAAGAATTACGGAAGAATTTCGAATCCGAAAGAAAAACAAAATTTAATAATGGTATCTGATTTTAATTTTTTTTTCCTTTCATACTCTGAAGTTATAAACAAAATAATGAATCTACATATGAGTTATAAATATGAATAATAAAACTTATTTTAGTTTGACAAGCAAAACCTAGTATTGATTCAGAATTTCGAACATATTTTGACTTCAAATTTTATATCAATGGTTGGAATTAGAAATCCGAGTTTGAACCAAAATATTTTATTTTGATATGATATTTGGTACTGAATATTTATCCAAAAATGAGAAAAATTTAAAAAAAAACTGCTGCGAAATTTTTTACCTGGGATAGATTTTAAAGTGTTGATCACGTTTTTGTCACTCTTGAAACCCCACAGTCAGGAGTTCCAGGGTAATTTTCCACCCCTTTTGATTGATTGATTGATTTATTTATAGAGGCTTTAAATAATTAGTTCATTCGCCTCTTCCACCCCTTTTGATGTAATTTTAGTCTTTTTATAAAAGCGTTTAGAAATAAATTGTTTTGCTATAATTTTACATTCCGTGGTGTAAAAATCAACCGGTCAATGAAATTTATATCACAAACAGTGTAAAATTATATCTGTTAGATTTAAAATTGAATGAAACTGTTTGTCTGTCCATCATGTCAGCTCGTGCCAAGGCGCAGCTTCATCATCTCTATTCTTCGTAAAAGTGGTAAGTTTCTAAAGTAGAAAAAAACAAACGAATGATGTAACTGAAAATTATTTGTTTCTCGATTACAGTGACGGCTGATTTTGCAGTGGCAGAGATCCGGAATACGATTGTCTGGATTTGCCAAAACGATCCAAGGTTTTGTTAACAAAAACACATTCTGACCCGGCTGATGACGTATGAATCCGGACCATGATAGTCCGGAACGGGATTTCGGTTGGAATATCAGTTGGATTAGAATATCAACAGAATGTATATGTTTGTGTACAACAGTGCCTCAGCCTGGCGGTGCTCGTGATGGTGGCTGTACTTTTTTTTTCATTATTACTAACGTGTTTTGTTTTAAAAATAAATGTTTAATAAAAGTAAAATAGTGTTGTTTATTATCAAAAAACTTGAATATTTCATAAAAACTGCAAATATCCAGAATAAAATATAAAATTTTACATTGCTGTGTATTTTTACACGACAATAAGCTGTTCTCTCTTCGTGCAGCGTTTTTGGTCTAAATTTACACGCCTCAATGTAACGATGATGTAAATTTAGATTTAAAACGATGTTCCGTTTTCGTGCATCGTTTTCAATCTAAAATTACACGAATTTTTCTTGCTGTGTAGAGTACCGTAAAACGGGGTAGCTTTGATCACCAGGGTAACTTTTACCAACAATACATTTTTGCACATTATCATCAATAACTCTGTTTATAGTTTGAATTTTTGAAAACGGTTTTCTATGTTTGAAAGCCTATTAATTGAGTATCAAATAGGCAAAAATTGGTTTGTATTTGAAATTTTTTTCTGTAAGTAAAAATGTAATTTCAAAATCTTAAAATATCTATTTTTCCAAGGCTAGCAAACAAACAGCTCACCTGATGAAATAAAAAAGCATTAAGTAGCAAACGGGTTGTCGAATGTAAAAGACCTACGTTTTTTCTTTGTATATGTATAGTTGTAGTACTTTTTTTTATAGTCATTTAGTGATAAATTTTGGATATTTAAAAATAATTTTCCAAGATTTAGCCCGTATTGGACAAATGGATAGGAACCCTATAAAATAGTTAACTTTTAAGAAAAAATGAAAAATAGTGGGAGGGCCTAGAGCATAGGAAGGCAACCTGCGGCTCGCGAGCCGCATGCGGCTCTTTTGATATAAAGCTGCGGCTCTTTAGTTCACTGCGCAAATATTATATATATATATATATATATATATTTTCATAAGTCCAGAAGAAAGTTTTTAAAATTGCATCCGCTGTAGGAACAAGCGAAAAACATTTATGAATCCTAATTTTTAAAATTTTCGTTTTTCACTGTTCTTGAAGCATCATCATAAAGATCAAGATTTAATTTATCATTAACCGTAAACAAAAAAAAACGGATGTTTCAAAACAACAAAAACTATAATCAAATTATTTATTTCCAAAATGTTTGTATATATTTTTAATCAATCGTACAAAAAAGTTTAGCTGTAGCTTACAGATAAATTGAATTTTATCAAAGTACAAAAAAGTAATTTTTAGATAGCCTCGTTCCCTCGTAACGCAACCTTCATAAAATTTTATATTTAAAGCACTCGCAATTATTTTTTTTGCCTCTATTAAAATAAGTCAGTTGAAATTTCCAAAATCGTATTATAATGAATCAATAATTTCGAAAAATATTTTCAACTTTGACGCGTAGCACCAATAAAATATTGGAAAAACAACCTCAATCCTATCCTATTTATTTGAATTGAAAACGATAATTTCAATGTATCTGAATAAAGATACCTCATAAACATTCCAGATTACTCGGTTTTCACCGGGATTGCCTGGATTTCAAAAAAAAAAAAATGGGAAATGCCAGGTCCGGTCCTGATATCTAGGAAAAAGTCCCGGTTTTCTCCCAGATTTGTCACTATTTTTACGAAATTCCAAATTTTCAATTTGTGTTAGCGAAATAAATTTGCACATAGATAGATAGATCTCTTATATATAAAAATGGAGGCGTTTTCTTTATAACACTATCACGTATAGACGGGCGGTCGGAATGAAGTGAAATTTGGTATCCGAGGGTTTTACGGGTCAGAGATGGTTCGTATAATAGTTTCAAGAATCCCATTTTTTTTTAAATTGGACACAACTCGAACAATTTTATGACGATTGTTATGAAAATTGATTCACGAGCACGAAGAAGTTAAAGACGTGTAGATGACGATACACATTTTCCAACGATTTATTAAGTTAAAGGTTAAACGAAGTTTACCGGGTCAGTTAGTAAGATATAAACGCCGATGATGTGCTTTGTTAAAAAAAATCGTGTATTTATTTTTCAGCTTTTTTCTTGCCTTTTTATGGATATTTGGCTGAATTTTCCCATATATTTCCCGGGTTTGAGTTTACAATTAAGAAACTCAATACCCGAATTTGCCCGGCCTGGATACAAAAAAACAATCTGGAAAGCTAACTAAATGAATAACGGGTTGAAAAGTGAAAAGTTGCAGAAAATTTGAATACAAAGTTCCAAAATTAAGAATTGAGAATTAAAAATTTAAGTTTGACAGGTTTTCAAACTCGAAACAAGATTTAAATTGAATGAAAATTTCAATTTTGAAAATTTATTTGAAAAATTATTCACAGGCTAAATACTCAAAAATTACGAAATAAACCTCACACTTCTGGATTTTGGAAAGGGTTAGCTCAATCTGGGGAATATCATTAAGAAGCTTGATAATTTCAAGAAAAAATATCTCCCTTTTAATTTTTTATTTTAATTGCTTTTCTTTGCCGACAACATTACAAATATTCTGCTTATGTATAGATGATCAAATCTTTTACTTTAACATCATGCAAAAAAATCATTAAAACTTTATATCGATCTAAAAATTTTTTAAATCGATATTTGCCAACGTATTAAAATGATATTAAATCAAATCAAGCTAAAAAAATTGACGATCCAGAAGAGAATCCATGAACTCAATGATAATCAGAAACTGATTTTAAAGATAAATCCAAAACTAAGAAAAAAATCTCTAATGGGTTTAAAGTTATTTTCTTAAAACTAATGCTCATTGATCATCGATATATTTAGTTTTTTTTTTATTAAAACAATTACAAAAAATCTTTCTTGGCTCTTCTCACTCCAAAGGTTGCCGACCACTGGCCTAGAGGAATGTGTCAAGGTGAAATATCATTTGTATTTTGTTGCTCAAACTATTTTTCAATTATTTTAACTTTTGCCCCTAAAAGCATGCACCATAATAGCTCTTGTTTCGATTTTTGTTTCTTGTTTCGATGTTTTTAAAAGAAAACGTGAAAAAGCAAGGTAAAATTGATAAACAAGTGTTTGTTTTTGTTTTGTTTTGTTGTTTTATTTGGGGTAAAATATCACTCGGCTCCTTAGGCCTTACAGCAAACGAGCCTTCGAAAAAAAAAATGATTACCAGTTTCATTTCATTCAAGGTTATTCGTAATCTTCATTTATAACAACACACATGCGTTTTTTAAGGAAGTCATCTCCACTTCTGGGGGAGAGGATGGAAGCTTCTACATTATTCACAGGGAAGAATAACGCGAAAGCGTTAAAATCCCAGACAAAACAAAAAACAACAAAAAAACAATCTATATTATTGAAAACACATTTTTCCATAACCTGAGAATTAACGAAATTGGCATGACGAAGATTTTTGATGCGATAAATGCGTCTTTGATACTTTATATGCTGGTCGAATTCAATTATGTTGTCGTTATAATGTAACAAATCGTATATGACAAGTAAAAAAAAGGAGTTGTGTACGGTGAATAATCTATTATAGGAAATAATACCATTCGCATTGCAAAAAATTGGACTGCACACTCATAACTGCGAAATTTGTGCGATCTGTCAAATCAGTATAAAATCTGACGGTTTTCTACACGCTAACCGCTTTTCAGTTAAACTTTATACGGATAACTGCGACTGCAAAACATAGCACGAAATCCAACTTTCAATGAATGATCGCTACCGTGTCGTCGAACTCTAAACTTATTCAAACAACTACAGGTTTTCATTTTTTTCGTGATTTTGTCCGCTGATTGACCCCATCGCAAACAAGTTTTTTTTATTATTCATTTTTCCGTGATTTTGACCGCTGATTGACCAATCTCAAGGCAAACACATTTTTTTTTATAAACAATAGATAATCCGATAATAATGTTTGGTATACATGTTTGTTTAACAACTTTTTATTAAATCATCTTTCAATGTTTTTCGCTTGTTCATCCGATTTAATTTCAGTCGATTAATAATCCTTATGTAGAACAATGCTATTTTTTTCTTGAATACTGTAACCCTACGGGAGCCCAAATCAGCTATCGCAGAAATAGAAATAAAGAGTGGATCAGCAATACTTGTCTAATAATTTTCTGCAACCATGTTTTACGTTCATTGGAGTCCAGTACTGGATGAAACATGCCACATTCTCCTTAACAGAAAAAATAATCGAAAAATATTGAAAAAAGTGATAAATAATACCCCGGATTATTCACCTCGCTTGGTATTCATGGATTCTCATCTGAATTTGGAAGAATATGGCGGCCTAAATTAGATTTTTTTTTTGTGTCAGATTTGGTCTACCATCTTTAATTTTGGTTACAAAGCGTAAGAAAATTCTAATCAAATCGGTTCTGTGCAAAGTCGATCATTGATAACTGATGAAATTACAAACTTTAAAAAAAAAGCAAAAAAAATTTTTTTTCAGGTTTTTTTTTCTCTCCTCTTTTTTTGAAATGATAACTATTCTTGAACTCAAGAACGTTATTGAAATTAAATATTTTTTATTAGTTTCATTTTTTTAATTTAATAATTGATCAACTGATCAACTAGCATCTTCAAAACCTTTCGAATAGGTAAAAAGTCTACATTTATTGGTTTTTCTGATATTTTTTGAAGAAATTGAAAAAAGGTAAAAATTTCTATTTGTCTACGTTATGAACCAAACCTTTTATTAACTTTTTGTTCGAATTCAAACTGTTTTTCGTACATAAAACTTTTATTCGATCAAATTCTTCCACAAAAGCTGATAGATTTTTTTTTAAATTCAGACAATTACTTCTTCTAATGACGAGATTATAAAATTTTTTGTTCAAAATATTTAGAGTTTTAATGAATTTTTCATTTCGTCTAGCCAATTTTGGTTTTATGAATATATTTTTTAATTGTCGCGGGTTTAAAAAATAACAATGAATACCAGATGCAGTAAAACAAACGATCTCAAGCGTGATTTCAATTCATTCCCGCTACTTGTGACTCAGGCATTAGAAAAATCCCTTATTCTTTCCAGGCTTGCCTGCGACCACGTTCCAATCCAGAGTTCTTATAATCGATTTTCACTGAAAATTTAATTTTTTTATATAAATTGTGAAACAAATTTAAAGACAATTTACTTTAAATTGTTCAATCAATTCAAAATTCCCAAACTGGACTCATCATACTTAAGCCCTATAGAAACGGCAACCCTAGACAGCAAACCCCAAAATGTATCCAATGCGCATGCCGGTGCTTTAGTATGGGTGTGTTATGTGGAGATATTGTGTTGGGGAAAAAGTTACCACAGCAACGACGATGGACGCTTTAAAGTCCATCAGCAACATCTCATAAAAAGCCTAGCTATGCTTCGGGTTGGCTGCGCGAAACGTGCTGACTTCTCCACCCGAAAACTCTCTCTCGCTCGATGTCTCTCGTTTTATCTGCTTCTTGAAGAAACAGGCAACGTGGTTCCTCCAACAGCAGCAGCATAGATGCGGCTTTATGTTTGTTCATCATTACTGTTGTGTTTTTGTTTTTATGCATTTCTATGCTCCAAAAGTTGGTGGTATTGGTGCTTAGCACTCGGTTCAAAACACCGGTTGAATGGGTTAAAGTTATTTTTTGTTATTTGTGCTGCAATGCACTTTTATGATACCTGTTCGCGCTTATCTGTGGAGTAGCTTAGAGCGGTTAATGATATGGTTCCATAATCTTAAAGGAAATTTGAAATTTTTCCTCTAGATTCAAAATTGTGTCCTTAAAGAGTTCTCCAGCTCCAAGCTCATTTTTTCAATATCAAATACTCTCCTCAAAAATATATTATCAATTAAAATGAAACACCCTGTACCAAATTTAAATCCCTCTTGCAACATCAATCAAAATAGTTTGGGAGAAGCTTAATTTCATGTCAGGTGTAGATTTAAAAATCCTCTCCAATACTTGAAAATCGAACTCAGAATTTCCAAAACAGTTAGAAGGATAGAAAATTTTGTGAACCATAACTTTCAATTTTGAATTTTTCATATGAACTCAAATCTCGATTTCCAGAATTTAGAACTCGAATTTGGAACTGAGAAACCACATACATATCAGAGTCTTAAAAAAAATAAAATTTCTTTAAATCTAGACTGTGATTTTTTAAATAAATTCATAGAAAAAAATGTGTCGTAATACCGTGATTAAGATACACCTTCTCAATTGCTCTGTGCCACGTGACCGGAATCGTTTCTAACATTTCAATTGCCGAAACCTGGGGGCAGGATCAAATATTCACACTTCCCTTAAAACCTACAGAGCCCATTATCTATCAGATCAGTTCCCTAACTTCCGGGAGGGCCACATATTATCAGAAAATATTCCAGTATGCTATACAGGCCAATAACGAACTGAAAATCGCAACCCCTCCACAATTCGATAGGAACATATTTTCCGGAGTCATTCATAACATTTTTTCACCCCTCTTGAAAACAGTTGCGAATGATATTCGTTTGATGTGAGACGCGTGTTTCCATAATTTCTCTATTATAATCGAGCTGTTTTATTTCCCGACAATGCACCGCGATAACCATCAGCATCTCGGCGGCTCGTTGCGATTCACTGGTTTCGGTAATCGAAATGGATCTCGATTCTAGATTCTGTTAATTAGCGACTTTGGGCCGGTGGATTTTCTTTTTCCATCGCTTAAATTGAAACAGTTAATTTTCCATAGCTCTTTAAAGTTATTTGTTGTAAGCTGTATTCCTTTCGTAGTTTTTGCATAAGATGTGAAACAACTTCATAAAATGGAAGAAATACGTTGATTTTTTTTAATCAAATGTCTTTCTACAAAAAAGAGTACATTTGGTAAAATTTCACAAAAAGAAGAGTACGCCCATTTCTCGATCGAAAAAGAGTACATGTACTCTTAAAAGAGTACGTATGGTAACCCTAATTTAAACGCCACAAAAAAGTATGTGTAAAAAACCAAACCATTTTCAACTTTTGTCGCTAAGTTATAAGTTTTATTTTATTTCGAGAAACTTTCTTCTGAACTCAAAATCTTGAAAATGGAACTCAGAAACGTTTTAAAGTGTATTCCAGAATATTAAAGCGATTTAGTAAGAATTGAACTTTTCTCACGTGTGTCAAAACGCTTCAAAATGTTCTACAAAGTTGTTATGCAACTTAAAATCTTGACGCACAAAAGTTTGTGTGGTTTTACAATGTTGCCAGAATAAATAACGATTTTTTTTAAATTTTCACTCTTTCATATAAATGTTCCAACGAGGAACTTCAACTTGAGGGTCGCCTTAGAGTTATCCGAATGAGCTATAACTTTGCCAGTTTTGTTGGGGGGAATGGGTTTGATTTTTCAAATTTTCAATAATCGACCAATAAATAAAAGCACTTTGATATCTAGTTTTTTTTGTCAGGAATTTATCACTTCGTGACATTCTACCCTAAGTTTGACATCTACTGAATAAACGTTCTTTTTGAAAGAGTCAAGACGGGATGGGGGGAAAAGGATCCGGCACACCGCTTCTTTCCCTCCAATTTGATCTCCTTGAACTAAGTTTGAGGTAGGGCTAATTGGGGTAATTATGAATACGGGGTAATTCCGAACAAGTGTCATACGCGCTGCTTTGTGGGACGAATTATCACAAAAAGTACCAGAAGTGGAAGTTTGACATTCGATTATTAGCTATAAGAGGTTTCCGATCAGTTTTCAAACCCTTCTGATGTTATTTCAGATGATTCAAAAAACCATAACCCCGTGAAACGAAAATCGTTTTAGGCAATGTTCAATGTTTTCAATATCTGTTCAAAGGAAATCCAGCTGAAATGTTGCTATCAACTGTTCTACACCCAGTTTATGATGATTTTTCTGGATTTTGAAGAAATTTTGAAAAATTTCATCCGCACTGGTACACAGATTAGTGTTCATATTTATCCCGCAGTTTTCATCCTATAAGGTAGGGATGCGATCCATCCCGAAAAAGCGGGACATGTCCCGCTTTATTGAATGTCCCGCCGTCCCGCATTTTCCCCAAAATGTACCTTTTTTTTTCTTGGAAAACTTTTAAAAAGTTCACTGAATTACATTGGAAAAAATCAAGCTTTAGCCTTAATTTCAATTCATTGGTTGAACGTAGAAAATCTTTCACATACGACTTTTTCTTTTAAAAAAAAACAGTATTTTTCGAAGTTTATATACGACAATTCTGAATAACTCTAAAGTTACAATAACAATCTGATTTAGTTAAGCGTTCTTGAAGCACGTTAAACCAATGCAATGTAAACAACTTTGATATGAAAAAATATTGTTCAAATTGGTTACAAATGATTATAGATATTAATTTTTCGACGGATTCTAAGTTGAATTGCTTTTTAATCTTACATCACCTTTTTCGACTAAAGTGTCCAAAGTATACAAGGATGGAAGTTTTCTAGAGTTTTTCAAATTTTTAAAACAAATTTGAAATATATTTCTGTTATTAGTCGAAGTTTTTTTTTCACGATATTAAATTCGGACTAGAAATATTTTCTCTTAAATAACGTGTTAATTTGCGAGAACCGTGGAAAATAACCGTGATTATGGCAAAAAAAAACCGTGTAAATAGAAGTCATGTAAGAAAAACTGAGCAAAATCAATCCGAGTACAAAAAAAAACCACAGTGTTCTTTCTATAGATATTCGTATAGATCACTTTGGCAGATGGTACACGTATAAGTTTGGCTATATAATTTACCTTTTTTAATATTCTCAAGTCCGGTAATATACATCTCGTTGAAAATAACCTTGGTATTTCTATACTGAAATGCCTGGCAAAGATTTTTGAGTTGATAATTTTCAACGCAATGAGCCCAGTTTCGTCACACATCATTGATGAAAGTTGAAGATTTCGCAAAAAACGAACTTGATGGTATAAACACTGACCATACTGACTGGACACTCGATTTCGTTTTCTGGATAATTTTTCCAGAAAAAAAAACAAAAAAAATCATTTTTCCAACAGTACGCAATGTCGATTCCAGAGTGCGCATCGATCGATTTGAAGAAATGCTATCCCAGTTAGGAAATGCCACCCAACTTTAAAAATAAAACACGCAATTTCTACGATAAAATCGGGCTAAACAGGACCATTTTTCCTACAGGGCATTTTTTGTCAAATTTTTCAGGTTCGCCACCTGCCGTCGGTATTGCGAACCTGCAAAAGCTGACAACAAAAAATTAGACAGAAAATGGTTAAATTTTTGTTCTAAGAGTCAAGTCAGTGTGGTCAGTGGTATAAATATGTCCCCTTTATCAGAGGTTGTCTCGAAAATAAAAAGCAAGATGCTGCTTTATACGTGGCCTTGCCATGGCATTTGATCGGCTACACAAGCTCCTAATCGACAAACTGAATAAAAATAGGATTCCTAATTTGGGTTGTAAAATTGCTCGAATCATATCTCCGAGACAGATCTTCGACAGAAGTTCGACAGGGTTCGACAGGGTTACATCGAATCCCAAAACTTTACTGTTCCTTTTGGAGTTCCTCCAGGGAGCCATTTGGGCCCACTACTGTTCAACTTGTTTATGAACGACCTTTGTGATATAATTGATTCTGAATTAGTGTTTAACGCTGACGATCTTAAAATGTACCGCTCAATTCCACAATACAGTGAGCGAAATAAGAATAGCACCACTATGTGTTTTGCTTGTTAAAATATGAATGTTTGAAAATCACCAAAATTTTCTTCTATAAATTGTTTTGAATTGTTTAACGGATAAATCAAGCATAGGTTTACTTTTTTTCGACGTTGCAATTGGCGTTGAGGACCAAAACTATGAAAAAAGGTGCGAAATAAGAATAGCACCACTTGTGTTTTTTCAACAAAAACAAGATTATTTCTAAAAATTTACTGTGTAAAAGTGAATAATAGTGCTTCTACGAATGATTTGAATAGCTTACTGCATTTTAAGGAGTTTTCTAGAATTCCAAAGGATTTCAAAGGTTTTAAAATGGTGTTTTAAGAGATGCTCTTCTAGAACTAAGGAATTTGATATTTGAGCTGTAATTCTTTACCAAACTACTTACTTTCTTCATTAAAATGACGTGAAATGATGAATCAAACATTTTCGGTTTATTTTAAATCAGAAAAAAAACAGGTTGGAATTCATAAACTTAGATTTTTTTTTCAATAAACATCACTTTTTCCAGTTTCAAGTCATAGATGGCAGCACTATCTTGCCGTTAAAACCAAATTAAGTCTCAATATTGATTTTTCAGGTTTATTTAGGCTCATATTCATCATTTCGAGGTAGTTTTCCAACACAGTTTTGTTGGAGTTCACGCTGCAGAAATCTTTTCCGGATTTGCAAAAAAACACCAGCACAAGAATGTAACACCGCCAAAATTCCTGCTCATCTCAACTTCCGATTCCATTTCAAATCATACCAATAATTCTGCTAGTTATCTGGTTCATCAAGCTCCATCGGAAAGTACAAAATTATTTTGATTATCGGTCCAAGAAATTCACTTTTATGGGTTCTTGATGTAATTCTTATTTTTTTATATTGTGATCTTAAAATTTCCAAGGTGGTCACACGGTACCCAGTACTTATTTCTTGACAAAAAATCATCCAGTACACCTGAATTAATCCCAGATATTCGAAAATGGGCATCAATTCGGTTTAATTGCAAGATAGTGCTGTCATCTATGACTTAAAACTAGAGAAATAGCGTTTGACTATTTAAAAACATTAGTATTTTTGAATTTGAAGCCTGTTTTTTTATTCAAATTCAGCATCAAATCTATGTTTCGTCAATTTGCATCATACTTATGAATGATAATGAAGAAATAAAGCAGTTTGATAAAGTATTATAGCTCAAGTATCAAATTCCTAAACGCTAGAGGAGCATCTCTTAAAACCCCCTTTTAAAACCTTTGATAATCTTGAAATTCTAGAAAACTCCTTAAAATACAGTTATCTATTCAGATAATTCGTAGAAGCATTATTATTCACTTTTACACAGTGAATTTTTAGAAATAATCTTGTTTTTGTTGAAAAAACACAAGTGGTGCTATTCTTATTTCGCACCCTTTTTCCATTGTTTTGGTCCTCAACGCCAATTGCAACGTCCAAAAAAAGTAAACTTATGCTTGATTCATCCGTTAAACAATTCAAAACAATTTATAGAACAAAGTTTTGGTGATTTTCAATCATTCATATTTTAACAAGCAAAACACATAGTGGTGCTATTCTTATTTCGCTCACTGTATTCATACTGTTTGTCACTGCAGCAGGATCTCGATAAGCTTATGTTCTGGTGCCAAGTAAATGCGATGGAAATTAATTTAAAAAAAACGTATGCTTAACGATCACTACAATCAGGGCTGAGATCGCGCATCTTTACACGGCTGATAATACAATACTTCAGAAAGTTGATTTGGGTGTTATTGTGGATAAGTCTCTAAATTTCAAGGAACATTGACGAATTACCATGACGAAGGCTAAAACAGTGCTGAGCTGAGATTTCTGGTAAGAAACACCTTAGAATTAAGCGACAGTATTTCAGCACTCTGGAGGCATTGTACTGTTCGCTCGTTTGCTGTGATTTGGAGTACAATCTGGACACTAAACTCAAACGGTATGAAACTACTCGAATCATCCCAGAAGCTGTTTTTAAGATACTCACTTCTTTATTTGCCCTGGAATAAACCTCAGCGACTTCTGCCTTACCATGCCCGATGCAGGATCCTGAACATCGAACCAATCGGCTTGGGAATTATATTCGACATTATATCCGAGAATATAAAATAGAGCTAACCTCGTCGAAATGATACCGTATCATGTTCCATTTCGCTTTCTACGGAATTTTGAGCCTCTAAGAATAATGAATTATGGAAAACGAATTTTTCAACCCATTTGATATATCATGTAAATTGTTAGATCAAATTTTTGATTTTTTCGATTTTAATATAAGTAAAGAAAGTTTTAAGCATGGATTAAGAAATCAGTCTCAATGATATTAGATCCTTTATTTATCCAACTATTTGTTTCGAATCTTTCATTTAATTTTATTGAACTTGCCGAAACACCATTAAAATAATATAATCATAAATAATTTTTATACGAAGAATCGTATAAAGTTCATTTAAACTAAATTTGTAGAGCAGAAAAACACAGAGATCTTTTTGGTGTTTTCCTCCATTCACTTTATCTATGAAATCATGAAGAATTTCTACATTCTTCAGTCTAAAAAACTTATAGTTGAAATTCTTTCCCATAATTTACACAACACATACGTACCTGAATTTTAAAAAAACATTAATAACATAACTTCGTTAAAATATCAAGTCCAGAATGCATCGAAAGTCCTTCCCCATCGCATCGTCAAGGTTGTGACATGGGCGCATTGAAATATTGCCGCGCGAAAAGATCATTAGGCAAGATTTCTTGAATCCGTGACGCGCGGAATCTTCTGGTTGGTAGCTTCTGGGCTACGCTTCTCAAGGCTTTTTTTGCACATCGTGATTGGATCAACTGTTACTCGTGGTTTTTTTTTCAATTCTCTTCCGACATGACCGGTGACCCATACGTATAAGGCAGCATGCATTTAGGCATATGATGTGTCAGTTGCATAGAAAAATCTGCAATAAAAAAAAACTAGTGATTGCACACGATTACATTACATTATCAGCGGCCACACATCAACTCAGCGGCCAACAACGAGGCCGCTCTTCTCTCAATAGATCCGATAATAATAATTCAACGCTTTTTATGTCGTCTCTTGAATGTGCGATTATTATCAATCAGCCAGTGGGTGGGCATTGGGCAAGGAGAGACGAAGTTTGCTGAATGTGACCACTTTGCGCAGAAGATTCCTATCGCAACAATAATTTAAGCTTTTAAGGATGGGAGCGACGACGCGTTAGCGCGATCAAAAGAAGAAGTATAAAAAACAAGCCATCGGATCAACAACACAGGTGGAATGCCATTAAGAGCTGACCTTTTTTAATGCCCTTTCTTATTATCGAATAGCTGACCTCCTTACGCGAATCGATTTGCAGTCCTTTGAGAGACGATGTCTAATGCAAGCACCCCCTAGCATGTGTGCAGAAAGCAATGCATTAATCATAACTTTTGATATGAATGCATGGACATACCTGATACCCATACGATTGACGAATCGATTAGAAACGGCTTCCGTTGGCAGTTTTTCATCGATTTTATTTCCATTTAGTATTGCAATAAACTGGACAAGAGAAAAACTCAACCCTAGTTATTCTATTCTATTGATCTTTTTTTCAATTTAAATTCTTGAACTCCTTTTTTGGAATAAGACCTACATCACTGTTAGTGTGTTAATGAATAGTTCAATAAAATGTATAATCTAATCAGCTTACCTGAAAATAAAGTTTTGTCCAGCTCAACATTGAAGTTTTAAAAACCAACTAGCTGATTGAGTACGAACTTCGTTTCGCAAGCAATTAAAAATGTAATAAAATAAGATGATGTTATCAAACAAAGTATATATGGTTCTATATGGACTGGACGAGAACGGCTTTTCCCGGAAGCTGATCAGACTGATCAAGGCGACGGTGAATGGAACGCAGTGCTGTGTGCGGATTTCGGGTGAATTGTCGAGTTCATTCGAATCGTGCAGGGGGCTTCGACAAGGTGATGGTCTATCCTGCATGATGTTCAACGTGGCGCTAGAAGGTGTTATTCGAGGAGCGGTGGGCGAAATGCGGGGCACGATTTTCAACAGATCCAGTCAACTTATCTGCTTTGCCGATGACATTGATATAGTCGGCAGATCATCTGCGGCGGTGGAGGAGATCTACCGCAAACTGAAACGCGAAGCAGGAAGGATTGGGTTGATGATTAATACGTCCAAGACGAAGTACATGCTGGCCTGCGGATCCGAGACCGACCGAACCCGCTTGTCCAGTAATAACAAGGTCACGATCGACGGCGACGAGCTGGAGATAGTCGAAGACTTTGTCTATCTCGGCTCACTGGTGACCGCAGACAATGACACCAGCCGTGAGATCCGGAGGCGAATTATCAGCGGAAATCGTGCCTACTATGGACTCTACAAGCAACTGCGATCGAGAAGACTTAGACCTCGCACGAAGTGTAACCTGTATATGACGCTCATTAGACCGGTTGTTCTCTACGGGCACGAGACATGGATATTGCTCGAGGAGGACCTGCGTACACTCGGAGTATTCGAGCGACGAGTGTTAAGAACCATCTTTGGCGGCGTACAGGAGAACGGAGTGTGGAGGCGAAGGATGAACCACGAGCTCGCGCGACTCTACGGCGAACCCGGTATCCAGAAGGTGGTGAAGGTTGCGAGAATGTCGCACGACTGTCCTGCAAAACAGATGTTCGCTACGAATCCGGTAGGAACAAGACGAGCGGGGGCGCAACGAGCGAGGTGGTTAGACCAAGTGGAGCGTGATCTGGCGAACGTGGGGTGCCCGAGAAACTGGAGAACGGTTGCCATGGACCGAGTGAATTTTAGGAATTATGTTCGTCAAGTTATGTCGTGAGACGGAATACTATGTATATAAAATAAATAATCTTTCAATGTCTTTTAATTAATAAAAATAAAATTGCTGTTTCTTTAAAATTTACAGAGAACCAATTTAAACCAACATGCCACCATAAAAAACACATTATTTAAAAAAAATCGTGGCTGTTCGTTTTTCATCATAATATTTCTCGATGGGACGATCCGGGCAGTTTGGTGGATTGATACTTTTTTCAACAAAATCGATCTTGTTCTCCTTCTACCACTTAACGACATCCCGGCTGTAGTGGCAGCTTGCCAGGTCCGGCTAGAACTTCACCGAACCTTTGTGGGACCGAATGAATGGCAAAACCTTCTTCTGGAGACATTCTTCTTTGTAAACATTTGCATTCATTGTGTCCCCAGTGATGAAAATCTTAGTTTTCTTCCCACAACTACAGATCCCTTGCCAAATCATCAACTTACGAGCAAATTTATCTGTGAAAACAAACATGAATCTATCCGCAACATTCCCTTTACGCTTCGCAAGGTAAAATTTGTTACCGGGAATTTGTCCAAAATCCATTTAGACGTAAGTTTCGTTGTCCATCATAATGCATCCGTTCTACTTGGTCAACATTTTCTCGTACAACTTCCTTGCCCTGGTTTTGGCAACCAGGTTTTGTTTCAGCGTCCTGTTGGGGTGTTCGCTTGCATGATACGACCGCAAGCCTTCTCGCAAACAAATTCGTCGAGATGTACTGCGGTTCGTCTAGAACTTTTTCGCCAAATCACGCAAGGAGATTCCAGGATTATTGTAAACTGATCGAATTACCTTTGCTCGCAGCTTCCGGCCATATGTTCCACTTTTACGCCTGGTTTGTTTTGCTCGATCCACCGTAAGGGTCTCCCGGTAACGTTGCAGCACCGAATTTACAGTCGATTTTGGATATTTCAGGAATTTCGCGACTTTTACCCCTCGCCACGTCGGCTTCTTCACGTAAGTGTGCAGAATTTTCTTTCTCCTTTCGCGTTCCATCGTCGATAACTTTTGACCGACTGTTTCAATCTTGATGAAATTTTCATCACTAAGTAAACAAACCATCCGGATCAAAAATCTGTCAATATATTCGCGATGTGACAACTAGGGGCGCTGTAGTAAATGAAAATATGCGACCAGAATGGATTTTTATTAGATTTTTATGAATTCCAGGTCAAAACATAACAATTTGTATAATACCTTTTGCTAAACCTGATCTTTCATATACAGGGTCCGGCAATTGAACTGCTACAAAACTTTAGGAGTAATTATTACGAAGTATACAAAACCGAGTTTGACACGTTGTTTTTATTATGTCTAAGATGTCAGAGGATATTTTTGTTAATTTTGTAATCAAGTGTTTTTTTTTTTATTTTTGTAAAAATATTCCTCGAACCTTAACGTAGTGCTTTGATTGCCTAGTTCCAGGCTGTGAAACGATAGAAAAACATATTTCGTGAGTTGTCCAATGAGTGTATGTATTTTTTTTTATTTTGGCTAGCACTTGGAAGATACCTGAAGATCAGAAGTACCCAAGTATAGTATGGTCTGGATCGTCAAGCTGGTGCAAGCATGGTGAAGATCATCAAGATGCACCCTGAGAGAATTTCTTGGCGTAGTAACACTAAATTGGCGATAGATTTTAATACACCGGATCAAAATCGCCGTCGGATCTTGGAAGATGATCTTTAGGCCCAGCCTTACAAGATCCTAAGATTTCAAGACCTCTCGTTTGAACAGAAGCAAGAGCGGGTAGAAAGGGCGAAGGCGCAGCTTACACGGGCTGCGTATGAAAAATTTGGAGAATATCGTGTTTTCTGCCGATGAATTCTTCGCCGTTCAGCGATTCGTGAGAAAACATAACTACAGATTTTGGTTGCCAGAAAGGTCACGAACCTATGCAAACGTATTAAAGGCCACAAGACGACAGAAATCTGTCTTATCAAAGGTCTGGGTCGGAATCGGCCGTACTTCACTGGTGAAGATCAACCGAACACCCTGAAGAGATGTAGATCAATCAATTTACGTATCGAAAATAGTTCTACGGCATGTCCTCGAACTGTGGACACGTCCTAATTTTGGTTGGTGGTTTTTCAGCAGAACTTCACATGGGCTTACCAAGGAAAGAGGTCCCAATTTTTGTGTGGGATTTTTTATTTAGGGTTAATTTCGAGTACGGAGTGGTCGGGGAGTTCGCCGGACCTGAACCCTATGGACTTGACTGTCTAGCGTATACAGAAGCCCGAAGTCTACTCCACAAAACATGACGGGTTGGAAGTTCTGAAGCGCCATCTAGTTGAGTCCTGGGATAAAATACCACAAAAACCACCTGCGGTCTTTTTAGAATATGTGCCTTGACCTTCTGCAGCGAGTGGTTAAGCTCAAGGACAAAAAAAATCGAAAGGCGCCAATGGATTTTGAAAATATGATCTGTTTTGATGTAAATCGTATTAAATTTGAAAGAAAAAGTTTTTGTTTTGATCAAATTATTTGTTAGTTCCAATGTAACACTTCAATGATCTGGATTCATTTCAAAGAATTTGTATTTGAAATATCTAGATTTTTATTTTGAAAATTTTTACCGCAGGATTTGGTTAAGAAATATAAAATAATAAATGATAATTTTTCAACTGTTTTATCCTCAGGTTTAAAAAACTGCAGGTAATTTTATTTAACATTATTTATAATGCAGATTCTTCAAGATCAAAGGTTGTAGCTAAAATGTTAAACTTAAATCGAGTTTACAAGAAACTAAACTTTTTTTGAACACTTACCTAATTTTTTACCTTTATTTCTGAATATTTGATACATTTTCTTCCATGCTTGAAATGGTTGTGCTTGCGGTTAAAAAGAATAAGCTTGCTAATTTTAGTGGATAAAAAAATGAAGCGTTCAAAATACTTTTTTATTGCTTCGATTATAGTCGTTGCTACATCATTGTGTCATTCGCAACTTTTATCAACGATGCAGTTGGTGCACCACTCATTGAACCACTTATCCGGAATAACTATGTTCGATTTTTCCTCTTGGGCTCGAACTCACGGAAATCAGCTCGGGAGGCAACTGACTTACCAACTGAGCTATATTACAAGCCTCCATATATTTTTTAAGATTCATGAAAAAAGTTTGTAACTCCTAGGACTTATTTTCAAAAAAAAATAAACTTTTAATGTACCTAAAATGACTTCAACCTGAATTATTCATACCTACATATAATTTTTTCATTTGTGTATGCATCGATCAAACAAAAATGTTATAGAAATAGTCATTAAATCACGTCATTAAACGAACCATTGATTTATAGGTTTTGTGCAACGATATAGTATGCATTTTTTTGCATACAAGCTTCTGTACAATTTATTCCAATTTATTTGTTTTTCCAATTATTTTTTATTGACCCCCCCCTCGCGATGTTCCAACTCCGAGTGACAAAAGTAGGATTTGAAATTTGTTCCGGCCTAATTGCCAGTCTGTTTAAACCCTGATGCGGAATTTTTAATCTCCATAAAATGCATAATAACGTGACTATCTAAAGACCATAAACAGTTAATATGGACCCAAGCAACCAAAAGTCCTATAAAACAGGTACGAAAAGGCTTACTCAGCCCCATCATTGATCTGAGGTACGTTCTTTGCAGCTCAAAATTTAAGTCCCTATTGATAATTTCAAGTTCCAAAACAAGTCTAAATGACCATTATTCAGCTTCCAGTGTCCTTTCAATTCAGCTTCCAAAAAAAAGTTGTAAAATGATAAAAAAAAATTTCATATACATAGTTCACTCATGGGACTTGGGCAAAATAAGTCAAATACAACGTACAAAGTACATGCACTTTTGAAACTTTCAAGTTCATTAATGGGTACATATAGTTCACTCAAGGGAGTTGGGCTGTTGTTTCTCTCCGTCAGCCAATATGTAACTTTCGAAGCATTCTTTTAATTAAATATGTGACTTTTGATTGCTTGGGACGACCCCTTTTTGCAGACCTTTACACCAAATTTGATACCTGAAATCGGTTGCCCGTTACTTAAACTTTCCGTGTGGTAATTTTCAGGATCTGGGACACAGAACAGCTACCGGAGGAGTGAACGGAGAGAGTAATATGCCCCATCTTCAAGAAAGGGGACAAATTGGACTGTGATAAGAACTACATAGCGATCACTGTCCTCAACGCCGCCTACAAAGTGTTGTCCGGAATCCTACTTCGCCGTCTAGCGCCACAAGCAAACAGATTCGTATAAAGTCATCAGGCCAGCTTCATGAAGGGACGGTCTACCACGGACCAGATTTTCACATTACGGCAAATTTTCCAAAAATGCCGTGAATACCAAGTCTCTACGCACCATCTTATTCATCGACTTCATAGCCGCATACGACACAGTCCTTAAAAGTTATTTTAAAATTTTGATTTGTAGTGGTTGAAATCAGAAAATTTTGAAAGGTTTAAACTACATTCATAAACAATTTACCATATTGTCATATCGAAGAGTTTTTTTTTTACGGAGGTCTCGAAAAACTTAGCTCTATGATGGTCAGACTGACGACGCCATAACAAAAGGATCTGGTGTTGCAGCCTAACCTATTATTGGCGCTTCCAGAAAGCCATTAGCCTTCATGGCCGGCCGCCACGATCGTTTAATGAAATATTAATATAACGAATAGCCAACCCATATGAACCTAGTAAAGCAAATCTAACCGAACGCTGTTCCTTCCTATATGGTGCAATAATATAGTGAGTCTCCGCATCATTATGGATTTACCACCGAATGAGGTTCGGAACGTGCGCCCGACTGGGCTTTCCTCCACTCCCCAGAATTGCCGCTGATCGTAAATCTTGACCACCAATTGACTTTTGTGACAGCGCACGAGCCTTTTTCTTCTGGCTGCAAAACACATCTGGATTTAATGGCGGGTTGCAGTTTTAGTTTGGTTTTTTTTTCTCTTACTTGCTTCCCGACTCTAGTTAGGCGGTTTTATAAACAGTTTCCTTGCACGAATTACGCTCGCTTGGCAGAATAAATTGTTGTCCCTCGACTGTCATTCAGTTCGATGTTTCGTTTTTTGTGTGCTTAATTTATTTGAACTTTACAGGAGTGATGATTTATAAGTATAATTGGCGAAAAAAGGTTCCGGGATTGTTTTGTAAATTTTGGGTTTAATTGATGTTTGGAATAATTTTGTTCAAAGGAGGTGTTCCCTAGGGATGGGTTTTGTGACCGTGAAAGTTTAAGATGTATATGTATCCCGTCAAGGCTGTCCAAAATTTATGGTTTTTTTTCTATTTCCCGAAACATTGACCCACCGTTCGCTCGGAGCGGAGCTGGCTGAAGATCAATCCAGTCCGGTTGTTTCCGATTGGTCGCTCGTGCCAAAGTGGCGTCTGGCGTCACCCTGCCGTTTGTTTCTCCTCCGAGAGCGTTTCGCTTCACTTTTCAAAGGACCCCGGCCCAGCTCTGCTGCTGCCCAACAAGAGCAGCAGTTGGTCTCATATTTATTTATTAGAAATGCCACTCACCTTTTGTGCCGTCTTGATGGCAGACAAGATTTAGCACACAGAATCCATCATGACAAGAGGGAGAAGGGAAAATACAAGTCTACATACGTTTGCAGAATACGTTAAACAGAAGATGTATGATCAGAAGTTGAAAAGAACACCTTTATCTAAGTTCTATCGATCAGATTTAGCAAAAAAAAATTAATTGTTGGTTTTTTAAGTCTAGAATAAAACCATTATAAAACTTAAGGTAAAGGACATCGTAATGGAGTTGATCTGATGGGTTGATCTCCCCCGTTTTTTTATTATCGCTTTCCACTGTACACAGTGTTCCACTTTAGCAGAATCCGGAGCCTGGGATTAGACATCAAGGATCTGGCTTTTCTTTTGAATCAAGTTTTCGTCAAAAAATCAGGTTTTTAAAATAAAAAAAAAGGTTAAAAATTTCAAAAATAACAAAAATGAAAAAAAAACAATACATTTACATGAGTGTTCAAAAGTTGAATTCAATACCTTTGAGTTTTATCGATCAGATGCTGTCAGAAATCTATTTGTTGGATTTTTTCTATTGAATGCAATAAACCCATTATAAAACTCTTGGTGCATTTCTCTGTCGCGAATTCGAATAGCGTGTGAAGTGGGATAAAATGAAAATTTTAAAAGAACTAGGCGTGAATTTGAAAAGTTACTACAATGGCTAGTAACTTTTCAAATTCACGCCTAGTTCTTTTAAAATTTTCATTTTATCCCACTTCACACGCTATTCGAATTCGCGACAGAGAAATGCACCTTTCTTCCTCAAATTTGGTTTACAGAATCATCGACATAAGTTCATTCATCAGTCTCTTCTGTCAGCTCTCTCTTGTTCTCTCATTTGCTCATTCATCGCTTTTTCTTCGTGTTTCTCAAGTTCATCCATCTCATTCAACAAAAATACAAGCTACAATCTGTGTAACCTTTTATAGTATGCTATAAATTCATTCTTAAAAATTTATATCTTAATGAAACCAATAATTTATTCCTTAAACAGCAATGTTGCTCAGATATAAACACATTTCGTATAAGAAGCTGATTTACTTAAAACTTAACGAAACCCACATTTTGATTAATTGTTCAACATTATTATTTTCCTCAGACATATCTACCACATTCGCCCCTTTCTCTACTCTCATAATGGCAAATTCATATATCTTAACTCGCGAACACTTATTCATAAAAACCTTCAGGTTAATAGTTTTTTTTATATAAATTTGAAATTTACCTTTTCGTTTTATTTAAAATTACCGTATTTATAATTCGGGAAAAAGGAAGAAAATTAACATAACATTAATACCGCTAAAAAGATTTTATCATCTGAGTTGGAATAACATGTTTCACTTTGTTCTTTGCTTGAGGCTCGATTAGTTAAAAATATCGCAAGTCTGCACTCA